>NC_134469.1:31211752-32575752 GCF_964194025.1 Convolutriloba macropyga
TAGTTAGTAGTTAGTAGTTAGTAGTTAGTAGTTAGTAGTTAGTGGTTAGTAGTTAGTAGTTAGTAGTTAGTAGTTAGTAGTTAGTAGTTAATAGTTAGTAGTTAGTAGTTATTAGCTAGTAATTAGTAGTTAGTAGTTAGTAGTTAGTAGTTAGTAGTTAGTAGTTAGTAGTTAGTAGTTAGTAGTTAGTAGTTAGTAGTTAGTAGTTAGTAGTTAGTAGTTAGTAGTTAGTAGTTAGTAGTTAGTAGTTAGTAGTCAGTAGTTAGTAGTTAGCAGTTAGTAGTGAGTAGTTAGTAGTTAGTAGTTATTAGTTAGTAGTTATTAGTTAGTAGTTAGTAGTTAGTAGTTAGTAGTTAGTAGTTAGTAGTTAGTAGCTGGTATTTAATAGTTAGTAGTTAGTAGTTAGTAGTTGTTAGTTAGTAGTTAGTAGTTGGAAGTTATTTGTTAGTAGCTATTAGTTACTAGTTAGTAGTTAGTAGTTAGTAGTTAGTAGTTAGTAGTTAGTAGTTAGTAGTTAGTAGTTAGTAGTTAGTAGTAAGTAGTTAGTAGTTAGCAGTTAGTAGTTAGTAGTTAATGGTTAGTAGTTATTAGTTAGTAGTTAGTAGTTAGTAGTTAGTAGTTGGTAGTTAGTAGTTAGTAGTTAGTAGTAAGTAGTTAGTAGTTAGTAGTTAGTAGTTAGTAGTCATTAGCTAGTAATTAGTAGTTAGTAGTTAGTAGTTAGTAGTTATTAGTTGGTAGTTAGTAGTTAGTAGTCAGTAGTTAGTAGTTAGCAGTTAGTAGTTAGTAGTTAGTAGTTAGTAGTTACTAGTTAGTAGTTAGTAGTTAGTAGTTATTAGTTAGTAGTTAGTAGTTAGTAGTTATTAGTTAGTAGTTAGTAGTTAGTAGTTAGTAGTTAGTAGTTAGTAGTCAGTAGTTAGTAGTTAGTAGTTAGTAGTTAGTAGTCAGTAGTTAGTATTTAGTAGTTAGTAGTTAGTAGTTAGTGTGTAGTAGTTAATAGTTAGTAGTTAGCAGTTAGTAGTTAGTAGTTAGTAGTTAGTAGTTAGTAGCTGGTAGTTAATAGTTAGTAGTTAGTAGTTATTAGTTAGTAGTTAGTAGTTAGAAGTTAGTTGATAGTGGTTAGTAGTTAGTAGTTAGTAGTTAGTAGTTAGTAGTTAGTAGTTAGTAGTCAGTAGTTAATATTTAGAAGTTAGCAGTCAGTAGTTAGTGGTTAGTAGTTAGTAGTTATTAGTAAGTAGTTAGTAGTTAGTAGTTAGTAGTTAGTAGTTAGTAGTTAGTAGTTATTAGCTAGTAATTAGTAGTTAGTAGTTAATAGTTAGTAGTTAGTAGTTAGTAGTTAGTAGTTAGTGGTTAGTAGTTAGTGGTTAGTAGTTGGTAGTTAGTAGTCAGTAGTTAGTAGTTAGCAGTTAGTAGTTAGTAGTTAGTAGTTAGTAGTTAGTAGTTATTAGTTAGTAGTTAGTAGTTAGTAGTTAGTAGTTAGTAGTTAGTAGTTAGTAGTTAGTAGTTAGTAGTTAGTAGTTAGTAGTTAGTGGTTAGTAGTTAGTAGTTAGTAGTTAGTAGTTATTAGTTAGTAGTTAGTAGTTATTAGCTAGTAATTAGTAGTTAGTAGTTAGAAGTTAGTAGTTAGTAGTTAGTAGTTAGTAGTTAGTAGTTAGTAGTTAGTAGTTAGTAGTTAGTAGTTAGTAGTTAGTAGTTAGTAGTTAGTAGTTAGTAGTTAGTAGTTAGTAGTTAGTAGTCAGTAGTTAGTAGTTAGCAGTTAGTAGTTAGTAGTTAGTAGTTAGAAGTTATTAGTTAGTAGTTAGTAGTTAGTAGTTAGTAGTCAGTAGTTAGTAGTTAGTAGTTAGTAGTTAGTAGTTAGTAGTCAGTAGTTAGTATTTAGTAGTTAGTAGTTAGTAGTTAGTGTGTAGTAGTTAATAGTTAGTAGTTAGCAGTTAGTAGTTAGTAGTTAGTAGTTAGTAGCTGGTAGTTAATAGTTAGTAGTTAGTAGTTAGTAGTTATTAGTTAGTAGTTAGTAGTTAGAAGTTAGTTGTTAGTGGTTAGTAGTTAGTAGTTAGTAGTTAGTAGTTAGTAGTTAGTAGTCAGTAGTTAATATTTAGCAGTTAGCAGTTAGTAGTTAGTAGTTAGTAGTTAGTAGTCAGTAGTTAGTAGTTAGTAGTTTGTAGTTATTAGCTAGTAATTAGTAGTTAGTAGTTAGTAGTTAGTAGTTAGTAGTTAGTAGTTAGTAGTTAGTAGTTAGTAGTTAGTGGTTAGTAGTTAGTGGTTAGTAGTTAGTAGTTAGTAGTCAGTAGTTAGTAGTTAGCAGTTAGTATTTAGTAGTTAGTAGTTAGTAGTTAGTAGTTATTAGTTAGTAGTTAGTAGTTAGTAGTTAGTAGTTAGTAGTTAGTAGTTAGTAGTTAGTAGTTAGTAGTTAGTGGTTAGTAGTTAGTAGTTAGTAGTTAGTAGTTAGTAGTTATTAGTTAGTAGTTAGTAGTTATTAGCTAGTAATTAGTAGTTAGTAGTTAGTAGTTAGTAGTTAGTAGTTAGTAGTTAGTAGTTAGTAGTTAGTAGTTAGTAGTTAGTAGTTAGTAGTTAGTAGTTAGTAGTTAGTAGTTAGTAGTTAGTAGTCAGTAGTTAGTAGTTAGCAGTTAGTAATTAGTAGTTAGTAGTTAGTAGTTATTAGTTAGTAGTTAGTAGTTAGTAGTTAGTAGTTATAAGTTAGTAATTAGTAGTTAGTAGTTATTAGTTAGTAGTTAGTAGTTAGTAGTTATTAGTTAGTAGTTAGTAGTTAGTAGTTAGTAGTTAGTAGTTAGTAGTCAGTAGTTAGTAGTTAGTAGTTAGTAGTTAGTAGTTAGTAGTTAGTAGTCAGTAATTAGTATTTAGTAGTTAGTAGTTAGTAGTTAGTATGTAGTAGTTAATAGTTAGTAGTTAGCAGTTAGTAGTTAGTAGTTAGTAGATAGTAGTTAGTAGTTAGTAGTTAGTAGCTGGTAGTTAATAGTTAGTAGTTAGTAGTTAGTAGTTATTAGTTAGTAGTTAGTATTTAGTAGTTAGTATTTAGTAGTTAGTAGTTATTAGTTAGTAGTTAGTAGTTAGTAGTTAGTAATTAGTAGTTAGTAGTTAGTAGTTAGTAGTCAGTAGTTAGTAGTTAGCAGTTAGTAGTTAGTAGTTAGTAGTTAGTAGTTATTAGTTAGTAGTTAGTAGTTAGTGGTTAGTAGTTAGTAGTTAGTAGTTAGTAGTTAGTAGTTAGTAGTTAGTAGTTAGTAGTTATTAGCTAGTAATTAGTAGTTAGTAGTTAGTAGTTAGTAGTTAGTAGTTAGTAGTTAGTAGTTAGTAGTTAGTAGTTAGTAGTCAGTAGTTAGTAATTAGCAGTTAGTAGTTAGTAGTTATTAGTTAGTAGTTAGTAGTTAGTAGTTAGTAGTTATTAGTTAGTAATTAGTAGTTAGTAGTTATTAGTTAGTAGTTAGTAGTTAGTAGTTAATTGTTAGAAGTTAGTAGCTAGTAATTAGTAGTTAGTAGTTAGTAGTTAGTAGTTAGTAGTTAGTAGTCAGTAGTTAGTAGTTAGTAGTTAGTAGTTAGTAGTTAGTAGTCAGTAGTTAGTATTTAATAGTTAGTAGTTAGTAGTTAGTATGTAGTAGTTAATAGTTAGTAGTTAGCAGTTAGTAGTTAGTAGTTAGTAGTTAGTAGTTAGTAGTTAGTAGCTGGTAGTTAAAAGTTAGTAGTTAGTAGTTAGTAGTTATTAGTTAGTAGTTAGTAGTTAGAAGTTAGTTGTTAGTAGTTAGTAGTTCGTAGTTAGTAGTCAGTAGTTAGCAGTTAGTAGTTAGTAGTTAGTAGTTAGTAGTTAGTAGTTAGTAGTTATTAGCTAGTAATTAGTAGTTAGTAGTCAGTAGTTAGTAGTTAGTAGTTAGTAATCAGTAGTTATTAGTTAGTAGTTAGTAGTTAGTAGTTAATAGTTAGTAGTTAGTAGTTAGTAGTTATTAGTTAGTAGTTAGTAGTTAGTGGTTAGTAGTTAGTAGTTAGTAGTTAGTAGTTAGTAGTTAGTGGTTAGTAGTTAGTAGTTAGTAGTTAGTAGTTAGTAGTTATTAGTTAGTAGTTAGTAGTTATTAGCTAGTAATTAGTAGTTAGTAGTTAGTAGTTAGTAGTTAGTAGTTAGTAGTTAGTAGTTAGTAGTTAGTAGTTAGTAGTTAGTAGTTAGTAGTTAGTAGTTAGTAGTTAGTAGTTAGTAGTCAGTAGTTATTAGTTAGTAGTTAGTAGTTAGTAGTTAATAGTTAGTAGTTAGTAGTTAGTAGTTATTAGTTAGTAGTTAGTAGTTAGTGGTTAGTAGTTAGTAGTTAGTAGTTAGTAGTTAGTAGTTAGTGGTTAGTAGTTAGTAGTTAGTAGTTAGTAGTTAGTAGTTATTAGTTAGTAGTTAGTAGTTATTAGCTAGTAATTAGTAGTTAGTAGTTAGTAGTTAGTAGTTAGTAGTTAGTAGTTAGTAGTCAGTAGTTAGTAGTTAGCAGTTAGTAGTTAGTAGCTAGTAATTAGTAGTTAGTAGTTAGTAGTTAGTAGTTTGTAGTTAGTAGTTAGTAGTTAGTAGTCAGTAGTTAGTAGTTAGTAGTTAGTAGTTAGTAGTTATTAGTTAGTAGTTAGTAGTTAGAAGTTAGTTGTTAGTAGTTAGTAGTTAGTAGTTAGTAGTTAGTAGTTAGTAGTCAGTAGTTAGTAGTTAGTAGTTAGTAGTTAGTAGTTAGTAGTCAGTAGTTAGTAGTTAGTAGTTAGTAGTTAGTAGTTAGTAGTTATTAGTTAGTACTTAGTAGTTAGAAGTTAGTTGTTAGTAGTTAGTAGTTAGTAGTTAGTAGTTAGTAGTCAGTAGTTAGTAGTTAGCAGTTAGTAGTTAGTAGTTAGTAGTTAGTAGTTAGTAGTTAGTAGTTCGTAGTTAGTAGTTAGTAGTTATTAGCTAGTAATTAGTAGTTAGTAGTCAGTAGTTAGTAGTTAGTAGTTAGTAGTCAGTAGTTATTAGTTAGTAGTTAGTAGTTAGTAGTTAATAGTTAGTAGTTAGTAGTTAGTAGTTATTAGTTAGTAGTTAGTAGTTAGTGGTTAGTAGTTAGTAGTTAGTAGTTAGTAGTTAGTAGTTAGTGGTTAGTAGTTAGTAGTTAGTAGTTAGTAGTTAGTAGTTAGTAGTTAGTAGTTATTAGTTAGTAGTTAGTAGTTATTAGCTAGTAATTAGTAGTTAGCAGCTAGTAATTAGTAGTTAGTAGTCAGTAGTTAGTAGTTAGCAGTTAGTAGTTAGTAGTTAGTAGTTATTAGCTAGTAATTAGTAGTTAGTAGTCAGTAGTTAGTAGTTAGTAGTTAGTAGTTAGTAGTTAGTAGTTAATAGTTAGTAGTTAGTAGTTAGTAGTTAATAGTTAGTAGTTAGTAGTTAGTAGTTATTAGTTAGTAGTTAGTAGTTAGTGGTTAGTAGTTAGTAGTTAGTAGTTAGTAATTAGTAGTTAGTAGTCAGTAGTTAGTAGTTAGCAGTTAGTAGTTAGTAGTTAGTAGTTAGTAGTTATTAGCTAGTAATTAGTAGTTAGTAGTCAGTAGTTAGTAGTTAGTAGTTAGTAGTCAGTAGTTATTAGTTAGTAGTTAGTAGTTAATAGTTAGTAGTTAGTAGTTAGTAGTTATTAGTTAGTAGTTAGTAGTTAGTGGTTAGTAGTTAGTAGTTAGTAGTTAGTAGTTAGTAGTTAGTGGTTAGTAGTTAGTAGTTAGTAGTTAGTAGTTAGTAGTTATTAGTTAGTAGTTAGTAGTTATTAGCTAGTAATTAGTAGTTAGTAGTTAGTAGTTAGTAGTTAGTAGTTAGTAGTTAGTAGTTAGTAGTTAGTAGTTAGTAGTTAGTAGTTAGTAGTTAGTAGTTAGTAGTCAGTAGTTATTAGCTAGTAGTTAGTAGTTAGTAGTTAGTAGTTAGTAGTTAGTAGTTAGTAGTTAGTAGTTAGTAGTTAGTAGTTAGTAGTTAGTAGTTAGTAGTTAGTAGTTAGTAGTTAGTAGTTAGTAGTTGGTAGTCAGTAGTTAGTAGTTAGCAGTTAGTAATTAGTAGTTAGTAGTCAGTAGTTAGTAGTTAGCAGTTAGTAGTTAGTAGTTAGTAGTTAGTAGTTATTAGCTAGTAATTAGTAGTTAGTAGTCAGTAGTTAGTAGTTAGTAGTTAGTAGTCAGTAGTTATTAGTTAGTAGTTAGTAGTTAGTAGTTAATAGTTAGTAGTTAGTAGTTAGTAGTTATTAGTTAGTAGTTAGTAGTTAGTGGTTAGTAGTTAGTAGTTAGTAGTTAGTAGTTAGTAGTTAGTGGTTAGTAGTTAGTAGTTAGTAGTTAGTAGTTAGTAGTTATTAGTTAGTAGTTAGTAGTTATTAGCTAGTAATTAGTAGTTAGTAGTTAGTAGTTAGTAGTTAGTAGTTAGTAGTTAGTAGTTAGTAGTTAGTAGTTAGTAGTTAGTAGTTAGTAGTTAGTAGTTAGTAGTTAGTAGTTAGTAGTCAGTAGTTATTAGCTAGTAGTTAGTAGTTAGTAGTTAGTAGTTAGTAGTTAGTAGTTAGTAGTTAGTAGTTAGTAGTTAGTAGTTAGTAGTTAGTAGTTAGTAGTTAGTAGTTAGTAGTTAGTAGTTAGTAGTTAGTAGTCAGTAGTTAGTAGTTAGCAGTTAGTAATTTGTAGTTAGTAGTTAGTAGTTATTAGTTAGTAGTTAGTAGTTAGTAGTTAGTAGTTATTAGTTAGTAATTAGTAGTTAGTAGTTATTAGTTAGTAGTTAGTAGTTAGTAGTTATTAGTTAGTAGTTAGTAGTTAGTAGTTAGTAGTTAGTAGTTAGTAGTTAGTAGTTAGTAGTCAGTAGTTAGTAGTTAGTAGTTAGTAGTTAGTAGTCAGTAATTAGTATTTAGTAGTTAGTAGTTAGTAGTTAGTAGTTATTAGCTAGTAATTAGTAGTTAGTAGTTAGTAGTTAGTAGTTAGTAGATAGTAGTTAGTAGTTAGTAGTTAGTAGTTAGTAGCTGGTAGTTAATAGTTAGTAGTTAGTAGTTAGTAGTTATTAGCTAGTAATTAGTAGTTAGTAGTCAGTAGTTAGTAGTTAGTAGTTAGTAGTCAGTAGTTAGTAGTTAGTAGTTAGTAGTCAGTAGTTAGTAGTTAGTAGTTAGTAGTCAGTAGTTATTAGTTAGTAGTTAGTAGTTAGTAGTTAATAGTTAGTAGTTAGTAGTTAGTAGTTATTAGTTAGTAGTTAGTAGTTAGTGGTTAGTAGTTAGTAGTTAGTAGTTAGTAGTTAGTAGTTAGTGGTTAGTAGTTAGTAGTTAGTAGTTAGTAGTTAGTAGTTATTAGTTAGTAGTTAGTAGTTATTAGCTAGTAATTAGTAGTTAGTAGTTAGTAGTTAGTAGTTAGTAGTTAGTAGTTAGTAGTTAGTAGTTAGTAGTTAGTAGTTAGTAGTTAGTAGTTAGTAGTTAGTAGTTAGTAGTTAGTAGTCAGTAGTTATTAGCTAGTAGTTAGTAGTTAGTAGTTAGTAGTTAGTAGTTAGTAGTTAGTAGTTAGTAGTTAGTAGTTAGTAGTTAGTAGTTAGTAGTTAGTAGTTAGTAGTTAGTAGTTAGTAGTTAGTAGTTAGTAGTTAGTAGTCAGTAGTTAGTAGTTAGCAGTTAGTAATTTGTAGTTAGTAGTTAGTAGTTATTAGTTAGTAGTTAGTAGTTAGTAGTTAGTAGTTAGTAGTTAGTAGTTATTAGTTAGTAATTAGTAGTTAGTAGTTATTAGTTAGTAGTTAGTAGTTAGTAGTTATTAGTTAGTAGTTAGTAGTTAGTAGTTAGTAGTTAGTAGTTAGTAGTTAGTAGTTAGTAGTTAGTAGTCAGTAGTTAGTAGTTAGTAGTTAGTAGTTAGTAGTCAGTAATTAGTATTTAGTAGTTAGTAGTTAGTAGTTAGTAGTTATTAGCTAGTAATTAGTAGTTAGTAGTTAGTAGTTAGTAGTTAGTAGATAGTAGTTAGTAGTTAGTAGTTAGTAGTTAGTAGCTGGTAGTTAATAGTTAGTAGTTAGTAGTTAGTAGTTATTAGCTAGTAATTAGTAGTTAGTAGTCAGTAGTTAGTAGTTAGTAGTTAGTAGTCAGTAGTTAGTAGTTAGTAGTTAGTAGTTAGTAGTTAATAGTTAGTAGTTAGTAGTTAGTAGTTATTAGTTAGTAGTTAGTAGTTAGTGGTTAGTAGTTAGTAGTTAGTAGTTAGTAGTTAGTAGTTAGTGGTTAGTAGTTAGTAGTTAGTAGTTAGTAGTTATTAGTTAGTAGTTAGTAGTTATTAGCTAGTAATTAGTAGTTAGTAGCTAGTAATTAGTAGTTAGTAGTTAGTAGTTAGTAGTTAGTAGTTAGTAGTTAGTAGTTAGTAGTCATTAGCTAGTAATTAGTAGTTAGTAGTCAGTAGTTAGTAGTTAGTAGTTAGTAGTCAGTAGTTATTAGTTAGTAGTTAGTAGTTAGTAGTTAATAGTTAGTAGTTAGTAGTTAGTAGTTATTAGTTAGTAGTTAGTAGTTAGTGGTTAGTAGTTAGTAGTTAGTAGTTAGTAGTTAGTAGTTAGTGGTTAGTAGTTAGTAGTTAGTAGTTAGTAGTTAGTAGTTAGTAGTTAGTAGTTATTAGTTAGTAGTTAGTAGTTATTAGCTAGTAATTAGTAGTTAGTAGTTAGTAGTTAGTAGTTAGTAGTTAGTAGTTAGTAGTTAGTAGTTAGTAGTTATTAGTTAGTAGTTAGTAGTTAGTAGTTAGTAGTCAGTAGTTATTAGTTAGTAGTTAGTAGTTAGTAGTTAGTAGTTAGTAGTTAGTAGTTAGTAGTTAGTAGTTAGTAGTTAGTAGTTAGTAGTTAGTAGTCAGTAGTTAGTAGTTAGCAGTTAGTAGTTAGTAGTTAGTAGTTAGTAGTTATTAGTTAGTAGTTAGTAGTTAGTGGTTAGTAGTTAGTAGTTAGTAGTTAGTAGTTAGTAGTTAGTGGTTAGTAGTTATTAGTTAGTAGTTAGTAGTTAGTAGTTAGTAGTTATTAGTTAGTAGTTAGTAGTTATTAGCTAGTAATTAGTAGTTAGTAGTTAGTAGTTAGTAGTTAGTAGTTAGTAGTTAGTAGTTATTAGCTAGTAATTAGTAGTTAGTAGTTAGTAGTTAGTAGTTAGTAGTTAGTAGTTAGTAGTCAGTAGTTATTAGTTAGTAGTTAGTAGTTAGTAGTTAGTAGTTAGTAGTTAGTAGTTAGTAGTTAGTAGTTAGTAGTTAGTAGTTAGTAGTTAGTAGTTAGTAGTTAGTAGTTAGTAGTTAGTAGTTAGTAGTCAGTAGTTAGTAGTTAGCAGTTAGTAGTTAGTAGTCAGTAGTTAGTAGTTAGTAGTTAGTAGTTACTAGTCAGTAATTAGTATTTAGTAGTTAGTAGTTAGTAGTTAGTAGTTATTAGCTAGTAATTAGTAGTTAGTAGTTAGTAGTTAGTAGTTAGTAGATAGTAGTTAGTAGTTATTATTTAGTAGTTAGTAGTTAGTAGTTAGTAGTTAGTAGTTAGTAGTTAGTAGTTATTAGTTAGTAGTTAGTAGTTAGTAGTTAGTAGTTATTAGTTAGTAATTAGTAGTTAGTAGTTATTAGTTAGTAGTTAGTAGTTAGTAGTTAGTAGTTAGTAGATAGTAGTTAGTAGTTAGTAGTTAGTAGTTAGTAGCTGGTAGTTAATAGTTAGTAGTTAGTAGTTAGTAGTTATTAGTTAGTAGTTAGTATTTAGTAGTTAGTAGTTAGTAGTTAGTAGTTAGTAGTTATTAGTTAGTAGTTATTCGTTAGTAGTTAGTAGTTAGTAGTTAGTAGTCAGTAGTTAGTAGTTAGCAGTTAGTAGTTAGTAGTTATTAGTTAGTAGTTATTAGTTAGTAGTTAGTAGTTAGTGGTTAGTAGTTAGTAGTTAGTAGTTAGTAGTTAGTAGTTAGTAGTTAGTAGTTAGTAGTTAGTAGTTAGTAGTTAGTAGTTAGTAGTTAGTAGTTAGTAGTTAGTAGTTATTAGCTAGTAATTAGTAGTTAGTAGTTAGTAGTTAGTAGTTAGTAGTTAGTAGTTAGTAGTCAGTAGTTAGTAGTTAGTAGTTAGTAGTTAGTAGTCAGTAGTTAGTAGTTAGTAGTTAGTACTCAGAAGTTAGTAGTTAGTAGTTAGTAGTTGGTAGTTACTGGTTACTATTTAGTAGTTCTTAGATAGTAGTTAGTAGTTATTAGTTATTAGTTATTAGTTAGTAGTTAGTAGTTAGTAGTTAGTAGTTAGTAGTTAGTAGTTATTAGCTAGTAATTAGTAGTTAGTAGTTAGTAGTTAGTAGTTATTAGTTATTAGTTATTAGTTAGTAGTTAGTAGTTAGTAGTTAGTAGTTAGTAGTTAGTAGTTATTAGTTAGTAGTTAGTAGTTAGTAGTTAGTAGTTATTAGTTAGTAATTAGTAGTTAGTAGTTATTAGTTAGTAGTTAGTAGTTAGTAGTTATTAGTTAGTAGTTAGTAGTTAGTAGTTAGTAGTTAGTAGTTAGTAGTTAGTAGTCAGTAGTTAGTAGTTAGTAGTTAGTAGTTAGTAGTCAGTAATTAGTATTTAGTAGTTAGTAGTTAGTAGTTGGTAGTTATTACCTAGTAATTAGTAGTTAGTAGTTAGTAGTTAGTAGTTAGTAGATAGTAGTTAGTAGTTAGTAGTTAGTAGCTGGTAGTTAATAGTTAGTAGTTAGTAGTTAGTAGTTATTAGTTAGTAGTTAGTATTTAGTAGTTAGTAGTTAGTAGTTAGTAGTTATTAGTTAGTAGTTAGTAGTTACTAGTTAGTAGTTAGTAGTTAGTAGTTAGTAGTCAGTAGTTAGTAGCTAGCAGTTAGTAGTTAGTAGTTAGTAGTTAGTAGTTATTAGTTAGTAGTTAGTAGTTAGTGGTTAGTAGTTAGTAGTTAGTAGTTAGTAGTTAGTAGTTAGTAGTTAGTAGTTAGTAGTTAGTAGTTAGTAGTTAGTAGTTAGTAGTTATTAGCTAGTAATTAGTAGTTAGTAGTTAGTAGTTAGTAGTTAGTAGTTAGTAGTTAGTAGTTAGTAGTTAGTAGTTAGTAGTTAGTAGTTAGTAGTTAGTAGTCAGTAGTTAGTAATTAGCAGTTAGTAGTTAGTAGTTATTAGTTAGTAGTTAGTAGTTAGTAGTTAGTAGTTATTAGTTAGTAATTAGTAGTTAGTAGTTATTAGTTAGTAGTTAGTAGTTAGTAGTTAATAGTTAGTAGTTAGTAGCTAGTAATTAGTAGTTAGTAGTTAGTAGTTAGTAGTTAGTAGTTAGTAGTTAGTAGTCAGTAGTTAGTAGTTAGTAGTTAGTAGTTAGTAGTCAGTAGTTAGTATTTAGTAGTTAGTAGTTAGTAGTTAGTATGTAGTAGTTAATAGTTAGTAGTTAGCAGTTAGTAGTTAGTAGTTAGTAGTTAGTAGTTAGTAGTTAGTAGCTGGTAGTTAATAGTTAGTAGTTAGTAGTTAGTAGTTATTAGTGAGTAGTTAGTAGTTAGAAGTTAGTTGTTAGTAGTTAGTAGTTAGTAGTTAGTAGTTAGTAGTCAGTAGTTAGTAAGTAGCAGTTAGTAGTTAGTAGTTAGTAGTTAGTAGTTAGTAGTTATTAGTTAGTAGTTAGTAGTTAGTAGTTAATAGTTAGTAGTTAGTAGTTAGTAGTTATTAGTTAGTAGTTAGTAGTTAGAAGTTAGTTGTTAGTAGTTAGTAGTTAGTAGTTAGTAGTTAGTAGTCAGTAGTTAGTAGTTAGCAGTTAGTAGTTATTAGTTAGTAGTTAGTAGTTAGTAGTTAATAGTTAGTAGTTAGTAGTTAGTAGTTATTAGTTAGTAGTTAGTAGTTAGAAGTTAGTTGTTAGTAGTTAGTAGTTAGTAGTTAGTAGTTAGTAGTCAGTAGTTAGTAGTTAGCAGTTAGTAGTTAGTAGTTAGTAGTTAGTAGTTAGTAGTTAGTAGTTAGTAGTCAGTAGTTAGTAGTTAGCAGTTAGTAGTTAGTAGTTAGTAGTTAGTAGTTAGTAGTTAGGTGTTATTAGTTAGTAGTTAGTAGTTAGTAGTTAGTAGTTATTAGTTAGTAATTAGTAGTTAGTAGTCATTAGTTAGTAGTTAGTAGTTAGTAGTTATTAGTTAGTAGTTAGTAGTTAGTAATTAGTAGTTAGTAGTTAGTAGTTAGTAGTTAGTAGTTAGTAGTTAGTAGTCAGTAGTTAGTAGTTAGTAGTTAGTAGTTAGTAGTTAGTAGTTAGTAGTCAGTAATTAGTATTTAGTAGTTAGTAGTTAGTAGTTAGTATGTAGTAGTTAATAGTTAGTAGTTAGCAGTTAGTAGTTAGTAGTTAGTAGTTAGTAGTTAGTAGTTAGTAGTTAGTAGCTGGTAGTTAATAGTTAGTAGTTAGTAGTTAGTAGTTATTAGTTAGTAGTTAGTAGTTAGAAGTTAGTTGTTAGCAGTTAGTAGTTAGTAGTTAGTAGTTAGTAGTTAGTAGTTAGTAGTTAGTAGTTAGTAGTTAGTAGTTAGTAGTTAGTAGTTAGTAGTCAGTAGTTAGTAGTTAGCAGTTAGTAATTAGTAGTTAGTAGTTAGTAGTTAGTAGTTAGTAGTTAGTAGTTATTAGTTAGTAGTTAGTAGTTAGTAAGTAGTAGTTAGTAGTTAGTAGTTATTAGCTAGTAATTAGTAGTTAGTAGTTAGTAGTTAGTAGTTAGTAGTTATTAGTTAGTAGTTAGTAGTTAGTAGTTAGTAGTTAGTAGTCAGTAGTTAGTAGTTAGCAGTTAGTAGTTAGTAGTTAGTAGTTAGTAGCTAGTAGTTAGTAGTTAGTAGTTAGTAGTTAGTAGTTAGTAGTTAGTAGTTAGTAGTTAGTAGTTAGTAGTTAGTAGTTAGTAGTTAGTAGTTAGTAGTTAGTAGTTAGTAGTTAGTAGTTATTAGCTAGTAATTAGTAGTTAGTAGTTAGTAGTTAGTAGTTAGTAGTTATTAGTTAACAGTTAGTAGTTAGTAGTTAGTAGTCAGTAGTTAGTAGTTAGCAGTTAGTAGTTAGTAGTTAGTAGTTAGTAGTTAGTAGTTAGTAGTTATTAGTTAGTAGTTAGTAGTTAGTAGTTAGTAGTTAGTAGTTAGTATTTAGTAGTTAGTATTTAGTAGTTAGTAGTTTTTAGTTAGTAGTTAGTAGTTAGTAGTTAGTAGTTAGTAGTTAGTAGTTAGTAGTCAGTAGTTAGTAGTTAGTAGTTAGTAGTTAGTAGTTAGTAGTTAGTAGTTAGTAGTCAGTAGTTAGTATTTATTAGTTAGTAGTTAGTAGTTAGTATGTAGTAGTTAATAACTAGTAGTTAGCAGTTAGTAGTTAGTAGTTAGTAGTTAGTAGTTAGTAGCTGGTATTTAATAGTTAGTAGTTAGTAGTTAGTAGTTATTAGTTAATAGTTAGTAGTTAGAAGTTAGTTGTCAGTAGTTAGTAGTTAGTAGTTAGTAGTTAGTAGTTAGTAGTTAGTAGTTAGTAGTTAGTTGTTAGTAGTTAGTAGTTAGTATTTAGTAGTTAGTAGTTAGTAGTTAGTAGTTATTAGTTAGTAGTTATTAGTTAGTAGTTAGTAGTTAGTAGTTAGTAGTTAGTAGTTAGTAGTTAGTAGTTAGTAATTAGTAGTTAGTAGTTAGTAGTTAGTAGTCAGTAGTTAGTAGTTAGCAGTTAGTAGTTAGTAGTTAGTAGTTAGTAGTTAGTAGTTATTAGCTAGTAATTAGTAGTTAGTAGTTAGTAGTTAGTAGTTAGTAGTTAGTAGTTAGTAGTTAGTAGTTAGTAGTTAGTAGTTAGTAGTTAGTAGTTAGTAGTTAGTAGTTAGTAGTTAGTAGCTAGTAGTTGGTAGTTAGTAGTCAGTAGTTAGTAGTTAGCAGTTAGTAGTTAGTAGTTAGTAGTTAGTAGTTAGTAGTTAATAGTTAGTAGTTATTAGTAAGTAGTTAGTAGTTAGTAGTTAGTAGTTAGTAGTTAGTAGTTAGTAGTTAGTAGTTAGTAGTTAGTAGTTAGTAGTTAGTAGTTAGTAGTTAGTAGTTAGTAGTTAGTAGTTAGTAGTTAGTAGTCAGTAGTTAGTAGTTAGCAGTTAGTAATTAGTAGTTAGTAGTTAGTAGTTAGTAGTTAGTAGTTAGTAGTTATTAGTTAGTAGTTAGTAGTTAGTAAGTAGTAGTTAGTAGTTAGTAGTTATTAGCTAGTAATTAGTAGTTAGTAGTTAGTAGTTAGTAGTTAGTAGTTATTAGTTAGTAGTTAGTAGTTAGTAGTTAGTAGTTAGTAGTCAGTAGTTAGTAGTTAGCAGTTAGTAGTTAGTAGTTAGTAGTTAGTAGCTAGTAGTTAGTAGTTAGTAGTTAGTAGTTAGTAGTTAGTAGTTAGTAGTTAGTAGTTAGTAGTTAGTAGTTAGTAGTTAGTAGTTAGTAGTTAGTAGTTAGTAGTTAGTAGTTAGTAGTTATTAGCTAGTAATTAGTAGTTAGTAGTTAGTAGTTAGTAGTTAGTAGTTATTAGTTAACAGTTAGTAGTTAGTAGTTAGTAGTCAGTAGTTAGTAGTTAGCAGTTAGTAGTTAGTAGTTAGTAGTTAGTAGTTAGTAGTTAGTAGTTATTAGTTAGTAGTTAGTAGTTAGTAGTTAGTAGTTAGTAGTTAGTATTTAGTAGTTAGTATTTAGTAGTTAGTAGTTTTTAGTTAGTAGTTAGTAGTTAGTAGTTAGTAGTTAGTAGTTAGTAGTTAGTAGTCAGTAGTTAGTAGTTAGTAGTTAGTAGTTAGTAGTTAGTAGTTAGTAGTTAGTAGTCAGTAGTTAGTATTTATTAGTTAGTAGTTAGTAGTTAGTATGTAGTAGTTAATAACTAGTAGTTAGCAGTTAGTAGTTAGTAGTTAGTAGTTAGTAGTTAGTAGCTGGTATTTAATAGTTAGTAGTTAGTAGTTAGTAGTTATTAGTTAATAGTTAGTAGTTAGAAGTTAGTTGTCAGTAGTTAGTAGTTAGTAGTTAGTAGTTAGTAGTTAGTAGTTAGTAGTTAGTAGTTAGTAGTTAGTTGTTAGTAGTTAGTAGTTAGTATTTAGTAGTTAGTAGTTAGTAGTTAGTAGTTATTAGTTAGTAGTTATTAGTTAGTAGTTAGTAGTTAGTAGTTAGTAGTTAGTAGTTAGTAGTTAGTAGTTAGTAATTAGTAGTTAGTAGTTAGTAGTTAGTAGTCAGTAGTTAGTAGTTAGCAGTTAGTAGTTAGTAGTTAGTAGTTAGTAGTTAGTAGTTATTAGCTAGTAATTAGTAGTTAGTAGTTAGTAGTTAGTAGTTAGTAGTTAGTAGTTAGTAGTTAGTAGTTAGTAGTTAGTAGTTAGTAGTTAGTAGTTAGTAGTTAGTAGTTAGTAGTTAGTAGCTAGTAGTTGGTAGTTAGTAGTCAGTAGTTAGTAGTTAGCAGTTAGTAGTTAGTAGTTAGTAGTTAGTAGTTAGTAGTTAATAGTTAGTAGTTATTAGTAAGTAGTTAGTAGTTAGTAGTTAGTAGTTAGTAGTTAGTAGTTAGTAGTTAGCAGTTAGTAGTTAGTAGTTAGTAGTTAGTAGTTAGTAGTCAGTAGTTAGTAGTTAGTAGTTAGTAGTTAGTAGTTATTAGCTAGTAATTAGTAGTTAGTAGTTAGTAGTTAGTAGTTAGTAGTTATTAGTTAACAGTTAGTAGTTAGTAGTTAGTAGTCAGTAGTTAGTCGTTAGCAGTTAGTAGTTAGTAGTTAGTAGTTAGTAGTTATTAGCTAGTAATTAGTAGTTAGTAGTTAGTAGTTAGTAGTTAGTAGTTAGTAGTTAGTAGTTAGTAGTTAGTAGTTAGTAGTTAGTAGTTAGTAGTTAGTAGCTAGTAGTTGGTAGTTAGTAGTCAGTAGTTAGTAGTTAGCAGTTAGTAGTTAGTAGTTGGTAGTTAGTAGTTAGTAGTTATTAGTTAGTAGTTATTAGTTAGTAGTTAGTAGTTAGTAGTTAGTAGTTAGTAGTTAGTAGTTAGTATTTAGTAGTTAGTAGTTAGTAGTTATTAGTTAATAGTTAGTAGTTAGAAGTTAGTTGTCAGTAGTTAGTAGTTAGTAGTTAGTAGTTAGTAGTTAGTAGTTAGTAGTTAGTAGTTAGTTGTTAGTAGTTAGTAGTTAGTATTTAGTAGTTAGTAGTTAGTAGTTAGTAGTTATTAGTTAGTAGTTATTAGTTAGTAGTTAGTAGTTAGTAGTTAGTAGTTAGTAGTTAGTAGTTAGTAGTTAGTAATTAGTAGTTAGTAGTTAGTAGTTAGTAGTCAGTAGTGAGTAGTTAGCAGTTAGTAGTTAGTAGTTAGTAGTTAGTAGTTAGTAGTTATTAGCTAGTAATTAGTAGTTAGTAGTTAGTAGTTAGTAGTTAGTAGTTAGTAGTTAGTAGTTAGTAGTTAGTAGTTAGTAGTTAGTAGTTAGTAGTTAGTAGTTAGTAGTTAGTAGCTAGTAGTTGGTAGTTAGTAGTCAGTAGTTAGTAGTTAGCAGTTAGTAGTTAGTAGTTAGTAGTTAGTAGTTAATAGTTAGTAGTTATTAGTAAGTAGTTAGTAGTTAGTAGTTAGTAGTTAGTAGTTAGTAGTTAGTAGTTAGTAGTTAGTAGTTAGTAGTTAGTAGTTAGTAGTCAGTAGTTAGTAGTTAGTAGTTAGTAGTTAGTAGTTATTAGCTAGTAATTAGTAGTTAGTAGTTAGTAGTTAGTAGTTAGTAGTTATTAGTTAACAGTTAGTAGTTAGTAGTTAGTAGTCAGTAGTTAGTCGTTAGCAGTTAGTAGTTAGTAGTTAGTAGTTAGTAGTTAGTAGTTATTAGCTAGTAATTAGTAGTTAGTAGTTAGTAGTTAGTAGTTAGTAGTTAGTAGTTAGTAGTTAGTAGTTAGTAGTTAGTAGTTAGTAGTTAGTAGTTAGTCGCTAGTAGTTGGTAGTTAGTAGTCAGTAGTTAGTAGTTAGCAGTTAGTAGTTAGTAGTTGGTAGTTAGTAGTTAGTAGTTATTAGTTAGTAGTTATTAGTTAGTAGTTAGTAGTTAGTAGTTAGTAGTTAGTATTTAGTAGTTAGTAGTTAGTAGTTAGTAGTTAGTAGTCAGTAGTTAGTAGTTAGCAGTTAGTAGTTAGTAGTTAGTAGTTAGTAGTTAGTAGTTATTAGTTAGTAGTTAGTAGTTAGTAGTTAGTAGTTATTAGTCAGTAATTAGTAGTTAGTAGTTATTAGTTAGTAGTTAGTAGTTAGTAGTTATTAGTTAGTAGTTAGCAGTTAGTTGTTAGTAGTTAGTAGTTAGTAGTCAGTAGTTAGTAGTTAGTAGTTAGTAGTTAGTAGTTAGTAGTTAGTAGTCAGTAGTTAGTATATAGTAGTTAGTAGTTAGTAGTTAGTATTAGTAGTTAATAGTTAGTAGTTAGCAGTTAGTAGTTAGTAGTTAGTAGTTAGTAGTTAGTAGTTAGTAGTTAGTAGCTGGTAGTTATTAGTTAGTAGTTAGTAGTTATTAGTTAGTAATTAGTAGTTAGAAGTTAGTTGTTAGTAGTTAGTAGTTAGTAGTTAGTAGTTAGTAGTTAGTAAATAGTAGTTAGAAGTTAGTAGTTAGTAGTTAGTAGTTAGTAGTTAGTAGTCAGTAGTTAGTAGTTAGCAGTTAGTAGTTAGTAGTTAGTAGTTAGTAGTTAGTAGTTAGTAGTTAGTAGTTAGTAGTTAGTAGTTAGTAGTTAGTAGTTAGTAGTTAGAAGTTAGTAGTTAGTAGTTAGAAGTTAGTAGTTAGTAGTTATTAGCTAGTAATTAGTAGCTAGTAGTTAGTAGTTAGTAGTTATTAGTTAGTAGTTAGTGGTTAGTAGTTAGTAGTCAGTAGTTAGTAGTTAGCAGTTAGTAGTTAGTAGTCAGTAGTTAGTAGTTAGTAGTTATTAGTTAGTAGTTAGTAGTTAGTAGTTAGTAGTTAGTAGTTAGTAGTTAGTAGTTAGTAGTTAGTAGTTAGTAGTTAGTAGATAGTAGTTAGTAGTTAGTAGTTAGTAGTTAGTAGTTATTAGCTAGTAATTATTAGTTAGTAGTTAGTAGTTAGTAGTTAGTAGTTATTAGTTAGTAGTTAGTAGTTAGTAGTTAGTAGTCAGTAGTTAGTAGTTAGCAGTTAGTAGTTAGTAGTTAGTAGTTAGTAGTTAGTAGTTATTAGTTAGTAGTTAGTAGTTAGTAGTTAGTAGTTATTAGTCAGTAATTAGTAGTTAGTAGTTATTAGTTAGTAGTTAGTAGATAGTAGTTATTAGTTAGTAGTTAGCAGTTAGTTGTTAGTAGTTAGTAGTTAGTAGTCAGTAGTTAGTAGTTAGTAGTTAGTAGTTAGTAGTTAGTAGTTAGTAGTCAGTAGTTAGTATATAGTAGTTAGTAGTTAGTAGTTAGTATTAGTAGTTAATAGTTAGTAGTTAGCAGTTAGTAGTTAGTAGTTAGTAGTTAGTAGTTAGTAGTTAGTAGCTGGTAGTTATTAGTTAGTAGTTAGTAGTTATTAGTTAGTAATTAGTAGTTAGAAGTTAGTTGTTAGTAGTTAGTAGTTAGTAGTTAGTAGTTAGTAGTTAGTAAATAGTAGTTAGAAGTTAGTAGTTAGTAGTTAGTAGTTAGTAGTTAGTAGTTAGTAGTTAGTAGTTAGTAGTTAGTAGTTAGTAGTTAGTAGTTAGAAGTTAGTAGTTAGTAGTTAGAAGTTAGTAGTTAGTAGTTATTAGCTAGTAATTAGTAGCTAGTAGTTAGTAGTTAGTAGTTATTAGTTAGTAGTTAGTAGTTAGTAGTTAGTAGTTAGTAGTTAGTAGTTAGTAGTTAGTAGTTAGTAGTTAGTAGATAGTAGTTAGTAGTTAGTAGTTAGTAGTTAGTAGTTATTAGCTAGTAATTATTAGTTAGTAGTTAGTAGTTAGTAGTTAGTAGTTATTAGTTAGTAGTTAGTAGTTAGTAGTTAGTAGTCAGTAGTTAGTAGTTAGCAGTTAGTAGTTAGTAGTCAGTAGTTAGTAGTTAGTAGTTATTAGTTAGTAGTTAGTAGTTAGTAGTTAGTAGTTAGTAGTTAGTAGTTAGTAGTTAGTAGTTAGTAGTTAGTAGATAGTAGTTAGTAGTTAGTAGTTAGTAGTTAGTAGTTATTAGCTAGTAATTATTAGTTAGTAGTTAGTAGTTAGTAGTTAGTAGTTAGTAGTTATTAGTTAGTAGTTAGTAGTTAGTAGTTAGTAGTCAGTAGTTAGTAGTTAGCAGTTAGTAGTTAGTAGTTAGTAGTTAGTAGTTAGTAGTTATTAGTTAGTAGTTAGTAGTTAGTAGTTAGTAGTTATTAGTCAGTAATTAGTAGTTAGTAGTTATTAGTTAGTAGTTAGTAGTTAGTAGTTATTAGTTAGTAGTTAGCAGTTAGTTGTTAGTAGTTAGTAGTTAGTAGTCAGTAGTTAGTAGTTAGTAGTTAGTAGTTAGTAGTTAGTAGTTAGTAGTCAGTAGTTAGTATATAGTAGTTAGTAGTTAGTAGTTAGTATTAGTAGTTAATAGTTAGTAGTTAGCAGTTAGTAGTTAGTAGTTAGTAGTTAGTAGTTAGTAGTTAGTAGTTAGTAGCTGGTAGTTATTAGTTAGTAGTTAGTAGTTATTAGTTAGTAATTAGTAGTTAGAAGTTAGTTGTTAGTAGTTAGTAGTTAGTAGTTAGTAGTTAGTAGTTAGTAAATAGTAGTTAGAAGTTAGTAGTTAGTAGTTAGTAGTTAGTAGTTAGTAGTTAGTAGTTAGTAGTTAGTAGTTAGTAGTTAGTAGTTAGAAGTTAGTAGTTAGTAGTTAGAAGTTAGTAGTTAGTAGTTATTAGCTAGTAATTAGTAGCTAGTAGTTAGTAGTTAGTAGTTATTAGTTAGTAGTTAGTGGTTAGTAGTTAGTAGTCAGTAGTTAGTAGTTAGCAGTTAGTAGTTAGTAGTCAGTAGTTAGTAGTTAGTAGTTATTAGTTAGTAGTTAGTAGTTAGTAGTTAGTAGTTAGTAGTTAGTAGTTAGTAGTTAGTAGTTAGTAGTTAGTAGTTAGTAGTTAGTAGATAGTAGTTAGTAGTTAGTAGTTAGTAGTTAGTAGTTATTAGCTAGTAATTATTAGTTAGTAGTTAGTAGTTAGTAGTTAGTAGTTATTAGTTAGTAGTTAGTAGTTAGTAGTGAGTAGTCAGTAGTTAGTAGTTAGCAGTTAGTAGTTAGTAGTTAGTAGTTAGTAGTTATTAGTTAGTAGTTAGTAGTTAATAGTTAGTAGTTAGTAGTTAGTAGTTAGTATTTAGTAGTTAGTAGTTATTAGTTAGTAGTTAGTAGTTAGTAGTTAGTAGTCAGTAGTTAGTAGTTAGTAGTTATTAGTTAGTAGTTAGTAGTTATTAGTTAGTAGTTAGTAGTTAGTAGTTAGTAGATAGTAGTTAGTGGTTAGTAGTGAGTAGTTAGTAGTTATTAGCTAGTAATTAGTAGTTAGTAGTTAGTATTTAGTAGTTAGTAGTTAGTAGTTAGTAGTTATTAGTTAGTAGTTAGTAGTTAATAGTCAGTAGTTAGTAGTCAGTAGTTAGTAGTTAGCAGTTAGTAGTTAGTAGTTAGTAGTTGTTAGTTAGTAGTTAGTAGTTAATAGTTAGTAGTTAGTAGTTAGTAGTTAGTATTTAGTAGTTAGTAGTTTTTAGTTAGTAGTTAGTAGTTAGTAGTTAGTAGTTAGTAGTCAGTAGTTAGTAGTTAGTAGTTAGTAGTTAGTAGTTAGTAGTTAGTAGTCAGTAGTTAGTATTTAGTAGTTAGTAGTTAGTATGTAGTAGTTAATAACTAGTAGTTAGCAGTTAGTAGTTAGTAGTTAATAGTTAGTAGTTAGTAGTTATTAGTTAGTAGTTAGTAGTTAGTAGTTATTAGTTAGTAGTTATTAGTTAGTAGTTAGTAGTTATTAGTTAGTAGTTAGTAGTTAGTAGTTATTAGTTAGTAGTTAGTAGTTAATAGTTAGTAGGTAGTAGTTAGTAGTTGGTAGTTAGTAGTTAGTAGTTAGTAGTTAGTAGTCAGTAGTTGGTAGTAAGTAGTTAGTAGTTAGTAGTTAGTAGTTAGTAGTCAGTAGTTAGTAGTTAGCAGTTAGTAGTTAGTAGTTAGTAGTTAGTAGTTAGTAGTTAGTAGTTAGTAGTTAGTAGTTAGTAGTTAGTAGTTAGTAGTTAGTAGTTAGTAGTTAGAAGTTAGTAGTTAGTAGTTATTAGCTAGTAATTAGTAGTTAGTAGTTATTAGTTAGTAGTTAATAGTTAGTAGTTAGTAGTTAGTGGTCAGTAGTTAGTAGTCAGTAGTTAGTAGTTAGCAGTTAGTAGTTAGTAGTTAGTAGTTAGTAGTTAGTAGTTATTAGTTAGTAGTTAGTAGTTAGTAGTTAGTAGTTAGTAGTTAGTAGTTAGTAGTTAGTAGTTAGTAGTTAGTAGTTAGTAGTTAGTAGATAGTAGTTAGTAGTTAGTAGTTAGTAATTAGTAGTTATTAGCTAGTAATTAGTAGTTAGTAGTTAGTAGTTAGTAGTTAGTAGCTATTAGTTAGTAGTTAGTAGTTAGTAGTTAGTAGTCAGTAGTTAGTAGTTAGCAGTTAGTAGTTAGTAGTTAGTAGTTAGTAGTTATTAGTTAGTAGTTAGTAGTTAGTAGTTAGTAGTTAGTAGTTAGTAGTTAGTATTTAGTAGTTAGTAGTTATTAGTTAGTAGTTAGTAGTTAGTAGTTAGTAGTTAGTAGTTAGTAGTCAGTAGTTAGTAGTCAGTAGTTAGTAGTTAGTAGTTAGTAGTTAGTAGTTAGTAGTCAGTAGTTAGTATTTAGTAGTTAGTAGTTAGTATGTAGTAGTTAATAACTAGTAGTTAGCAGTTAGTAGTTAGTAGTTAATAGTTAGTAGTTAGTAGTTATTAGTTAGTAGTTAGTAGTTAGTAGTTATTAGTTAGTAGTTATTAGTTAGTAGTTAGTAGTTATTAGTTAGTAGTTAGTAGTTATTAGTTAGTAGTTAGTAGTTAATAGTTAGTAGGTAGTAGTTAGTAGTTAGTAGTTAGTAGTTAGTATCTAGTAGTCAGTAGTTGGTAGTAAGTAGTTAGTAGTTAGTAGTTAGTAGTTAGTAGTCAGTAGTTAGTAGTTAGCAGTTAGTAGTTAGTAGTTAGTAGTTAGTAGTTAGTAGTTAGTAGTTAGTAGTTAGTAGTTAGTAGTTAGTAGTTAGTAGTTAGTAGTTAGTAGTTAGAAGTTAGTAGTTAGTAGTTATTAGCTAGTAATTAGTAGTTAGTAGTTATTAGTTAGTAGTTAGTAGTTAGTAGTTAGTAGTTAGTAGTTAGTGGTCAGTAGTTAGTAGTCAGTAGTTAGTAGTTAGCAGTTAGTAGTTAGTAGTTAGTAGTTAGTAGTTATTAGTTAGTAGTTAGTAGTTAGTTGTTAGTAGTTAGTAGTTAGTAGTTAGTAGTTAGTAGTTAGTAGTTAGTAGTTAGTAGTTAGTAGTTCGTAGTTAGTAGATAGTAGTTAGTAGTTAGTAGTTAGTAGTTAGTAGTTAGTAGTTATTAGCTAGTAATTAGTAGTTAGTAGTTAGTAGTTAGTAGTTAGTAGTTATTAGTTAGTAGTTAGTAGTTAGTAGTTAGTAGTCAGTAGTTAGCAGTTAGCAGTTAGTAGTTAGTAGTTAGTAGTTAGTAGTTATTAGTTAGTAGTTAGTAGTTAGTAGTTAGTAGTTAGTAGTTAGTAGTTAGTAGTTAGTATTTAGTAGTTAGTAGTTATTAGTTAGTAGTTAGTAGTTAGTAGTTAGTAGTTAGTAGTTAGTAGTCAGTAGTTAGTAGTCAGTAGTTAGTAGTTAGTAGTTAGTAGTTAGTAGTTAGTAGTTAGTAGTTAGTAGTCAGTAGTCAGTATTTAGTAGTTAGTAGTTAGTAGTTAGTATGTAGTAGTTAATAACTAGTAGTTAGCAGTTAGTAGTTAGTAGTTAATAGTTAGTAGTTAGTAGTTATTAGTTAGTAGTTACTAGTTAGTAGTTAGTAGTCAGTAGTTAGTAGTTAGCAGTTAGTATTTAGTAGTTAGTAGTTAGTAGTTAGTAGTTATTAGTTAGTAGTTAGTAGTTAGTAGTTAGTAGTCAGTAGTTGGTAGTAAGTAGTTAGTAGTTAGTAGTTAGTAGTTAGTAGTCAGTAGTTAGTAGTTAGCAGTTAGTAGTTAGTAGTTAGTAGTTAGTAGTTAGTAGTTAGTAGTTAGTAGTTAGTAGTTAGTAGTTAGTAGTTAGTAGTTAGTAGTTAGAAGTTAGTAGTTAGTAGTTATTAGCTAGTAATTAGTAGTTAGTAGTTATTAGTTAGTAGTTAATAGTTAGTAGTTAGTAGTTAGTGGTCAGTAGTTAGTAGTCAGTAGTTAGTAGTTAGCAGTTAGTAGTTAGTAGTTAGTAGTTAGTAGTTAGTAGTTATTAGTTAGTAGTTAGTAGTTAGTAGTTAGTAGTTAGTAGTTAGTAGTTAGTAGTTAGTAGTTAGTAGATAGTAGTTAGTAGTTAGTAGTTAGTAATTAGTAGTTATTAGCTAGTAATTAGTAGTTAGTAGTTAGTAGTTAGTAGTTAGTAGTTATTAGTTAGTAGTTAGTAGTTAGTAGTCAGTAGTTAGTAGTTAGCAGTTAGTAGTTAGTAGTTAATAGTTAGTAGTTATTAGTTAGTAGTTAGTAGTTAGTAGTTAGTAGTTAGTAGTTAGTAGTTAGTAGTTAGTATTTAGTAGTTAGTAGTTATTAGTTAGTAGTTAGTAGTTAGTAGTTAGTAGTTAGTAGTTAGTAGTCAGTAGTTAGTAGTCAGTAGTTAGTAGTTAGTAGTTAGTAGTTAGTAGTTAGTAGTCAGTAGTTAGTATTTAGTAGTTAGTAGTTAGTATGTAGTAGTTAATAACTAGTAGTTAGCAGTTAGTAGTTAGTAGTTAATAGTTAGTAGTTAGTAGTTATTAGTTAGTAGTTAGTAGTTAGTAGTTATTAGTTAGTAGTTATTAGTTAGTAGTTAGTAGTTATTAGTTAGTAGTTAGTAGTTATTAGTTAGTAGTTAGTAGTTAATAGTTAGTAGGTAGTAGTTAGTAGTTAGTAGTTAGTAGTTAGTATCTAGTAGTCAGTAGTTGGTAGTAAGTAGTTAGTAGTTAGTAGTTAGTAGTTAGTAGTCAGTAGTTAGTAGTTAGCAGTTAGTAGTTAGTAGTTAGTAGTTAGTAGTTAGTAGTTAGTAGTTAGTAGTTAGTAGTTAGTAGTTAGTAGTTAGTAGTTAGTAGTTAGAAGTTAGTAGTTAGTAGTTATTAGCTAGTAATTAGTAGTTAGTAGTTATTAGTTAGTAGTTAGTAGTTAGTAGTTAGTAGTTAGTAGTTAGTGGTCAGTAGTTAGTAGTCAGTAGTTAGTAGTTAGCAGTTAGTAGTTAGTAGTTAGTAGTTAGTAGTTATTAGTTAGTAGTTAGTAGTTAGTAGTTAGTAGTTAGTAGTTAGTAGTTAGCAGTTAGTAGTTAGTAGTTAGTAGTTAGTAGTTAGTAGTTAGTAGTTAGTAGATAGTAGTTAGTAGTTAGTAGTTAGTAGTTAGTAGTTATTAGCTAGTAATTAGTAGTTAGTAGTTAGTAGTTAGTAGTTAGTAGTTAGTAGTTATTAGTTAGTAGTTAGTAGTTAGTAGTTAGTAGTCAGTAGTTAGTAGTTAGCAGTTAGTAGTTAGTAGTTAGTAGTTAGTAGTTATTAGTTAGTAGTTAGTAGTTAGTAGTTAGTAGTTAGTAGTTAGTAGTTAGTAGTTAGTAGTTAGTATTTAGTAGTTAGTAGTTATTAGTTAGTAGTTAGTAGTTAGTAGTTAGTAGTTAGTAGTTAGTAGTCAGTAGTTAGTAGTCAGTAGTTAGTAGTTAGTAGTTAGTAGTTAGTAGTTAGTAGTTAGAAGTTAGTAGTTAGTAGTTATTAGCTAGTAATTAGTAGTTAGTAGTTATTAGTTAGTAGTTAGTAGTTAGTAGTTAGTAGTTAGTAGTTAGTGGTCAGTAGTTAGTAGTCAGTAGTTAGTAGTTAGCAGTTAGTAGTTAGTAGTTAGTAGTTAGTAGTTATTAGTTAGTAGTTAGTAGTTAGTAGTTAGTAGTTAGTAGTTAGTAGTTAGTAGTTAGTAGTTAGTAGTTAGTAGTTAGTAGTTAGTAGTTAGTAGTTAGTAGATAGTAGTTAGTAGTTAGTAGTTAGTAGTTAGTAGTTATTAGCTAGTAATTAGTAGTTAGTAGTTAGTAGTTAGTAGTTAGTAGTTAGTAGTTAGTAGTTATTAGTTAGTAGTTAGTAGTTAGTAGTTAGTAGTCAGTAGTTAGTAGTTAGCAGTTAGTAGTTAGTAGTTAGTAGTTAGTAGTTATTAGTTAGTAGTTAGTAGTTAGTAGTTAGTAGTTAGTAGTTAGTAGTTAGTAGTTAGTATTTAGTAGTTAGTAGTTATTAGTTAGTAGTTAGTAGTTAGTAGTTAGTAGTTAGTAGTTAGTAGTCAGTAGTTAGTAGTCAGTAGTTAGTAGTTAGTAGTTAGTAGTTAGTAGTTAGTAGTTAGTAGTTAGTAGTCAGTAGTTAGTATTTAGTAGTTAGTAGTTAGTAGTTAGTATGTAGTAGTTAATAACTAGTAGTTAGCAGTTAGTAGTTAGTAGTTAACAGTTAGTAGTTAGTAGTTATTAGTTAGTAGTTACTAGTTAGTAGTTAGTAGTCAGTAGTTAGTAGTTAGCAGTTAGTATTTAGTAGTTAGTAGTTAGTAGTTAGTAGTTATTAGTTAGTAGTTAGTAGTTAGTAGTTAGTAGTTACTAGTTATTAGTTAGTAGTTAGTAGTTAGTAGTTAGTAGTTAGTAGTTAGTAGTTAGTAGTTATTAGCTAGTAATTAGTAGTTAGTAGTTAGTAGTTAGTAGTTATTAGTTAGTAGTTAATAGTTAGTAGTTAGTAGTTAGTAGTTAGTAGTCAGTAGTTAGTAGTAAGCAGTTAGTAGTTAGTAGTTATTAGCTAGTAATTAGCAGTTAGTAGTTAGTAGTTAGTAGTTAGTAGTTATTAGTTAGTAGTTAGTAGTTAGTAGTTAGTAGTTAGTAGTTAGAAGTTAGTATTTAGTAGTTAGTAGTTATTAGTTAGTAGTTAGTAGTTAGTAGTTAGTAGTTAGTAGTTAGTAGTTAGTAGTCAGTAGTTAGTAGTCAGTAGTTAGTAGTTAGTAGTTAGTAGTTAGTAGTTAGTAGTTAGTAGTCAGTAGTTAGTATTTATTAGTTAGTAGTTAGTAGTTAGTATGTAGTAGTTAATAACTAGTAGTTAGCAGTTAGTAGTTAGTAGTTAATAGTTAGTAGTTAGTAGTTATTAGTTAGTAGTTACTAGTTAGTAGTTAGTAGTCAGTAGTTAGTAGTTAGCAGTTAGTATTTAGTAGTTAGTAGTTAGTAGTTATTAGTTAGTAGTTAGTAGTTAGTAGTTAGTAGTTAGTAGTTATTAGTTAGTAGTTAGTAGTTAGTAGTTAGTAGTTAGTAGTTAGTAGTTAGTAGTTATTAGCTAGTAATTAGTAGTTAGTAGTTAGTAGTTAGTAGTTAGTAGTTATTAGTTAGTAGTTAGTAGTTAGTAGTTAGTAGTCAGTAGTTAGTAGTATGCAGTTAGTAGTCAGTAGTTAGTAGTTAGTAGTTAGTAGTTAGTAGTTAGTAGTTAGTAGTCAGTAGTTAGTATTTAGTAGTTAGTAGTTAGTAGTTAGCATGTAGTAGTTAATAACTAGTAGTTAGCAGTTAGTGGTTAGTAGTTAGTAGTTAGTAGTTAGTAGTCAGTAGATAGTAGTTAGTAGTTAGTAGTTAGTAGTTAGTAGTTAGTAGTTAGTAGTTAGTAGTTAGTAGTTAGTAGTTAGTAGTTAGTAGTTAGTATTCAGTATTTAGTAGTTAGTAGTTAGTAGTTAGTATGTAGTAGTTAATAACTAGTAGTTAGCAGTTAGTGGTTAGTAGTTAGTAGTTAGTAGTTAGTAGCTGGTAGTTAATAGTTAGTAGTTAGTAGTTAGGAGTCAGTAGTTAGTAGTCAGTAGTTAGTAGTTAGTAGTTAGTAGTTAGTAGTTAGTAGTTAGTAGTTAGTAGTTAGTTGTCAGTAGTTAGTATTTAGTAGTTAGTAGTTAGTAGTTAGTATGTAGTAGTTAATAACTAGTAGTTAGCAGTTAGTGGTTAGTAGTTAGTAGTTAGTAGTTAGTAGTTAGTAGCTGGTAGTTAATAGTTAGTAGTTAGTAGTTAGTAGTTATTAGTTAGTAGTTAGTAGTTAGAAGTTAGCTGTCAGTAGTTAGTAGTTAGTAGTCAGTAGTTAGTAGTCAGTAGTTAGTAGTTAGTAGTTAGTAGTTAGTAGTTAGTAGTTAGTAGTCAGTAGTTAGTATTTATTAGTTAGTAGTTAGTAGTTAGTATGTAGTAGTTAATAACTAGTAGTTAGCAGTTAGTAGTTAGTAGTTAATAGTTAGTAGTTAGTAGTTATTAGTTAGTAGTTACTAGTTAGTAGTTAGTAGTCAGTAGTTAGTAGTTAGCAGTTAGTATTTAGTAGTTAGTAGTTAGTAGTTATTAGTTAGTAGTTAGTAGTTAGTAGTTAGTAGTTAGTAGTTATTAGTTAGTAGTTAGTAGTTAGTAGTTAGAAGTTAGTAGTTAGTAGTTAGTAGTTATTAGCTAGTAATTAGTAGTTAGTAGTTAGTAGTTAGTAGTTAGTAGTTATTAGTTAGTAGTTAGTAGTTAGTAGTTAGTAGTCAGTAGTTAGTAGTAAGCAGTTAGTAGTTAGTAGTTAGTAGTTAGTAGTTAGTAGTTAGTAGTTAGTAGTTAGTAGTCAGTAGTTAGTATTTAGTAGTTAGTAGTTAGTAGTTAGCATGTAGTAGTTAATAACTAGTAGTTAGCAGTTAGTGGTTAGTAGTTAGTAGTTAGTAGTTAGTAGTCAGTAGATAGTAGTTAGTAGTTAGTAGTTAGTAGTTAGTAGTTAGTAGTTAGTAGTTAGTAGTTAGTAGTTAGTAGTTAGTAGTTAGTAGTTAGTAGTTAGTATTCATTATTTAGTAGTTAGTAGTTAGTAGTTAGTATGTAGTAGTTAATAACTAGTAGTTAGCAGTTAGTGGTTAGTAGTTAGTAGTTAGTAGTTAGTAGCTGGTAGTTAATAGTTAGTAGTTAGTAGTTAGGAGTCAGTAGTTAGTAGTCAGTAGTTAGTAGTTAGTAGTTAGTAGTTAGTAGTTAGTAGTTAGTAGTTAGTAGTTAGTAGTTAGTTGACAGTAGTTAGTATTTAGTAGTTAGTAGTTAGTAGTTAGTATGTAGTAGTTAATAACTAGTAGTTAGCAGTTAGTGGTTAGTAGTTAGTAGTTAGTAGTTAGTAGTTAGTAGCTGGTAGTTAATAGTTAGTAGTTAGTAGTTAGTAGTTATTAGTTAGTAGTTAGTAGTTAGAAGTTAGTTGTCAGTAGTTAGTAGTTAGTAGTTAGTAGTTAGTAGTCAGTAGTTAGTAGTTAGCAGTTAGTAGTTAGCAGTTAGTAGTTAGTAGTTAGTAGTTAGTAGTTATTAGTTAGTAGTTAGTAGTTAGTAGTTAGTAGTTAGTAGTTAGTAGTTAGTATTTAGTAGTTAGTAGTTATTAGTTAGTAGTTAGTAGTTAGTAGTTAGTAGTTAGTAGTTAGTAGTTAGTAGTCAGTAGTTAGTAGTTAGTAGTTAAAAGTTAGTAGTTAGTAGTTAGTAGTTAGTAGTTAGTATTCAGTATTTAGTAGTTAGTAGTTAGTAGTTAGTATGTAGTAGTTAATAACTAGTAGTTAGCATTTAGTGGTTAGTAGTTAGTAGTTAGTAGTTAGTAGCTGGTAGTTAATAGTTAGTAGTTAGTAGTTAGTAGTCAGTAGTTAGTAGTCAGTAGTTAGTAGTTAATAGTTAGTAGTTAGTAGTTAGTAGTTAGTAGTTAGTAGTTAGTAGTCAGTAGTTAGTATTTAGTAGTTAGTAGTTAGTAGTTAGTATGTAGTAGTTAATAACTAGTAGTTAGCAGTTAGTGGTTAGTAGTTAGTAGTTAGTAGTTAGTAGTTAGTAGCTGGTAGTTAATAGTTAGTAGTTAGTAGTTAGTAGTTATTAGTTAGTAGTTAGTAGTTAGAAGTTAGTTGTCAGTAGTTAGTAGTTAGTAGTTAGTAGTTAGTAGTCAGTAGTTAGTAGTTAGCAGTTAGTAGTTAGCAGTTAGTAGTTAGTAGTTAGTAGTTATTAGTTAGTTGTTAGTAGTTAGTAGTTAGTAGTTAGTAGCTAGTAGTTAGTATTTAGTAGTTAGTAGTTATTAGTTAGTAGTTAGTAGTTAGTAGTTAGTAGTTAGTAGTTAGTAGTTAGTAGTCAGTAGTTAGTAGTTAGTAGTTAAAAGTTAGTAGTTAGTAGTTAGTAGTTAGTAGTTAGTAGTCAGTAGTTAGTATTTAGTAGTTAGTAGTTAGTAGTTAGTTTGTAGTAGTTAATAACTAGTAGTTAGCAGTTAGTAGTTAGTAGTTAGTAGTTGGTAGTTAGTAGTTAGTAGCTGGTAGTTAATAGTTAGTAGTTAGTAGTTAGTAGTTATTAGTTAGTAGTTAGTAGTTAGAAGTTAGTTGTCAGTAGTTAGTAGTTAGTAGTTAGTAGTTAGAAGTTAGTAGTTAGTAGTTAGTAGTTAGTAGTTAGTAGTTAGTAGTTAGCAGTTAGTAGTTAGTAGTTAGTAGTTATTAGTTATTAGATATTAGTTAGTAGTTAGTAGTTAGTAGTTAGTAGTTAGTAGTTAGTAGTTAGTAGTTAGTAGTTAGTAGTTAGTAGTTAGTAGTTAGTAGTTAGTAGTTAGTAGTTAGTAGTTAGCAGTTAGTAGTTAGTAGTTAGTAGTTAGTAGTTAGTAGTTAGTAGTTAGTAGTTAGTAGTTAGTAGTTAGTAGTTATTAGCTAGTAATTAGTAGTTAGTAGTTAGTAGTTAGTAGTTAGTAGTTATTAGTTAGTAGTTAGTAATTAGTAGTTAGTAGTCAGTAGTTAGTAGTTAGCAGTTAGTAGTTAGTAGTTAGTAGTTAGTAGTTAGTAGTTAGTAGTTAGTAGTTATTAGTTAGTAGTTAGTAGTTAGTAGTTAGTAGTCAGTAGTTAGTAGTTAGCAGTTAGTAGTTAGTAGTTAGTAGTTAGTAGTTATTAGTTAGTAGTTAGTAGTTAGTAGTTAGTAGTTAGTAGTTAGTAGTTAGTATTTAGTAGTTAGTAGTTATTAGTTAGTAGTTAGCAGTTAGTAGTTAGTAGTTAGTAGTCAGTAGATAGTAGTTAGTAGTTAGTAGTTAGTAGTTAGTACTTAGCAGTTAGTAGTCAGTAGTTAGTATTTAGTGGTTAGTAGTTAGTAGTTAGTATGTAGTAGTTAATAACTAGTAGTTAGTAGTTAGTAGTTAGTTTGTAGTAGTTAATAACTAGTAGTTAGCAGTTAGTAGTTAGTAGTTAGCAGTTAGTAGTTAGCAGTTAGTAGTCAGTAGATAGTAGTTAGTAGTTAGTAGTTAGTAGTCAGTAGTTAGTAGTTAGTAGTTAGTAGTTAGTAGTTAGTAGTTAGTAGTTAGTAGTTAGTAGTCAGTAGTTAGTATTTAGTAGTTAGTAGTTAGTAGTTAGTTTGTAGTAGTTAATAACTAGTTGTTAGCAGTTAGTAGTTAGTAGTTGGTAGTTAGTAGTTAGTAGCTGGTAGTTAATAGTTAGTAGTTAGTAGTTAGTAGTTATTAGTTAGTAGTTAGTAGTTAGAAGTTAGTTGTCAGTAGTTAGTAGTTAGTAGTTAGTAGTTAGAAGTTAGTAGTTAGTAGTTAGTAGTTAGTAGTTAGTAGTTAGTAGTTAGCAGTTAGTAGTTAGTAGTTAGTAGTTATTAGTTATTAGATATTAGTTAGTAGTTAGTAGTTAGTAGTTAGTAGTTAGTAGTTAGTAGTTAGTAGTTAGTAGTTAGTAGTTAGTAGTTAGTAGTTAGTAGTCAGTAGTTAGTAGTTAGCAGTTAGTAGTTAGTAGTTAGTAGTTAGTAGTTAGTAGTTAGTAGTTAGTAGTTAGTTGTTAGTAGTTAGTAGTTAGTAGTTATTAGCTAGTAATTAGTAGTTAGTAGTTAGTAGTTATTAGTTAGTAGTTAGTATTTAGTAGTTAGTAGTCAGTAGTTAGTAGTTAGCAGTTAAAAGTTAGTAGTTAGTAGTTAGTAGTTAGTAGTTAGTAGTTAGTAGTTATTAGTTAGTAGTTAGTAGTTAGTAGTTAGTAGTCAGTAGTTAGTAGTTAGCAGTTAGTAGTTAGTAGTTAGTAGTTAGTAGTTATTAGTTAGTAGTTAGTAGTTAGTAGTTAGTAGTTAGTAGTTAGTATTTAGTAGTTAGTAGTTAGTAGTCAGTAGATAGTAGTTAGTAGTTAGTAGTTAGTAGTTAGTAGTTAGCAGTTAGTAGTCAGTAGTTAGTATTTAGTGGTTAGTAGTTAGTAGTTAGTATGTAGTAGTTAATAACTAGTAGTTAGCAGTTAGTAGTTAGTAGCTGGTAGTTAATAGTTAGTAGTTAGAAGTTAGTAGTTATTAGTTAGTAGTTAGTAGTTAGAAGTTATTAGTTATTAGATATTAGTTAGTAGTTAGCAGTTAGTAGTTAGTAGTTAGTAGTTATTAGTTATTAGATATTAGTTAGTAGTTAGTAGTTAGTAGTTAGTAGTTTGTAGTTAGTAGTTAGTAGTTAGTAGTTAGTAGTTAGTAGTTAGTAGTCAGTAGTTAGTAGTTAGCAGTTAGTAGTTAGTAGTTAGTAGTTAGTAGTTAGTAGTTAGTAGTTAGTAGTTAGTAGTTAGTAGTCAGTAGTTAGTAGTTAGCAGTTAGTAGTTAGTAGTTAGTAGTTATTAGTTAGTAGTTAGTAGTTAGTAGTTAGTATTTAGTAGTTAGTATTTAGTAGTTAGTAGTTATTAGTTAGTAGTTAGCAGTTAGTAGTTAGTAGTTAGTAGTCAGTAGTTAGTAGTTAGTAGTTAGTAGTTAGTAGTTAGTAGTTAGTAGTTAGCAGTTAGTAGTCAGTAGTTAGTATTTAGTGGTTAGTAGTTAGTAGTTAGCAGTTAGTAGTCAGTAGTTAGTAGTTAGTAGTTAGTAGTTAGTAGTTAGTAGTTAGTAGTCAGTAGTTAGTATTTAGTGGTTAGTAGTTAGTAGTTAGTATGTAGTAGTTAATAACTAGTAGTTAGTAGTTAGTAGTTAGTAGCTGGTAGTTAATAGTCAGTAGTTAGTAGTTAGTAGTTAGTAGTTAGTAGTTAGTAGTTAGTAGTTAGTAGTTAGTAGTTAGTAGTTAGTAGTTAGTAGTTAGTAGTTAGTAGTTAGAAGTTAGTTGTCAGTAGTTAGTAGTTAGTAGTTAGTAGTTAGTAGTTAGTAGTTAGTAGTCAGTAGTTAGTAGTTAGTAGTTAGTAGTTAGTAGTTAGTAGTTAGCAGTTAGTAGTCAGTAGTTAGTATTTAGTGGTTAGTAGTTAGTAGTTAGTATGTAGTAGTTAATAACTAGTAGTTAGCGGTAAGTAGTTAGTAGTTAGTAGTTAGTAGTTAGTAGTTAGTAGTTAGTAGCTGGTAGTTAATAGTCAGTAGTTAGTAGTTAGTAGTTAGTAGTTAGTAGTTAGTAGTTAGTAGTTAGTAGTTAGTAGTTAGTAGTTAGTAGTTAGTAGTTAGTAGTTAGTAGTCAGTAGTTAGTAGTTAGTAGTTAGTAGTTTGTAGTCAGTAGTTAGTATTTAGTGGTTAGTAGTTAGTAGTTAGTATGTAGTAGTTAATAACTAGTAGTTAGCAGTTAGTAGTTAGTAGCTGGTATTTAATAGTTAGTAGTTAGTAGTTAGTTGTTATTAGTTAGTAGTTAGTAGTTAGAAGTTAGTTGTCAGTAGTTAGTAGTTAGTAGTTAGTAGTTAGTAGTTAGTAGTTAGTAGTTAGTAGTTAGTAGTCAGTAGTTAGTAGTTAGTATTTAGTGGTTAGTAGTTAGTAGTTAGTATGTAGTAGTTAATAACTAGTAGTTAGTAGTTAGTAGTTAGTAGCTGGTAGTTAATAGTCAGTAGTTAGTAGTTAGTAGTTAGTAGTTAGTAGTTAGTAGTTAGTATTTAGTGGTTAGTAGTTAGTAGTTAGTATGTAGTAGTTAATAACTAGTAGTTAGTAGTTAGCAGTTAGTAGTCAGTAGTTAGTAGTTAGTAGTTAGTAGTTAGTAGTTAGTAGTTAGTAGTTAGTAGTCAGTAGTTAGTATTTAGTGGTTAGTAGTTAGTAGTTAGTATGTAGTAGTTAATAACTAGTAGTTAGTAGTTAGTAGTTAGTAGCTGGTAGTTAATAGTCAGTAGTTAGTAGTTAGTAGTTAGTAGTTAGTAGTTAGTAGTTAGTAGTTAGTAGTTAGTAGTTAGTTGTTAGTAGTTAGAAGTTAGTTGTCAGTAGTTAGTAGTTAGTAGTTAGTAGTTAGTAGTTAGAAGTTAGTTGTCAGTAGTTAGTAGTTAGTAGTTAGTAGTTAGTAGTTAGTAGTTAGTAGTTAGTAGTTAGTAGTCAGTAGTTAGTAGTTAGTATTTAGTGGTTAGTAGTTAGTAGTTAGTATGTAGTAGTTAATAACTAGTAGTTAGTAGTTAGTAGTTAGTAGCTGGTAGTTAATAGTCAGTAGTTAGTAGTTAGTAGTTAGTAGTTAGTAGTTAGTAGTTAGTATTTAGTGGTTAGTAGTTAGTAGTTAGTATGTAGTAGTTAATAACTAGTAGTTAGTAGTTAGCAGTTAGTAGTCAGTAGTTAGTAGTTAGTAGTTAGTAGTTAGTAGTTAGTAGTTAGTAGTTAGTAGTCAGTAGTTAGTATTTAGTGGTTAGTAGTTAGTAGTTAGTATGTAGTAGTTAATAACTAGTAGTTAGTAGTTAGTAGTTAGTAGCTGGTAGTTAATAGTCAGTAGTTAGTAGTTAGTAGTTAGTAGTTAGTAGTTAGTAGTTAGTAGTTAGTAGTTAGTAGTTAGTAGTTAGTAGTTAGAAGTTAGTTGTCAGTAGTTAGTAGTTAGTAGTTAGTAGTTAGTAGTTAGTAGTTAGTAGTCAGTAGTTAGTAGTTAGTAGTTAGTAGTTAGTAGTTAGTAGTTAGCAGTTAGTAGTCAGTAGTTAGTATTTAGTGGTTAGTAGTTAGTAGTTAGTATGTAGTAGTTAATAACTAGTAGTTAGCGGTAAGTAGTTAGTAGTTAGTAGTTAGTAGTTAGTAGTTAGTAGTTAGTAGCTGGTAGTTAATAGTCAGTAGTTAGTAGTTAGTAGTTAGTAGTTAGTAGTTAGTAGTTAGTAGTTAGTAGTTAGTAGTTAGTAGTTAGTAGTTAGTAGTTAGTAGTTAGTAGTTAGTAGTCAGTAGTTAGTAGTTAGTAGTTAGTAGTTTGTAGTCAGTAGTTAGTATTTAGTGGTTAGTAGTTAGTAGTTAGTATGTAGTAGTTAATAACTAGTAGTTAGCAGTTAGTAGTTAGTAGCTGGTATTTAATAGTTAGTAGTTAGTAGTTAGTTGTTATTAGTTAGTAGTTAGTAGTTAGAAGTTAGTTGTCAGTAGTTAGTAGTTAGTAGTTAGTAGTTAGTAGTTAGTAGTTAGTAGTTAGTAGTCAGTAGTTAGTAGTTAGTAGTTAGTAGTTAGTAGTTAGTAGTTAGCAGTTAGTAGTCAGTAGTTAGTATTTAGTGGTTAGTAGTTAGTAGTTAGTATGTAGTAGTTAATAACTAGTAGTTAGCAGTTAGTAATTAGTAGTTAGTAGTTAGTAGTTAGTAGTTAGTAGCTGGTAGTTAATAGTTAGTAGTTAGGAGTGAGTAGTTAGTAGTTAGTAGTTAGTAGTTAGTAGTTAGTAGTTAGTAGTTAGTAGTTAGTAGTTAGTAGTTAGTAGTTAGTAGTTAGTAGTTATTAGTTAGTAGTTAGTAGTTAGTAGTTAGTAGTCAGTAGTTAGTAGTTAGTAGTTAGTAGTTATTAGTTAGTAGTTAATAATTAGTAGTTAGTAGTCAGTAGTTAGTAGTTAGCAGTTAGTAGTTAGTAGTTAGTAGTTAGTAGTTAGTAGTTAGTAGTTAGTAGTTAGTAGTTAGTAGTTAGTAGTTAGTAGCTGGTAGTTAATAGTCAGTAGTTAGTAGTTAGTAGTTAGTAGTTAGTAGTTAGTAGTTAGTAGTTAGTAGTTAGTAGTTAGTAGTTAGTAGTTAGTAGTTAGTAGTTAGTAGTTAGTAGTTAGTAGTCAGTAGTTAGTAGTTAGTAGTTAGTAGTTTGTAATCAGTAGTTAGTATTTAGTGGTTAGTAGTTAGTAGTTAGTATGTAGTAGTTAATAACTAGTAGTTAGCAGTTAGTAGTTAGTAGCTGGTATTTAATAGTTAGTAGTTAGTAGTTAGTTGTTATTAGTTAGTAGTTAGTAGTTAGAAGTTAGTTGTCAGTAGTTAGTATTAGTAGTTAGTAGTTAGTAGTTAGTAGTTAGTAGTTAGTAGTCAGTAGTTAGTAGTTAGTATTTAGTGGTTAGTAGTTAGTAGTTAGTATGTAGTAGTTAATAACTAGTAGTTAGTAGTTAGTAGTTAGTAGCTGGTAGTTAATAGTCAGTAGTTAGTAGTTAGTAGTTAGTAGTTAGTAGTTAGTAGTTAGTATTTAGTGGTTAGTAGTTAGTAGTTAGTAGTTAGTAGTCAGTAGTTAGTATTTAGTGGTTAGTAGTTAGTAGTTAGTATGTAGTAGTTAATAACTAGTAGTTAGTAGTTAGTAGTTAGTAGCTGGTAGTTAATAGTCAGTAGTTAGTAGTTAGTAGTTAGTAGTTAGTAGTTAGTAGTTAGTAGTTAGTAGTTAGTAGTTAGTAGTTAGTAGTTAGTAGTTAGAAGTTAGTTGTCAGTAGTTAGTAGTTAGTAGTTAGTAGTTAGTAGTTAGTAGTTAGTAGTTAGTAGTCAGTAGTTAGTAGTTAGTAGTTAGTAGTTAGTAGTTAGTAGTTAGCAGTTAGTAGTCAGTAGTTAGTATTTAGTGGTTAGTAGTTAGTAGTTAGTATGTAGTAGTTAATAACTAGTAGTTAGCGGTAAGTAGTTAGTAGTTAGTAGTTAGTAGTTAGTAGTTAGTAGTTAGTAGCTGGTAGTTAATAGTCAGTAGTTAGTAGTTAGTAGTTAGTAGTTAGTAGTTAGTAGTTAGTAGTTAGTAGTTAGTAGTTAGTAGTTAGTAGTTAGTAGTTAGTAGTTAGTAGTCAGTAGTTAGTAGTTAGTAGTTAGTAGTTTGTAGTCAGTAGTTAGTATTTAGTGGTTAGTAGTTAGTAGTTAGTATGTAGTAGTTAATAACTAGTAGTTAGCAGTTAGTAGTTAGTAGCTGGTATTTAATAGTTAGTAGTTAGTAGTTAGTTGTTATTAGTTAGTAGTTAGTAGTTAGAAGTTAGTTGTCAGTAGTTAGTAGTTAGTAGTTAGTAGTTAGTAGTTAGTAGTTAGTAGTTAGTAGTTAGTAGTCAGTAGTTAGTAGTTAGTAGTTAGTAGTTAGTAGTTAGTAGTTAGCAGTTAGTAGTCAGTAGTTAGTATTTAGTGGTTAGTAGTTAGTAGTTAGTATGTAGTAGTTAATAACTAGTAGTTAGCAGTTAGTAATTAGTAGTTAGTAGTTAGTAGTTAGTAGTTAGTAGCTGGTAGTTAATAGTTAGTAGTTAGGAGTTAGTAGTTAGTAGTTAGTAGTTAGTAGTTAGTAGTTAGTAGTTAGTAGTTAGTAGTTAGTAGTTAGTAGTTAGTAGTTAGTAGTTAGTAGTTAGTAGTTATTAGTTAGTAGTTAGTAGTTAGTAGTTAGTAGTCAGTAGTTAGTAGTTAGTAGTTAGTAGTTATTAGTTAGTAGTTAATAATTAGTAGTTAGTAGTCAGTAGTTAGTAGTTAGCAGTTAGTAGTTAGTAGTTAGTAGTTAGTAGTTAGTAGTTAGTAGTTAGTAGTTAGTAGTTAGTAGTTAGTAGTTAGTAGTTATTAGTTAGTAGTTAGTAGTTAGTAGTCAGTAGTTAGTAGTTAGCAGTTAGTAGTTAGTAGTTAGTAGTTAGTAGTTATTAGTTAGTAGTTAGTTGTTAGTAGTTAGTAGTTAGTAGTTAGTAGTTAGTATTTAGTAGTTAGTAGTTATTAGTTAGTAGTTAGCAGTTAGTAGTTAGTAGTTAGTAGTCAGTAGATAGTAGTTAGTAGTTAGTAGTTAGTAGTTAGCAGTTAGTAGTCAGTAGTTAGTATTTAGTGGTTAGTAGTTAGTAGTTATTATGTAGTAGTTAATAACTAGTAGTTAGCAGTTAGTAGTTAGTAGCTGGTAGTTAATAGTTAGTAGTTAGTAGTTAGTTGTTATTAGTTAGTAGTTAGTAGTTAGAAGTTAGTTGTCAGTAGTTAGTAGTTAGTAGTTAGTAGTTAGTAGTTAGTAGTTAGTAGTTAGTAGTCAGTAGTTAGTAGTTAGTAGTTAGTAGTTAGTAGTTAGTAGTTAGTAGTTAGCAGTTAGTAGTCAGTAGTTAGTATTTAGTGGTTAGTAGTTAGTAGTTAGTATGTAGTAGTTAATAACTAGTAGTTAGCAGTTAGTAGTTAGTAGTTAGTAGTTAGTAGTTAGTAGTTAGTAGCTGGTAGTTAATAGTTAGTAGTTAGTAGTTAGTAGTTAGTAGTTAGTAGTTAGTAGTTAGTAGTTAGTAGTTAGTAGTTAGTAGTCAGTAGTTAGTAGTTAGTAGTTAGTAGTTAGTAGTCAGTAGTTAGTATTTAGTGGTTAGTAGTTAGTAGTTAGTATGTAGTAGTTAATAACTAGTAGTTAGCAGTTAGTAGTTAGTAGCTGGTAGTTAATAGTTAGTAGTTAGTAGTTAGTTGTTATTAGTTAGTAGTTAGAAGTTAGTTGGCAGTAGTTAGTAGTCAGTAGTTAGTAGTTAGTAGTTAGTAGTTAGTAGTTAGTAGTTAGTAGTTAGCAGTTAGTAGTCAGTAGTTAGTATTTAGTGGTTAGTAGTTAGTAGTTAGTATGTAGTAGTTAATAACTAGTAGTTAGCAGTTAGTAGTTAGTAGTTAGTAGTTAGTAGTTAGTAGTTAGTAGCTGGTAGTTAATAGTTAGTAGTTAGTAGTTAGTAGTTAGTAGTTAGTAGTTAGTAGTTAGTAGTTAGTAGCTGGTAGTTAATAGTTAGTAGTTAGTAGTTAGTAGTTAGTAGTTAGTAGTTAGTAGTTAGTAGTTAGTAGTTAGTAGTTAGTAGTTAGTAGTTAGTAGTTAGTAGTTAGTAGTTAGTAGTCAGTAGTTAGTAGTTAGTAGTTAGTAGTTAGTAGTCAGTAGTTAGTAGTTAGTAGTTAGTAGTTAGTAGTTAGTAGTTAGTAGTTAGCAGTTAGTAGTCAGTAGTTAGTATTTAGTGGTTAGTAGTTAGTAGTTAGTATGTAGTAGTTAATAACTAGTAGTTAGCAGTTAGTAGTTAGTAGTTAGTAGTTAGTAGTTAGTAGCTGGTAGTTAATAGTTAGTAGTTTGTAGTTAGTAGTTAGTAGTTAGTAGTTAGTAGTTAGTAGTTAGTAGTTAGTAGTTAGTAGTCAGTAGTTAGTAGTTAGTAGTTAGTAGTTAGTAGTCAGTAGTTAGTATTTAGTGGTTAGTAGTTAGTAGTTAGTATGTAGTAGTTAATAACTAGTAGTTAGCAGTTAGTAGTTAGTAGCTGGTAGTTAATAGTTAGTAGTTAGTAGTTAGTTGTTATTAGTTAGTAGTTAGAAGTTAGTTGTCAGTAGTTAGTAGTCAGTAGTTAGTAGTTAGTAGTTAGTAGTTAGTAGTTAGCAGTTAGTAGTCAGTAGTTAGTATTTAGTGGTTAGTAGTTAGTAGTTAGTATGTAGTAGTTAATAACTAGTAGTTAGCAGTTAGTAGTTAGTAGTTAGTAGTTAGTAGTTAGTAGTTAGTAGCTGGTAGTTAATAGTTAGTAGTTAGTAGTTAGTAGTTAGTAGTTAGTAGTTAGTAGTTAGTAGTTAGTAGTTAGTAGTTAGTAGCTGGTAGTTAATAGTTAGTAGTTAGTAGTTAGTAGTTAGTAGTTAGTAGTTAGTAGTTAGTAGTTAGTAGTTAGTAGTTAGTAGTTAGTAGTTAGTAGTTAGTAGTTAGTAGTTAGTAGTCAGTAGTTAGTAGTTAGTAGTTAGTAGTTAGTAGTCAGTAGTTAGTATTTAGTGGTTAGTAGTTAGTAGTTAGTATGTAGTAGTTAATAACTAGTAGTTAGCAGTTAGTAGTTAGTAGCTGGTAGTTAATGGTTAGAAGTTAGTAGTTAGTTGTTATTAGTTAGTAGTTAGTAGTTAGAAGTTAGTTGTCAGTAGTTAGTAGTTAGTAGTTAGTAGTTAGTAGTTAGTAGTTAGTAGTTAGTAGTTAGTAGTCAGTAGTTAGTAGTTAGTAGTTAGTAGTTAGTAGTTAGTAGTTAGCAGTTAGTAGTCAGTAGTTAGTATTTAGTGGTTAGTAGTTAGTAGTTAGTATGTAGTAGTTAATAACTAGTAGTTAGCAGTTAGTAGTTAGTAGTTAGTAGTTAGTAGTTAGTAGTTAGTAGCTGGTAGTTAATAGTTAGTAGTTAGTAGTTAGTAGTTAGTAGTTAGTAGTTAGTAGTTAGTAGTTAGTAGTTAGTAGTTAGTAGCTGGTAGTTAATAGTTAGTAGTTAGTAGTTAGTAGTTAGTAGTTAGTAGTTAGTAGTTAGTAGTTAGTAGTTAGTAGTTAGTAGTTAGTAGTTAGTAGTTAGTAGTTAGTAGTTAGTAGTTAGTAGTCAGTAGTTAGTAGTTAGTAGTTAGTAGTTAGTAGTCAGTAGTTAGTATTTAGTGGTTAGTAGTTAGTAGTTAGTATGTAGTAGTTAATAACTAGTAGTTAGCAGTTAGTAGTTAGTAGCTGGTAGTTAATGGTTAGAAGTTAGTAGTTAGTTGTTATTAGTTAGTAGTTAGTAGTTAGAAGTTAGTTGTCAGTAGTTAGTAGTTAGTAGTTAGTAGTTAGTAGTTAGTAGTTAGTAGTTAGTAGTTAGTAGTCAGTAGTTAGTAGTTAGTAGTTAGTAGTTAGTAGTTAGTAGTTAGCAGTTAGTAGTCAGTAGTTAGTATTTAGTGGTTAGTAGTTAGTAGTTAGTATGTAGTAGTTAATAACTAGTAGTTAGCAGTTAGTAGTTAGTAGTTAGTAGTTAGTAGTTAGTAGCTGGTAGTTAATAGTTAGTAGTTAGTAGTTAGTAGTTAGTAGTTAGTAGTTAGTAGTTAGTAGTTAGTAGTTAGTAGTTAGTAGTTAGTAGTTAGTAGTTAGTAGTTAGTAGTTAGTAGTTAGTAGTTAGTAGTTAGTAGTTAGTAGTTAGTAGTTAGTAGTTAGTAGTTAGTAGTTAGTAGTTGTTAGTCAGTAGTTAGTAGTTAGTAGTTAGTAGTCAGTAGTTAGTAGTTAGTAGTTAGTAGTTAGTAGTTATTAGTTAGTAGTTAGTAGTTAGTAGTTAGTAGTCAGTAGTTAGTAGTTAGCAGTTAGTAGTTAGTAGTTAGTAGTTATTAGTTAGTAGTTAGTAGTTAGTAGTTAGTAGTTAGTATTTAGTAGTTAGTAGTTAGTATTTAGTAGTTAGTAGTTATTAGTTAGTAGTTAGCAGTTAGTAGTTAGTAGTTAGTAGTCAGTAGTTAGTAGTTAGTAGTTAGTAGTTAGTAGTTAGTAGTTAGCAGTTAGTAGTCAGTAGTCAGTATTTAGTGGTTAGTAGTTAGTAGTTAGTATGTAGTAGTTAATAACTAGTAGTTAGCAGTTAGTAGTTAGTAGTTAGTAGTTAGTAGTTAGTAGCTGATAGTTAGTAGTTAGTAGTTAGTAGTCAGTAGTTAGTAGTTAGTAGTTAGTAGTTAGTAGTTATTAGTTAGTAGTTAGTAGTTAGTAGTTAGTAGTCAGTAGTTAGTAGTTAGCAGTTAGTAGTTAGTAGTTAGTAGTTATTAGTTAGTAGTTAGTAGTTAGTAGTTAGTAGTTAGTATTTAGTAGTTAGTAGTTAGTATTTAGTAGTTAGTAGTTATTAGTTAGTAGTTAGCAGTTAGTAGTTAGTAGTTAGTAGTCAGTAGTTAGTAGTTAGTAGTTAGTAGTTAGTAGTTAGCAGTTAGTAGTCAGTAGTTAGTATTTAGTGGTTAGTAGTTAGTAGTTAGTATGTAGTAGTTAATAACTTGTAGTTAGCAGTTAGTAGTCAGTAGTTAGTAGTTAGCAGTTAGCAGTTAGTAGTTAGTAGTTAGTAGTTATTAGTTAGTAGTTAGTAGTTAGTAGTTAGTAGTTAGTAGTTAGTAGTTAGTATTTAGTAGTTAGTAGTTATTAGTTAGTAGTTAGCAGTTAGTAGTTAGTAGTTAGTAGTCAGTAGTTAGTAGTTAGTAGTTAGTAGTTAGTAGTTAGTAGTTAGCAGTTAGTAGTCAGTAGTCAGTATTTAGTGGTTAGTAGTTAGTAGTTAGTATTTAGTAGTTAATAACTAGTAGTTAGCAGTTAGTAGTTAGTAGTTAGTAGTTAGTAGTTAGTAGTTAGTAGCTGGTAGTTAATAGTTAGTAGTTAGTAGTTAGTAGTTAGTAGTTAGTAGTTAGAAGTTAGTAGTTAGTAGTTAGTAGTTAGTAGTTAGTAGTTAGTAGTTAGTAGTTAGTAGTTAGTAGTTAGTAGTCAGTAGTTAGTAGTTAGCAGTTAGTAGTTAGTAGTTAGTAGTTAGTAGTTAGTAGTTAGCAGTTAGTAGTTAGTAGTTAGTAGTTAGTAGTTAGTAGTTAGTAGTTAGTAGTTAGCAGTTAGTAGTCAGTAGTTAGTATTTAGTGGTTAGTAGTTAGTAGTTAGTATGTAGTAGTTAATAACTACTAGTTAGCAGTTAGTAGTTAGTAGTTAGTAGTTAGTAGTTAGTAGTTAGTAGCTGGTAGTTAATAGTTAGTAGTTAGTAGTTAGTAGTTAGTAGTTAGTAGTTAGTAGTTAGTAGTTAGTAGTTAGTAGTTAGTAGTTAGTAGTTAGTAGTTAGTAGTTATTAGCTAGTAATTAGTAGTTAGTAGTTAGTAGTTAGTAGTTAGTAGTTAGTAGTTAGTAGTTAGTAGTTAGTAGTTAGTAGTTAGTAGTTAGTAGTTAGTAGTCAGTAGTTAGTAGTTAGTAGTTAGTAGTTAGTAGTTAGCAGTTAGTAGTCAGTAGTCAGTATTTAGTGGTTAGTAGTTAGTAGTTAGTATGTAGTAGTTAATAACTAGTAGTTAGCAGTTAGTAGTTAGTAGTTAGTAGTTAGTAGTTAGTAGTTAGTAGCTGGTAGTTAATAGTTAGTAGTTAGTAGTTAGTAGTTAGTAGTTAGTAGTTAGTAGTTAGCAGTTAGTAGTCAGTAGTCAGTATTTAGTGGTTAGTAGTTAGTAGTTAGTATGTAGTAGTTAATAACTAGTAGTTAGCAGTTAGTAGTTAGTAGTTAGTAGTTAGTAGTTAGTAGTTAGTAGCTGGTAGTTAATAGTTAGTAGTTAGTAGTTAGTAGTTAGTAGTTAGTAGTTAGAAGTTAGTAGTTAGTAGTTAGTAGTTAGTAGTTAGTAGTTAGTAGTTAGTAGTTAGTAGTCAGTAGTTAGTAGTTAGCAGTTAGTAGTTAGTAGTTAGTAGTTAGTAGTTAGTAGTTAGCAGTTAGTAGTTAGTAGTTAGTAGTTAGTAGTTAGTAGTTAGTAGTTAGTAGTTAGCAGTTAGTAGTCAGTAGTTAGTATTTAGTGGTTAGTAGTTAGTAGTTAGTATGTAGTAGTTAATAACTAGTAGTTAGCAGTTAGTAGTTAGTAGTTAGTAGTTAGTAGTTAGTAGCTGGTAGTTAATAGTTAGTAGTTAGTAGTTAGTAGTTAGTAGTTAGTAGTTAGTAGTTAGTAGTTAGTAGTTAGTAGTTAGTAGTTAGTAGTTAGTAGTTAGTAGTTAGTAGTTAGTAGTTAGTAGTTAGTAGTTAGTAGTTAGTAGTTAGTAGTTATTAGTTAGTAGTTAGTAGTTAGTAGTTAGTAGTCAGTAGTTAGTAGTTAGTAGTTAGTAGTTAGTAGTTATTAGTTAGTAGTTAGTAGTTAGTAGTTAGTAGTCAGTAGTTAGTAGTTAGCAGTTAGTAGTTAGTAGTTAGTAGTTAGTAGTTATTAGTTAGTAGTTAGTAGTTAGTAGTTAGTAGTTAGTATTTAGTAGTTAGTAGTTAGTATTTAGTAGTTAGTAGTTATTAGTTAGTAGTTAGCAGTTAGTAGTCAGTAGTCAGTATTTAGTGGTTAGTAGTTAGTAGTTAGTATGTAGTAGTTAATAACTAGTAGTTAGCAGTTAGTAGTTAGTAGTTAGTAGTTAGTAGTTAGTAGTTAGTAGCTGGTAGTTAATAGTTAGTAGTTAGTAGTTAGTAGTTAGTAGTTAGTAGTTAGTAGTTAGTAGTTAGTAGTTAGTAGTTAGTAGTCAGTAATTAGTAGTTAGCAGTTAGTAGTTAGTAGTTAGTAGTTAGTAGTTAGTAGTTAGTAGTTAGTAGTTAGTAGTTAGTAGTTAGTAGTTAGTAGTTAGCAGTTAGTAGTCAGTAGTTAGTATTTAGTGGTTAGTAGTTAGTAGTTAGTATGTAGTAGTTAATAACTAGTAGTTAGCAGTTAGTAGTTAGTAGTTAGTAGTTAGTAGTTAGTAGTTAGTAGCTGGTAGTTAATAGTTAGTAGTTAGTAGTTAGTAGTTAGTAGTTAGTAGTTAGTAGTTAGTAGTTAGTAGTTAGTAGTTAGTAGTTAGTAGTTAGTAGTTAGTAGTTAGTAGTTAGTAGTTAGTAGTTAGTAGTTAGTAGTTAGTAGTTATTAGTTAGTAGTTAGTAGTTAGTAGTTAGTAGTCAGTAGTTAGTAGTTAGTAGTTAGTAGTTAGTAGTTATTAGTTAGTAGTTAGTAGTTAGTAGTTAGTAGCCAGTAGTTAGTAGTTTGCAGTTAGTAGTTAGTAGTTAGTAGTTAGTAGTTATTAGTTAGTAGTTAGTAGTTAGTAGTTAGTAGTTAGTATTTAGTAGTTAGTAGTTAGTATTTAGTAGTTAGTAGTTATTAGTTAGTAGTTAGCAGTTAGTAGTTAGTAGTTAGTAGTTAGTAGTCAGTAGTTAGTAGTTAGTAGTTAGTAGTTAGTAGTTAGTAGTTAGCAGTTAGTAGTCAGTAGTTAGTATTTAGTGGTTAGTAGTTAGTAGTTAGTATGTAGTAGTTAATAACTTGTAGTTAGCAGTTAGTAGTCAGTAGTTAGTAGTTAGCAGTTAGCAGTTAGTAGTTAGTAGTTAGTAGTTATTAGTTAGTAGTTAGTAGTTAGTAGTTAGTAGTTAGTAGTTAGTAGTTAGTAGTTAGTATTTAGTAGTTAGTAGTTATTAGTTAGTAGTTAGCAGTTAGTAGTTAGTAGTTAGTAGTCAGTAGTTAGTAGTTAGTAGTTAGTAGTTAGTAGTTAGTAGTTAGTAGTTAGCAGTTAGTAGTCAGTAGTCAGTATTTAGTGGTTAGTAGTTAGTAGTTAGTATGTAGTAGTTAATAACTAGTAGTTAGCAGTTAGTAGTTAGTAGTTAGTAGTAAGTAGTTAGTAGTTAGTAGCTGGTAGTTAATAGTTAGTAGTTAGTAGTTAGTAGTTAGTAGTTAGTAGTTAGAAGTTAGTAGTTAGTAGTTAGTAGTTAGTAGTTAGTAGTTAGTAGTTAGTAGTTAGTAGTCAGTAGTTAGTAGTTAGCAGTTAGTAGTTAGTAGTTAGTAGTTAGTAGTTATTAGTTAGTAGTTAGTAGTTAGTAGTTAGTAGTTAGTAGTTAGTAGTTAGTAGTTATTAGCTAGTAATTAGTAGTTAGTAGTTAGTAGTTAGTAGTGAGTAGTTATTAGTTAGTAGTTAGTAATTAGTAGTTAGTAGTCAGTAGTTAGTATTTAGTGGTTAGTAGTTAGTAGTTAGTATATAGTAGTTAATAACTTGTAGTTAGCAGTTAGTAGTCAGTAGTTAGTAGTTAGCAGTTAGCAGTTAGTAGTTAGTAGTTAGTAGTTATTAGTTAGTAGTTAGTAGTTAGTAGTTAGTAGTTAGTAGTTAGTAGTTAGTAGTTAGTAGTTAGTAGTTAGTATTTAGTAGTTAGTAGTTATTAGTTAGTAGTTAGCAGTTAGTAGTTAGTAGTTAGTAGTCAGTAGTTAGTAGTTAGTAGTTAGTAGTTAGTAGTTAGTAGTTAGCAGTTAGTAGTCAGTAGTCAGTATTTAGTGGTTAGTAGTTAGTAGTTAGTATGTAGTAGTTAATAACTAGTAGTTAGCAGTTAGTAGTTAGTAGTTAGTAGTTAGTAGTTAGTAGCTGGTAGTTAATAGTTAGTAGTTAGTAGTTAGTAGTTAGTAGTTAGTAGTTAGAAGTTAGTAGTTAGTAGTTAGTAGTTAGTAGTTAGTAGTTAGTAGTTAGTAGTTAGTAGTTAGTAGTCAGTAGTTAGTAGTTAGCAGTTAGTAGTTAGTAGTTAGTAGTTAGTAGTTATTAGTTAGTAGTTAGTAGTTAGTAGTTAGTAGTTAGTAGTTAGTAGTTAGTAGTTAGTAGTTATTAGCTAGTAATTAGTAGTTAGTAGTTAGTAGTTAGTAGTGAGTAGTTATTAGTTAGTAGTTAGTAATTAGTAGTTAGTAGTCAGTAGTTAGTAGTTAGCAGTTAGTAGTTAGTAGTTAGTAGTCAGTAGTTAGTAGTTAGTAGTTAGTAGTTAGTAGTTATTAGTTAGTAGTTAGTAGTTAGTAGTTAGTAGTCAGTAGTTAGTAGTTAGCAGTTAGTAGTTAGTAGTTAGTAGTTAGTAGTTAGTAGTTAGTAGTTATTAGTTAGTAGTTAGTAATTAGTAGTTAGTAGTCAGTAGTTAGTAGTTAGCAGTTAGTAGTTAGTAGTTAGTAGTCAGTACTTAGTAGTTAGTAGTTAGTAGTTATTAGTTAGTAGTTAGTAGTTAGTAGTTAGTAGTCAGTAGTTAGTAGTTAGCAGTTAGTAGTTAGTAGTTAGTAGTTAGTAGTTTTTAGTTAGTAGTTAGTAGTTAGTAGTTAGTAGTTAGTATTTAGTAGTTAGTAGTTATTAGTTAGTAGTTAGCAGTTAGTAGTTAGTAGTTAGTAGTCAGTAGTTAGTAGTTAGTAGTTAGTAGTTAGTAGTTAGTAGTTAGTAGTTATTAGCTAGTAATTAGTAGTTAGTAGTTAGTAGTTAGTAGTGAGTAGTTATTAGTTAGTAGTTAGTAATTAGTAGTTAGTAGTCAGTAGTTAGTAGTTAGCAGTTAGTAGTTAGTAGTTAGTAGTCAGTAGTTAGTAGTTAGTAGTTAGTAGTTAGTAGTTATTAGTTAGTAGTTAGTAGTTAGTAGTTAGTAGTCAGTAGTTAGTAGTTAGCAGTTAGTAGTTAGTAGTTAGTAGTTAGTAGTTAGTAGTTAGTAGTTATTAGTTAGTAGTTAGTAATTAGTAGTTAGTAGTCAGTAGTTAGTAGTTAGCAGTTAGTAGTTAGTAGTTAGTAGTCAGTACTTAGTAGTTAGTAGTTAGTAGTTATTAGTTAGTAGTTAGTAGTTAGTAGTTAGTAGTCAGTAGTTAGTAGTTAGCAGTTAGTAGTTAGTAGTTAGTAGTTAGTAGTTTTTAGTTAGTAGTTAGTAGTTAGTAGTTAGTAGTTAGTAGTTAGTAGTTAGTAGTTAGTAGTTAGTAGTTAGTAGTTAGTAGTTATTAGCTAGTATTTAGTAGTTAGTAGTTAGTAGTTAGTAGTTAGTAGTTATTAGTTAGTAGTTAGTAATTAGTAGTTAGTAGTCAGTAGTTAGTAGTTATCAGTTAGTAGTTAGTAGTTAGTAGTTAGTAGTTAGTAGTTAGTAGTTAGTAGTTAGTAGTTAGTAGTTAGTAGTTATTAGCTAGTAATTAGTAGTTAGTAGTTAGTAGTTAGTAGTTAGTAGTTATTAGTTAGTAGTTAGTAATTAGTAGTTAGTAGTCAGTAGTTAGTAGTTAGCAGTTAGTAGCTAGTAGTTAGTAGTCAGTAGTTAGTAGTTAGTAGTTGGTAGTTAGTAGTTATTAGTTAGTAGTTAGTAGTTAGTAGTTAGTAGTCAGTAGTTAGTAGTTAGCAGTTAGTAGTTAGTAGTTAGTAGTTAGTAGTTTTTAGTTAGTAGTTAGTAGTTAGTAGTTAGTAGTTAGTAGTTAGTATTTAGTAGTTAGTAGTTATTAGTTAGTAGTTAGCAGTTAGTAGTTAGTAGTTAGTAGTCAGTAGTTAGTAGTTAGTAGTTAGTAGTTAGTAGTTAGTAGTTAGCAGTTAGTAGTCAGTAGTTAGTATTTAGTGGTTAGTAGTTAGTAGTTAGTATGTAGTAGTTAATAACTAGTAGTTAGCAGTTAGTAGTTAGTAGTTAGTAGTTAGTAGTTAGTAGCTGGTAGTTAATAGTTAGTAGTTAGTAGTTAGTAGTTATTAGTTAGTAGTTAGTAGTTAGAAGTTAGTTGTCAGTAGTTAGTAGTTAGTAGTTAGTAGTTAGTAGTTAGTAGTTAGTAGTTAGTAGTTAGTAGTTAGTAGTCAGTAGTTAGTAGTTAGTAGTTAGTAGTTAGTAGTTAGTAGTTATTAGCTAGTATTTAGTAGTTAGTAGTTAGTAGTTAGTAGTTAGTAGTTATTAGTTAGTAGTTAGTAATTAGTAGTTAGTAGTCAGTAGTTAGTAGTTATCAGTTAGTAGTTAGTAGTTAGTAGTTAGTAGTTAGTAGTTAGTAGTTAGAAGTTAGTAGTCAGTAGTTAGTAGTTAGCAGTTAGTAGCTAGTAGTTAGTAGTCAGTAGTTAGTAGTTAGTAGTTAGTAGTTAGTAGTTATTAGTTAGTAGTTAGTAGTTAGTAGTTAGTAGTCAGTAGTTAGTAGTTAGCAGTTAGTAGTTAGTAGTTAGTAGTTAGTAGTTTTTAGTTAGTAGTTAGTAGTTAGTAGTTAGTAGTTAAACTTTAGTAGTTAGTAGTTATTAGTTAGTAGTTAGCAGTTAGTAGTTAGTAGTTAGTAGTCAGTAGTTAGTAGTTAGTAGTTAGTAGTTAGTAGTTAGTAGTTAGCAGTTAGTAGTCAGTAGTTAGTATTTAGTGGTTAGTAGTTAGTAGTTAGTATGTAGTAGTTAATAACTAGTAGTTAGCAGTTAGTAGTTAGTAGTTAGTAGTTAGTAGTTAGTAGCTGGTAGTTAATAGTTAGTAGTTAGTAGTTAGTAGTTATTAGTTAGTAGTTAGTAGTTAGAAGTTAGTTGTCAGTAGTTAGTAGTTAGTAGTTAGTAGTTAGTAGTTAGTAGTTAGTAGTTAGTAGTTAGTAGTTAGTAGTTAGTAGTTAGTAGTTAGTAGTTAGTAGTTAGTAGTTAGTAGTTAGTAGTTAGTAGTTAGTAGTTATTAGCTAGTATTTAGTAGTTAGTAGTTAGTAGTTAGTAGTTATTAGTTAGTAGTTAGTAATTAGTAGTTAGTAGTCAGTAGTTAGTAGTTATCAGTTAGTAGTTAGTAGTTAGTAGTTAGTAGTTAGTAGTTAGTAGTTAGTAGTTATTAGTTAGTAGTTAGTAGTTAGTAGTCAGTAGTTAGTAGTTAGCAGTTAGTAGTTAGTAGTTAGTAGTTATTAGTTAGTAGTTAGTAGTTAGTAGTTAGTAGTTAGTAGTTAGTGTTTAGTATTTAGTAGTTATTAGTTAGTAGTTAGCAGTTAGTAGTTAGTAGTCAGTAGTTAGTAGTTAGTAGTTAGTAGTTAGTAGTTAGCAGTTAGTAGTCAGTACTTAGTATTTAGTGGTTAGTAGTTAGTAGTTAGTATGTAGTAGTTAATAACTAGTAGTTAGCAGTTAGTAGTTAGTGGTTAGTAGTTAGTAGTTAGTAGTTAGTAGCTGGTAGTTAATAGTTAGTAGTTAGTAGTTAGTAGTTATTAGTTAGTAGTTAGTAGTTAGAAGTTAGTTGTCAGTAGTTAGTAGTTAGTAGTTAGTAGTTAGTAGTTAGTAGTTAGTAGTTAGTAGTTAGTAGTTAGCAGTTAGTAGTTAGTAGTTAGTAGTTATTAGTTATTAGATATTAGTTAGTAGTTAGTAGTTAGTAGTTAGTAGTTAGTAGTTAGTAGTTAGTAGTTAGTAGTCAGTAGTTAGTATTTAGCAGTTAGTAGTTAGTAGTTAGTAGTTAGTAGTTAGTAGTTAGTAGTTAGTAGTTAGTAGTTAGTAGTTAGTAGTTAGTAGTTAGTAGTTAGTAGTTATTAGCTAGTAATTAGTAGTTAGTAGTTAGTAGTTAGTAGTTAGTAGTTATTAGTTAGTAGTTAGTAGTTAGTAGTTAGTAGTCAGTAGTTAGTAGTTAGCAGTTAGTTGTTAGTAGTTAGTAGTTAGTAGTTAGTAGTTAGTAGTTATTAGTTAGTAGTTAGTAGTTAGTAGTTAGTAGTTAGTAGTTAGTAGTTAGTAGTTAGTAGTTAGTAGTTAGTAGTTAGTAGTTAGTAGTTAGTAGTTAGTAGTTAGTAGTTAGTAGTTAGTAGTTAGTAGTTAGTAGTTAGTAGTTATTAGCTAGTAATTAGTAGTTAGTAGTTAGTAGTTAGTAGTTATTAGTTAGTAGTTAGTAGTTAGTAGTTAGTAGTCAGTAGTTAGTAGTTAGCAGTTAGTAGTTAGTAGTTAGTAGTTAGTAGTTAGTATTTAGTAGTTATTAGTTAGTAGTTAGTAGTTAGTAGTTAGTAGTTAGTAGTTAGTAGTCAGTAGTTAGTAGTTAGTAGTTAGTAGTTAGTAGTTAGTAGTTAGCAGTCAGTAGTTAGTATTTAGCAGTTAGTAGTTAGTAGTTAGTATGTAGTAGTTAGCAGTTAGTAGTTAGTACTTATTAGTTATTAGTTATTAGTTAGTAGTTAGTAGTTAGTAGTTAGTAGTTAGTAGTTAGTAGTTAGTAGTTAGTAGTTAGTAGTTAGTAGTTAGTAGTTAGTAGTTAGTAGTTAGTAGTCAGTAGTTAGTAGTTAGCAGTTAGTAGTTAGTAGTTAGTAGTTAGTAGTTAGTAGTTAGTAGTTAGTAGTTAGTAGTTAGTAGTTAGTAGTTATTAGCTAGTAATTAGTAGTTAGTAGTTAGTAGTTAGTAGTTAGTAGTTAGTAGTTAGTAGTTAGTAGTTAGTAGTTATTAGTTAGTAGTTAGTAGTTAGTAGTCAGTAGTTAGTAGTTAGCAGTTAGTAGTTAGTAGTTAGTAGTTAGTAGTTAGTAGTTAGTAGTTATTTGTTAGTAGTTAGTAGTTAGTAGTTAGTAGTTAGTAGTTAGTAGTTAGTAGTTAGTAGTTAGTAGTTAGTAGTTAGTAGTTAGTAGTTAGTAGTTAGTAGTTAGTAGTTAGTAGTTAGTAGTTATTAGCTAGTAATTAGTAGTTAGTAGTTATTAGTTAGTAGTTAGTAGTTAGTAGTTAGTAGTCAGTAGTTAGTAGTTAGCAGTTAGTAGTTAGTAGTTAGTGGTTAGTAGTTAGTAGTTAGTAGTTAGTAGTTATTAGTTAGTAGTTAGTAGTTAGTAGTTAGTAGTTAGTAGTTAGTAGTTAGTAGTTAGTAGTTAGTAGTTAGTAGTTAGTAGTTAGTAGTTAGTAGTTATTAGCTACTAATTAGTAGTTAGTAGTTATTAGTTAGTAGTTAGTATTTAGTAGTTAGTAGTCAGTAGTTAGTAGTTAGCAGTTAGTAGTTAGTAGTTAGTAGTTAGTAGTTAGTAGTTAGTAGTTAGTAGTTATTAGTTAGTAGTTAGTAGTTAGTAGTTAGTAGTTAGTAGTTAGTAGTCAGTAGATAGTAGTTAGTAGTTAGTAGTTAGTAGTTAGTAGTTAGTAGTCAGTAGTTAGTATTTAGTAGTTAGTAGTTAGTAGTTAGTATGTAGTAGTTAATAACTAGTAATTAGCAGTTAGTAGTTAGTAGTTAGTGGTTAGTAGTTAGTAGTTAGTAGTTAGTAGTTAGTAGTTTATAGTTAGTAGTTAGTAAATAGTAGTTAGTATTTAGTAGTTATTAGCTAGTAATTAGTAGTTAGTAGTTAGTAGTTAGTAGTTAGTAGCTGGTAGTTAATAGTTAGTAGTTAGTAGTTATTATTTAGTAGTTAGTAGTTAGAAGTTAGTAGTCAGTAGATAGTAGTTAGTAGTTAGTAGTTAGTAGTTAGTAGTTAGTAGTTAGTAGTTAGTAGTTAGTAGTTAGCAGTTAGTAGTTAGTAGTTAGCAGTTATTAGTTAGTAGTTATTAGTTAGTAGTTAGTAGTTAGTAGTTAGTAGTTAGTAGTTAGTAGTTAGTAGTTTATAGTTAGTAGTTAGTAAATAGTAGTTAGTATTTAGTAGTTATTAGCTAGTAATTAGTAGTTAGTAGTTAGTAGTTAGTAGCTAGTAGTTATTATTTATTAGTTATTAGTTAGTAGTTAGTAGTTAGTAGTTAGTAGATAGTAGTTAGTAGTTAGTAGTTAGTAGTTAGTAGTTAGTAGTTAGTATTTAGTAGTTAGTAGTTATTAGTTAGTAGTTCGTAGTTAGTAGTTAGTAGTTAGTAGTTAGTTGTTAGTAGTTAGTAGTCAGTAGTTAGTAGTTAGTAGTTAGTAGTTAGTAGTTAGTAGTTAGTAGTTAGTAGTTAGTAGTTAGTGGTTAGTAGTTAGTAGTTAGTAGTTAGTAGTTAGTAGTTAGTAGTTAGTAGTTAGTAGTTAGTAGTTAGTAGTTATTAGCTAGTAATTAGTAGTTAGTAGTTATTAGTTAGTAGTCAGTAGTTAGTAGTTAGTAGTCAGTAGTTAGTAGTTAGCAGTTAGTAGTTAGTAGTTAGTAGTTAGTAGTTAGTAGTTATTAGTTAGTAGTTAGTAGTTAGTAGTTAGTAGTTAGTAGTTAGTAGTTAGTAGTTAGTATTTAGTAGTTAGTAGTTATTAGTTAGTAGTTAGTAGTTAGTAGTTAGTAGTTAGTAGTTAGTAGTTAGTAGTTAGTAGTTGGTAGTTAGTAGTTAGTAGTTAGTAGTTAGTAGTTAGTAGTCAGTAGTTAGTAGTTAGTAGTTAGTAGTTAGTAGTTAGTAGTTAGTAGTTAGTAGTCAGTAGTTAGTATTTAGTAGTTAGTAGTTAGTAGTTATTAGTTAGTAGTTAGTAGTTAGTAGTTAGTAGTTAGTAGTTAGTAGTTAGTAGTTAGTAGTTAGTAGTTAGTAGTTAGTAAATAGTAGTTAGTATTTAATAGTTATTAGCTAGTAATTAGTAGTTAGTAGTTAGTAGTTAGTAGCTAGTAGTTATTATTTATTAGTTATTAGTTAGTAGTTAGTAGTTAGTATTTAGTAGTTAGTAGTTATTAGTTAGTAGTTAGTAGTTAGTAGTTAGTAGTTAGTAGTTAGTAGTTAGTAGTCAGTAGTTAGTAGTTAGTAGTTAGTAGTTAGTAGTTAGTAGTTAGTAGTCAGTAGTTAGTATTTAGTAGTTAGTAGTTAGTAGTTAGTATGTAGCAGTTAATAACTAGTAGTTAGCAGTTAGTAGTTAGTAGTTAGTGGTTAGTAGTTAGTAGTTAGTAGCTGGTAGTTAATAGTTAGTAGTTAGTAGTTATTAGTTAGTAGTTAGTAGTTAGAAGTTAGTTGTCAGTAGTTAGTAGCTAGTAGTTAGTAGTTAGTAGTTAGTAGTTAGTGGTTAGTGATTAGTAGTTAGTAGCTGGTAGTTAATAGTTAGTAGTTAGTAGTTATTAGTTAGTAGTTAGTAGTTAGAAGTTAGTTGTCAGTAGTTAGTAGTTAGTAGTTAGTAGTTAGTGGTTAGTAGTTAGTAGTTAGTAGTTAGTAGTTAGTAGCTAGCAGTTAGTAGTTAGTAGTTAGTAGTTATTAGTTAGTAGTTATTAGTTAGTAGTTAGTAGTTAGAAGTTAGTTGTCAGTAGTTAGTAGTTAGTAGTTAGTAGTTAGTGGTTAGTAGTTAGTAGTTAGTAGTTAGTAGTTAGTAGCTAGCAGTTAGTAGTTAGTAGTTAGTAGTTATTAGTTAGTAGTTATTAGTTAGTAGTTAGTAGTTAGTAGTTTGTAGTTAGTAGTTAGTAGTTAGTAGTTAGTGGTTAGTGATTAGTAGTTAGTAGCTGGTAGGTAATAGTTAGTAGTTAGTAGTTATTAGTTAGTAGTTAGTAGTTAGAAGTTAGTTGTCAGTAGTTAGTAGTTAGTAGTTAGTAGTTAGTGGTTAGTAGTTAGTAGTTAGTAGTTAGTAGTTAGTGGTTAGTGATTAGTAGTTAGTAGCTGGTAGTTAATAGTTAGTAGTTAGTAGTTATTAGTTAGTAGTTAGTAGTTAGAAGTTAGTTGTCAGTAGTTAGTAGTTAGTAGTTAGTAGTTAGTGGTTAGTAGTTAGTAGTTAGTAGTTAGTAGTTAGTAGCTAGCAGTTAGTAGTTAGTAGTTAGTAGTTATTAGTTAGTAGTTATTAGTTAGTAGTTAGTAGTTAGTAGTTAGTAGTTAGTAGTTAGTAGTTAGTAGTTAGTAGTTAGTAGTTAGTAAATAGTAGTTAGTATTTAATAGTTATTAGCTAGTAATTAGTAGTTAGTAGTTAGTAGTTAGTAGCTAGTAGTTATTATTTATTAGTTATTAGTTAGTAGTTAGTAGTTAGTATTTAGTAGTTAGTAGTTATTAGTTAGTAGTTAGTAGTTAGTAGTTAGTAGTTAGTAGTTAGTAGTTAGTAGTCAGTAGTTAGTAGTTAGTAGTTAGTAGTTAGTAGTTAGTAGTTAGTAGTTAGTAGTCAGTAGTTAGTATTTAATAGTTAGTAGTTAGTAGTTAGTATGTAGCAGTTAATAACTAGTAGTTAGCAGTTAGTAGTTAGTAGTTAGTGGTTAGTAGTTAGTAGTTAGTAGCTGGTAGTTAATAGTTAGTAGTTAGTAGTTATTAGTTAGTAGTTAGTAGTTAGAAGTTAGTTGTCAGTAGTTAGTAGCTAGTAGTTAGTAAATAGTAGTTAGTATTTAGTAGTTATTAGCTAGTAATTAGTAGTTAGTAGTTAGTAGTTAGTAGTTAGTAGCTAGTAGTTATTATTTATTAGTTATTAGTTAGTAGTTAGTAGTTAGTTGTTAGTAGTTAGCAGTTAGTAGTTAGTAGTTAGTAGTTATACGTTAGTACTTATTAGTTAGTAGTTAGTAGTTAGTAGTTAGTAGTTAGTAGTTAGTAGTTAGTAGTTAGTAGTTAGTAAATAGTAGTTAGTATTTAGTAGTTATTAGCTAGTAATTAGTAGTTAGTAGTTAGTAGTTAGTAGTTAGTAGCTAGTAGTTATTATTTATTAGTTATTAGTTAGTAGTTAGTAGTTAGTAGTTAGTAGTTAGTAGTTAGTAGATAGTAGTTATTAGTTAGTAGTTAGTAGTTAGTAGTTAGTAGTTAGTAGTTAGTAGTTAGTAGTTAGTAGTTAGTAGTTAGTAGTTAGTAGTTAGTAGTTAGTAGTTAGTAGTTAGTAGTTAGCAGTTAGTAGTTAGTAGTTAGTAGTTAGTAGTTAGTAGTCAGTAGTTAGTAGTTAGTAGTTAGTAGTCAGAAGTTAGTAGTTATTAGTTAGTAGTTGGTAGTTACTGGTTACTATTTAGTAGTTCTTAGTTAGTAGTTAGTAGTTATTAGTTATTAGTTAGTAGTTAGTAGTTAGTAGTTAGTAGTTCTTAGTTAGTAGTTAGTAGTTATTAGTTAAAAGTTAGTAGTTAGTAGTTAGGAGTTAGTAGTTAGTAGTTAGTAGTTAGTAGTGAATAGTCAGTAGTTAGTAGTTAGTAGTTAGTAGTTAGAAATTAGTAGTCAGTAGTTAGTATTTAGTAGTTAGTAGTTAGTATGTAGTAGTTAGTAGTTAGTAGTTAGAAGTTAGTAGTGAGTAGTTAGTAGTTAGTAGTTAGTAGTTAGTTGTTAGTAGTTAGTAGTTAGTAGTTAGTAGTTAGCAGTTAGTAGTTAGTAGTTAGTAGTTAGTAGTTAGTAGTTAGTAGTTAGTAGTCAGTAGTTAGTAGTTAGTAGTTAGTAGTCAGAAGTTAGTAGTTATTAGTTAGTAGTTGGTAGTTACTGGTTACTATTTAGTAGTTCTTAGTTAGTAGTTAGTAGTTATCAGTTATTAGTTAGTAGTTAGTAGTTAGTAGTTAGTAGTTAGTAGTTATCAGCTAGTAATTAGTAGTAGTAGTTAGTAGTTAGTAGTTAGAAGTTAGTAGTGAGTAGTTAGTAGTTAGTAGTTAGTAGTTAGTAGTTAGTAGTTAGCAGTTAGTAGTTAGTAGTTAGTAGTTAGTAGTTGGTAGTCAGTAGTTAGTAGTTAGTAGTTAGTAGTCAGAAGTTAGTAGTTATTAGTTAGTATTTGGTAGTTACTGGTTACTATTTAGTAGTTCTTAGTTAGTAGTTATTAGTTATTAGTTATTAGTTAGTAGTTAGTAGTTAGTAGTTAGTAAGTAGTAGTTAGTAGTTAGTAGTTATTAGCTAGTAATTAGTAGTTAGTAGTTAGTAGTTAGTAGTTAGCAGTTAGTAGTTAGTAGTTAGTAGTTAGTAGTTAGTAGTCAGTAGTTAGTAGTTAGTAGTTAGTGGTTAGTAGTTAGTAGTTAGTAGTCAGTAGTTAGTATTTAGTAGTTATTAGTTAGTAGTTAGTATGTAGTAGTTAATAACTAGTAGTTAGCAGTTAGTAGTTAGTAGTTAGTGGTTAGTAGTTAGTAGTTAGTAGCTGATAGTTAATAGTTAGTAGTTAGTAGTTAGTAGTTATTAGTTAGAAGTTAGTAGTTAGAAGTTAGTTGTCAGTAGTTAGTAGTTAGAAGTTAGTAGTTAGTAGTTAGTAGTTAGTAGTTAGTAGTTAGTAGTTAGTAGTTGGTAGTTACTGGTTACTATTTATTAGTTCTTAGTTAGTAGTTAGTAGTTATTAGTTATTGGGTATTAGTTAGTAGTTAGTAGTTAGTAGTTAGTAGTTAGTAGTTAGTAGTTATTAGCTAGTAATTAGTAGTCAGTAGTTAGTATGTAGTAGTTAATAGTTAGTAGTTAGAAGTTAGTAGTGAGTAGTTAGTAGTTAGTAGTTAGTAGTTAGTAGTTAGTCGTTAGTAGTTAGTAGTTAGCAGTTAGTAGTTAGTAGTTAGTAGTTAGTAGTTAGTAGTTAGTAGTCAGTAGTTTGTAGTTAGTAGTTAGTAGTCGGAAGTTAGTAGTTAGTGGTTAGTAGTTGGTAGTTAGTAGTTAGTAGTCAGTAGTTAGTAGTTAGTAGTTAGTAGTCAGAAGTTAGTAGTTATTAGTTAGTAGTTGGTAGTTACTGGTTACTATTTAGTAGTTCTTAGTTAGTAGTTAGTAGTTATTAGTTATTAGTTAGTAGTTAGTAGTTAGTAGTTAGTAGTTCTTAGTTAGTAGTTAGTAGTTATTAGTTAAAAGTTAGTAGTTAGTAGTTAGGAGTTAGTAGTTAGTAGTTAGTAGTTAGTAGTGAATAGTCAGTAGTTAGTAGTTAGTAGTTAGTAGTTAGAAATTAGTAGTCAGTAGTTAGTATTTAGTAGTTAGTAGTTAGTATGTAGTAGTTAGTAGTTAGTAGTTAGAAGTTAGTAGTGAGTAGTTAGTAGTTAGTAGTTAGTAGTTAGTTGTTAGTAGTTAGTAGTTAGTAGTTAGTAGTTAGCAGTTAGTAGTTAGTAGTTAGTAGTTAGTAGTTAGTAGTTAGTAGTTAGTAGTCAGTAGTTAGTAGTTAGTAGTTAGTAGTCAGAAGTTAGTAGTTATTAGTTAGTAGTTGGTAGTTACTGGTTACTATTTAGTAGTTCTTAGTTAGTAGTTAGTAGTTATCAGTTATTAGTTAGTAGTTAGTAGTTAGTAGTTAGTAGTTAGTAGTTATCAGCTAGTAATTAGTAGTAGTAGTTAGTAGTTAGTAGTTAGAAGTTAGTAGTGAGTAGTTAGTAGTTAGTAGTTAGTAGTTAGTAGTTAGTAGTTAGCAGTTAGTAGTTAGTAGTTAGTAGTTAGTAGTTGGTAGTCAGTAGTTAGTAGTTAGTAGTTAGTAGTCAGAAGTTAGTAGTTATTAGTTAGTATTTGGTAGTTACTGGTTACTATTTAGTAGTTCTTAGTTAGTAGTTATTAGTTATTAGTTATTAGTTAGTAGTTAGTAGTTAGTAGTTAGTAAGTAGTAGTTAGTAGTTAGTAGTTATTAGCTAGTAATTAGTAGTTAGTAGTTAGTAGTTAGTAGTTAGCAGTTAGTAGTTAGTAGTTAGTAGTTAGTAGTTAGTAGTCAGTAGTTAGTAGTTAGTAGTTAGTGGTTAGTAGTTAGTAGTTAGTAGTCAGTAGTTAGTATTTAGTAGTTATTAGTTAGTAGTTAGTATGTAGTAGTTAATAACTAGTAGTTAGCAGTTAGTAGTTAGTAGTTAGTGGTTAGTAGTTAGTAGTTAGTAGCTGATAGTTAATAGTTAGTAGTTAGTAGTTAGTAGTTATTAGTTAGAAGTTAGTAGTTAGAAGTTAGTTGTCAGTAGTTAGTAGTTAGAAGTTAGTAGTTAGTAGTTAGTAGTTAGTAGTTAGTAGTTAGTAGTTAGTAGTTGGTAGTTACTGGTTACTATTTATTAGTTCTTAGTTAGTAGTTAGTAGTTATTAGTTATTGGGTATTAGTTAGTAGTTAGTAGTTAGTAGTTAGTAGTTAGTAGTTAGTAGTTATTAGCTAGTAATTAGTAGTCAGTAGTTAGTATGTAGTAGTTAATAGTTAGTAGTTAGAAGTTAGTAGTGAGTAGTTAGTAGTTAGTAGTTAGTAGTTAGTAGTTAGTCGTTAGTAGTTAGTAGTTAGCAGTTAGTAGTTAGTAGTTAGTAGTTAGTAGTTAGTAGTTAGTAGTCAGTAGTTTGTAGTTAGTAGTTAGTAGTCGGAAGTTAGTAGTTAGTGGTTAGTAGTTGGTAGTTACTGGTTACTATTTAGTAGTTCTTATTTAGTAGTTAGTAGTTATTAGTTATTAGTTAGTAGTTAGTAGTTAGTAGTTAGTATTTAGTAGTTAGTAGTTAGTAGTTATTAGCTAGTAATTAGTAGTTAGTAGTTAGTAGTTAGTAGTTAGAAGTTAGTAGTGAGTAGTTAGTAGTTAGTAGTTAGTAGTTAGTAGTTAATAGTTAGTAGTTAGTAGTTAGCAGTTAGTAGTTAGTAGTTAGTAGTTAGTAGTTAGTAGTTGGTAGTCAGTAGTTAGTAGTTAGTAGTCAGAAATTAGTAGTTATTAGTTAGTAGTTGGTAGTTACTGGTTACTATTTAGTAGTTCTTAGTTAGTAGTTAGTAGTTAGTAGTTATTAGTTATTAGTTATTAGTTAGTAGTTAGTAGTTAGTAGTTAGTAGTTAGTAGTTAGTAGTTAGTAGTTAGTAGTTATTAGCTAGTATTTAGTAGTTATTAGTTAGTAGTTAGTAGTTAGCAGTTAGTAGTTAGTAGTTAGTAGTTAGTAGTTAGTAGTCAGTAGTTAGTAGTTAGTAGTTAGTAGTTAGTAGTTAGTAGTTAGTAGTCAGTAGTTAGTATTTAGTAAGTAGTAGTTAGTATGTAGTAGTTAATAACTAGTAGTTAGCAGTTAGTAGTTAGAAGTTAGTGGTTAGCAGCTAGTAGTTAGTAGCTGGTAGTTAATAGTTAGTAGTTAGTAGTTAGTAGTTATTAGTTAGTAGTTAGTAGTTAGAAGTTAGTTGTCAGTAGTTAGTAGTTAGTAGTTAGTAGTTAGTAGTTAGTAGTTAGTAGTTAGCAGTTAGTAGTTAGTAGTTAGTAGTTATTAGTTAGTAGTTATCAGTTAGTAGTTAGTAGTTAGTAGTTAGTAGTTAGTAGTTAGTAGTTAGTAAATAGTAGTTAGTATTTAGTAGTTATTAGCTAGTAATTAGTAGTTAGTAGTTAGTAGCTAGTAGTTATTATTTATTAGTTATTAGTTAGTAGTTAGTAGTTAGTAGTTAGTAGATAGTAGTTAGTAGTTAGTAGTTAGTAGTTAGTAGTTAGTAGTTAGTAGTTAGTAGTTAGTAGTTAGTAGTCAGTAGTTAGTATTTAGTAGTTAGTAGTTAGTAGTCAGTAGTTAGTATTTAGTAGTTAGTAGTTAGTAGTTAGTATGTAGTAGTTAATAACTAGTAGTTAGCAGTTAGTAGTTAGTAGTTAGTGGTTAGTAGTTAGTAGTTAGTAGCTGGTAGTTATTAGTTAGTAGTTAGTAGTTAGAAGTTAGTTGTCAGTAGTTAGTAGTTAGTAGTTAGTAGTTAGTAGTTAGTAGTTAGTAGTTAGTAGTTAGTAGTTAGTAGTTAGTAGTTAGCAGTTAGTAGTTAGTAGTTAATAGTTAGTAGTTAGTAGTTAATAGTTAGTAGTTAGTAGTTAGTAGTTAGTAGTTAGTAGTTAGTAGTTAGTAGTTAGTAGTTAGTAGTTAGTAAATAGTAGTTAGTATTTAGTAGTTATTAGCTAGTGATTAGTAGTTAGTAGTTAGTAGTTAGTAGCTGGTAGTTATTATTTATTAGTTATTAGTTAGTAGTTAGTATTTAGTAGTTAGTAGATAGTAGTTAGTAGTTAGTAGTTAGTAGTTAGTAGTTAGTAGTTGGTAGTTACTGGTTACTATTTAGTAGTTCTTAGTTAGTAGTTAGTAGTTATTAGTTATTAGTTAGTAGTTAGTAGTTAGTAGTTAGTAGTTAGAAATTAGTAGTCAGTAGTTAGTATTTGGTAGTTAGTAGTTAGTATGTAGTAGTTAATAGTTAGTAGTTAGAAGTTAGTAGTGAGTAGTTAGTAGTTAGTAGTTAGTAGTTAGCAGTTAGTAGTTAGTAGTTAGTAGTTAGTAGTTAGTAGTTAGCAGTTAGTAGTTAGTAGTTAGTAGTTAGTAGTTAGTAGTTAGTAGTCAGTAGTTAGTAGTTAGTAGTTAGTAGTCAGAAGTTAGTAGTTATTAGTTAGTAGTTGGCAGTTACTGGTTACTAGTTAGTAGTTCTTAGTTAGTAGTTAGTAGTTATTAGTTATTAGTTAGTAGTTAGTAGTTAGTAGTTAGTAGTTAGTAGTTAGTAGTTAGTAGTTATTAGCTAGTAATTAGTAGTTAGTAGTTAGTAGTTAGAAGTTAGTAGTGAGTAGTTAGTAGTTAGTAGTTAGTAGTTAGTAGTTAGTAGTTAGCAGTTAGTAGTTAGTAGTTAGTAGTTAGTAGTTAGTAGTTGGTAGTCAGTAGTTAGTAGTTAGTAGTCAGAATTTAGTAGTTATTAGTTAGTAGTTGGTAGTTACTGGTTACTATTTAGTAGTTCTTTGTTAGTAGTTAGTAGTTATTAGTTATTAGTTATTAGTTAGTAGTTAGTAGTTAGTAGTTAGTAGTTAGTAGTTAGTAGTTAGTAGTTATTAGCTAGTAATTAGAAGTTAGTAGTTAGTAGTTAGTAGTCAGCAGTTAGTAGTTAGTAGTTAGTAGTTAGTAGCCAGTAGTTAGTAGTTAGTAGTTAGTAGTTAGTAGTTAGTAGTTAGTAGTTAGTAGTTAGTAGTTAGTAGTTAGTAGTTAGTAGTTAGTAGTTAGTAGTTAGTAGTCAGTAGTTAGTATTTAGTAGTTAGTAGTTAGTAGTTAGTATGTAGTAGTTAATAACTGGTAGTTAGCAGTTAGTAGTTAGTAGTTAGTAGTTAGTAGTTAGTAGTCAGTAGTTAGTAGTTAGTAGTTAGTAGTTAGTAGTTAGTAGTTAGTAGTTAGTAGTCAGTAGTTAGTATTTAGTAGTTAGTAGTTAGTAGTTAGTATGTAGTAGTTAATAACTGGTAGTTAGCAGTTAGTAGTTAGTAGTTAGTAGTTATTAGTTAGTAGTTAGTAGTTAGAAGTTAGTTGTCAGTAGTTAGTAGTTAGTAGTTAGTAGTTAGTAGTTAGTAGTTATTAGTTAGTAGTTAGTAGTTAGTAGTTAGTAGTTAGCAGTTAGTAGTTAGTAGTTAGTAGTTATTAGTTAGTAGCTATTAGTTAGTAGTTAGTAGTTAGTAGTTAGTAGTTAGTAGTTAGTAGTTAGTAGTTAGTAGTTAGTAAATAGTAGTTAGTATTTAGTAGTTATTAGCTAGTAATTAGTAGTTAGTAGTTAGTAGTTAGTAGCTAGCAGTTATTATTTATTAGTTATTAGTTAGTATTTAGTAGTTAGTAGTTAGTAGATAGTAGTTAGTAGTTAGTAGTTAGTAGTTAGTAGTTAGTAGTTAGTAGTTAGTAGTTAGTAGTGAATAGTCAGTAGTTAGTAGTTAGTAGTTAGTAGTTAGAAATTAGTAGTCAGTAGTTAGTATTTAGTAGTTAGTAGTTAGTATGTAGTAGTTAATAGTTAGTAGTTAGCAGTTAGTAGTTAGTAGTTAGTAGTTAGTAGTTAGTAGTTGGTAGTCAGTAGTTAGTAGTTAGTAGTTAGTAGTCAGAATTTAGTAGTTATTAGTTAGTAGTTGGTAGTTACTGGTTACTATTTAGTAGTTCTTTGTTAGTAGTTAGGAGTTATTAGTTATTAGTTATTAGTTAGTAGTTAGTAGTTAGAAGTTAGTAGTTAGTAGTTAGTAGTTAGTAGTTAGTAGTTAGTAGTTAGAAGTTAGTAGTGAGTAGTTAGTAGTTAGTAGTTAGTAGTTAGTAGTTAGTAGTTAGTAGTTAGCAGTTAGTAGTTAGTAGTTAGTAGTTAGTAGTTAGTAGTTGGTAGTCAGTAGTTAGTAGTTAGTAGTTAGTAGTCAGAATTTAGTAGTTATTAGTTAGTAGTTGGTAGTTACTGGTTACTATTTAGTAGTTCTTTGTTAGTAGTTAGTAGTTATTAGTTATTAGTTATTAGTTAGTAGTTAGTAGTTAGTAGTTAGTAGTTAGTAGTTAGTAGTTAGTAGTTATTAGCTAGTAATTAGAAGTTAGTAGTTAGTAGTTAGCGGTTAGTAGTTAGTAGTTAGTAGTTAGTAGCCAGTAGTTAGTAGTTAGTAGTTAGTAGTTAGTAGTTAATAGTTAGTTGTTAGTAGTTAATAGTTAGTAGTTAGTAGTTAGTAGTTAGTAGTTAGTAGTCAGTAGTTAGTATTTAGTAGTTAGTAGTTAGTAGTTAGTATGTAGTAGTTAATAACTGGTAGTTAGCAGTTAGTAGTTAGTAGTTAGTAGTTAGTAGTTAGTAGTCAGTAGTTAGTAGTTAGTAGTTAGTAGTTAGTAGTTAGTAGTTAGTAGTCAGTAGTTAGTATTTAGTAGTTAGTAGTTAGTAGTTAGTATGTAGTAGTTAATAACTGGTAGTTAGCAGTTAGTAGTTAGTAGTTAGTAGTTAGTAGTTATTAGTTAGTAGTTAGTAGTTAGAAGTTAGTTGTCAGTAGTTAGTAGTTAGTAGTTAGTAGTTAGTAGTTAGTAGTTAGTAGTTATTAGTTAGTAGTTAGTAGTTAGTAGTTAGTAGTTAGCAGTTAGTAGTTAGTAGTTAGTAGTTATTAGTTAGTAGTTATTAGTTAGTAGTTAGTAGTTAGTAGTTAGTAGTTAGTAGTTAGTAGTTAGTAGTTAGTAGTTAGTAGTTAGTAGTTAGTAAATAGTAGTTAGTATTTAGTAGTTATTAGCTAGTAATTAGTAGTTAGTAGTTAGTAGTTAGTAGCTAGCAGTTATTATTTATTAGTTATTAGTTAGTAGTTAGTAGTTAGTAGTTAGTAGATAGTAGTTAGTAGTTAGTAGTTAGTAGTTAGTAGTTAGTAGTTAGTAGTTAGTAGTGAATAGTCAGTAGTTAGTAGTTAGTAGTTAGTAGTTAGAAATTAGTAGTCAGTAGTTAGTATTTAGTAGTTAGTAGTTAGTATGTAGTAGTTAATAGTTAGTAGTTAGAAGTTAGTAGTGAGTAGTTAGTAGTTAGTAGTTAGTAGTTAGTAGTTTGTAGTTAGTAGTTATTAGTTAGTAGTTAGCAGTTAGTAGTTAGTAGTTAGTAGTTAGTAGTTAGTAGTTAGTAGTAGGTAGTCAGTAGTTAGTAGTTAGTAGTTAGTATGTAGTAGTTAATAACTGGTAGTTAGCAGTTAGTAGTTAGTAGTTAGTAGTTAGTAGTTAGTAGTTAGTAGTCAGTAGTTAGTAGTTAGTAGTTAGTAGGTAGTAGTTAGTAGTTAGTAGTTAGTAGTTAGTAGTTAGTAGTCAGTAGTTAGTATTTAGTAGTTAGTAGTTAGTAGTTAGTATGTAGTAGTTAATAACTGGTAGTTAGCAGTTAGTAGTTAGTAGTTAGTAGTTAGTAGTTATTAGTTAGTAGTTAGTAGTTAGAAGTTAGTTGTCAGTAGTTAGTAGTTAGTAGTTAGTAGTTAGTAGTTAGTAGTTAGTAGTTATTAGTTAGTAGTTAGTAGTTAGTAGTAGTAGTTAGCAGTTAGTAGTTAGTAGTTAGTAGTTATTAGTTAGTAGTTATTAGTTAGTAGTTAGTAGTTAGTAGTTAGTAGTTAGTAGTCAGTAGTTAGTTTAGTAGTTAGTAGTTAGTAGTTAGTATGTAGTAGTTAATAACTGGTAGTTAGCAGTTAGTAGTTAGTAGTTGTTAGTAGTTAGTAGTTAGAAGTTAGTTGTCAGTAGTTAGTAGTTAGTAGTTAGTAGTAGTAGTTAGTAGTTATTAGTTAGTAGTTAGTAGTTAGTAGTTAGTGGTTAGCAGTTAGTAGTTAGTAGTTAGTAGTTATTAGTTAGTAGTTATTAGTTAGTAGTTAGTAGTTAGTAGTTAGTAGTTAGTAGTTAGTAGTTAGTAGTTAGTAGTTAGTAGTTAGTAAATAGTAGTTAGTATTTAGTAGTTATTAGCTAGTAATTAGTAGTTAGTAGTTAGTAGTTAGTAGCTAGCAGTTATTATTTATTAGTTATTAGTTAGTAGTTAGTAATTAGTAGTTAGTAGATAGTAGTTAGTAGTTAGTAGTTAGTAGTTAGTAGTTAGTAGTTAGTAAGTTAGTAGTGAATAGTCAGTAGTTAGTAGTTAGTAGTTAGTAGTTAGAAATTAGTAGTCAGTAGTTAGTATTTAGTAGTTAGTAGTTAGTATGTAGTAGTTAATAGTTAGTAGTTAGAAGTTAGTAGTGAGTAGTTAGTAGTTAGTAGTTAGTAGTTAGTAGTTTGTAGTTAGTAGTTAGTAGTTAGTAGTTAGCAGTTAGTAGTTAGTAGTTAGTAGTTAGTAGTTAGTAGTTAGTAGTTAGTAGTCAGTAGTTAGTAGTTAGTAGTTAGTATGTAGTAGTTAATAACTGGTAGTTAGCAGTTAGTAGTTAGTAGTTAGTAGTTAGTAGTTAGTGGTTAGTAGTCAGTAGTTAGTAGTTAGTAGTTAGCTAGATAGTAGTTAGTAGTTAGTAGTTAGTAGTTAGTAGTTAGTAGTCAGTAGTTAGTATTTAGTAGTTAGTAGTTAGTAGTTAGTATGTAGTAGTTAATAACTGGTAGTTAGCAGTTAGTAGTTAGTAGTTAGTAGTTAGTAGTTATTAGTTAGTAGTTAGTAGTTAGAAGTTAGTTGTCAGTAGTAGTTAGTAGTTAGTAGTTAGTAGTTAGTAGTTAGTAGTTAGTAGTTATTAGTTATTAGTTAGTAGTTAGTAGTTAGTAGTTAGCAGTTAGTAGTTAGTAGTTAGTAGTTATTAGTTAGTAGTTATTAGTTAGTAGTTAGTAGTTAGTAGTTAGTAGTTAGTAGTTAGTAGTTAGTAGTTAGTAGTTAGTAGTTAGTAGTTAGTAGTTAGTAGTTAGTAAATAGTAGTTAGTATTTAGTAGTTGTTAGCTAGTAATTAGTAGTTAGTAGTTAGTAGTTAGTAGCTAGTAGTTATTATTTATTAGTTATTAGTTAGTAGTTAGTAGTTAGTAGTTAGTAGATAGTAGTTAGTAGTTAGTAGTTAGTAGTTAGTAGTTAGTAGTTAGTAGTTAGTAGTGAATAGTCAGTAGTTAGTAGTTAGTAGTTAGTAGTTGGAAATTAGTAGTCAGTAGTTAGTATTTAGTAGTTAGTATTTAGTATGTAGTAGTTAATAGTTAGTAGTTAGAAGTTAGTAGTGAGTAGTTAATAGTTAGTAGTTAGTAGTTAGTAGTTAGTAGTTAGTAGTTAGTAGTTAGTAGTTAGTAGTTAGTAGTTAGCAGTTAGTAGTTAGTAGTTAGTAGTTAGTAGTTAGTAGTTAGTAGTCAGTAGTTAGTAGTTAGTAGTTAGTAGTCAGAAGTTAGTAGTTATTAGTTAGTAGTTGGTAGTTACTGGTTACTATTTAGTAGTTCTTAGTTAGTAGTTAGTAGTTAGTAGTTAGTAGTTAGTAGTTAGTAGTTAGTAGTTATTAGCTAGTAATTAGTAGTTAGTAGTTAGTAGTTAGTAGTTAGCAGTTAGTAGTTAGTAGTTAGTAGTTAGTAGTCAGTAGTTAGTAGTTAGTAGTTAGTAGTTAGTAGTTAGTAGTTAGTAGTTAGTAGTTAGTAGTTAGTAGTTAGTAGTTAGTTGTCAGTAGTTAGTATTTAGTAGTTAGTAGTTAGTAGTTAGTATGTAGTAGTTAATAACTGGTAGTTAGCAGTTAGTAGTTAGTAGTTAGTGGTTAGTAGTTAGTAGTTAGTAGCGGGTAGTTAATAGTTAGTAGTTAGTAGTTAGTAGTTATTACTTAGTAGTTAGTAGTTAGAAGTTAGTTGTCAGTATTTAGTAGTTAGTAGTTAGTAGTTAGTAGTTAGTAGTTAGTAGTTAGTACTTAGTAGTTAGTAGTTAGTAGTTAGTAGTTAGCAGTTAGTAGTTAGTAGTTAGTAGTTATTAGTTAGTAGTTATTAGTTAGTAGTTAGTAGTTAGTAGTTAGTAGTTAGTAAATAGTAGTTAGTAGTTAGTAAATAGTAGTTAGTATTTAGTAGTTATTAGCTAGTAATTAGCAGTTAGTAGTTAGTAGTTAGTAGCTAGTAGTTATTATTTATTAGCTATTAGTTAGTAGTTAGTAGTTAGTAGTTAGTAGATAGTAGTTAGTAGTTAGCAGTTAGTAGTTTGTAGTTAGTAGTTAGTAGTTAGTAGTGAATAGTCAGTAGTTAGTAGTTAGTAGTTAATAGTTAGTAGTTAGTAGTTAGTAGTTATTATTTATTAGCTATTAGTTAGTAGTTAGTAGTTAGTAGTTAGTAGTTAGTAGTTTGTAGTTAGTAGTTAGTAGTTAGTAGTTAGTAGTTAGTAGTTAGTAGTTAGTAGTTAGTAGTCAGTAGTTAGTAGTTAGTAGTCAGAAGTTAGTAGTTATTAGTTAGTAGTTGGTAGTTACTGGTTACTATTTAGTAGTTCTTAGTTAGTAGTTAGTAGTTAGTAGTTAGTAGTTAGTAGTTAGTAGTTAGTAGTTATTATTTATTAGCTATTAGTTAGTAGTTAGTAGTTAGTAGTTAGTAGATAGTAGTTAGTAGTTAGTAGTTAGTAGTTTGTAGTTAGTAGTTAGTAGTTAGTAGTTAGTAGTTAGTAGTTAGTAGTTAGTAGTTAGTAGTTAGTAGTTAGTAGTTAGTAGTTAGTAGTCAGTAGTTAGTAGTTAGTAGTTAGTAGTCAGAAGTTAGTAGTTATTAGTTAGTAGTTGGTAGTTACTGGTTACTATTTAGTAGTTCTTAGTTAGTAGTTAGTAGTTAGTAATTAGCAGTTAGTAGTTAGTAGTTAGTAGCTAGTAGTTATTATTTATTAGCTATTAGTTAGTAGTTAGTAGTTAGTAGTTAGTAGATAGTAGTTAGTAGTTAGTAGTTAGTAGTTAGTAGTTAGTAGTTAGTAGTTAGTAGTCAGTAGTTAGTAGTTAGTAGTTAGTAGTCAGAAGTTAGTAGTTATTAGTTAGTAGTTGGTAGTTACTGGTTACTATTTAGTAGTTCTTAGTTAGTAGTTAGTAGTTAGTAGTTAGTAGTTAGTAGTTAGTAGTTAGTAGTTAGTAGTTAGTAGTTATTAGCTAGTAATTAGTAGTTAGTAGTTAGTAGTTAGTAGTTAGCAGCTAGTAGTTAGTAGTTAGTAGTTAGTAGTTAGTAGTTAGTAGTCAGTAGTTAGTAGTTAGTAGTTAGTAGTTAGTAGTTAGTAGTTAGTAGTTAGTAGTTAGTTGTCAGTAGTTAGTATTTAGTAGTTAGTAGTTAGTAGTTAGTATGTAGTAGTTAATAACTGGTAGTTAGCAGTTAGTAGTTAGTAGTTAGTGGTTAGTAGTTAGTAGTTAGTAGCGGGTAGTTAATAGTTAGTAGTTAGTAGTTAGTAGTTATTACTTAGTAGTTAGTAGTTAGAAGTTAGTTGTCAGTAGTTAGTAGTTAGTAGTTAGTAGTTAGTAGTCAGTAGTTAGTAGTTAGTAGTTAGTAGTCAGAAGTTAGTAGTTATTAGTTAGTAGTTGGTAGTTACTGGTTACTATTTAGTAGTTCTTAGTTAGTAGTTAGTAGTTAGTAGTTAGTAGTTAGTAGTTAGTAGTTATTAGCTAGTAATTAGTAGTTAGTAGTTAGTAGTTAGTAGTTAGCAGTTAGTAGTTAGTAGTTAGTAGTTAGTAGTCAGTAGTTAGTAGTTAGTAGTCAGTAGTCAGTAGTTCACACAACACACAATTCTTTCATTCTGTACAGTTGCTTCTTGACCTTCATTTTTTAAACACTTTCTTATGCATTGCTAGTTTTAAACGTTAGCACAATAGTTCTTTTTAAGCAACAGATTCTGTAACATAGTTCTAATTGTAAATATCAATAATTGTAAATTACTCCTGTAAATATCCTCCTGTAATATATTCCAATCATGATGATGACTGCAGAAAAGTTTAATAGTTATTCAAAAGCGGATCTTTATAAAATTTATTGCGAACTTTATCAAAAATTAGAGGAGAAGGACAGTCTCATCGCCGAGCATGTGGTAACCGTGAGTGAATTCCTTAAAAAATCGACACAGGTAACAACTAATTCAGCTATTATAACACCAACGATTAACACGAGTGCAAAAAATGACGTTTTTATTCGAAAGTTTGAAACATTAGAGATCGAGGAGAAAACAGAAAATTTTTTAATTGGTAGTAGTATAATCAAACACCTGGCAAGAGATCGGACATTTCCTCAGGACTGCAGTATACTTGCTTACCCAGGCTCGACAACAAAGGAGAAATTGCAATTATTACAGGGTTACGATCAAAAAAAGATGAAAACAGTTATTTTACAGGATGGGACCAATGCTATTCTAAAACAAAAAAGTGATCGTTTAGAAACATTATTCTCAGATTACAAAGATCTTGTCTCTGCAATACAGGAAAAGTTCAGCCCAGAATCATTGGTATTGATGGAAGTGCCTCCTTTAAAAAAATTGCCGAAAAACGAACAGACAAACAACAAAATTTATGAATTCAATGAAAAACTGCGAGAGTATATTACACAAGAAAACACTGAAAAAATCAAAATACTTCCTATGTGCAACATGTTGAGTCAAATGGCAAATTACAACGCTCTCTTTTATGATGACATACATTTTAATTTTCAGCAGGGAATTCCGTTTATTAAAAACGCAGTTTTAAGTCATTTTCTTTTAACTTCTTGTAATCTTGTTCGATTACAACCTTTGCAATATTCTCAAAGTGCATACGTGAGTAGGGCTAACACTTACAAACCATGGAGACAAACCTATCGTTATACAAATGGATTTTAGCTGCAGTTTCTGTTGTTTTTCAGCTATTTTGCAACGTGTAATGATTTATAATCAGATATAACCAAAAATGGCAGGTATTCGACTCATAGTTATACTATGTGTACTACTCACATCTTCCGATAGTATTTCAGAATGTTTTTACAGTCTTCCTTATGCATCTCGAATACCTTCATTCAAAGGAATCTGTAACAGCAAACAATGTGCTTCACCATCCAAATTCAACTTTTCCTTTTTCTTGGTTGTTATATGGTATCTTCTACTAAAAAGTGGTGATATCGAAATAAACCCTGGACCAGTTCTGCCATATGCACTTATGATGAAAAAGTTAAAATTATTTGATTCCAGAATAAAAATTCTACATCAAAACGCCAGAAGTTTAGCAGGACAACATCTGCTGTTGAAAGAACTCATTCAAGACATTGGTTACAACTGCATATATGCGTTTAGTGAAACATGGTTGTCACAAAACCATCCGGAAGAATTTTGGCATATAGATAAGCAAAACTTTGACTGTTTTCGAAAAGATCGCATCCAAACAACAAAAACAAAAGGTGGTGGTATTATCATGTACATTCCAAAATTATTAAAACCTCGTCTCCGCGATGATCTCAACTGCTTTCCGGATACAATTTTTGAAAGTTTATGGGTTGAGTTGAGCATACAAAAAAAGAAATGCGTTTTGAATTTATCATACTGTCCGGAAAAAAAACTTGTTAAGATGTTTTTGGAAAAATTGGTCCTGGGAATTGATCTTGCTATGGCTGAAGGAAAATCTGTCATACTTGCTGGAGACTACAATTTAAACTATTTTGCAAAGCGCGACAGAAGTCTGCTGCAATCTGTAATTTCTCCATATGACCTTAAACCAACGAATAATGACACAGCTACAAGAATGATTAACTCTTCTTCAACACTTATCGATTATATCATAACAGACAATTTCGAAACTGGCATAGTAGCGGATACGATTTTGAAAACTGATCATTTTGCAACAATCACAGTTCTTAAATCTGTGATGCTAAAATCAAAAACTACAAAGAAAAAGTTTTTTGACAAAAAAAAATATTCAGCCATAGCATTCCAAAATTTTATTAAAAATTCAGACTGGAGACACTTTTACGGTGCAGTGACAGGAGATATGATGTTATTAGAATTTCAAAGAATTATTGAAAGAGCATTGGCACTACATGCTCCAATTAAAACCTGTTATATTAGAACAGATAAACCAAAATTCTTGCTTCAAGAAAAATGGTTATGTGAGGAAACAAAAAGACAGTTTTCAAGAATTAGCGATGATGAAACTAAAAATGATTTAATCCGTCAAAAAGAAAAACAACTTCTTTCAAGTTTTATGGAGTTAAACAATGAAAAAGCCAGATGGAAATTCATTCAAGATCTTCGTAATAAAGAAAAGACTCAAGCAAGAATTCAATCTTTATTAAACAGTTTTGGTGATAAGATAACAAAGCCCATGGAAATCGCAAATCTTCTAAATTACAGATTTTCGACTCTAGGAGAGTTTATTGGCTTGCAACAAACAAACAACATTCCTCCTAAAACTGCTCCGAGAAAGTGTTTCAATTTCCGATATATAACAACCAAGGAAACAAATGTGCTCATAGATTCTTTGAATACAAGTAAACCAGTCGGTCCTTCAAAAATACCAGCTTGGGCAATAAAAGATGCTAAAGCAGCGCTAGCGGAACCACTATGTTATCTCATTAATCAATTCATTACAGAAGGAAAATTTCCAGAAGATCTTAAAAAAGCTTGTGTAACTCCACTCTTCAAAAAAGGGAATCCCGAAGACCCACTCAATTATAGACCTATTTCTGTCACTTCTGCTTTGTCAAAAATTTTTGAAAAGGCGTTCAGTTCACAAATCACAAGTTTCCTCGAAAGGGAGCAATTATTGTCGGCTAGTCAATTTGGTTATAGAAAACAAATTTCAACAATTGATGCTATCCTGAAATCGACAGAACAAATAAGATTAGAACTCAACAAGAAAAAAAATGTTACAGGGGCGTTTTTAGATCTTTCAAAGGCTTTTGATTCTATAAACCACAAAATACTGTTACGGAGACTAGAAAATATAGGTTTCGACGAACATGCTACCAATTTAGTAGAGAATTATTTGAGTAAAAGAACGCAAAGAGTTGTTCTGAATGGAATTGAATCGGACTGGATAAATTTGAAGAGAGGAGTTCCACAAGGTACTATTTTAGGACCTCTATTATTTAACATTTACGTCAACGATTTAGCAAAGATTGTTGAAGAGGATTGCACGGTTGTACAGTACGCAGACGACACTTTTCTTTTTACATCCGACACTGATGAAATATCGGCAAAAACAAAACTTGAACATAACATCTCAAAAATTATTGATTTTTTTGCAAAGTCCCAGTTAGTAGTGAACAAACAAAAAACAGAATATATTGTGTTCAGCACCAGGAAGAGGTTAACAAATACTGTTCTGAATGTTGACAATGAAAGAATAGCAGAATCAAACAGTGTGAAGTATCTTGGCGTAATTATAGACAGCAAACTAAAATTTGATGGAGAAGTGAAAAAGATTCTGCAGAGAATGGCTTGTGGAATAAAAGTTTTGAATACACTAAGTAAAAGTTTACCACAGAAAACGAAAGTCTTATTACTTAATGCAATAGTAATAAGTCATCTACATTATTCCGCTCTAATTCTGATAGGGTTGCAAAAGTCATTACTCACAACTTTAGAAAAACAATTGAATTGGGGAATAAAATCCATTTTTAATAGGAGAAAATACGATCGGTCTACAGATCTCAAACTTCGCAACAAAATACTACCAGTTTCTTTTCTCTTGAAATATCGTTGCTCAAAATATTTTATTCGCTTACTCAGCAACGATCTTCCAGCGTATAAAATTGAACCTCTCTACCATGAGAATAAAACAGCATGACAGGTCAAAAAAAGTAACTTTCGATATAAGAAAGAACAATAAGTTTTTAACTGATTCTTTTATTGCACAAGCCATTCCAATTTATAATAGTCTGCCTTCTAATATTAGACTGAAAACAACATCGAAAGCTTCCTTAAAAAACAACTGAAAGAATATTTTTGGAAAGAATTTTTGAAGGACCCAAAAGTAACTGATATTAAAGATGATATTGAGAGCATTAGATTTTAATTTTAATTTTTAATCTTCACGATGTACATATAAAATTGTGAGAACATTTTATGTTCGCATTTTAGGCCATTTGTTAATAATGTAAGGTCAAATTTTTAGTTAAGTAATTTAATGATTTTATAATTTTACATAATGTTATATTCTTAACTTTACATTGCCTCTTTTACCATTTGCTTTTTATACTTATGTGTACCAGAGGAAATTAACAATGTTCTTTTTTTTTGTTAGTGTTTAGTATTTAGTAGTTAGTAGTTAGTAGTTAGTAGTTAGTAGTTAGTTGTCAGTAGTTAGTATTTAGTAGTTAGTAGTTAGTAGTTAGTATGTAGTAGTTAATAACTGGTAGTTAGCAGTTAGTAGTTAGTAGTTAGTGGTTAGTAGTTAGTAGTTAGTAGCGGGTAGTTAATAGTTAGTAGTTAGTAGTTAGTAGTTATTACTTAGTAGTTAGTAGTTAGAAGTTAGTTGTCAGTAGTTAGTAGTTAGTAGTTAGTAGTTAGTAGTTAGTAGTTAGTAGTTAGTACTTAGTAGTTAGTAGTTAGTAGTTAGTAGTTAGCAGTTAGTAGTTAGTAGTTAGTAGTTATTAGTTAGTAGTTATTAGTTAGTAGTTAGTAGTTAGTAGTTAGTAGTTAGTAGTTAGTAAATAGTAGTTAGTAGTTAGTAAATAGTAGTTAGTATTTAGTAGTTATTAGCTAGTAATTAGCAGTTAGTAGTTAGTAGTTAGTAGCTAGTAGTTATTATTTATTAGCTATTAGTTAGTAGATAGTAGTTAGTAGTTAGTAGATAGTAGTTAGTAGTTAGTAGTTAGTAGTTTGTAGTTAGTAGTTAGTAGTTAGTAGTGAATAGTCAGTAGTTAGTAGTTAGTAGTTAATAGTTAGAAATTAGTAGTCAGTAGTTAGTATTTAGTAGTTAGTAGTTAGTATGTAGTAGTTAATAGTTAGTAGTTAGAAGTTAGTAGTGAGTAGTTAGTAGTTAGTAGTTAGTAGTTAGTAGTTAGTAGTTAGTAGTTAGTAGTTAGTAGTTAGCAGTTAGTAGTTAGTAGTTAGTAGTTAGTAGTTAGTAGTCAGTAGTTAGTAGTTAGTAGTTAGTAGTCAGAAGTTAGTAGTTATTAGTTAGTAGTTGGTAGTTACTGGTTACTATTTAGTAGTTCTTAGTTAGTAGTTAGTAGTTATTAGTTATTAGTTAGTAGTTAGTAGTTAGTAGTTAGTAGTTATTAGCTAGTAATTAGTAGTTAGTAGTTAGTAGTTAGTAGTTAGAAGTTAGTAGTGAGTAGTTAGTAGTTAGTAGTTAGTAGTTAGTAGTTAGTAGTTAGTAGTTAGCAGTTAGTAGTTAGTAGTTAGTAGTTGGTAGTCAGTAGTTAGTAGTTAGTAGTCAGAAGTTAGTAGATATTAGTTAGAAGTTGGTAGTTACTGGTTACTATTTAGTAGTTCTTAGTTAGTAGTTAGTAGTTATTAGTTATTAGTTATTAGTTAGTAGTTAGTAGTTAGTAGTTAGTAGTTAGTAGTTAGTAGTTAGTAGTTATTAGCTAATAATTAATAGTTAGTAGTTAGTAGTTAGTAGTTAGTAGTTATTAGTTAGTAGTTATTAGTTAGTAGTTAGTAGTTAGTAGTTAGTAGTTAGTAATTAGTAGTTAGTAGTTAGTAGTTAGTAGTTAGTAGTTAGTAGTCAGTAGTTAGTAGTTAGTAGTTAGTAGTTAGTAGTCAGTAGTTAGTAGTTAGTAGTTAGTAGTCAGAAGTTAGTAATTAGTAGTTAGTAGTTGGTAGTTACTGGTTACTAATTAGTAGTTCTTAGTTAGTAGTTAGTAGTTATTAGTTATTAGTTAGTAGTTAGTAGTTAATAGTTAGTAGTTAGTAGTTAGTAGTTATTAGCTAGTAATTAGTAGTTAGTAGTTAGTAGTTAGCAGTTATTAGTTATTAGTTATTAGTTAGTAGTTAGTAGTTATTAGTTAGTAATTAGTAGTTAGTAGTTAGTAGTTAGTAGTTAGTAGTTAGTAGTTAGTAGTTAGTAGTAAGTAGATAGTAGTTAGTAGTTAGTAGTTAGTAGTTAGTAGTTAGTAGTTAGTAGTTAGTAGTTAGTAGTTAGTAGTCAGTAGTTAGTAGTTAGTAGTTAGTAGTCAGAAGTTAGTAGTTATTAGTTAGTAGTTGGTAGTTACTGGTTACTATTTAGTAGTTCTTAGTTAGTAGTTAGTAGTTATTAGTTATTAGTTAGTAGTTAGTAGTTAGTAGTTAGTAGTTATTAGCTAGTAATTAATAGTTAGTAGTTAGTAGTTAGAAGTTAGTAGTGAGTAGTTAGTAGTTAGTAGTTAGTAGTTAGTAGTTAGTAGTTAGTAGTTAGTAGTTAGCAGTTAGTAGTTAGTAGTTAGTAGTTGGTAGTCAGTAGTTAGTAGTTAGTAGTTAGTAGTCAGAAGTTAGTAGATATTAGTTAGAAGTTGGTAGTTACTGGTTACTATTTAGTAGTTCTTAGTTAGTAGTTAGTAGTTATTAGTTATTAGTTATTAGTTAGTAGTTAGTAGTTAGTAGTTAGTAGTTAGTAGTTAGTAGTTATTAGCTAGTAATTAATAGTTAGTAGTTAGTAGTTAGTAGTTAGTAGTTATTAGTTAGTAGTTATTAGTTAGTAGTTAGTAGTTAGTAGTTAGTAGTTAGTAGTTAGTAGTTAGTAGTTAGTAGTTAGTAGTTAGTAGTTAGTAGTCAGTAGTTAGTAGTTAGTAGTTAGTAGTTAGTAGTCAGTAGTTAGTAGTTAGTAGTTAGTAGTCAGAAGTTAGTAGTTAGTAGTTAGTAGTTGGTAGTTACTGGTTACTAATTAGTAGTTCTTAGTTAGTAGTTAGTAGTTATTAGTTATTAGTTAGTAGTTAGTATTTAATAGTTAGTAGTTAGTAGTTAGTAGTTATTAGCTAGTAATTAGTAGTTAGTAGTTAGTAGTTAGCAGTTATTAGTTATTAGTTATTAGTTAGTAGTTAGTAGTTATTAGTTAGTAGTTAGTAGTTAGTAGTTAGTAGTTAGTAGTTAGTAGTTATTAGTTAGTAGTTAGTAGTTAGTAGTAAGTAGTTAGTAGTAAGTAGATAGTAGTCAGTAGTTAGTAGTTAGTAGTTAGTAGTTAGTAGTTAGTAGTTAGTAGTTAGTAGTTAGTAGTTAGTAGTTAGTAGTTAGTAGTTAGTAGTTAGTAGTTAGTAGTTAGTAGATAGTAGTTAGTAGTTAGTAGTTAGTAGTTAGTAGTTAGTAGTTAGTAGTTAGTAGTTAGTAGTTAGTAGTTAGTAGTTAGTAGTTAGTAGTCAGTAGTTAGTAGTTAGTAGTTAGTAGCTAGTAGTTAGTAGTCAGTAGTTAGTAGTTAGTAGTTAGTAGTCAGAAGTTAGTAGTTAGTAGTTAGTAGTTGGTAGTTACTGGTTACTATTTAGTAGTTCTTAGTTAGTAGTTAGTAGTTATTAGTTATTAGTTATTAGTTAGTAGTTAGTAGTTAGTAGTTAGTAGTAAGTAGTTAGTAGTTAGTAGTTAGTAGTTATTAGTTATTAGTTATTAGTTAGTAGTCAGTTATTAGTAGTTAGTAGTTAGTAGTTAGTAGTTAGTAGTTAGTAGTTAGTAGTTAGTAGTTAGTAGTTAGTAGTTAGTAGTTAGTAGCTGGTAGTTAATAGTTAGTAGTTAGTAGTTAGTAGTTATTAAATAGTTATTAGTTAGTAGTTAGTAGTTAGAAGTTAGTTGTTAGTAGTTAGTAGTTAGTAGTTGGTAGTTACTGGTTACTATTTAGTAGTTCTTAGTTAGTAGTTAGTATTTATTAGTTATTAGTTATTAGTTAGTAGTTAGTAGTTAGTAGTTAGTAGTTAGTAGTTAGTAGTTATTAGCTAGTAATTAGTAGTTAGTAGTTAGTAGTTAGTAGTTATTAGTTATTAGTTATTAGTTAGTAGTTAGTAGTTATTAGTTAGTAGTTAGTAGTTAGTAGTTAGTAGTTAGTAGTTAGTAGTAAGTAGTTAGTAGTTAGTAGATAGTAGTTGGTAGTTAGTAGTTAGTAGTTAGAAATTAGTTGTTAGTAGTCAGTAGTTAGTAGTAAGTAGATAGTAGTTAGTAGTTAGTAGTTAGCAGTTAGTAGTTAGTAGTTAGTAGTTACTAGTTAGTAGTTAGTAGTTAGTAGTTAGTAGTTTGTAGTTAGTAGTTAGTAGTTAGTAGTTAGTAGTTAGTAGTCAGTAGTTAGTAGTTAGTAGTTAGTAGTTAGCAGTCAGTAGTTAGTAGTTAGTAGTTAGTAGTTAGTAGTTAGTAGTCAGTAGTTAGTAGTTAGTAGTTAGTAGTCAGAAGTTAGTAGTTAGTAGTTAGTAGTTAGTAGTTAGTAGTTAGTAGTTAGTAGTTAGTAGTTATTAGCTAGTAATTAGTAGTTAGTAGTTAGTAGTTATTAGTTATTAGTTAGTAGTCAGTGGTTAGTAGTTAGTAGTTAGTAGTTAGTAGTTAATAGTTAGTAGTTAGTAGTTAGTAGCTGGTAGTTAATAGTTAGTAGTTAGTAGTTAGTAGTTATTAGTTAGTAGTTAGTAGTTAGAAGTTAGTAGTTAGTAGTTAGTAGTTAGTAGTTAGTAGTTAGTAGTTAGTAGTCAGTAGTTAGTAGTTAGTAGTTAGTAGTTAGTAGTCAGTAGTTAGTAGTTAGTAGTTAGTAGTCAGAAGTTAGTAGTTAGTAGTTAGTAGTTAGTAGTTAGTAGTTAGTAGTTAGTAGTTAGTAGTTATTAGTTATTAGTTAGTAGTCAGTGGTTAGTAGTTAGTAGTTAGTAGTTAGTAGTTAGTAGTTAATAGTTAGTAGTTAGTAGTTAGTAGCTGGTAGTTAATAGTTAGTAGTTAGTAGTTAGTAGTTATTAGTTAGTAGTTAGTAGTTAGAAGTTAGTAGTTAGTAGTTAGTAGTTAGTAGTTAGTAGTTAGTAGTCAGTAGTTAGTAGTTAGTAGTTAGTAGTTAGTAGTTAGTAGTTAGTAGTCAGTAGTTAGTAGTTAGTAGTTAGTAGTCAGAAGTTAGTAGTTAGTAGTTAGTAGTTAGTAGTTAGTAGTTAGTAGTTAGTAGTTAGTAGTTAGTAGTTAGTAGTTATTAGCTAGTAATTAGTAGTTAGTAGTTAGTAGTTAGTAGTTATTAGTTATTAGTTAGTAGTCAGTGGTTAGTAGTTAGTAGTTAGTAGTTAGTAGTTAGTAGTTAGTAGTTAGTAGTTAATAGTTAGTAGTTAGTAGTTAGTAGCTGGTAGTTAATAGTTAGTAGTTAGTAGTTAGTAGTTATTAGTTAGTAGTTAGTAGTTAGAAGTTAGTAGTTAGTAGTTAGTAGTTAGTAGTTAGTAGTTAGTAGTTAGTAGTTATTAGCTAGTAATTAGTAGTTAGTAGTTAGTAGTCATTAGTTATTAGTTAGTAGTTATTAGCTAGTAATTAGTAGTTAGTAGTTAGTAGTTAGTAGTTAGTAGTTATTAGTTATTAGTTATTAGTTAGTAGTTAGTAGTTAGTAGTTAGTAGTTAGTAGTTAGTAGTTAGTAGTTAGTAGTTAGTAGTTAGTAGTTAGTAGTTAGTAGTTAGTAGTTATTAGCTAGTAATTAGTAGTTAGTAGTTAGTAGTTAGTAGTTATTAGTTATTAGTTAGTAGATAGTAGTTAGTTGTTAGTAGTTAGTAGTTAGTAGTTAGTAGTTAGTAGTTAGTAGTTAGTAGTTAGTAGTTAGTAGTTAGTAGCTAGTAGTTAGTAGTTAGTAGTTAGTAGTTAGTAGTTAGTAGTCAGTAGTTAGTAGTTAGTAGTTAGTAGTCAGTAGTTAGTAACTAGTAGTTAGTAGCCAGAAGTTAGTAGTTAGTAGTTAGTAGTTGGTAGTTACTGGTTACTATTTAGTAGTTCTTAGATAGTAGTTAGTAGTTATTAGTTATTAGTTGTTAGTTAGTAGTTAGTAGTTAGTAGTTAGTAGTTAGTAGTTAGTAGTTAGTAGCTGGTAGTTAGTAGTTATTAGCTAGTAATCAGTAGTTAGTAGTTAGTAGTTAGTAGTTATTAGTTATTAGTTATTAGTTAGTAGTTAGTAGTTATTAGTTAGTAGTTAGTAGTTAGTAGTTAGTAGTTAGTAGTAAGTAGTTAGTAGTTAGTAGTTAGTAGTTAGTAGTTAGTAGTTAGTAGTTAGTAGTTAGCAGTTAGTAGTTAGTAGTTAGTAGTTAGTAGTTAGTAGTTAGTAGTTAGTAGTTAGTAGTTAGTAGTTAGTAGTTAGTAGTTAATAGTTAGTAGTTAGTAATTAATAGTCAGTAGTTAGTAGTTAGTAGTTAGTAGTTAGAAATTAGCAGTCAGTAGTTAGTATTTAGTAGTTAGTAGTTAGTATGTAGTAGTTAATAGTTAGTAGTTAGCAGTTAGTAGTGAGTAGTTAGTAGTTAGTAGTTATTAGTTATTAGTTATTAGTTATTAGTTAGTAGTTAGTAGTTAGTAGTTAGTAGTTAGTAGTTAGTAGTTAGTATTTAGTAGTTAGTAGTTAGTAGTTAGTATGTAGTAGTTAATAACTAGTAGTTAGCAGTTAGTGGTTAGTAGTTAGTAGTTAGTAGTTAGTAGTTTGTAGTTAGTAGTTAGTAGTTAGTAGTTAGTAGTTAGTAGTCAGTAGTTAGTAGTTAGTAGTTAGTAGTCAGTAGTTAGTAACTAGTAGTTAGTAGCCAGAAGTTAGTAGTTAGTAGTTAGTAGTTGGTAGTTACTGGTTACTATTTAGTAGTTCTTAGATAGTAGTTAGTAGTTATTAGTTATTAGTTGTTAGTTAGTAGTTAGTAGTTAGTAGTTAGTAGTTAGTATGTAGTAGTTAATAACTAGTAGTTAGTAGTTAGTAGTTAGTAGTTAGTAGTTAGTAGTTAGTAGCTAGTAGTTAGTAGTTAGTAGTTAGTAGTTAGTAGTTAGTAGTCAGTAGTTAGTAGTTAGTAGTTAGTAGTCAGTAGTTAGTAACTAGTAGTTAGTAGCCAGAAGTTAGTAGTTAGTAGTTAGTAGTTGGTAGTTACTGGTTACTATTTAGTAGTTCTTAGATAGTAGTTAGTAGTTATTAGTTATTAGTTGTTAGTTAGTAGTTAGTAGTTAGTAGTTAGTAGTTAGTAGTTAGTATTTAGTAGTTAGTAGTTAGTAGCTGGTAGTTAGTAGTTATTAGCTAGTAATTAGTAGTTAGTAGTTAGTAGTTAGTAGTTATTAGTTATTAGTTATTAGTTAGTAGTTAGTAGTTATTAGTTAGTAGTTAGTAGTTAGTAGTTAGTAGTTAGTAGTAAGTAGTTAGTAGTTAGTAGTTAGTAGTTAGTAGTTAGTAGTTAGTAGTTAGTAGTTAGTAGTTAGTAGTTAGTAGTTAGTAGTTAGTAGTTAGTAGTTAGTAGTTAGTAGTTAGTAGTTAGTAGTTAGTAGTTAGTAGTTAGTAGTTAATAGTTAGTAGTTAGTAATTAATAGTCAGTAGTTAGTAGTTAGTAGTTAGTAGTTAGAAATTAGCAGTCAGTAGTTAGTATTTAGTAGTTAGTAGTTAGTATGTAGTAGTTAATAGTTAGTAGTTAGCAGTTAGTAGTGAGTAGTTAGTAGTTAGTAGTTATTAGTTATTAGTTATTAGTTAGTAGTTAGTAGTTAGTAGTTAGTAGTTAGTAGTTAGTAGTTAGTAGTTAGTAGTTAGTAGTTAGTAGTTAGTAGTTAGTAGTTAGTAGTTAGTAGTTATTAGCTAGTAATTAGTAGTTAGTAGTTAGTAGTTAGTAGTTATTAGTTATTAGTTAGTAGTTAGTAGTTATTAGTTAGTAGTTAGTAGTTAGTAGCTGGTAGTTAGTAGTTATTAGCTGGTAATCAGTAGTTAGTAGTTAGTAGTTAGTAGTTATTAGTTATTAGTTATTAGTTAGTAGTTAGTAGTTATTAGTTAGTAGTTAGTAGTTAGTAGTTAGTAGTTAGTAGTAAGTAGTTAGTAGTTAGTAGTTAGTAGTTAGTAGTTAGTAGTTAGTAGTTAGTAGTTAGTAGTTAGTAGTTAGTAGTTAGTAGTTAGTAGTTAGTAGTTAGTAGTTAGTAGTTAGTAGTTAGTAGTTAATAGTTAGTAGTTAGTAATTAATAGTCAGTAGTTAGTAGTTAGTAGTTAGTAGTTAGAAATTAGCAGTCAGTAGTTAGTATTTAGTAGTTAGTAGTTAGTAGTTAGTAGCTGGTAGTTAGTAGTTATTAGCTAGTAATCAGTAGTTAGTAGTTAGTAGTTAGTAGTTATTAGTTATTAGTTATTAGTTAGTAGTTAGTAGTTATTAGTTAGTAGTTAGTAGTTAGTAGTTAGTAGTTAGTAGTAAGTAGTTAGTAGTTAGTAGTTAGTAGTTAGTAGTTAGTAGTTAGTAGTTAGCAGTTAGTAGTTAGTAGTTAGTAGTTAGTAGTTAGTAGTTAGTAGTTAGTAGTTAGTAGTTAGTAGTTAGTAGTTAGTAGTTAATAGTTAGTAGTTAGTAATTAATAGTCAGTAGTTAGTAGTTAGTAGTTAGTAGTTAGAAATTAGCAGTCAGTAGTTAGTATTTAGTAGTTAGTAGTTAGTATGTAGTAGTTAATAGTTAGTAGTTAGCAGTTAGTAGTGAGTAGTTAGTAGTTAGTAGTTATTAGTTATTAGTTATTAGTTATTAGTTAGTAGTTAGTAGTTAGTAGTTAGTAGTTAGTAGTTAGTAGTTAGTATTTAGTAGTTAGTAGTTAGTAGTTAGTATGTAGTAGTTAATAACTAGTAGTTAGCATTTAGTGGTTAGTAGTTAGTAGTTAGTAGTTAGTAGTTTGTAGTTAGTAGTTAGTAGTTAGTAGTTAGTAGTTAGTAGTCAGTAGTTAGTAGTTAGTAGTTAGTAGTCAGTAGTTAGTAACTAGTAGTTAGTAGCCAGAAGTTAGTAGTTAGTAGTTAGTAGTTGGTAGTTACTGGTTACTATTTAGTAGTTCTTAGATAGTAGTTAGTAGTTATTAGTTATTAGTTGTTAGTTAGTAGTTAGTAGTTAGTAGTTAGTAGTTAGTATGTAGTAGTTAATAACTAGTAGTTAGTAGTTAGTAGTTAGTAGTTAGTAGTTAGTAGTTAGTAGCTAGTAGTTAGTAGTTAGTAGTTAGTAGTTAGTAGTTAGTAGTCAGTAGTTAGTAGTTAGTAGTTAGTAGTCAGTAGTTAGTAACTAGTAGTTAGTAGCCAGAAGTTAGTAGTTAGTAGTTAGTAGTTGGTAGTTACTGGTTACTATTTAGTAGTTCTTAGATAGTAGTTAGTAGTTATTAGTTATTAGTTGTTAGTTAGTAGTTAGTAGTTAGTAGTTAGTAGTTAGTAGTTAGTATTTAGTAGTTAGTAGTTAGTAGCTGGTAGTTAGTAGTTATTAGCTAGTAATTAGTAGTTAGTAGTTAGTAGTTAGTAGTTATTAGTTATTAGTTATTAGTTAGTAGTTAGTAGTTATTAGTTAGTAGTTAGTAGTTAGTAGTTAGTAGTTAGTAGTAAGTAGTTAGTAGTTAGTAGTTAGTAGTTAGTAGTTAGTAGTTGGTAGTTAGTAGTTAGTAGTTAGTAGTTAGTAGTTAGTAGTTATTAGTTAGTAGTTAGTAGTTAGTAGTTAGTAGTTAGTAGTTAGTAGTTAGTAGTTAGTAGTTAATAGTTAGTAGTTAGTAATTAATAGTCAGTAGTTAGTAGTTAGTAGTTAGTAGTTAGAAATTAGCAGTCAGTAGTTAGTATTTAGTAGTTAGTAGTTAGTATGTAGTAGTTAATAGTTAGTAGTTAGCAGTTAGTAGTGAGTAGTTAGTAGTTAGTAGTTATTAGTTATTAGTTATTAGTTAGTAGTTAGTAGTTAGTAGTTAGTAGTTAGTAGTTAGTAGTTAGTAGTTAGTAGTTAGTAGTTAGTAGTTAGTAGTTAGTAGTTATTAGCTAGTAATTAGTAGTTAGTAGTTAGTAGTTAGTAGTTATTAGTTATTAGTTAGTAGTTAGTAGTTATTAGTTAGTAGTTAGTAGTTAGTAGTTAGTAGTTAGTAGTAAGTAGTTAGTAGTTAGTAGATAGTAGTTAGTTGTTAGTAGTTAGTAGTTAGTAGTTAGTAGTTAGTAGTTAGTAGTTAGTAGTTAGTAGTTAGTAGTTAGTAGTTAGTAGTTAGTAGTTAATAGTTAGTAGTTAGTAGTTAGTAGTTAGTAGTTAGTAGTTAGTAGTTAGTAGTTAGTAGTTAGTAGTTAGTAGTTAGTAGTTAATAGTTAGTAGTTAGTAGTTAGTAGTTAGTAGTTAGTAGTTAGTAGTTAGTAGTTAGTAGTTAGTAGTTAGTAGTTAGTAGTTAGTAGTTAGTAGTTAGTAGTTAGTAGTTAGTAGTTAGTAGTTAGTAGTTAGTAGTTAGTAGTTAGTAGTTAGTAGTTGATAGTTAGTAGTTAGTAATTAATAGTCAGTAGTTAGTAGTTAGTAGTTAGTAGTTAGAAATTAGCAGTCAGTAGTTAGTATTTAGTAGTTAGTAGTTAGTATGTAGTAGTTAATAGTTAGTAGTTAGCAGTTAGTAGTGAGTAGTTAGTAGTTAGTAGTTATTAGTTATTAGTTATTAGTTAGTAGTTAGTAGTTAGTAGTTAGTAGTTAGTAGTTAGTAGTTAGTAGTTAGTAGTTAGTAGTTAGTAGTTAGTAGTTAGTAGTTATTAGCTAGTAATTAGTAGTTAGTAGTTAGTAGTTAGTAGTTATTAGTTATTAGTTAGTAGTTAGTAGTTATTAGTTAGTAGTTAGTAGTTAGTAGTTAGTAGTTAGTAGTAAGTAGTTAGTAGTTAGTAGATAGTAGTTAGTTGTTAGTAGTTAGTAGTTAGTAGTTAGTAGTTAGTAGTTAGTAGTTAGTAGTTAGTAGTTAGTAGTTAGTAGTTAGAAGTTAGTAGTTAATAGTTAGTAGTTAGTAGTTAGTAGTTAGTAGTTAGTGGTTAGTAGTCAGTAGTTAGATGTTAGTAGTTAGTAGTTAGTAGTCAGTAGTTAGTAACTAGTAGTTAGTAGTCAGAAGTTAGTAGTTAGTAGTTAGTAGTTGGTAGTTACTGGTTACTATTTAGTAGTTCTTAGATAGTAGTTAGTAGTTATTAGTTATTAGTTGTTAGTTAGTAGTTAGTAGTTAGTAGTTAGTAGTTATTAGTTATTAGTTAGTAGTTAGTAGTTAGTAGTTAGTAGTTAGTAGTTAGTAGTTAGTAGTTAGTAGTTAGTAGTTAGTAGTTAGTAATTAGTAGTTAGTAGTTAGTAGTTATTAGCTAGTAATTAGTAGTTAGTAGTTAGTAGTTAGTAGTTATTAGTTATTAGTTAGTAGTTAGTAGTTTTTAGTTAGTAGTTAGTAGTTAGTAGTTAGTAGTTAGTAGTAAGTAGTTAGTAGTTAGTAGATAGTAGTTAGTTGTTAGTAGTTAGTAGTTAGTAGTTAGTAGTTAGTAGTTAGTAGTTAGTAGTTAGTAGTTAGTAGTTAGTAGTTAGTAGTTAATAGTTAGTAGTTAGTTGTTAGTAGTTAGTAGTTAGTGGTTAGTAGTCAGTAGTTAGATGTTAGTAGTTAGTAGTTAGTAGTCAGTAGTTAGTAACTAGTAGTTAGTAGTCAGAAGTTAGTAGTTAGTAGTTAGTAGTTGGTAGTTACTGGTTACTATTTAGTAGTTCTTAGATAGTAGTTAGTAGTTATTAGTTATTAGTTGTTAGTTAGTAGTTAGAAGTTAGTAGTTAGTAGTTAGTAGTTAGTAGTTAGTAGCTGGTAGTTAGTAGTTATTAGCTAGTAATTAGTAGTTAGTAGTTAGTAGTTAGTAGTTATTAGTTATTAGTTATTAGTTAGTAGTTAGTAGTTATTAGTTAGTAGTTAGTAGTTAGTAGTTAGTAGTTAGTAGTAAGTAGTTAGTAGTTAGTAGTTAGTAGTTAGTAGTTAGTAGTTAGTAGTTAGTAGTTAGTAGTTAGTAGTTAGTAGTTAGTAGTTAGTAGTTAGTAGTTAATAGTTAGTAGTTAATAGTTAGTAGTTAGTAGTTAGTAGTTAGTAGTTAGTGGTTAGTAGTCAGTAGTTAGATGTTAGTAGTTAGTAGTTAGTAGTCAGTAGTTAGTAACTAGTAGTTAGTAGTCAGAAGTTAGTAGTTAGTAGTTAGTAGTTGGTAGTTACTGGTTACTATTTAGTAGTTCTTAGATAGTAGTTAGTAGTTATTAGTTATTAGTTGTTAGTTAGTAGTTAGTAGTTAGTAGTTAGTAGTTAGTAGTTAGTAGTTAGTGGCTGGTAGTTAGTAGTTATTAGCTAGTAATTAGTAGTTAGTAGTTAGTAGTTAGTAGTTATTAGTTATTAGTTATTAGTTAGTAGTTAGTAGTTATTAGTTAGTAGTTAGTAGTTAGTAGTTAGTAGTTAGTAGTAAGTAGTTAGTAGTTAGTAGTTAGTAGTTAGTAGTTAGTAGTTAGTAGTTAGTAGTTAGTAGTTAGTAGTTAGTAGTTAGTAGTTAGTAGTTAGTAGTTAATAGTTAGTAGTTAGTAATTAATAGTCAGTAGTTAGTAGTTAGTAGTTAGTAGTTAGAAATTAGCAGTCAGTAGTTAGTATTTAGTAGTTAGTAGTTAGTATGTAGTAGTTAATAGTTAGTAGTTAGCAGTTAGTAGTGAGTAGTTAGTAGTTAGTAGTTAGTAGTTAGAAGTTAGTAGTTAGTAGTTAGTAGTTAGTAGTTAGTAGTTAGTAGTCAGTAGTTAGTAGTTAGTAGTTAGTAGTCAGAAGTTAGTAGTTAGTAGTTAGTAGTTGGTAGTTACTGGTTAGTATTTAGTAGTTTTTAGTTAGTAGTTAGTAGTTATTAGTTATTAGTTAGTAGTTAGTAGTTAGTAGTTAGTAGTTAGTAGTTAGTAGTTAGTACTTAGTAGTTAGTAGTTAGTAGTTAGTAGTTAGTAGTTAGTAGTTAGTAGTTAGTAGTCAGTAGTTAGTAAGTAGTTATTAGTTAGTAGTTAGTAGTTAGTAGTTAGTAGTTAGTAGTCAGTAGTTAGTAGTTAGTAGTTAGTAGTTGGTAGTTAGTAGTTAGTAGTTAGTAGTCAGTAGTTAATATTTAGTAGTTAGTAGTTAGTAGTTAGTATGTAGTAGTTAATAGTTAGTAGTTAGTAGTTACTAGTTAGTAGTTAGTAGTTAGCAGTTAGTAGTTAGTAGTTAGTAGTTAGTAGTTAGTAGTTAGTAGTTAGTAGTTAGTAGTCAGTAGTTAGTAGTTAGTAGTTAGTAGTTAGTAGTCAGTAGTTAGTAGTTAGTAGTTAGTACTCAGAAGTTAGTAGTTAGTAGTTAGTAGTTGGTAGTTACTGGTTACTATTTAGTAGTTCTTAGATAGTAGTTAGTAGTTATTAGTTATTAGTTATTAGTTAGTAGTTAGTAGTTAGAAGTTAGTAGTTAGTAGTTAGTAGTTAGTAGTTAATAGCTAGTAATTAGTAGTTAGTAGTTAGTAGTTAGTAGTTATTAGTTATTAGTTAGTAGTTAGTAGTTAGTAGTTAGTAGTTAGTAGTTAGTAGTTAGTAGTTAGTAGTTAGTAGTTAGTAGTTAGTAGTTAGTAGTTAGTAGTTAGTAGTTAGTAGTTAGTAGTTAGTAGTTAGTAGTTAGTAGTTAGTAGTTAGTAGTTAGTAGTTAGTAGTTATTAGTTAGTAGTTAGTAGTTAGTAGTTAATAGTTAGAAGTTAGTAGTTAGTAGTTAGTAGTTAGTAGTTAGTAGTCAGTAGTTAGTAGTTAGTAGTTAGTAGTCAGAAGTTAGTAGTTAGTAGTTAGTAGTTGGTAGTTACTGGTTAGTATTTAGTAGTTTTTAGTTAGTAGTTAGTAGTTATTAGTTATTAGTTAGTAGTTAGTAGTTAGTCGTTAGTAGTTAGTAGTTAGTAGTTAGTAGTTAGTACTTAGTAGTTAGTAGTTAGTAGTTAGTAGTTAGTAGTTAGTAGTTAGTAGTCAGTAGTTAGTAAGTAGTTATTAGTTAGTAGTTAGTAGTTAGTAGTTAGTAGTTAGTAGTTAGTAGTCAGTAGTTAGTAGTTAGTAGTTAGTAGTTGGTAGTTAGTAGTTAGTAGTTAGTAGTCAGTAGTTAATATTTAGTAGTTAGTAGTTAGTAGTTAGTATGTAGTAGTTAATAGTTAGTAGTTAGTAGTTACTAGTTAGTAGTTAGTAGTTAGCAGTTAGTAGTTAGTAGTTAGTAGTTAGTAGTTAGTAGTTAGTAGTTAGTAGTTAGTAGTTAGTAGTTAGTAGTTAGAAGTTAGTAGTTAGTAGTTAGTAGTTAGTAGTCAGTAGTTAGTAGTTAGTAGTTAGCACTCAGAAGTTAGTAGTTAGTAGTTAGTAGTCAGAAGTTAGTAGTTAGTAGTTAGTAGTTGGTAGTTACTGGTTAGTATTTAGTAGTTTTTAGTTAGTAGTTAGTAGTTATTAGTTATTAGTTAGTAGTTAGTAGTTAGTCGTTAGTAGTTAGTAGTTAGTAGTTAGTAGTTAGTACTTAGTAGTTAGTAGTTAGTAGTTAGTAGTTAGTAGTTAGTAGTTAGTAGTCAGTAGTTAGTAAGTAGTTATTAGTTAGTAGTTAGTAGTTAGTAGTTAGTAGTTAGTAGTTAGTAGTCAGTAGTTAGTAGTTAGTAGTTAGTAGTTGGTAGTTAGTAGTTAGTAGTTAGTAGTCAGTAGTTAATATTTAGTAGTTAGTAGTTAGTAGTTAGTATGTAGTAGTTAATAGTTAGTAGTTAGTAGTTACTAGTTAGTAGTTAGTAGTTAGCAGTTAGTAGTTAGTAGTTAGTAGTTAGTAGTTAGTAGTTAGTAGTTAGTAGTTAGTAGTTAGTAGTTAGAAGTTAGTAGTTAGTAGTTAGTAGTTAGTAGTCAGTAGTTAGTAGTTAGTAGTTAGCACTCAGAAGTTAGTAGTTAGTAGTTAGTAGTTGGTAGTTACTGGTTACTATTTAGTAGTTCTTAGATAGTAGTTAGTAGTTATTAGTTATTAGTTATTAGTTAGTAGTTAGCAGTTAGAAGTTAGTAGTTAGTAGTTAGTAGTTACTAGTTATTAGCTAGTAATTAGTAGTTAGTAGTTAGTAGTTAGTAGTTATTAGTTATTAGTTATTAGTTAGTAGTTAGTAGTTAGTAGTTAGTAGTTAGTAGTTAGTAGTTAGTAGTTAGTAGTTAGTAGTTAGTAGTTAGTAGTTAGTAGTTAGTAGTTAGTAGTTAGTAGTTAGTAGTTAGTAGTTAGTAGTTAGTAGTTAGTAGTTAGTAGTTAGTAGTTAGTAGTTAGTAGTTAGTAGTTAGTAGTTAGTAGTTAGTAGTTAGTAGTTATTAGTTAGTAGTTAGTAGTTAGTAGTTAGTAGTCGGTAGTTAGTAGTTAGTAGTTAGTAGTTAGTAGTTATTAGTTAGTAGTTAGTAGTTAGTAGTTAGTAGTCAGTAGTTAGTAGTTAGCAGTTAGTAGTTAGTAGTTAGTAGTTAGTAGTTATTAGTTAGTAGTTAGTAGTTAGTAGTTAGTAGTTAGTATTTAGTAGTTAGTAGTTAGTATTTAGTAGTTAGTAGTTATTAGTTAGTAGTTAGCAGTTAGTAGTTAGTAGTTAGTAGTCAGTAGTTAGTAGTTAGTAGTTAGTAGTTAGTAGTTAGTAGTTAGTAGTTAGTAGTTAGTAGTCAGTAGTTAGTAAGTAGTTATTAGTTAGTAGTTAGTAGTTAGTAGTTAGTAGTTAGTAGTCAGTAGTTAGTAGTTAGTAGTTAGTAGTTGGTAGTTAGTAGTTAGTAGTTAGTAGTCAGTAGTTAATATTTAGTAGTTAGTAGTTAGTATGTAGTAGTTAATAGTTAGTAGTTAGTAGTTACTAGTTAGTAGTTAGTAGTTAGCAGTTAGTAGTTAGTAGTTAGTAGTTAGTAGTTAGTAGTTAGTAGTTAGTAGTTAGTAGTTAGTAGTTAGTAGTCAGTAGTTAGTAGTTAGTAGTTAGTAGTTAGTAGTCAGTAGTTAGTAGTTAGTAGTTAGTACTCAGAAGTTAGTAGTTAGTAGTTAGTAGTTGGTAGTTACTGGTTACTATTTAGTAGTTCTTAGATAGTAGTTAGTTGTTATTAGTTATTAGTTATTAGTTAGTAGTTAGTAGTTAGTAGTTAGTAGTTAGTAGTTAGTAGTTATTAGCTAGTAATTAGTAGTTAGTAGTTAGTAGTTAGTAGTTATTAGTTATTAGTTATTAGTTAGTAGTTAGTAGTTAGTCGTTAGTAGTTAGTAGTTAGTAGTTAGTAGTTAGTAGTTAGTAGTTAGTAGTTAGTAGTTAGTAGTTAGTAGTAAGTAGTTAGTAGTTAGTAGTTAGTAGTTAGTAGTTAGTAGTTAGTAGTTAGTAGTTAGTAGTTAGTAGTTAGTAGTTAGTAGTTAGTAGTTAATAGTTAGTAGTTAGTAATTAATAGTCAGTAGTTAGTAGTTAGTAGTTAGTAGTTAGAAGTTAACAGTCAGTAGTTAGTATTTAGTAGTTGGTAGTTAGTATGTAGTAGTTAATAGTTAGTAGTTAGCTGTTAGTAGTGAGTAGTTAGTAGTTAGTAGTTAGTAGTTAGAAGTTAGTAGTTAGTAGTTAGTAGTTAGTAGTTAGTAGTTAGTAGTTAGTAGTCAGTAGTTAGTAGTTAGTAGTTAGTAGTTAGTAGTTAGTAGTTATTAGTTATTAGTTATTAGTTAGTAGTTAGTAGTTAGTAGTTAGTAGTTAGTAGTTAGTAGTTAGTAGTTAGTAGTTAGCAGTTAGTAGTTAGTAGTTAGTAGTAAGTAGTTAGTAGTTAGTAGTTCGTAGTTAGTAGTTAGTAGTTAGTAGTTAGTAGTTAGTAGTTAGTAGTTAGTAGTTAGTAGTTAGTAGTTAGTAGTTAGTAGTTAGTAGTTAGTAGTTAGTAGTTAGTAGTTAATAGTTAGTAGTTAGTAATTAATAGTCAGTAGTTAGTAGTTAGTAGTTAGTAGTTAGAAATTAGCAGTCAGTAGTTAGTATTTATTAGTTAGTAGTTAGTATGTAGTAGTTAATAGTTAGTAGTTAGCTGTTAGTAGTGAGTAGTTAGTAGTTAGTAGTTAGTAGTTAGTAGTTAGAAGTTAGTAGTTAGTAGTTAGTAGTTAGTAGTTAGTAGTTAGTAGTTAGTAGTCAGTAGTTAGTAGTTAGTAGTTTGGTAGTCAGAAGTTAATAGTTAGTAGTTAGTAGTTGGTAGTTACTGGTTAGTATTTAGTAGTTTTTAGTTAGTAGTTAGTAGTTTTTAGTTATTAGTTAGTAGTTAGTAGTTAGTAGTTAGTAGTTAGTAGTTAGTAGTTAGTAGTTAGTAGTCAGTAGTTAGTAGTTATTAGTTATTAGTTAGTAGTTAGTAGTTAGTAGTTGGTAGTTAGTAGTTTGTAGTTAGTAGTCAGTAGTTAATATTTAGTAGTTAGTAGTTAGTAGTTAGTATGTAGTAATTAATAGTTAGTAGTTAGTAGTTAATAGTCAGTAGTTAGTAGTTAGTAGTTAGTAGTTAGTAGTTAGTAGTTAGTAGTTAGTAGTTAGTAATTAGTAGTTAGTAGTTATTAGCTAGTAATTAGTAGTTAGTAGTTAGTAGTTAGTAGTTATTAGTTATTAGTTATTAGTTAGTAGTTAGTAGTTAGTAGTTATTAGTTAGTAGTTAGTAGTTAGTAGTTAGTAGTTAGTAGTAAGTAGTTAGTAGTTAGTAGTTAGTAGTTAGTAGTTAGTAGTTAGTAGTTAGTAGTTAGTAGTTAGTAGTTAGTAGTTAGTAGTTAGTAGTTAGTAGTTAGTAGTTAGTAGTTAGTAGTTAATAGTTAGTAGTTAGTAATTAATAGACAGTAGTTAGTAGTTAGTAGTTAGTAGTTAGTAGTTAGAAATTAGCAGTCAGTAGTTAGTATTTAGTAGTTAGTAGTTAGTATGTAGTAGTTAATAGTTAGTAGTTAGCAGTTAGTAGTGAGTAGTTAGTAGTTAGTAGTTAGTAGTTAGAAGTTAGTAGTTAGTAGTTAGTAGTTAGTAGTTAGTAGTTAGTAGTTAGTAGTTAGTAGTCAGTAGTTAGTAGTTAGTAGTTGGTAGTCAGAAGTTAGTAGTTAGTAGTTAGTAGTTGGTAGTTACTGGTTAGTATTTAGTAGTTTTTAGTTAGTAGTTAGTAGTTATTAGTTATTAGTTAGTAGTTAGTAGTTAGTAGTTAGTAGTTAGTAGTTAGTAGTTAGTAGTTAGTAGTCAGTAGTTAGTAGTTAGTATTTATTAGTTAGTAGTTAGTAGTTAGTAGTTAGTAGTTAGTAGTTAGTAGTTAGTAGTTAGTAGTTAGTAGTTAGTAGTTAGTAGTTGGTAGTTAGTAGTTTGTAGTTAGTAGTCAGTAGTTAATATTTAGTAGTTAGTAGTTAGTAGTTAGTATGTAGTAGTTAATAGTTAGTAGTTAGTAGTTACTAGTCAGTAGTTAGTAGTTAGTAGTTAGTAGTTAGTAGTTAGTAGTTAGTAGTTAGTAGTTAGTAGTTAGTAGTTAGTAGTTAGTAGTTAGTAGTTAGTAGTTAGTAGTTAGTAGTTAGTAGTTAGTAGTTAGTAGTTAGTAGTTAGTAGTTAGTAGTTAGTAGTTAGTAGTTAGTAGTTAGTAGTTAGTAGTTAGTAGTTAGTAGTTAGTAGTTAGTAGTTAGTAGTTAGTACTTAGTAGTTATTAGCTAGTAATTAGTAGTTAGTAGTTAGTAGTTAGTAGTTAGTAGTTATTAGTTAGTAGTTAGTAGTTAGTAGTCAGAAGTTAGTAGTTAGTAGTCAGTAGTTAATAGTTAGTAGTTATTAGTTAGTAGTTAGTAGTTAGTAGTTAGTAGTTAGTAGTTAGTAGTTAGTAGTCAGTGGTTAGTAGTTAATAGTTGGTAGTTAGTAGTTTGTAGTTAGTAGTCAGTAGTTAATATTTAGTAGTTAGTAGTTAGTGGTCAGTATGTAGTAGTTAATAGTTAGTAGTTAGTAGTTACTAGTCAGTAGTTAGTAGTTAGTAGTTAGTAGTTAGTAGTTAGTAGTTAGTAGTTAGTAGTTAGTAGTTAGTAGTTAGTAGTTAGTAGTTAGTAGTTAGTAGTTAGTAGTTATTAGTTAGTAGTTAGTAGTTAGTAGTTAGTAGTTAGTAGTTAGTAGTTAGTACTTAGTAGTTAGTAGTTAGCAGTTAGTAGTTAGTAGTTAGTACTTAGTAGTTATTAGCTAGTAATTAGTAGTTAGTAGTTAGTAGTTAGTAGTTAGTAGTTATTAGTTAGTAGTTAGTAGTTAGTAGTCAGTAGTTAGTAGTTAGTAATTAGTAGTTAGTAGTTAGTAGTTAGTAGTTAGTAGTTAGTAGTTAGTAGTTAGTAGTTAGTAGTTAGTAGTTAGCAGTTAGTAGTTAGTAGTTAGTACTTAGTAGTTATTAGCTAGTAATTAGTAGTTGGTAGTTAGTAGTTAGTAGTTAGTAGTTATTAGTTAGTAGTTAGTAGTTAGTAGTCAGTAGTTAGTAGTTAGTAGTTAGTAGTTAGTAGTTAGTAGTTAGTAGTTAGTAGTTAGTAGTTAGTAGTTAGTAGTTAGTGGTTAGTAGTTAGTAGTTAGTAGTTATTAGCTAGTAATTAGTAGTTAGTAGTTAGTAGTTAGTAGTTATTAGTTATTAGTTAGTAGTTAGTAGTTATTAGTTAGTAGTTAGTAGTTAGTATTTAGTAGTTAGTAGTTAGTAGTTAGTAGTTAGTAGTTAGTAGTTAGTAGTTAGTAGTTAGTAGATAGTACTTAGTAGTTATTAGCTAGTAATTAGTAGTTAGTAGTTAGTAGTTAGTAGTTAGTAGTTATTAGTTAGTAGTTAGTAGTTAGTAGTTAGTAGTTAGTAGTTAGTAGTTATTAGTTAGTAGTTAGTATTTAGTAGTCAGTAGTTAGTAGTTAGTAGTTAGTAGTTAGTAGTTAGTAGTTAGTAGTTATTAGTTATTAGTTAGTAGTTAGTAGTTAGAAATTAGCAGTCAGTAGTTAGTATTTAGTAGTTAGTAGTTAGTATGTAGTAGTTAATAGTTAGTAGTTAGCAGTTAGTAGTGAGTAGTTAGTAGTTAGTAGTTAGTAGTTAGAATTTAGTAGTTAGTAGTTAGTAGTTAGTAGTCAGTAGTTAGTAGTTAGTAGTTAGTAGTCAGAAGTTAGTAGTTAGTAGTTAGTAGCTGGTAGTTACTGGTTAGTATTTAGTAGTTTTTAGTTAGTAGTTAGTAGTTATTAGTTATTAGTTAGTAGTTAGTAGTTAGTAGTTAGTAGTTAGTAGTTAGTAGTTAGTAGTTAGTAGTTAGTAGTTAGTAGTTAGTAGTTAGTAGTTAGTAGTTAGTAGTTAGTAGTTAGTACTTAGTAGTTATTAGCTAGTAATTAGTAGTTGGTAGTTAGTAGTTAGTAGTTAGTAGTTATTAGTTAGTAGTTAGTAGTTAGTAGTCAGTAGTTAGTAGTTAGTAGTTAGTAGTTAGTAGTTAGTAGTTAGTAGTTAGTAGTTAGTAGTTAGTAGTTAGTGGTTAGTAGTTAGTAGTTAGTAGTTATTAGCTAGTAATTAGTAGTTAGTAGTTAGTAGTTAGTAGTTAGTAGTTATTAGTTATTAGTTAGTAGTTAGTAGTTATTAGTTAGTAGTTAGTAGTTAGTATTTAGTAGTTAGTAGTTAGTAGTTAGTAGTTAGTAGTTAGTAGTTAGTAGTTAGTAGTTAGTAGATAGTACTTAGTAGTTATTAGCTAGTAATTAGTAGTTAGTAGTTAGTAGTTAGTAGTTAGTAGTTATTAGTTAGTAGTTAGTAGTTAGTAGTTAGTAGTTAGTAGTTAGTAGTTATTAGTTAGTAGTTAGTATTTAGTAGTCAGTAGTTAGTAGTTAGTAGTTAGTAGTTAGTAGTTAGTAGTTAGTAGTTATTAGTTATTAGTTAGTAGTTAGTAGTTAGAAATTAGCAGTCAGTAGTTAGTATTTAGTAGTTAGTAGTTAGTATGTAGTAGTTAATAGTTAGTAGTTAGCAGTTAGTAGTGAGTAGTTAGTAGTTAGTAGTTAGTAGTTAGAATTTAGTAGTTAGTAGTTAGTAGTTAGTAGTCAGTAGTTAGTAGTTAGTAGTTAGTAGTCAGAAGTTAGTAGTTAGTAGTTAGTAGCTGGTAGTTACTGGTTAGTATTTAGTAGTTTTTAGTTAGTAGTTAGTAGTTATTAGTTATTAGTTAGTAGTTAGTAGTTAGTAGTTAGTAGTTAGTAGTTAGTAGTTAGTAGTTAGTAGTTAGTAGTTAGTAGTTAGTAGTTAGTAGTTAGTAGTTAGTAGTTAGTAGTTAGTACTTAGTAGTTATTAGCTAGTAATTAGTAGTTAGTAGTTAGTAGTTAGTAGTCAGTAGTTAATATTTAATAGTTAGTAGTTAGTAGTTACTAGTTAGTATGTAGTAGTTAATAGTAAGTAGTTAGTAGTTACTAGTTAGTAGTTAGTAGTTAGTAGTTAGTAGTTAGTAGTTAGTAGTTAGTAGTTAGTAGTTAGTAGTTAGTAGTTAGTAGTTAGTAGTTAGTAGTTAGTAGTTAGTAGTTAGTAGTTAGTAGTTAGTAGTTAGTAGTAAGTAGTTAGTAGTAAGTAGTTAGTAGTTAGTAGTTAGTAGTTAGTAGTTAGTAGTTAGTAGTTAGTAGTTAGTAGTTAGTAGTTAGTAGTTAGTAGTTAGTAGTTAGTACTTAGTAGTTATTAGCTAGTAATTAGTAGTTAGTAGTTAGTAGTTAGTAGTTAGTAGTTATTAGTTAGTAGTTAGTAGTCAGTAGTTAGTAGTTAGTAGTTAGTAGTTAGTAGTTAGTAGTTAGTAGTTAGTAGTTAGTAGTTAGTAGTTAGTAGTTAGTAGTTAGTAGTTAGTAGTTAGCAGTTAGTAGTTAGTAGTTATTAGCTAGTAATTAGTAGTTAGTAGTTAGTAGTTAGTAGTTAGTAGTTAGTAGTTATTAGTTATTAGTTAGTAGTTAGTAGTTATTAGTTGGTAGTTAGTAGTTAGTAGTTAGTAGTTAGTAGTTAGTAGTTAGTAGTTAGTAGTTAGTAGTTAGTAGTTAGTAGTTAGTACTTAGTAGTTATTAGCTAGTAATTAGTAGTTAGTAGTTAGTAGTTATTAGTTAGTAGTTAGTAGTTAGTAGTTAGTAGTTAGTAGTTAGTAGTTAGTAGTTAGTAGTCAGTAGTTAGTAGTTAGTAGTTATTAGTTAGTAGTTAGTAGTTAGTAGTCAGTAGTTAGTAGTTAGTAGTTAGTTGTTAGTAGTTAGTAGTTAGTAGTTAGTAGTTAGTAGTTAGTAGTTAGTAGTTAGTAGTGAGTAGTTAGTAGTTAGTAGTTAGTAGTTAGTAGTTAGTAGTTATTAGCTAGTAATTAGTAGTTAGTAGTTAGTAGTTAGCAGTTAGTAGTTAGTAGTTAGTAGTTAGTAGTTATTAGTTATTAGTTAGTAGTTATTAGTTATTAGTTAGTAGTTAGTAGTTAGTAGTTAGTAGTTAGTAGTTAGTAGTTAGTAGTTAGTAGTTAGTAGTTAGTAGTTAGTAGTTAGTAGTTAGTAGTTAGTAGTTAGTAGTTAGTACTTAGTAGTTATTAGCTAGTAATTAGTAGTTAGTAGTTAGTAGTTAGTAGTTATTAGTTAGTAGTTAGTATTTAGTAGTCAGTAGTTAGTAGTTAGTAGTTAGTAGTTAGTAGTTAGTAGTTAGTAGTTAGTAGTTAGTAGTTAGTAGTTAGTAGTTAGTAGTTAGTAGTTAGTAGTTAGTAGTTAGTAGTTAGTAGTTATTAGTTAGTAGTTAGTAGTTATTAGTTAGTAGTTATTAGTTATTAGTTAGTAGTTAGTAGTTAGTACTTAGTAGTTAGTAGTTAGTAGTTAGTAGTTAGTAGTTAGTAGTTAGTAGTTAGTAGTTAGTAGTTAGTAGTTAGTAGTTAGTAGTTAGTAGTTAGTAGTCAGTAGTTAGTAGTTAGTAGTTAGTAGTTAGTAGTCAGTAGTTAGTACTTAGAAGTTAGTAGTTAGTAGTCAGTAGTTAGTAGTTAGTAGTTAATAGTCAGAAGTTAGCAGTTAGTAGTTAGTAGTTGGTAGTTACTGGTTACTATATAGTAGTTCTTAGTTAGTAGTTAGTAGTTATTAGTTATTAGTTGTTAGTTAGTAGTTAGTAGTTAGTAGTTAGTAGTTAGTAGTTAGTAGTTAATAGTCAGAAGTTAGCAGTTAGTAGTTAGTAGTTGGTAGTTACTGGTTACTATATAGTAGTTCTTAGTTAGTAGTTAGTAGTTATTAGTTATTAGTTGTTAGTTAGTAGTTAGTAGTTAGTAGTTAGTAGTTAGTAGTTAGTAGTTAATAGTCAGTAGTTAGTAGTTAGTAGTTAGTAGTTAGTAGTCAGTAGTTAGTACTTAGAAGTTAGTAGTTAGTAGTCAGTAGTTAGTAGTTAGTAGTTAATAGTCAGAAGTTAGCAGTTAGTAGTTAGTAGTTGGTAGTTACTGGTTACTATATAGTAGTTCTTAGTTAGTAGTTAGTAGTTATTAGTTATTAGTTAGTAGTTAGTAGATGGTAGTTAGTAGTTAGTAGTTAGTAGTTATTAGTTAGTAGTTAGTATTTAGTAGTAAGTAGTTAGTAGTTAGTAGTTAGTAGTTAGTAGTTAGTAGTTAGTAATTAGTAGTTAGTAGTTAGTAGTTAGTAGTTATTAGTTATTAGTTAGTAGTTAGTAGTTATTAGTTATTAGTTATTAGATATTAGTTAGTAGTTAGTAGTTAGTAGTTAGTAGTTAGTAGTTAGTAGTTAGTAGTTAGTAGTTAGTAGTTATTAGTTAGTAGTTAGTAGTTAGTAGTTATTAGTTAGTAGTTATTAGTTATTAGTTAGTAGTTAGTAGTTAGTAGTTAGTAGTTAGTAGTTAGTAGTTAGTAGTTAGTAGTTAGTAGTTAGTAGTTATTAGTTAGTAGTTAGTAGTTATTAGTTAGTAGTTATTAGTTATTATTTAGTAGTTAGTAGTTATTAGTTAGTAGTTAGTAGTTAGTAGTTAGTAGTTAGTAGTTAGTAGTTAGTAGTTAGTAGTTAGTAGTTAGTAGTTAGTAGTTAGTAGTTAGTAGTTAGTAGATAGTAGTTAATAGTCAGTAGTTAGTAGTTAGTAGTTAGTAGTTAGTAGTTAGTAGTCAGTAGTTAGTAGTTAGAAGTTAGTAGTTAGTAGTCAGTAGTTAGTAGTTAGTAGTTAATAGTCAGAAGTTAGCAGTTAGTAGTTAGTAGTTGGTAGTTACTGGTTACTATATAGTAGTTCTTAGTTAGTAGTTAGTAGTTATTAGTTATTAGTTAGTAGTTAGTAGATGGTAGTTAGTAGTTAGTAGTTAGTAGTTAGTAGTTAGTAGTTAGTAGTTATTAGCTAGTAATTAGTAGTTAGTAGTTAGTAGTTAGTAGTTATTAGTTAGTAGTTAGTAGTTAGTAGTCAGTAGTTAGTAGTTAGTAGTTAGTAGTTAGTAGTTAGTAGTTAGTAGTTAGTAGTTAGTAGTTATTAGTTAGTAGTTAGTAGTTAGTAGTTAGTAGTTATTAGTTAGTAGTTATTAGTTATTAGTTAGTAGTTAGTAGTTAGTAGTTAGTAGTTAGTAGTTAGTAGTTAGTAGTTAGTAGTTAGTAGTTAGTAGTTATTAGTTAGTAGTTAGTAGTTATTAGTTAGTAGTTATTAGTTATTATTTAGTAGTTAGTAGTTATTAGTTAGTAGTTAGTAGTTAGTAGTTAGTAGTTAGTAGTTAGTAGTTAGTAGTTAGTAGTTAGTAGTTAGTAGTTAGTAGTTAGTAGTTAGTAGTTAGTAGATAGTAGTTAATAGTCAGTAGTTAGTAGTTAGTAGTTAGTAGTTAGTAGTTAGTAGTCAGTAGTTAGTAGTTAGAAGTTAGTAGTTAGTAGTCAGTAGTTAGTAGTTAGTAGTTAATAGTCAGAAGTTAGCAGTTAGTAGTTAGTAGTTGGTAGTTACTGGTTACTATATAGTAGTTCTTAGTTAGTAGTTAGTAGTTATTAGTTATTAGTTAGTAGTTAGTAGATGGTAGTTAGTAGTTAGTAGTTAGTAGTTAGTAGTTAGTAGTTAGTAGTTATTAGCTAGTAATTAGTAGTTAGTAGTTAGTAGTTAGTAGTTATTAGTTAGTAGTTAGTAGTTAGTAGTCAGTAGTTAGTAGTTAGTAGTTAGTAGTTAGTAGTTAGTAGTTAGTAGTTAGTAGTTAGTAGTTAGTAGTTATTAGTTATTAGTTAGTAGTTAGTAGTTATTAGTTAGTAGTTATTAGTTATTAGTTAGTAGTTAGTAGTTATTAGTTAGTAGTTAGTAGTTAGTAGTTAGTAGTTAGTAGTTAGTAGTTAGTAGTTAGTAGTTAGTAGTTAGTAGTTAGTAGTTATTAGCTAGTAATTAGTAGTTAGTAGTTAATAGTTAGTAGTTATTAGTTATTAGTTATTAGTTAGTAGTTATTAGTTAGTAGTTAGTAGTTAGTAGTTAGTAGTTATTAGTTAGTAGTAAGTAGTTAGTAGTTAGTAGTTAGTAGTTAGTAGTTAGTAGTTAGTAGTTAGTAGTTAGTAGTTATTAGTTAGTAGTTAGTAGTTAGTAGTTAGTAGTTAGTAGTTAGTAGTTAGTAGTTAGTTGTTAGTAGTTAGTAGTTAGTAGTTAGTAGTTAGTAGTTAGTAGTTAGTAGTTAGTAGTTAGTAGTTAGTAGTTAGTAGTTAGTAGTTAGTAGTTAATAGTCAGTAGTTAGTAGTTAGAAATTAGTAGTCAGAAGTTAGTATTTAGTAGTTAGTAGTTAGTATGTAGTAGTTAATAGTTAGTAGTTAGTAGTTAGTAGTTAGTAATTAGTAGTTAGTAGTTAGTAGTTAGTAGTTAGTAGTTAGTAGTTAGTAGTTAGTAGTTAGTAGTTAGTAGTTAGTACTTAGTAGTTATTAGCTAGTAATTAGTAGTGAGTAGTTAGTAGTTAGTAGTTAGTACTTAGTAGTTATTAGCTAGTAATTAGTAGTGAGTAGTTAGTAGTTAGTAGTTAGTAGTTATTAGTTAGTAGTTAGTAGTCAGTAGTTAGTAGTTAGTAGTTAGTAGTTAGTAGTTAGTAGTTAGTAGTTAGTAGTTAGTAGTTATTAGCTAGTAATTAGTAGTTAGTAGTTAGTAGTTAGTAGTTAGTAGTTATTAGTTATTAGTTAGTAGTTAGTAGTTATTAGTTAGTAGTTAGTAGTTAGTATTTAGTAGTTAGTAGTTAGTAGTTAGTAGTTAGTAGTTAGTAGTTAGTAGTTAGTAGTTAGTAGTTAGTAGTTAGTAGTTAGTAGTTAGTAGTTAGTAGTTAGTAGTTAGTAGTTAGTAGTTAGTAGTTAGTACTTAGTAGTTATTAGCTAGTAATTAGTAGTTAGTAGTTAGTAGTTAGTAGTTATTAGTTAGTAGTTAGTAGTTAGTAGTCAGTATTTAGTAGTTAGTAGTTAGTAGTTAGTAGTTAGTAGTTAGTAGTTAGTAGTTAGTAGTTAGTAGTTATTAGTTAGTAGTTAGTAGTTAGTAGTCAGTAGTTAGTAGTTAGTAGTTAGTAGTTAGTAGTTAGTAGTTACTAGTTAGTAGTTAGTAGTTAGTAGTTAGTAGTTAGTAGTTAGTAGTTAGTAGTTAGTAGTTAGTAGTTAGTAGTTAGTACTTAGTAGTTATTAGTTAGTAGTTAGTAGTTAGTAGTTAGTACTTAGTAGTTATTAGCTAGTAATTAGTAGTTAGTAGTTAGTAGTTAGTAGTTATTAGTTAGTAGTTAGTAGTTAGTAGTCAGTATTTAGTAGTTAGTAGTTAGTAGTTAGTAGTTAGTAGTTAGTAGTTAGTAGTTAGTAGTTAGTAGTTATTAGTTAGTAGTTAGTAGTTAGTAGTCAGTAGTTAGTAGTTAGTAGTTAGTAGTTAGTAGTTAGTAGTTAGTAGTTACTAGTTAGTAGTTAGTAGTTAGTAGTTAGTAGTTAGTAGTTAGTAGTTAGTAGTTAGTTGTTAGTAGTTAGTAGTTAGTAGTTAGTAGTTAGTAGTTAGTAGTTAGTAGTTAGTAGTTAGTAGTTAGTAGTTAGTAGTTAGTAGTTAGTAGTTAGTACTTAGTAGTTATTAGCTAGTAATTAGTAGTTAGTAGTTAGTAGTTAGTAGTTATTAGTTAGTAGTTAGTAGTTAGTAGTCAGTATTTAGTAGTTAGTAGTTAGTAGTTAGTAGTTAGTAGTTAGTAGTTAGTAGTTAGTAGTTATTAGTTAGTAGTTAGTAGTTAGTAGTCAGTAGTTAGTAGTTAGTAGTTAGTAGTTTGTAGTTAGTAGTTACTAGTTAGTAGTTAGTAGTTAGTAGTTAGTAGTTAGTAGTTAGTAGTTAGTAGTTAGTTGTTAGTAGTTAGTAGTTAGTAGTTAGTAGTTAGTAGTTAGTAGTTAGTAGTTAGTAGTTAGTAGTTAGTAGTTAGTAGTTAGTAGTTAGTAGTTAGTAGTTAGTAGTTAATAGTCAGTAGTTAGTAGTTAGAAATTAGTAGTCAGAAGTTAGTATTTAGTAGTTAGTAGTTAGTATGTAGTAGTTAATAGTTAGTAGTTAGTAGTTAGTAGTTAGTAATTAGTAGTTAGTAGTTAGTAGTTAGTAGTTAGTAGTTAGTAGTTAGTAGTTAGTAGTTAGTAGTTAGTACTTAGTAGTTATTAGCTAGTAATTAGTAGTGAGTAGTTAGTAGTTAGTAGTTAGTACTTAGTAGTTATTAGCTAGTAATTAGTAGTGAGTAGTTAGTAGTTAGTAGTTAGTACTTAGTAGTTATTAGCTAGTAATTAGTAGTGAGTAGTTAGTAGTTAGTAGTTAGTAGTTATTAGTTAGTAGTTAGTAGTCAGTAGTTAGTAGTTAGTAGTTAGTAGTTAGTAGTTAGTAGTTAGTAGTTAGTAGTTAGTAGTTAGTAGTTAGTAGTTATTAGCTAGTAATTAGTAGTTAGTAGTTAGTAGTTAGTAGTTAGTAGTTATTAGTTATTAGTTAGTAGTTAGTAGTTATTAGTTAGTAGTTAGTAGTTAGTATTTAGTAGTTAGTAGTTAGTAGTTAGTAGTTAGTAGTTAGTAGTTAGTAGTTAGTAGTTAGTAGTTAGTAGTTAGTAGTTAGTAGTTAGTAGTTAGTAGTTAGTAGTTAGTAGTTAGTAGTTAGTACTTAGTAGTTATTAGCTAGTAATTAGTAGTTAGTAGTTAGTAGTTAGTAGTTATTAGTTAGTAGTTAGTAGTTAGTAGTCAGTATTTAGTAGTTAGTAGTTAGTAGTTAGTAGTTAGTAGTTAGTAGTTAGTAGTTAGTAGTTATTAGTTAGTAGTTAGTAGTTAGTAGTCAGTAGTTAGTAGTTAGTAGTTAGTAGTTAGTAGTTAGTAGTTACTAGTTAGTAGTTAGTAGTTAGTAGTTAGTAGTTAGTAGTTAGTAGTTAGTAGTTAGTAGTTAGTAGTTAGTAGTTAGTACTTAGTAGTTATTAGCTATTAATTCAGTAGTTAGTAGTTAGTAGTTAGTAGTTATTAGTTAGTAGTTAGTTGTTAGTAGTCAGTAGTTAGTAGTTAGTAGTTAGTAGTTAGTAGTTATTAGTTAGTAGTTAGTAGTTAGTAGTCAGTAGTTAGTAGTTAGTAGTTAGTAGTTAGTAGTTAGTAGTTAGTAGTTAGTAGTTAGTAGTTAGTTGTTAGTAGTTAGTAGTTAGTAGTTAGTAGTTAGTAGTTAGTAGTTAGTAGTTAGTAGTTAGTAGTTAGCAGTTAGTAGTTAGTAGTTAGTAGTTAGTAGTTAGTAGTTAGTAGTTAGTAGTTAGTAGTTATTAGCTAGTAATTAGAAGTTAGTAGTTAGTAGTTAGTAGTTAGTAGTTAGTAGTTATTAGTTATTAGTTAGTGGTTATTAGTTATTAGTTATTAGTTAGTAGTTAGTAGTTAGTAGTTAGTAGCTAGTAGTTAGTAGTTAGTAGTTAGTAGTTATTAGTTAGCAGTTAGTAGTTATTAGTTAGTAGTTAGTAGTTAGTAGTTAGTAGTTAGTAGTTAGTAGTTAGTAGTTAGTAGTTAGTAGTTAGTAGTTAGTAGTTAGTAGTTAGTAGTTAGTACTTAGTAGTTATTAGATAGTAATTAGTAGTTAGTAGTTAGTAGTTAGTAGTTATTAGTTAGTAGTTAGTAGTTAGTAGTCAGTAGTTAGTAGTTAGTAGTTAGTAGTTAGTAGTTAGTAGTTAGTAGTTAGTAGTTAGTAGTTAGTAGTTAGTAGTTATTAGTTAGTAGTTAGTAGTTAGTAGTCAGTAGTTAGTAGTTAGTAGTTAGTAGTCAGTAGTTAGTAGTTAGTAGTTAGTAGTTAGTAGTTAGTAGTTAGTAGTTAGTAGTTAGTAGTTAGTAGTTAGTAGTTAGTAGTTAGTAGTTAGTAGTTAGTAGTTAGTAGTTAGTAGATAGTAGTTAGTAGTTAGTAGTTAGTATTTAGTAGTTAGTAGTTAGTAGTTAGTAGTTAGTAGTTATTAGCTAGTAATTAGAAGTTAGTAGTTAGTAGTTAGTAGTTAGTAGTTAATAGTTATTAGTTATTAGTTAGTAGTTATTAGTCATTAGTTATTAGTTAGTAGTTAGTAGTTAGTAGTTAGTAGTTAGTAGTTAGTAGTTAGTAGTTAGTAGTTAGTAGTTAGTAGTTAGTAGTTAGTAGTTAGTAGTTAGTACTTAGTAGTTATTAGCTAGTAATTAGTAGTTAGTAGTTAGTAGTTAGTAGTTATTAGTTATTAGTTAGTAGTTAGTAGTCAGTAGTTAGTAGTTAGTAGTTAGTAGTTAGTAGTTAGTAGTTAGTAGTTATTAGTTAGTAGTTAGTAGTTAGTAGTCAGTAGTTAGTAGTTAGTAGTTAGTAGTTAGTAGTTAGTAGTTAGTAGTTAGTAGTTAGTAGTTAGTAGTTAGTAGTTAGTAGTTAGTAGTTAGTAGTTAGTAGTTAGTAGTTATTAGCTAGTAATTAGTAGTTAGTAGTCAGTAGTTAGTAGTTAGTAGTTAGTAGTTAGTAGTTAGTAGTTAGTAGTTAGTAGTTAGTAGTTAGTAGTTATTAGTTAGTAGTTAGTAGTTAGTAGTCAGTAGTTAGTAGTTAGTAGTTAGTAGTCAGTAGTTAGTAGTTAGTAGTTAGTAGTTAGTAGTTAGTAGTTATTAGTTAGTAGTTAGTAGTTAGTAGTCAGTAGTTAGTAGTTAGTAGTTAGTAGTTAGTAGTTAGTAGTTAGTAGTTAGTAGTTAGTAGTTAGTAGTTAGTAGTTAGTAGTTAGTAGTTAGTACTTAGTAGTTATTAGCTAGTAATTAGTAGTTAGTAGTTAGTAGTTAGTAGTTAGTAGTTATTAGTTAGTAGTTAGTAGTTAGTAGTCAGTAGTTAGTAGTTAGTAGTTAGTAGTTAGTAGTTAGTAGTTAGTAGTTAGTAGTTAGTAGTTAGTAGTTAGTAGTTAGTAGTTAGTAGTTAGTAGTTAGTAGTTAGTAGTTATTAGCTAGTAATTAGTAGTTAGTAGTCAGTAGTTAGTAGTTAGTAGTTAGTAGTTAGTAGTTAGTAGTTAGTAGTTAGTAGTTAGTAGTTAGTAGTTATTAGTTAGTAGTTAGTAGTTAGTAGTCAGTAGTTAGTAGTTAGTAGTTAGTAGTCAGTAGTTAGTAGTTAGTAGTTAGTAGTTAGTAGTTAGTAGTTAGTAGTTAGTAGTTATTAGTTAGTAGTTAGTAGTTAGTAGTCAGTAGTTAGTAGTTAGTAGTTAGTAGTTAGTAGTCAGTAGTTAGTAGTTAGTAGTTAGTAGTTAGTACTTAGTAGTTATTAGATAGTAATTAGTAGTTAGTAGTTAGTAGTTAGTAGTTATTAGTTAGTAGTTAGTAGTTAGTAGTCAGTAGTTAGTAGTTAGTAGTTAGTAGTTAGTAGTTAGTAGTTAGTAGTTAGTAGTTATTAGTTAGTAGTTAGTAGTTAGTAGTCAGTAGTTAGTAGTTAGTAGTTAGTAGTCAGTAGTTAGTAGTTAGTAGTTAGTAGTTAGTAGTTAGTAGTTAGTAGTTAGTAGTTAGTAGTTAGTAGTTAGTAGTTAGTAGTTAGTAGTTAGTAGTTAGTAGTTAGTAGTTAGTAGTTAGTAGTTAGTAGTTAGTAGTTATTAGCTAGTAATTAGAAGTTAGTAGTTAGTAGTTAGTAGTTAGTAGTTAATAGTTATTAGTTATTAGTTAGTAGTTATTAGTCATTAGTTATTAGTTAGTAGTTAGTAGTTAGTAGTTAGTAGTTAGTAGTTAGTAGTTAGTAGTTAGTAGTTAGTAGTTAGTACTTAGTGGTTATTAGCTAGTAATTAGTAGTTAGTAGTTAGTAGTTAGTAGTTATTAGTTATTAGTTAGTAGTTAGTAGTCAGTAGTTAGTAGTTAGTAGTTAGTAGTTAGTAGTTAGTAGTTAGTAGTTATTAGTTAGTAGTTAGTAGTTAGTAGTTAGTAGTCAGTAGTTAGTAGTTAGTAGTTAGTAGTTAGTAGTTAGTAGTTAGTAGTTAGTAGTTAGTAGTTAGTAGTTAGTAGTTAGTAGTTAGTAGTAAGTAGTTAGTAGTTAGTAGTTATTAGCTAGTAATTAGAAGTTAGTAGTTAGTAGTTAGTAGTTAGTAGTTATTAGTTATTAGTTAGTAGTTATTAGTTATTAGTTATTAGTTATTAGTTAGTAGTTAGTAGTTAGTAGTTAGTAGTTAGTAGTTAGTAGTTAGTAGTTAGTAGTTAGTAGTTAGTAGTTAGTAGTTAGTAGTTAGTAGTTAGTTGTTAGTAGTTAGTAGTTAGTAGTTAGTAGTTAGTAGTTAGTACTTAGTAGTTATTAGCTAGTAATTAGTAGTTAGTAGTTAGTAGTTAGTAGTTAGTAGTTATTAGTTAGTAGTTAGTAGTTAGTAGTCAGTAGTTAGTAGTTAGTAGTTAGTAGTTAGTAGTTAGTAGTTAGTAGTTAGTAGTTAGTAGTTAGTAGCTAGTAGTTAGTAGTTAGTAGTTAGTAGTTTGTAGTTAGTAGTTATTAGTTAGTAGTTAGTAGTTATTAGTTAGTAGTTATTAGTTATTAGTTAGTAGTTAGTAGTTAGTAGTTAGTAGTTAGTATTTAGTAGTTAGTAGTTAGTAGTTAGTAGTTAGTAGTTAGTAGTTAGTAGTTAGTAGTTAATAGTCAGTAGTTAGTAGTTAGTAGTTAGTAGTTAGTAGTCAGTAGTTAGTAGTTAGAAGTTAGTAGTTAGTAGTCAGTAGTTAGTAGTTAGTAGTTAGTAGTCAGAAGTTAGCAGTTAGTAGTTAGTAGTTGGTAGTTACTGGTTACTATATAGTAATTCTTAGTTAGTAGTTAGTAGTTATTAGTTATTAGTTAGTAGTTAGTAGATAGTAGTTAGTAGTTAGTAGTTAGTAGTTAGTAGTTATTAGCTAGTAATTAGTAGTTAGTAGTTAGTAGTTATTAGTTAGTAGTTAGTAGTTAGTAGTTAGTAGTTAGTAGTTCGTAGTTAGTAGTTAGTAGTTAGTAGTTAGTAGTTATTAGTTGTTAGTTAGTAGTTAGTAGTTATTAGTTAGTAGTTAGTAGTTAGTAGTTAGTAGTTAGTAGTTAGTAGTTAGTAGTTAGTAGTTAGTAGTTAGTAGTTAGTAGTTAGTAGTTAGTAGTTATTAGTTAGTAGTTAGTAGTTATTAGTTAGTAGTTAGTAGTTAGTAGTTAGTAGTTAGTAGTTAGTAGTTAGTAGTTAGTAGTTAGTAGTTAGTAGTTAGTAGTTAGTAGTTAGTAGTTAGTAGTTAGTAGTTATTAGCTAGTAATTAGAAGTTAGTAGTTAGTAGTTAGTAGTTAGTAGTTATTAGTTATTAGTTAGTAGTTATTAGTTATTAGTTATTAGTTATTAGTTAGTAGTTAGTAGTTAGAAGTTAGTAGTTAGTAGTTAGTAGTTAGTAGTTAGTAGTTAGTAGTTAGTAGTTAGTAGTTAGTAGTTAGTAGTTAGTAGTTAGTAGTTAGTAGTTAGTAGTTAGTAGTTAGTAGTTAGTACTTAGTAGTTATTAGCTAGTAATTAGTAGTTAGTAGTTAGTAGTTAGTAGTTAGTAGTTATTAGTTAGTAGTTAGTAGTTAGTAGTCAGTAGTTAGTAGTTAGTAGTTAGTAGTTAGTAGTTAGTAGTTAGTAGTTAGTAGTTAGTAGTTATTAGCTAGTAATTAGAAGTTAGTAGTTAGTAGTTAGTAGTTAGTAGTTAATAGTTATTAGTTATTAGTTAGTAGTTATTAGTCATTAGTTATTAGTTAGTAGTTAGTAGTTAGTAGTTAGTAGTTAGTAGTTAGTAGTTAGTAGTTAGTAGTTAGTAGTTAGTAGTTAGTAGTTAGTAGTTAGTAGTTAGTACTTAGTAGTTATTAGCTAGTAATTAGTAGTTAGTAGTTAGTAGTTAGTAGTTATTAGTTATTAGTTAGTAGTTAGTAGTCAGTAGTTAGTAGTTAGTAGTTAGTAGTTAGTAGTTAGTAGTTAGTAGTTAGTAGTTATTAGTTAGTAGTTAGTAGTTAGTAGTCAGTAGTTAGTAGTTAGTAGTTAGTAGTTAGTAGTTAGTAGTTAGTAGTTAGTAGTTAGTAGTTAGTAGTTAGTAGTTAGTAGTTAGTAGTTAGTAGTTAGTAGTTATTAGCTAGTAATTAGAAGTTAGTAGTTAGTAGTTAGTAGTTAGTAGTTATTAGTTATTAGTTAGTAGTTATTAGTTATTAGTTATTAGTTATTAGTTAGTAGTTAGTAGTTAGTAGTTAGTAGTTAGTAGTTAGTAGTTAGTAGTTAGTAGTTAGTAGTTAGTAGTTAGTAGTTAGTAGTTAGTAGTTAGTTGTTAGTAGTTAGTAGTTAGTAGTTAGTAGTTAGTAGTTAGTACTTAGTAGTTATTAGCTAGTAATTAGTAGTTAGTAGTTAGTAGTTAGTAGTTAGTAGTTATTAGTTAGTAGTTAGTAGTTAGTAGTCAGTAGTTAGTAGTTAGTAGTTAGTAGTTAGTAGTTAGTAGTTAGTAGTTAGTAGTTAGTAGTTAGTAGCTAGTAGTTAGTAGTTAGTAGTTAGTAGTTAGTAGTTAGTAGTTATTAGTTAGTAGTTAGTAGTTATTAGTTAGTAGTTATTAGTTATTAGTTAGTAGTTAGTAGTTAGTAGTTAGTAGTTAGTAGTTAGTATTTAGTAGTTAGTAGTTAGTAGTTAGTAGTTAGTAGTTAGTAGTTAGTAGTTAATAGTCAGTAGTTAGTAGTTAGTAGTTAGTAGTTAGTAGTCAGTAGTTAGTAGTTAGAAGTTAGTAGTTAGTAGTCAGTAGTTAGTAGTTAGTAGTTAGTAGTCAGAAGATAGCAGTTAGTAGTTAGTAGTTGGTAGTTACTGGTTACTATATAGTAATTCTTAGTCAGTAGTTAGTAGTTATTAGTTATTAGTTAGTAGTTAGTAGATAGTAGTTAGTAGTTAGTAGTTAGTAGTTAGTAGTTATTAGCTAGTAATTAGTAGTTAGTAGTTAGTAGTTATTAGTTAGTAGTTAGTAGTTAGTAGTTAGTAGTTAGTAGTTCGTAGTTAGTAGTTAGTAGTTAGTAGTTAGTAGTTATTAGTTGTTAGTTAGTAGTTAGTAGTTATTAGTTAGTAGTTAGTAGTTAGTAGTTAGTAGTTAGTAGTTAGTAGTTAGTAGTTAGTAGTTAGTAGTTAGTAGTTAGTAGTTAGTAGTTAGTAGTTATTAGTTATTAGTTAGTAGTTAGTAGTTATTAGTTAGCAGTTAGTAGTTAGTAGTTAGTAGTTAGTAGTTAGTAGTTAGTAGTTAGTAGTTAGTAGTTAGTAGTTAGTAGTTAGTAGTTAGTAGTTAGTAGTTAGTAGTTATTAGCTAGTAATTAGAAGTTAGTAGTTAGTAGTTAGTAGTTAGTAGTTATTAGTTATTAGTTAGTAGTTATTAGTTATTAGTTATTAGTTATTAGTTAGTAGTTAGTAGTTAGAAGTTAGTAGTTAGTAGTTAGTAGTTAGTAGTTAGTAGTTAGTAGTTAGTAGTTAGTAGTTAGTAGTTAGTAGTTAGTAGTTAGTAGTTAGTACTTAGTAGTTATTAGCTAGTAATTAGTAGTTAGTAGTTAGTAGTTAGTAGTTAGTAGTTATTAGTTAGTAGTTAGTAGTTAGTAGTCAGTAGTTAGTAGTTAGTAGTTAGTAGTTAGTAGTTAGTAGTTAGTAGTTAGTAGTTAGTAGTTAGTAGTTAGTAGCTAGTAGTTAGTAGTTAGTAGTTAGTAGTTAGTAGTTAGTAGTTATTAGTTAGTAGTTAGTAGTTATTAGTTAGTAGTTATTAGTTATTAGTTAGTAGTTAGTAGTTAGTAGTTAGTAGTTAGTAGTTAGTAGTTAGTATTTAGTAGTTAGTAGTTAGTAGTTAGTAGTTAGTAGTTAGTAGTTAGTAGTTAGTAGTTAATAGTCAGTAGTTAGTAGTTAGTAGTTAGTAGTTAGTAGTCAGTAGTTAGTAGTTAGAAGTTAGTAGTTAGTAGTCAGTAGTTAGTAGTTAGTAGTTAGTAGTCAGAAGTTAGCAGTTAGTAGTTAGTAGTTGGTAGTTACTGGTTACTATATAGTAATTCTTAGTTAGTAGTTAGTAGTTATTAGTTATTAGTTAGTAGTTAGTAGATAGTAGTTAGTAGTTAGTAGTTAGTAGTTAGTAGTTATTAGCTAGTAATTAGTAGTTAGTAGTTAGTAGTTATTAGTTAGTAGTTAGTAGTTAGTAGTTAGTAGTTCGTAGTTAGTAGTTAGTAGTTAGTAGTTAGTAGTTAGTAGTTATTAGTTGTTAGTTAGTAGTTAGTAGTTATTAGTTAGTAGTTAGTAGTTAGTAGTTAGTAGTTAGTAGTTAGTAGTTAGTAGTTAGTAGTTAGTAGTTAGTAGTTAGTAGTTAGTAGTTAGTAGTTATTAGTTAGTAGTTAGTAGTTATTAGTTAGTAGTTATTAGTTATTAGTTAGTAGTTAGTAGTTATTAGTTAGTAGTTAGTAGTTAGTAGTTAGTATTTAGTAGTTAGTAGTTAGTAGTTAGTAGTTAGTAGTTAGTAGTTAGTAGTTAGTAGTTAGTAGTTAGTAGTTAGTAGTAAATAGTCAGTAGTTAGTAGTTAGTAGTTAGTAGTTAGTAGTCAGTAGTTAGTAGTTAGAAGTTAGTAGTTAGTAGTCAGTAGTTAGTAGTTAGTAGTTAGTAGTCAGAAGTTAGCAGTTAGTAGTTAGTAGTTGGTAGTTACTGGTTACTATATAGTAATTCTTAGTTAGTAGTTAGTAGTTATTAGTTATTAGTTAGTAGTTAGTAGATAGTAGTTAGTAGTTAGTAGTTAGTAGTTAGTAGTTATTAGCTAGTAATTAGTAGTTAGTAGTTAGTAGTTAGTAGTTATTAGTTAGTAGTTAGTAGTTAGTAGTTAGTAGTTAGTAGTTCGTAGTTAGTAGTTAGTAGTTAGTAGTTAGTAGTTAGTAGTTATTAGTTGTTAGTTAGTAGTTAGTAGTTATTAGTTAGTAGTTAGTAGTTAGTAGTTAGTAGTTAGTAGTTAGTAGTTAGTAGTTAGTAGTTAGTAGTTAGTAGTTAGTAGTTAGTAGTTAGTAGTCAGTAGTTAGTAGTTAGAAGTTAGTAGTTAGTAGTCAGTAGTTAGTAGTTAGTAGTTAGTAGTCAGAAGTTAGCAGTTAGTAGTTAGTAGTTGGTAGTTACTGGTTACTATATAGTAATTCTTAGTTAGTAGTTAGTAGTTATTAGTTATTAGTTAGTAGTTAGTAGATAGTAGTTAGTAGTTAGTAGTTAGTAGTTATTAGTTAGTAGTTATTAGTTATTAGTTAGTAGTTAGTAGTTATTAGTTAGTAGTTAGTAGTTAGTAGTTAGTAGTTAGTAGTTAGTAGTTAGTAGTTAGTAGTTAGTAGTTAGTAGTTAGTAGTTAGTAGTTAGTAGTTAGTAGTTAGTAGTTAGTAGTTAGTAGTTAGTAGTCAGAAGATAGTAGTTAGTAGTTAGTAGTTGGTAGTTACTGGTTAGTATTTAATAGTTTTTAGTTAGTAGTTAGTAGTTAGTAGTTAGTAGTTAGTAGTTAGTAGTTAGTATTTAGTAGTTAGTAGTTAGTAGTTAGTAGTTAGTAGTTAGTAGTTAGTAGTTAGTAGTCAGTAGTTAGTAGTTAGTAGTTGGTAGTTGGTAGTTAGTGGTTACTATTTAGTAGTTTTTAGTTAATAGTTAGTAGTTAGTAGTTATTAGTTAGTAGTTAGTAGTTAGTAGTTAGTAGTTAGTAGTTATTAGTTAGTAGTTAGTAGTTAGTAGTTAGTAGTTAGTAGTTAGTAGTTAGTAAACAGTAGTTAGTAGTTAGTAGTTGGTAGTTAGTAGTTAGTAGTTAGTAGTCAGTAGTTAATATTTAGTAGTTAGTGGTTAGTAGTTAGTAGTTAGTAGTTAGTTGTTAGTAGTTAATAGTCAGTAGTTAGTAGTTAGTAGTTAGTAGTCAGTAGTTAGTAGTTAGAAGTTAGTAGTTAGTAGTCAGTAGTTAGTAGTTAGTAGTTAGTAGTCAGAAGTTAGCAGTTAGTAGTTAGTAGTTATTAGTTAGTAGTTATTAGTTATTAGTTAGTAGTTAGTAGTTATTAGTTAGTAGTTAGTAGTTAGTAGTTAGTAGTTAGTAGTTAGTAGTTAGTAGTTAGTAGTTAGTAGTTAGCAGTTAGTAGTTAGTAGTTAGTAGTTAGTAGTTAGTAGTTAGTAGTTAGTAATTAGTAGTTAGTAGTTAATAGTCAGTAGTTAGTAGTTAGTAGTTAGTAGTTAGTAGTTAGTAGTCAGTAGTTAGTAGTTAGAAGTTAGTAGTTAGTAGTCAGTAGTTAGTAGTTAGTAGTTAGTAGTCAGAGGTTAGCAGTTAGTTGTTAGTAGTTGGTAGTTACTGGTTACTATATAGTAGTTCTTAGTTAGTAGTTAGTAGTTATTAGTTATTAGTTAGTAGTTAGTAGATAGTAGTTAGTAGTTAGTAGTTAGTAGTTAGTAGTTATTAGCTAGTAATTAGTAGTTAGTAGTTAGTAGTTATTAGTTATTAGTTATTAGTTAGTAGTTATTAGTTAATAGTTAGTAGTTAGTAGTTAGTAGTAAGTAGTTAGTATTTAGTAGTTAGTAGTTAGTAGTTAGTAGTTAGTAGTTAGTAGTTAGTAGTTAGTAGTTAGTAGTTAGTAGTTAGTAGTTAGTAGTTAGTAGTTAGTAGTTAGTAGTTAGTAGTTAGTAGTTAGTAGTTAGTAGTTAGTAGTTAGTAGTTAGTAGTTAGTAGTTAGTAGTTAGTAGTTAGTAGTTAGTAGTCAGTAGTTAGTAGTTAATAGTCAGTAGTTAGTAGTTAGTAGTTAGAAATTAGTAGTCAGAAGTTAGTATTTAGTTGTTAGTAGTTAGTATGTAGTAGTTAATAGTTAGTAGTTAGCAGTTAGCAGTGAGTAGTTAGTAGTTAGTAGTTAGTAGTTAGTAGTTAGAAGTTAGTAGTTAGTAGTTAGTAGTTAGTAGTTAGTAGTTAGTAGTCATTAGTTAGTAGTTAGTAGTTAGTAGTCAGAAGTTAGTAGTTAGTAGTTAGTAGTTGGTAGTTACTGGTTAGTATTTAATAGTTTTTAGTTAGTAGTTAGTAGTTATTAGTTATTAGTTAGTAGTTAGTAGTTAGTAGTTAGTAGTTAGTAGTTAGTAGTCAGTAGTTAGTAGTTAGAAGTTAGTAGTTAGTAGTCAGTAGTTAGTAGTTAGTAGTTAGTAGTCAGAAGTTAGCAGTTAGTTGTTAGTAGTTGGTAGTTACTGGTTACTATATAGTAGTTCTTAGTTAGTAGTTAGTAGTTATTAGTTATTAGTTAGTAGTTAGTAGATAGTAGTTAGTAGTTAGTAGTTAGTAGTTAGTAGTTAGTAGTTATTAGCTAGTAATTAGTAGTTAGTAGTTAGTAGTTATTAGTTATTAGTTATTAGTTAGTAGTTATTAGTTAGTAGTTAGTAGTTAGTAGTTAGTAGTTAGTAGTAAGTAGTTAGTAGTTAGTAGTTAGTAGTTAGTAGTTAGTAGTTAGTAGTTAGTAGTTAGTAGTTAGTAGTTAGTAGTTAGTAGTTAGTAGTTAGTAGTTAGTAGTTAGTAGTGAGTAGTTAGTAGTTAGTAGTTAGTAGTTAGTAGTTAGTAGTTAGTAGTTAGTAGTTAGTAGTTAATAGTCAGTAGTTAGTAGTTAGTAGTTAGAAATTAGTAGTCAGAAGTTAGTATTTAGTTGTTAGTAGTTAGTATGTAGTAGTTAATAGTTAGTAGTTAGCAGTTAGCAGTGAGTAGTTAGTAGTTAGTAGTTAGTAGTTAGTAGTTAGAAGTTAGTAGTTAGTAGTTAGTAGTTAGTAGTTAGTAGTCATTAGTTAGTAGTTAGTAGTTAGTAGTCAGAAGTTAGTAGTTAGTAGTTAGTAGTTGGTAGTTACTGGTTAGTATTTAATAGTTTTTAGTTAGTAGTTAGTAGTTATAAGTTATTAGTTAGTAGTTAGTAGTTAGTAGTTAGTAGTTAGTAGTTAGTAGTTAGTAGTTAGTAGTTAGTAGTTAGTAGTTATTAGTTATTAGTTAGTAGTTAGTAGTTATTAGTTAGTAGTTAGTAGTTAGTAGTTAGTAGTTAGTAGTTAGTAGTTAGTAGTTAGTAGTTAGTAGTTAGTAGTTAGTAGTTAGTAGTTAGTAGTTAGTAGTTAGTAGTTAGTAGTTAGTAGTTAGTAGTTAGTAGTTAGTAGTTAGTAGTTAATAGTCAGTAGTTAGTAGTTAGTAGTTAGTAGTTAGTAGTTAGTAGTCAGTAGTTAGTAGTTAGAAGTTAGTAGTTAGTAGTCAGTAGTTAGTAGTTAGTAGTTAGTAGTCAGAAGTTAGCAGTTAGTTGTTAGTAGTTGGTAGTTACTGGTTACTATATAGTAGTTCTTAGTTAGTAGTTAGTAGTTATTAGTTATTAGTTAGTAGTTAGTAGATAGTAGTTAGTAGTTAGTAGTTAGTAGTTAGTAGTTAGTAGTTATTAGCTAGTAATTAGTAGTTAGTAGTTAGTAGTTATTAGTTATTAGTTATTAGTTAGTAGTTATTAGTTAGTAGTTAGTAGTTAGTAGTTAGTAGTTAGTAGTAAGTAGTTAGTAGTTAGTAGTTAGTAGTTAGTAGTTAGTAGTTAGTAGTTAGTAGTTAGTAGTTAGTAGTTAGTAGTTAGTAGTTATTAGTTAGTAGTTAGTAGTTAGTAGTTAGTAGTTAGTAGTTAGTAGTTAGTAGTTAGTAGTTAGTAGTTAGTAGTTAGTAGTTAGTAGTTAGTAGTTAGTAGTTAGTAGTTAGTAGTTAGTAGTTAGTAGTTAGTAGTTAGTAGTTAGTAGTTAGTAGTTAGTAGTTAGTAGTTAATAGTCAGTAGTTAGTAGTTAGTAGTTAGTAGTTAGTAGTTAGTAGTCAGTAGTTAGTAGTTAGAAGTTAGTAGTTAGTAGTCAGTAGTTAGTAGTTAGTAGTTAGTAGTCAGAAGTTAGCAGTTAGTTGTTAGTAGTTGGTAGTTACTGGTTACTATATAGTAGTTCTTAGTTAGTAGTTAGTAGTTATTAGTTATTAGTTAGTAGTTAGTAGATAGTAGTTAGTAGTTAGTAGTTAGTAGTTAGTAGTTAGTAGTTATTAGCTAGTAATTAGTAGTTAGTAGTTAGTAGTTATTAGTTATTAGTTATTAGTTAGTAGTTATTAGTTAGTAGTTAGTAGTTAGTAGTTAGTAGTTAGTAGTAAGTAGTTAGTAGTTAGTAGTTAGTAGTTAGTAGTTAGTAGTTAGTAGTTAGTAGTTAGTAGTTAGTAGTTAGTAGTTAGTAGTTAGTAGTTAGTAGTTAGTAGTTAGTAGTTAGTAGTTAGTAGTTAGTATTTAGTAGTTAGTAGTTAGTAGTTAGTAGTTAGTAGTTAGTAGTTAGTAGTTAGTAGTTAGTAGTTAGTAGTTAGTAGTTAGTAGTTAGTAGTTAGTAGTTAGTAGTTAGTAGTTAGTAGTTAGTAGTTAGTAGTAAGTAGTTAGTAGTTAGTAGTTAGTAGTTAGTAGTTAGTAGTTAGTAGTTAGTAGTTAGTAGATAGTAGTTAGTAGTTAGTAGTTAGTAGTTAGTAGTTAGTATTTAGTAGTTAGTAGTTAGTAGTTAGTAGTTAGTAGTTAGTAGTTAGTAGTTAGTAGTTAGTAGTTAGTAGTTAGTAGTTAGTAGTTAGTAGTTAGTAGTTAATAGTCAGTAGTTAGTAGTTAGTAGTTAGAAATTAGTAGTCAGAGGTTAGTATTTAGTTGTTAGTAGTTAGTATGTAGTAGTTAATAGTTAGTAGTTAGCAGTTAGCAGTGAGTAGTTAGTAGTTAGTAGTTAGTAGTTAGAAGTTAGTAGTTAGTAGTTAGTAGTTAGTAGTTAGTAGTTAGTAGTTAGTAGTCATTAGTTAGTAGTTAGTAGTTAGTAGTCAGAAGTTAGTAGTTAGTAGTTAGTAGTTGGCAGTTACTGGTTAGTATTTAATAGTTTTTAGTTAGTAGTAAGTAGTTATTAGTTATTAGTTAGTAGTTAGTAGTTAGTAGTTAGTAGTTAGTAGTTAGTAGTTATTAGTTGTTAGTTAGTAGTTAGTAGTTATTAGTTAGTAGTTAGTAGTTAGTAGTTAGTAGTTAGTAGTTAGTAGTTAGTAGTTAGTAGTTAGTAGTTATTAGTTAGTAGTTAGTAGTTAGTAGTTAGTAGTTAGTAGTTAGTAGTTAGTAGTTCGTAGTTAGTAGTTAGTAGTTAGTAGTTAGTAGTTAGTAGTTAGTAGTTAGTAGTTAGTAGTTAATAGTCAGTAGTTAGTAGTTAGTAGTTAGTAGTTAGTAGTTAGTAGTCAGTAGTTAGTAGTTAGAAGTTAGTAGTTAGTAGTCAGTAGTTAGTAGTTAGTAGTTAGTAGTCAGAAGTTAGCAGTTAGTTGTTAGTAGTTGGTAGTTACTGGTTACTATATAGTAGTTCTTAGTTAGTAGTTAGTAGTTATTAGTTATTAGTTAGTAGTTAGTATATAGTAGTTAGTAGTTAGTATTTGGTAGTTAGTAGTTAGTAGTTAGTAGTTATTAGCTAGTAATTAGTAGTTAGTAGTTAGTAGTTATTAGTTATTAGTTATTAGTTAGTAGTTATTAGTTAGTAGTTAGTAGTTAGTAGTTAGTAGTTAGTAGTAAGTAGTTAGTAGTTAGTAGTTAGTAGTTAGTAGTTAGAAGTTAGTAGTTAGTAGTTAGTAGTTAGTAGTTAGTAGTTAGTAGTTAGTAGTTAGTAGTTAGTAGTTAGTAGTTAGTAGTTAGTAGTTAGTAGTTAGTAGTTAGTAGTTAGTAGTTAGTAGTTAGTAGTTAGTAGTTAGTAGTTAGTAGTTAGTAGTTAGTAGTTAGTAGTTAGTAGTTAGTAGTTAGTAGTTAGTAGTTAGTAGTTAGTAGTTAGTAGTTAGTAGTTAGTAGTTAATAGTCAGTAGTTAGTAGTTAGTAGTTAGAAATTAGTAGTCAGAAATTAGTATTTAGTTGTTAGTAGTTAGTATGTAGTAGTTAATAGTTAGTAGTTAGCAGTTAGCAGTGAGTAGTTAGTAGTTAGTAGTTAGTAGTTAGAAGTTAGTAGTTAGTAGTTAGTAGTTAGTAGTTAGTAGTTAGTAGTTAGTAGTCATTAGTTAGTAGTTAGTAGTTAGTAGTCAGAAGTTAGTAGTTAGTAGTTAGTAGTTGGTAGTTACTGGTTAGTATTTAATAGTTTTTAGTTAGTAGTTAGTTGTTATTAGTTATTAGTTAGTAGTTAGTAGTTAGTAGTTAGTAGTTAGTAGTTAGTTGTTAGTAGTTAGTAGTCAGTAGTTAGTAGTTAGTAGTTGGTAGTTGGTAGTTAGTAGTTAGTAGTTAGTAAACAGTAGTTAGTAGTTAGTAGTTGGTAGTTAGTAGTTAGTAGTCAGTAGTTAATATTTAGTAGTTAGTGGTTAGTAGTTATTAGCTAGTAATTAGTAGTTAGTAGTTAGTAGTTAGTAGTTAGTAGCTATTAGTTATTAGTTAGTAGTTAGTAGTTATTAGTTAGTAGTTAGTAGTTATTAGTTAGTAGTTAGTAGTTAGTAGTTATTAGTTAGTAGTTAGTAGTTAGTAGTTAGTAGTTAGTAAACAGTAGTTAGTAGTTAGTAGTTGGTAGTTAGTAGTTAGTAGTTAGTAGCCAGTAGTTAATATTTAGTAGTTAGTGGTTAGTAGTTAGTATGTAGTAGTTAATTGTTAGTAGATAGTAGTTACTAGTTAGTAATTAGTAGTTAGTAGTTAGTAGTTAGTAGTTAGTAGTTATTAGCTAGTAATTAGTAGTTAGTAGTTAGTAGTTAGTAGTTAGTAGTTAGTAGTTAGTAGTTAGTAGTTAGTAGTTAGTAGTTAGTAGTTAGTAGTTAATAGTCAGTAGTTAGTAGTTATTAGTTAGTAGTTAGTAGTTAGTAGTTAGTAGTTAGTAGTTAGTAGTTAGTACTTAGTAGTTAGTAGTTAGTAGTTAGTAGTTAGTAGTTAGTAGTAGTAGTCAGTAGTTAGTAGTTAGAAGTTAGTAGTTAGTAGTCAGCAGTTAGTAGTTAGTAGTTAGTAGTCAGAAGTTAGCAGTTAGTAGTTAGTAGTTGGTAGTTACTGGTTACTATATAGTAGTTCTTAGTTAGTAGTTAGTAGTTATTAGTTATTAGTTAGTAGTTAGTAGTTAGTAGTTAGTAGTTAGTAGTTAGTAGTTAGTAGTTAGTAGTTAGTAGTTATTAGCTAGTAATTAGTATTTAGTAGTTAGTAGTTGGTAGTTATTAGTTATTAGTTAGTAGTTAGTAGTTATTAGCTAGTAGTTAGTAGTTAGTAGTTAGTAGTTAGTAGTAAGTAGTTAGTAGTTAGTAGTTAGTAGTTAGTAGTTAGTAGTTAGTAGTTAGTAGTTAGTAGTTAGTAGTTAGTAGTTAGTAGTTAGTAGTTAGTAGTTAGTAGTTAGTAGTTAGTAGTTAGTAGTTAGTAGTTAGTAGTTAATAGTCAGTAGTTAGTAGTTAGTAGTTAGTAGTTAGAAATTAGTAGTCAGTAGTTAGTATTTAGTAGTTAGTAGTTAGTATGTAGTAGTTAATAGTTAGTAGTTAGCAGTTAGCATTGAGTAGTTAGTAGTTAGTAGTTAGTAGTTAGAAGTTACTAGTTAGTAGTTAGTAGTTAGTAATTAGTAGTTAGTAGTTAGTAGTCAGTAGTTAGTAGTTAGTAGTTAGTAGTCAGAAGTTAGTAGTTAGTAGTTAGTAGTTGGTAGTTACTAGTTAGTATTTAATAGTTTTTAGTTAGTAGTTAGTAGTTATTAGTTATTAGTCAGTTAGTAGTTAGTTAGTAGTTAGTAGTTAGAAATTAGTAGTCAGTAGTTAGTATTTAGTAGTTAGTAGTTAGTATGTAGTAGTTAATAGTTAGTAGTTAGCAGTTAGCATTGAGTAGTTAGTAGTTAGTAGTTAGTAGTTAGAAGTTACTAGTTAGTAGTTAGTAGTTAGTAGTTAGTAGTTAGTAGTTAGTAGTTAGTAGTTAGTAGTTAGTAGTTAGTAGTCAGTAGTTAGTAGTTAGTAGTTGGTAGTTGGTAGTTAGTGGTTACTATTTAGTAGTTTTTAGTTAGTAGTTAGTAGTTATTAGTTAGTAGTTAGTAGTTAGTAGTTATTAGTTAGTAGTTAGTAGTTAGTAGTTAGTAGTTAGTAGTTAGTAGTTAGTAGTTAGTAGTTAGTAGTTAGTAGTTAGTAGTTAGTAGTCAGTAGTTAGTAGTTAGTAGTTGGTAGTTGGTAGTTAGTGGTTACTATTTAGTAGTTTTTAGTTAGTAGTTAGTAGTTATTAGTTAGTAGTTAGTAGTTAGCTAGTGGTTAGTAGTTAGAAATTAGTAGTCAGTAGTTAGTATTTAGTAGTTAGTAGTTAGTATGTAGTAGTTAATAGTTAGTAGTTAGCAGTTAGCATTGAGTAGTTAGTAGTTAGTAGTTAGTAGTTAGAAGTTACTAGTTAGTAGTTAGTAGTTAGTAGTTAGTAGTTAGTAGTTAGTAGTTAGTGGTTAGTAGTTAGTATGTAGTAGTTAATAGTTAGTAGTTAGTAGTTAGTAGTTACTAGTTAGTAGTTAGTAGTTAGTAGTTAGTAGTTAGTAGTTAGTAGTTAGTAGTTAGTAGTTAGTAGTTAGTAGTTAGTAGTTAGCATATAGTAGTTAGTAGTTAGTAGTTAGTAGTTATAAGCTAGTAATTAGTAGTTAGTAGTTAGTAGTTAGTAGTTATTAGTTAGTAGTTAGTAGTTAGTAGTCAGTAGTTAGTAGTTAGCAGATAGTAGTTAGTAGTTAGTGGTTAGTAGTTAGTAGTTATTAGTTAGTAGTTAGTAGTTATTAGTTAGTAGTTAGTAGTTAGTAGTTATTAGTTAGTAGTTAGCAGTTAGTAGTTAGTAGTTAGTAGTTAGTGGTTAGTAGTTAGTAGTTAATAGTCAGTAGTTAGTATTTAGTAGTTAGTAGTTAGTAGTTAGTATGTAGTAGTTAATAGTTAGCAGTTAGCAGTTAGTATTTAGTAGTTAGTAGTTAGTAGTCAGTAGTTAGTAGTTAGTAGTTAGTAGTTAGTAGTCAGTAGTTAGTATTTAGTAGTTAGTAGTTAGTAGTTAGTATGTAGTAGTTAATAGTTAGTAGTTAGCAGTTAGTAGTTAGTAGTTAGTAGTTAGTAGTTAGTAGTTAGTAGTTAGTATGTAGTAGTTAATAGTTAGTAGTTAGCAGTTAGTAGTTAGTAGTCAGTAGTTATTAGTTAGTAGTTAGCAGTTAGTAGTTAGTAGTTAGTAGTTAGTGGTTAGTAGTTAGTAGTTAATAGTCAGTAGTTAGTATTTAGTAGTTAGTAGTTAGCAGTTAGTAGTTAGTAGTTAGTATTTAGTGGTTAGTAGTTAGTAGTTAATAGTCAGTAGTTAGTATTTAGTAGTTAGTAGTTAGTAGTTAGTATGTAGTAGTTAATAGTTAGCAGTTAGCAGTTAGTATTTAGTAGTTAGTAGTTATTAGTTAGTAGTTAGCAGTTAGTAGTTAGTAGTTAGTAGTTAGTGGTTAGTAGTTAGTAGTTAATAGTCAGTAGTTAGTATTTAGTAGTTAGTAGTTAGTAGTTAGTATGTAGTAGTTAATAGTTAGCAGTTAGCAGTAAGTATTTAGTAGTTAGTAGTTAGTAGTCAGTAGTTAGTAGTTAGTAGTTAGTAGTTAGTAGTTAGTAGTCAGTAGTTAGTAATTAGTAGTTAGTAGTTAGTAGTCAGTAGTTAGTAGTTAGTAGTTAGTAGTCAGAAATTAGTAGTTAGTAGTTAGTAGTTGGTAGTTACTAGTTAGTATTTAATAGTTTTTAGTTAGTAGCTGGTAGTTGATAGTTAGCAGTTAGCAGTTAGTATTTAGTAGTTAGTAGTTAGTAGTCAGTAGTTAGTAGTTAGTAGTTAGTAGTTAGTAGTTAGTAGTTAGTAGTCAGTAGTTAGTATTTAGTAGTTAGTAGTTAGTGGTTAGTATGTAGTAGTTAATAGTTAGTAGTTAGCAGTTAGTAGTTAGTAGTCAGTAGTTAGTAGTTAGTAGTTAGTAGTTAGTAGTTAGTAGTCAGTAGTTAGTATTTAGTAGTTAGTAGTTAGTAGTTAGTATGTAGTAGTTAATAGTTAGTAGTTAGCAGTTAGTAGTTAGTAATTAGTAGTTAGTAGTTAGTAGTCAGCAGTTAGTAGTTAGTAGTTAGTAGTCAGAAGTTAGTAGTTAGTAGTTACTAGTTGGTAGTTACTAGTTAGTATTTAATAGTTTTTAGTTAGTAGTTAGTAGTTATTAGTTATTAGTCAGTAGTTAGTAGTTAGTAGTTAGTATTTAGTAGTTAGTAGTTAGTAATTAGTAGTTAGTAGTTAGTAGTTAGTAGTTAGTAGACAGTAGTTAGTAGTTAGTAGTTGGTAGTTGGTAGTTAGTGGTTACTATTTAGTAGTTTTTAGTTAGTAGTTAGTAGTTATTAGTTAGTAGTTAGTAGTTAGTAGTTATTAGTTAGTAGTTAGTAGTTAGTAGTTAGTAGTTAGTAGTCAGTAGTTAGTAGTTAGTAGTTGGTAGTTAGTAGTTAGTAGTTAGTAGTCAGTAGTTAATATTTAGTAGTTAGTGGTTAGTAGTTAGTATGTAGTAGTTAATAGTTAGTAGTTAGTAGTTACTAGTTAGTAGTTAGTAGTTAGTAGTTAGTAGTTAGTAGTTAGTAGTTAGTAGTTAGTAGTTAGTAGTTAGCATATAGTAGTTAGTAGTTAGTAGTTAGTAGTTATAAGCTAGTTATTAGTAGTTAGTAGTTAGTAGTTAGTAGTCAGAAATTAGTAGTTAGTAGTTAGTAGTTGGTAGTTACTAGTTAGTATTTAATAGTTTTTAGTTAGTAGCTGGTAGTTGATAGTTAGCAGTTAGCAGTTAGTATTTAGTAGTTAGTAGTTAGTAGTCAGTAGTTAGTAGTTAGTAGTTAGTAGTTAGTAGTTAGTAGTTAGTAGTCAGTAGTTAGTATTTAGTAGTTAGTAGTTAGTGGTTAGTGTGTAGTAGTTAATAGTTAGTAGTTAGCAGTTAGTAGTTAGTAGTCAGTAGTTAGTAGTTAGTAGTTAGTAGTTAGTAGTCAGTAGTTAGTATTTAGTAGTTAGTAGTTAGTAGTTAGTATGTAGTAGTTAATAGTTAGTAGTTAGCAGTTAGTAGTTAGTAATTAGTAGTTAGTAGTTAGTAGTCAGCAGTTAGTAGTTAGTAGTTAGTAGTCAGAAGTTAGTAGTTAGTAGTTACTAGTTGGTAGTTACTAGTTAGTATTTAATAGTTTTTAGTTAGTAGTTAGTAGTTATTAGTTATTAGTCAGTAGTTAGTAGTTAGTAGTTAGTAGTTAGTAGTTAGTAGTTAGTAATTAGTAGTTAGTAGTTAGTAGTTAGTAGTTAGTAGTCAGTAGTTAGTAGTTAGTAGTTGGTAGTTGGTAGTTAGTGGTTACTATTTAGTAGTTTTTAGTTAGTAGTTAGTAGTTATTAGTTAGTAGTTAGTAGTTAGTAGTTAGTAGTTAGTAGTTAGTAGTTAGTAGTCAGTAGTTAGTAGTTAGTAGTTGGTAGTTAGTAGTTAGTAGTTAGTAGTCAGTAGTTAATATTTAGTAGTTAGTGGTTAGTAGTTAGTATGTAGTAGTTAATAGTTAGTAGTTAGTAGTTACTAGTTAGTAGTTAGTAGTTAGTAGTTAGTAGTTAGTAGTTAGTAGTTAGTAGTTAGTAGTTAGCATATAGTAGTTAGTAGTTAGTAGTTAGTAGTTATAAGCTAGTTATTAGTAGTTAGTAGTTAGTAGTTAGTAGTTATTAGTTAGTAGTTAGTAGTTAGTAGTCAGTAATTAGTAGTTAGCAGATAGTAGTTAGTAGTTAGTAGTTAGTAGTTAGTAGTTATTAGTTAGTAGTTAGTAGTTAGTAGTTATTAGTTAGTAGTTAGTAGTTAGTAGTTATTAGTTAGTAGTTAGCAGTTAGTAGTTAGTAGTTAGTAGTTAGTGGTTAGTAGTTAGTAGTTAAAAGTCAGTAGTTAGTATTTAGTAGTTAGTAGTTAGTAGTTAGTATGTAGTAGTTAATAGTTAGCAGTTAGCAGTTAGTATTTAGTAGTTAGTAGTTACTAGTCAGTAGTTAGTAGTTAGTAGTTAGTAGTTAGTAGTTAGTAGTCAGTAGTTAATATTTAGTAGTTAGTGGTTAGTAGTTAGTATGTAGTAGTTAATAGTTAGTAGTTAGTAGTTACTAGTTAGTAGTTAGTAGTTAGTAGTTAGTAGTTAGTAGTTAGTAGTTAGTAGTTAGTAGTTAGTAGTTAGTAGTTAGTAGTTAGTAGTTAGCATATAGTAGTTAGTAGTTAGTAGTTAGTAGTTATAAGCTAGTAATTAGTAGTTAGTAGTTAGTAGTTAGTAGTTAGTAGTTAGTAGTTATTAGTTAGTAGTTAGTAGTTAGTAGTCAGTAGTTAGTAGTTAGCAGATAGTAGTTAGTAGTTAGTAGTTAGTAGTTAGTAGTTATTAGTTAATAGTTAGTAGTTAGTAGTTATTAGTTAGTAGTTAGTAGTTAGTAGTTATTAGTTAGTAGTTAGCAGTTAGTAGTTAGTAGTTAGTAGTTAGTGGTTAGTAGTTAGTAGTTAAAAGTCAGTAGTTAGTATTTAGTAGTTAGTAGTTAGTAGTTAGTATGCAGTAGTTAATAGTTAGCAGTTAGCAGTTAGTATTTAGTAGTTAGTAGTTAGTAGTCAGTAGTTAGTAGTTAGTAGTTAGTAGTTAGTAGTTAGTAGTCAGTAGTTAGTATTTAGTAGTTAGTAGTTAGTAGTTAGTATGTAGTAGTTAATAGTTAGTAGTTAGCAGTTAGTAGTTAGTAGTTAGTAGTTAGTAGTTAGTAGTTTTTAGTTAGTAGCTGGTAGTTGATAGTTAGTAGTTAGTAGTTAGTAGTCAGTAGTTAGTAGTTAGTAGTTAGTAGTCAGAAGTTAGTAGTTAGTAGTTAGTAGCTGGTAGTTACTAGTTAGTATTTAATAGTTTTTAGTTAGTAGCTGGTAGTTGATAGTTAGCAGTTAGCAGTTAGTATTTAGTAGTTAGTAGTTAGTAGTCAGTAGTTAGTAGTTAGTAGTTAGTAGTTAGTAGTTAGTAGTTAGTAGTCAGTAGTTAGTATTTAGTAGTTAGTAGTTAGTGGTTAGTATGTAGTAGTTAATAGTTAGTAGTTAGTAGTTACTAGTTAGTAGTTAGTAGTTAGTAGTTAGTAGTTAATAGTTAGTAGTTAGTAGTTAGTAGTTAGTAGTTAGTATGTAGTAGTTAATAGTTAGTAGTTAGTAGTTACTAGTTAGTAGTTAGTAGTTAGTAGTTAGTAGTTAATAGTTAGTAGTTAGTAGTTAGTAGTTAGTATGCAGTAGTTAATAGTTAGCAGTTAGCAGTTAGTATTTAGTAGTTAGTAGTTAGTAGTCAGTAGTTAGTAGTTAGTAGTTAGTAGTTAGTAGTTAGTAGTCAGTAGTTAGTATTTAGTAGTTAGTAGTTAGTAGTTAGTATGTAGTAGTTAATAGTTAGTAGTTAGCAGTTAGTAGTTAGTAGTTAGTAGTTAGTAGTTAGTAGTTTTTAGTTAGTAGCTGGTAGTTGATAGTTAGTAGTTAGTAGTTAGTAGTCAGTAGTTAGTAGTTAGTAGTTAGTAGTCAGAAGTTAGTAGTTAGTAGTTAGTAGCTGGTAGTTACTAGTTAGTATTTAATAGTTTTTAGTTAGTAGCTGGTAGTTGATAGTTAGCAGTTAGCAGTTAGTATTTAGTAGTTAGTAGTTAGTAGTCAGTAGTTAGTAGTTAGTAGTTAGTAGTTAGTAGTTAGTAGTTAGTAGTCAGTAGTTAGTATTTAGTAGTTAGTAGTTAGTGGTTGGTATGTAGTAGTTAATAGTTAGTAGTTAGTAGTTACTAGTTAGTAGTTAGTAGTTAGTAGTTAGTAGTTAATAGTTAGTAGTTAGTAGTTAGTAGTTAGTAGTTAGTATGTAGTAGTTAATAGTTAGTAGTTAGTAGTTACTAGTTAGTAGTTAGTAGTTAGTAGTTAGTAGTTAATAGTTAGTAGTTAGTAGTTAGTAGTTAGTAGTTGTAGTTAGTAGTTAGTAGTTAGTAGTTAGTAGTTAGTTGTTAGTAGTTAGTAGTTAGCATATAGTAGTTAGTAGTTAGTAGTTAGTAGTTAGTAGTTAGTAGTTAGTAGTTAGTAGTTATAAGCTAGTAATTAGTAGTTAGTAGTTAGTAGTTAGTAGTTATTAGTTAGTAGTTAGTAGTTAGTAGTCAGTAGTTAGTAGTTAGCAGATAGTAGTTAGTAGTTAGTAGTTAGTTGTTAGTATTTATCAGTTAGTAGTTAGTAGTTATTAGTTAGTAGTTAGTAGTTAGTAGTTATTAGTTAGTAGTTAGCAGTTAGTAGTTAGTAGTTAGTAGTTAGTGGTTAGTAGTTAGTAGTTAATAGTCAGTAGTTAGTATTTAGTAGTTAGTAGTTAGTAGTTAGTATGTAGTAGTTAATAGTTAGCAGTTAGCAGTTAGTATTTAGTAGTTAGTAGTTAGTAGCTGGTAGTTAATAGTTAGTAGTTAGTAGTTAGTAGTTATTAATTAGTAGTTAGTAGTCAGTAGTTAGTAGTTAGTAGTTAGTAGTTAGTAGTTAGTAGTCAGTAGTTAGTATTTAGTAGTTAGTAGTTAGTTGTTAGTATGTAGTAGTTAATAGTTAGTAGTTAGCAGTTAGTAGTTAGTAGTTAGTAGTTAGTAGTTAGTAGTTTTTAGTTAGTAGCTGGTAGTTAATAGTTAGTAGTTAGTAGTTAGTAGTTAATAGTTAGTAGTTAGCAGTTAGCAGTGAGTAGTTAGTAGTTAGTAGTTAATAGTTAGAAGTTAGTAGTTAGTAGTTAGTAGTTAGTAATTAGTAGTTAGTAGTTAGTAGTCAGTAGTTAGTATTTAGTAGTTAGTAGTCAGAAGTTAGTAGTTAGTAGTTAGTAGTTGGTAGTTACTGGTTAGTATTTAATAGTTTTTAGTTAGTAGTTATTAGTTATTAGTTAGTAGTTAGTAGTTAGTAGTTAGTAGTTAGTAGTTAGTAGTTAGTAGTTAGTAGTTAGTAGTTAGTAGTTAGTAATTAGTAGTTAGTAGTTAGTAGTCAGTAGTTAGTAGTTAGTAGTTAGTAGTCAGAAGTTAGTAGTTAGTAGTTAGTAGTTGGTAGTTACTGGTTAGTATTTAATAGTTTTTAGTTAGTAGTTATTAGTTATTAGTTAGTAGTTAGTAGTTAGTAGTTAGTAGTTAGTAGTTAGTAGTTAGTAGTTAGTAGTTAGTAGTTAGTAGTTAGAAGTTAGTAGTTAGTAGTTAGTAGTCAGTAGTTAGTAGTTAGTAGTTGGTAGTTGGTAGTTAGTGGTTACTATTTAGTAGTTTTTAGTTAGTAGTTAGTAGTTAGTAGTTATTAGTTAGTAGTTAGTAGTTAGTAGTTAGTAGTTAGTAGTCAGAAGTTAGTAGTTAGTAGTTAGTAGTTGGTAGTTACTGGTTAGTATTTAATAGTTTTTAGTTAGTAGTTATTAGTTATTAGTTAGTAGTTAGTAGTTAGTAGTTAGTAGTTAGTAGTTAGTAGTTAGTAGTTAGTAGTTAGTAGTTAGTAGTTAGTAGTTAGTAGTTAGTAGTTAGTAGTTAGTAGTTAGTAGTTAGTAGTTAGTAGTTAGTAGTCAGTAGTTAGTAGTTAGTAGTTGGTAGTTGGTAGTTAGTGGTTACTATTTAGTAGTTTTTAGTTAGTAGTCAGTAGTTAGTAGTTATTAGTTAGTAGTTAGTAGTTAGTAGTTAGTAGTCAGTAGTTAGTAGTTAGTTGTTGGTAGTTAGTAGTTAGTAGTTAGTAGTCAGTAGTTAATATTTAGTAGTTAGTGGTTAGTAGTTAGTATGTAGTAGTTAATAGTTAGTAGTTAGTAGTTACTAGTTAGTAGTTAGTAGTTAGTAGTTATTAGTTAGTAGTTAGTAGTTAGTAGTTAGTAGTTAGTAGTTAGTAGTCAGTAGTTAGTAGTTAGTAGTTGGTAGTTGGTAGTTAGTGGTTACTATTTAGTAGTTTTTAGTTAGTAGTTAGTAGTTAGTAGTTATTAGTTAGTAGTTAGTAGTTAGTAGTTAGTAGTCAGGAGTTAGTAGTTAGTAGTTAGTAGTTGGTAGTTACTGGTTAGTATTTAATAGTTTTTAGTTAGTAGTTATTAGTTATTAGTTAGTAGTTAGTAGTTAGTAGTTAGTAGTTAGTAGTTAGTAGTTAGTAGTTAGTAGTTAGTAGTTAGTAGTTAGTAGTTAGTAGTTAGTAGTTAGTAGTTAGTAGTTAGTAGTTAGTAGTTAGTAGTTAGTAGTCAGTAGTTAGTAGTTAGTAGTTGGTAGTTGGTAGTTAGTGGTTACTATTTAGTAGTTTTTAGTTAGTAGTCAGTAGTTAGTAGTTATTAGTTAGTAGTTAGTAGTTAGTAGTTAGTAGTCAGTAGTTAGTAGTTAGTTGTTGGTAGTTAGTAGTTAGTAGTTAGTAGTCAGTAGTTAATATTTAGTAGTTAGTGGGTTAGTAGTTAGTATGTAGTAGTTAATAGTTAGTAGTTAGTAGTTACTAGTTAGTAGTTAGTAGTTAGTAGTTATTAGTTAGTAGTTAGTAGTTAGTAGTTAGTAGTTAGTAGTTAGTAGTTAGTAGTTAGTAGTTAGTAGTTAGTAGTTAGTAGTTAGTAGTTAGTAGCTAGTAATTAGTAGTTAGTAGTTAGTAGTTAGTAGTTATTAGTTAGTAGTTAGTAGTTAGTAGTCAGTACTTAGTAGTTAGCAGATAGTAGTTAGTAGTTAGTAGTTAGTAGTTAGTAGTTAGTAGTTATTAGTTAGTAGTTAGTAGTTATTAATTAGTAGTTAGTAGTTAGTAGTTATTAGTTAGTAGTTAGCAGTTAGTAGTTAGTAGTTAGTAGTTAGTAGTTAGTAGTTAGTAGTTAGTAGTTATTAGTTAGTAGTTAGTAGTCAGAAGTTAGTAGTTAGTAGTTAGTAGTTGGTAGTTACTGGTTAGTATTTAAAAGTTTTTATTTAGTAGTAATTAGTTATTAGTTAGTAGTTAGTAGTTAGTAGTTAGTAGTTAGTAGTTAGTAGTTAGTAGTTAGTAGTTAGTAGGTAGTAGTTAGTAGTTAGTAGTTAGTAGTTAGTAGTTAGTAGTTAGTAGTTAGTAGTTAGTAGTTAGTAGTTAGTAGTTAGTAGTTAGTAGTTAGTAGTCAGTAGTTAGTAGTTAGTAGTTGGTAGTTGGTAGTTAGTGGTTACTATTTAGTAGTTTTTAGTTAGTAGTCAGTAGTTAGTAGTTATTAGTTAGTAGTTAGTAGTTAGTAGTTAGTAGTCAGTAGTTAGTAGTTAGTTGTTGGTAGTTAGTAGTTAGTAGTTAGTAGTCAGTAGTTATTATTTAGTAGTTAGTGGTTAGTAGTTAGTATGTAGTAGTTAATAGTTAGTAGTTAGTAGTTACTAGTTAGTAGTTAGTAGTTAGTAGTTATTAGTTAGTAGTTAGTAGTTAGTAGTTAGTAGTTAGTAGTTAGTAGTTAGTAGTTAGTAGTTAGTAGTTAGTAGTTAGTAGTTAGTAGTTAGTAGTTATTAGCTAGTAATTAGTAGTTAGTAGTTAGTAGTTAGTAGTTATTAGTTAGTAGTTAGTAGTTAGTAGTCAGTACTTAGTAGTTAGCAGATAGTAGTTAGTAGTTAGTAGTTAGTAGTTAGTAGTTAGTAGTTAGTAGTTATTAGTTAGTAGTTAGTAGTTATTAATTAGTAGTTAGTAGTTAGTAGTTATTAGTTAGTAGTTAGCAGTTAGTAGTTAGTAGTTAGTAGTTAGTAGTTAGTAGTTAGTAGTTAGTAGTTATTAGTTAGTAGTTAGTAGTCAGAAGTTAGTAGTTAGTAGTTAGTAGTTGGTAGTTACTGGTTAGTATTTAAAAGTTTTTAGTTAGTAGTAATTAGTTATTAGTTAGTAGTTAGTAGTTAGTAGTTAGTAGTTAGTAGTTAGTAGTTAGTAGTTAGTAGTTAGTAGTTAGTAGTTAGTAGTTAGTAGTTAGTAGTTAGTAGTTAGTAGTTAGTAGTTAGTAGTTAGTAGTCAGTAGTTAGTAGTTAGTAGTTGGTAGTTGGTAGTTAGTGGTTACTATTTAGTAGTTTTTAGTTAGTAGTCAGTAGTTAGTAGTTATTAGTTAGTAGTTAGTAGTTAGTAGTTAGTAGTTAGTAGTTAGTAGTCAGTAGTTAGTAGTTAGTTGTTGGTAGTTAGTAGTTAGTAGTTAGTAGTCAGTAGTTAATATTTAGTAGTTAGTGGTTAGTAGTTAGTATGTAGTAGTTAATAGTTAGTAGTTAGTAGTTACTAGTTAGTAGTTAGTAGTTAATAGTTAGTAGTTAGTAGTTAGTATTTAGTAGTTAGTAGTTAGTAGTTAGTAGTTAGTAGTTAGTAGTTAGTAGTTAGTAGTTAGTAGTTAGTAGTTATTAGCTAGTAATTAGTAGTTAGTAGTTAGTAGTTAGTAGTTATTAGTTAGTAGTTAGTAGTTAGTAGTCAGTACTTAGTAGTTAGCAGATAGTAGTTAGTAGTTAGTAGTTAGTAGTTATTAGTTAGTAGTTAGTAGTTATTAATTAGTAGTTAGTAGTTAGTAGTTATTAGTTAGTAGTTAGCAGTTAGTAGTTAGTAGTTAGTAGTTAGTGGTTAGTAGTTAGTAGTTAATAGTCAGTAGTTAGTATTTAGTAGTCAGTAGTTAGTAGTTAGTATGTAGTAGTTAATAGTTAGCAGTTAGCAGTTAGTATTTAGTAGTTAGTAGTTAGTAGCTGGTAGTTAATAGTTAGTAGTTAGTAGTTAGTAGTTATTAGTTAGTAGTTAGTAGTCAGTAGTTAGTAGTTAGTAGTTAGTAGTTAGTAGTTAGTAGTTAGTAGTCAGTAGTTAGTATTTAGTAGTTAGTAGTTGGTAGTTAGTATGTAGTAGTTAATAGTTAGTAGTTAGCAGTTAGTAGTTAGTAGTTAGTAGTTAGTAGTTAGTAGTTAGTAGCTGGTAGTTAATAGTTAGTAGTTAGTAGTTAGTAGTTATTAGTTAGTAGTTAGTAGTTAGAAGTTAGTTGTTAGTAGTTAGTAGTTAGTAGTTAGTAGTTAGTAGTTAGTAGTTAGTAGTTAGTAGTTAGTAGTTAGTAGTTAGTAGTTAGTAGTTAGTAGTTAGTAGTTAGTAGTTAGTAGTTAGTAGTTAGTAGTTAGTAGTTAGTAGTTAGTGGTTGGTAGTTAGTAGTTAATAGTCAGTAGTTAGTATTTAGTAGTTAGTAGTTAGTAGTTAGTATGTAGTAGTTAATGGTTAGCAGTTAGCAGTTAGTATTTAGTAGTTAGTAGTTAGTAGCTGGTAGTTAATAGTTCGTAGTTAGTAGTTAGTAGTTATTAGTTAGTAGTTAGTAGTCAGTAGTTAGTAGTTAGTAGTTAGTAGTTAGTAGTCAGTAGTTAGTATTTAGTAGTTAGTAGTTGGTAGTTAGTATGTAGTAGTTAATAGTTAGTAGTTAGCAGTTAGTAGTTAGTAGTTAGTAGTTAGTAGTTAGTAGTTAGTAGTTAGTAGTTAGTAGCTGGTAGTTAATAGTTAGTAGTTAGTAGTTAGTAGTTATTAGTTAGTAGTTAGTAGTTAGAATTTAGTTGTTAGTAGTTAGTAGTTAGTAGTTAGTAGTTATTAATTAGTAGTTATTAGTTAGTAGTTATTAGTTAGTAGTTAGCAGTTAGTAGTTAGTAGTTAGTAGTTAGTGGTTAGTAGTTAGTAGTTAATAGTCAGTAGTTAGTATTTAGTAGTTAGTAGTTAGTAGTTAGTATGTAGTAGTTAATAGTTAGCAGTTAGCAGTTAGTATTTAGTAGTTAGTAGTTAGTAGCTGGTAGTTAATAGTTAGTAGTTAGTAGTTAGTAGTTATTAGTTAGTAGTTAGTAGTCAGTAGTTAGTAGTTAGTAGTTAGTAGTTAGTAGTTAGTAGTTAGTAGTCAGTAGTTAGTATTTAGTAGTTAGTAGTTGGTAGTTAGTATGTAGTAGTTAATAGTTAGTAGTTAGCAGTTAGTAGTTAGTAGTTAGTAGTTAGTAGTTAGTAGCTGTTAGTTAATAGTTAGTAGTTAGTAGTTAGTAGTTATTAGTTAGTAGTTAGTAGTTAGAAGTTAGTTGTTAGTAGTTAGTAGTTAGTAGTTAGTAGTTAGTAGTTAGTAGTTAGTAGTTAGTAGTTAGTAGTTAGTAGTTAGTAGTTAGTAGTTAGTAGTTAGTAGTTAGTAGTTAGTAGTTAGTAGTTAGTAGTTAGTAGTTAGTAGTTAGTAGTTAGTAGTTAGTAGTTAGTAGTTAGTAGTTAGTAGTTAGTAGTTAGTAGTTATTTGCTAGTAATTAGTAGTTAGTATGTAGTAGTTAATAGTTAGCAGTTAGCAGTTAGTATTTAGTAGTTAGTAGTTAGTAGCTGGTAGTTAATAGTTAGTAGTTAGTAGTTAGTAGTTATTAGTTAGTAGTTAGTAGTCAGTAGTTAGTAGTTAGTAGTTAGTAGTTAGTAGTTAGTAGTTAGTAGTTAGTAGTTAGCAGTTAGTAGTTAGTAGTTAGTAGTTAGTAGTTAGTAATTAGTAGTTAGTAGTTAGTAGCTGGTAGTTAATAGTTAGTAGTTAGTAGTTAGTAGTTATTAGTTAGTAGTTAGTAGTTAGAAGTTAGTTGTTAGTAGTTAGTAGCTAGTAGTTAGTAGTTAGTATTTAGTAGTTAGTAGTTAGTAGTTAGTAGTTAGTAGTTAGTAGTTAGTAGTTAGTAGTTAGTAGTTAGTAGTTAGTAGTTAGTAGTTAGTAGTTAGTAGTTAGTAGTTAGTAGTTAGTAGTTAGTAGTTAGTAGTTATTTGCTAGTAATTAGTAGTTAGTAGTTAGTAGTTATTAGTTAGTAGTTAGTAGTTAGTAGTCAGTAGTTAGTAGTTAGCAGTTAGTAGTTAGTAGTTAGTAGTTAGTAGTTATTAGTTAGTAGTTAGCAGTTAGTAGTTAGTAGTTAGTAGTTAGTAGTTAGTAGTTAGTAGTTAGTAGTTAGTAGTTAGTAGTTAGTAGTTAGCAGTTAGTAGTTATTAGTTAGTAGTTAGTAGTTAGTATTTAGCAGTTAGTAGTTAGTAGTTAGTAGTTAGTAGTTAGTAGTTAGTAGTTAGTAGTTATTAGTTAGTAGATAGTAGTTAGTATTTAGTAGTTATTAGTTAGTAGTTATTAGTTAGTAGTTAGCAGTCAGTAGTTAGTAGTTAAAAGTTAGTAGTTAGTAGTTATTAGTTAGTAGTTAGTAGTTAGTAGTTAGTAGTTAGTAGTTATTAGTTAGTAGTTAGTAGTTAGTAGTTATTAGTTAGTAGTTAGTAGTTTGTAGTTAGTATATAGTAGTCAGTAGTTAGTAGTTAGTAGTCAGTAGTTAGTAGTTAGCAGTTAGTAGTTAGTAGTTAGTAGTTTTTAGTTAGTAGTTAGTAGTTAGTAGTTAGTAGTTAGTAGTTAGTAGTTAGTAGTTATTAGTTAGTAGTTAGTAGTTATTAGTTAGTAGTTAGTAGTTAGTAGTTATTAGTTAGTAGTTAGCAGTTAGTAGTTAGTAGTTAGTAGTTAGTGGTTAGTAGTTAGTAGTTAATAGTCAGTAGTTAGTATTTAGTAGTTAGTAGTTAGTAGTTAGTATGTAGTAGTTAATAGTTAGCAGTTAGCAGTTAGTAGTTAGTAGTTAGTAGTTAGTAGTTAGTAGTTAGTAGTTAGTAGCTGGTAGTTAATAGTTAGTAGTTAGTAGTTAGTAGTTATTAGTTAGTAGTTAGTAGTTAGAAGTTAGTTGTTAGTAGTTAGTAGTTAGTAGTTAGTAGTTAGTAGTTAGTAGTTAGTAGTTAGTAGTTAGTAGTTAGTAGTTAGTAGTTAGTAGTTAGTAGTTAGTAGTTAGTAGTTAGTAGTTAGTAGTTAGTAGTTAGTAGTTAGTAGTTAGTAGTTAGTAGTTAGTAGTTAGTAGTTAGTAGTTAGTAGTTAGTAGTTATTAGCTAGTAATTAGTAGTTAGTAGTTAGTAGTTATTAGTTAGTAGTCAGTAGTTAGTATTTAGTAGTTAGTAGTTAGTAGTTAGTATGTAGTAGTTAATAGTTAGTAGTTAGCAGTTAGTAGTTAGTAGTTAGTAGTTAGTAGTTAGTAGTTAGTAGTTAGTAGTTAGTAGTTAGTAGCTGGTAGTTAATAGTTAGTAGTTAGTAGTTAGTAGTTATTAGTTAGTAGTTAGTAGTTCGAAGTTAGTTGTTAGTAGTTAGTAGTTAGTAGTTAGTAGTTAGTAGTTAGTAGTTAGTAGTTAGTAGTTAGTAGTTAGTAGTTAGTAGTTAGTAGTTAGTAGTTAGTAGTTAGTAGTTAGTAGTTAGTAGTTAGTAGTTAGTAGTTAGTAGTTAGTAGTTAGTAGTTAGTAGTTAGTAGTTAGTAGTTATTAGCTAGTAGTTAGTAGTTAGTAGTTAGTAGTTAGTAGTTATTAGTTAGTAGTTAGTAGTCAGTAGTTAGTAGTTAGCAGTTAGTAGTTAGTAGTTAGTAGTTATTAGTTGGTAGTTAGCAGTTAGTAGTTAGTAGTTAGTAGTTAGTTGTTAGTAGTTAGGAGTTAGTAGTTATTAGTTAGTAGTTAGTAGTTAGCAGTTAGTAGTTAGTAGTTAGTATTTAGTAGTTAGTAGTTAGTAGTTATTAGTTAGTAGTTAGTAGTTAGTAGCTAGTAGTTAGTAGTTGGTAGTTAGTAGTTATTAGTTAGTAGTTAGTAGTTAGTAGTTAGCAGTTAGTAGTTAGTTGTTAGTAGTTAGTAGTTAGTAGTTAGTAGTTAGTAGTTATTAGTTAGTAGTTAGTAGTTAGTAGTTATTAGTTAGTAGTTAGTAGTTAGTAGTTATTAGTTAGTTGTTAGTAGTTAGTAGTTAGTAGTTAGTAGTCAGTAGTTAGTAGTTAGTGGTCAGTAGTTAGTAGTTAGTAGTTAGTAGTTAGTAGTTAGTAGTTAGTAGTTTTTAGTTAGTAGTTAGTAGTTAGTAGTTAGTAGTTAGTAGTTAGTAGTTAGTAGTTAGTAGTTAGTAGTTAGTAGTTAGTAGTTAGTAGTTAGTATTTAGTAGTTAGTAGTTAGTAGTTAGTAGTTAGTAGTTATTAGTTAGTAGTTAGTAGTCAGTAGTTAGTAGTTAGTAGTTGGAAGTTAGTAGCTATTAGTTAGTATTTAGTAGTTAGTAGTTAGCAGTTAGTAGTTAGTTGTTATTAGTTAGTAGTTAGTAGTTAGTAGTTATTAGTTAGTAGTTAGTAGTTAGTAGTTATGAGTTAGTAGTTAGTAGTTAGTAGTTATTAGTTAGTAGTTAGTAGTTAGTAGTTAGTAGTTAGTAGTTAGTAGTCAGTAGTTAGTAGTTAGTAGTCAGTAGTTAGTAGTTAGCAGTTAGTAGTTAGTAGTTAGTAGTTAGTAGTTAGTAGTTTTTAGTTAGTAGTTAGTAGTTAGTAGTTAGTAGTTAGTAGTTAGTAGTTAGTAGTTAGTAGTTAGTAGTTAGTAGTTAGTAGTTAGTAGTTAGTAGTTAGTAGTTATTAGCTAGTAGTTAGTAGTTAGGAGTTAGTAGTTATTAGTTAGTAGTTAGTAGTTAGTAGTTAGTAGTTAGTAGTTAGTAGTTAGTAGTTAGTAGTTAGTAGTTATTAGCTAGTAGTTAGTAGTTAGGAGTTAGTAGTTATTAGTTAGTAGTTAGTAGTTAGTAGTTAGTAGTTAGCAGTTAGTAGTTAGTAGTTAGTAGTTAGTAGTTAGTAGTTATTAGTTAGTAGTTATTAGTTAGTAGTTAGTAGTTAGTAGTTATTAGTTAGTAGTTAGTAGTTAGTAGTTAGTAGTTAGTAGTTAGTAGTTAGTAGTTAGTAGTTAGTAGTCAGTAGTTAGTAGTTAGTAGTTAGTAGTTATTAGTTAGTAGTTAGTAGTTAGTAGTTAGTAGTTAGTAGTTAGTAGTTAGTAGTTAGTAGTTAGTAGTTAGTAGGTAGTAGTTAGTAGTTAGTAGTTAGTAGTTAGTAGTTAGTAATTAGTAGTTATTAGTTAGTAGTTATTAGGTAGTAGTTAGCAGTTAGTAGTTAGTAGTTAGTGGTTAGTAGTTAGTAGTTAGTAGTTAGTAGTTAGTAGTTATTAGTTAGTAGTTAGTAGTCAGTAGTTAGTAGTTAGCAGTTAATAGTTAGTAGTTAGTAGTTAGTAGTTATTAGTTAGCAGTTAGCAGTTAGTTGTTAGTAGATAGTAGTTAGTAGTTAGTAGTTAGTAGTTAGTAGTTAGCAGTTAGTAGTTATTAGTTAGTAGTTAGTAGTTAGCAGTTAGTAGTTAGTAGTTAGTAGTTAGTAGTTAGTAGTTAGTAGTTAGTAGTTATTAGTTAGTAGTTAGTAGTTAGTAGTTAGTAGTTGGTAGTTAGTAGTTATTAGTTAGTAGTTAGTAGTTAGTAGTTAGCAGTTAGTAGTTAGTTGTTAGTAGTTAGTAGTTAGTAGTTAGTAGTTATTAGTTAGTAGTTAGTAGTTAGTAGTTATTAGTTAGTAGTTAGTAGTTAGTAGTTATTAGTTAGTAGTTAGTAGTTAGTAGTTAGTAGTTAGTAGTGAGTAGTCAGTAGTTAGTAGTTAGTAGTCAGTAGTTAGTAGTTAGCAGTTAGTAGTTAGTAGTTATTAGTTAGTAGTTATTAGTTAGTAGTTAGTAGTTAGTAGTTATTAGTTAGTAGTTAGTAGTTAGTAGTTAGTAGTTAGTAGTTAGTAGTTAGTAGTTGGTAGTTAGTAGTTATTAGTTAGTAGTTAGTAGTTAGTAGTTAGCAGTTAGTAGTTAGTTGTTAGTAGTTAGTAGTTAGTAGTTAGTAGTTATTAGTTAGTAGTTAGTAGTTAGTAGTTATTAGTTAGTAGTTAGTAGTTAGTAGTTATTAGTTAGTAGTTAGTAGTTAGTAGTTAGTAGTTAGTAGTGAGTAGTCAGTAGTTAGTAGTTAGTAGTCAGTAGTTAGTAGTTAGCAGTTAGTAGTTAGTAGTTATTAGTTAGTAGTTATTAGTTAGTAGTTAGTAGTTAGTAGTTATTAGTTAGTAGTTAGTAGTTAGTAGTTAGTAGTTAGTAGTTAGTAGTTAGTAGTTAGTAGTTAGTAGTTAGTAGTAATTAGTTAGTAGTTATTAGTTATTAGCTAGTAGTTAGTAGTTAGGAGTTAGTAGTTATTAGTTAGTAGTTAGTAGTTAGTAGTTAGTAGTTAGTAGTTAGCAGTTAGTAGTTAGTAGTTAGTAGTTAGTAGTTAGTAGTTATTAGTTAGTAGTTATTAGTTAGTAGTTAGTAGTTAGTAGTTATTAGTTAGTAGTTAGTAGTTAGTAGTTAGTAGTTAGTAGTTAGTAGTTAGTAGTTAGTAGTTAGTAGTTAGTAGTTAGTAGTCAGTAGTTAGTAGTTAGTGGTTAGTAGTTATTAGTTAGTAGTTAGTAGTTAGTAGTTAGTAGTTAGTAGTTAGTAGTTAGTAGTTAGTAGTTAGTAGTTAGTAGTTAGTAGTTAGTAGTTAGTAGTTAGTAGTTAGTAGTTAGTAGTTATTAGCTAGTAGTTAGTAGTTAGTAGTTAGTAGTTAGTAGTTAGTAGTTAGTAGTTAGTAGTTAGTAGTTAGTAGTTAGTAGTTAGTAGTTAGTGGTTATTAGTTAGTAGTTAGTAGTTATTAGTTAGTAGTTAGTAGTTAGTAGTTATTAGTTAGTAGTTAGCAGTTAGTAGTTAGTAGTTAGTGGTTAGTAGTTAGTAGTTAATAGTCAGTAGTTAGTATTTAGTAGTTAGTAGTTAGTAGTTAGTATGTAGTAGTTAATAGTTAGCAGTTAGCAGTTAGTAGTTTGTAGTTAGTAGTTAGTAGTTAGTAGTTAGTAGTTAGTAGCTGGTAGTTAATAGTTAGTAGTTAGTAGTTAGTAGTTAGTAGTTAGTAGTTAGTAGTTAGTAGTTAGTAGTTAGTAGTTAGTAGTTAGTAGTTAGTAGTTAGTAGTTAGTAGTTAGTAGTTAGTAGTTAGTAGTTAGTAGTTAGTAGTTAGTAGTTAGTAGTTATTAGCTAGTAATTAGTAGTTAGTAGTTAGTAGTTATTAGTTAGTAGTCAGTAGTTAGTATTTAGTAGTTAGTAGTTAGTAGTTAGTATGTAGTAGTTAATAGTTAGTAGTTAGTAGTTATTAGTTAGTAGTTAGTAGTTAGTAGTTAGTAGTTAGTAGTTAGTAGTTATTAGTTAGCAGTTAGTAGTTATTAGTTAGTAGTTAGTAGTTAGTAGTTATTAGTTAGTAGTTAGCAGTTAGTAGTTAGTAGTTATTAGTTAGTGGTTAGTAGTTAGTAGTTAATAGTCAGTAGTTAGTATTTAGTAGTTAGTAGTTAGTAGTTAGTATGTAGTAGTTAATAGTTAGCAGTTAGCAGTTAGTAGTTAGTAGTTTGTAGTTAGTAGTTAGTAGTTAGAAGTTAGTTGTTAGTAGTTAGTAGTTAGTAGTTAGTAGTTAGTAGTTAGTAGTTAGTAGTTAGTAGTTAGTAGTTAGTAGTTAGTAGTTAGTAGTTAGTAGTTAGTAGTTAGTAGTTAGTAGTTAGTAGTTAGTAGTTAGTAGTTAGTAGTTAGTAGTTAGTAGTTAGTAGTTAGTAGTTAGTAGTTATTAGCTAGTAATTAGTAGTTAGTAGTTAGTAGTTATTAGTTAGTAGTCAGTAGTTAGTATTTAGTAGTTAGTAGTTAGTAGTTAGTATGTAGTAGTTAATAGTTAGTAGTTAGTAGTTATTAGTTAGTAGTTAGTAGTTAGTAGTTAGTAGTTAGTAGTTAGTAGTTATTAGTTAGTAGTTAGTAGTTATTAGTTAGTAGTTAGTAGTTAGTAGTTATTAGTTAGTAGTTAGCAGTTAGTAGTTAGTAGTTAGTAGTTAGTGGTTAGTAGTTAGTAGTTAATAGTCAGTAGTTAGTATTTAGTAGTTAGTAGTTAGTAGTTAGTATGTAGTAGTTAATAGTTAGCAGTTAGCAGTTAGTAGTTAGTAGTTAGTAGTTAGTAGTTAGTAGTTAGTAGCTGGTAGTTAATAGTTAGTAGTTAGTAGTTAGTAGTTATTAGTTAGTAGTTAGTAGTTAGAAGTTAGTTGTTAGTAGTTAGTAGTTAGTAGTTAGTAGTTAGTAGTTAGTAGTTAGTAGTTAGTAGTTAGTAGTTAGTAGTTAGTAGTTAGTAGTTAGTAGTTAGTAGTTAGTAGTTAGTAGTTAGTAGTTAGTAGTTAGTAGTTAGTAGTTAGTAGTTAGTAGTTAGTAGTTATTAGCTAGTAATTAGTAGTTAGTAGTTAGTAGTTATTAGTTAGTAGTCAGTAGTTAGTATTTAGTAGTTAGTAGTTAGTAGTTAGTATGTAGTAGTTAATAGTTAGTAGTTAGCAGTTAGTAGTTAGTAGTTAGTAGTTAGTAGTTAGTAGTTAGTAGTTAGTAGCTGGTAGTTAATAGTTAGTAGTTAGTAGTTAGTAGTTATTATTTAGTAGTTAGTAGTTAGAAGTTAGTTGTTAGTAGTTAGTAGTTAGTAGTTAGTAGTTAGTAGTTAGTAGTTAGTAGTTAGTAGTTAGTAGTTAGTAGTTAGTAGTTAGTAGTTAGTAGTTAGTAGTTAGTAGTTATTAGTTAGTAGTTAGTAGTTAGTAGTTATTAGTTAGTAGTTAGCAGTTAGTAGTTAGTAGTTAGTAGTTAGTAGTTAGTAGTTAGTAGTTAGGAGTTAGTAGTTATTAGTTAGTAGTTAGTAGTTAGCAGTTAGTAGTTAGTAGTTGGTATTTAGTAGTTAGTAGTTAGTAGTTATTAGTTAGTAGTTAGTAGTTAGTAGCTAGTAGTTAGTAGTTGGTAGTTAGTAGTTATTAGTTAGTAGTTAGTAGTTAGTAGTTAGCAGTTAGTAGTTAGTTGTTAGTAGTTAGTAGTTAGTAGTTAGTAGTTAGTAGTTATTAGTTAGTAGTTAGTAGTTAGTAGTTATTAGTTAGTAGTTAGTAGTTAGTAGTTATTAGTTAGTTGTTAGTAGTTAGTAGTTAGTAGTTAGTAGTCAGTAGTTAGTAGTTAGTGGTCAGTAGTTAGTAGTTAGTAGTTAGTAGTTAGTAGTTAGTAGTTTTTAGTTAGTAGTTAGTAGTTAGTAGTTAGTAGTTAGTAGTTAGTAGTTAGTAGTTAGTAGTTAGTAGTTATTAGTTAGTAGTTAGTAGTTAGCAGTTAGTAGTTAGTAGTTAGTATTTAGTAGTTAGTAGTTAGTAGTTATTAGTTAGTAGTTAGTAGTTAGTAGCTAGTAGTTAGTAGTTGGTAGTTAGTAGTTCTTAGTTAGTAGTTAGTAGTTAGTAGTTAGCAGTTAGTAGTTAGTTGTTAGTAGTTAGTAGTTAGTAGTTAGTAGTTAGTAGTTATTAGTTAGTAGTTAGTAGTTAGTAGTTATTAGTTAGTAGTTAGTAGTTAGTAGTTATTAGTTAGTTGTTAGTAGTTAGTAGTTAGTAGTTAGTAGTCAGTAGTTAGTAGTTAGTGGTCAGTAGTTAGTAGTTAGTAGTTAGTAGTTAGTAGTTAGTAGTTAGTAGTTTTTAGTTAGTAGTTAGTAGTTAGTAGTTAGTAGTTAGTAGTTAGTAGTTAGTAGTTAGTAGTTAGTATTTAGTAGTTAGTAGTTAGTAGTTAGTAGTTAGTAGTTATTAGTTAGTAGTTAGTAGTCAGTAGTTAGTAGTTAGTAGTTGGAAGTTAGTAGTTATTAGTTAGTATTTAGTAGTTAGTAGTTAGCAGTTAGTAGTTAGTTGTTATTAGTTAGTAGTTAGTAGTTAGTAGTTATTAGTTGGTAGTTAGTAGTTAGTAGTTATGAGTTAGTAGTTAGTAGTTAGTAGTTATTAGTTAGTAGTTAGTAGTTAGTAGTTAGTAGTTAGTAGTTAGTAGTCAGTAGTTAGTAGTTAGTAGTCAGTAGTTAGTAGTTAGCAGTTAGTAGTTAGTAGTTAGTAGTTAGAAGTTTTTAGTTAGTAGTTAGTAGTTAGTAGTTAGTAGTTAGTAGTTAGTAGTTAGTAGTTAGTAGTTAGTAGTTAGTAGTTAGTAGTTAGTAGTTAGTAGTTAGTAGTTAGTAGTTAGTAGTTTTTAGTTAGTAGTTAGTAGTTAGTAGTTAGTAGTTAGTAGTTAGTAGTTAGTAGTTAGTAGTTAGTAGTTAGTAGTTAGTAGTTAGTAGTTAGTAGTTAGTAGTTATTAGCTAGTAGTTAGTAGTTAGGAGTTAGTAGTTATTAGTTAGTAGTTAGTAGTTAGTAGTTAGTAGTTAGCAGTTAGTAGTTAGTAGTTAGTAGTTAGTAGTTATTAGTTAGTAGTTATTAGTTAGTAGTTAGTAGTTAGTAGTTATTAGTTAGTAGTTAGTAGTTAGTAGTTAGTAGTTAGTAGTTAGTAGTTAGTAGTTAGTAGTTAGTAGTTAGTAGTTAGTAGTCAGTAGTTAGTAGTTAGTAGTTAGTTGTTATTAGTTAGTAGTTAGTAGTTAGTAGTTAGTAGTTAGTAGTTAGTAGTTAGTAGTTAGTAGTTAGTAGTTAGTAGGTAGTAGTTAGTAGTTAGTAGTTAGTAGTTATTAGCTAGTAGTTAGTAGTTAGTAGTTAGTAGTTAGTAGTTATTAGTTAGTAGTTAGTAGTCAGTAGTTAGTAGTTAGCAGTTAGTAGTTAGTAGTTATTAGTTAGTAGTTAGTAGTTAGCAGTTAGTAGTTAGTAGTTAGTAGTTAGTAGTTAGTAGTTAGTAGTTATTAGTTAGTAGTTAGTAGTTAGTAGTTAGTAGTTGGTAGTTAGTAGTTATTAGTTAGTAGTTAGTAGTTAGTAGTTAGCAGTTAGTAGTTAGTTGTTAGTAGTTAGTAGTTAGTAGTTAGTAGTTATTAGTTAGTAGTTAGTAGTTATTAGTTAGCAGTTAGCAGTTAGTTGTTAGTAGTTAGTAGTTAGTAGTTATTAGTTAGTAGTTAGTAGTTAGTAGTTAGTAGTTAGTAGTTAGTAGTTAGTAGTTAGTAGTTAGTAGGTAGTAGTTAGTAGTTAGTAGTTAGTAGTTATTAGCTAGTAGTTAGTAGTTAGTAGTTAGTAGTTAGTAGTTATTAGTTAGTAGTTAGTAGTCAGTAGTTAGTAGTTAGCAGTTAGTAGTTAGTAGTTATTAGTTAGTAGTTAGTAGTTAGCAGTTAGTAGTTAGTAGTTAGTAGTTAGTAGTTAGTAGTTAGTAGTTATTAGTTAGTAGTTAGTAGTTATTAGTTAGTAGTTAGTAGTTAGTAGTTATTAGTTAGTAGTTAGTAGTTAGTAGTTAGTAGTTAGTAGTTAGTAGTTAGTAGTTAGTAGTTAGTAGTTAGTAGTTAGTAGTTAGTAGTCAGTAGTTAGTAGTTAGTAGTTAGTAGTTATTAGTTAGTAGTTAGTAGTTAGTAGTTAGTAGTTAGTAGTTAGTAGTTAGTAGTTAGTAGTTAGTAGTTAGTAGTTAGTAGGTAGTAGTTAGTAGTTAGTAGTTAGTAGTTATTAGCTAGTAGTTAGTAGTTAGTAGTTAGTAGTTAGTAGTTAGTAGTTATTAGTTAGTAGTTAGTAGTCAGTAGTTAGTAGTTAGCAGTTAGTAGTTAGTAGTTATTAGTTAGTAGTTAGTAGTTAGCAGTTAGTAGTTAGTAGTTAGTAGTTAGTAGTTAGTAGTTATTAGTTAGTAGTTAGTAGTTAGTAGTTAGTAGTTGGTAGTTAGTAGTTAGTAGTTAGTAGTTGGTAGTTAGTAGTTATTAGTTAGCAGTTAGCAGTTAGTTGTTAGTAGTTAGTAGTTAGTAGTTAGTAGTTAGTAGTTAGTAGTTAGTAGTTAGTAGTTAGTAGTTAGCAGTTAGTAGTTAGTTGTTAGTAGTTAGTAGTTAGTAGTTAGTAGTTATTAGTTAGTAGTTAGTAGTTAGCAGTTAGTAGTTAGTAGTTAGTAGTTAGTAGTTAGTAGTTAGTAGTTATTAGTTAGTAGTTAGTAGTTAGTAGTTAGTAGTTGGTAGTTAGTAGTTATTAGTTAGTAGTTAGTAGTTAGTAGTTAGCAGTTAGTAGTTAGTTGTTAGTAGTTAGTAGTTAGTAGTTAGTAGTTATTAGTTAGTAGTTAGTAGTTAGTAGTTAGTAGTTAGTAGTCAGTAGATAGTAGTTAGCAGTTAGTAGTTAGTAGTTATTAGTTAGTAGTTAGTAGTTAGCAGTTAGTAGTTAGTAGTTAGTAGTTAGTAGTTAGTAGTTATTAGTTAGTAGTTAGTAGTTAGTAGTTAGTAGTTGGTAGTTAGTAGTTAGTAGTTAGTAGTTGGTAGTTAGTAGTTATTAGTTAGCAGTTAGCAGTTAGTTGTTAGTAGTTAGTAGTTAGTAGTTAGTAGTTAGTAGTTAGTAGTTAGTAGTTAGTAGTTAGTAGTTAGCAGTTAGTAGTTAGTTGTTAGTAGTTAGTAGTTAGTAGTTAGTAGTTATTAGTTAGTAGTTAGTAGTTAGCAGTTAGTAGTTAGTAGTTAGTAGTTAGTAGTTAGTAGTTAGTAGTTATTTGTTAGTAGTTAGTAGTTAGTAGTTAGTAGTTGGTAGTTAGTAGTTATTAGTTAGTAGTTAGTAGTTAGTAGTTAGCAGTTAGTAGTTAGTTGTTAGTAGTTAGTAGTTAGTAGTTAGTAGTTATTAGTTAGTAGTTAGTAGTTAGTAGTTATTAGTTAGTAGTTAGTAGTTAATAGTTATTAGTTAGTAGTTAGTAGTTAGTAGTTAGTAGTTAGTAGTGAGTAGTCAGTAGTTAGTAGTTAGTAGTCAGTAGTTAGTAGTTAGCAGTTAGTAGTTAGTAGTTATTAGTTAGTAGTTATTAGTTAGTAGTTAGTAGTTAGTAGTTATTAGTTAGTAGTTAGTAGTTAGTAGTTAGTAGTTAGTAGTTAGTAGTTAGTAGTTATTAGTTAGTAGTTAGTAGTTATTAGCTAGTAGTTAGTAGTTAGGAGTTAGTAGTTATTAGCTAGTAGTTAGTAGTTAGTAGTTAGTAGTTAGCAGTTAGTAGTTAGTAGTTAGTAGCTAGTAGTTAGTAGTTATTAGTTAGTAGTTATTAGTTAGTAGTTAGTAGTTAGTAGTTATTAGTTAGTAGTTAGTAGTTAGTAGTTAGTAGTTAGTAGTTAGTAGTTAGTAGTTAGTAGATAGTAGTTAGTAGTTAGTAGTCAGTAGTTAGTAGTTAGTGGTTAGTAGTTATTAGTTAGTAGTTAGTAGTTAGTAGTTAGTAGTTAGTAGTTAGTAGTTAGTAGTTAGTAGTTAGTAGTTAGTAGTTAGTAGTTAGTAGTTAGTAGTTAGTAGTTATTAGCTAGTAGTTAGTAGTTAGTAGTTAGTAGTTAGTAGTTATTAGTTAGTAGTTAGTAGTCAGTAGTTAGTAGTTAGCAGTTTGTAGTTAGTAGTTAGTAGTTAGTAGTTATTAGTTAGTAGTTAGCAGTTAGTTGTTAGTAGTTAGTAGTTAGTAGTTAGTAGTTAGTAGTTAGCAGTTAGTAGTTATTAGTTAGTAGTTAGTAGTTAGCAGTTAGTAGTTAGTAGTTAGTAGTTAGTTATTAGTAGGTAGTAGTTATTACTTAGTAGTTAGTAGTTAGTAGTTAGTAGTTAGTAGTTGGTAGTTAGTAGTTATTAGTTAGTAGTTAGTAGTTAGTAGTTAGCAGTTAGTAGTTAGTTGTTAGTAGTTAGTAGTTAGTAGTTAGTAGTTATTAGTTAGTAGTTAGTATTTAGTAGTTATTAGTTAGTAGTTAGTAGTTAGTAGTTAGTAGTTATTAGTTGATAGTTAGTAGTTAGTAGTTAGTAGTTAGTAGTTAGTAGTCAGTAGTTAGTAGTTAGTAGTCGGTAGTTAGTAGTTAGCAGTTAGTAGTTAGTAGTTAGTAGTTTTTAGTTAGTAGTTAGTAGTTAGTAGTTAGTAGTTAGTAGTTAGTAGTTAGTAGTTAGTAGTTAGTCGTTAGTAGTTAGTAGTTAGTAGTTAGTAGTTAGTAGTTAGTAGTTAGTAGTTAGTAGTTATTATTTAGTAGTTAGTAGTTAGTAGTTTTTAGTTAGTAGTTAGTAGTTAGTAGTTAGTAGTTAGTAGGTAGTAGTTATTAGTTAGTAGTTAGTAGTCAGTAGTTAGTAGTTAGTAGTTGGTAGTTAGTAGTTATTAGTTAGTAGTTAGTAGTTAGTAGTTAGCAGTTAATAGTTAGTTGTTAGTAGTTAGTAGTTAGTAGTTAGTAGTTATTAGTTAGTAGTTAGTAGTTAGTAGTTATTAGTTAGTAGTTAGTAGTTAGTAGTTATTAGTTAGTAGTTAGTAGTTAGTAGTTAGTAGTTAGTAGTTAGTAGTTAGTAGTCAGTAGTTAGTAGTTAGCAGTTAGTAGTTAGTAGTTAGTAGTTAGTAGTTAGTAGTTAGTAGTCAGTAGTTAGTAGTTAGTAGTCAGTAGTTAGTAGTTAGCAGTTAGTAGTTAGTAGTTAGTAGTTAGTAGTTATTAGTTAGTAGTTATTAGTTAGTAGTTAGTAGTTAGTAGTTATTAGTTAGTAGTTAGTAGTTAGTAGTTAGTAGTTAGTAGTTAGTAGTTAGTAGTTAGTAGTTAGTAGTTAGTAGTTAGTAGTTAGTAGTCAGTAGTTAGTAGTTAGTGGTTAGTAGTTATTAGTTAGTAGTTAGTAGTTAGTAGTTAGTAGTTAGTAGTTAGTAGTTAGTAGTTAGTAGTTAGTAGTTAGTAGTTAGTAGTTAGTAGTTAGTAGTTAGTAGTTATTAGCTAGTAGTTAGTAGTTAGTAGTTAGTAGTTAGTAGTTATTAGTTAGTAGTTAGTAGTCAGTAGTTAGTAGTTAGCAGTTAGTAGTTAGTAGTTAGTAGTTAGTAGTTATTAGTTGGTAGTTAGCAGTTAGTTGTTAGTAGTTAGTAGTTAGTAGTTAGTAGTTAGTAGTTAGCAGTTAGTAGTTATTAGTTAGTAGTTAGTAGTTAGCAGTTAGTAGTTAGTAGTTAGTAGTTAGTTATTAGTAGGTAGTAGTTATTAGTTAGTAGTTAGTAGTTAGTAGTTAGTAGTTAGTAGTTGGTAGTTAGTAGTTATTAGTTAGTAGTTAGTAGTTAGTAGTTAGCAGTTAGTAGTTAGTTGTTAGTAGTTAGTAGTTAGTAGTTAGTAGTTATTAGTTAGTAGTTAGTAGTTAGTAGTTATTAGTTAGTAGTTAGTAGTTAGTAGTTATTAGTTGATAGTTAGTAGTTAGTATTAGTAGTTAGTAGTTAGTAGTCAGTAGTTAGTAGTTAGTAGTCGGTAGTTAGTAGTTAGCAGTTAGTAGTTAGTAGTTAGTAGTTTTTAGTTAGTAGTTAGTAGTTAGTAGTTAGTAGTTAGTAGTTAGTAGTTAGTAGTTAGTAGTTAGTCGTTAGTAGTTAGTAGTTAGTAGTTAGTAGTTAGTAGTTAGTAGTTAGTAGTTAGTAGTTAGTAGTTATTATTTAGTAGTTAGTAGTTAGTAGTTAGTAGTTAGTAGTTTTTAGTTAGTAGTTAGTAGTTAGTAGTTAGTAGTTAGTAGTTAGTAGGTAGTAGTTATTAGTTAGTAGTTAGTAGTCAGTAGTTAGTAGTTAGTAGTTGGTAGTTAGTAGTTATTAGTTAGTAGTTAGTAGTTAGTAGTTAGCAGTTAATAGTTAGTTGTTAGTAGTTAGTAGTTAGTATTTAGTAGTTATTAGTTAGTAGTTAGTAGTTAGTAGTTATTAGTTAGTAGTTAGTAGTTAGTAGTTATTAGTTAGTAGTTAGTAGTTAGTAGTTAGTAGTCAGTAGTTAGTAGTTAGTAGTCAGTAGTTAGTAGTTAGCAGTTAGTAGTTAGTAGTTAGTAGTTAGTAGTTAGTAGTTAGTAGTTTGTAGTTAGTAGTTAGTAGTTAGTAGTTAGCAGTTAGTAGTTAGTAGTTAGTAGTCAGTAGTTAGTAGTTAGTAGTTAGTAGTCATTAGATAGTAGTTAGTAGTTAGTAGTTAGTAGTTAGTAGTTAGTAGTTAGTAGTTAGTAGTCAGTAGTTAGTAGTTAGTAGTCAGTAGTTAGTAGTTAGCAGTTAGTAGTTAGTAGTTAGTAGTTAGTAGTTAGTAGTTAGTAGTTAGTAGTTAGTAGTTAGTAGTTAGTAGTTAGTAGTTATTAGCTAGTAGTTAGTAGTTAGGAGTTAGTAGTTATTCGTTAGTAGTTAGTAGTTAGTAGTTAGTAGTTAGCAGTTAGTAGTTAGTAGTTAGTAGTTAGCAGTTAGTAGTTAGTAGTTAGTAGTTAGTAGTTAGTAGTTAGTAGTTAGTAGTTAGTAGTTAGTAGTTAGTAGTTAGTAGTTAGTAGTTATTAGCTAGTAGTTAGTAGTTAGGAGATAGTATTTATTCGTTAGTAGTTAGTAGTTAGTAGTTAGCAGTTAGTAGTTAGTAGTTAGTAGTTAGTAGTTATTAGTTAGTAGTTAGTAGTTAGTAGTTATTAGTTAGTAGTTAGTAGTTAGTAGTTAGTAGTTATTAGTTAGTAGTTAGTAGTTAGTAGTTAGTAGCTAGTAATTAGTAGTTAGTAGTTAGTAGTTAGTAGTTAGTAGTCAGTAGTTAGTAGTTAGTAGTTAGTAGTTAGTAGTTAGTAGTTAGTAGTCAGTAGTTAGTATTTAGTAGTTAGTAGTTAGTAGTTAGTATGTAGTAGTTAATAGTTAGTAGTTAGCAGTTAGTAGTTAGTAGTTAGTAGTTAGTAGTTAGTAGATAGTAGCTGGTAGTTAATAGTTAGTAGTTAGTAGTCAGTAGTTAGTAGTTAGTAGTTATTAGTTAATAGTTAGTAGTTAGTAGTTAGTAGTTATTAGTTAGTAGTTAGTAGTTAGTACTTAGTAGTTAGTAGTTAGTAGTTAGTAGTCAGTAGTTAGTAGTTAGTAGTTGGTAGTTGGTAGTTAGTGGTTACTATTTAGTAGTTTTTAGTTAATAGTTAGTAGTTATTAGCTAGTAGTTAGTAGTTATTAGTTAGTATTAGTTAGTTATTAGTTAGTTATTAGTTAGTAGTTAGCAGTTAGTAGTTAGTAGTTAGTAGTTAGTAGTTAGTAGTTAGTAGTTAGTAGATAGTAGCTGGTAGTTAATAGTTAGTAGTTAGTAGTCAGTAGTTAGTAGTTAGTAGTTATTAGTTAATAGTTAGTAGTTAGTAGTTAGTAGTTATTAGTTAGTAGTTAGTAGTTAGTACTTAGTAGTTAGTAGTTAGTAGTTAGTAGTCAGTAGTTAGTAGTTAGTAGTTGGTAGTTGGTAGTTAGTGGTTACTATTTAGTAGTTTTTAGTTAATAGTTAGTAGTTATTAGTTAGTAGTTAGTAGTTATTAGTTAGTAGATAGTAGTTAGTTGTTAGTAGTTAGTAGTTAGTAGTTAGTAGTCAGTAGTTAGTAGTTAGTAGTTAGTAGTTGGTAGTTAGTAGTTAGTAGTCAGTAGTTAATATTTAGTAGTTAGTAGTTAGTAGTTATTATGTAGTAGTTAATAGTTAGTAGTTAGTAGTTACTAGTTAGTAGTTAGTAGTTAGTAGTTAGTAGTTAGTAGTTAGTAGTTAGGAGTTAGTAGTTAGTAGTTAGTAGTTAGTAGTTAGTAGTCAGTAGATAGTATTTAGTAGTTAGTAGTTAGTAGTTAGTATGTAGTAGTTAATAGTTAGTAGTTAGCAGTTAGTAGTTAGTAGTTAGTAGTTAGTAGTTAGTAGATAGTAGCTGGTAGTTAATAGTTAGTAGTTAGTAGTCAGTAGTTAGTAGTTAGTAGTTAGTAGTTAATAGTTAGTAGTTAGTAGTTAGTAGTTATTAGTTAGTAGTTAGTAGTTAGTACTTAGTAGTTAGTAGTAAGTAGTTAGTAGTCAGTAGTTAGTAGTTAGTAGTTGGTAGTTGGTAGTTAGTGGTTACTATTTAGTAGTTTTTAGTTAGTAGTTAGTAGTTATTAGTTAGTAGTTAGTAGTTATTAGTTAGTAGATAGTAGTTAGTTGTTAGTAGTTAGTAGTTAGTAGTTAGTAGTCAGTAGTTAGTAGTTAGTAGTTAGTAGTTGGTAGTTAGTAGTTAGTAGTCAGTAGTTAATATTTAGTAGTTAGTAGTTAGTAGTTATTATGTAGTAGTTAATAGTTAGTAGTTAGTAGTTACTAGTTAGTAGTTAGCAGTTAGTAGTTAGTAGTTAGTAGTTAGTAGTTAGGAGTTAGTAGTTAGTAGTTAGTAGTTAGTAGTTAGTAGTTAGTAGTTAGTAGTTAGTAGTTATTAGTTAGTAGTTAGTAGTTAGTACTTAGTAGTTAGTAGTTAGTAGTTAGTAGTCAGTAGTTAGTAGTTAGTAGTTGGTAGTTGGTAGTTAGTGGTTACTATTTAGTAGTTTTTAGTTAATAGTTAGTAGTTATTAGTTAGTAGTTAGTAGTTATTAGTTAGTAGATAGTAGTTAGTTGTTAGTAGTTAGTAGTTAGTAGTTAGTAGTCAGTAGTTAGTAGTTAGTAGTTAGTAGTTGGTAGTTAGTAGTTAGTAGTCAGTAGTTAATATTTAGTAGTTAGTAGTTAGTAGTTATTATGTAGTAGTTAATAGTTAGTAGTTAGTAGTTACTAGTTAGTAGTTAGTAGTTAGTAGTTAGTAGTTAGTAGTTAGTAGTTAGGAGTTAGTAGTTAGTAGTTAGTAGTTAGTAGTTAGTAGTCAGTAGATAGTATTTAGTAGTTAGTAGTTAGTAGTTAGTATGTAGTAGTTAATAGTTAGTAGTTAGCAGTTAGTAGTTAGTAGTTAGTAGTTAGTAGTTAGTAGATAGTAGCTGGTAGTTAATAGTTAGTAGTTAGTAGTCAGTAGTTAGTAGTTAGTAGTTAGTAGTTAATAGTTAGTAGTTAGTAGTTAGTAGTTATTAGTTAGTAGTTAGTAGTTAGTACTTAGTAGTTAGTAGTAAGTAGTTAGTAGTCAGTAGTTAGTAGTTAGTAGTTGGTAGTTGGTAGTTAGTGGTTACTATTTAGTAGTTTTTAGTTAGTAGTTAGTAGTTATTAGTTAGTAGTTAGTAGTTATTAGTTAGTAGATAGTAGTTAGTTGTTAGTAGTTAGTAGTTAGTAGTTAGTAGTCAGTAGTTAGTAGTTAGTAGTTAGTAGTTGGTAGTTAGTAGTTAGTAGTCAGTAGTTAATATTTAGTAGTTAGTAGTTAGTAGTTATTATGTAGTAGTTAATAGTTAGTAGTTAGTAGTTACTAGTTAGTAGTTAGCAGTTAGTAGTTAGTAGTTAGTAGTTAGTAGTTAGGAGTTAGTAGTTAGTAGTTAGTAGTTAGTAGTTAGTAGTTAGTAGTTAGTAGTTAGTAGTTAGTTGTTAGTAGTTAGTAGTTAGTAGTTATTAGCTAGTAATTAGTAGTTAGTAGTTAGTAGTTATAAATTAGTAGTTAGTAGTTAGTAGTCAGTAGTTAGTAGTTAGCAGTTAGTAGTTAGTAGTTAGTAGTTAGTAGTTATTAGTTAGTAGTTAGTAGTTATTAGTTAGTAGTTAGTAGTTAGTAGTTATTAGTTAGTAGTTAGTAGTTAGTAATTAGTAGTTAGTAGTTAATGGTTAGTAGTTAGTAGTTAAAAGTCAGTAGTTAGTATTTAGTAGTTAGTAGTTAGTAGTTAGTATGTAGTAGTTAATAGTTAGTAGTTAGCAGTTAGTAGTTAGTAGTTAGTAGTTAGTAGTTAGTAGTTAGTAGCTGGTAGTTAATAGTTAGTAGTTAGTAGTTAGTAGTTATTAGTTAGTAGTTAGTAGTTAGAAGTTAGTTGTTAGTAGTTAGTAGTTAGTAGCTAGTAGTTAGTAGTTAGTAGTTAGCAGTTAGTAGGTAGTAGATAGTAGTCATTAGTTAGTAGTTAGCAGTTAGTCGTTAGTAGTTAGTAGTTAGTAGTTAGTAGTTAGTAGTTAGTAGTTAGTAGTTAGTAGTTAGTAGTTAGTAGTTAGTAGTTAGTAGTTAGTAGTTAGTAGTTATTAGTTAGTAGTTAGTAGTTAGTAGTTAGTAGTTAGTAGTTAGTAGTTAGTAGTTAGCAGTTAGTAGTTAGTAGTTAGTAGTTAGTAGTTAGTAGTTAGTAGTTAGTAGTTAGTAGTTATTAGCAAGTAATTAGTAGTTAGTAGTTAGAAGTTATTAGTTAGTAGTTAGTAGTTAGTAGTCAGTAGTTAGTAATTAGCAGTTAGTAGTTAGTAGTTAGTAGTTAGTAGTTACTAGTTATTAGTTAGTAGTTAGTAGTTAGTAGTTAGTAGTTAGTAGTTAGTAGTTAGTAGTTAGTAGTTAGTAGTTAGTAGTTAGTAGTTAGTAGTTAGTAGTTAGTAGTTAGTAGTTAGTAGTTAGTAGTTATTAGCTAGTAATTAGTAGTTAGTAGTTAGTAGTTAGTAGTTAGCAGTTAGTAGTTATTAGTTAGTAGTTAGTAGTTAGTAGTTAGCAGTTAGTAGTGAGTAGTTAGTAGTTAGTAGTTAGTAGTTAGTAGTTAGTAGTTAGTAGTGAGTAGTTAGTAGTTGGCGGTTAGTAGTTGGTAGTTAGTAGTTAGTAGTTATTAGTTTGTAGTTAGTAGTTAGTAGTTATTAGTTAGTAGTTAGTAGTTAGTAGTTATTAGTTAGTAGTTAGTAGTTAGTAGTTAGTAGTTAGTAGTTAGTAGTTAGTAGTTTGTAGTAAGTAGTCAGTAGTTAGTAGTTAGTAGTCAGTAGTTAGTAGTTAGCAGTTAGTAGTTAGTAGTTAGTAGTTAGTAGTTAGTAGTTAGTAGTTATTAGCTAGTAATTAGTAGTTAGTAGTTAGTAGTTAGTAGTTAGTAGTTAGTAGTTAGCAGTTAGTAGTTATTAGTTAGTAGTTAGTAGTTAGTAGTTAGCAGTTAGTAGTGAGTAGTTAGTAGTTAGTAGTTAGTAGTTAGTAGTTAGTAGTTAGTAGTTAGTAGTTAGTAGTTGGCAGTTAGTAGTTGGTAGTTAGTAGTTAGTAGTTATTAGTTTGTAGTTAGTAGTTAGTAGTTACTAGTTAGTAGTTAGTAGTTAGTAGTTATTAGTCAGTAGTTAGTAGTTAGCAGTTAGTAGTTAGTAGTTAGTAGTTAGTAGTTACTAGTTATTAGTTAGTAGTTAGTAGTTAGTAGTTAGTAGTTAGTAGTTAGTAGTTAGTAGTTAGTAGTTAGTAGTTAGTAGTTAGTAGTTAGTAGTTAGTAGTTAGTAGTTAGTAGTTAGTAGTTAGTAGTTAGTAGTTAGTAGTTAGTAGTTAGTAGTTGGCAGTTAGTAGTTGGTAGTTAGTAGTTAGTAGTTATTAGTTTGTAGTTAGTAGTTAGTAGTTACTAGTTAGTAGTTAGTAGTTAGTAGTTATTAGTCAGTAGTTAGTAGTTAGCAGTTAGTAGTTAGTAGTTAGTAGTTAGTAGTTACTAGTTATTAGTTAGTAGTTAGTAGTTAGTAGTTAGTAGTTAGTAGTTAGTAGTTAGTAGTTAGTAGTTAGTAGTTAGGTGTTATTAGCTAGTAATTAGTAGTTAGTAGTTAGTAGTTAGTAGTTAGCAGTTAGTAGTTTTTAGTTAGTAGTTAGTAGTTAGTAGTTAGCAGTTAGTAGTGAGTAGTTAGTAGTTAGTAGTTAGTAGTTAGTAGTTAGTAGTTAGTAATTAGTAGTTAGTAGTTATTAGTTTGTAGTTAGTAGTTAGTAGTTATTAGTTAGTAGTTAGTACTTAGTAGTTATTAGTTAGTAGTTAGTAGTTAGTAGTTAGTAATTTGTAGTAGGTAGTCAGTAGTTAGTAGTTAGTATTCAGTAGTTAGTAGTTAGCAGTTTGTAGTTAGTAGTTAGTAGTTAGTAGTTAGTAGTTAGTAGTTAGTAGTTAGTAGTTAGTAGTTAGTAGTTAGTAGTTATTAGCTAGTAATTAGTAGTTAGTAGTTAGTAGTTAGTAGTTAGTAGTTAGTAGTTAGCAGTTAGTAGTTAGTAGTTAGTAGTTAGTAGTTAGTAGTTAGCAGTTAGTAGTGAGTAGTTAGTAGTTAGTAGTTAGTAGTTAGTAGTTAGTAGTTAGTAGTTAGTAATTAGTAGTTAGTAGTTAGTAGTTAGTAGTTGGCAGTTAGTAGTTGGTAGTTAGTAGTTAGTAGTTAGTAGTTATTAGTTTGTAGTTAGTAGTCAGTAGTTATTAGTTAGTAGTTAGTAGTTATTAGTCAGTAGTTAGTAGTTAGCAGTTAGTAGTTAGTAGTTAGTAGTTAGTAGTTACTAGTTATTAGTTAGTAGTTAGTAGTTAGTAGTTAGTAGTTAGTAGTTAGTAGTTAGTAGTTAGTAGTTAGTAGTTAGTAGTTAGTAGTTAGTAGTTAGTAGTTAGTATTTAGTAGTTATTAGCTAGTAATTAGTAGTTAGTAGTTAGTAGTTAGTAGTTAGTAATTAGTAGTTAGTAGTTAGTAGTTAGTAGTTGGCAGTTAGTAGTTGGTAATTAGTAGTTAGTAGTTAGTAGTTATTAGTTTGTAGTTAGTAGTTAGTAGTTATTAGTTAGTAGTTAGTAGTTAGTAGTTATTAGTTATTAGTTAGTAGTTAGTAGTTAGTAGTTTGTAGTAGGTAGTCAGTAGTTAGTAGTTAGTAGTCAGTAGTTAGTAGTTAGCAGTTAGTAGTTAGTAGTTAGTAGTTAGTAGTTAGTAGTTAGTAGTTAGTAGTTAGTAGTTAGTAGTTAGTAGTTAGTAGTTATTAGCTAGTAATTAGTAGTTAGTAGTTAGTAGTTAGTAGTTAGTAGTTAGTAGTTAGTAGATAGCAGTTAGTAGTTATTAGTTAGTAGTTAGTAGTTAGTAGTTAGCAATTAGTAGTGAGTAGTTGGTAGTTAGTAGTTAGTAGTTAGTAGTTAGTAGTTAGTAGTTAGTAGTTGGCAGTTAGTAGTTGGTAGTTAGTAGTTAGTAGTTAGTAGTTATTAGTTTGTAGTTAGTAGTCAGTAGTTATTAGTTAGTAGTTAGTAGTTAGTAGTTATTAGTCAGTAGTTAGTAGTTAGCAGTTAGTAGTTAGTAGTTAGTAGTTAGTAGTTACTAGTTATTAGTTAGTAGTTAGTAGTTAGTAGTTAGTAGTTAGTAGTTAGTAGTTAGTAGTTAGTAGTTAGTAGTTAGTATTTAGTAGTTATTAGCTAGTAATTAGTAGTTAGTAGTTAGTAGTTAGTAGTTAGCAGTTAGTAGTTATTAGTTAGTAGTTAGTAGTTAGTAGTTAGCAGTTAGTAGTGAGTAGTTAGTAGTTAGTAGTTAGTAGTTAGTAGTTAGTAGTTAGTAGTTAGTAGTTAGTAGTTGGCAGTTAGTAGTTGGTAGTTAGTAGTTAGTAGTTAGTAGTTACTAGTTTGTAGTTAGTAGTTAGTAGTTATTAGTTAGTAGTTAGTAGTTAGTAGTTATTAGTTAGTAGTTAGTAGTTAGTAGTTTGTAGTAAGTAGTCAGTAGTTAGTAGTTAGTAGTCAGTAGTTAGTAGTTAGCAGTTAGTAGTTAGTACTTAGTAGTTAGTAGTTAGTAGTTAGTAGTTAGTAGTTAGTAGTTAGTAGTTAGTAGTTAGTAGTTAGTAGTTAGTAGTTATTAGTCAGTAGTTAGTAGTTAGCAGTTAGTAGTTATTAGTCAGTAGTTAGTAGTTAGCAGTTAGTAGTTAGTAGTTAGTAGTTAGTAGTTAGCAGTTACTAGTTATTAGTTAGTAGTTAGTAGTTAGTAGTTAGTAGTTAGTAGTTAGTAGTTAGTAGTTAGTAGTTAGTAGTTAGTATTTAGTAGTTATTAGCTAGTAATTAGTAGTTAGTAGTTAGTAGTTAGTAGTTAGCAGTTAGTAGTTATTAGTTAGTAGTTAGTAGTTAGTAGTTAGCAGTTAGTAGTGAGTAGTTAGTAGTTAGTAGTTAGTAGTTAGTAGTTAGTAGTTAGTAGTTAGTAGTTAGTAGTTAGTAGTTAGTAGTTAGTAGTTAGTAGTTATTAGCTAGTAATTAGTAGTTAGTAGTTAGTAGTCAGTAATTAGTAGTTAGTAGTTAGTAGTCAGTAGTTAGTATTTAGTATTTAGTAGTTAGTAGTCAGTATGTAGTAGTTAATAGTTAGTAGTTAGCAGTTCGTAGTTAGTAGTTAGCAGTTAGTAGTTAGTAGTTAGTAGTTAGTAGTTATTAGTTAGTAGTTAGTAGTTAGTAGTTAGTAGTTAGTAGTTAGTAGTTAGTAGTTAGTAGTTAGTAGTTAGTAGTTAGTAGTTAGTAGTTATTAGTCAGTAGTTAGTAGTTAGCAGTTAGTAGTTATTAGTCAGTAGTTAGTAGTTAGCAGTTAGTAGTTAGTAGTTAGTAGTTAGTAGTTACTTGTTATTAGTTAGTAGTTAGTAGTTAGTAGTTAGTAGTTAGTAGTTAGTAGTTAGTAGTTAGTAGTTAGTAGTTAGTAGTTAGTAGTTAGTAGTTAGTAGTTAGTATTTAGTAGTTATTAGCTAGTAATTAGTAGTTAGTAGTTAGTAGTTAGTAGTTAGCAGTTAGTAGTTATTAGTTAGTAGTTAGTAGTTAGTAGTTAGCAGTTAGTAGTGAGTAGTTAGTAGTTAGTAGTTAGTAGTTAGTAGTTAGTAGTTAGTAGTTAGTAGTTAGTAGTTAGTAGTTAGTAGTTAGTAGTTAGTAGTTATTAGCTAGTAATTAGTAGTTAGTAGTTAGTAGTCAGTAATTAGTAGTTAGTAGTTAGTAGTCAGTAGTTAGTATTTAGTATTTAGTAGTTAGTAGTCAGTATGTAGTAGTTAATAGTTAGTAGTTAGCAGTTCGTAGTTAGTAGTTAGCAGTTAGTAGTTAGTAGTTAGTAGTTAGTAGTTATTAGTTAGTAGTTAGTAGTTAGTAGTTAGTAGTTAGTAGTTAGTAGTTAGTAGTTAGTAGTTAGTAGTTAGTAGTTAGTAGTTAGTAGTTAGTAGTTAGCAGTTAGTAGTTAGTAGTTAGTAGTTAGTAGTTATTAGTCAGTAGTTAGTAGTTAGCAGTTAGTAGTTATTAGTCAGTAGTTAGTAGTTAGCAGTTAGTAGTTAGTAGTTAGTAGTTAGTAGTTGTTTGTTATTAGTTAGTAGTTAGTAGTTAGTAGTTAGTAGTTAGTAGTTAGTAGTTAGTAGTTAGTAGTTAGTAGTTAGTAGTTAGTAGTTAGTAGTTAGTAGTTAGTATTTAGTAGTTATTAGCTAGTAATTAGTAGTTAGTAGTTAGTAGTTAGTAGTTAGCAGTTAGTAGTTATTAGTTAGTAGTTAGTAGTTAGTAGTTAGCAGTTAGTAGTGAGTAGTTAGTAGTTAGTAGTTAGTAGTTAGTAGTTAGTAGTTAGTAGTTAGTAGTTAGTAGTTAGTAGTTAGTAGTTAGTAGTTATTAGCTAGTAATTAGTAGTTAGTAGTTAGTAGTCAGTAATTAGTAGTTAGTAGTTAGTAGTCAGTAGTTAGTATTTAGTATTTAGTAGTTAGTAGTCAGTATGTAGTAGTTAATAGTTAGTAGTTAGCAGTTCGTAGTTAGTAGTTAGCAGTTAGTAGTTAGTAGTTAGTAGTTAGTAGTTATTAGTTAGTAGTTAGTAGTTAGTAGTTAGTAGTTAGTAGTTAGTAGTTAGTAGTTAGTAGTTAGTAGTTAGTAGTTAGTAGTTAGTAGTTAGTAGTTAGTAGTTAGTAGTTAGTAGTTAGTAGTTAGTAGTTAGTAGTCAGTAGTTAGTATTTAGTATTTAGTAGTTAGTAGTCAGTATGTAGTAGTTAATAGTTAGTAGTTAGCAGTTCGTAGTTAGTAGTTAGCAGTTAGTAGTTAGTAGTTAGTAGTTAGTAGTTAGTAGTTATTAGTTAGTAGTTAGTAGTTAGTAGTTAGTAGTTAGTAGTTAGTAGTTAGTAGTTAGTAGTTAGTAGTTAGTAGTTATTAGCTAGTAATTAGTATTTAGTAGTTAGTAGTTGGTAGTTATTAGTTATTAGTTAGTAGTTAGTAGTTATTAGCTAGTAGTTAGTAGTTAGTAGTTAGTAGTTAGTAGTAAGTAGTTAGTAGTTAGTAGTTAGTAGTTAGTAGTTAGTAGTTAGTATTTAGTAGTTATTAGCTAGTAATTAGTAGTTAGTAGTTAGTAGTTAGTAGTTAGTAGTTAGCAGTTAGTAGTTATTAGTTAGTAGTTAGTAGTTAGTAGTTAGCAGTTAGTAGTGAGTAGTTAGTAGTTAGTAGTTAGTAGTTAGTAGTTAGTAGTTAGTAGTTAGTAGTTAGTAGTTAGTAGTTAGTAGTTAGTAGTTAGTAGTTATTAGCTAGTAATTAGTAGTTAGTAGTTAGTAGTCAGTAATTAGTAGTTAGTAGTTAGTAGTCAGTAGTTAGTATTTAGTATTTAGTAGTTAGTAGTCAGTATGTAGTAGTTAATAGTTAGTAGTTAGCAGTTCGTAGTTAGTAGTTAGCAGTTAGTAGTTAGTAGTTAGTAGTTAGTAGTTAGTAGTTAGTAGTTAGTAGTTAGTAGTTAGTAGTTAGTAGTTAGTAGTTAGTAGTTAGTAGTTAGTAGTTAGTAGTTAGTAGTTAGTAGTTAGTAGTCAGTAGTTAGTATTTAGTATTTATTAGTTAGTAGTCAGTATGTAGTAGTTAATAGTTAGTAGTTAGCAGTTCGTAGTTAGTAGTTAGCAGTTAGTAGTTAGTAGTTAGTAGTTAGTAGTTAGTAGTTATTAGTTAGTAGTTAGTAGTTAGTAGTTAGTAGTTAGTAGTTAGTAGTTAGTAGTTAGTAGTTAGTAGTTAGTAGTTAGTAGTTAGTAGTTAGTAGTTAGTAGTTAGTAGTTATTAGCTAGTAATTAGTAGTTAGTAGTTAGTAGTTAGCAGTTAGTAGTTATTAGTTAGTAGTTACTAGTTAATAGTTAGCAGTTAGTAGTGAGTAGTTAGTAGTTAGTAGTTAGTAGTTAGTAGTTGTTAGTTAGTAGTTAGTAGTTATTAGCAAGTAATTAGTAGTTAGTAGTTATTAGTTAGTAGTTAGTAGTTAGTAGTCAGTAGTTAGTAGTTAGCAGTTAGTAGTTAGTAGTTAGTAGTTAGTAGTTACTAGTTATTAGTTAGTAGTTAGTAGTTAGTAGTTAGTAGTTAGTAGTTAGTAGTTAGTAGTTAGTAGTTAGTAGTTATTAGCTAGTAATTAGTAGTTAGTAGTTAGTAGTTAGTAGTTAGCAGTTAGTAGTTATTAGTTAGTAGTTAGTAGTTAGTAGTTAGCAGTTAGTAGTGAGTAGTTAGTAGTTAGTAGTTAGTAGTTAGTAGTTAGTAGTTAGTAGTTAGTAGTTAGTAGTTAGTAGTTAGTAGTTAGTAAATGGCAGTTAGTAGTTGGTAGTTAGTAGTTAGTAGTTATTAGTTTGTAGTTAGTAGTTAGTAGTTATTAGTTAGTATTTAGTAGTTAGTAGTTATTAGTTAGTAGTTAGTAGTTAGTAGTTATTAGTTAGTAGTTTGTAGTAAGTAGTCAGTAGTTAGTAGTTAGTAGTCAGTAGTTAGTAGTTAGCAGTTAGTAGTTAGTAGTTAGTAGTTAGTAGTTAGTAGTTAGTAGTTAGTAGTTAGTAGTTAGTAGTTAATAGTTAGTAGTTAGTAGTTAGTAGTTATTAGCTAGTAATTAGTAGTTAGTAGTTAGTAGTCAGTAGTTAGTAGTTAGTAGTTAGTAGTCAGTAGTTAGTATTTAGTATTTAGTAGTTAGTAGTCAGTATGTAGTAGTTAACAGTTAGTAGTTAGCAGTTCGTAGTTAGTAGTTAGCAGTTAGTAGTTAGTAGTTAGTAGTTAGTAGTTAGTAGTTATTAGTTAGTAGTTAGTAGTTAGTAGTTAGTAGTTAGTAGTTAGTAGTTAGTAGTTAGTAGTTTGTAGTAAGTAGTCAGTAGTTAGTAGTTAGTAGTCAGTAGTTAGTAGTTAGCAGTTAGTAGTGAGTAGTTAGTAGTTAGTAGTTAGTAGTTAGTAGTTAGTAGTTAGTAGTTAGTAGTTAGTAGTTAGTCGTTAGTAGTTAGTAAATGGCAGTTAGTAGTTGGTAGTTAGTAGTTAGTAGTTATTAGTTTGTAGTTAGTAGTTAGTAGTTATTAGTTAGTAGTTAGTAGTTAGTAGTTATTAGTTAGTAGTTAGTAGTTAGTAGTTATTAGTTAGTAGTTTGTAGTAAGTAGTCAGTAGTTAGTAGTTAGTAGTCAGTAGTTAGTAGTTAGTAGTTAGTAGTTAGTAGTTAGTAGTTAGTAGTTAGTAGTTAGTAGTTAGTAAATGGCAGTTAGTAGTTGGTAGTTAGTAGTTAGTAGTTATTAGTTTGTAGTTAGTAGTTAGTAGTTATTAGTTAGTAGTTAGTAGTTAGTAGTTATTAGTTAGTAGTTAGTAGTTAGTAGTTATTAGTTAGTAGTTTGTAGTAAGTAGTCAGTAGTTAGTAGTTAGTAGTCAGTAGTTAGTAGTTAGCAGTTAGTAGTTAGTAGTTAGTAGTTAGTAGTTAGTAGTTAGTAGTTAGTAGTTAGTAGTTAGTAGTTAGTAGTCAGTAGTTAGTAGTTAGTAGTTAGTAGTTAGTAGTCAGTAGTTAGTAGTTAGTAGTTAGTAGTCAGTAGTTAGTATTTAGTATTTAGTAGTTAGTAGTCAGTATGTAGTAGTTAACAGTTAGTAGTTAGCAGTTCGTAGTTAGTAGTTAGCAGTTAGTAGTTAGTAGTTAGTAGTTAGTAGTTAGTAGTTATTAGTTAGTAGTTAGTAGTTAGTAGTTAGTAGTTAGTAGTTAGTAGTTAGTAGTTAGTAGTTAGTAGTTAGTAGTTTGTAGTAAGTAGTCAGTAGTTAGTAGTTAGTAGTCAGTAGTTAGTAGTTAGCAGTTAGTAGTTAGTAGTTAGTAGTTAGTAGTTAGTAGTTAGTAGTTAGTAGTTAGTAGTTAGTAGTTAGTAGTTAGTAGTTATTAGTTAGTAGTTAGTAGTTAGTAGTTAGTAGTTAGTAGTTAGTAGTTAGTAGTTAGTAGTTAGTAGTTAGTAGTTAGTAGTTAGTAGTTAGTAGTTATTAGCTATTAATTAGTAGTTAGTAGTTAGTAGTTAGTAGTTAGCAGTTAGTAGTTATTAGTTAGTAGTTAGTAGTTAGTAGTTAGCAGTTAGTAGTGAGTAGTTAGTAGTTAGTAGTTAGTAGTTATTAGTTAGTAGTTAGTAGTTAGTAATTAGTAGTTAGTAGTTAGTAGACAGTAGTTAGTAGTTAGTAGTTAGTAGTCAGTAGTTAGTATTTAGTATTTAGTAGTTAGTAGTCAGTATGTAGTAGTTAATAGTTAGTAGTTAGCAGTTCGTAGTTAGTAGTTAGCAGTTAGTAGTTAGTAGTTAGTACTTAGTAGTTAGTAGTTAGTAGTTAGTAGTTATTAGTTAGTAGTTAGTAGTTAGTAGTTAGTAGTTAGTAGTTAGTAGTTAGTAGTTAGTAGTTAGTAGTTTGTAGTTAGTAGTTAGTAGTTAGTAGTTAGTAGTTAGTAGTTAGTAGTTATTAGCTAGTAATTAGTAGTTAGTAGTTAGTAGTTAGTAGTTAGCAGTTAGTAGTTATTAGTTAGTAGTTAGTAGTTAGTAGTTAGCAGTTAGTAGTGAGTAGTTAGTAGTTAGTAGTTAGTAGTTATTAGTTAGTAGTTAGAAGTTAGTAGTTATTAGTTAGTAGTTAGTAGTTAGTAGTTGGCAGTTAGTAGTTAGTAGTTAGTAGTTAATAGTTATTAGTTAGTAGTTAGTAGTTAGTAGTTAGTAGTTAGTAGTTAGTAGTTAGCAGTTAGTAGTTATTAGTTAGTAGTTAGCAGTTAGTAGTTAGCAGTTAGTAGTGAGTAGTTAGTAGTTAGTAGTTAGTAGTTAGTAGTTAGTAGTTAGTAGTTAGTAGTTAGTAGTTAGTAAATGGCAGTTAGTAGTTGGTAGTTAGTAGTTAGTAGTTATTAGTTTGTAGTTAGTAGTTAGTAGTTAGTAGTTATTAGTTAGTAGTTAGTAGTTAGTAGTTATTAGTTAGTAGTTAGTAGTTAGTAGTTAGTAGTTAGTAGTTAGTAGTTGGTAGTAAGTAGTCAGTAGTTAGTAGTTAGTAGTCAGTAGTTAGTAGTTAGCAGTTAGTAGTTAGTAGTTAGTAGTTAGTAGTTAGTAGTTAGTAGTTAGTAGTTAGTAGTTAGTAGTTAGTAGTTAGTAGTTAGTAGTTAGTAGTTAGTAGTTAGTAGTTATTAGCTAGTAATTAGTAGTTAGTAGTTAGTAGTCAGTAGTTAGTAGTTAGTAGTTTGTAGTCATTAGTTAATATTTAGTATTTAGTAGTTAGTAGTCAGTATGTAGTAGTTAATAGTTAGTAGTTAGCAGTTCGTAGTTAGTAGTTAGTAGTTAGTAGTTAGTAGTTAGTAGTTAGTAGTTATTAGTTAGTAGTTAGTAGTTAGTAGTTAGTAGTTAGTAGTTAGTAGTTTGTAGTAAGTAGTCAGTAGTTAGTAGTTAGTAGTCAGTAGTTAGTAGTTAGCAGTTAGTAGTTAGTAGTTAGTAGTTAGTAGTTAGTAGTTAGTAGTTAGTAGTTAGGAGTTAGTAGTTAGTAGTTAGTAGTTAGTAGTTAGTAGTTAGTAGTTATTAGCTAGTAATTAGTAGTTAGTAGTTAGTAGTCAGTAGTTAGTAGTTAGTAGTTAGTAGTCAGTAGTTAGTATTTAGTATTTAGTAGTTAGTAGTCAGTAGGTAGTAGTCAATAGTTAGTAGTTAGCAGTTCGTAGTTAGTAGTTAGCAGTTAGTAGTTAGTAGTTAGTAGTTAGTAGTTAGTAGTTAGTAGTTAGTAGTTATTAGTTAGTAGTTAGTAGTTAGTAGTTAGTAGTTAGTAGTTAGTAGTTAGTAGTTAGTAGTTAGTAGTTAGTAGTTAGTAGTTAGTAGTTTGTAGTTATTAGCTAGTAATTAGTAGTTAGTAGTTAGTAGTTAGCAGTTAGTAGTTATTAGTTAGTAGTTAGTAGTTAGTAGTTAGCAGTTAGTAGTGAGTAGTTAGTAGTTAGTAGTTAGTAGTTATTAGTTAGTAGTTAGTAGTTAGTAATTAGTAGTTATTAGTTAGTAGTTAGTAGTTAGTAGTTGGCAGTTAGTAGTTACTAGTTAGTAGTTAATAGTTATTAGTTAGTAGTTAGTAGTTAGTAGTTATTAGTTATTAGTTAGTATTTAGTAGTTATTAGTTAGTAGTTAGTAGTTAGTAGTTAGTAGTTTGTAGTAAGTAGTCAGTAGTTAGTAGTTAGTAGTTATTAGTTAGTAGTTAGTAGTTAGTAGTCAGTAGTTAGTAGTCAGTAGTTAGTAGTTAGGAGTTAGTAGTTAGTAGTTAGTAGTTAGTAGTTAGTAGTTATTAGCTAGTAATTAGTAGTTAGTAGTTAGTAGTCAGTAGTTAGTAGTTAGTAGTTAGTAGTCAGTAGTTAGTATTTAGTATTTAGTAGTTAGTAGTCAGTAGGTAGTAGTTAATAGTTAGTAGTTAGCAGTTCGTAGTTAGTAGTTAGCAGTTAGTAGTTAGTAGTTAGTAGTTAGTAGTTAGTAGTTAGTAGTTATTAGTTAGTAGTTAGTAGTTAGTAGTTAGTAGTTAGTAGTTAGTAGTTAGTAGTTAGTAGTTAGTAGTTAGTAGTTAGTAGTTAGTAGTTAGTAGTTAGTAGTTATTAGCTAGTAATTAGTAGTTAGTAGTTAGTAGTTAGTAGTTAGCAGTTAGTAGTTATTAGTTAGTAGTTAGTAGTTAGTAGTTAGCAGTTAGTAGTGAGTAGTTAGTAGTTAGTAGTTAGTAGTTATTAGTTAGTAGTTAGTAGTTAGTAATTAGTAGTTATTAGTTAGTAGTTAGTAGTTAGTAGTTGGCAGTTAGTAGTTACTAGTTAGTAGTTAATAGTTATTAGTTAGTAGTGTGTAGTTAGTAGTTATTAGTTATTAGTTAGTATTTAGTAGTTATTAGTTAGTAGTTAGTAGTTAGTAGTTAGTAGTTTGTAGTAAGTAGTCAGTAGTTAGTAGTTAGTAGTTATTAGTTAGTAGTTAGTAGTTAGTAGTCAGTAGTCAGTAGTTAGCAGTTAGTAGTTATTAGTTAGTAGTTAGTAGTTAGTAGTTAGCAGTTAGTAGTGAGTAGTTAGTAATTAGTAGTTAGTAGTTAATAGTTATTAGTTAGTAGTTAGTAGTTAGTAGTCAGTAGTTAGTAGTTAGCAGTTAGTAGTTAGTAGATAGTAGTTAGTAGTTATTAGTTAGTAGTTAGTAGTTAGTAGTTAGTAGTTAGTAGTTAGTAGTTAGTAGTTAGTAGTTAGTAGTTAGTAGTTAGTAGTTAGTAGTTATTAGCTAGTAATTAGTAGCTAGTAGTTAGGAGTTAGCAGTTAGTAGTTATTAGTTAGTAGTTAGTAGTTAGTAGTTAGCAGTTAGTAGTGAGTAGTTAGTAGTTAGTAGTTATTAGTTAGTAGTTAGTAGTTAGTAGTTAGTAGTTATTAGTTAGTAGTTAGTAGTTAGTAGTTGGCAGTTAGTAGTTAGTAGTTAGTAGTTAGTAGTTATTAGTTAGTAGTTAGTAGTTAGTAGTTAGTAGTTATTAGTTAGTAGTTAGTAGTTATTAGTTAGTAGTTAGTAGTTAGTAGTTAGTAGTTTGTAGTAAGTAGTCAGTAGTTAGTAGTTAGTAGTCAGTAGTTAGTAGTTAGCAGTTAGTAGTTAGTAGTTAGTAGTTAGTAGTTAGTAGTTAGTAGTTAGTAGTTAGTAGTTAGTAGTTAGTAGTTAGTAGTTAGTAGTTAGTAGTTAGTAGTTAGTAGTTAGTAGTTAGTAGTTAGTAGTTATTAGCTAGTAATTAGTAGTTAGTAGTTAGTAGTTAGTAGTCAGTAGTTAGTAGTTAGTAGTTAGTAGTCAGTAGTTAGTATTTAGTATTTAGTAGTTAGTAGTCAGTAGGTAGTAGTTAATAGTTAGTAGTTAGCAGTTCGTAGTTAGTAGTTAGCAGTTAGTAGTTAGTAGTTAGTAGTTAGTAGTTAGTAGTTAGTAGTTATTAGTTAGTAGTTAGTAGTTAGTAGTTAGTAGTTAGTAGTTAGTAGTTAGTAGTTAGTAGTTAGTAGTTAGTAGTTAGTAGTTAGTAGTTAGTAGTTAGTAGTTAGTAGTTATTAGCTAGTAATTAGTAGTTAGTAGTTAGTAGTTAGTAGTTAGTAGTTAGTAGTTATTAGTTAGTAGTTAGTAGTTAGTAGTTAGCAGTTAGTAGTGAGTAGTTAGTAGTTAGTAGTTAGTAGTTATTATTTAGTAGTTAGTAGTTAGTAATTAGTAGTTATTAGTTAGTAGTTAGTAGTTAGTAGTTGGCAGTTAGTAGTTACTAGTTAGTAGTTAATAGTTATTAGTTAGTAGTTAGTAGTTAGTAGTTATTAGTTATTAGTTAGTATTTAGTAGTTATTAGTTAGTAGTTAGTAGTTAGTAGTTAGTAGTTTGTAGTAAGTAGTCAGTAGTTAGTAGTTAGTAGTTATTAGTTAGTAGTTAGTAGTTAGTAGTCAGTAGTTAGTAGTTAGCAGTTAGTAGTTATTAGTTAGTAGTTAGTAGTTAGTAGTTAGCAGTTAGTAGTGAGTAGTTAGTAATTAGTAGTTAGTAGTTAGTAGTTATTAGTTAGTAGTTAGTAGTTAGTAGTCAGTAGTTAGTAGTTAGCAGTTAGTAGTTAGTAGTTAGTAGTTAGTAGTTATTAGTTAGTAGTTAGTAGTTAGTAGTTAGTAGTTAGTAGTTAGTAGTTAGTAGTTAGTAGTTAGTAGTTAGTAGTTAGTAGTTAGTAGTTAGTAGTTATTAGCTAGTAATTAGTAGTTAGTAGTTAGTAGTTAGCAGTTAGTAGTTATTAGTTAGTAGTTAGTAGTTAGTAGTTAGCAGTTAGTAGTGAGTAGTTAGTATTTAGTAGTTATTAGTTAGTAGTTAGTAGTTAGTAGTTAGTAGTTATTAGTTAGTAGTTAGTAGTTAGTAGTTGGCAGTTAGTAGTTAGTAGTTAGTAGTTAGTAGTTATTAGTTAGTAGTTAGTAGTTAGTAGTTATTAGTTAGTAGTTAGTAGTTAGTAGTTAGTAGTTTGTAGTAAGTAGTCAGTAGTTAGTAGTTAGTAGTCAGTAGTTAGTAGTTAGTAGTTAGTAGTTAGTAGTTAGTAGTTAGTAGTTAGTAGTTAGTAGTTAGTAGTTAGTAGTTAGTAGCTATTAGCTAGTAATTAGTAGTTAGTAGTTAGTAGTTAGTAGTTATTAGTTAGTAGTTAGTAGTTAGTAGTTAGCAGTTAGTAGCTAGTAGTTAGTAGTTAGTAGTTATTAGTTTGTAGTTAGTAGTTAGTAGTTAGTAGTTAGTGGTTATTAGTTAGTAGTTAGTAGTTAGTAGTTAGCAGTTAGTAGTTAGTAGTTAGTGGTTAGTAGTTAGTAGTTATTAGTTAGTAGTTAGTAAGTAGTAGTTATTAGTTAGTAGTTAATAGTTAGTAGTTATTAGTTAGTAGTTAGTAGTTAGTAGTTAGTAGTTAGTAGTTAGTAGTTAGTAGTTAGTAGTTAGTAGGTAGTAGTCAGTAGTTAGTAGTTAGTAGTTAGTAGTTAGTAGTTAGTAGTTAGTAGTTAGTAGTCAGTAGTTAGTTTTTAGTAGTTAGTAGTTAGTAGTTAGTATGTAGTAGTTAATAGTTAGTAGTTAGCAGTTAGTAGTTAGTGGTTAGTAGTTAGTAGATAGCAGCTGGTAGTTAATAGTTAGTAGTTAGTAGTTATTAGTTAGTAGTTAGTAGTTAGAAGTTAGTTGTTAGTTGTTAGTAGTTAGTAGTTAGAAGTTAGTAGTTAGTAGTTAGTAGTTAGTAATTAGTAGTTAGTAGTTAGTAGTTAGTAGTTAGTAGTTAGTAGTTAGTAGTTAGTAGTTAGTAGTTAGTAGTTAGTAGTTAGTAGTCAGTAGTTAGTAGTTAGTGTGTAGTAGTTAATAGTTAGTAGTTAGCAGTTAGTAGTTAGTAGTTAGTAGTTAGTAGTTAGTAGATAGTAGCTGGTAGTTAATAGTTAGTAGTTAGTAGTTAGTAGTTATTAGTTAGTAGTTATTAGTTAGAAGTTAGTTGTTAGTTGTTAGTAGTTAGTAGTTAGAAGTTAGCAGTTAGTAGCTAGTAGTTAGTAGTTAGTAGTTATTAGTTAGTAGTTAGTAGTTAGTAGTTAGTAGTTAGTAGTTATTAGTTAGCAGTTAGTAGTTAGTAGTTAGTAGTTAGTAGTTAGCAGTTAGTAGTTAGTAGTTAGTGGTTAGTAGTTAGTAGTTATTAGTTAGTAGTTAGTAGTTAGTAGTTATTAGTTAGTAGTTAATAGTTAGTAGTTATTAGTTAGTAGTTAGTAGTTAGTAGTTAGTAGTTAGTAGTTAGTAGCTAGTAGGTAGTAGTCAGTAGTTAGTAGTTAGTTGTTAGTAGTTAGTAGTTAGTAGTTAGTAGTTAGTAGTTAGTAGTCAGTAGTTAGTTTTTAGTAGTTAGTAGTTAGTAGTTAGTATGTAGTAGTTAATAGTTAGTAGTTAGCAGTTAGTAGTTACTGGTTAGTAGTTAGTAGATAGCAGCTGGTAGTTAATAGTTAGTAGTTAGTAGTTAGTAGTTATTAGTTAGTAGTTAGTAGTTAGAAGTTAGTTGTTAGTTGTTAGTAGTTAGTCGTTAGAAGTTAGTAGTTAGTAGTTAGTAGTTAGTAATTAGTAGTTAGTAGTTAGTAGTTAGTAGTTAGTAGTTAGTAGTTAGTAGTTAGTAGTTAGTAGTTAGTAGTTAGTAGTTAGTAGTTAGTAGTTAGTAGTTAGTAGTTAGTAGCTAGTAGGTAGTAGTCAGTAGTTAGTAGTTAGTTGTTAGTAGTTAGTAGTTAGTAGTTAGTAGTTAGTAGTTAGTAGTCAGTAGTTAGTTTTTAGTAGTTAGTAGTTAGTAGTTAATATGTAGTAGTTAATAGTTAGTAGTTAGCAGTTAGTAGTTACTGGTTAGTAGTTAGTAGATAGCAGCTGGTAGTTAATAGTTAGTAGTTAGTAGTTAGTAGTTATTAGTTAGTAGTTAGTAGTTAGAAGTTAGTTGTTAGTTGTTAGTAGTTAGTCGTTAGAAGTTAGTAGTTAGTAGTTAGTAGTTAGTAATTAGTAGTTAGTAGTTAGTAGTTAGTAGTTAGTAGTTAGTAGTTAGTAGTTAGTAGTTAGCAGTTAGTAGTTAGTAGTTAGTAGTTAGTAGATAGTAGCTGGTAGTTAATAGTTAGTAGTTAGTAGTTAGTAGTTATTAGTTAGTAGTTAGTAGTTAGAAGTTAGTTGTTAGTTGTTAGTAGTTAGTAGTTAGAAGTTAGTAGTTAGTAGTTAGTAGTTAGTAATTAGTAGTTAGTAGTTAGTAGTTAGTAGTTAGTAGTTAGTAGTTAGTAGTTAGTAGTTAGTGGTTAGTAGTTAGTAGTTAGTAGTTAGTAGTTAGTAGTTAGTAGTTATTAGCTAGTAATTAGTAGTTAGTAGTTAGTAGTTAGCAGTTAGTAGTTATTAGTTAGTAGTTAGTAGTTAGTAGTTAGCAGTTAGTAGTTAGTAGTTAGTGGTTAGTAGTTAGTAGTTATTAGTTAGTAGTTAGTAGTTAGTAGTTATTAGTTAGTAGTTAGTAGTTAGTAGTTATTAGTTAGTAGTTAGTAGTTAGTAGTTAGTAGGTAGTAGTCAGTAGTTAGTAGTTAGTAGTTAGTAGTTTGTAGTTAGTAGTTAGTAGTTAGTAGTTAGTAGTCAGTAGTTAGTATTTAGTAGTTAGTAGTTAGTAGTTAGTATGTAGTAGTTAATAGTTAGTAGTTAGCAGTTAGTAGTTAGTAGTTAGTAGTTAGTAGATAGCAGCTGGTAGTTAATAGTTAGTAGTTAGTAGTTAGTAGTTATTAGTTAGTAGTTAGTTGTTAGTAGTTAGTCGTTAGAAGTTAGTAGTTAGTAGTTAGTAGTTAGTAATTAGTAGTTAGTAGTTAGTAGTTAGTAGTTAGTAGTTAGTAGTTAGTAGTTAGTAGTTAGTAGTTAGCAGTTAGTAGTTAGTAGTTAGTAGTTAGTAGATAGTAGCTGGTAGTTAATAGTTAGTAGTTAGTAGTTAGTAGTTATAAGTTAGTAGTTAGGAGTTAGAAGTTAGTTGTTAGTTGTTAGTAGTTAGTAGTTAGAAGTTAGTAGTTAGTAGTTAGTAGTTAGTAATTAGTAGTTAGTAGTTAGTAGTTAGTAGTTAGTAGTTAGTAGTTAGTAGTTAGTAGTTAGTAGTTAGTGGTTAGTAGTTAGTAGTTAGTAGTTAGTAGTTAGTAGTTAGTAGTTATTAGCTAGTAATTAGTAGTTAGTAGTTAGTAGTTAGCAGTTAGTAGTTATTAGTTAGTAGTTAGTAGTTATTAGTTAGCAGTTAGTAGTTAGTAGTTAGTGGTTAGTAGTTAGTAGTTATTAGTTAGTAGTTAGTAGTTAGTAGTTATTAGTTAGTAGTTAGTAGTTAGTAGTTATTAGTTAGTAGTTAGTAGTTAGTAGTTAGTAGGTAGTAGTCAGTAGTTAGTAGTTAGTAGTTAGTAGTTAGTAGTTAGTAGTTAGTAGTTAGTAGTTAGTAGTCAGTAGTTAGTATTTAGTAGTTAGTAGTTAGTAGTTAGTATGTAGTAGTTAATAGTTAGTAGTTAGCAGTTAGTAGTTAGTAGTTAGTAGTTAGTAGATAGCAGCTGGTAGTTAATAGTTAGTAGTTAGTAGTTAGTAGTTATTAGTTAGTAGTTAGTAGTTAGAAGTTAGTTGTTAGTTGTTAGTAGTTAGTAGTTAGAAGTTAGTAGTTAGTAGTTAGTAGTTAGTAATTAGTAGTTAGTAGTTAGTAGTTAGTAGTTAGTAGTTAGTAGTTAGTAGTTAGTAGATAGTAGTTAGTAGTTAGTAGTTAGTAGTTAGTAGTTAGTAGTTAGTAGTTAGTAGTTAGTAGTTAGTGTGTAGTAGTTAATAGTTAGTAGTTAGCAGTTAATAGTTAGTAGTTAGTAGTTAGTAGTTAGTAGATAGTAATTAGAAGTTAGTTGTTAGTTGTTAGTAGTTAGTAGTTAGAAGTTAGTATTTAGTAGTTAGTAATTAGTAGTTAGTAGTTAGTAGTTAGTAGTTAGTAGTTAGTAGTTAGTAGTTAGTAGTTAGTAGTTAGTAGTTAGTAGTTAGTAGTTAGTAGTTAGTGGTTAGTAGTTAGTAGTTAGTAGTTAGCAGTTAATAGTTAGTAGTTAGTAGTTAGTAGTAAGTAGTTATTAGTTAGTAGTTAGTAGTTAGAAGTTAGTTGTTAGTTGTTAGTAGTTAGTAGTTAGAAGTTAGTAGTTAGTAGTTAGTAGTTAGTAATTAGTAGTTATAAGTTAGTAGTTAGTAGTTAGAAGTTAGTTTTTAGTTGTTAGTAGTTAGTAGTTAGAAGTTAGTAGTTAGTAGTTAGTAGTTAGTAATTAGTAGTTAGTAGTTAGTAGTTAGTAGTTAGTAGTTAGTAGTTAGCAGTTAGTAGTTATTAGTTAGTAGTTAGTAGTTAGTGGTTAGTATTTAGTAGTTATTAGTTAGTAGTTAGTAGTTAGTAGTTATTAGTTAGTAGTTAGTAGTTAGAAGTTAGTTGTCAGTTGTTAGTAGTTAGTAGTTAGAAGTTAGTAGTTAGTAGTTAGTAATTATTAGTTAGTAGTTAGTAGTTAGAAGTTAGTTGTTAGTTGTTAGTAGTTAGTAGTTGGAAGTTAGTAGTTAGTAGTTAGTAGTTAGTAATTAGTAGTTAGTAGTTAGTAGTTAGTAGTTAGTAGTTAGTAGTTAGTAGTTAGTAGTTAGTAGTTAGTAGTTAGTAGTTAGTAGTTAGTAGTTAGTAGTTAGTAGTTAGTAGTTAGTAGTTAGTGGTTAGTAGTTAGTAGTTAGTAGTTAGTAGTTAGTAGTTAGTAGTTAGTAGTTATTAGCTAGTAATTAGTAGTTAGTAGTTAGTAGTTAGCAGTTAGTAGTTATTAGTTAGTAGTTAGTAGTTAGTAGTTAGCAGTTAGTAGTTAGCAGTTAGTGGTTAGTAGTTAGTAGTTATTAGTTAGTAGTTAGTAGTTAGTAGTTATTAGTTAGTAGTTAGTAGTTAGTAGTTATTAGTTAGTAGTTAGTAGTTAGTAGTTAGTAGTTAGTAGGTAGTAGTCAGTAGTTAGTAGTTAGTAGTTAGTAGTTAGTTGTTAGTAGTTAGTAGTTAGTAGTTAGTAGTCAGTAGTTAGTAGTTAGTAGTTAGTAGTTAGTATGTAGTAGTTAATAGTTAGTAGTTAGCAGTTAGTAGTTAGTAGTTAGTAGTTAGTAGATAGCAGCTGGTAGTTAATAGTTAGTAGTTAGTAGTTAGTAGTTATTAGTTAGTAGTTAGTAGTTAGAAGTTAGTTGTTAGTTGTTAGTAGTTAGTAGTTAAAGTTAGTAGTTAGTAGTTAGTAGTTAGTAATTAGTAGTTAGTAGTTAGTAGTTAGTAGTTAGTAGTTAGTAGTTAGTAGTTAGTAGTTAGTAGTTAGTAGTTAGTAGTTAGTAGTTAGTAGTTAGTAGTTAGTAGTTAGTAGTTAGTAGTTAGTAGTTAGTGTGTAGTAGTTAATAGTTAGTAGTTAGCAGTTAGTAGTTAGTAGTTAGTAGTTAGTAGTTAGTAGATTGTAGCTGGTAGTTAATAGTTAGTAGTTAGTAGTTAGTAGTTATTAGTTAGTAGTTAGTAGTTAGAAGTTAGTTGTTAGTTGTTAGTAGTTAGTAGTTAGAAGTTAGTAGTTAGTAGTTAGTAATTAGTAGTTAGTAGTTAGTAGTTAGTAGTTAGTAGTTAGTGTGTAGTAGTTAATAGTTAGTAGTTAGCAGTTAGTAGTTAGTAGTTAGTAGTTAGTAGATAGTAGCCGGTAGTTAATAGTTAGTAGTTAGTAGTTAGTAGTTATTAGTTAGTAGTTAGTAGTTAGAAGTTAGTTGTTAGTTGTTAGTAGTTAGTAGTTAGAAGTTAGTAGTTAGTAGTTAGTAGTTAGTAATTAGTAGTTAGTAGTTAGTAGTTAGTAGTTAGTAGTTAGTAGTTAGTAGTTAGTAGTTAGTAGTTAGTAGTTAGTAGTTAGTAGTTAGTAGTTAGTGGTTAGTAGTTAGTAGTTAGTAGTTAGTAGTTATTAGCTAGTAATTAGTAGTTAGTAGTTAGTAGTTAGTAGTTAGCAGTTAGTAGTTAGCAGTTAGTGGTTAGTAGTTAGTAGTTATTAGTTAGTAGTTAGTAGTTAGTAGTTATTAGTTAGTAGTTAGTAGTTAGTAGTTATTAGTTAGTAGTTAGTAGTTAGTAGTTAGTAGTTAGTAGTTAGTAGTTAGTAGTTAGTAGTTAGTAGTTAGTAGTTAGTAGTTAGTAGTTAGTAGTTAGTAGTTAGTAGTTAGTAGTTAGTAGTTAGTAGTTAGTAGTTAGTAGTTAGTAGTTAGTAGTTAGTAGTTAGTAGTTAGTAGTTAGTAGTTAGTAGTTAGTAGTTAGTGGTTAGTAGTTAGTAGTTAGTAGTTAGTAGTTAGTAGTTAGTAGTTAGTAGTTAGTAGTTATTAGCTAGTAATTAGTAGTTAATAGTTAGTAGTTAGCAGTTAGTAGTTATTAGTTAGTAGTTAGTAGTTAGTAGTTAGCAGTTAGTAGTTAGCAGTTAGTGGTTAGTAGTTAGTAGTTATTAGTTAGTAGTTAGTAGTTAGTAGTTATTAGTTAGTAGTTAGTAGTTAGTAGTTATTAGTTAGTAGTTAGTAGTTAGTAGTTAGTAGTTAGTAGGTAGTAGTCAGTAGTTAGTAGTTAGTAGTTAGTAGTTAGTTGTTAGTAGTTAGTAGTTAGTAGTTAGTAGTCAGTAGTTAGTAGTTAGTAGTTAGTAGTTAGTATGTAGTAGCTAATAGTTAGTAGTTAGCAGTTAGTAGTTAGTAGTTAGTAGTTAGTAGATAGCAGCTGGTAGTTAATAGTTAGTAGTTAGTAGTTAGTAGTTATTAGTTAGTAGTTAGTAGTTAGAAGTTAGTTGTTAGTTGTTAGTAGTTAGTAGTTAGAAGTTAGTAGTTAGTAGTTAGTAGTTAGTAGTTATTAGTTAGTAGTTAGTAGTTAGTAGTTAGTAGGTAGTAGTCAGTAGTTAGTAGTTAGTAGTTAGTAGTTAGTTGTTAGTAGTTAGTAGTTAGTAGTTAGTAGTCAGTAGTTAGTAGTTAGTAGTTAGTAGTTAGTTGTTAGTAGTTAGTAGTTAGTAGTTAGTAGTTAGTAGTTAGTAGTTAGTAGTTAGTGGTTAGTAGTTAGTAGTTAGTAGTTAGTAGTTAGTAGTTAGTAGTTAGTAGTTAGTAGTTATTAGCTAGTAATTAGTAGTTAATAGTTAGTAGATAGCAGTTAGTAGTTATTAGTTAGTAGTTAGTAGTTAGTAGTTAGCAGTTAGTAGTTAGCAGTTAGTGGTTAGTAGTTAGTAGTTATTAGTTAGTAGTTAGTAGTTAGTAGTTATTAGTTAGTAGTTAGTAGTTAGTAGTTATTAGTTAGTAGTTAGTAGTTAGTAGTTAGTAGTTAGTAGGTAGTAGTCAGTAGTTAGTAGTTAGTAGTTAGTAGTTAGTTGTTAGTAGTTAGTAGTTAGTAGTTAGTAGTCAGTAGTTAGTAGTTAGTAGTTAGTAGTTAGTATGTAGTAGCTAATAGTTAGTAGTTAGCAGTTAGTAGTTAGTAGTTAGTAGTTAGTAGATAGCAGCTGGTAGTTAATAGTTAGTAGTTAGTAGTTAGTAGTTATTAGTTAGTAGTTAGTAGTTAGAAGTTAGTTGTTAGTTGTTAGTAGTTAGTAGTTAGAAGTTAGTAGTTAGTAGTTAGTAGTTAGTAATTAGTAGTTAGTAGTTAGTAGTTAGTAGTTAGTAGTTAGTAGTTAGTAGTTAGTAGTTAGTAGTTAGTAGTTAGTAGTTAGTAGTTAGTAGTTAGTAGTTAGTAGTTAGTAGTTAGTGTGTAGTAGTTAATAGTTAGTAGTTAGCAGTTAGTAGTTAGTAGTTAGTAGTTAGTAGTTAGTAGATTGTAGCTGGTAGTTAATAGTTAGTAGTTAGTAGTTAGTAGTTATTAGTTAGTAGTTAGTAGTTAGAAGTTAGTTGTTAGTTGTCAGTAGTTAGTAGTTAGAAGTTAGTAGTTAGTAGTTAGTAATTAGTAGTTAGTAGTTAGTAGTTAGTAGTTAGTAGTTAGTAGTTAGTGTGTAGTAGTTAATAGTTAGTAGTTAGCAGTTAGTGGTTAGTAGTTAGTAGTTATTAGTTAGTAGTTAGTAGTTAGTAGTTATTAGTTAGTAGTTAGTAGTTAGTAGTTATTAGTTAGTAGTTAGTAGTTAGTAGTTAGTAGGTAGTAGTCAGTAGTTAGTAGTTAGTAGTTAGTAGTTAGTTGTTAGTAGTTAGTAGTTAGTAGTTAGTAGTCAGTAGTTAGTAGTTAGTAGTTAGTAGTTAGTAGTTATTAGTTAGTAGTTAGTAGTTAGTAGTTAGTAGGTAGTAGTCAGTAGTTAGTAGTTAGTAGTTAGTAGTTAGTTGTTAGTAGTTAGTAGTTAGTAGTTAGTAGTCAGTAGTTAGTAGTTAGTAGTTAGTAGTTAGTAGTTAGTAGTTAGTAGTTAGTAGTTAGTAGTTAGTAGTTAGTAGTTAGTAGTTAGTGGTTAGTAGTTAGTAGTTAGTAGTTAGTAGTTAGTAGTTAGTAGTTAGTAGTTATTAGCTAGTAATTAGTAGTTAATAGTTAGTAGTTAGCAGTTAGTAGTTATTAGTTAGTAGTTAGTAGTTAGTAGTTAGCAGTTAGTAGTTAGCAGTTAGTGGTTAGTAGTTAGTAGTTAGTAGTTATTAGTTAGTAGTTAGTAGTTAGTAGTTATTAGTTAGTAGTTAGTAGTTAGTAGTTATTAGTTAGTAGTTAGTAGTTAGTAGTTAGTAGTTAGTAGTTAGTAGGTAGTAGTCAGTAGTTAGTAGTTAGTAGTTAGTAGTTAGTTGTTAGTAGTTAGTAGTTAGTAGTTAGTAGTCAGTAGTTAGTAGTTAGTAGTTAGTAGTTAGTATGTAGTAGCTAATAGTTAGTAGTTAGCAGTTAGTAGTTAGTAGTTAGTAGTTAGTAGATAGCAGCTGGTAGTTAATAGTTAGTAGTTAGTAGTTAGTAGTTATTAGTTAGTAGTTAGTAGTTAGAAGTTAGTTGTTAGTTGTTAGTAGTTAGTAGTTAGAAGTTAGTAGTTAGTAGTTAGTAGTTAGTAATTAGTAGTTAGTAGTTAGTAGTTAGTAGTTAGTAGTTAGTAGTTAGTAGTTAGTAGTTAGTAGTTAGTAGTTAGTAGTTAGTAGTTAGTAGTTAGTAGTTAGTAGTTAGTGTGTAGTAGTTAATAGTTAGTAGTTAGCAGTTAGTAGTTAGTAGTTAGTAGTTAGTAGTTAGTAGATTGTAGCTGGTAGTTAATAGTTAGTAGTTAGTAGTTAGTAGTTATTAGTTAGTAGTTAGTAGTTAGAAGTTAGTTGTTAGTTGTCAGTAGTTAGTAGTTAGAAGTTAGTAGTTAGTAGTTAGTAATTAGTAGTTAGTAGTTAGTAGTTAGTAGTTAGTAGTTAGTAGTTAGTGTGTAGTAGTTAATAGTTAGTAGTTAGCAGTTAGTAGTTAGTAGTTAGTAGTTAGTAGTTAGTAGATAGTAGCCGGTAGTTAATAGTTAGTAGTTAGTAGTTAGTAGTTATTAGTTAGTAGTTAGTAGTTAGAAGTTAGTTGTTAGTTGTTAGTAGTTAGTAGTTAGAAGTTAGTAGTTATAGTTAGTAGTTAGTAATTAGTAGTTAGTAGTTAGTAGTTAGTAGTTAGTAGTTAGTAGTTAGTAGTTAGTAGTTAGTAGTTAGTAGTTAGTGGTTAGTAGTTAGTAGTTAGTAGTTAGTAGTTATTAGCTAGTAATTAGTAGTTAGTAGTTAGTAGTTAGTAGTTAGCAGTTAGTAGTTATTAGTTAGTAGTTAGTAGTTAGTAGTTAGCAGTTAAAAGTGAGTAGTTAGTAGTTAGTAGTTAGTAGTTATTTGTTAGTAGTCAGTAGTTAGTAGTTATTAGTTAGTAGTTAGTAGTTAGTAGTTGGCAGTTAGTAGTTAGTAGTTAGTAGTTAGTAGTTAGTAGTTAGTAGTTAGTAGTTAGTAGTTAGTAGTTAGTGGTTAGTAGTTAGTAGTTAGTAGTTAGTAGTTATTAGCTAGTAATTAGTACTTAGTAGTTAGTAGTTAGTAGTTAGCAGATAGTAGTTATTAGTTAGTAGTTAGTAGTTAGTAGTTAGCAGTTAGTAGTGAGTAGTTAGTAGTTAGTAGTTAGTAGTTATTTGTTAGTAGTTAGTAGTTAGTAGTTATTAGTTAGTAGTTAGTAGTTAGTAGTTGGCAGTTAGTAGTTAGTAGTTAGTAGTTAGTAGTTATTAGTTAGTAGTTAGTAGTTAGTAGTTGGCAGTTAGTAGTTAGAAGTTAGTAGTTAGTAGTTAGTAGTTAGTAGTTATTAGTTAGTAGTTAGTAGTTAGTAGTTATTAGTTAGTAGTTAGTAGTTAGTAGTTAGTAGTCAGTAGTTACTAATTAGTAGTCAGTAGTTAGTAGTTAGCAGTTAGTAGTTAGTAGTTAGTAGTTAGTAGTTAGTAGTTAGTAGTTAGTAGTTAGTAGTTAGTAGTTAGTAGTTAGTAGTTAGTAGTTAGTAGTTGGTAGTTAGTAGTTAGTAGTTAGTAGTTAGTAGTTATTAGTTAGTAGTTAGTAGTTAGCAGTTAATAGTTAGTAGTTAGTAGTTAGTAGTTAGCAGTTAGTAGTGAGTAGTTAGTAGTTAGTAGTTAGTAGTTATTTGTTAGTAGTTAGTAGTTAGTAGTTATTAGTTAGTAGTTAGTAGTTAGTAGTTGGCAGTTAGTAGTTAGTAGTTAGTAGTTAGTAGTTAGTAGTTATTAGTTAGTAGTTAGTAGTTAGTAGTTGGCAGTTAGTAGTTAGTAGTTAGTAGTTAGTAGTTAGTAGTTAGTAGTTAGTAGTTAGTAGTTAGTAGTTAGTAGTTATTAGCTAGTAATTAGTAGTTAGTAGTTAGTAGTTAGTAGTTAGCAGTTAGTAGTTATTAGTTAGTAGTTAGTAGTTAGTAGTTAGCAGTTAGTAGTGAGTAGTCAGTAGTTAGTAGTTAGTAGTTATTTGTTAGTAGTCAGTAGTTAGTAGTTATTAGTTAGTAGTTAGTAGTTAGTAGTTATTAGTTAGTAGTTAGTAGTTAGTAGTTGGCAGTTAGTAGTTAGTAGTTAGTAGTTAGTAGTTAGTAGTTAGTGGTTAGTAGTTAGTAGTTAGTAGTTAGTAGTTATTAGCTAGTAATTAGTAGTTAGTAGTTAGTAGTTAGTAGTTAGCAGTTAGTAGTTATTAGTTAGTAGTTAGTAGTTAGTAGTTAGCAGTTAGTAGTGAGTAGTTAGTAGTTAGTAGTTAGTAGTTATTTGTTAGTAGTTAGTAGTTAGTAGTTATTAGTTAGTAGTTAGTAGTTAGTAGTTGGCAGTTAGTAGTTAGTAGTTAGTAGTTAGTAGTTATTAGTTAGTAGTTAGTAGTTAGTAGTTGGCAGTTAGTAGTTAGTAGTTAGTAGTTAGTAGTTAGTAGTTATTAGTTAGTAGTTAGTAGTTAGTAGTTGGCAGTTAGTAGTTAGTAGTTAGTAGTTAGTAGTTAGTAGTTAGTAGTTAGTAGTTATTAGTTAGTAGTTAGTAGTTAGTAGTTATTAGTTAGTAGTTAGTAGTTAGTAGTTAGTAGTCAGTAGTTACTAATTAGTAGTCAGTAGTTAGTAGTTAGCAGTTAGTAGTTAGTAGTTAGTAGTTAGTAGTTAGTAGTTAGTAGTTAGTAGTTAGTAGTTAGTAGTTAGTAGTTAGTAGTTAGTAGTTAGTAGTTAGTAGTTAGTAGTTAGTAGTTAGTAGTTAGTAGTTAGTAGTTAGTAGTTATTAGTTAGTAGTTAGTAGTTAGCAGTTAATAGTTAGTAGTTAGTAGTTAGTAGTTAGTAGTTATTAGTTAGTAGTTAGTAGTCAGTAGTTATTAGTTAGTAGTTAGTAGTTAGTAGTTATTAGTTAGTAGTTAGTAGTTAGTAGTTAGTAGTGAGTAGATAGTAGTTAGTAGTTAGTAGTTAGTAGTTAGTAGTCAGTAGTTAGTATTTAGTAGTTAGTAGTTAGTAGTTAGTAGTTAGTAGTTAGTAGTTATTAGTTAGTAGTTAGTAGTTAGTAGTTAGTAGTCAGTAGTTACTAATTAGTAGTCAGTAGTTAGTAGTTAGCAGTTAGTAGTTAGTAGTTAGTAGTTAGTAGTTAGTAGTTATTAGTTAGTAGTTAGTAGTTAGTAGTTGGCAGTTAGTAGTTAGTAGTTAGTAGTTAGTAGTTATTAGTTAGTTGTTAGTAGTTAGTAGTTGGCAGTTAGTAGTTAGTAGTTAGTAGTTAGTAGTTAGTAGTTAGTAGTTAGTAGTTATTAGTTAGTAGTTAGTAGTTAGTAGTTATTAGTTAGTAGTTAGTAGTTAGTAGTTAGTAGTCAGTAGTTACTAATTAGTAGTCAGTAGTTAGTAGTTAGCAGTTAGTAGTTAGTAGTTAGTAGTTAGTAGTTAGTAGTTAGTAGTTAGTAGTTAGTAGTTAGTAGTTAGTAGTTAGTAGTTAGTAGTTAGTAGTTAGTAGTTAGTAGTTAGTAGTTATTAGTTAGTAGTTAGTAGTTAGCAGTTAATAGTTAGTAGTTAGTAGTTAGTAGTTAGCAGTTAGTAGTGAGTAGTTAGTAGTTAGTAGTCAGTAGTTATTTGTTAGTAGTTAGTAGTTAGTAGTTATTAGTTAGTAGTTAGTAGTTAGTAGTTGGCAGTTAGTAGTTAGTAGTTAGTAGTTAGTAGTTAGTAGTTATTAGTTAGTAGTTAGTAGTTAGTAGTTGGCAGTTAGTAGTTAGTAGTTAGTAGTTAGTAGTTAGTAGTTAGTAGTTATTAGTTAGTAGTTAGTAGTTAGTAGTTATTAGTTAGTAGTTAGTAGTTAGTAGTTAGTAGTCAGTAGTTACTAATTAGTAGTCAGTAGTTAGTAGTTAGCAGTTAGTAGTTAGTAGTTAGTAGTTAGTAGTTAGTAGATAGTAGTTAGTAGTTAGTAGTTAGTAGTTAGTAGTTAGTAGTTAGTAGTTAGTAGTTAGTAGTTAGTAGTTAGTAGTTAGTAGTTAGTAGTTAGTAGTTATTAGTTAGTAGTTAGTAGTTAGCAGTTAATAGTTAGTAGTTAGTAGTTAGTAGTTAGTAGTTATTAGTTAGTAGTTAGTAGTCAGTAGTTATTAGTTAGTAGTTAGTAGTTAGTAGTTATTAGTTAGTAGTTAGTAGTTAGTAGTTAGTAGTGAGTAGATAGTAGTTAGTAGTTAGTAGTTAGTAGTTAGTAGTCAGTAGTTAGTATTTAGTAGTTAGTAGTTAGTAGTTAGTATGTAGTAGTTAATAGTTAGTAGTTAGCAGTTAGTAGTTAGTAGTTAGTAGTTAGTAGTTTGTAGATAGTAGCTGGTAGTTAATAGTTAGTAGTTAGTAGTTAGTAGTTATTAGTTAGTAGTTAGTAGTTAGAAGTTAGTTGTTAGTTGTTAGTAGTTGGTAGTTAGAAGTTAGTAGTTAGTAGTTAGTAGTTAGTAATTAGTAGTTAGTAGTTAGTAGTTAGTAGTTAGTAGTTAGTAGTTAGTAGTTAGTAGTTAGTAGTCAGTAGTCTGTAGTTAGTAGTTAGCAGTTAGTAGTTAGTAGTTAGTAGTTAGTAGTTAGTAGTTAGTAGTTAGTAATTAGTAGTTATTAGTTAGTAGTTATTAGGTAGTAGTTAGCAGTTAGTAGTTAGTAGTTAGTGGTTAGTAGTTAGTAGTTAGTAGTTAGTAGTTAGAAGTTAGTAGTTAGTAGTTAGTTGTTAGTAGTTAGTAGTTATTAGCTAGTAATTAGTAGTTAGTAGTTAGTAGTTAATAGTTAGTAGTTAGTAGTTAGTAGTTAGTAGTTAGTAGTTATTAGTTATTAGTTATTAGTTATTAGTTATTAGTTAGTAGTTAGTAGTTAGTAGTTAGCAGTTCGTAGTTAGTAGTTAGTAGTTAGTAGTTAGTAGTTAGTAGTTATTAGTTAGTAGTTAGTAGTTAGTAGTTCGCAGTTAATAGTTAGTAGTTAGTAGTTAGTAGTTAGTAGTTATTAGTTAGTAGTTAGTAGTCAGTAGTTATTAGTTAGTAGTTAGTAGTTAGTTGTTAGTAGTTAGTAGTTATTAGCTAGTAATTAGTAGTTAGTAGTTAGTAGTTAATAGTTAGTAGTTAGTAGTTAGTAGTTATTAGTTATTAGTTATTAGTTATTAGTTATTAGTTATTAGTTATTAGTTATTCGTTAGTAGTTAGTAGTTAGTAGTTAGCAGTTCGTAGTTAGTAGTTAGTAGTTAGTAGTTAGTAGTTATTAGTTAGTAGTTAGTAGTTAGTAGTTAGCAGTTAATAGTTAGTAGTTAGTAGTTAGTAGTTAGTAGTTATTAGTTAGTAGTTAGTAGTCAGTAGTCAGTAGTTATTAGTTAGTAGTTAGTAGTTAGTAGTTATTAGTTAGTAGTTAGTAGTTAGTAGTTAGTAGTTAGTAGTTAGTAGTTAGTAGTCAGTAGATAGTAGTTAGTAGTTAGTAGTTATTAGCTAGTAATTAGTAGTTAGTAGTTATTAGTTAGTAGTTAGTAGTTAGTAGTTAGCAGTTAGTAGATAGTAGTTAGTAGTTAGTAGTTATTAGTTAGTAGTTAGTAGTTAGTAGTTAGTAGTTATTAGTTAGTAGTTAGTAGTTAGTAGTTAGCAGTTAATAGTTAGTAGTTATTAGTTAGTAGTTAGTAGTTATTAGTTAGTAGTTAGTAGTCAGTAGTTATTAGTTAGTAGTTAGTAGTTAGTAGTTATTAGTTAGTAGTTAGTAGTTAGTAGTTAGTAGTTAGTAGTTAGTAGTTTGTAGTCAGTAGATAGTAGTTAGTAGTTAGTAGTTAGTAGTTAGTAGTTAGTAGTCAGTTGTTAGTATTTAGTAGTTAGTAGTTAGTAGTTAGTATGTAGTAGTTAATAGTTAGTAGTTAGCAGTTAGTAGTTAGTAGTTAGTAGTTAGTAGTTTGTAAATAGTAGCTGGTAGTTAATAGTTAGTAGTTAGTAGTTATTAGTTAGTAGTTAGTAGTTAGAAGTTAGTTGTTAGTTGTTAGTAGTTGGTAGTTAGAAGTTAGTAGTTAGTAGTTAGTAGTTAGTAATTAGTAGTTAGTAGTTAGTAGTTAGTAGTTAGTAGTTAGTAGTTAGTAGTTAGTAGTTAGTAGTTGAAAGTTAGTAGTTAGTGGTCAGTAGGTAGTAGTTAGCAGTTAGTAGTTAGTGACTAGTAGTTAGTAGTTAGTAGTTAGTAGTTAGTAATTAGTAGTTATTAGTTAGTAGTTATTAGGTAGTAGTTAGCAGTTAGTAGTTAGTAGTTAGTGGTTAGTAGTTAGTAGTTAGTAGTTAGTAGTTAGTAGTTAGTAGTTAGTAGTTAGTAGTTATTAGCTAGTAATTAGTAGTTAGTAGTTAGTAGTCAATAGTTAGTAGTTAGTAGTTAGTAGTTATTAGTTATTAGTTATTAGTTATTAGTTATTAGTTATTAGTTATTAGTTATTAGTTAGTAGTTAGTAGTTAGTAGTTAGTAGTTAGCAGTTCGTAGTTAGTAGTTAGTAGTTAGTAGTTAGGAGTTAGTCGTTAGTAGTTAGAAGTTAGTTGTTAGTTGTTAGTAGTTGGTAGTTAGAAGTTAGTAGTTAGTAGTTAGTAGTTAGTAATTAGTAGTTAGTAGTTAGTAGTTAGTAGTTAGTAGTTAGTAGTTAGTAGTTAGTAGTTAGTAGTTGAAAGTTAGTAGTTAGTGGTCAGTAGGTAGTAGTTAGCAGTTAGTAGTTAGTGATTAGTAGTTAGTAGTTAGTAGTTAGTAGTTAGTAATTAGTAGTTATTAGTTAGTAGTTATTAGGTAGTAGTTAGCAGTTAGTAGTTAGTAGTTAGTGGTTAGTAGTTAGTAGTTAGTAGTTAGTAGTTAGTAGTTAGTAGTTAGTAGTTAGTAGTTAGTAGTTATTAGCTAGTAATTAGTAGTTAGTAGTTAGTAGTTAATAGTTAGTAGTTAGTAGTTAGTAGTTATTAGTTATTAGTTATTAGTTATTAGTTATTAGTTATTAGTTAGTAGTTAGTAGTTAGTAGTTAGTAGTTAGCAGTTCGTAGTTAGTAGTTAGTAGTTAGTAGTTAGGAGTTAGTCGTTAGTAGTTAGTAATTAGTAGTTAGTAGTTAGTAGTTAATAGTTAGTAGTTAGTAGTTAGTAGTTATTAGTTATTAGTTATTAGTTATTAGTTATTAGTTATTAGTTAGTAGTTAGTAGTTAGTAGTTAGTAGTTAGCAGTTCGTAGTTAGTAGTTAGTAGTTAGTAGTTAGGAGTTAGTCGTTAGTAGTTAGTAGTTAGTAGTTAGTAGTTAGTAGTTAGTAGTTATTAGCTAGTAATTAGTAGTTAGTAGTTAGTAGTTAGTAGTTATTAGTTAGTAGTTAGTAGTTAGTAGTTAGCAGTTAGTAGCTAGTAGTTAGTAGTTAGTAGTTCTTAGTTAGTACTTAGTAGTTAGTAGTTAGTAGTTAGTAGTTAGTAGTTAGTAGTTATTAGTTAGTAGTTAGTAGTTAGTAGTTAGTAGTTATTAGTTAGTAGTTAGTAGTTAGTAGTTATTAGTTGGTAGTTAGTAGTTAGAAGTTAGTAGTTAGTAGTTAGTAGTTAGTAGTTAGTAGTTAGTAGTCAGTAGTTAGTATTTAGTAGTTAGTAGTTAGTAGTTAGTAGTCAGTAGTTAGTATTTAGTAGTTAGTAGTTAGTAGTTAGTATGTAGTAGTTAATAGTTAGTAGTTAGCAGTTAGTAGTTAGTAGTTACTAGTTAGTAGTTAGTAGATAGTAGCTGGTAGTTAATAGTTAGTAGTTAGTAGTTAGTAGTTATCAGTTAGTAGTTAGTAGTTCGTAGTTAGTAGTTAGTAGTTATTAGTTATTAGTTATTAGTTAGTAGTTAGTAGTTAGTAGTTAGTAGTTGGTAGTTAGCAGTTAGTAGTTAGTAGTTATTAGCTAGTAATTATTAGTTAGTAGTTAGTAGTTATTAGTTATTAGTTAGTAGTTATTAGTTATTAGTTAGTAGTTAGTAGTTAGCAGTTAGTAGCTAGTAGTTAGTAGTTAGTAGTTAGTAGTTGGTAGTTAGTAGTTAGTAATTAGTAGTTAGTAGTCAGTAGTTAGTATTTAGTAGTTAGTACTTAGTAGTTAGTAGTTAGTAGTTAGTAGTTAGTAGTTAGTAGTTATTAGTTAGTAGTTAGTAGTTAGTAGTTAGTAGTTATTAGTTAGTAGTTAGTAGTTAGTAGTTATTAGTTGGTAGTTAGTAGTTAGAAGTTAGTAGTTAGTAGTTAGTAGTTAGTAGTTAGTAGTCAGTAGTTAGTATTTAGTAGTTAGTAGTTAGTAGTTAGTAGTCAGTAGTTAGTATTTAGTAGTTAGTAGTTAGTAGTTAGTATGTAGTAGTTAATAGTTAGTAGTTAGCAGTTAGTAGTTAGTAGTTACTAGTTAGTAGTTAGTAGATAGTAGCTGGTAGTTAATAGTTAGTAGTTAGTAGTTAGTAGTTATCAGTTAGTAGTTAGTAGTTCGTAGTTAGTAGTTAGTAGTTATTAGTTATTAGTTATTAGTTAGTAGTTAGTAGTTAGTAGTTAGTAGTTGGTAGTTAGCAGTTAGTAGTTAGTAGTTATTAGCTAGTAATTATTAGTTAGTAGTTAGTAGTTATTAGTTATTAGTTAGTAGTTATTAGTTATTAGTTAGTAGTTAGTAGTTAGCAGTTAGTAGCTAGTAGTTAGTAGTTAGTAGTTAGTAGTTGGTAGTTAGTAGTTGGTAGTTAGTAGTTAGTAATTAGTAGTTAGTAGTCAGTAGTTAGTATTTAGTAGTTAGTACTTAGTAGTTAGTAGTTAGTAGTTAGTAGTTAGTAGTTAGTAGTTATTAGTTAGTAGTTAGTAGTTAGTAGTTAGTAGTTATTAGTTAGTAGTTAGTAGTTAGTAGTTATTAGTTGGTAGTTAGTAGTTAGAAGTTAGTAGTTAGTAGTTAGTAGTTAGTAGTTAGTAGTCAGTAGTTAGTATTTAGTAGTTAGTAGTTAGTAGTTAGTAGTCAGTAGTTAGTATTTAGTAGTTAGTAGTTAGTAGTTAGTATGTAGTAGTTAATAGTTAGTAGTTAGCAGTTAGTAGTTAGTAGTTACTAGTTAGTAGTTAGTAGATAGTAGCTGGTAGTTAATAGTTAGTAGTTAGTAGTTAGTAGTTATCAGTTAGTAGTTAGTAGTTCGTAGTTAGTAGTTAGTAGTTATTAGTTATTAGTTATTAGTTAGTAGTTAGTAGTTAGTAGTTAGTAGTTGGTAGTTAGCAGTTAGTAGTTAGTAGTTATTAGCTAGTAATTATTAGTTAGTAGTTAGTAGTTATTAGTTATTAGTTAGTAGTTATTAGTTATTAGTTAGTAGTTAGTAGTTAGCAGTTAGTAGCTAGTAGTTAGTAGTTAGTAGTTAGTAGTTGGTAGTTAGTAGTTAGTAATTAGTAGTTAGTAGTCAGTAGTTAGTATTTAGTAGTTAGTACTTAGTAGTTAGTAGTTAGTAGTTAGTAGTTAGTAGTTAGTAGTTATTAGTTAGTAGTTAGTAGTTAGTAGTTAGTAGTTATTAGTTAGTTGTTAGTAGTTAGTAGTTATTAGTTGGTAGTTAGTAGTTAGAAGTTAGTAGTTAGTAGTTAGTAGTTAGTAGTTAGTAGTTAGTAGTCAGTAGTTAGTATTTAGTAGTTAGTAGTTAGTAGTTAGTAGTCAGTAGTTAGTATTTAGTAGTTAGTAGTTAGTAGTTAGTATGTTGTAGTTAATAGTTAGTAGTTAGCAGTTAGTAGTTAGTAGTTACTAGTTAGTAGTTAGTAGATAGTAGCTGGTAGTTAATAGTTAGTAGTTAGTAGTTAGTAGTTATCAGTTAGTAGTTAGTAGTTCGTAGTTAGTAGTTAGTAGTTATTAGTTATTAGTTATTAGTTAGTAGTTAGTAGTTAGTAGTTAGTAGTTGGTAGTTAGCAGTTAGTAGTTAGTAGTTATTAGCTAGTAATTATTAGTTAGTAGTTAGTAGTTATTAGTTATTAGTTAGTAGTTATTAGTTATTAGTTAGTAGTTAGTAGTTAGCAGTTAGTAGCTAGTAGTTAGTAGTTAGTAGTTAGTAGTTGGTAGTTAGTAGTTAGTAATTAGTAGTTAGTAGTCAGTAGTTAGTATTTAGTAGTTAGTAGTTAGTAGTTAGTAGTCAGTAGTTAGTATTTAGTAGTTAGTAGTTAGTAGTTAGTATGTAGTAGTTAATAGTTAGTAGTTAGCAGTTAGTAGTTAGTAGTTACTAGTTAGTAGTTAGTAGATAGTAGCTGGTAGTTAATAGTTAGTAGTTAGTAGTTAGTAGTTATTAGTTAGTAGTTAGTAGTTCGTAGTTAGTAGTCATTAGTTATTAGTTATTAGTTATTAGTTAGTAGTTAGTAGTTAGTAGTTAGTAGTTGGTAGTTAGCAGTTAGTAGTTAGTAGTTATTAGCTAGTAATTAGTAGTGAGTAGTTAGTAGTTAGTAGTTATTAGTTAGTAGTTATTAGTTATTAGTTAGTAGTTAGTAGTTAGCAGTTAGTAGCTAGTAGTTAGTAGTTAGTAGTTATTAGTTAGTAGTTAGTAGTTAGTAGTTAGTAGTTAGTAGTTAGTAGTTAGTAGTTAGTAGTTAGCAGTTAGTAGTTAGTGGTTAGTAGTTAGTAGTTATTAGCTAGTAATTAGTAGTTAGTAGTTAGTAGTTAGTAGTTATTAGTTAGTAGTTAGTAGTTAGTAGTTAGCAGTTAGTAGCTAGTAGTTAGTAGTTAGTAGTTCTTAGTTAGTAGTTAGTAGTTAGTAGTTAGTAGTTAGTAGTTAGTAGTTAGTAGTTATTAGTTAGTAGTTTGTAGTTAGCAGTTAGTAGTTAGTAGTTAGTAGTTAGTAGTTATTAGCTAGTAATTAGTAGTTAGTAGTTAGTAGTTAGTAGTTATTAGTTAGTAGTTAGTAGTTAGTAGTTAGCAGTTAGTAGCTAGTAGTTAGTAGTTAGTAGTTCTTAATTAGTAGTTAGTAGTTAGTAGTTAGTAGTTAGTAGTTAGTAGTTAGTAAGTAGTAGTTATTAGTTAGTAGTTTGTAGTTAGCAGTTAGTAGTTAGTAGTTAGTAGTTAGTAGTTAGTAGTTAGTAGTTAGTAGTTATTAGTTGGTTGTTAGTAGTTAGTAGTTAGTAGTTAGTAGTTAGTAGTCAGTAGTTAGTATTTAGTAGTTAGTAGTTAGTAGTTAGTAGTCAGTAGTTAGTATTTAGTAGTTAGTAGTTAGTAGTTAGTATGTAGTAGTTAATAGTTAGTAGTTAGCAATAAGTAGTTAGTAGTTACTAGTTAGTAGTTAGTAGATAGTAGCTGGTAGTTAATAGTTAGTAGTTAGTAGTTAGTAGTTATTAGTTAGTAGTTAGTAGTTCGTAGTTAGTAGTTATTAGTTATTAGTTATTAGTTATTAGTTCTTAGTTAGTAGTTAGCAGTTAGTAGCTAGTAGTTAGTAGTTAGTAGTTCTTAATTAGTAGTTAGTAGTTAGTAGTTAGTAGTTAGTAGTTAGTAGTTAGTAAGTAGTAGTTATTAGTTAGTAGTTTGTAGTTAGCAGTTAGTAGTTAGTAGTTAGTAGTTAGTAGTTAGTAGTTAGTAGTTAGTAGTTATTAGTTGGTTGTTAGTAGTTAGTAGTTAGTAGTTAGTAGTTAGTAGCCAGTAGTTAGTATTTAGTAGTTAGTAGTTAGTAGTTAGTAGTCAGTAGTTAGTATTTAGTAGTTAGTAGTTAGTAGTTAGTATGTAGTAGTTAATAGTTAGTAGTTAGCAATAAGTAGTTAGTAGTTACTAGTTAGTAGTTAGTAGATAGTAGCTGGTAGTTAATAGTTAGTAGTTAGTAGTTAGTAGTTATTAGTTAGTAGTTAGTAGTTCGTAGTTAGTAGTTATTAGTTATTAGTTATTAGTTATTAGTTATTAGTTATTAGTTATTAGTTAGTAGTTAGTAGTTAGTAGTTAGTAGTTGGTAGTTAGCAGTTAGTAGTTAGTAGTTATTAGCTAGTAATTAGTAGTTAGTAATTAGTAGTTAGTAGTTATTAGTTAGTAGTTATTAGTTATTAGTTAGTAGTTAGTTGTTAGCAGTTAGTAGCTAGTAGTTAGTAGTTAGTAGTTATTAGTTAGTAGTTAGTAGTTAGTAGTTAGTAGTTAGTAGTTAGTAGTTATTAGTTAGTAGTTAGTAGTTAGTAGTTAGCAGTTAGTAGTTAGTAGTTAGTAGTTAGTAGTTAGTAGTTAGTAGTTATTAGTTAGTAGTTAGTAGTTAGTAGTTAGTAGTTATTAGTTAGTAGTTAGTAGTTAGTAGTTAGTAGTTAGTAGTTAGTAGTTAGTAGTTAGTAGTTAGTAGTTAGTAGTTAGTAGTTAGTAGTCAGTAGTTAGTATTTAGTAGTTAGTAGTTAGTAGTTAGTAGTCAGTAGTTAGTATTTAGTAGTTAGTAGTTAGTAGTTAGTATGTAGTAGTTAATAGTTAGTAGTTAGCAGTTAGTAGTTAGTAGTTACTAGTTAGTAGTTAGTAGATAGTAGCTGGTAGTTAATAGTTAGTAGTTAGTAGTTAGAAGTTAGCTGTTAGTTGTTAGTAGTTAGTAGTTACAAGTTAGTAGTTAGTAGTTAGTGGTTAGTAATTAGTAGTTAGTAGTTAGTAGTTAGTAGTTAGTAGTTAGTAGTTAGTAGTTAGTAGTTAGTAGTTAGTAGTTATAAGTTAGTTGTTAGTAGTTAGTAGTTACTAGTTAGTTGTTAGTAGTTAGTAGTAAGTAGTTAGTAGTTAGTAGTTAGTAGTTATTAGTTAGTAGTTGGTAGTTAGAAGTTAGTAGTTAGTAGTTATTAGTTAGTAGTTATTAGTTAGTAGTTGGTAGTTAGAAGTTAGTAGCTGGTAGTTAATAGTTAGTAGTTAGTAGTTAGTAGTTATTAGTTAGTAGTTAGTAGTTAGTAGTTAGTAATTAGTAGTTATTAGTTATAAGTTATTAGTTAGTAGTTAGTAGTTAGTAGTAAGTAGTTAATGGTTAGTAGTTAGTTGTTAGTAGTTAGTAGTTAGTAGTTAGTAATTAGTAGTTATTAGTTAGTAGTTATTAGTTAGTAGTTAGTAGTTAGTAGTTAGTAGTTAGTAGTTAATGGTTAGTAGTTAGTAGTTTGTGGTTAGTAGTTAGTAGTTAGTAGGTAGTAGTTAGTAGTCAGTAGTTAGTATTTAGTAATTAGTAGTTAGTAGTTAGTATGTAGTAGTTAATAGTTAGTAGTTAGCAGTTAGTAGTTAGTAGTTACTAGTTAGTAGTTAGTAGATAGTAGCTGGTAGTTAATAGTTAGTAGTTAGTAGTTAGTAGTTATTAGTTAGTAGTTAGTAGTTAGAAGTTAGTTGTTAGTTGTTAGTAGTTAGTAGTTACAAGTTAGTAGTTAGTAGTTAGTAGTTAGTAATTAGTAGTTAGTAGTTAGTAGTTAGTAGTTAGTAGTTAGTAGTTAGTAGTTAGTAGTTAGTAGTCAGTAGTTAGTAGTTAGCAGTTAGTAGTTAGTAGTTAGTAGTTAGTAGTTAGTAATTAGTAGTTATTAGTTATAGGTTATTAGTTAGTAGTTAGTAGTTAGTAGTAAGTAGTTAATGGTTAGTAGTTAGTAGTTAGTGGTTAGTAGTTAGTAGTTAGTAATTAGTAGTTATTAGTTAGTAGTTATTAGTTAGTAGTTAGTAGTTAGTAGTTAGTAGTTAGTAGATAGTAGCTGGTAGGTAATAGTTAGTAGTTAGTAGTTAGTAGTTATTAGTTAGTAGTTAGTAGTTAGAAGTTAGTTGTTAGTTGTTAGTAGTTAGTAGTTACAAGTTAGTAGTTAGTAGTTAGTAGTTAGTAATTAGTAGTTAGTAGTTAGTAGTTATTAGTTATTAGTTATAAGTTATTAGTTAGTAGTTAGTAGTTAGTAGTTAGTAGTTAGTAGTTAGTAGTTAGTAGTTAGTAGTTAATAGTCAGTAGTTAGTAGTTAGTAGTTAGTAGTTAGAAATTTGTAGTCAGTAGTTAGTATTTAGTAGTTAGTAGTTAGTATGTAGTAGTTAATAGTTAGTAGTTAGCAGTTAGTAGTGAGTAGTTAGTAGTTAGTAGTTAGTGGTTAGTAGTTAGTAGTTAGTAGTTAGTAGTTAGTAGTCAGTAGTTAGTAGTTAGTAGTCAGAAGTTAGTAGTTAGTAGTTAGTAGTTGGTAGTTACTGGTTACTATTTAGTTGTTTTTAGTTGGTAGTTAGTAGTTATTAGTTATTAGTTAGTAGTTAGTAGTTAGTAGTTAGTAGTTAGTAGTTAGTAGTTAGTAGTTAGTAGTTAGTAGTTAGTAGTTAGTAGTTAATAGTCAGTAGTTAGTAGTTAGTAGTTGGTAGTTGGTAGTTAGTGGTTACTATTTAGTAGTTTTTAGTTAGTAATTAGTAGTTATTAGTTAGTAGTTAGTAGTTAGTAGTTATTAGTTATCAGTTAGTAGTTAGTAGTTAGTAGTTAGTAGTCAGTAGTTACTACTTAGTAGTTAGTAGTTAGTAGTTAGTAGTCAGTAGTTAGTAGTTAGCAGTTAGTAGTCAGTAGTTAGTAGTTAGTAGTTAGTTGTTAATAGTTAGTAGTTAGTAGTTAGTAGTTAATAGTTAGTAGTTAGTAAGTAGTAGTTATTAGTTAGTAGTTAGTAGTTAGTAGTTAGTAGTTAGTAGTTAGTAGTTTGTAGTTAGTAGTCAGTAGTTAGTAGTTAGCAGTTAGTAGTTAGTAGTTAGTAGTTAGTAGTTAGTAGTTATTAGTTAGTAGTTATTAGTTAGTAGTTAGTAGTTAGTAGTTAGTAGTTAGTAGTTAGTAGTCAGTAGTTAGTAGTTAGTAGTTAGCAGTTAATAGTTAGTAGTTAGTAGTTATTAGCTAATAATTAGTAGTTAGTAGTTAGTAGTTAGTAGTTAGTAGTTAGTAGTTAGTAGTTATTAGTTATTAGTTAGTAGTTAGTAGTCAGTAGTTAGTAGTTAGTAGTTAGCAGTTAGTAGTTAGTAGTTAGTAGTTAGTAGTTATTAGCTAGTAATTAGTAGTTAGTTGTTAGTAGTTAGTAGTTAGTAGTTAGTAGTTAGTAGTTATTAGTTAATAGTTAGTAGTTAGTAGTTAGTAGTTATTAGTTAGTAGTTAGTAGTTAGTAGTTAGTAGTTAGTAGTTAGTAGTTAGTAGTTAGCAGTTAGTAGTTAGTAGTTAGTAGTTAGTAGTTAGTAGTTAGTAGTTAGTAGTTAGTAGTTAGTAGTCAGTAGTTAGTAGTTAGTAGTTAGCAGTTAATAGTTAGTAGTTAGTAGTTATTAGCTAATAATTAGTAGTTAGTAGTTAGTAGTTAGTAGTTAGTAGTTAGTAGTTAGTAGTTATTAGTTATTAGTTAGTAGTTAGTAGTCAGTAGTTAGTAGTTAGTAGTTAGCAGTTAGTAGTTAGTAGTTAGTAGTTAGTAGTTATTAGCTAGTAATTAGTAGTTAGTTGTTAGTAGTTAGTAGTTAGTAGTTAGTAGTTAGTAGTTATTAGTTAATAGTTAGTAGTTAGTAGTTAGTAGTTATTAGTTAGTAGTTAGTAGTTAGTAGTTAGTAGTTAGTAGTTAGTAGTTAGCAGTTAGTAGTTAGTAGTTAGTAGTTAGTAGTTATTAGCTAGTAATTAGTAGTTAGTAGTTAGTAGTTAGTAGTTAGTAGTTAGTAGTTAGTAGTTAGTAGTTAGCAGTTAGTAGTTAGTAGTTAGTAGTTAGTAGTTATTAGTTAGTCGTTAGTAGTTATTAGGTAGTAGTTAGTAGTTATTAGTTAGTAGTTAGTAGTTAGTAGTTAGCAGTTAGTAGTTAGTAGTTAGTAGTTAGTAGTTATTAGTTAGTTGTTAGTAGTTAGTAGTTATTAGTTAGTAGTTAGTAGTTAGTAGTTATTAGTTAGTAGTTAGTAGTTAGTAGTTAGTAGTTAGTAGTTAGTAGTTAGTAGTTAGTAGTTAGTATTTAGTAGTTAGTAGTCAGTAGTTAGTAGTTAGTAGTTAGTAGTTAGTAGTTAGTAGTTAGTAGTCAGTAGTTAGTATTTAGTATTTAGTAGTTAGTAGTTAGTATGTAGTAGTTAATAGTTAGTGGTTAGCAGTTAGTAGTTAGTAGATAGTAGTTAGTAGTTAGTAGATAGTAGCTGGTAGTTAATAGTTAGTAGTTAGTAGTTAGTAGTTATTAGTTAGTAGTTAGTAGTTAGTAGTTAGAAGTTAGTTGTTAGTTGTTAGTAGTTAGTAGATAGAAGTTAGTAGTTAGTAGTTAGTAGTTAGTAGTTAGTAGTTAGTAGTTAGTAGTTAGTAGTTAGTAGTTAGTAGTGAGTCGTTAGTAGTTAGTAGTTATTAGTTAGTAGTTATTAGTTAGTAGTTAGCAGTTAGTAGTTAGTAGTTAGTAGTTAGTAGTTAGTAGTGAGTCGTTAGTAGTTAGTAGTTATTAGTTAGTAGCTATTAGTTAGTAGTTAGCAGTTAGTAGTTAGTAGTTAGTAGTTAGTAGTTATTAGCTAGTAATTAGTATTTAGTAGTTAGTATTTAGTAGTTAGTAGTTAGTAGTTATTAGTTATTAGTTATTAGTTAGTAGTTAGTTGTTAGTAGTTAGTAGTTAGTAGTTAGTAGTTATTAGTTAGTAGTTAGTAGTTAGTAGTTAGTAGTTAGTAGTTAGTAGTTAGTAGTTAGTAGTTAGTAGTTAGTAGTTGTTAGTTATTAGTTATTAGTTAGTAGTTAGTAGTTAGTAGTTAGTAGTTAGTAGTTATTAGTTAGTAGTTAGTAGTTAGTAGTTAGTAGTTAGTAGTTAGTAGTTAGTAGTTAGTAGTTAGTAGTTAGTAGTTAGTAGTTAGTAGTTAGTAGTTAGTAGTTAGTAGTTAGTAGTTAGTGGTTAGTAGTTATTAGTTAGTAGTTAGTAGTTAGTAGTTAGTAATTAGTAGTTAGTAGTTAATAGTCAGTAGTTAGTAGTTAATAGTTAGTAGTTAGAAATTAGTAGTCAGTAGTTAGTATTTAGTAGTTAGTAGTTAGTATGTCCTCGTTAATAGTTAGTAGTTAGCAGTTAGTAGTGAGTAGTTTGTAGTTAGTAGTTAGTAGTTAGTAGTTAGTAGTTAGTAGTTAATAGTTAGTAGTTAGTAGTTAGTAGTTAGTAGATAGTAGATAGTAGTCAGTAGTTAGTAGTTAGTAGTCAGAAGTTAGTAGTTAGTAGTTAGTAGTTGGTAGTTACTGGTTACTATTTAGTAGTTTTTAGTTGGTAGTTAGTAGTTATTAGTTATTAGTTAGTAGTAAGTAGTTAGTAGTTAGTAGTTAGTAGTTAGTAGTTAGTAGTTAGTAGTTAGTTGTCTGTAGTTAGTAGTTAGTAGTTAGTAGTTATTAGTTATTAGTTATTAGTTAGTAGTTAGTAGTTAGTAGTTATTAGTTAGTAGTTAGTAGTTAGTAGTTATTAGTTAGTTGTTAGTAGTTAGTAGTTATTAGTTAGTAGTTAGTAGTTAGTAGTTATTAGTTAGTAGTTAGTAGTTAGTAGTTAGTAGTTAGTATTTAGTAGTTAGTAGTCAGTAGTTAGTAGTTAGTAGTTAGTAGTTAGTAGTTAGTAGTCAGTAGTTAGTATTTAGTATTTAGTAGTTAGTAGTTAGTATGTAGTAGTTAATAGTTAGTAGTTAGCAGTTAGTAGTCAGTAGTTTGTAGTTAGTAGTTAGTAGATAGTAGCTGGTAGTTAATAGTTAGTAGTTAGTAGTTAGTAGTTATTAGTTAGTAGTTAGTAGTTAGAAGTTAGTTGTTAGTTGTTAGTAGTTAGTAGATAGAAGTTAGTAGTTAGTAGTTAGTAGTTAGTAGTTAGTAGTTAGTAGTTAGTAGTTAGTAGTTAGTAGTTAGTAGTTAGTAGTTAGTAGTCAGTAGTTAGTAGTTAGCAGTTAGTAGTTAGTAGTGAGTAGTTAGTAGTTAGTAGTTATTAGTTAGTAGTTATTAGTTAGTAGTTAGCAGTTAGTAGTTAGTAGTTAGTAGTTAGTAGTTAGTACTTAGTAGTTATTAGTTAGTAGTTAGTAGATAGTATTTAGTAGTTATTAGCTAGTAATTAGTAGTTAGTAGTTAGTATTTAGTAGTTAGTAGTTAGTAGTTATTAGTTATTAGTTATTAGTTATTAGTTAGTAGTTAGTAGTTATTAGTTAGTAGTTAGTAGTTAGTAGTTAGTAGTTAGTAGTTAGTAGTTAGTAGTTAGTAGTTAGTAGTTAGTAGTTAGTAGTTAGTAGTTAGTAGTTAGTAGTTATTAGTTAGTAGTTAGTAGTTAGTAGTTAGTAGTTAGTAGTTAGTAGTTAGTAGTTAGTAGTTAATAGTCAGTAGTTAGTAGTTAATAGTTAGTAGTTAGAAATTAGTAGTCAGTAGTTAGTATTTAGTAGTTAGTAGTTAGTATGTAGTCGTTAATAGTTAGTAGTTAGCAGTTAGTAGTGAGTAGTTAGTAGTTAGTAGTTAGTAGTTAGTAGTTAGTAGTTAATAGTTAGTAGTTAGTAGTTAGTAGATAGTAGTCAGTAGTTAGTAGTTAGTAGTCAGAAGTTAGTAGTTAGTAGTTAGTAGTTGGTAGTTACTGGTTACTATTTAGTAGTTTTTAGTTGGTAGTTAGTAGTTATTATTTATTAGTTATTAGTTAGTATTTAGTAGTTAGTAGTTAGTAGTTAGTAGTTAGTAGTTAGTAGTTAGTAGTCAGTAGTTAGTAGTTAGTAGTTAGTAGTTAGTAGTTAGTAGTTAGTAGTTAGTAGTTAGTAGTTAGTAGTTAGTAGTCAGTAGTTAGTTGTTAGTAGTTGGTAGTTGGTAGTTAGTGGTTAGTAGTTAGTAGTTAGTAGTTAGTGGTTAGTAGTCAGTAGTTAGTATCTAGTAGTTAGTAGTTAGAAGTTAGAAATTAGTAGTCAGTAGTTAGTATTTAGTAGTTAGTAGTTAGTATGTAGTCGTTAATAGTTAGTAGTTAGCAGTTAGTAGTGATTAGTTAGTAGTTAGTAGTTAGTAGTTAGTAGTTAGTGGTTAGTATTTAGTAGTTAATAGTTAGTAGTTAGTAGGTAGTAGTTAGTAGTTAGTAGTCAGTAGTTAGTAGTTAGTAGTCAGAAGTTAGTAGTTAGTAGTTAGTAGTTGGTAGTTACTGGTTACTATTTAGTAGTTTTTATTTGGTAGTTATTAGTTATTAGTTATTAGTTAGTAGTTAGCAGTTAGTAGTTAGTAGTTAGTAGTTAGTAGTTAGTAGTTAGTAGTTAGTAGTCAGTAGTTAGTATTTAGTAGTTAGTAGTTAGTATGTAGTCGTTAATAGTTAGTAGTTGGCAGTTAGTAGTGATTAGTTAGTAGTTAGTAGTTAGTAGTTAGTAGTTAGTAGTTAGTATTTAGTAGTTAATAGTTAGTAGTTAGTAGGTAGTAGTTAGTAGTTAGTAGTCAGTAGTTAGTAGTTAGTAGTCAGAAGTTAGTAGTTAGTAGTTAGTAGTTGGTAGTTACTGGTTACTATTTAGTAGTTTTTAGTTGGTAGTTATTAGTTATTAGTTATTAGTTAGTAGTTAGCAGTTAGTAGTTAGTAGTTAGTAGTTAGTAGTTAGTAGTTAGTAGTTAGTAGTTAGTAGTTAGTAGTTAGTAGTTAGTAGTTAGTAGTTAGTACTCAGTAGTTAGTAGTTAGTAGTTGGTAGTTGGTAGTTAGTGGTTACTATTTAGTAGTTTTTAGTTAGTATTTAGTAGTTATTAGTTAGTAGTTAGTAGTTAGTCGTTAGTTGTTATTAGTTAGTAGTTAGTAGTTAGTAGTTAGTAGTCAGTAGTTAGTGTCTAGTAGTTAGTAGTTAGAAGTTAGAAATTAGTAATCAGTAGTTAGTATTTAGTAGTGAGTAGTTAGTATGTAGTCGTTAATAGTTAGTAGTTAGCAGTTAGTAGTGAGTAGTTAGTAGTTAGTAGTTAGTAGTTAGAAGTTAGTAGTTAATAGTTAGTAGTTAGTAGTTAGTAGTTAGTAGTCAGTAGTTAGTATTTAGTAGTTAGTAGTTAGTAGTTAGTATGTAGTCGTTAATAGTTAGTAGTTAGCAGTTAGTAGTGGTTAGTTAGTAGTTAGTAGTTAGTAGTTAGTATTTAGTAGTTAGTATTTAGTAGTTAATAGTTAGTAGTTAGTAGGTAGTAGTTAGTAGTTAGTAGTCAGTAGTTAGTAGTTAGTAGTCAGAAGTTAGTAGTTAGTAGTTAGTAGTTGGTAGTTACTGGTTAATATTTAGTAGTTTTTAGTTGGTAGTTATTAGTTATTAGTTATTAGTTAGTAGTTAGCAGTTAGTAGTTAGTAGTTAGTAGTTAGTAGTTAGTAGTTAGTAGTTAGTAGTTAGTACTCAGTAGTTAGTAGTTAGTAGTTGGTAGTTGGTAGTTAGTGGTTACTATTTAGTAGTTTTTAGTTAGTAGTTAGTAGTTATTAGTTAGTAGTTAGTAGTTAGTAGTTAGTTGTTATTAGTTAGTAGTTAGTAGTTAGTAGTTAGTAGTCAGTAGTTAGTATCTAGTAGTTAGTAGTTAGAAGTTAGAAATTAGTAATCAGTAGTTAGTATTTAGTAGTTAGTAGTTAGTATGTAGTCGTTAATAGTTAGTAGTTAGCAGTTAGTAGTGAGTAGTTAGTAGTTAGTAGTTAGTAGTTTGAAGTTAGTAGTTAATAGTTAGTAGTTAGTAGTTAGTAGTTAGTAGTCAGTAGTTAGTATCTAGTAGTTAGTAGTTAGAAGTTAGAAATTAGTAGTCAGTAGTTAGTATTTAGTAGTTAGTAGTTAGTATGTAGTCGTTAATAGTTAGTAGTTAGCAGTTAGTAGTGATTAGTTAGTAGTTAGTAGTTAGTAGTTAGTAGTTAGTAGTTAGTAGTTAGTTGTTATTTGTTAATAGTTAGTAGTTAGTAGTTAGTAGTTAGTAGTCAGTAGTTAGTATCTAGTAGTTAGTAGTTAGAAGTTAAAAATTAGTAGTCAGTAGTTAGTATTTAGTAGTTAGTAGTTATTATGTAGTCGTTAATAGTTAGTAGTTAGCAGTTAGTAGTTAGTAGTTAGTAGTTAGTAGTTAGTATTTAGTAGTTAATAGTTAGTAGTTAGTAGGTAGTAGTTAGTAGTTAGTAGTCAGTAGTTAGTAGTTAGTAGTCAGAAGTTAGTAGTTAGTAGTTAGTAGTTGGTAGTTACTGTTTACTATTTAGTAGTTTTTAGTTGGTAGTTATTAGTTATTAGTTATTAGTTAGTAGTTAGCAGTTAGTAGTTAGTAGTTAGTAGTTAGTAGTTAGTAGTTAGTAGTTAGTAGTTAGTAGTTAGTAGTTAGTACTCAGTAGTTAGTAGTTAGTAGTTGGTAGTTGGTAGTTAGTGGTTACTATTTAGTAGTTTTTAGTTAGTAGTTAGTAGTTATTAGTTAGTAGTTAGTAGTTAGTAGTTAGTTGTTATTAGTTAGTAGTTAGTAGTTAGTAGTTAGTAGTCAGTAGTTAGTATCTAGTAGTTAGTAGTTAGAAGTTAGAAATTAGTAATCAGTAGTTAGTATTTAGTAGTTAGTAGTTAGTATGTAGTCGTTAATAGTTAGTAGTTAGCAGTTAGTAGTGAGTAGTTAGTAGTTAGTAGTTAGTAGTCAGACGTTAGTAGTTAGTAGTTAGTAGTTGGTAGTTACTGGTTACTATTTAGTAGTTTTTAGTTGGTAGTTATTAGTTATTAGTTATTAGTTAGTAGTTAGCAGTTAGTAGTTAGTAGTTAGTAGTTAGTAGTTAATAGTTAGTAGTTAGTAGTTAGTAGTTAGTAGTTAGTAGTTAGTAGTTAGTAGTTAGTAGTTAGTAGTTAGTACTCGGGAGTTAGTAGTTAGTAGTTGGTAGTTGGTAGTTAGTGGTTACTATTTAGTAGTTTTTAGCTAGTAGTTAGTAGTTAGTAGTTAGTAGTCAGTAGTTAGTATCTAGTAGTTAGTAGTTAGAAGTTAGAAATTAGTAATCAGTAGTTAGTATTTAGTAGTTAGTAGTTAGAATGTAGTCGTTAATAGTTAGTAGTTAGCAGTTAGTAGTGAGTATTTAGTAGTTAGTAGTTAGTAGTTAGAAGTTAGTAGTTAACAGTTAGTAGTTAGTAGTTAGTAGTCAGTAGTTAGTATCTAGTAGTTAGTAGTTAGAAGTTAGAAATTAGTAGTCAGTAGTTAGTATTTAGTAGTTAGTAGTTAGTAAGTAGTCGTTAATAGTTAGTAGTTAGCAGTTAGTAGTGATTAGTTAGTAGTTAGTAGTTAGTAGTTAGTAGTTAGTAGTTAGTAATTAGTAGTTAATAGTTAGTAGTTAGTTGGTAGTAGTTAGTAGTTAGTAGTTAGTAGTCAGTAGTTAGTAGTTAGTAGTCAGAAGTTAGTAGTTAGTAGTTAGTAGTTGGTAGTTACTGGTTACTATTTAGTAGTTTTTAGTTGATAGTTATTAGTTATTAGTTATTAGTTAGTAGTTAGCAGTTAGTAGTTAGTAGTTAGTAGTTAGTAGTTAGTAGTTAGTAGTTAGTAGTTAGTACTCAGTAGTTAGTAGTTGGTAGTTGGTAGTTAGTGGTTACTATTCAGTAGTTTTTAGTTAGTAGTTAGTAGTTATTAGTTAGTAGTTAGTAGTTAGTAGTAAGTTGTTATTAGTTAGTAGTTAGTAGTTAGTAGTTAGTAGTCAGTAGTTAGTATCTAGTAGTTAGTAGTTAGAAGTTAGAAATTAGTAATCAGTAGTTAGTATTTAGTAGTTAGTATTTAGTATGTAGTCGTTAATAGTTAGTAGTTAGCAGTTAGTAGTGAGTAGTTAGTAGTTAGTAGTTAGTAGTTAGAAGTTAGTAGTTAATAGTTAGTAGTTAGTTGTTAGTAGTTAGTAGTCAGTAGTTAGTATCTAGTAGTTAGTAGTTAGAAGTTAGAAATTAGTAATCAGTAGTTAGTATTTAGTAGTTAGTAGTTAGTATGTAGTCGTTAATAGTTAGTAGTTAGCAGTTAGTAGTGAGTATTTAGTAGTTAGTAGTTAGTAGTTAGAAGTTAGTAGTTAATAGTTAGTAGTTAGTAGTTAGTAGTTAGTAGTCAGTAGTTAGTATCTAGTAGTTAGTAGTTAGAAGTTAGAAATTAGTAGTCAGTAGTTAGTATTTAGTAGTTAGTAGTTAGTATCTAGTCGTTAATAGTTAGTAAATAGCAGTTAGTAGTGATTAGTTAGTAGTTAGTAGTTAGTAGTTAGTAGTTAGTAGTTAGTATTTAGTAGTTAGTAGTTAGTAGTTAGAAGTTAGTAGTTAATAGTTAGTAGTTAGTAGTTAGTAGTTAGTAGTCAGTAGTTAGTATCTAGTAGTTAGTAGTTAGAAGTTAGAAATTAGTAATCAGTAGTTAGTATTTAGTAGTTAGTAGTTAGTATGTAGTCGTTAATAGTTAGTAGTTAGCAGTTAGTAGTGAGTAGTTAGTAGTTAGTAGTTAGTAGTTAGAAGTTAGTAGTTAATAGTTAGTAGTTAGTAGTTAGTAGTTAGTAGTCAGTAGTTAGTATCTAGTAGTTAGTAGTTAGAAGTTAGAAATTAGTAGTCAGTAGTTAGTATTTAGTAGTTAGTAGTTAGTATCTAGTCGTTAATAGTTAGTAAATAGCAGTTAGTAGTGATTAGTTAGTAGTTAGTAGTTAGTAGTTAGTAGTTAGTAGTTAGTATTTAGTAGTTAATAGTTAGTAGTTAGTAGGTAGTAGTTAGTAGTTAGTAGTCAGTAGTTAGTAGTTAGTAGTCAGTAGTTAGTATCTAGTAGTTAGTAGTTAGAAGTTAGAAATTAGTAGTCAGTAGTTAGTATTTAGTAGTTAGTAGTTATTATCTAGTCGTTAATAGTTAGTAGTTAGCAGTTAGTAGTGATTAGTTAGTAGTTAGTAGTTAGTAGTTAGTAGTTAGTAGTTAGTATTTAGTAGTTAATAGTTAGTAGTTAGTAGGTAGTAGTTAGTAGTTAGTAGTCAGTAGTTAGTAGTTAGTAGTCAGAAGTTAGTAGTTAGTAGTTAGTAGTTGGTAGTTACTGGTTACTATTTAGTAGTTTTTAGTTGGTAGTTATTAGTTATTAGTTATTAGTTAGTAGTTAGCAGTTAGTAGTTAGTAGTTAGTAGTTAGTAGTTACTAGTTAGTAGTTAGTAGTTAATAGTTAGTAGTTAGTACTCAGTAGTTAGTAGTTAGTAGTTGGTAGTTGGTAGTTAGTGGTTACTATTTAGTAGTTTTTAGTTAGTAGTTAGTAGTTATTAGTTAGTAGTTAGTAGTTAGTAGTTAGTTGTTATTAGTTAGTAGTTAGTAGTTAGTAGTTAGTAGTCAGTAGTTAGTATCTAGTAGTTAGTAGTTAGAAGTTAGAAATTAGTAATCAGTAGTTAGTATTTAGTAGTTAGTAGTTAGTATGTAGTCGTTAATAGTTTAGTAGTTAGCAGTTAGTAGTGAGTAGTTAGTAGCTAGTAGTTAGTAGTTAGAAGTTAGTAGTTAATAGTTAGCAGTTAGTAGTTAGTAGTTAGTAGTCAGTAGTTAGTATCTAGTAGTTAGTAGTTAGAAGTTAGAAATTAGTAGTCAGTGGTTAGTATTTAGTAGTTAGTAGTTAGTATGTAGTCGTTAATAGTTAGTAGTTAGCAGTTAGTAGTGATTAGTTAGTAGTTAGTAGTTAGTAGTTAGTAGTTAGTAGTTAGTATTTAGTAGTTAATAGTTAGTAGTTAGTAGGTAGTAGTTAGTAGTTAGTAGTCAGTAGTTAGTAGTTAGTAGTCAGAAGTTAGTAGTTAGTAGTTAGTAGTTGGTAGTTACTGGTTACTATTTAGTAGTTTTTAGTTGATAGTGATTAGTTATTTGTTATTAGTTAGTAGTTAGCAGTTAGTAGTTAGTAGTTAGTAGTTAGTAGTTAGTAGTTAGTAGTTAGTAGTTAGTACTCAGTAGTTAGTAGTTAGTAGTTGGTAGTTGGTAGTTAGTGGTTACTATTTAGTAGTTTTTAGTTAGTAGTTTGTAGTTATTAGTTAGTAGTTAGTAGTTAGTAGTTAGTTGTTATTAGTTAGTAGTTAGTAGTCAGTAGTTGGTATTTAGTAGTTAGTAGTTAGTATGTAGTCGTTAATAGTTAGTAGTTAGCAGTTAGTAGTGAGTAGTTAGTAGTTAGTAGTTAGTAGTCAGAAGTTAGTAGTTATTAGTTAGTAGTTGGTAGTTACTGGTTACCATTTAGTATTTTTTAGTTGGTAGTTATTAGTTATTAGTTATTAGTTAGTAGTTAGCACTTAGTAGTTAGTAGTTAGTAGTTAGTAGTTAGTAGTTAGTAGTTAGTAGTTAGTAGTTAGTAGTTAGTTGTTAGTAGTTAGTAGTTAGTAGTTAGTATTCAGTAGTTAGTAGTTAGTAGTTGGTAGTTGGTAGTTAGTGGTTACTATTTAGTAGTTTTTAGTTAGTAGTTAGTAGTTATTAGTTAGTAGTTAGTAGTTAGTAGTTAGTTGTTATTAGTTAGTATTTAGTAGTTAGTAGTTAGTAGTCAGTAGTTAGTATCTAGTAGTTAGTAGTTAGAAGTTAGAAATTAGTAATCAGTAGTTAGTATTTAGTAGTTAGTAGTTAGTATGTAGTCGTTAATAGTTAGTAGTTAGCAGTTAGTAGTGAGTAGTTAGTAGTTAGTAGTTAGTAGTTAGAAGTTAGTAGTTAATAGTTAGTAGTTAGTAGTTAGTAGTTAGTAGTCAGTAGTTAGTAGTTAGTAGTTAGTAGTTGGTAGTTACTGGTTACTATTTAGTAGTTTTTAGTTGGTAGTTAGTAGTTATTAGTCATTAGTTAGTAGTTAGTAGTTAGTAGTTAGTAGTCAGTAGTTAGTAGTTAGTAGTTGGTAGTTGGTAGTTAGTGGTTAGTAGCTAGTAGTTAGTAGTTAGTAGTTAGTAGTCAGTAGTTAGTATCTAGTAGTTAGTAGTTAGAATTAGAAATTAGTAGTCAGTAGTTAGTATTTAGTAGTTAGTATGTAGTCGTTAATAGTTAGTAGTTAGCAGTTAGTAGTGAGTAGTTAGTAGTTAGTAGTTAGTAGTTAGTAGTTAGTAGTTAGTAGTTAATAGTTAGTAGTTAGTAGTTAGTAGTTAGTAGTTAGTAGTCAGTAGTTAGTAGTTAGTAGTTAGTAGTTGGTAGTTACTGGTTACTATTTAGTAGTTTTTAGTTGGTAGTTAGTAGTTATTAGTCATTAGTTAGTAGTTAGTAGTTAGTAGTTAGTAGTCAGTAGTTAGTAGTTAGTAGTTGGTAGTTGGTAGTTAGTGGTTAGTAGCTAGTAGTTAGTAGTTAGTAGTTAGTAGTCAGTAGTTAGTATCTAGTAGTTAGTAGTTAGAATTAGAAATTAGTAGTCAGTAGTTAGTATTTAGTAGTTAGTATGTAGTCGTTAATAGTTAGTAGTTAGCAGTTAGTAGTGAGTAGTTAGTAGTTAGTAGTTAGTAGTTAGTAGTTAGTAGTTAGTAGTTATTAGTTATTAGTTAGTAGTTAGTAGTTAGTAGTTAGTAGTTAGTAGTTAGTAGTTAATAGTCAGTAGTTAGTAGTTAGTAGTTAGTATTTAGTAGTTAGTAGTTAGTAGTTAGTAGTTAGTAGTTAGTAGTTAGTAGTCAGTAGTTAGTAGTTAGTAGTTAGTAGTTGGTAGTTACTGGTTACTATTTAGTAGTTTTTAGTTGGTAGTTAGTAGTTATTAGTCATTAGTTAGTAGTTAGTAGTTAGTAGTTAGTAGTCAGTAGTTAGTAGTTAGTAGTTGGTAGTTGGTAGTTAGTGGTTAGTAGCTAGTAGTTAGTAGTTAGTAGTTAGTAGTCAGTAGTTAGTATCTAGTAGTTAGTAGTTAGAAGTTAGAAATTAGTAGTCAGTAGTTAGTATTTAGTAGTTAGTATGTAGTCGTTAATAGTTAGTAGTTAGCAGTTAGTAGTGAGTAGTTAGTAGTTAGTAGTTAGTAGTTAGTAGTTAGTAGTTAATAGTTAGTAGTTAGTAGTTAGTAGTTAGTAGTTAGTAGTCAGTAGTTAGTAGTTAGTAGTCAGAAGTTAGTAGTTAGTAGTTAGTAGTTAGTAGTCAGTAGTTAGTAGTTAGTAGTTGGTAGTTTGTAGTTAGTGGTTACTATTTAGTAGTTTTTAGTTAGTAGTTAGTAGTTATTAGTTAGTAGTTAGTAGTTAGTAGTTAGTAGTTATTAGTTAGTAGTTAGTAGTTAGTAGTTAGTAGTTAGTAGTTAGTAGTTAGTAGTTAGTAGTTAGTAGTCAGTAGTTAGTAGTTAGTAGTTAGTAGTTAGTAGTTAGTAGTTAGTAGTCAGTAGTTAGTATTTAGTAGTTAGTAGTTAGTAGTTAGTATGTAGTAGTTAATAGTTAGTAGTTAGCAGTTAGTAGTTAATAGTTAGTAGTTAGTAGTTATTAGTTAGTAGTTAATAATTAGTAGTTAGTAGTTATTTGTTAATAGTTAGTAGTTAGAAGTTAGCAGTTAGTAGTTAGTTGTTAGTAGTTAGTAGTTAGTAGTTAGTAGTTTGTAGTTAGTAGTCAGTAGTTAGTAGTTAGTAGTTAGTAGTTAGTAGTTAGTAGTTAGTAGTTATTAGTTAGTAGTTATTAGTTAGTAGTTAGTAGTTAGTAGTTAGTAGTTAGTAGTTAGTAGTTAGTAGTTATTAGTTAGTAGTTATTAGTTAGTAGTTAGTAGTTAGTAGTTAGTAGTTAGTAGTTAGCAGTTAGTAGTTAGTTGTTAGTAGTTAGTAGTTAGTAGTTAGTAGTTTGTAGTTAGTAGTCAGTAGTTAGTAGTTAGTAGTTAGTAGTTAGTAGTTAGTAGTTAGTAGTTAGTAGTTAGTAGTTAGTAGTTAGTAGTTATTAGTTAGTAGTTATTAGTTAGTAGTTAGTAGTTAGTAGTTAGTAGTTAGTAGTCAGTAGATAGTTGTTAGTAGTTAGTAGTTAGTAGTTAGTAGTTATTAGCTAGTAATTAGTAGTTAGTAGTTAGTAGTTAGTAGTTAGTAGTTAGTAGTTATTAGTTATTAGTTATTAGTTAGTAGTTAGTAGTTAGTAGTTAGTAGTTAGTAGTTGGTAGTTAGTAGTTAGTAATTAGTAGTTAGTAGTTAGTAGTTAGTAGTTAGTAGTTATTAGTTAGAAGTTAGTAGTTAGTAGTTAGTAGTTAGTAGTTAGTAGTTAGTAGTTAGTAGTTAGTAGTTAGTAGTCAGTAGTTAGTATTTAGTAGTTAGTAGTTAGTAGTTAGTATGTAGTAGTTAATAGTTAGTAGTTAGTAGTTAGTAGTTATTAGTTAGTAGTTAATAATTAGTAGTTAGTAGTTATTTGTTAATAGTTAGTAGTTAGAAGTTAGTTGTTGGTAGTTAGTAGTTAGTAGTTAGTAGTTAGTAGTTATTTGTTAGTAGTTAGTAGTTAGTAGTTAGTAGTTTGTAGTTAGTAGTCAGTAGTTAGTAGTTAGTAGTTAGTAGTTAGTAGTTGGTAGTTACTGGTTACTATTTAGTAGTTTTTAGTTGGTAGTTAGTAGTTATTAGTCATTAGTTAGTAGTTAGTAGTTAGTAGTTAGTAGTCAGTAGTTAGTAGTTAGTAGTTGGTAGCTGGTAGTTAGTGGTTAGTAGCTAGTAGTTAGTAGTTAGTAGTTAGTAGTCAGTAGTTAGTATCTAGTAGTTAGTAGTTAGAAGTTAGAAATTAGTAGTCAGTAGTTAGTATTTAGTAGTTAGTATGTAGTCGTTAATAGTTAGTAGTTAGCAGTTAGTAGTGAGTAGTTAGTAGTTAGTAGTTAGTAGTTAGTAGTTAGTAGTTAGTAGTTAGTAGTTAATAGTTAGTAGTTAGTAGTTAGTAGTTAGTAGTTAGTAGTCAGTAGTTAGTAGTTAGTAGTCAGAAGTTAGTAGTTAGTAGTTAGTAGTTGGTAGTTACTGGTTACTATTTAGTAGTTTTTAGTTGGTAGTTAGTAGTTGTTAGTTATTAGTTAGTAGTTAGTAGTTAGTAGTTAGTAGTTAGTAGTTAATAGTCAGTAGTTAGTAGTTAGTAGTTAGTATTTAGTAGTTAGTAGTTAGTAGTTAGTAGTTAGTAGTCAGTAGTTAGTAGTTAGTAGTTGGTAGTTTGTAGTTAGTGGTTACTATTTAGTAGTTTTTAGTTAGTAGTTAGTAGTTATTAGTTAGTAGTTAGTAGTTAGTAGTTAGTAGTTATTAGTTAGTAGTTAGTAGTTAGTAGTTAGTAGTTAGTAGTTAGTAGTTAGTAGTCAGTAGTTAGTAGTTAGTAGTTAGTAGTTAGTAGTTAGTAGTTAGTAGTCAGTAGTTAGTATTTAGTAGTTAGTAGTTAGTAGTTAGTATGTAGTAGTTAATAGTTAGTAGTTAGCAGTTAGTAGTTAATAGTTAGTAGTTAGTAGTTATTAGTTAGTAGTTAATAATTAGTAGTTAGTAGTTATTTGTTAATAGTTAGTAGTTAGAAGTTAGCAGTTAGTAGTTAGTTGTTAGTAGTTAGTAGTTAGTAGTTAGTAGTTTGTAGTTAGTAGTCAGTAGTTAGTAGTTAGTAGTTAGTAGTTAGTAGTTAGTAGTTAGTAGTTAGTAGTTAGTAGTTAGTAGTTATTAGTTAGTAGTTATTAGTTAGTAGTTAGTAGTTAGTAGTTAGTAGTTAGTAGTTAGTAGTTAGTAGTTAGTAGTTAGTAGTTAGTAGTTATTAGTTAGTAGTTATTAGTTAGTAGTTAGTAGTTAGTAGTTAGTAGTTAGTAGTTAGCAGTTAGTAGTTAGTTGTTAGTAGTTAGTAGTTAGTAGTTAGTAGTTTGTAGTTAGTAGTCAGTAGTTAGTAGTTAGTAGTTAGTAGTTAGTAGTTAGTAGTTAGTAGTTAGTAGTTAGTAGTTATTAGTTAGTAGTTATTAGTTAGTAGTTAGTAGTTAGTAGTTAGTAGTTAGTAGTCAGTAGTTAGTTGTTAGTAGTTAGTAGTTAGTAGTTAGTAGTTATTAGCTAGTAATTAGTAGTTAGTAGTTAGTAGTTAGTAGTTAGTAGTTAGTAGTTATTAGTTATTAGTTATTAGTTAGTAGTTAGTAGTTAGTAGTTAGTAGTTGGTAGTTAGTAGTTAGTAATTAGTAGTTAGTAGTTAGTAGTTAGTAGTTAGTAGTTATTAATTAGAAGTTAGTAGTTAGTAGTTAGTAGTTAGTAGTTAGTAGTTAGTATTTAGTAGTTAGTAGTCAGTAGTTAGTATTTAGTAGTTAGTAGTTAGTAGTTAGTATGTAGTAGTTAATAGTTAGTAGTTAGCAGTTAGTAGTTAAAAGTTAGTAGTTAGTAGTTATTAGTTAGTAGTTAATAATTAGTAGTTGGTAGTTATTTGTTAATAGTTAGTAGTTAGAAGTTAGTTGTTGGTAGTTAGTAGTTAGTAGTTAGTAGTTAGTAGTTATTTGTTAGTAGTTAGTAGTTAGTAGTTAGTAGTTTGTAGTTAGTAGTCAGTAGTTAGTAGTTAGTAGTTAGTAGTTAGTAGTTAGTAGTTAGTAGTTAGTAGTTATTAGTTAGTAGTTATTAGTTAGTAGTTAGTAGTTAGTAGTTAGTAGTCAGTAGTTAGTTGTTAGTAGTTAGTAGTTAGTAGTTAGTAGTTATTAGCTAGTAATTAGTAGTTAGTAGTTAGTAGTTAGTAGTTAGTAGTTAGTAGTTATTAGTTATTAGTTATTAGTTAGTAGTTAGTAGTTAGTAGTTGGTAGTTAGTAGTTAGTAATTAGTAGTTAGTAGTTAGTAGTTAGTAGTTAGTAGTTAGTAGTTATTAGTTAGAAGTTAGTAGTTAGCAGTTAGTAGTTAGTAGTTAGTAGTTAGTAGTTAGTAGTTAGTAGTTTTTAGTTAGTAGTTAGTAGTTAGTAGTTAGTAGTTAGTAGTTAGTAGTTAGTAGTTAGTAGTTAGTAGTTAGTAGTTAGTAGTTAGTAGTTAGTAGTCAATAGTCAGTGGTTAGTAGTTAGTAGTTAGTAGTTAGTAGTTAGAAATTAGTAGTCAGTAGTTAGTATTTAGTAGTTAGTAGTTAGTATGTAGTAGTTAATAGTTAGTAGTTAGCAGTTAGTAGTGAGTAGTTAGTAGTTAGTAGTTAGTAGTTAGTAGTTAGTAGTTAGTAGTTAGTAGTTAGTAGTTAGTAGTTAGTAGTCAGTAGTTAGTAGTTAGTAGTTAGTAGTTAGTAGTTAGTAGTTAGTAGTTAGTAGTTAGTAGTTAGTAGTTAGTAGTTAGTAGTTAGTAGTTAGTAGTTAGTAGTTAGTAGTTAGTAGTTAGTAGTTAGTAGTTAGTAGTTAGTAGTTAGTAGTTAGTAGTTAGTATTTAGTAGTTTGTAGTTAGTAGTTAGTAGTTAGTAGTTAGTAGTTAGTAGTTAGTAGTTAGTAGTTAGTAGTTAGTAGTTAGTAGTTAGTAGTTAGTAGTTAGTAGTTAGTAGTTAGTAGTTAGTAGTTAGTAGTTAGTAGTTAGTAGTTAGTAGTTAGTAGTTAGTAGTTAGGAGTTAGTAGTTAGTAGTTAGTAGTTAGTAGTCAGTAGTTAGTAGTTAGTAGTTAGTAGTCTGAAGTTAGTAGTTAGTAGTTAGTAGTTGGTAGTTAGTGGTTAATATTTAGTAGTTTTTAGTTAGTAGTTAGTAGTTATTAGTCAGTAGTTAGTAGGTAGTAGTTATTAGTTAGTAGTTAGTAGTTAGTATTTAGTAAGTAGTAGTTAGTAGTTAGTAGTTAGTATTCAGTAGTTAGTAGTTAGTAGTTATCAGTTAGTAGTTAGTAGTTAGTAGTTATTAGTTAGTAGTTAGTAGTTAGTGGTTAGTAGTTAGTAGTTAGTAGTTAGTAGTTAGTAGTTAGTAGTTAGTAGTCAGTAGTTAGTAGTTAGCAGTTAGTAGTTAGTAGTTAGTATTTAGTAGTTAGTAGTTAGTAGTTAGAAGTTATTAATTAGTAGTTATTAGTTAGTAGTTAGTAGATAGTAATTAGTAGTTAGTAGTTAGTAGTTAGTAGTTAGTAGTTAGTAGTTAGTAGTTAGTAGTTATTTGTTAGTAGTTAGTAGTTAGTAGTTAGTAGTTAGTAGTTAGTAGTTAGTAGTTATTAGCTAGTAGTTAGTAGTTAGTAGTTAGTAGTTAGTAGTTAGTTGTTAGTAGTTAGTAGTTATCAGTTAGTAGTTAGTAGTTAGTAGTTATTAGTTAGTAGTTAGTAGTTAGAAGTTAGTTGTTAGTAGTTAGTAGTTAGTAGTTAGTAGTTAGTAGTTATTAGTTAGTAGTTAGTAGTTAGTAGTTAGTAGTTAGTAGTTAGTAGTTAGTAGTTAGTAGTTAGTAGTTAGTAGTTAGTAGTTAGTAGTTAGTAGTTAGTAGTCAGTAGTTAGTAGTTAGCAGTTAGTAGTTAGTAGTTAGTAGTTAGTAGTTAGTAGTTATTAGTTAGTAGTTATTAGTTAGTAGTTAGTAGTTAGTAGTTAGTAGTTAGTAGTTAGTAGTTAGTGGCTAGTAGTTAGTAGTTAGTAGTTAGTAGTTATTAGCTAGTAATTAGTAGTTAGAAGTTAGTAGTTAGTAGTTAGTAGTCAGTAGTTAGTAGTTTCTAGTTAGTAGTTAGTAGTTATTAACTATTAGTTATTAGTTAGTAGTTAGTAGTTAGTAGTTAGTAGTTAGTAGTTAGTAGTTAGTAGTTAGTAGTTAGTAGTTAGTAGTTAGTAGTTAGTAGTAGTAAGGTGTCTTACTGGGCACGCAACGGGGGGGGGGGGACATTTGGGTGTTACTGTGTTCGCAACGGGGGGGGACACGAAAAATTTTTTCGAAAAGTTGATAGTTTTTGGCGTTTTGGCAAGAGCGGTGGAAAACGCCAAAAACTATCGCCTTTTCGAAAAATTTTTTCGTGTCCCCCCCCGTTGCGAACACAGTAACACCCAAATGTGCCCAGTAAGACACATTTTTGGCAAATTTCTGAATTTTTTGACGTTTTTTGGTAGGTTTGGTTTGTTTTATATGTTAGTCGGGAAAAAGCACTGCTGTTCCAGTGGTTGTCATTTTGTAATCAGCCCAGGTGAGCCTCATCAGTAAAAAAAATTTTTTGAAAAAAAAATTGAAAAAAAAATGAAAAATTCAAAGTGTTAAAATTGCATGAATTGTATTTTGCGCTGGGTTTCAGGTCTCAAAGACGATTTTTTGTTGACCTCATCTCACCTGGTGGGCCTAATCATTGAAAAAAAAACTTTGAAAAATTTTGGGAAAATTCAAAAATTTTGAAGTACTAAAATTGTGTGAAATGAATTTTGCGCTGGGTTTCAGGTCTCAAAGGCGATTTTTTGTTGACCTCATCTCACCTGGTGGGCCTAATCATTGAAAAAAACTTTGAAAAATTTTGGGAAAATTCAAAAATTTTGAAGTATTAAAATTGTGTGAAACACAATTTGCGCTGGGTTGCAGGTGTTAATGTTAATTTTTTGTGGACATCATTTTACCTGGTACTAAGATTATATCAAATGTTTTATAACCAAAAACTGTCATCAATAGGTTGTTGACTGTTTGTAGTATTCTTTATGTCTGTTACTATCAGTCAGTACTCTCAAATACTCTTATAACCCTTTATTTGATGATGCATGAGAATAAAATATAGTAATAGGCAAGGAGGTGAGTGGTTGTTGCTATGCATGTGTTGTTGTTAGAACTCTCTGTGTCATCAATCTATTTTTAGAATATAATGTATACTATGACTAACTACTATAGTCACTGCCGAAGGCCATTATACACGAGTAGTTGTCGTATTCCATTGTGATTAGGAGACCGATCGACCGAGAGTGTCTATGATTTATTTTTGAATAAGTTTACATGTTCAACTGTCTGCATTGGGTGGTTTTGTTATTACAGTTTAACACAGTACTTGTATAGCAATAGAGCAAACTTATAAGAATTTGTTTGAGTTTCAGTTTGAGTTTGATTTGTAAACAAACTATGCCAGCGGTTGACGATTGTTCCTTCTTTGACTTTTCTCACGATATTACATGTACAGAAAAACGTTATGTAGTTGCTTGTGTGAAAACTTATGACTCTACTGGAACATATATAACGGTAAAACTTTTAAGAAAAGATAACTTCCGTGATCAAACCCAAGACAACCGAAACAATTGTAACAGTGATGGTTTCAAGTTCAACCAGAGAATAACACTATCTTTAGCCGAGTTTGAACAATTATCTCAAAGCTAAAATTCACTCTGTGAAAAACTAAGGACCGGACAATCAGAACAACCTATCAAAAAAAAAACAATAAGATAACGGGAAGGAAACGACGTTATCAGTTTGCGTTCTCACCGGAGACGAATAGCTTTAATTCAACTCAGGTTGCTGGTCGATCAAAGAAGAAAGCGAAGAAAAGTTCTGAGAGCGACACACAGTATTGAAAATGGTTGAGGCAATGTTTGAACGAACACCTGAATTCTTTCGACAGTTTCGAAAGAAATTTCACTATTTTATCTGCAGAAGTGAGCCAATATTTGATACTAAAGAAATCAACAACAGTTTTGCTTACAGTTTGCATGAGAATAACAGCTTTTGTAGAATAAAAGAACAACACTATCATGTTATTGCAGCTTTGGATCAAGTAACAGAGGCTTTCAAAAAAAATTCTTCAAAACCCTATTCTATACCTTGCCTATACACATGTTTCAGACTTCTACTCCACAAAACACAATCTGTCAACATCACTTTTCACGGTGAAATTTTTGAGAAGTTGCAGCAAGCAGTCATTTACAATCACCAACATCAGCTAGATTTATATAGCTCCAAAAGAAAGCTTCCAAATATCTTTGAACTGGAGACTGTCAAAGAGAATGTTCGAGTTCAAACTGATTTCTTACCAACTTGTACTTTTAACCGATTTTTAAGTATTTATCAGAACAGTTCTTATGCAGAATTTTCAAAAATTATTGATATTATTATTAGTGGATATGGCTCCCTGAATGTTGATAATGAGAATGTAAAATGTAACTTTCGATTTGAATTAAAAAATAAATCCTACTTGTTTTATTAAAAAATGAGTGATCTAGCATCAAGGGGAAAAAGTAACGAATTTATGAAAACAGTTGATGCTAAAAAATTTAAATTGATTGATTTGTTCTACATCATATGCTTAGCAAATCGTAGTAAATCATCATCATTCATGTAGTGTACAAACGGATAGCTATATGTGAAAATAATATGAGCAATATAAATACAAAAGAGTCCACACAGTTTGGAGTTTGGGCTCTGAATTGGTTGCAATCTGAGACACTGAACGACTTCTTCTTCGAAGTAGAACTGCAGCAGTCGAGTGTATGCAAAATGGTAGCAATCCAGTGCTCCCCCAAGTGGATCAGCAAAGTACATTGTTTTTTTATAATTACAAATCAGTAGCCAATGACTACCCGATGATGTTGATATTGAGGCATTGACCACAGCAAAGCAATTTTCTGGCAGTCTTGGAAAATTGTCAGCTGCAAAAACTCCACAAAACTTGTGCTTCAGATGAAAACATTTATTTACTAGATAAGTTATCTCAAAATTATCCATCAACAGGATATGTAATAACCGAGTTTTTGGTTACTTTTCGTTCAGAGTTGACGTAAAAAGTTGAACTTCGTTCGCCTAGGAATAAAATTTCAACGTTGTCACCCAAAGGTGTTCCAAAAGTGAGCTCCACTGAAATTGAACAATTTGTTAATTCAGGATGAATAAAATCGTGTGAAGCCTCCTGTGTTGAAGTAAGGTCAAAGGCCAAAATAAAGTGATTTGGATAATCAGCTAGGGGAATGCCATGACCACCTTTATCAAGAAAATCTAAAGCTTCAAGCGTGTTGAAGTAGACTCGTTGATCTGAGGTTGTTGAAATTGGTGTTCCAACAACCGGTAGTCCATTTCGATAAATTACTATTTCATTCAAATTGAATTTCTGGTAATGGAAAGGATTCGTTCTGTTAGTTCCTAAATATGATTGATTGGTTGACATTGCTATAATCATTCTTCGAACTGGTTCTTTGGAGAAGATGTCTTCTTGACTCCAACTACGGATGCCAGCAGTGGCAAGAAAAGTTCTGGGCAACACCTCCGTGTACCGATAGACAGCTGGTGTTTTTAGCAAAGTTTTTTCTATCGCAGACAACACATGATCAGCCACGGTCATTTTGCGCACGTACAGATTTGCTTCAACAATTTTTACTCTGTAATGTTTATTAGATTCGGATATGACGGTAAAATCGTTTGGAGACCTTCTGAAGGAGATGCGTAGTGTAACACCACTGAGAAGATGTTTGTCACAGGTCAATATATCACTGGCCGGTTTTCCAAGTAGAGAACATTCCAGAGAGTCAGCAACTAAAGCTTTTCGCGCAGCAACATCAGTAGCTCTGTTGTCAGCTCCATCAATTTTAGCCGGTTCGTCTTCATAATAATAGCCTTGACAAACTAACCATGTGCTCTTTGCTGTTCTTCCGGATGAGAATTCTGTTTCTATGAAAGCCTTGTGTGCGTAGTTGCCGTTTGTATTTGACAATTTAACGCCATTTGCCGAAACTGTACACTCTGAAAACAGAGAGTGTAATGCGTTATTGCTAAAATACGGCAAATCTGTGTTTGTGGCATCAGTACCAGTTCTCAAATCGGCGTCATTGGTTCTCGTGATTTTGCATTTTATTTCAAGTAGAAACTTTTGCAAATCAATAAAGTTGTTCCTGTCGCCAACAACTTCGAATTCCAGCATTGGACCATCCGGTGAGTATGATGGACCAACCTTTTGGGTAAAAGCATTGTCAAAGGTGATCAGGAGAGGCTGCTTTTCAAACAAGTCTAGAGTTGTGTGTGTTGCCTCTGCTGGCAATAAATTAGTATTCATTTTTCACTTTGGAAAAGAAATCTGACCGACTTCTCAGTAACGGTTGTTTTCTCTGAATGATTTTTCGGGATTTGACAGGACCGCTCTGTTTCTGTTTTTTATAAACATTTCCACCACGAACACCTCCAATTCGGGCTCTTGAGCCACCGACTTGTTTCTTTACCGTTTTCTGAACAGTTGACTTGAGTGCTTCTTTAGGACTCTTCTTTTTGGCTACAACGTCAACAATCTCTGGTGCCGCCTGTACAAACAGTTCTCTTCCAATCTTTTTAGCAACAGGCCACAAAAACTTTTTAGCTATCGGTATGGCCGCCCTACCAATTCCAGCCGCTAAAGCCCCGAACCCACTGCCTCGTTGACGATAGTGTCCTGCAAAGTATGGTGAAACTGATTGTTGTTGATAGTAAGCTTCCATTTAATTAAATTTTTTAAAGTTTAAAGTAAGAATAACTTTTCCTGTTCCCGTAAATGGAACAAATTTGCCAGTTTCGGTTCTCAACTGAACTTCAATACACTGAAAATTGTTTGACAACAATTTCTTATATTCCAAATTGCTAAAAACTATTCTATGCGTAGGTTCAATTTCACAAAGGCTCCCGTTTTTCAGGCGTTGTTTTGAATCAATGATACGAATCAGCGGAGCTTTTGTGTCTCCAATGTGTTGATACTCAATTATGTTGCTGTATACAAATATCAATTGTTTTCCTGCAAGCAGATCAAAAGGGTAATCAGCAACAAAAGCTTTTGCTTCTCCGTCACCCAGTGCCAAATTGTCAAAGGAATCTATCATTTTATAACCAATATGAGTACCTGACCCATCTTTGATTCCTTCAAAGCCCAGAATGCTTGGTATTTCTTCGTCAGGAAATGTAATTCCTTCATTTTTACCAAAAAACAAAACCAAAAGGCCTGTGATTTTATTGTACTGATGACTGAATTTAGTTAGACCAGTAGCTGTCTTGATGGCTTTTATCAGGTGTTCCAAGTTCTCATAGCTTCCAGTATTGATCAAGACTGTCTCCCCTTTGTATGGTTTTGAAACAGCACCAGATGGAATACTTCTCTGATGTTTTTTGTTACCTTCAGAGGAATACTTTATGATTCGAGTGTTATTAACCTGGTTGATTCTGGATGGGAAGATAATTTCACTCAAAGCTACTCTCCAATCACCTTGCAGACTGATTTCTTCATTGAAAAAGTTTTTGAAGTTAGCCAAAGTGTTTTCTGGAAAAATGTCCATGGAAGCTGATGAAACTAAATGTATGGTAAACTCATGCATGCTTTGTGAACGCTTCGCTGTTGTCAGCAACTTTCACTAGTTCCAATTGATAGAACTTACCACTGATTGGATTCTGATTCGAATCAATTAGGCTGTATGTTGGAGGGTTTATCGTTGGAATATCGTAAACTTCAAACACTTCGTCGGTAAATGTTTGTTTGTAACCTTTTCGGAAGGGTAAATCAATTTTTGATATTCTAACAAAATCACCAATTCGAAATTTGGGTCGACTAACTAATTTCTCGGATGCACTTGCATTTAATGATAACAGATAAGGAACGTCTTTTTTGGTTACTTTGTTCGGAGCTATTTTTGTTACACGGTTGATGCGTTAGTTTATTGTTTGCACAAAATTTTTCAGCTGAGAGATGTATGAATATGTCCATTTTTCTTCCAGATACTTGTAAATAATATTCTTTAAAGAGCGGATGTTCCTTTCTGCAAACGCAGACTTCTTTTCGCTGAAAGTTTGATAAAATGTAATGTTTCTCCTCTGGCAAAGTGTTTTGAAGTTTCCCTTAAACTCTGTTCCAGCATCCACCCAAACTTTTTTCGGCTGTTTATGCTTAATCATACGTTTGAAGGCTTCAGCTGTTGTTGTTGCATATTTTGATTTGAGTGGTTCGACACGTAGATAGCGTGAAAGACAGTCAACAGCAATCAATAAGTACTTAATACCTGAGTTTTGTTTTGACAGTTTGTCCACGTGTGCCAAGTCAAGAGACCAAATTTCATCAAGGTCATATGCAATAACTTTCAAACGTGCAAAACTTTTTCGAAAGCCCTTATATTTTGTGTGAGCATTCTTGGTCTCTAGAAACTGTTTCACTTTGCGAGGTTGTAATTTTGTGTTTTTTTGTAAATTTTCAACGCTTCCAAACGCAGCTGGCCCTTTTGTGTACATTGACTGCAGCAATTTTTCTTCACTCGTCGTAAGATTCCCATTGTTTTTCCTTCTGTGCACTTGGTTCGTACGGAGTTTCGAAACCTTCCTCTTCTTTTTCGTCACTACTGCTTTCGTCTTCGGTGAGTAGTGCTCTGCTGGTCTGTTGCTGCTTCTGGTTGTCTTGTTTTGGGGGCTTTTGAAACTTTGAACGTTTTTGTTTCTGTGATTTATTGACGATTTTTTTTCTTTTTGTTGCGGTTTCTGGAGAACTTTTCCTGATCGAAGTTTTAGCATTGCTGTTAATTACTTTTTCTTCCTTTATTTGTAACACTTTTAATAATTCAAAATAATCAGGACTGTCAATTTTCTTTGTTGGTTGCTGTAAATTGTACAAGAAAGTGAATGCGTTTATGTCAGTTGGACTGTTGTCAATGAATAACTTCTCGTCTTCACCAATGAGCACACGATTAGACTTTTTAATTAGATCTACAATATAATTACACTTTAGGTATTTTGAATGAGGCAAGAGAGATGACAATGTTTTTAGGACCTGATCTGCCCGTCTATTTGAATGTTTGAGCCGATTTTCATCATCATCAACACCAGAGTCTTGTTCCGACAGTTTGTCATTGAACTGTGCTTCAATGTGTTCCTTTGGTCGCATTCTATTTATAATAGAGAGCTGTGCTGATTTGTGTTTAATGTCAGGATTCTCTAAGACCCGGGTTTGGTATGGTTGAGTTTTCATATAAACTTTTTTGGGAATTAAAATAAATTCCTCAGCAGTTGTCATTTTCTTCTCTTTTATGATTGACTCAAATACTTGTAGCAAAAATGAATAATGAGCCGAACTAAATCAAAACCTGTTTTTGTGAGTAGTATGGCTCTTTTCTTTTCAACTGAAACGTTTTTACGAAGAATAGTCTTGATCACGTTTTCATATTGCTCCAAATCGTTAATCTGAACTTTTACATGTCCTCTGATTACGTTGTAAAAACATTCACACAGTACCAATACAATATTGTCGTCGTAAGTGCGGAGAAATTTCCTCAACTCAGAATCAGATAATAGTACCATTCGCTTCAGTATAAAGAATTTTTTCTCTTTCATTTGATATGTGAGTAATATCGGCTTTGTCTGAAGGTATGTAGAAGACCGACGGTCCAGGCTCTGTAATGTTTGAACAAAATCGTAGACAGTCCGAAGTTTTTGGATCCAGGTCAAGCAATAAGTGTCCAAATGTTTCTCTTGTTGCTATTTCATAACAATTTTTTAAAAAATGAGTAAGATTCAGTTGCTTACCGAGAAACTCGACTTGCTGAACGTCACGTGGTGATTTGAACAAAATGATATGAGTTGTATTCAAATCTATTGTTCGTGACCATTTACTTTGCTGGTAAAGATTGTGTTTCACATAAATGACATTAATGTTCTTGTGTCGACCTGCGGTAGCCAGCTTGACAAACTCTTTGTCATTAAAAATTTCCTCACAAGAATCATCAAATATAAGCAAACAATTTTCAGTATTTTGCAAAAACTCCAAGTTTGTGAATTTTTTGAAAACAATGTTTGAGTGCTGGTCAACTTGTGAGTATATTGGTTGCATTTCGTGGTAAAGAAAAATAACATTTTTAAACTTTGGATAAAAGGTGTTTCCTGTTAATATTCTGAAAATTAAATTCGTTTTACCACAACCCGACGGACCTACCACGGCCATAAAGATTCTGTCACTGGTAGGGATAATTTTGTTCATAATCGAGGATTTGGTAAGATATATCCAACTAAACTTGACAAAATCGAAATCCAAACTGATGTTTCCTCACAAGTTGGTTTAAGCACAGTCAATTTCACAATGCAAAGAACTATTAGCATCAAAATTACAAACATTTGAACAAAAAACACAACTTCCGACCGTGGTAATGTTATCTGGTTACAAAATTTCCAAGTAGATTTTCCACTACTTTGCTTTTCGAAAAGAGTTTCTTGCACAACTTGATCAACTGTTACTTGTTCCATCACAAAAGAAAATGTGTATAAAATGAAAATTTATTGTACTTTTTAATGTTTTACATAGAACAGTTCATAACAACTATAATCACTCAAAAATTCATTCATGTGCACCATGAAACATGCGGGTAATCTTGTAGTTTTTTCATAGTACACAATTTTTTTGACTTTGTCCGTGTTCACGAGTTCCTGAATTTCTTCAGGCAGCATTTTGTCATTTTGATCTACTTCTTTACCAGTTGGATGTTTCGATATCAATAGAAGTTTCGGAGGCGAGACTTTGCGTTGAGAATCTGACATTTTGTTATCTCCACTGAATGAAAGGCTCGATGTAAAAAACCAAGTGTGTAATCGAACGAATTTCCTCCTCTGTCAATAACACCCTAACTTTTTTCTGACGAATTTGAGTACCACTTTTTATCGCTTCTCCTTTGCAAATTGAAAGGTTCAGTGTCCCCTCCTTCGTAATCAAGGCGCAAATAGTCGAATTCGCTGACAAGGGTGCTTCCACTTTCGTCAATTCCTCTCTCATTTGTCAACCAGTCAAAATAGAAACAAGCTTTTTCCCGTGTACAATGATTGTTGAAGATACCACGTTGTGTTGAGCTATGATTCCAACAGTTAACTGTAAAAAAACTGTAAGATATTTTAGGACACTTCAGAGTATTTAAATCGATTACTGGACAATCGAGCAACTCCGATAAAAGTTGAGACTTTTCAAAACCTTTAGCGTAGTAAACCGCTCTTGGGTTTCTTAAGCGAACGCTTTGGACAATTTGTGTTAGATAAATGTAAGGATAGTTTTCAGAGTTCCAATCTAAGCCATGTAAGTTTTTAGATAACCAACTGATTGAAGTTTTCTGCGGATTTGTCAAATCGGAAAATTTTGATGGTGGTGAAAACAAAACACAATTGTTGTAATCTTCAGTACATATACCAAACTCTTTAACAATAAATTTTTCTTTCCTGTGACGGAAACCTTCAAGGTCTAACACAACTGTTTTACTGCTTAACATTCCAACAAGTGATAAATTTTTGAGTGGAAAACTTTAATATACAAACAAAAAAGAATTCCTGTCAGATGTCCAGTGAAACAACTATTAAGCTTCCAGGGAAGCATGTACGAGTAGCCGGGTCCTTCAGTGTAGAGCTCCTGGATGAAACCACCAGCGTCATGCAAAATTGCGTGTAATCGTAGAATTTTGGAGTTGTTTAGGTATGAATCTAAAGAAGAGTTATCTATTCCAATAAGTCCTCCGTAAGGTCGAAGTTTCAAAGCATTATCATAATCAAAGTTTTCCTTTTGACTAAAGTATTCACTTGCTGCTAAGAAATAGTTCAGTCTTACTGAATTGTTTGGGTATGTTGTGGCTAATAACAAATACTTCTCATGAATGTTTTTCAAACAATATCTACAAACTATTGGTTTATCAAGACGCATTCCGAGTTAGATTGAAGTCGACTGAATCTGAAAAAAAAATAGACACTTTTGATTTTCTCTATGAAAAAATTAAATCAATCTAATTCATAGAGGAACAGATTACAAAACTAATTGTCTGCTGCAGTTGAAAGCGTTAAAAGTAATTAAAACATTTTTCATGTTTGTCCTCGTTCATTCGTAAAACAGTGACATTTTTATACAAACTCTCTTTCATTAGAAAGTCAAACACAACAAAAAAGAATTTGTCTATTATTTCTGTTTTATAGCACCAGTTTGAACATAAGGTATTGTAAATAAAATAACAACCCACTTAAAATGTTCTATATTGATTCTTAAAATAGCTTTCCGGAAAGATAAGAACTGGCTGGGATTACACGGATACTTTCTAATCTGTCTTTATTTTAGATAAGCTGAGTACATGTAGCATAAAAACAGCAGACACTAAAGAAAATATCTTCTCGTCCATATAATTAAATGTTTGTAGAACACAAACACTTCTTTTTACGGTAGCAGACCACCCACAAAATGAGTTTTCAGTTCTTAGCTTAAACCAGATTCTTTAGATTCAATACTTTATAAGTAAAATATTTATATTCTGTCTCAATCGTTGGAAATTGTATTGATATAGGTTTAAGCTTTGATAATTCTTGTTGATAACAACTAATCAGATTACTTCAACAGTAATTAAATCATTATATTTACCATATTCTTCTTAGATTTTTCTAACAGTCTTTTTTTTTTGGTATATTTTACAGTCTTCATCAATTTTTTCAAGGCCACTTATACGATTGTAAACAGACGAAGATATCACTGAAATCTTAAAATGTTTCCCATTGCAATTATACTATAAGAAAAATATTCTTCCAGCAGTCGAACAATTGCATACGAGACTTTAAAAAAAGAAAATATTGTTATTGTTCAGCAAGAGTATCAAGGCAAAGACTGGAAAACTGTGAAACACATGGCATTACCTGTTGTTACTTTCGATTTCATTCAGTCTTTTAGATGTGAAAAAGCGTCATTTAAGGGAGCTCAATATACTCTGGAATTCGTTGCGGGCTGTACTCGTGAGTTTATATTTGACTCAAACGTTCTGGGAGATGATATTAGAAGAATTCTCTATGATTACGATGTTCAAGAAGTACCTATCTACGAAAATCAGGAAGAATATTGGCAGGATTTGGAGCTCATTGAAAACTTTTGGAAAATTCCAGCTATTACTGAAACTCCAGATTCAACAACCAAGAACTTAGAAAACTCGATAACATCTATAACAATTTCAACAAGTTTAATCAAAACACCCGAATGTAATAGGCTCGTGGCAACCAACAGTCTTGAAACGCCGCCTGTCAGTTCTTGTCTTGCTCCAAAAAAAACGTAAACTCTAAACTAGTCTCCTAAAACCTCAAACAGTTATAATCTTTTGAATTGCATTTGCTCAACCTTGATAAACTACTAATAATACAATAAAACATTGTTCGTTGTTTTGTTGATGTTTTAATTGTTTGTTCGTCTCTAGTGTTCTCTCATTTGATGGCTAAAAGTATGTTCTGAAAAAAACACTTTCATAATGACAAATTCAATATGTTTTCATGGCAGGACTCTTGGAAGTTTGCTAGTACAATATGTTTTCCCGGAAGTTTTTATCCAATTAAATTTAAATCTGTTAGTTCAAGCGCAAGACATAAGCAGATTATTTACTTCCTTAATGTCTATTTTTTTAAGTATAAAAACAAGTGTTTACACTGACAGCTACAAAACGTCTTTCTGTACCGCTACTGTCATGAGAAAAAATAAAAAAGAAGGAACAATCGTCAACCGCTGGCATAGTTTGTTTACAAATCAAACTCAAACTCAAACTGAAACTCAAACAAATTCTTATAAGTTTGCTCTATTGCTATACAAGTACTGTGTTAAACTGTAGTAACAAAACCACCCAATGCAGACAGTTGAACATGTAAACTTATTCAAAAATAAATCATAGACACTCTCGGTCGATCGGTCTCCCAATCACAATGGAATACGACAACTACTCGTGTATAATGGCCTTCGGCAGTGACTATAGTAGTTAGTCATAGTATACATTATATTCTAAAAATAGATTGATGACACAGAGAGTTCTAACAACAACACATGCATAGCAACAACCACTCACCTCCTTGCCTATTACTATATTTTATTCTCATGCATCATCAAATAAAGGGTTATAAGAGTATTTGAGAGTACTGACTGATAGTGACAGACATAAAGAATACTACAAACAGTCAACAACCTATTGATGACAGTTTTTGGTTATAAAACATTTGATATAATCTTAGTACCAGGTAAAATGATGTCCACAAAAAATTAACATTAACACCTGCAACCCAGCGCAAATTGTGTTTCACACAATTTTAATACTTCAAAATTTTTGAATTTTCCCAAAATTTTTCAAAGTTTTTTTCAATGATTAGGCCCACTAGGTGAGATGAGGTCAACAAAAAATCGCCTTTGAGACCTGAAACCCAGCGCAAAATTCATTTCACACAATTTTAGTACTTCAAAATTTTTGAATTTTCCCAAAATTTTTCAAAGTTTTTTTTCAATGATTAGGCCCACCAGGTGAGATGAGGTCAACAAAAAATCGTCTTTGAGACCTGAAACCCAGCGCAAAATACAATTCATGCAATTTTAACACTTTGAATTTTTCATTTTTTTTTTTTCAATTTTTTTTTCAAAAAATTTTTTTTACTGATGAGGCTCACCTGGGCTGATTACAAAATGACAACCACTGGAACAGCAGTGCTTTTTCCCGACTAACATATAAAACAAACCAAACCTACCAAAAAACGTCAAAAAATTCAGAAATTTGCCAAAAATGTGTCTTACTGGGCACGCAACGGGGGGGGGGACATTTGGGTGTTACTGTGTTCGCAACGGGGTGGGGGACACGAAAAAATTTTTCGAAAAGGCGATAGTTTTTGGCGTTTTCCACCGCTCTTGCCAAAACGCCAAAAACTATCAACTTTTCGAAAAAATTTTTCGTGTCCCCCCCCCCCCCGTTGCGAACACAGTAACACCCAAATGTCCCCCCCCCCCGTTGCGTGCCCAGTAAGACACCTTACTACTGTTAGTAGTTAGTAGTTAGTAGTTATTAGCTAGTAATTAGTAGTTAGTAGTTAGTAGTTATCAGTTAGTAGTTAGTAGTTAGTAGTTATTAGTTAGTAGTTAGTAGTTAGAAGTTAGTTGTTAGTAGTTAGTAGTTAGTAGTTAGTAGTTAGTAGTTAGTAGCTAGTAGTTAGTAGTTAGTAGTTAGTAGTCAGTAGTTAGTAGTTAGCAGTTGGTAGTTAGTAGTTAGTAGTTAGTAGTTAGTAGTTATTAGTTAGTAGTTATTAGTTAGTAGTTAGTAGTTAGTAGTTAGTAGTTAGTGGCTAGTAGTTAGTAGTTAGTAGTTAGTAGTTATTAGCTAGTAATTAGTAGTTAATAGTTAGTAGTTAATAGTTAGTAGTTAGTAGTTAGTAGTTAGTAGTTAGTAGTTAGTAGTTACTAGTTAGTAGTTAGTAGTTAGTAGTTATTAGTTAGTAGTTATTAGTTAGTAATTAGTAGTTAGTAGTTAGTAGTCAGTAGTTACTAGTTAGTAGTTAGTAGCTAGTAGTTATTAGTTAGTAGTTATTAGTTAGTAATTAGTAGTTAGTAGCTAGTAGTTAGTAGTTAGTAGTTAGTAGTTAGAAGTTAGTAGTTAGTAGTTAGTAGTTAGTAGTTAGTAATCAGTAGTTAGTAATTAGTAGTTAGTAGTTAGAAGTTAGTAGTCAGTAGTTAGTATTTAGTAGTTAGTAGTTAGTATGTAGTAGGTAATAGTTAGTAGTTAGCAGTTAGTAGTGAGTAGTTAGTAGTTAGTAGATAGTAGTTAGTAGTTAGTAGTTAGTGGCTAATAGTTAGTAGCTAGTAGTTAGTAGTGATTAGCTAGTAATTAGTAGTTAGTAGTTAGTAGTTAGTAGTTAGTAGTTAGTAGATAGTAGTTAGTAGATAGTAGTTAGTAGTTATTTGTTATTAGTTATTAGTTAGTAGTTAGTAGTTAGTAGTTAGTAGTTAGTAGTTAGTAGTTAGTAGTTATTAACTAGTAGTTATTAGTTAGTAGTTAGTAGTTAGTAGTTAGTAGTTAGTAGTTAGTAGTTAGTAGTTAGTAGTTAGTAGTTAGTAGTTAGTAGTTAGTAGTTAGTAGTTTATAGTTAGTAGTTAGTAGTTAGTAGTTAGTAGTTATTAGCTAGTAATTAGTAGTTAGTAGTTAGTAGTTATCAGTTAGTAGTTAGTAGTTAGTAGTTATTAGTTAGTAGTTAGTAGATAGAAGTTAGTTGTTAGTAGTTAGTAGTTAGTAGTTAGTAGTTAGTAGTTAGTAGCTAGTAGTTAGTAGTTATTAGTTAGTAGTTATTAGTTAGTAGTTAGTAGTTAGTAGTTAGTAGTTAGTGGCTAGTAGTTAGTAGTTAGTAGTTATTAGCTAGTAATTAGTAGTTAGTAGTTAGTAGTTAATAGTTAGTAGTTAGTAGTTAGTAGTTAGTAGTTAGTAGTTAGTAGTTAGTAGTTAGTAGTTATTAGTTAGTAGTTATTAGTTAGTAATTAGTAGTTAGTAGTTAGTAGTTAGCAGTTAGTAGTTATTAGTTATAAGATATTAGTTAGTAGTTAGTATTTAGTAGTTAGTAGTTAGTAGTCAGTAGTTACTAGTTAGTAGTTTGTAGTTAGTAGTTATTAGTTAGTAGTTATTAGTTAGTAATTAGTAGTTAGTAGCTAGTAGTTAGTAGTTAGTAGTTAGTAGTTAGTAGTTAGAAGTTAGTAGTTAGTAGTTAGTAGTTAGTAGTTAGTAATCAGTAGTTAGTAATTAGTAGTTAGTAGTTAGAAGTTAGTAGTCAGTAGTTAGTATTTAGTAGTTGATAGTTAGTATGTAGTAGGTAATAGTTAGTAGTTAGCAGTTAGTAGTGAGTAGTTAGTAGTTAGTAGATAGTAGTTAGTAGTTAGTAGTTAGTGGCTAGTAGTTAGTAGCTATTAGTTAGTAGTTATTAGCTAGTAATTAGCACTCGTTTTATCAGCCGAGCTGTACAGCTCAGAGACTTGGACTCTTTCGAAATTAATGGAGAGAAAACTTGAGAGTTTCCACTGTGGTTGTCTTCGGAGAATTCTACGTGTGTCATATCTGGAGAAAGCAACGAACGAAGAAATTATGTCAAGATCACGAATGCCCCAACTATCCACGATGATCATGCTCAAACGGATAAAATGGTACGGACACATCCAGAGAATGGAACCAGGAAGATTAGCCCGCAGTGCCTTCGATTAGGACCCGCCCGATCAATACGTCCATGCTAGACGCGCTCCTGGGGGGCAACGGAAAACGTGGATGAGTCAAATCGAAGGAGACTGTGTACGAAACAAAGTATCGTTCACCAGATTGCAGGAGAAAGCAGCAACCGGGTCAAAGAATGCCTTCAACAATTTCGTCGTACAGCACTTCACAGAATAACCAAACAAATAACTCTTCTTGTTTTGTTTGTATTTGTTGCCAACCGGGCCTTTATTTCATATTTGGAATTAAAGTGTTGAAACAGTTAGTAGTTAGTAGTTAGTAGTTAGTAGTTAGTAGCTAGTAGTCAGTAGTTAGTAGTTAGTAGTTAGTAGTCAGAAGTTAGTAGTTAGTAGTTTGTAGTTGGTAGTTAGTGGTTTCGATTTATTAGTTTTTAGTTAGTAGTTAGTAGTTATTAGTTAGTAGTTAGTAGTTAGTAGTTATTAGTTAGTAGTTAGTAGTTAGTATTTAGTGGTTAGTAGTTAGTAGTTAGTAGGCAGTAGTTAGTAGTTAGTAGTAAGTAGTTAGAAAGTAGTAGTCAGTAGTTAGTATTTAGTAGTAAGTAGTTAGTAGTTAGTATGTAGTAGTTAATAATTAGTAGTTAGCAGTTAGTAGTGAGTATTTAGTAGTTAGTAGTTAGTAGTTAGTATGTAGTAGTTAATAGTTAGTAGTTAGCAGTTAGTAGATAGTAGTTAGTAGTTAGTAGTTAGTAGTTAGTAGTTAGTAGTTGGTAGTTAGTAGTTTGTAGTTAGTAGTTAGTAGTCAGTAGTTAGTAGTTAGTAGTTAGTAATTAGTAGTTAGTAGTTAGCAGTTAGTAGTTATTAGTTATTAGTTATTAGTTAGTAGTTAGTAGTTAGTATTTAGTAGTTAGTAGCTAGTAGTTAGTAGTTAGTAGTTAGTAGTTAGAAGTTAGTAGTTAGTAGTTAGTAGTTAGTAGTTAGCAGTTAGTAGTTAGTAGTTAGTAGTTAGTAGTGAGTAGTTAGTAGTTAGTAGTTAGTTAGTAGTTAGTAGTTAGCAGTCTGTAGTTATTAGTTAGTAGTTAGTAGTTAGTAGTTATTAGTTAGTAGTTAATAGTTAGTAGTCAGTAGTTAGTAGTTATTAGTTAATAGTTAGTAGTTAGTACTCAGTAGTTAGTATTTAGTAGTTAGTAGTTAGTAGTTAGTAGTTAGAAGTTAGTAGTCAGTAGTTAGTAGTTTGTAGTTAGTAGTTAGTAGTTAGTAGTTAGTAGTTAGTAGTCAGTAGTTAGTAATTAGTAGTTAGTAGTTAGAAGTTAGTAGTCAGTAGTTAGTATTTAGTAGTTAGTAGTTAGTATGTAGTAGTTAATAGTTAGTAGTTAGCAGTTAGTAGTGAGTAGTTAGTAGTTAGTAGTTAGTAGTTAGTAGTTAGTAGTTAGTAGTTAGTGGTTAGTATTTAGGGGTTAGTAGTTAGTAGTTAGTAGTTAGTACGCAGTAGTTAGTAGTTAGTAGTAAGTAGTTAGAAGTTAGTAGTCAGTATTTAGTATTTAGTAGTAAGTAGTTAGTAGTTAGTATGTAGTAGTTAATAATTAGTAGTTAGCAGTTAGTAGTGAGTATTTAGTAGTTAGTAGTTAGTAGTTAGTAAGTAGTAGTTAATAGTTAGTAGTTAGCAGTTAGAAGATAGTAGTTAGTAGTTAGTAGTCAGTAGTTAGTAGTTTGTAGTTAGTAGTTAGTAGTCAGTAGTTAGTAGTTAGTAGTTAGTAATTAGTAGTTAGTAGTTAGTAGTTAGCAGTTAGTAGTTATTAGTTATTAGTTAGTAGTTAGTAGTTAGTAGTTAGTTTTTAGTAGTTAGTAGTTAGTAGCTAGTAGTTAGTAGTTAGTAGTTAGTAGTTAGAAGTTAGTAGTTAGTAGTTAGTAGTTAGTAGTTAGTAGTTAGTAGTTAGTAGTGAGTAGTTAGTAGTTAGTAGTTAGTTAGTAGTTAGTAGTTAGCAGTCTGTAGTTATTAGTTAGTAGTTAGTAGTTAGTAGTTATTAGTTAGTAGTTAATAGTTAGTAGTCAGTAGTTAGTAGTTATTAGTTAATAGTTAGTAGTTAGTACTCAGTAGTTAGTATTTAGTAGTTAGTAGTTAGTAGTTAGTAGTTAGAAGTTAGTAGTCAGTAGTTAGTAGTTTGTAGTTAGTAGTTAGTAGTTAGTAGTTAGTAGTCAGTAGTTAGTAATTAGTAGTTAGTAGTTAGAAGTTAGTAGTCAGTAGTTAGTATTTAGTAGTTAGTAGTTAGTATGTAGTAGTTAATAGTTAGTAGTTAGCAGTTAGTAGTGAGTAGTTAGTAGTTAGTAGTTAGTAGTTAGTAGTTAGTAGTTAGTAGTTAGTAGTTAGTGGTTAGTATTTAGGGGTTAGTAGTTAGTAGTTAGTAGTTAGTACGCAGTAGTTAGTAGTTAGTAGAAAGTAGTTAGAAGTTAGTAGTCAGTATTTAGTATTTAGTAGTAAGTAGTTAGTAGTTAGTATGTAGTAGTTAATAATTAGTAGTTAGCAGTTAGTAGTGAGTATTTAGTAGTTAGTAGTTAGTAGTTAGTAAGTAGTAGTTAATAGTTAGTAGTTAGCAGTTAGAAGATAGTAGTTAGTAGTTAGTAGTTAGTAGTTAGTAGTTTGTAGTTAGTAGTTAGTAGTCAGTAGTTAGTAGTTAGTAGTTAGTAATTAGTAGTTAGTAGTTAGTAGTTAGCAGTTAGTAGTTATTAGTTAATAGTTAGTAGTTAGTAGTTAGTAGTTAGTTTTTAGTAGTTAGTAGTTAGTAGCTAGTAGTTAGTAGTTAGTAGTTAGTAGTTAGAAGTTAGTAGTTAGTAGTTAGTAGTTAGTAGTTAGTAGTTAGTAGTTAGTAGTTAGTAGTTAGTAGTGAGTAGTCAGTAGTTAGTAATTAGTAGTTAGTATTTAGAAGTTAGTAGTCAGTAGTTAGTAGTTTGTAGTTAGTAGTTAGTAGTTAGTAGTTAGTAGTTAGTAGTTAGTAATTAGTAGTTAGTAGTTAGAAGTTAGTAGTCAGTAGTTAGTAGTTTGTAGTTAGTAGTTAGTAGTTAGTAGTTAGTAATTAGTAGTTAGTAGTTAGTAGTTAGTAGTTAGTAGTTAGTATTTAGTGGTTAGTAGTTAGTAGTTAGTAGTTAGTAGGCAGTAGTTAGTAGATAGTAGTAAGTAGTTAGAAGTTAGTAGTCAGTAGTTAGTATTAGTAGTAAGTAGTTAGTAGTTAGTATGTAGTAGTTAATAGTTAGTAGTTAGCAGTTAGTAGTGAGTATTTAGTGGTTAGTAGTTAGTAGTTAGTATGTAGTAGTTAATAGTTAGTAGTTAGCAGTTAGTAGATAGTAGTTAGTAGTTAGTAGTTAGTAGTTAGTAGTTTGTAGTTAGTAGTTAGTAGTCAGTAGTTAGTAGTTAGTAGTTAGTAATTAGTAGTTAGTAATTAGTAGTTAGCAGTTAGTAGTTATTAGTTATTAGTTATTAGTTAGTAGTTAGTAGTTAGTAGTTAGTAGTTAGTATTTAGTAGTTAGTAGTTAGTAGCTAGTAGTTAGTAGTTAGTAGTTAATAGTTAGAAGTTAGTAGTTAGTAGTCAGTAGTTAGTAGTTATTAGTTAGTAGTTAGTAGTTAGTAGTTAGTAGTTAGTAGTTAGTAGTGAGTAGTCAGTAGTTAGTAGTTAGTGGTTAGTAGTTAGTAGTTAGTAGTTTGTAGTTAGTAGTTAGTAGTCAGTAGTTAGTAGTTAGTAGTTAGTAATTAGTAGTTAGTAGTTAGTAGTTAGCAGTTAGTAGTTATTAGTTATTAGTTAGTAGTTAGTAGTTAGTAGTTAGTAGTTAGTTTTTAGTAGTTAGTAGTTAGTAGCTAGTAGTTAGTAGTTAGTAGTTAGTAGTTAGAAGTTAGTAGTTAGTAGTTAGTAGTTAGTAGCTAGTAGTTAGTAGTTAGTAGTTAGTAGTGAGTAGTCAGTAGTTAGTAATTAGTAGTTAGTAGTTAGAAGTTAGTAGTCAGTAGTTAGTAGTTTGTAGTTAGTAGTTAGTAATTAGTAGTTAGTAGTTAGTAGTTAGTAGTTAGTAGTCAGTAGTTAGTAATTAGTAGTTAGTAGTTAGAAGTTAGTAGTCAGTAGTTAGTAGTTTGTATTTAGTAGTTAGTAGTTAGTAGTTAGTAATTAGTAGTTAGTAGTTAGTAGTTAGTAGTTAGTAGTTAGTAGTTAGTAGTTAGTAGTTAGTAGTTAGTAGTTAGTATTTAGTGGTTAGTAGTTAGTAGTTAGTAGTTAGTAGGCAGTAGTTAGTAGTTAGTAGTAAGTAGTTAGAAGTTAGTAGTCAGTAATTAGTATTTAGTAGTAAGTAGTTAGTAGTTAGTATGTAGTAGTTAATAGTTAGCAGTTAGCAGTTAGTAGTGAGTATTTAGTGGTTAGTAGTTAGTAGTTAGTATTTAGTAGTTAATAGTTAGTAGTTAGCAGTTAGTAGATAGTAGTTAGTAGTTAGTAGTTAGTAGTTAGTAGTTAGTAGTTAGTAGTTTGTAGTTAGTAGTTAGTAGTCAGTAGTTAGTAGTTAGTAGTTAGTAATTAGTAGTTAGTAGTTAGTAGTTAGCAGTTATTAGTTATTAGTTATTAGTTATTAGTTAGTAGTTAGTAGTTAGTAGTTAGTAATTAGTAGTTAGTAGTTAGTAGTTAGTAGTTAGTAGTTAGTAGTTAGTAGTTATTAGTTAGTATTTAGTGGTTAGTAGTTAGTAGTTAGTAGTTAGTAGGCAGTAGTTAGTAGTTAGTAGTAAGTAGTTAGAAGTTAGTAGTCAGTAATTAGTATTTAGTAGTAAGTAGTTAGTAGTTAGTATGTAGTAGTTAATAGTTAGCAGTTAGCAGTTAGTAGTGAGTATTTAGTGGTTAGTAGTTAGTAGTTAGTATTTAGTAGTTAATAGTTAGTAGTTAGCAATTAGTAGATAGTAGTTAGTAGTTAGTAGTTAGTAGTTAGTAGTTAGTAGTTAGTAGTTAGTAGTTTGTAGTTAGTAGTTAGTAGTAAGTAGTTAGTAGTTAGTAGTTAGTAATTAGTAGTTAGTAGTTAGTAGTTAGCAGTTATTAGTTATTAGTTATTAGTTATTAGTTAGTAGTTAGTAGTTAGTTGTTAGTAGTTAGTAGTTAGTAGTTAGTAGTTAGTAGTCAGTAGTTAGTAATTAGTAGTTAGTAGTTAGAAGTTAGTAGTCAGTAGTTAGTAGTTTGTAGTTTGTAGTTAGTAGTTAGTAGTTAGTAGTTAGTAGTTAGTAATTAGTAGTTAGTAGTTAGTAGTTAGTAGTTAGTAGTTAGTAGTCAGTAAATAGTAATTAGTAGTTAGTAGTTAGAAGTTAGTAGTCAGTAGTTAGTAGTTTGTAGTTAGTAGTTAGTAGTTAGTAGTTAGTAATTAGTAGTTAGTAGTTAGTAGTCAGTAGTTAGTAGTTAGTAGTTAGTAGTTAGTAGTTAGTATTTAGTGGTTAGTAGTTAGTAGTTAGTAGTTAGTAGGCAGTAGTTAGTAGTTAGTAGTAAGTAGTTAGAAGTTAGTAGTCAGTAATTAGTATTTAGTAATAAGTAGTTAGTAGTTAGTATGTAGTAGTTAATAGTTAGCAGTTAGCAGTTAGTAGTGAGTATTTAGTGGTTAGTAGTTAGTAGTTAGTATTTAGTAGTTAATAGTTAGTAGTTAGCAGTTAGTAGATAGTAGTTAGTAGTTAGTAGTTAGTAGTTAGTAGTTAGTAGTTTGTAGTTAGTAGTTAGTAGTCAGTAGTTAGTAGTTAGTAGTTAGTAATTAGTAGTTAGTAGTTAGTAGTTAGCAGTTATTAGTTATTAGTTATTAGTTATTAGTTAGTAGTTAGTAGTTAGTAGTTAGTATTTAGTAGTTAGTAGTTAGTAGCTAGTTGTTAGTAGTTAGTAGTTAGTAGTTAGAAGTTAGTAGTTAGTAGTCAGTAGTTAGTAGTTAGTAGTTAGTAGTTAGTAGTTAGTAGTTAGTAGTTAGTAGTTAGTAGTTAGTAGTGAGTAGTCAGTAGTTAGTAATTAGTAGTTAGTAGTTAGAAGTTAGTAGTCAGTAGTTAGTATTTAGTAGTAAGTAGTTAGTATGTAGTAGTTAATAGTTAGTAGTTAGCAGTTAGTAGTGAGTAGTTAGTAGTTAGTATTTAGTAGTTAGTGGCTAGTAGTTAGTAGTTAGTAGTTAGTAGTTATTAGCTAGTAATTAGTAGTTAGTAGTTAGTAGTTAGTAGTGAGTAGTTAGTAGTTAGTAGTTATTAGTTAGTAGTTATTAGTTAGTAATTAGTAGTTAGTAGTTAGTAGTTAGCAGTTAGTAGTTATTAGTTATTATTTATTAGTTAGTAGTTAGTAGTTAGTAGTTAGTAGTTAGTAGTTAGTATTTAGTAATTAGTAGTTAGTAGCTAGTAGTTAGTAGTTAGTAGTTAGTAGTTAGAAGTTAGTAGTTAGTAATTAGTAGTTAGTAGTTAGTAGTTAGTAGTTAGTAGTCAGTAGTTAGTAATTAGTAGTAAGTAGTTAGTATGTAGTAGTTAATAGTTAGTAGTTAGCAGTTAGTAGTGAGTAGTTAGTAGTTAGTATTTAGTAGTTAGTGGCTAGTAGTTAGTAGTTAGTAGTTAGTAGTTATTAGCTAGTAATTATTAGTTAGTAGTTAGTAGTTAGTAGTGAGTAGTTAGTAGTTAGTAGTTATTAGTTAGTAGTTATTAGTTAGTAATTAGTAGTTAGTAGTTAGTAGTTAGCAGTTAGTAGTTATTAGTTATTATTTATTAGTTAGTAGTTAGTAGTTAGTAGTTAGTAGTTAGTAGTTAGTATTTAGTAGTTAGTAGTTAGTAGCTAGTAGTTAGTAGTTAGTAGTTAGTAGTTAGAAGTTAGTAGTTAGTAATTAGTAGTTAGTAGTTAGTAGTTAGTAGTTAGTAGTCAGTAGTTAGTAATTAGTAGTTAGTAGTTAGAAGTTAGTAGTCAGTAGTTAGTATTTAGTAGTTAGTAGTTAGTATGTAGTAGTTAATAGTTAGTAGTTAGCAGTTAGTAGTGAGTAATTAGTAGTTAGTAGTTAGTAGTTAGTAGTTAGTAGTTAGTAGTTAGTAGTTAGTAGTTAGTAGTTAGTAGTTAGTAGTTAGTAGTTAGTAGTTAGTAGTTAGTAGCTGGTAGTTAGTAGTTAGTAGTTAGTAGTTATTAGTTAGTAGTTAGTAGTTTGTAGTTAGTTGTTAGTAGTCAGTGGTTAGTAGTTAGTAGTTAGTAATTGGTAGTTAGTAGTTAGTAGTTAGCAGTTAGTAGTTATTAGTTGTTAGTTATTAGTTAGTAGTTAGTAGTTAGTAGTTAGTAGTTAGTATTTAGTGGTTAGTAGTTAGTAGCTAGTAGTTAGTAATTAGTAGTTAGTAGTTAGTAGTTAGCAGTTAGTAGTTATTAGTTATTAGTTATTAGTTAGTAGTTAGTAGTTAGTAGTTAGTAGTTAGTATTTAGTGGTTAGTAGTTAGTAGCTAGTAGTTAGAAGTTAGTAGTCAGTAGTTAGTATTTAGTAGTTAGTAGTTAGTATGTAGTAGTTAATAGTTAGTAGTTAGCAGTTAGTAGTGAGTAGTTAGTAGTTAGTAGTTAGTAGTTAGTAGTTAGTGGCTAGTAGTTAGTAGTTAGTAGTTAGTAGTTATTAGCTAGTAATTAGTAGTTAGTAGTTAGTAGTTAGTAGTTAGTAGTTAGTAGTTAGTAGTTAGTAGTTAGTAGTTATTAGTTAGTAGTTATTAGTTAGTAATTAGTAGTTAGTAGTTAGTAGTTAGCAGTTAGTAGTTATTAGTTATTAGTTATTAGTTAGTAGTTAGTAGTTAGTAGTTAGTAAGTAGTAGTTAGTAGTTAGTAGTTAGTATTTAGTAGTTAGTAGTTAGTAGCTAGTAGTTAGTAGTTAGTAAATAGAAGTTAGTAGTTAGTAGTTAGTAGTTAGTAGTTAGTAGTTAGTAGTTAGTAGTCAGTAGTTAGTAATTAGTAGTTAGTAGTTAGAAGTTAGTAGTCAGTAGTTAGTATTTAGTAGTTAGTAGTTAGTTTGTAGTAGTTAATAGTTAGTAGTTAGCAGTTAGTAGTGAGTAATTAGTAGTTATTAGTTATTAGTTATTAGTTAGTAGTTAGTAGTTAGTAGTTAGTAGTTAGTATTTAGTAGTTAGTAGTTAGTAGCTAGTTGTTAGTAGTTAGTAGTTAGTAGTTAGAAGTTAGTAGTTAGTAGTCAGTAGTTAGTAGTTAGTAGTTAGTAGTTAGTAGTTAGTACTTAGTAGTGAGTAGTCAGTAGTTAGTAATTAGTAGTTAGTAGTTAGAAGTTAGTAGTCAGTAGTTAGTATTTAGTAGTAAGTAGTTAGTATGTAGTAGTTAATAGTTAGTAGTTAGCAGTTAGTAGTGAGTAGTTAGTAGTTAGTATTTAGTAGTTAGTGGCTAGTAGTTAGTAGTTAGTAGTTAGTAGTTATTAGCTAGTAATTAGTAGTTAGTAGTTAGTAGTTAGTAGTGAGTAGTTAGTAGTTAGTAGTTATTAGTTAGTAGTTATTAGTTAGTAATTAGTAGTTAGTAGTTAGTAGTTAGCAGTTAGTAGTTATTAGTTATTATTTATTAGTTAGTAGTTAGTAGTTAGTAGTTAGTAGTTAGTAGTTAGTATTTAGTAGTTAGTAGTTAGTAGCTAGTAGTTAGTAGTTAGTAGTTAGTAGTTAGAAGTTAGTAGTTAGTAATTAGTAGTTAGTAGTTAGTAGTTAGTAGTTAGTAGTCAGTAGTTAGTAATTAGTAGTAAGTAGTTAGTATGTAGTAGTTAATAGTTAGTAGTTAGCAGTTAGTAGTGAGTAGTTAGTAGTTAGTATTTAGTAGTTAGTGGCTAGTAGTTAGTAGTTAGTAGTTAGTAGTTATTAGCTAGTAATTAGTAGTTAGTAGTTAGTAGTTAGTAGTGAGTAGTTAGTAGTTAGTAGTTATTAGTTAGTAGTTATTAGTTAGTAATTAGTAGTTAGTAGTTAGTAGTTAGCAGTTAGTAGTTATTAGTTATTATTTATTAGTTAGTAGTTAGTAGTTAGTAGTTAGTAGTTAGTAGTTAGTATTTAGTAGTTAGTAGTTAGTAGCTAGTAGTTAGTAGTTAGTAGTTAGTAGTTAGAAGTTAGTAGTTAGTAATTAGTAGTTAGTAGTTAGTAGTTAGTAGTTAGTAGTCAGTAGTTAGTAATTAGTAGTTAGTAGTTAGAAGTTAGTAGTCAGTAGTTAGTATTTAGTAGTTAGTAGTTAGTATGTAGTAGTTAATAGTTAGTAGTTAGCAGTTAGTAGTGAGTAATTAGTAGTTAGTAGTTAGTAGTTAGTAGTTAGTAGTTAGTAGTTAGTAGTTAGTAGTTAGTAGTTAGTAGTTAGTAGTTAGTAGTTAGTAGTTAGTAGTTAGTAGTTAGTAGTTAGTAGTTAGTAGCTGGTAGTTAGTAGTTAGTAGTTAGTAGTTATTAGTTAGTAGTTAGTAGTTTGTAGTTAGTTGTTAGTAGTCAGTGGTTAGTAGTTAGTAGTTAGTAATTGGTAGTTAGTAGTTAGTAGTTAGCAGTTAGTAGTTATTAGTTGTTAGTTATTAGTTAGTAGTTAGTAGTTAGTAGTTAGTAGTTAGTATTTAGTAGTTAGTAGTTAGTAGCTAGTAGTTAGTAGTTAGTAGTTAGTAGTTAGAAGTTAGTAGTTAGTAATTAGTAGTTAGTAGTTAGTAGTTAGTAGTTAGAAGTTAGTAGTTAGTAATTAGTAGTTAGTAGTTAGTAGTTAGTAGTTAGTAGTCAGTAGTTAGTAATTAGTAGTTAGTAGTTAGAAGTTAGTAGTCAGTAGTTAGTATTTAGTAGTTAGTAGTTAGTATGTAGTAGTTAATAGTTAGTAGTTAGCAGTTAGTAGTGAGTAATTAGTAGTTAGTAGTTAGTAGTTAGTAGTTAGTAGTTAGTAGTTAGTAGTTAGTAGTTAGTAGTTAGTAGTTAGTAGTTAGTAGTTAGTAGTTAGTAGTTAGTAGTTAGTAGTTATTAGTTAGTAGTTAGTAGTTTGTAGTTAGTTGTTAGTAGTCAGTGGTTAGTAGTTAGTAGTTAGTAATTGGTAGTTAGTAGTTAGTAGTTAGTAGTTAGCAGTTAGTAGTTATTAGTTATTAGTTATTAGTTAGTAGTTAGTAGTTAGTAGTTAGTAGTTAGTATTTAGTGGTTAGTAGTTAGTAGCTAGTAGTTAGAAGTTAGTAGTCAGTAGTTAGTATTTAGTAGTTAGTAGTTAGTATGTAGTAGTTAATAGTTAGTAGTTAGCAGTTAGTAGTGAGTAGTTAGTAGTTAGTAGTTAGTAGTTAGTAGTTAGTGGCTAGTAGTTAGTAGTTAGTAGTTAGTAGCTATTAGCTAGTAATTAGTAGTTAGTAGTTAGTAGTTAGTAGTTAGTAGTTAGTAGTTAGTAGTTAGTAGTTAGTAGTTAGTAGTTATTAGTTAGTAGTTATTAGTTAGTAATTAGTAGTTAGTAGTTAGTAGTTAGCAGTTAGTAGTTATTAGTTATTAGTTATTAGTTAGTAGTTAGTAGTTAGTAGTTAGTAAGTAGTAGTTAGTAGTTAGTAGTTAGTATTTAGTAGTTAGTAGTTAGTAGCTAGTAGTTAGTAGTTAGTAAATAGAAGTTAGTAGTTAGTAGTTAGTAGTTAGTAGTTAGTAGTTAGTAGTTAGTAGTCAGTAGTTAGTAATTAGTAGTTAGTAGTTAGAAGTTAGTAGTCAGTAGTTAGTATTTAGTAGTTAGTAGTTAGTTTGTAGTAGTTAATAGTTAGTAGTTAGCAGTTAGTAGTGAGTAATTAGTAGTTAGTAGTTAGTAGTTAGTAGTTAGTAGTTAGTAGTTAGTAGTTAGTAGTTAGTAGTTAGTAGTTAGTAGTTAGTAGTTAGTAGTTAGTAGTTAGTAGCTGGTAGTTAGTAGTTAGTAGTTAGTAGTTATTAGTTAGTAGTTAGTAGTTTGTAGTTAGTTGTTAGTAGTCAGTGGTTAGTAGTTAGTAGTTAGTAATTAGTAGTTAGTAGTTAGTAGTTAGCAGTTAGTAGTTATTAGTTATTAGTTATTAGTTAGTAGTTAATAGTTAGTAGTTAGTAGTTAGTATTTAGTGGTTAGTAGTTAGTAGCTAGTAGTTAGTTGTTAGTAAGTAGTAGTTAGTAGTTAGTAGTTAGTATTTAGTAGTTAGTAGTTAGTAGCTAGTAGTTAGTAGTTAGTAAATAGAAGTTAGTAGTTAGTAGTTAGTAGTTAGTAGTTAGTAGTTAGTAGTCAGTAGTTAGTAATTAGTAGTTAGTAGTTAGAAGTTAGTAGTCAGTAGTTAGTATTTAGTAGTTAGTAGTCAGTAGTTAGTAATTAGTAGTTAGTAGTTAGAAGTTAGTAGTCAGTAGTTAGTATTTAGTAGTTAGTAGTTAGTTTGTAGTAGTTAATAGTTAGTAGTTAGCAGTTAGTAGTGAGTAATTAGTAGTTAGTAGTTAGTAGTTAGTAGTTAGTAGTTAGTAGTTAGTAGTTAGTAGTTAGTAGTTAGTAGTTAGTAGTTAGTAGTTAGTAGTTAGTGGCTAGTAGTTAGTAGTTAGTAGTTATTAGCTAGTAATTAGTAGTTAGTAATTAGAAGTTAGTAGTTAGTAGTTAGTAGTTAGTAGTTATTAGTTAGTAGTTATTAGTTAGTAATTAGTAGTTAGTAGTTAGTAGTTAGCAGTTAGTAGTTATTAGTTATCAGTTATTAGTTAGTAGTTAGTAGTTAGTAATTAGTAGTTAGTAGTTAGTAGTTAGTAGTTAGTATTTAGTAGTTAGTAGTTAGTAGTTAGTACTTAGTAGTTAGTAGTCAGTAGTTAGTAATTAGTAGTTAGTAGTTAGAAGTTAGTAGTCAGTAGTTAGTATTTAGTAGTTAGTAGTTAGTAGTTAGTAGTTAGAAGTTAGTAGTTAGTAGTTAGTAGTTAGTAGTTAGTAGTTAGTAGTCAGTAGTTAGTAGTTAGTAATTAGTAGTTAGTAGTTAGAAGTTAGTAGTCAGTAGTTAGTATTTAGTAGTTAGTAGTTAGTATGTAGTAGTTAATAGTTAGCAGATAGCAGTTAGTAGTGAGTAGTTAGTAGTTAGTAGTTAGTAGTTAGTAGTTAGTAGTTAGTAGTCAGTAGTTAGTAGTTAGTAGTCAGAAGTTAGTAGTTAGTAGTTTGTAGTTGGTAGTTAGTGGTTACTATTTATTAGTTTTTAGTTAGTAGTTAGTAGTTATTAGTTAATAGTTAGTAGTTAGCAGTTAGTAGATAGTAGTTAGTAGTTAGTAGTTAGTAGATAGTAGTTAGTAGTTAGTAGTTAGTAGTTAGTAGTTAGTAGTTTGTAGTTAGTAGTTAGTAGTCAGTAGTTAGTAGTTAGTAGTTAGTAATTAGTAGTTAGTAGTTAGTAGTTAGCAGTTAGTAGTTATTAGTTGTTAGTTATTAGTTAGTAGTTAGTAGTTAGTAGTTAGTAGTTAGTAGTTAGTAGTTAGTAGTTAGTATTTAGTCGTTAGTAGTTAGTAGCTAGTAGTTAGTAGTTAGTAGTTAGTAGTTAGAAGTTAGTAGTTAGTAGTTAGTAGTTAGTAGTTAGTAGTTAGTAGTTAGTAGTTAGTAGTTAGTAGTGAGTAGTCAGTAGTTAGTAATTAGTAGTTAGTAGTTAGAAGTTAGTAGTCAGTAGTTAGTATTTAGTAGTTAGTAGTTAGTATGTAGTAGTTATTAGTTAGTAATTAGTAGTTAGTAGTTAATTGTTAGCAGTTAGTAGTTATTAGTTATTAGTTATTAGTTAGTAGTTAATAGTTAGTAGTTAGTAGTTAGTAGTTAGTAGTTAGTATTTAGTAGTTAGTAGTTAGTAGCTAGTAGTTAGTAGTTAGTAGTTAGTAGTTAGTAGCTAGTAGTTAGTAGTTAGTAGTTAGTAGTTAGAAGTTAGTAGTTAGTAGTTAGTAGTTAGTAGTTAGTAGTTAGTAGTTAGTAGTCAGTAGTTAGTAATTAGTAGTTAGTAGTTAGAAGTTAGTAGTCAGTAGTTAAAATTTAGTAGTTAGTAGTTAGTAGTTAGTGGCTAGTAGTTAGTAGTTAGTAGTTAGTAGTTATTAGTTAGTAGTTATTAGTTAGTAATTAGTAGTTAGTAGTTAGCAGTTAGTAGTTATTAGTTATTAGTTATTAGTTATTAGTTAGTAGTTAGTAGTTAGTAGTTAGTAGTTAGTATTTAGTAGTTAGTAGTTAGTAGCTAGTAGTTAGTAGTTAGTAGTTAGTAGTTAGAAGTTAGTAGTTAGTAGTTAGTAGTTAGTAGTTAGTAGTTAGTAGTTAGTAGTTAGTAGTCAGTAGTTAGTAGTTAGTAGTTAGTAGATAGAAGTTAATAGTCAGTAGTTAGCATTTAGTAGTTAGTAGTTAGTATGTAGTAGTTAATAGTTAGTAGTTAGCAGTTAGTAGTGAGTAGTTAGTAGTTAGTAGTTAGTAGTTAGTAGTTAGTAGTTAGTAGTTAGTAGTTAGTAGTTAGTAGTTAGTAGTCAGTAGTTAGTAGTTAGTAGTCAGAAGTTAGTAGTTAGTAGTTTGTAGTTGGTAGTTAGTGGTTACTATTTATTAGTTTTTAGTTAGTAGTTAGTAGTTATTAGTTAATAGTTAGTAGTTAGCAGTTAGTAGATAGTAGTTAGTAACTAGTAGTTAGTAGTTAGTAGTTAGTAGTTAGTAGTTAGTAGTTAGTAGTTTGTAGTTAGTAGTTAGTAGTCAGTAGTTAGTAGTTAGTAGTTAGTAATTAGTAGTTAGTAGTTAGTAGTTAGCAGTTAGTAGTTATTAGTTATTAGTTATTAGTTAGTAGTTAGTAGTTAGTAGTTAGTAGTTAGTATTTAGTAGTTAGTAGTTAGTAGCTAGTAGTTAGTAGTTAGTAGTTAGTAGTTAGAAGTTAGTAGTTAGTAGTTAGTAGTTAGTAGTTAGTAGTTATTAGTTAGTAGTTAGTAGTTAGTAGTGAGTAGTCAGTAGTTAGTAATTAGTAGTTAGTAGTTAGAAGTTGGTAGTCAGTAGTTAGTATTTAGTAGTTAGTAGTTAGTATGTAGTAGTTATTAGTTAGTAATTAGTAGTTAGTAGTTAGTAGTTAGCAGTTAGTAGTTATTAGTTATTAGTTATTAATTATTAGTTAGTAGTTAGTAGTTTGTAGTTAGTAGTTAGTATTTAGTAGTTAGTATTTAGTAGTTAGTAGTTAGTAGCTAGTAGTTAGTAGTTAGTAGTTAGTAGTTAGTAGTTAGTAGCTAGTAGTTAGTAGTTAGTAGTTAGTAGTTAGTAGTTAGTAGTTAGAAGTTAGTAGTTAGTAGTTGGTAGTTAGTAGTTAGTAGTTAGTAGTTAGTAGTTAGTAGTCAGTAGTTAGTAATTAGTAGTTAGTAGTTAGAAGTTAGTAGTCAGTAGTTAGTATTTAGTAGTTAGTAGTTAGTGGCTAGTAGTTAGTAGTTAGTAGTTATTAGCTAGTAATTAGTAGTTAGTAATTAGTAGTTAGTAGTTAGTAGTTAGTAGTTAGTAGTTATTAGTTAGTAGTTATTAGTTAGTAATTAGTAGTTAGTAGTTAGTAGTTAGTAGTTAGTAGTTAGAAGTTAGTAGTTAGTAGTTAGTAGTTAGTAGTTAGTAGTTAGTAGTTAGTAGTTAGTAGTTAGTAGTTAGTAGTTAGTAGTTAGTAGTGAGTAGTCAGTAGTTAGTAATTAGTAGTTAGTAGTTAGAAGTTAGTAGTCAGTAGTTAGTATTTAGTAGTTAGTAGTTAGTATGTAGTAGTTATTAGTTAGTAATTAGTAGTTAGTAGTTAGTAGTTAGTAGTTAGCAGTTAGTAGTTATTAGTTATTAGTTATTAGTTATTAATTATTAGTTAGTAGTTAGTAGTTTGTAGTTAGTAGTTAGTATTTAGTAGTTAGTATTTAGTAGTTAGTAGATAGTAGCTAGTAGTTAGTAGTTAGTAGTTAGTAGTTAGTAGCTAGTAGTTAGTAGTTAGTAGTTAGTAGTTAGTAGTTAGTAGTTAGAAGTTAGTAGTTAGTAGTTGGTAGTTAGTAGTTAGTAGTTAGTAGTTAGTAGTTAGTAGTCAGTAGTTAGTAATTAGTAGTTAGTAGTTAGAAGTTAGTAGTCAGTAGTTAGTATTTAGTAGTTAGTAGTTAGTGGCTAGTAGTTAGTAGTTAGTAGTTATTAGCTAGTAATTAGTAGTTAGTAATTAGTAGTTAGTAGTTAGTAGTTAGTAGTTAGTAGTTATTAGTTAGTAGTTATTAGTTAGTAATTAGTAGTTAGTAGTTAGTAGTTAGTAGTTAGTAGTTAGAAGTTAGTAGTTAGTAGTTAGTAGTTAGTAGTTAGTAGTTAGTAGTTAGTAGTTAGTAGTTAGTAGTTAGTAGTTAGTAGTTAGTAGTGAGTAGTCAGTAGTTAGTAATTAGTAGTTAGTAGTTAGAAGTTAGTAGTCAGTAGTTAGTATTTAGTAGTTAGTAGTTAGTATGTAGTAGTTATTAGTTAGTAATTAGTAGTTAGTAGTTAGTAGTTAGCAGTTAGTAGTTATTAGTTATTAGTTATTAGTTAGTAGTTAGTAGTTAGTAGTTAGTAGTTAGTATTTAGTAGTTAGTAGTTAGTAGCTAGTAGTTAGTAGTTAGTAGTTAGTAGTTAGTAGCTAGTAGTTAGTAGTTAGTAGTTAGTAGTTAGAAGTTAGTAGTTAGTAGTTAGTAGTTATTAGTTAGTATTAGTAGTTAGTATTTAGTAGTCAGTAGTTAGTAATTAGTAGTTAGTAGTTAGAAGTTAGTATCCAGTAGTTAGTATTCAGTAGTGAGTAGTTAGTAGTTAGTAGTTAGTGGCTAGTAGTTAGTAGTTAGTAGTTAGTAGCTATTAGCTAGTAATTAGTAGTTAGAAATTAGTAGTTAGTAGTTAGTAGTTAGTAGTTATTAGTTAGTAGTTATTAGTTAGTAATTAGTAGTTAGTAGTTAGTAGTTAGCAGTTAGTAGTTATTAGTTATTAGTTATTAGTTATTAGTTATTAGTTAGTAGTTAGTAGTTAGTAGTTAGTAGTTAGTAGTTAGTAGTTAGTATTTAGTAGTTAGTAGTTAGTAGCTAGTAGTTAGTAGTTAGTAGTTAGTAGTTAGAAGTTAGTAGTTAGTAGTTAGTAGTGAGTAGTTAGTAGTTAGTAGTTAGTAGTCAGTAGTTAGTATTTAGTAGTTAGTAGTTAGAAGTTAGTAGTCAGTAGTTAGTATTTAGTAGTTAGTAGTTAGTATGTAGTAGTTAATAGTTAGTAGTTAGCAGTTAGTAGTGAGTAGTTAGTAGTTAGAAGTTAGTAGTTAGTAGTTAGTAGTTAGTAGTCAGTAGTTAGTAGTTAGTAGTCAGAAGTTAGTAGTTAGTAGTTTGTAGTTGGTAGTTAGTGGTTACTATTTATTAGTTTTTAGTTAGTAGTTAGTAGTTATTAGTTAATAGTTAGTAGTTAGCAGTTAGTAGATAGTAGTTAATAGTTAGTAGTTAGTAGTTAGTAGTTAGTAATTAGTAGTTAGTTGTTAGTAGTTAGTAGTTAGTTGTTAGTAGTTAGTAGTTAGTAGTTAGTAGTTATTAGCTAGTAATTAGTAGTTAGTAATTAGTAGTTAGTAGTTAGTAGTTAGTAGTTAGTAGTTAGTAGTTATTAGTTAGTAGTTATTAGTTAGTAATTAGTAGTTAGTAGTTAGTAGTTAGTAGTTAGTAGTTAGTAGTTAGTAGTTAGAAGTTAGTGGTTAGTAGTTAGTAGTTATTAGTTAGTAGTTAGTAGTTAGTAGTTAGTAGTTAGTAGTTAGTAGTTAGTAGTTAGTAGTTAGTAGTTAGTAGTGAGTAGTCAGTAGTTAGTAATTAGTAGTTAGTAGTTAGAAGTTAGTAGTCAGTAGTTAGTATTTAGTAGTTAGTAGTTAGTATGTAGTAGTTATTAGTTAGTAATTAGTAGTTAGTAGTTAGTAGTTAGCAGTTAGTAGTTATTAGTTATTAGTTATTAGTTAGTAGTTAGTAGTTAGTAGTTAGTAGTTAGTAGTTAGTATTTAGTAGTTAGTAGTTAGTAGCTAGTAGTTAGTAGTTAGTAGTTAGTAGTTAGTAGCTAGTAGTTAGTAGTTAGTAGTTAGTAGTTAGAAGTTAGTAGTTAGTAGTTAGTAGTTAGTAGTTAGTAGTTAGTAGTTAATATTAGTAGTTAGTATTTAGTAGTCAGTAGTTAGTAATTAGTAGTTAGTAGTTAGAAGTTAGTAGTCAGTAGTTAGTATTTAGTAGTGAGTAGTTAGTAGCTAGTAGTTAGTGGCCAGTAGTTAGTAGTTAGTAGTTAGTAGTTATTAGCTTGTAATTAGTAGTTAGAAATTAGTAGTTAGTAGTTAGTAGTTATTAGTTAGTAGTTATTAGTTAGTAATTAGTAGTTAGTAGTTAGTAGTATGCAGTTAGTAGTTATTAGTTATTAGTTATTAGTTAGTAGTTAGTAGTTAGTAGTTAGTAGTTAGTAGTTAGTAGTTAGTAGTTAGTAGTTAGTATTTAGTAGTTAGTAGTTAGTAGCTAGTAGTTAGTAGTTAGTAGTTAGTAGTTAGAAGTTAGTAGTTAGTAGTTAGTAGTGAGTAGTTAGTAGTTAGTAGTTAGTAGTCAGTAGTTAGTATTTAGTAGTTAGTAGTTAGAAGTTAGTAGTCAGTAGTTAGTATTTAGTAGTTAGTAGTTAGTATGTAGTAGTTAATAGTTAGTAGTTAGCAGTTAGTAGTGAGTAGTTAGTAGTTAGAAGTTAGTAGTTAGTAGTTAGTAGTTAGTAGTCAGTAGTTAGTAGTTAGTAGTCAGAAGTTAGTAGTTAGTAGTTTGTAGTTGGTAGTTTGTGGTTACTATTTATTAGTTTTTAGTTAGTAGTTAGTAGTTATTAGTTAATAGTTAGTAGTTAGCAGTTAGTAGATAGTAGTTAATAGTTAGTAGTTAGTAGTTAGTAGTTAGTAATTAGTAGTTAGTTGTTAGTAGTTAGTAGTTAGTAGTTAGTAGTTAGTAGTTAGTAGTTTGTAGTTAGTAGTTAGTAGTCAGTAGTTAGTAGTTAGTAGTTAGTAATTAGTAGTTAGTAGTTAGTAGTTAGCAGTTAGTAGTTATTAGTTATTAGTTATTAGTTAGTAGTTAGTAGTTAGTAGTTAGTAGTTAGTATTTAGTAGTTAGTAGTTAGTAGCTAGTAGTTAGTAGTTAGTGGTTAGAAGTTAGTAGTTAGTAGTTAGTAGTTAGTAGTTAGTAGTGAGTAGTCAGTAGTTAGTAATTAGTAGTTAGTAGTTAGAAGTTAGTAGTCAGTAGTTAGTATTTAGTAGTTAGTAGATAGTATGTAGTAGTTAATAGTTAGTAGTTAGCAGTTAGTAGTGAGTAGTTAGTAGTTAGTAGTTAGTAGTTAGTAGTTAGTAGTTAGTGGCTAGTAGTTAGTAGTTAGTAGTTAGTAGTTATTAGCTAGTAATTAGTATTTAGTAGTTAGTAGTTAGTAGTTAGTAGTTAGTAGTTAGTAGTTAGTAGTTAGTAGTTAGTAGTTAGTAGTTAGTAGTTAGTAGTTAGTAGTTAGTAGTTAGTAGTTAGTAGTTAGTAGTTAGTAGTTAGTAGTTAGTATTTAGTAAATAGTAGTTAGTAGCTAGTAGTTAGTAGTTAGTAGTTAGTAGTTAGAAGTTAGTAGTTAGTAGTTAGTAGTTAGTAGTTAGAAGTTAGTAGTCAGTAGTTAGTATTTAGTAGTTAGTAGTAGTTAATGGTTGGTAGTTAGCAGTTAGTAGTGAGTAGTTCGTAGTTAGTAGTTAGTAGTTAGTAGTTAGTAGTTAGTAGTTAGTAGTTAGTAGTTAGTAGTTATTAGTTATTAGTTAGTAGTTAGTAGTTAGTAGTTAGTAGTTAGTAGTTAGTAGTTAGTAGTTAGTAGTTAGTAGTTAGTATTTAGTAAATAGTAGTTAGTAGCTAGTAGATAGTAGTTAGTAGTTAGTAGTTAGAAGTTAGTAGTTAGTAGTTAGTAGTTAGTAGTTAGAAGTTAGTATTCAGTAGTTAGTATTTAGTAGTTAGTAGTAGTTAATAGTTAGTAGTTAGCAGTTAGTAGTGAGTAGTTCGTAGTTAGTAGTTAGTAGTTAGTAGTTAGTAGTTAGTAGTTAGTAGTTAGTAGTCAGTAGTTAGTAGTTAGTAGTTAGTAGTTAGTAGTTAGTAGTTAGTAGTTAGTAGTTAGTAGTTAGTAGTTAGTAGTTAGTAGTTTGTAGTTAGTAGTTAGTAGTCAGTAGTTAGTAGTTAGTAGTTAGTAATTAGTAGTTAGTAGTTAGTAGTTAGCAGTTAGTAGTTATTAGTTATTAGTTAGTAGTTAGTGGTTAGTAGTTAGTATTTAGTAGTTAGTAGTTAGTAGCTAGTAGTTAGTAGTTAGTAGTCAGTAGTTAGAAGTTAGTAGTTAGTAGTTAGTAGTTAGTAGTTAGTAGTTAGTAGTCAGTAGTTAGTATTTAGTAGCTAGTAGTTAGTATGTAGTAGTTAATAGTTAGCAGTTAGCAGTTAGTAGTGAGTAGTTAGTAGTTAGTAGTCAGTAGTTAGTAGTTAGTAGTCAGTAGTTAGTATTTAGTAGTTAGTAGAGAGGTTGTAGTAGTTAATAGTTAGTAGTTAGCAGTTAGTATTGAGTAGTTAGTAGTTAGTAGTTAGTAGTTAGTAGTTAGTGGCTAGTAGTTAGTAGTTAGTAGTTAGTAGTTATTAGCTAGTAATTAGTAGTTAGTAGTTAGTAGTTAGTAGTTAGTAGTTAGTAGTTAGTAGTTAGTAGTTAGTAGTTATTAGTTAGTAGTTATTAGTTAGTAATTAGTAGTTAGTAGTTAGTAGTTAGCAGTTAGTAGTTATTAGTTATTAGTTAGTACTTAGTAGTTAGTAGTTAGTAGTTTGTAGTTAGTAGTTAGTAGTCAGTAGTTAGAAGTTAGTAGTTAGTAGTTAGTAGTTAGTAGTTAGTATTTAGTAGTTAGTAGTTAGTAGCTAGTAGTTAGTAGTTAGTAGTTAGTGGTTAGAAGTTAGTAGTTAGTAGTTAGTAGTTAGTAGTTAGTAGTTAGTAGCGAGTAGTCAGTAGTTAGTAATTAGTAGTTAGTAGTTAGAAGTTAGTAGTCAGTAGTTAGTATTTAGTAGTTAGTAGATAGTATGTAGTAGTTAATAGTTAGTAGTTAGCAGTTAGTAGTGAGTAGTTAGTAGTTAGTAGTTAGTAGTTAGTAGTTAGTGGCTAGTAAATAGTAGTTAGTAGTTAGTAGTTATTAGCTAGTAATTATTAGTTAGTAGTTAGTAGTTAGTAGTTAGTAGTTAGTAGTTAGTAGTTAGTAGTTAGTAGTTATTAGTTAGTAGTTATAAGTTAGTAATTAGTAGTTAGTAGTTAGTAGTTAGCAGTTAGTAGTTATTAGTTATTAGTTAGTAGTTAGTAGTTAGTAGTTAGTAGTTAGTAGTTAGTATTTAGTAGTTAGTAGTTAGTAGCTAGTAGTTAGTAGTTAGTAGTTAGTAGTTAGAAGTTAGTAGTTAGTAGTTAGTAGTTAGTAGTTAGTAGTTAGAAGTTAGTAGTCAGTAGTTAAGGTTTAGTAGTTAGTGGTTAGTATGTAGTAGTTAATAGTTAGTAGTTAGCAGTTAGTAGTGAGTAGTTCGTAGTTAGTAGTTAGTAGTTAGTAGTTAGTAGTTAGTAGTCAGTAGTTAGTAGTTAGTAGTCAGTAGTTAGTATTTAGTAGTTAGTAGAGAGGTTGTAGTAGTTAATAGTTAGTAGTTAGCAGTTAGTATTGAGTAGTTAGTAGTTAGTAGTTAGTAGTTAGTGGCTAGTAGTTAGTAGTTAGTAGTTAGTAGTTATTAGCTAGTAATTAGTAGTTAGTAGTTAGTAGTTAGTAGTTAGTAATTAGTAGTTAGTAGTTAGTAGTTAGTAGTTAGTAGTTAGTAGTTAGTAGTTAGTAGTTAGTAGTTAGTAGTTATTAGTTAGTAGTTATAAGTTAGTAATTAGTAGTTAGTAGTTAGTAGTTAGCAGTTAGTAGTTATTAGTTATTAGTTAGTAGTTAGTAGTTAGTAGTTAGTAGTTAGTAGTTAGTATTTAGTAGTTAGTAGTTAGTAGCTAGTAGTTAGTAGTTAATAGTTAGTAGTTAGAAGTTAGTAGTTAGTAGTTAGTAGTTAGTAGTTAGTAGTTAGAAGTTAGTAGTCAGTAGTTAAGGTTTAGTAGTTAGTGGTTAGTATGTAGTAGTTAATAGTTAGTAGTTAGCAGTTAGTAGTGAGTAGTTCGTAGTTAGTAGTTAGTAGTTAGTAGTTAGTAGTTAGTAGTCAGTAGTTAGTAGTTAGTAGTCAGTAGTTAGTATTTAGTAGTTAGTAGAGAGGTTGTAGTAGTTAATAGTTAGTAGTTAGCAGTTAGTATTGAGTAGTTAGTAGTTAGTAGTTAGTAGTTAGTGGCTAGTAGTTAGTAGTTAGTAGTTAGTAGTTATTAGCTAGTAATTAGTAGTTAGTAGTTAGTAGTTAGTAGTTAGTAATTAGTAGTTAGTAGTTAGTAGTTAGTAGTTAGTAGTTAGTAGTTAGTAGTTATTAGTTAGTAGTTATTAGTTAGTAATTAGTAGTTAGTAGTTAGTAGTTAGCAGTTAGTAGTTATTAGTTATTAGTTAGTAGTTAGTAGTTAGTAGTTAGTAGTTAGTAGTCAGTAGTTAGAAGTTAGTAGTTAGTAGTTAGTAGTTAGTAGTTAGTATTTAGTAGTTAGTAGTTAGTAGCTAGTAGTTAGTAGCTAGTAGTTAGTGGTTAGAAGTTAGTAGTTAGTAGTTAGTAGTTAGTAGTTAGTAGTTAGTAGTGAGCAGTCAGTAGTTAGTTATTAGTAGTTAGTAGTTAGAAGTTAGTAGTCAGTAGTTAGTATTTAGTAGTTAGTAGATAGTATGTAGTAGTTAATAGTTAGTAGTTAGCAGTTAGTAGTGAGTAGTTAGTAGTTAGTAGTTAGTAGTTAGTAGTTAGTGGCTAGTAGTTTGTAGTTAGTAGTTAGTAGTTATTAGCTAGTAATTAGTAGTTAGTAGTTAGTACTTAGTAGTTAGTAGTTAGTAGTTAGTAGTTAGTAGTTAGTAGTTAGTAGTTATTAGTTAGTAGTTATAAGTTATTAATTAGTAGTTAGTAGTTAGTAGTTAGCAGTTAGTAGTTATTAGTTATTAGTTAGTAGTTAGTAGTTAGTAGTTAGTAGTTAGTAGTTAGTAGTTAGTAGTTAGTATTTTGTAGTTAGTAGTTAGTAGCTAGTAGTTAGTAGTTAGTAGTTAGTAGTTAGAAGTTAGTAGTTAGTAGTTAGTAGTTAGTAGTTAGTAGTTAGAAGTTAGTAGTCAGTAGTTAGTGTTTAGTAGTTAGTAGTTAGTATGTAGTAGTTAATAGTTAGTAGTTAGCAGTTAGTAGTGAGTAGTTCGTAGTTAGTAGTTAGTAGTTAGTAGTTAGTAGTTAGTAGTTAGTAGTTAGTAGTTAGTAGTTAGTAGTTAGTAGTTAGTAGTTAGTAGTTAGTAGTCAGTAGTTAGTAGTTAGTAGTTAGTAGTTAGTAGTTAGTAGTTAGTAGTTAGTAGTTAGTAGTTAGTAGTTTGTAGTTAGTAGTTAGTAGTCAGTAGTTAGTAGTTAGTAGTTAGTAATTAGTAGTTAGTAGTTAGTAGTTAGCAGTTAGTAGTTATTAGTTATTAGTTAGTAGTTAGTAGTTAGTAGTTAGTATTTAGTAGTTAGTAGTTAGTAGCTAGTAGTTAGTAGTTAGTAGTCAGTATTTAGAAGTTAGTAGTTAGTAGTTAGTAGTTAGTAGTTAGTAGTTAGTAGTCAGTAGTTAGTATTTAGTAGTTAGTAGTTAGTATGTAGTAGTTAATAGTTAGTAGTTATTAGTTAGTAGTGAGTAGTTAGTAGTTAGAAGTTAGTAGTTAGTAGTTAGTAGTCAGTAGTTAGTAGTTAGTAGTCAGAAGTTAGTAGTTAGTAGTTTGTAGTTGGTAGTTAGTGGTTACTATTTATTAGTTTTTAGTTAGTAGTTAGTAGTTATTAGTTAATAGTTAGTAGTTAGCAGTTAGTAGATAGTAGTTAGTAGTTAGTAGTTAGTAGTTAGTAGTTAGTAGTTAGTAGTTAGTAGTTAGTAGTTAGCAGTTAGTAGTTATTAGTTATTAGTTATTAGTTAGTAGTTAGTAGTTAGTAGTTAGTATTTAGTAGTTAGTAGTTAGTAGCTAGTAGTTAGCAGTTAGTAGTTATTAGTTATTAGTTATTAGTTAGTAGTTAGTAGTTAGTAGTTAGTATTTAGTAGTTAGTAGTTAGTAGTTAGTAATTAGTAGTTAGTAATTAGTAGTTAGTAGTTAGTAGTTAGTAGTTAGTAGTTAGTAGTTAGTAGTTAGTAGTTAGTAGTTAGTATTTAGTAGTTTGTAGTTAGTAGCTAGTAGTTAGTAGTTAGTAGTTAGTGGTTAGAAGTTAGTAGTTATTAGTTAGTAGTTAGTAGTTAGTAGTTAGTAGTCAGTAGTTAGTAATTAGTAGTTAGTAGTTAGAAGTTAGTAGTCAGTAGTTAGTATTTAGTAGTTAGTAGATAGTATGTAGTAGTTAATAGTTAGTAATTAGCAGTTAGTAGTGAGTAGTTAGTAGTTAGTAGTTAGTAGTTAGTAGTTGGTAGTTAGTAGTTAGTGGCTAGTAGTTAGTAGTTAGTAGTTAGTAGTTAGTAGTTATTAGCTAGTAATTAGTAGTTAGTAGTTAGTAGTTATTAGTTATTAGTTAGTAGTTAGTAGTTAGTAGTTAGTAGTTAGTAGTTAGTAGTTAGTAGTTAGTAGCTAGTAGCTAGTAGTTAGTAGTTAGTAGTTAGTGGTTAGAAGTTAGTAGTTAGTAGTTAGTAGTTAGTATTTAGTAGTTAGTAGTTAGTAGTTAGTAGTTAGTAGTTAGTAGTTAGTAGTTAGTAGTTAGTAGTTAGTAGTTAGTAGTGAGTAGTCAGTAGTTAGTAATTAGTAGTTAGTAGTTAGAAGTTAGTAGTCAGTAGTTAGTATTTAGTAGTTAGTAGATAGTATGTAGTAGTTAATAGTTAGTAGTTAGCAGTTAGTAGTGAGTAGTTAGTAGTTAGTAGTTAGTAGTTAGTAGTTAGTAGTTAGTAGTTAGTAGTTAGTGGCTAGTAGTTAGTAGTTAGTAGTTAGTAGTTATTAGCTAGTAATTAGTAGTTAGTAGTTAGTAGTTAGTAGTTAGTAGTTAGTAGTTAGTAGTTAGTAGTTAGTAGTTAGTAGTTAGTAGTTATTAGTTAGTAGTTATTAGTTAGTAATTAGTAGTTAGTAGTTAGCAGTTAGCAGTTAGTAGTTATTAGTTATTAGTTAGTAGTTAGTAGTTAGTAGTTAGTAGTTAGTAGTTAGTAGTTAGTAGTTAGTAGTTAGTAGTTATTATTTAGTAGTTAGTAGTTAGTAGCTAGTAGTTAGTAGTTAGTAGTTAGTAGTTAGTAGTTAGAAGTTAGTAGTTAGTAGTTTGTAGTTAGTAGTTAGTAGTTAGTAGTTAGAAGTTAGTAGTCAGTAGTTAGTATTTAGTAGTTAGTAGTTAGTATGTAGTAGTTAATAGTTAGTAGTTAGCAGTTAGTAGTGAGTAGTTCGTAGTTAGTAGTTAGTAGTTAGTAGTTAGTAGTTAGTAGTTAGTAGTTAGTAGTTAGTAGTCAGTAGTTAGTAGTTAGTAGTTAGTAGTTAGTAGTTAGTAGTTAGTAGTTAGTAGTTTGTAGTTAGTAGTTAGTAGTCAGTAGTTAGTAGTTAGTAATTAGTAGTTAGTAGTTAGTAGTTAGCAGTTAGTAGTTATTAGTTATTAGTTAGTAGTTAGTAGTTAGTAGTTAGTATTTAGTAGTTAGTAGTTAGTAGCTAGTAGTTAGTAGTTAGTAGTCAGTAGTTAGAAGTTAGTAGTTAGTAGTTAGTAGTTAGTAGTTAGTAGTTAGTAGTCAGTAGTTAGTAATTAGTAGTTAGTAGTTAGAAGTTAGTAGTCAGTAGTTAGTATTTAGTAGTTAGTAGTTAGTATGTAGTAGTTAATAGTTAGTAGTTAGCAGTTAGTAATGAGTAGTTAGTAGTTAGTAGTTAGTAGTTAGTAGTTAGTAGTTAGTGGCTAGAAGTTAGTAGTTAGTAGTTAGTAGTTAGTAGTTAGTAGTTAGTAGTTAGTAGTTAGTAGTTAGTAGTTAGTAGTTAGTAGTGAGTAGTCAGTAGTTAGTAATTAGTAGTTAGTAGTTAGAAGTTAGTAGTCAGTAGTTAGTATTTAGTAGTTAGTAGTTAGTATGTAGTAGTTAATAGTTAGTAGTTAGCAGTTAGTAGTGAGTAGTTAGTAGTTAGTAGTTAGTAGTTAGTGGCTAGTAGTTAGTAGTTAGTAGTTAGTAGTTATTAGCTAGTAATTAGTAGTTAGTAGTTAGTAGTTAGTAGTTAGTAGTTAGTAGTTAGTAGTTAGTAGTTAGTAGTTAGTAGTTATTAGTTAGTACTTATTAGTTAGTAGTTAGTAGTTAGTAGTTAGTAGTTAGTAGTTAGTAGTTAGTATTTAGTAGTTAGTAGTTAGTAGCTAGTAGTTAGTAGTTAGTAGTTAGTAGTTAGAAGTTAGTAGTTAGTAGTTAGTAGTTAGTAGTTAGCAGTTAGTAGTGAGTAGTTAGTAGTTATTAGTTAGTAGTTAGTAGTTAGTAGTTAGTGGCTAGTAGTTAGTAGTTAGTAGTTAGTAGTTATTAGCTAGTAATTAGTAGTTAGTATTTAGTAGTTAGTAGTTAGTAGTTAGTAGTTAGTAGTTAGTAGTTAGTAGTTAGTAGTTAGTATTTAGTAGTTAGTAGTTTGTAGCTAGTAGTTAGTAGTTAGTAGTTAGTATTTAGAAGTTAGTAGTTAGTAGTTAGTAGTTAGTAGTTAGGAGTTAGCAGTTAGTAGTGAGTAGTTAGTAGTTATTAGTTAGTAGTTAGTAGTTAGTAGTTAGTGGCTAGTAGTTAGTAGTTAGTAGTTAGTAGTTATTAGCTAGTAATTAGTAGTTAGTATTTAGTAGTTAGTAGTTAGTAGTTAGTAGTTAGTAGTTAGTAGTTATTAGTTAGTAGTTATTAGTTAGTAATTAGTAGTTAGTAGTTAGTAGTTAGCAGTTAGTAGTTATTAGTTATTAGTTAGTAGTTAGTAGTTAGTAGTTAGTAGTTAGTATTTAGTAGTTAGTAGTTAGTAGCTAGTAGTTAGTAGTTAGTAGTTAGTATTTAGTAGTTAGTAGTTAGTAGCTAGTAGTTAGTAGTTATTGGTTAGTAGTTATTAGTTAGTAATTAGTAGTTAGTAGTTAGTAGTTAGCAGTTAGTAATTATTAATTATTAGTTAGTAGTTAGTAGTTAGTAGTTAGTAGTTAGTAGTTAGTATTTAGTAGTTAGTAGTTAGTAGCTAGTAGTTAGTAGTTAGTAGTTAGTAGTTAGAAGTTAGTAGTTAGTAGTTAGTAGTTAGTAGTTAGTAGTTAGTAGTTAGTAGTTAGCAGTTAGTAGTGAGTAGTTAGTAGTTATTAGTTAGTAGTTAGTAGTTAGTAGTTAGTGGCTAGTAGTTAGTAGTTAGTAGTTAGTAGTTATTAGCTAGTAATTAGTAGTTAGTATTTAGTAGTTAGTAGTTAGTAGTTAGTAGTTAGTAGTTAGTAGTTATTAGTTAGTAGTTATTAGTTAGTAATTAGGAGTTAGTAGTTAGTAGTTAGCAGTTAGTAGTTATTAGTTATTAGTTAGTAGTTAGTAGTTAGTAGTTAGTAGTTAGTAGTTAGTAGTTAGTAGTTAGTATTTAGTAGTTAGTAGTTAGTAGCTAGTAGTTAGTAGTTAGTAGTTAGTAGTTAGTAGTTAGTAGTTAGTAGTTAGTAGTTATTAGGTAGTAGTTATTAGTTAGTAATTAGTAGTTAGTAGTTAGTAGTTAGCAGTTAGTAGTTATTAGTTATTAGTTAGTAGTTAGTAGTTAGTAGTTAGTAGTTAGTATTTAGTAGTTAGTAGTTAGTAGCTAGTAGTTAGTAGTTTGTAGTTAGTAGTTAGTAGTTAGTAGTTAGTAGTTAGTAGTTAGTAGTTAGTAGTCAGTAGTCAGTAGTTAGTAGTTAGTAGTTAGTAGTTAGTAGTTAGTAGTTTGTAGTTAGTAGTTAGTAGTCAGTAGTTAGTAGTTAGTAGTTAGTAATTAGTAGTTAGTAGTTAGCAGTTAGTGCACCGGACGCAAAGTGCACCAAACAAGATTCTGCAAAGCCGGTTTGTCAAAGAATGTCGTCGACAAGTCAAAGTTCGAGCAACTAGAGGCGAGCGTTACCTGTGACAAGTGTGAAAAAAAGTTCAAAACAGTCAATGGCCGAAAAGTTCACCAATCGAGATACTGTGGCAAACCTAAAGCAGTTGCCACACGCGTGTTTTCCTGCAAAGTACAAGATGTTCTCGGAAACGAGTTTGAAAACATAGAAGCGTTCAAGTATCTCGGATCATATGTCAGCCTCAAGCATGGAGACCTGCAGGAAGTCAATTGCAAACTTGCAGAAGGTAGACAACGGTTTGCTAACTTCCAAAATCTCTGGAAGAGCAAGCAGCTCAGCGTGCACCTCAAGTGCAATTTGTACAAAGCACTCGTTTTACCAGCCGTGCTGTACAGCTCAGAGAATTGGACTCTTTCGAAATTAATGGAGAGAAAACTTGAGAGTTTCCACTGTGGTTGTCTTCGGAGAATTCTACGTGTGTCATATCTGGAGAAAGCAACGAACGAAGAAATTATGTCAAGATCACGAATGCCCCAACTGTCCACGATGATCATGCTCAAACGGATAAAATGGTACGGACACATCCAGAGAATGGAACCAGGAAGATTAGCCCGCAGTGCCTTCGATTGGGACCCGCCCGATCAATACGTCCATGCTAGACGCGCTCCTGGGGGGCAACGAAAAACGTGGATGAGTCAAATCGAAGGAGACTGTGTACGAAACAAAGAATCGTTCACCAGATTGCAGGAGAAAGCAGCAACCGGGTCAAAGAATGCCTTCAACAATTTCGTCGTACAGCACTTCACAGAATAACCAAACAAATAACTCTTCTTGTTTTGTTTGTATTTGTTGCCAACCGTGCCTTTATTTCATATTTGGAATTAAAGTGTTGAAACAGTTAGCAGTTAGTAGTTATTAGTTAGTAGTTAGTAGTTAGTAGTTAGTAGTTAGTATTTAGTAGTTAGTAGTTAGTAGCTAGTAGTTAGTAGTTAGTAGTCAGTAGTTAGAAGTTAGTAGTTAGTTGTTAGTAGTTAGTAGTTAGTAATTAGTAGTTAGTAGTTAGTAGTCAGTAGTTAGTAATTAGTAGTTAGTAGTTAGAAGTTAGTAGTCAGTAGTTAGTAATTAGTAGTTAGTAGTTAGTATGTAGTAGTTAATAGTTAGTAGTTAGCAGTTAGTAATGAGTAGTTAGTAGTTAGTAGTTAGTAGTTAGTAGTTAGTAGTTAGTAGTTAGTGGCTAGAAGTTAGTAGTTAGTAGTTAGTAGTTAGGAGTTAGTAGTTAGTAGTTAGTAGTTAGTAGTTAGTAGTTAGTGGTTAGTAGTTAGTAGTGAGTAGTCAGTAGTTAGTAATTAGTAGTTAGTAGTTAGAAGTTAGTAGTCAGTAGTTAGTATTTAGTAGTTAGTAGTTAGTATGTAGTTGTTAATAGTTAGTAGTTAGCAGTTAGTAGTGAGTAGTGAGTAGTTAGTAGTTAGTAGTTAGTAGTTAGTAGTTAGTAGTTAGTGGCTAGTAGTTAGTAGTTAGTAGTTAGTAGTTAGTAGTTAGTAGTTAGTTGTTAGTAGTTAGTAGTTAGTATTTAGTAGTTAGTAGTTAGTAGCTAGTAGCTAGTAGTTAGTAGTTAGTAGTTAGTAGTTAGAAGTTAGTAGTTAGTAGTTAGTAGTTAGTAGTTAGTAGTTAGTAGTTAGAAGTTAGTAGTCAGTAGTTAGTATTTAGTAGTTAGTAGTTAGTATGTAGTAGTTAATAGTTAGTAGTTAGCAGTTAGTAGTGAGTAGTTCGTAGTTAGTAGTTAGTAGTTAGTAGTTAGTAGTTAGTAGTTAGTAGTTAGTAGTCAGTAGTTAGTAGTTAGTAGTTAGTAGTTAGTAGTTAGTAGTTAGTAGTTAGTAGTTAGTAGTTTGTAGTTAGTAGTTAGTAGTCAGTAGTTAGTAGTTAGTAGTTATTAGTTATTAGTTAGTAGTTAGTAGTTAGTAGTTAGTAGTTAGTATTTAGTGGTTAGTAGTTAGTAGCTAGTAGTTAGTAGTTAGTAGTCAGTAGTTAGAAGTTAGTGGTTAGTAGTTAGTAGTTAGTAGTTAGTAGTTTGTAGTTAGTAGTTAGTAGTCAGTAGTTAGTAGTTAGTAGTTAGTAATTAGTAGTTAGTAGTTAGTAGTTAGCAGTTAGTAGTTATTAGTTATTAGTTAGTAGTTAGTAGTTAGTAGTTAGTAGTTAGTAGTTAGTAGTTAGTAGTTAGTAGTTAGTAGTTAGTAGTTAGTAGTCAGTAGTTAGTAATTAGTAGTTAGTAGTTAGAAGTTAGTAGTCAGTAGTTAGTATTTAGTAGTTAGTAGTTAGTATGTAGTAGTTAATAGTTAGTGGTTAGCAGTTAGTAATGAGTAGTTAGTAGTTAGTAGTTAGTATTTAGTAGTTAGTGGCTGGTAGTTAGTGGCTAGTAGTTAGTAGTTAGTAGTTAGTAGTTATTAGCTAGTAATTAGTAGTTAGTAATTAGTAGTTAGTAGTTAGTAGTTAGTAGTTAGTAGTTAGTAGTTAGTAGTTAGTATGTAGTAGTTAATAGTTAGTAGTTAGCAGTTAGTAGTGAGTAGTTCGTAGTTAGTAGTTAGTAGTTAGTAGTTAGTATTTAGTAGTTAGTAGTTAGTAGTTAGTAGTTAATAGTTAGTAGTTAGTAGTCAGTAGTTAGTAGTTAGTAGTTAGTAGTTAGTAGTTAGTAGTTAGTAGTTAGTAGTTAGTAGTTTGTAGTTAATAGTTAGTAGTCAGTAGTTAGTAGTTAGTAGTTAGTAATTAGTAGTTAGTAGTTAGTAGTTAGCAGTTAGTAGTTAATAGTTATTAGTTAGTAGTTAGTAGTTAGTAGTTAGTAGTTAGTAGTTAGTAGTTAGTAGTTAGTAGCTAGTAGTTAGTAGTTAGTAGTCAGTAGTTAGAAGTTAGTAGTTAGTAGTTAGTAGTTAGTAGTTAGTAGTTTGTAGTTAGTAGTTAGTAGCTAGTGGTTAGTAGTTAGTAGTCAGTAGTTAGAAGTTAGTAGTTAGTAGTTAGTAGTTAGTAGTTAGTAGTTAGTAGTTAGTAGTTTGTAGTTATTAGTTAGTAGTTAGTAGTTAGTAGTTAGTGGCTGGTAGTTAGTGGCTAGTAGTTAGTAGTTATTAGCTAGTAATTAGTAGTTAGTAATTAGTAGTTAGTAGTTAGTAGTTAGTAGTTAGTAGTTAGTAGTTAGTATGTAGTAGTTAATAGTTAGTAGTTAGCAGTTAGTAGTGAGTAGTTCGTAGTTAGTAGTTAGTAGTTAGTAGTTAGTAGTTAGTAGTTAGTAGTTAGTAGTTAGTAGTTAGTAGTTAGTAGTCAGTAGTTAGTAGTTAGTAGTTAGTAGTTAGTAGTTAGTAGTTAGTAGTTAGTAGTTAGTAGTTTGTAGTTAGTAGTTAGTAGTCAGTAGTTAGTAGTTAGTAGTTAGTAATTAGTAGTTAGTAGTTAGTAGTTAGCAGTTAGTAGTTATTAGTTATTAGTTAGCAGTTAGTAGTTAGTAGTTAGTAGTTAGTAGTTAGTAGTTAGTAGTTAGTAGTTAGTAGTTAGTAGCTAGTAGTTAGTAGTTAGTAGTTAGTAGCTAGTGGTTAGTAGTTAGTAGTCAGTAGTTAGAAGTTAGTAGTTAGTAGTTAGTAGTTAGTAGTTAGTAGTTAGTAGTTTGTAGTTAGTAGTTAGTAGTCAGTAGTTAGTAGTTAGTAGTTAGTAATTAGTAGTTAGTAGTTAGTAGTTAGCAGTTAGTAGTTATTAGTTATTAGTTAGTAGTTAGTAGTTAGTAGTTAGTAGTTAGTAGTTAGTAGTTAGTAGTTAGTAGCTAGTAGTTAGTAGTTAGTAGTTGGTAGCTAGTGGTTAGTAGTTAGTAGTCAGTAGTTAGAAGTTAGTAGTTAGTAGTTAGTAGTTAGTAGTTAGTAGTTAGTAGTTTGTAGTTAGTAGTTAGTAGTCAGTAGTTAGTAGTTAGTAGCTAGTAATTAGTAGTTAGTAGTTAGTAGTTAGCAGTTAGTAGTTATTAGTTATTAGTTAGTAGTTAGTAGTTAGTAGTCAGTAGTTAGTAGTTAGTAGTTAGTAGTTAGTAGTTAGTAGTTAGTAGTTAGTAGTTAGTAGTTAGTAGTTTGTAGTTAGTAGTTAGTAGTCAGTAGTTAGTAGTTAGTAGTTAGTAATTAGTAGTTAGTAGTTAGTAGTTAGCAGTTAGTAGTTATTAGTTATTAGTTAGTAGTTAGTAGTTAGTAGTTAGTAGTTAGTAGTTAGTAGTTAGTAGTTAGTAGTTAGTAGTTAGTAGCTAGTAGTTAGTAGTTAGTAGTTAGTAGCTAGTGGTTAGTAGTTAGTAGTCAGTAGTTAGAAGTTAGTAGTTAGTAGTTAGTAGTTAGTAGTTAGTAGTTTGTAGTTAGTAGTTAGTAGTCAGTAGTTAGTAGTTAGTAGTTAGTAACTAGTAGTTAGTAGTTAGTAGTTAGCAGTTAGTAGTTATTAGTTATTAGTTAGTAGTTAGTAGTTAGTAGTTAGTAGTTAGTAGTTAGTAGTTAGTAGTTAGTAGTTAGTAGTCAGTAGTAAGTAATTAGTAGTTAGTAGTTAGAAGTTAGTAGTCAGTAGTTAGTATTTAGTAGTTACTAGTTAGTATGTAGTAGTTAATAGTTAGTAGTTAGCAGTTAGTAATGAGTAGTTAGTAGTTAGTAGTTAGTAGTTAGTAGTTAGTAGTTAGTAGTTAGTGGCTAGTAGTTAGTGGCTAGTAGTTAGTAGTTAGTAGTTAGTAGTTATTAGCTAGTAATTAGTAGTTAGTAATTAGTAGTTAGTAGTTAGTAGTTAGTTGTTAGTAGTTAGTATGTAGTAGTTAATAGTTAGTAGTTAGCAGTTAGTAGTGAGTAGTTCGTAGTTAGTAGTTAGTAGTTAGTAGTTAGTAGTTAGTAATTAGTAGTTAGTAGTTAGTAGTTAGTAGTCAGTAGTTATTAGTTAGTAGTTAGTAGTTAGTAGTTAGTAGTTAGTAGTTTGTAGTTAGTAGTTAGTAGTCAGTAGTTAGTAGTTAGTAGTTAGTAATTAGTAGTTAGTAGTTAGTAGTTAGCAGTTAGTAGTTATTAGTTATTAGTTAGTAGTTAGTAGTTAGTAGTTAGTAGTTAGTAGTTAGTAGTTAGTAGTTAGTAGCTAGTAGTTAGTATTTAGTAGTCAGTAGTTAGAAGTTAGTAGTTAGTAGTTAGTAGTTAGTAGTTAGTAGTTTGTAGTTAGTAGTTAGTAGTCAGTAGTTAGTAGTTAGTAGTTAGTAATTAGTAGTTAGTAGTTAGTAGTTAGCAGTTAGTAGTTATTAGTTATTAGTTAGTAGTTAGTAGTTAGTAGTTAGTAGTTAGTAGTTAGTAGTTAGTAGTTAGTAGTCAGTAGTTAGTAATTAGTAGTTAGTAGTTAGAAGTTAGTAGTCAGTAGTTAGTATTTAGTAGTTAGTAGTTAGTATGTAGTAGTTAATAGTTAGTAGTTAGCAGTTAGTAATGAGTAGTTAGTAGTTAGTAGTTAGTAGTTAGTAGTTAGTGGCTAGTAGTTAGTGGCTAGTAGTTAGTAGTTAGTAGTTAGTAGTTATTAGCTAGTAATTAGTAGTTAGTAATTAGTAGTTAGTAGTTAGTAGTTAGTAGTTAGTAGTTAGTAGTTAGTAGTTAGTATGTAGTAGTTAATAGTAAGTAGTTAGCAGTTAGTAGTGAGTAGTTCGTAGTTAGTAGTTAGTAGTTAGTAGTTAGTAGTTAGTAGTTAGTAGTTAGTAGTTAGTAGTTAGTAGTTAGTAGTTAGTAGTTAGTAGTCAGTAGTTAGTAGTTAGTAGTTAGTAGTTAGTAGTTAGTAGTTAGTAGTCAGTAGTTAGTAGTTAGTAGTTAGTAGTTTTTAGTTAGTAGTTAGTAGTCAGTAGTTAGTAGTTAGTAGTTAGTAATTAGTAGTTAGTAGTTAGTAGTTAGCAGTTAGTAGTTATTAGTTATTAGTTAGTAGTTAGTAGTTAGTAGTTAGTAGTTAGTAGTTAGTAGTTAGTAGTCAGTAGTTAGTAATTAGTAGTTAGTAGTTAGAAGTTAGTAGTCAGTAGTTAGTATTTAGTAGTTAGTAGTTAGTATGTAGTAGTTAATAGTTAGTAGTTAGCAGTTAGTAATGAGTAGTTAGTAGTTAGTAGTTAGTAGTTAGTAGTTAGTAGTTAGTAGTTAGTGGCTAGTAGTTAGTAGTTAGTAGTTAGTAGTTATTAGCTAGTAATTAGTAGTTAGTAATTAGTAGTTAGTAGTTAGTAGTTAGTAGTTAGTAGTTAGTAGTTATTTGTTAGTAGTTAGCCGTTAGTAGTTATTAGTTATTAGTTATTAGTTACTAGTTGGTAGTCAGTAGTTAGTAGTTAGTATTTAGTAGTTAGTAGTTAGTAGCTAGTAGTTAGTAGTTAGTAGTTAGTAGTTAGAAGTTAGTAGTTAGTAGTTAGTAGTTAGTAGTTAGTAGTTAGTAGTCAGTAGTTAGTAATTAGTAGTTAGTAGTTAGAAGTTAGTAGTCAGTAGTTAGTATTTAGTAGTTAGTAGTTAGTATGTAGTAGTTAAGAGTTAGTAGTTAGCAGTTAGTAGTGAGTAGTTAGTATTTAGTAGCTAGTAGTTAGTAGTTAGTGGCTAGTAGTTAGTAGTTAGTAGTTAGTAGTTAGTAGTTATTAGCTAGTAGTTAGTAGTTAGTAATTAGTAGTTAGTAGTTAATAGTTACTAGTTAGTAGTTAGTAGTTAGTAGTTAGTAGTTAGTAGTTATTAGTTAGTAGTTATTTGTTAGTAATTAGTAGTTAGTAGTTAGTAGTTGGCAGTTAGTAGTTATTAGTTATTAGTTATTAGTTAGTACTTAGTAATTAGTAGTTAGTAGTTAGTAGTTAGTATTTATTAGTTAGTAGTTAGTAGCTAGTAGTTAGTAGTTAGTAGTTAGTAGTTAGAAGTTAGTAGTTAGTAGTTAGTAGTTAGTAGTTAGTAGTTAGTATTTAGTAGTTAGTAGTTAGTATGTAGTAGTTAATAGTTAGTAGTTAGCAGTTAGTAGTGAGTAGTTAGTAGTTAGTAGTCAGTAGTTAGTAGTTAGTAGTCAGAAGTTAGTAGTAAGTAGTTTGTAGTTGGTAGTTAGTGGTTACTATTTATTAGTTTTTAGTTAGTAGTTAGTAGTTATTAGTTAGTAGTTAGTAGTTAGTAGTTATTAGTTAGTAGTTAGTAGTTAGTATTTAGTAATTAGTATTTAGTAGTTAGTAGTTAGTAGTCAGTAGTTAGTAGTTAGTAGTAAGTAGTTAGAAATTAGTAGTCAGTAGTTAGTATTTAGTAGTTAGTAGTTAGTAGTCAGTAGTTAGTAGTTAGTAGTTGGTAGTTAGCAGTTAGTAGTCAGTATGTAGTAGTTAATTGTTAGTGGTTAGCAGTTAGTAGTTAGTAGTTAGTAGTTAGTAGTTAGTAGTTAGCAGTTAGTAGTTAGTAGTCAGTAGTTATTAGTTAGTAATTATTAGTTAGTAGTTAGTAGTCAGTAGTTAGTAGTTAGTAGTCAGTATGTAGTAGTTAATAGTTAGTGGTTAGCAGTTAGTAGTTGGCAGTTAGTAGTTATTAGTTATTAGTTATTAGTTAGTACTTAGTAGTTAGTAGTTAGTAGTCAGTAGTTATTAGTTAGTAATTATTAGTTAGTAGTTAGTAGTTGGTAGTTAGTAGTTAGTAGTCAGTATGTAGTAGTTAATAGTTAGTGGTTAGCAGTTAGTAGTTGGCAGTTAGTAGTTATTAGTTATTAGTTATTAGTTAGTACTTAGTAGTTAGTAGTTAGTAGTTAGTAGTTAGTATTTAGTAGTTAGTAGTTAGTAGCTAGTAGTTAGTAGTTAGTAGTTAGTAGTTAGAAGTTAGTAGTTAGTAGTTAGTAGTTAGTAGTTAGTAGTTAGTAGTTAGTAGTTAGTAGTTAGTAGTTAGTAGTTAGTAGTTAGTAGTTATTAGTTAGTAGTTATTTGTTAGTAATTAGTAGTTAGTAGTTAGTAGTTGGCAGTTAGTAGTTATTAGTTATTAGTTATTAGTTAGTACTTAGTAGTTAGTAGTTAGTAGTTAGTAGTTAGTAGTTAGTATTTAGTAGTTAGTAGTTAGTAGCTAGTAGTTAGTAGTTAGTAGTTAGTAGTTAGAAGTTAGTAGTTAGTAGTTAGTAGTTATTAGCTAGTAATTAGTAGTTAGTAATTAGTAGTTAGTAGTTAATAGTTAGTAGTTAGTAGTTAGTAGTTAGTAGTTAGTAGTTATTAGTTAGTAGTTATTTGTTAGTAATTAGTAGTTAGTAGTTAGTAGTTGGCAGTTAGTAGTTATTAGTTATTAGTTATTAGTTAGTACTTAGTAGTTAGTAGTTAGTAGTTAGTAGTTAGTATTTATTAGTTAGTAGTTAGTAGCTAGTAGTTAGTAGTTAGTAGTTAGTAGTTAGAACTTAGTAGTTAGTAGTTAGTAGTTAGTAGTTAGTAGTTAGTATTTAGTAGTTAGTAGTTAGTATGTAGTAGTTAATAGTTAGTAGTTAGCAGTTAGTAGTGAGTAGTTAGTAGTTAGTAGTCAGTAGTTAGTAGTTAGTAGTCAGAAGTTAGTAGTAAGTAGTTTGTAGTTGGTAGTTAGTGGTTACTATTTATTAGTTTTTAGTTAGTTGTTAGTAGTTATTAGTTAGTAGTTAGTAGTTAGTAGTTATTAGTTAGTAGTTAGTAGTTAGTATTTAGTAATTAGTATTTAGTAGTTAGTAGTTAGTAGTCAGTAGTTAGTAGTTAGTAGTAAGTAGTTAGAAATTAGTAGTCAGTAGTTAGTATTTAGTAGTTAGTAGTTAGTAGTCAGTAGTTAGTAGTTAGTAGTTGGTAGTTAGTAGTTAGTAGTCAGTATGTAGTAGTTAATAGTTAGTGGTTAGTAGTTAGTAGTTAGTAGTTAGTAGTTAGTAGTTAGTAGTTATTAGTTAGTAGTTATTTGTTAGTAATTAGTAGTTAGTAGTTAGTAGTTAGTAGTTAGTATTTAGTAGTTAGTAGTTAGTAGCTAGTAGTTAGTAGTTAGTAGTTAGTAGTTAGAAGTTAGTAGTTAGTAGTTAGTAGTTAGTAGTTAGTAGTTAGTATTTAGTAGTTAGTAGTTAGTATGTAGTAGTTAATAGTTAGTAGTTAGCAGTTAGTAGTGAGTAGTTAGTAGTTAGTAGTTAGCAGTTAGTAGTGAGTAGTTAGTAGTTAGTAGTCAGTAGTTAGTAGTTAGTAGTCAGAAGTTAGTAGTAAGTAGTTTGTAGTTGGTAGTTAGTGGTTACTATTTATTAGTTTTTAGTTAGTAGTTAGTAGTTATTAGTTAGTAGTTAGTAGTTAGTAGTTAGTATGTAGTAGTTAATAGTTAGTAGTTAGCAGTTAGTAGTGAGTAGTTAGTAGTTAGTAGTTAGCAGTTAGTAGTGAGTAGTTAGTAGTTAGTAGTCAGTAGTTAGTAGTTAGTAGTCAGAAGTTAGTAGTAAGTAGTTTGTAGTTGGTAGTTAGTGGTTACTATTTATTAGTTTTTAGTTAGTAGTTAGTAGTTAGTAGTTAGTAGTTAGTAGTTATTAGTTAGTAGTTATTTGTTAGTAATTAGTAGTTAGTAGTTAGTAGTTGGCAGTTAGTAGTTATTAGTTATTAGTTATTAGTTAGTACTTAGTAGTTAGTAGTTAGTAGTTAGTAGTTAGTAGTTAGTATTTAGTAGTTAGTAGTTAGTAGCTAGTAGTTAGTAGTTAGTAGTTAGTAGTTAGAAGTTAGTAGTTAGTAGTTAGTAGTTATTAGCTAGTAATTAGTAGTTAGTAATTAGTAGTTAGTAGTTAATAGTTAGTAGTTAGTAGTTAGTAGTTAGTAGTTAGTAGTTAGTAGTTATTAGTTAGTAGTTATTTGTTAGTAATTAGTAGTTAGTAGTTAGTAGTTGGCAGTTAGTAGTTATTAGTTATTAGTTATTAGCTAGTACTTAGTAGTTAGTAGTTAGTAGTTAGTAGTTAGTATTTAGTAGTTAGTAGTTAGTAGCTAGTAGTTAGTAGTTAGTAGTTAGTAGTTAGAAGTTAGTAGTTAGTAGTTAGTAGTTAGTAGTTAGTAGTTAGTAGTTAGTATTTAGTAGTTAGTAGTTAGTATGTAGTAGTTAATAGTTAGTAGTTAGCAGTTAGTAGTGAGTAGTTAGTAGTTAGTAGTCAGTAGTTAGTAGTTAGTAGTCAGAAGTTAGTAGTAAGTAGTTTGTAGTTGGTAGTTAGTGGTTACTATTTATTAGTTTTTAGTTAGTAGTTAGTAGTTATTAGTTAGTAGTTAGTAGTTAGTAGTTATTAGTTAGTAGTTAGTAGTTAGTATTTAGTAATTAGTATTTAGTAGTTAGTAGTTAGTAGTCAGTAGTTAGTAGTTAGTAGTAAGTAGTTAGAAATTAGTAGTCAGTAGTTAGTATTTAGTAGTTAGTAGTTAGTAGTCAGTAGTTAGTAGTTAGTAGTTGGTAGTTAGTAGTTAGTAGTCAGTATGTAGTAGTTAATAGTTAGTGGTTAGTAGTTAGTAGTTAGTAGTTAGTAGTTAGTAGTTAGTAGTTATTAGTTAGTAGTTATTTGTTAGTAATTAGTAGTTAGTAGTTAGTAGTTAGTAGTTAGTATTTAGTAGTTAGTAGTTAGTAGCTAGTAGTTAGTAGTTAGTAGTTAGTAGTTAGAAGTTAGTAGTTAGTAGTTAGTAGTTAGTAGTTAGTAGTTAGTATTTAGTAGTTAGTAGTTAGTATGTAGTAGTTAATAGTTAGTAGTTAGCAGTTAGTAGTGAGTAGTTAGTAGTTAGTAGTCAGAAGTTAGTAGTAAGTAGTTTGTAGTTGGTAGTTAGTGGTTACTATTTATTAGATTTTAGTTAGTAGTTAGTAGTTATTAGTTAGTAGTTAGTAGTTAGTAGTTAGTATTTAGTATTTAGTAGTTAGTAGTTAGTATGTAGTAGTTAATAGTTAGTAGTTAGCAGTTAGTAGTGAGTAGTTAGTAGTTAGTAGTCAGAAGTTAGTAGTAAGTAGTTTGTAGTTGGTAGTTAGTGGTTACTATTTATTAGTTTTTAGTTAGCAGTTAGTAGTGAGTAGTTAGTAGTTAGTAGTCAGAAGTTAGTAGTAAGTAGTTTGTTGTTGGTAGTTAGTGGTTACTATTTATTAGTTTTTAGTTAGTAGTTAGTAGTTATTAGTTAGTAGTTAGTAGTTAGTAGTTATTAGTTAGTAGTTAGTAGTTAGTATTTAGTAATTAGTATTTAGTAGTTAGTAGTTTGTAGTCAGTAGTTAGTAGTTAGTAGTAAATAGTTAGAAATTAGTAGTCAGTAGTTAGTATTTAGTAGTTAGTAGTTAGTAGTCAGTAGTTAGTAGTTAGTAGTTGGTAGTTAGTAGTTAGTAGTCAGTATGTAGTAGTTAATAGTTAGTGGTTAGCAGTTAGTAGTTAGTAGTTAGTAGTTAGTAGTTAGTAGTCAGTAGTTAGCAGTTAGTAGTTAGTAGTCAGTAGTTATTAGTTAGTAATTATTAGTTAGTAGTTAGTAGTTAGTAGTTAGTAGTCAGCAGTTAGTAGTTAGTAGGTAGTAGTTAGTAGTTAGTAGTTAGTAGTTAGTAGTTAGTAGTTAGTAGTTAGTATTTAGTAGTTAGTAGTTAGTAGCTAGTAGTTAGTAGTTAGTAGTCAGTAGTTAGAAGTTAGTAGTTAGTAGTTAGTAGTTAGTAGTTAGTAGTCAGCAGTTAGTAGTTAGTAGGTAGCAGTTATTAGTTAGTAATTATTAGTTAGTGGTTAGTAGTTAGTAGTTAGTAAATAGTAGTCAGCAGTTAGTAGTTAGTAGGTAGCAGTTAGTAGTTATTAGTTATTAGTTAGTAGTTAGTAGTTAGTAGTTAGTAGTTAGTAGTTAGTATTTAGTAGTTAGTAGTTAGTAGCTAGTAGATAGTAGTTAGTAGTCAGTAGTTAGAAGTTAGTAGTTAGTAGTTAGTAGTTAGTAGTTAGTAGTTAGTAGTCAGTAGTTAGTAATAAGTAGTTAGTAGTTAGAAGTTAGTAGTCAGTAGTTAGTATTTAGTAGTTAGTAGTTAGTATGTAGTAGTTAATAGTTCGTAGTTAGCAGTTAGTAATGAGTAGTTAGTAGTTAGTAGTTAGTAGTTAGTAGTTAGTAGTTAGTGGCTAGTAGTTAGTAGTTAGTAGTTAGTAGTTAGTAGTTAGTAGTTAGTAGTTATTAGTTAGTAGTTAGCAGTTACTAGTTATTAGTTATTAGTTATTAGTTAGTAGTTAGTAGTTAGTAGTTAGTAGTTAGTATTTAGTAGTTAGTAGTTAGTAGCTAGTAGTTAGTAGTTAGTAGTTAGTAGTTAGTAGTTAGAAGTTAGTAGTTAGTAGTTAGTAGTTAGTAGTTAGTAGTTAGTAGTCAGTAGTTAGTAATTAGTAGTTAGTAGTTAGAAGTTAGTAGTTAGTAGTTAGAAGTTAGTAGCTAGTAGTTAGTAGTTAGTAGTTAGTAGTTAGTATTTAGTAGTCAGTAGTTAGTAATTAGTAGTTAGTAGTTAGTAGTTAGAAGTTAGTAGTTAGTAGTTAGTAGTTAGTAGTTAGTAGTTAGTAGTCAGTAGTTAGTAATTAGTAGTTAGTATTTAGTAGTTAGTAGTTAGTATGTAGTAGTTAAGAGTTAGTAGTTAGCAGTTAGTAGTTATTAGTTATTAGTTATTAGTTAGTAGTTAGTAGTTAGTAGTTAGTAGTTAGTAGTTAGTATTTAGTAGTTAGTAGTTAGTAGCTAGTAGTTAGTAGTTAGTAGTTAGTAGTTAGAAGTTAGTAGTTAGTAGTTAGTAGTTAGTAGTTAGTAGTTAGTATTTAGTAGTCAGTAGTTAGTAATTAGTAGTTAGTAGTTAGAAGTTAGTAGTCAGTAGTTAGTATTTAGTAGTTAGTAGTTAGTATGTAGTAGTTAATAGTTAGTAGTTAGCAGTTAGTAGTGAGTAGTTAGTAGTTAGTAGTTAGTATTTAGTAGTTAGTAGTTAGTAGCTAGTAGTTAGTAGTTAGTAGTTAGTAGTTAGTAGTTAGTAGTTAGAAGTTAGTAGTTAGTAGTTAGTAGTTAGTAGTTAGTAGTTAGTAGTCAGTAGTTAGTAATTAGTAGTTAGTAGTTAGAAGTTAGTAGTCAGTAGTTAGTATTTAGTAGTTAGTAGTTAGTATGTAGTAGTTAAGAGTTAGTAGTTAGCAGTTAGTAGTGAGTAGTTAGTAGTTAGTAGTTAGTAGTTAGTAGTTAGTAGTTAGTGGCTAGTAGTTAGTAGTTAGTAGTTAGTAGTTAGTAGTTATTAGCTAGTAATTAGTAGTTAGTAATTAGTAGTTAGTAGTGAGTAGTTAGTAGTTAGCAGTTGATAGTTAGTAGTTATTTGTTAGTAATTAGTAGTTAATAGTTAGTAGTTAGCAGTTAGTAGTTATTAGTTATTAGTTATTAGTTAGTAGTTAGTAGTTAGTAGTTAGTAGTTAGTAGTTAGTAGTTAGTATTTAGTAGTTAGTAGTTAGTAGCTAGTAGTTAGTAGTTAGTAGTTAGTAGTTAGAAGTTAGTAGTTGGTAGTTAGTAGTTAGTAGTTAGTAGTTAGTATTTAGTAGTCAGTAGTTAGTAATTAGTAGTTAGTAGTTAGAAGTTAGTAGTCAGTAGTTAGTATTTAGTAGTTAGTAGTTAGTATGTAGTAGTTAATAGTTAGTAGTTAGCAGTTAGTAGTGAGTAGTTAGTAGTTAGTACTTAGTAGTTAGTAGTTATTAGTTAGTAGTTAGTAGTTAGTAGTTATTAGTTAGTAGTTAGTAGTTAGTATTTAGTAATTAGTAGTTAGTAGTTAGTAGTTAGTAGTCAGTAGTTAGTAGTTAGTAGTAAGTAGTTAGAAATGAGTAGTCAGTAGTTAGTATTTAGTAGTTAGTAGTTAGTAGTTAGTATGTAGTAGTTAATAGTTAGTAGGTAGCAGTTAGTAGTGAGTATTTAGTAGTTAGTAGTTAGTATGTAGTAGTTAATAGTTAGTAGTTAGCAGTTAGTAGATAGTAGTTAGTAGTTAGTAGTTAGTAGTTAGTAGTTAGTAGTTTTTAGTTAGTAGTTAGTAGTCAGTAGTTAGTAGTTAGTAGATAGTAGTTAGTAGTTAGTAGTTAGTAGTTATTAGTTAGTAGTTATTAGTTAGTAGTTAGTAGTTAGTAGTTAGTGGTTAGTCGCTAGTAGTTAGTAGTTAGTAGTTAGTAGTTATTAGCTAGTAATTAGTAGTTAGTAGTTAGTAGTTAGTAGTTAGTAGTTAGTAGTTAGTAGTTCGTAGTTATTAGTTAGTAGTTTTTAGTTAGTAGTTAGTAGTTAGTAGTTAGATGTTAGTAGTTAGTAGTTAGTAGTTAGTAGTTAGTAGTTAGTAGTTAGTAGTCAGTAGTTAGTAATTAGTAGTTAGTAGTTAGAAGTTAGTAGTCAGTAGTTAGTAGTTAGTAGTTAGTAGTTAGTATTTAGTAGTCAGTAGTTAGTAATTAGTAGTTAGTAGTTAGAAGTTAGTAGTCAGTAGTTAGTATTTAGTAGTTAGTAATTAGTATGTATTAGTTAATAGTTAGTAGTTAGCAGTTAGTAGTGAGTAGTTAGTAGTTAGTAGTTAGTAGTTAGTAGTTAGTAGTTAGTAGTTAGTAGTCAGTAGTTAGTAGTAAGTAGTCAGAAGTTAGTAGTAAGTAGTTTGTAGTTGGTAGTTAGTGGTTACTATTTATTAGTTTTTAGTTAGTAGTTAGTAGTTATTAGTTAGTAGTTAGTAGTTAGTAGTTATTAGTTAGTATTTAGTAGTCAGTAGTTAGTAATTAGTAGTTAGTAGTTAGAAGTTAGTAGTCAGTAGTTAGTATTTAGTAGTTAATAGTTAGTATGTAGTAGTTAATAGTTAGTAGTTAGCAGTTAGTAGTGAGTAGTTAGTTGTTAGTAGTTAGTAGTTAGTAGTTAGTAGTTAGTAGTTAGTAGGTAGTAGTCAGTAGTTAGTAGTTAGTAGTCAGAAGTTAGTAGTAAGTAGTTTGTAGTTGGTAGTTAGTGGTTACTATTTATTAGTTTTTAGTTAGTAGTTAGTAGTTATTAGTTAGTAGTTAGTAGTTAGTAGTTATTAGTTAGTAGTTAGTAGTTAGTATTTAGTAATTAGTAGTTAGTAGTTAGTAGTTAGTAGTCAGTAGTTAGAAATTAGTAGTAAGTAATTAGAAATTAGTAGTCAGTAGTTAGTATTTAGTAGTTAGTAGTTAATAGTTAGTATGTAGTAGTTAATAGTTAGTAGTTAGCAGTTAGTAGTGAGTATTTAGTAGTTAGTAGTTAGTAGTTAGTATGTAGTAGTTAATAGTTAGAGTTAGCAGTTAGTAGATAGTACTTAGTAGTTAGTAGTCAGTAGTTAGTAGTTAGTAGTTTTTAGTTAGTAGTTAGTAGTCAGTAGTTAGTAGTTAGTAGTTAGTAGTTAGTAGTTAGTAGTTAGTAGTTATTAGTTAGTAGTTATTAGTTAGTAGTTAGTAGTTAGTAGTTAGTCGCTAGTAGTTAGTAGTTAGTAGTTAGTAGTTATTAGCTAGTAATTAGTAGTTAGTAGTTAGTAGTTAGTAGTTAGTAGTTAGTAGTTAGTAGTTAGAAGTTAGTAGTTAGTAGTTAGTAGTTAGTAGTTAGTAGTTAGTAGTTAGTAGTCAGTAGTTAGTAATTAGTAATTAGTAGTTAGAAGTTAGTAGTCAGTAGTTAGTAGTTAGTAGTTAGTAGTTAGTAGTTAGTAGTTAGTAGTTAGAAGTTAGTAGTTAGTAGTTTGTAGTTAGTAGTTAGTAGTCAGTAGTTAGTAGTTAGTAGTTAGTAATTAGTAGTTAGTAGTTAGTAGTTAGCAGTTAGTAGTTATTAGTTATTAGTTATTAGTTATTAGTTAGTAGTTAGTAGTTAGTAGTTAGTAGTTAGTAGTTAGTATTTAGTAGTTTGTAGTTAGTAGCTAGTAGTTAGTAGTTAGTAGTTAGTAGTTAGAACTTAGTAGTTAGTAGTTAGTAGTTAGTAGTTAGTAGTCAGTAGTTAGTAATTAGTAGTTAGTAGTTAGAAGTTAGTAGTCAGTAGTTAGTATTTAGTAGTTAGTAGTTAATATGTAGTAGTTAATAGTTAGTAGTTAGCAGTTAGTAGTGAGTAGTTAGTAGTTAGTAGTTAGTAGTTAGTAGTTAGTGGCTAGTAGTTAGTAGTTAGTGGTTAGTAGTTATTAGCTAGTAATTAGTAGTTAGTAATTAGTAGTTATTAGTTAGTAGTTAGTAGTTAGTAGTTAGTAGTTAGTAGTTAGTAGTTATTAGTTAGTAGTTAGCAGTTAGTAGTTATTAGTTATTAGTTATTAGTTAGTAGTTAGTAGTTAGTAGTTAGTAGTTAGTAGCTAGTAGTTAGTAGTTAGTTGTTAGTAGTTAGACGTTAGTAGTTAGTAGTTAGTAGTTAGTAGTTAGTAGTTAGTAGTCAGTAGTTAGTAATTAGTAGTTAGTAGTTAGAAGTTAGTAGTCAGTAGTTAGTATTTAGTAGTTTGTAGTTAGTATGTAGTAGTTAATAGTTAGTAGTTAGCAGTTAGTAGTGAGTAGTTAGTAGTTAGTAGTTAGTAGTTAGTAGTTAGTGGCTAGTAGTTAGTAGTTAGTAGTTAGCATTTATTAGCTAGTAATTAGTAGTTAGTAGTTAGTAGTTAGTAGTTAGTAGTTAGTAGTTAGTAGTTAGTAGTTAGTAGTTAGTAGTTATTAGTTAGTAATTAGTAGTTAGTAGTTAGTAGTTAGCAGTTAGTAGTTATTAGTTATTAGTTATTAGTTAGTAATTAGTAGTTAGTAGTTAGTAGTTAGTAGTTAGTAGTTAGTAGTTAGTATTTAGTAGTTAGTAGTTAGTAGCTAGTAGTTAGTAGTTAGTAGTTAATAGTTAGAAGTTAGTAGTTAGTAGTTAGTAGTTAGTAGTTAGTAGTTAGTAGTTAGTAGTTAGTAGTTAGTAGTCAGTAGTTAGTAATTAGTAGTTAGTAGTTAGTATGTAGTAGTTAAAAGTTAGTAGTTAGCAGTTAGTATTGAGTAGTTAGTAGTTAGTAGTTAGTAGTTAGTAGTTAGTAGTTAGTAGTTAGTAGTTAGAAGTTAGTAGTTAGTAGTTAGTAGTTAGTAGTTAGTAGTCAGTAGTTAGTAGTTAGTAGTCAGAAGTTAGTAGTTAGTAGTTTGTAGTTAGTAGTTAGTAGTCAGTAGTTAGTAGTTAGTAGTTAGTAGTTAGTAGTTAGTAGTTAGTAGTTATTAGTAAGTAGTTATTAGTTAGTAGTTAGTAGTTAGTAGTTATTAGTTAGTAGTTAGTAGTTAGTATTTAGTAGTTAGTAGTTAGTAGTTAGTAGTTAGTAGTCAGTAGTTAGTAGTTAGTAGTAAGTAGTTAGAGGTTAGTAGTCAGTAGTTAGTATTTAGTAGTTAGTAGTTAGTAGTTAGTATGTAGTAGTTAATAGTTAGTAGTTAGCAGTTAGTAGTGAGTATTTAGTAGTTAGTAGTTAGTAGTTAGTATGTAGTAGTTAATAGTTAGTAGTTAGCAGTTAGTATATAGTAGTTAGTAGTTAGTAGTTAGTAGTTAGTAGTTAGTAGTTAGTAGTTAGTAGTTAGTAGTTTGTAGTTAGTAGTTAGTAGTCAGTAGTTAGTAGTTAGTAGTTAGTAGTTAGTAGTTAGTAGTGAGTAGTTATTAGTAAGTAGTTATTAGTTAGTAGTTAGTAGTTAGTAGTTATTAGTTAGTAGTTATTAGTTAGTAATTAGTAGTTAGTAGTTAGTAGTTAGCAGTTAGTAGTTATTAGTTATTAGTTTTTAGTTAGTAGTTAGTAGTTAGTAGTTAGTAGTTAGTAGTTAGTATTTAGTAGTTAGTAGTTAGTAGTTAGTAGTCAGTAGTTAGTAATTAGTAGTTAGTAGTTAGTATGTAGTAGTTAAAAGTTAGTAGTTAGAAGTTAGTAGTTAGTAATTAGTAGTTAGTAGTTTGTAGTCAGTAGTTAGTAATTAGTAGTTAGTAGTTAGTATGTAGTAGTTAAAAGTTAGTAGTTAGCAGTTAGTATTGAGTAGTTAGTAGTTAGTAGTTAGTAGTTAGTAGTTAGTAGTTAGTAGTTAGTAGTTAGTAGTTAGTAGTTAGTAGTTAGTAGTCAGTAGTTAGTAGTTAGTAGTCAGAAGTTAGTAGTTAGTAGTTTGTAGTTGGTAGTTAGTAGTTAGTAGTTATTAGTTAGTAGTTAGTAGTTAGTAGTTAGTAGTTAGTATTTAGTAGTTAGTAGTTAGTAGTTAGTAGTTAGTAGTCAGTAGTTAGTAGTTAGTAGTTAGTAGTTAGTAGTTAGTAGTTAGTAGTCAGTAGTTAGTAGTTAGTAGTAAGTAGTTAGAGGTTAGTAGTCAGTAGTTAGTATTTAGTAGTTAGTAGTTAGTAGTTGGTAGTTAGTATGTAGTAGTTAATAGTTAGTGGTTAGCAGTTAGTAGTGAGTATTTAGTAGTTAGTAGTTAGTAGTTAGTATGTAGTAGTTAATAGTTAGTAGTTAGTAGTTAGTATTTAGTAGTTAGTAGTTAGTAGTTAGTAGTTAGTAGTCAGTAGTTAGTAGTTAGTAGTAAGTAGTTAGAGGTTAGTAGTCAGTAGTTAGTATTTAGTAGTTAGTAGTTAGTAGTTGGTAGTTAGTATGTAGTAGTTAATAGTTAGTAGTTAGCAGTTAGTAGTGAGTATTTAGTAGTTAGTAGTTAGTAGTTAGTAGTTAGTATGTAGTAGTTATTAGTTAGTAGTTAGCAGTTAGTAGATAGTAGTTAGTAGTTAGTAGTTAGTAGTTAGTAGTTAGTAGTTAGTAGTTAGTAGTTTGTAGTTAGTAGTTAGTAGTCAGTAGTTAGTAGTTAGTAGTTAGTAGTTAGTAGTTAGTAGTTAGTAGTTACTAGTTAGTAGTTATTAGTTAGTAGTTAGTAGTTAGTAGTTAGTGGCTAGTAGTTAGTAGTTAGTAGTTAGTAGTTAGTAGTTAGTAGTTATTAGTTATTAGTTAGTAGTTATTAGTTAGTAGTTAGTAATTAGTAGTTAGTGGTTAGTAGTTAGTAGTTAGTAGTTAGTAGTTAGTAGTTAGTAGTTATTAGCTAGTAATTAGTAGTTAGTATTTAGTAGTTAGTAGTTAGCAGTTAGTAGTGAGTATTTAGTAGTTAGTAGTTAGTAGTTAGTATGTAGTAGTTAATAGTTAGTAGTTAGCAGTTAGTAGATAGTAGTTAGTAGTTAGTAGTTAGTAGTTAGTAGTTAGTAGTTAGTAGTTAGTAGTTTGTAGTTAGTAGTTAGTAGTCAGTAGTTAGTAGTTAGTAGTTAGTAGTTAGTAGTTAGTAGTTAGTAGTTATTAGTTAGTAGTTATTAGTTAGTAGTTAGTAGTTAGTAGTTAGTGGCTAGTAGTTAGTAGTTAGTAGTTAGTAGTTAGTAGTTAGTAGTTAGTAGTTAGTAGTTAGTAGTTATTAGTTAGTAGTTATTAGTTAGTAGTTAGTAATTAGTAGTTAGTGGTTAGTAGTTAGTAGTTAGTAGTTAGTAGTTAGTAGTTAGTAGTTAGTAGTTATTAGCTAGTAATTAGTAGTTAGTAGTTTGTAGTTAGCAGTTAGTAGTTTTTAGTTATTAGTTATTAGTTAGTAGTTAGTAGTTAGTAGTTAGTAGTTAGTAGTTAGTAGTTAGTAGTTAGTAGTTAGTAGTTAGTAGTTATTAGCTAGTAATTAGTAGATAGTAGTTAGTAGTTAGCAGTTATCAGTTAGTAGTTAGTCGTTAGTAGTTAGTAGTTAGTAGTTAGTAGTCAGTAGTTAGTAGTTAGTAGTTAGTAGTCAGAAGTTAGTAGTTAGTAGTTTGTAGTTGGTAGTTAGTGGTTTCTTTTTATTAGTTTTTAGTTAGTAGTTGTTAGTTAGTAGTTAGTAGTTAGTAGTTATTAGTTAGTAGTTAGTAGTTAGTATTTAGTAGTTAGTAGTTAGTAGTTAGTAGTCAGTAGTTAGTAGTTAGTAGTAAGTAGTTAGAAGTTAGTAGTCAGTAGTTAGTATTTAGTAGTTAGTAGTTCGTAGTTAGTATGTAGTAGTTAATAGTTAGTAGTTAGCAGTTAGTAGTGAGTATTTAGTAGTTAGTAGTTAGTAGTTAGTATGTAGTAGTTAATAGTTAGCAGTTAGCAGATAGTAGTTAGTAGTTAGTAGTTAGTAGTTAGTAGTTAGTAGTTAGTAGTTAGTAGTTAGTAGTTAGTAGTTAGTAGTTAGTAGTTAGGAGTTAGTAGTTTGTAGTTAGTAGTTAGTAGTCAGTAGTTAGTAGTTAGTAGTTAGTAGTTAGTAGTCAGTAGTTAGTAGTTAGTAGTTAGTAGTTAGTAGTTAGTAGTTAGTAGTTAGTAGTTAGTAGTTAGTAGTTAGTAGTTAGTAGTTAGTAGTTAGTAGTTAGTAGTTAGTAGTTAGTAGTTATTAGCTAGTAATTAGTAGTTAGTAGTTAGTAGTTAGTTTAGTAGTTAGCAGTTAGTAGTTATTAGTTATTAGTTAGTAGTTAGTAGTTAGTAGTTAGTAGTTAGTAGTTATTAGCTAGTAATTAGTAGTTAGTAGTTAGTAGTTATCAGTTAGTAGTTAGTAGTTAGTAGTTATTAGTTAGTAGTTAGAAGTTATTTGTTAGTAGTTAGTAGTTAGTAGTTAGTAGTTAGTAGTTAGTAGTTAGTAGTTAGTAGTTAGTAGTTAGTAGCTAGTAGTCAGTAGTTAGTAGTTAGCAGTTAGTAGTTAGTAGTTAGAAGTTAGTAGTTAGTAGTTAGTAGTTAGTAGTTATTAGTTAGTAGTTATTAGTTAGTAGTTAGTAGTTAGTAGTTAGTAGTTAGTGGCTAGTAGTTAGTAGTTAGTAGTTATTAGCTAGTAATTAGTAGTTAGTAGTTAGTAGTTGGTAGTTAGTAGTTAGTAGTTAGTCGTTAGTAGTTAGTAGTTAGTAGTTAATAGTTAGTAGTTATTAGTTAGTAGTTATTAGTTAGTAGTTATTAGTTAGTAATTAATAGTTAGTAGTTAGTAGTTAGTAGTCAGTAGTTAGTAGTTAGTATTTAGTAGTTAGTAGTTAGTAGTCAGTAGTTAGTAGTTAGTAGTTAGTAGTTAGTAGTTAGTAGTTAGTAGTTAGTAGTTAGTAGTTAGTAGTTATTAGCTAGTAATTAGTAGTTAGTAGTTAGTAGTTAGTTTAGTAGTTAGCAGTTAGTAGTTATTAGTTATTAGTTAGTAGTTAGTAGTTAGTAGTTAGTAGTTAGTAGTTAGTAGTTATTAGCTAGTAATTAGTAGTTAGTAGTTAGTAGTTATCAGTTAGTAGTTAGTAGTTAGTAGTTATTAGTTAGTAGTTAGAAGTTATTTGTTAGTAGTTAGTAGTTAGTAGTTAGTAGTTAGTAGTTAGTAGTTAGTAGTTAGTAGTTAGTAGTTAGTAGCTAGTAGTCAGTAGTTAGTAGTTAGCAGTTAGTAGTTAGTAGTTAGATGTTAGTAGTTAGTAGTTAGTAGTTAGTAGTTATTAGTTAGTAGTTATTAGTTAGTAGTTAGTAGTTAGTAGTTAGTAGTTAGTGGCTAGTAGTTAGTAGTTAGTAGTTATTAGCTAGTAATTAGTAGTTAGTAGTTAGTAGTTGGTAGTTAGTAGTTAGTAGTTAGTCGTTAGTAGTTAGTAGTTAGTAGTTAATAGTTAGTAGTTATTAGTTAGTAGTTATTAGTTAGTAGTTATTAGTTAGTAATTAATAGTTAGTAGTTAGTAGTTAGCAGTTAGTAGTTAGTAGTTAGTAGTTAGTATTTAGTAGTTAGTAGTTAGTAGCTAGTAGTTAGTAGTTAGTAGTTAGAAGTTAGTATTTAGTAGTTAGTAGTTAGTATTTAGTAGTTAGTAGTTAGTAGTCAGTAACTAGTAATTAGTAGTTAGTAGTTAGAAGTTAGTAGTCAGTAGTTAGTATTTAGTAGTTAGTAGTTAGTATATAGTAGTTAATAGTTAGTAGTTAGTAGTTAGTAGTTAGTAGTTAGTAGTTAGTAGTTAGTAGTTAGTAGTTAGTAGTTATTAGTTATTAGTTAGTAGTTAGTAGTTAGTAGTTAGTAGTTAGTAGTTAGTAGTTAGTAGTTAGTAGTTAGTAGTTAGTAGTTAGTATTTAGTAGTTAGTAGTTAGTAGCTAGAAGTTAGTAGTTAGTAGTTAGTAGTCAGTAGTTAGTATTTAGTAGTTAGTAGTTAGTAGTTAGTAGTTAGTAGTTAGTAGTCAGTAGTTAGTAATTAGTAGTTAGTAGTTAGAATGTAGTAGTTAATAGTTAGTAGTTAGTATGTAGTAGTTAATAGTTAGTAGTTAGTAGTTAGTAGTTAGTAGTTATTAGTTATTAGTTATTAGTTAGTAGTTATTAGTTAGTAATTAATAGTTAGTAGTTAGCAGTTAGTAGTTAGTAGTTAGTAGTTAGTATTTAGTAGTTAGTAGTTAGTAGCTAGTAGTTAGTAGTTAGTAGTTAGAAGTTAGTATTTAGTAGTTAGTAGTTAGTAGTTAGTAGTCAGTAGTTAGTAATTAGTAGTTAGTAGTTAGAAGTTAGTAGTCAGTAGTTAGTATTTAGTAGTTAGTAGTTAGTAGTTATTAGCTAGTAATTAGTAGTTAGTAGTTAGTAGTTGGTAGTTAGTAGTTAGTAGTTAGTCGTTAGTATTTAGTAGTTAGTAGTTAGTAATTAATAGTTAGTAGTTATTAGTTAGTAGTTATTAGTTAGTAGTTATTATTTAGTAATTAATAGTTAGTAGTTAGTAGTTAGCAGTTAGTAGTTAGTAGTTAGTAGTTAGTATTTAGTAGTTAGTAGTTAGTAGCTAGTAGTTAGTAGTTAGTAGTTAGAAGTTAGTATTTAGTAGTTAGTAGTTAGTAGTTAGTAGTTATTAGTTAGTAGTTATTAGTTAGTAGTTAGTAGTTAGTAGTTAGTAGTTAGTGGCTAGTAGTTAGTAGTTAGTAGTTATTAGCTAGTAATTAGTTGTTATTAGTTAGTAGTTGGTAGTTAGTAGTTAGTAGTTAGTCGTTAGTAGTTAGTAGTTAGTAGTTAATAGTTAGTAGTTATTAGTTAGTAGTTATTAGTTAGTAGTTATTAGTTAGTAGTTAATAGTTAGTAGTTAGTAGTTAGCAGTTAGTAGTTAGTAGTTAGTAGTTAGTATTTAGTAGTTAGTAGTTAGTAGCTAGTAGTTAGTAGTTAGTAGTTAGAAGTTAGTATTTAGTAGTTAGTAGTTAGTATTTAGTAGTTAGTAGTTAGTAGTCAGTAACTAGTAATTAGTAGTTAGTAGTTAGAAGTTAGTAGTCAGTAGTTAGTATTTAGTAGTTAGTAGTTAGTATATAGTAGTTAATAGTTAGTAGTTAGTAGTTAGTAGTTAGTAGTTAGTAGTTAGTAGTTAGTAGTTAGTAGTTAGTAGTTATTAGTTATTAGTTAGTAGTTAGTAGTTAGTAGTTAGTAGTTAGTAGTTAGTAGTTAGTAGTTAGTAGTTAGTATTTAATAGTTAGTAGTTAGTAGCTAGAAGTTAGTAGTTAGTAGTTAGTAGTCAGAAGTTAGTATTTAGTAGTTAGTAGTTAGTAGTTAGTAGTTAGTAGTTAGTAGTCAGTAGTTAGTAATTAGTAGTTAGTAGTTAGTATGTAGTAGTTAATAGTTAGTAGTTAGTATGTAGTAGTTAATAGTTAGTAGTTAGTAGTTAGTAGTTAGTAGTTATTAGTTATTAGTTATTAGTTAGTAGTTATTAGTTAGTAATTAATAGTTAGTAGTTAGCAGTTAGTAGTTAGTAGTTAGTAGTTAGTATTTAGTAGTTAGTAGTTAGTAGCTAGTAGTTAGTAGTTAGTAGTTAGAAGTTAGTATTTAGTAGTTAGTAGTTAGTAGTTAGTAGTCAGTAGTTAGTAATTAGTAGTTAGTAGTTAGAAGTTAGTAGTCAGTAGTTAGTATTTAGTAGTTAGTAGTTAGTAGTTATTAGCTAGTAATTAGTAGTTAGTAGTTAGTAGTTGGTAGTTAGTAGTTAGTAGTTAGTCGTTAGTATTTAGTAGTTAGTAGTTAGTAATTAATAGTTAGTAGTTATTAGTTAGTAGTTATTAGTTAGTAGTTATTATTTAGTAATTAATAGTTAGTAGTTAGTAGTTAGCAGTTAGTAGTTAGTAGTTAGTAGTTAGTATTTAGTAGTTAGTAGTTAGTAGCTAGTAGTTAGTAGTTAGTAGTTAGAAGTTAGTATTTAGTAGTTAGTAGTTAGTAGTTAGTAGTCAGTAGTTAGTAGTCAGTAGTTAGTAATTAGTAGTTAGTAGTTAGAAGTTAGTAGTCAGTAGTTAGTATTTAGTAGTTACTAGTTAGTATATAGTAGTTAATAGTTAGTAGTTAGTAGTTAGTAGTTAGTAGTTAGTAGTTAGTAGTTATTAGTTATTAGTTATTAGTTAGTAGTTAGTAGTTAGTAGTTAGTAGTTAGTAGTTAGTAGTTAGTAGTTAGTAGTTAGTATTTAGTAGTTAGTAGTTAGTAGCTAGTAGTTAGTAGTTAGTAGTTAGTAGTCAGAAGTTAGTATTTAGTGGTTAGTAGTTAGTAGTTAGTAGTTAGTAGTCAGTAGTTAGTAATTAGTAGTTAGTAGTTAGAAGTTAGTAGTCAGTAGTTAGTATTTAGTAGTTAGTAGTTAGTATATAGTAGTTAATAGTTAGTAGTTAGTAGTTAGTAGTTAGTAGTTAGTAGTTAGTAGTTAGTAGTTAGTAGTTATTAGTTATTAGTTATTAGTTAGTAGTTAGTAGTTAGGAGTTAGTAGTTAGTAGTTAGTAGTTAGTAGTTAGTAGTTAGTAGTTAGTAGTTAGTATTTAGTAGTTAGTAGTTAGTAGCTAGTAGTTAGTAGTTAGTAGTTAGTAGTCAGAAGTTAGTATTTAGTAGTTAGTAGTTAGTAGTTAGTAGTTAGTAGTCAGTAGTTAGTAATTAGTAGTTAGTAGTTAGAAGTTAGTAGTCAGTAGTTAGTAATTAGTAGTTAGTAGTTAGTATGTAGTAGTTAATAGTTAGTAGTTAGTATGTAGTAGTTAATAGTTAGTAGTTAGTAGTTAGTAGTTATTAGTTATTAGTTATTAGTTATTAGTTAGTAGTTAGTAGTTAGTAGTTAGTAGTTAGTAGTTAGTAGTTAGTAGTTAGTAGTTAGTATTTAGTAGTTAGTAGTTAGTAGCTAGTAGTTAGTAGTTAGTAGTTAGTAGTCAGAAGTTAGTATTTAGTAGTTAGTAGTTAGTAGTTAGTAGTTAGTAGTCAGTAGTTAGTAATTAGTAGTTAGTAGTTAGAAGTTAGTAGTCAGTAGTTAGTAATTAGTAGTTAGTAGTTAGTATGTAGTAGTTAATAGTTAGTAGTTAGTATGTAGTAGTTAATAGTTAGTAGTTAGCAGTTAGTAGTGAGTAGTTAGTAGTTAGTAGTTAGTAGTTAGTAGTTATTAGTTAGTAGTTAGTAGTTAATAGTTAGTAGTCAGTAGTTAGTAGTTAGTTGTAAGTAGTTAGTAATTAGTAGTTAGTAGTTAGTAGTTAGTAGTTAGTAGTTAGTAGTTAGTAGTTAGTAGTTAGTAGTTAGTAGTTAGTAGTTAGTAGTTAGTAGTTATTAGTTCGTAGTTATTAGTTATTAGTTAGTAGTTAGTTGTTAGTAGTCAGTAGTTAGTAATTGGTAGTTAGTAGTTAGAAGTTAGTAGTCAGTAGTTAATAATTAGTAGTTAGTAGTTAGAAGTTAGTAGTCAGTAGTTATTATTTAGTAGTTAGTAGTTAGCAGTTAGTATTTAGTAGTCAGTAGTTAGTAGTTAGTAGTTAGTAGTTAGCAGTTAGTAGTTATTAGTTATTAGTTATTAGTTATTAGTTATTAGTTATTAGTTATTAGTTAGTAGTTACTAGTTAGTAGTTAGTAGTTAGTATTTAGTAGTTAGTAGTTAGTAGCTAGTAGTTAGTAGTTAGTAGTTAGTAGTTAGAAGTTAGTAGTTAGTAGTTAGTAGTTAGTAGTTAGTAGTCAGTAGTTAGTAATTAGTAGTTAGTAGTTAGAAGTTAGTAGTCAGTAGTTAGTAATTAGTGGTTAGTAGTTAGAAGTTAGTAGTCAGTAGTTATTTTTTAGTAGTTAGTAGTTAGCAGTTAGTATTTAGTAGTCAGTAGTTAGTAGTTAGTAGTTAGTAGTTAGTACTTAGTAGTTAGTAGTTAGTAGTTAGTAGTTAGTAGTTAGTAGTTAGTAGTTAGTGGTTAGTAAATAGTAGTTAGTTGTTAGTAGTTAGTCGCTAGTAGTTAGTAGTTAGTAGTTAGCAGTCAGTAGTTAGTAGTTATTAGTTAGTAGTTAGTAGTTAGTAGTTAGTAGTTAGTAGTTAGTAGTTAGTAATTAGTAGTTAGTAGTTAGTAGTTAGTAGTTAGTAGTTAGTAGTTAGTAGTTAGTAGTTAGTAGTTAGTAGTTAGTAGTTAGTAGTTAGTAGTTAGTGGTTAGTAGTTAGTAGTTAGTAGTTAGTAGTTATTAGTTAGTAGTTATTAGCTAGTAATTAGTAGTTAGTAGTTAGTAGTTAGCAGTTAGTAGTTATTAGTTATTAGTTATTAGTTAGTAGTTAGTAGTTAGTAGTTAGTAGTTAGTAGTTAGTATTTAGTAGTTAGTAGTTAGTAGCTAGTAGTTAGTAGTTAGTAGTTAGTAGTTAGAAGTTAGTAGTTAGTAGTTAGTAGTTAGTAGTTAGTAGTTAGTAGTTAGCAGTTAGTAGTCAGTAGTTAGTAATTAGTAGTTAGTAGTTAGAAGTTAGTAGTCAGTAGTTAGTATTTAGTAGTTAGTAGTTAGCATGTAGTAGTTAATAGTTAGTAGTTAGTATGTAGTAGTTAATAGTTAGTAGTTAGCAGTTAGTAGTGAGTAGTTAGTAGTTAGTAGTTAGTAGTTAGTAGTTATTAGTTAGTAGTTAGTAGTTAATAGTTAGTAGTCAGTAGTTAGTAGTTAGTTGTTAGTAGTTAGTAGTTAGTAGTTAGTAGTTAGTAGTCAGTAGTTAGTAGTTAGCAGTTAGTAGTTAGTAGTCAGTAGTTAGTATTTAGTAGTTATTATTTAGTAGTTACTAGTTAGCAGTTAGTATTTAGTAGTTAGCAGTTAGTAGTGAGTAGTTAGTAGTTAGTAGTTAGTAGTTAGTAGTTATTAGTTAGTAGTTAGTAGTTAATAGTTAGTAGTTAGTAGTTAGTAGTTATTAGTTATTAGTTATTAGTTATTAGTTAGTAGTTAGTAGTTAGTAGTTAGTAGTTAGTTGTTAGTAGTTAGTAGTTAGTAGTTAGTATTTAGTAGTTAGTAGTTAGTAGCTAGTAGTTAGTAGTTAGTAGTTAGTAGTCAGAAGTTAGTATTTAGTAGTTAGTAGTTAGTAGTTAGTAGTCAGTAGTCAGTAGTTAGTAATTAGTAGTTAGTAGTTAGAAGTTAGTAGTCAGTAGTTAGTAATTAGTAGTTAGTAGTTAGTATGTAGTAGTTAATAGTTAGTAGTTAGTATGTAGTAGTTAATAGTTAGTAGTTAGCAGTTAGTAGTGAGTAGTTAGTAGTTAGTAGTTAGTAGTTAGTAGTTATTAGTTAGTAGTTAGTAGTTAATAGTTAGTAGTCAGTAGTTAGTAGTTAGTTGTAAGTAGTTAGTAATTAGTAGTTAGTAGTTAGTAGTTAGTAGTTAGTAGTTAGTAGTTAGTAGTTAGTAGTTAGTAGTTAGTAGTTAGTAGTTAGTAGTTAGTAGTTATTAGTTCGTAGTTAGTAGTTATTAGTTAGTAGTTAGTTGTTAGTAGTCAGTAGTTAGTAATTGGTAGTTAGTAGTTAGAAGTTAGTAGTCAGTAGTTAATAATTAGTAGTTAGTAGTTAGAAGTTAGTAGTCAGTAGTTATTATTTAGTAGTTAGTAGTTAGCAGTTAGTATTTAGTAGTCAGTAGTTAGTAGTTAGTAGTTAGTAGTTAGCAGTTAGTAGTTATTAGTTATTAGTTATTAGTTATTAGTTATTAGTTATTAGTTATTAGTTAGTAGTTACTAGTTAGTAGTTAGTAGTTAGTATTTAGTAGTTAGTAGTTAGTAGCTAGTAGTTAGTAGTTAGTAGTTAGTAGTTAGAAGTTAGTAGTTAGTAGTTAGTAGTTAGTAGTTAGTAGTCAGTAGTTAGTAATTAGTAGTTAGTAGTTAGAAGTTAGTAGTCAGTAGTTAGTAATTAGTGGTTAGTAGTTAGAAGTTAGTAGTCAGTAGTTATTTTTTAGTAGTTAGTAGTTAGCAGTTAGTATTTAGTAGTCAGTAGTTAGTAGTTAGTAGTTAGTAGTTAGTACTTAGTAGTTAGTAGTTAGTAGTTAGTAGTTAGTAGTTAGTAGTTAGTGGTTAGTAAATAGTAGTTAGTTGTTAGTAGTTAGTCGCTAGTAGTTAGTAGTTAGTAGTTAGCAGTCAGTAGTTAGTAGTTATTAGTTAGTAGTTAGTAGTTAGTAGTTAGTAGTTAGTAGTTAGTAATTAGTAGTTAGTAGTTAGTAGTTAGTAGTTAGTAGTTAGTAGTTAGTAGTTAGTAGTTAGTAGTTAGTAGTTAGTAGTTAGTAGTTAGTAGTTAGTGGTTAGTAGTTAGTAGTTAGTAGTTAGTAGTTATTAGTTAGTAGTTATTAGCTAGTAATTAGTAGTTAGTAGTTAGTAGTTAGCAGTTAGTAGTTATTAGTTATTAGTTATTAGTTAGTAGTTAGTAGTTAGTAGTTAGTAGTTAGTAGTTAGTATTTAGTAGTTAGTAGTTAGTAGCTAGTAGTTAGTAGTTAGTAGTTAGTAGTTAGAAGTTAGTAGTTAGTAGTTAGTAGTTAGTAGTTAGTAGTTAGTAGTTAGCAGTTAGTAGTCAGTAGTTAGTAATTAGTAGTTAGTAGTTAGAAGTTAGTAGTCAGTAGTTAGTATTTAGTAGTTAGTAGTTAGCATGTAGTAGTTTATAGTTAGTAGTTAGTATGTAGTAGTTAATAGTTAGTAGTTAGCAGTTAGTAGTGAGTAGTTAGTAGTTAGTAGTTAGTAGTTAGTAGTTATTAGTTAGTAGTTAGTAGTTAATAGTTAGTAGTCAGTAGTTAGTAGTTAGTTGTTAGTAGTTAGTAGTTAGTAGTTAGTAGTTAGTAGTCAGTAGTTAGTAGTTAGCAGTTAGTAGTTAGTAGTCAGTAGTTAGTATTTAGTAGTTATTATTTAGTAGTTACTAGTTAGCAGTTAGTATTTAGTAGTCAGTAGTTAGTAGTTAGTAGTTAGTAGTTAGTAATTAGTAGTTAGTAGTTAGTAGTTAGTAGTTAGTGGTTAGTAAATAGTAGTTAGTTGTTAGTAGTTAGTCGCTAGTAGTTGGTAGTTAGTAGTTAGCAGTCAGTAGTTATTAGTTATTAGTTAGTAGTTAGTAGTTAGTAGTTAGTAATTAGTAGTTAGTAGTTAGTAGTTAGTAGTTAGTAGTTAGTAGTTAGTAGTTAGTAGTTAGTAGTTAGTAGTTAGTAGTTAGTGGTTAGTAGTTAGTAGTTAGTAGTTAGTAGTTATTAGTTAGTAGTTATTAGCTAGTAATTAGTAGTTAGTAGTTAGTAGTTAGCAGTTAGTAGTTATTAGTTATTAGTTATTAGTTAGTAGTTAGTAGTTAGTAGTTAGTAGTTAGTAGTTAGTATTTAGTAGTTAGTAGTTAGTAGCTAGTAGTTAGTAGTTAGTAGTTAGAAGTTAGTAGTTAGTAGTTAGTAGTTAGTAGTTAGTAGTTAGTAGTTAGTAGTCAGTAGTTAGTAATTAGTAGTTAGTAGTTAGAAGTTAGAAGTCAGTAGTTAGTATTTAGTAGTTAGTAGTTAGTATGTAGTAGTTAATAGTTAGTAGTTAGTATGTAGTAGTTAATAGTTAGTAGTTAGCAGTTAGTAGTGAGTAGTTAGTAGTTAGTAGTTAGTAGCTAGTAGTTATTAGTTAGTAGTTAGTAGTTAATAGTTAGTAGTCAGTAGTTAGTAGTTAGTTGTTAGTAGTTAGTAGTTAGTAGTTAGTAGTTAGTAGTTAGTAGTCAGTAGTTAGTAGTTAGCAGTTAGTAGTTAGTAGTCAGTAGTTAGTATTTAGTAGTTATTATTTAGTAGTTACTAGTTAGCAGTTAGTATTTAGTAGTCAGTAGTTAGTAGTTAGTAGTTAGTAGTTAGTAATTAGTAGTTAGTAGTTAGTAGTTAGTAGTTAGTAGTTAGTGGTTCGTAAATGGTAGTTAGTAGTTAGTAGTTAGTCGTTAGTAGTTAGTAGTTAGTAGTTAGCAGTTAGTAGTTAGTAGTTATTAGTTAGTAGTTAGTAGTTAGTAGTTAGTAGTTAGTAGTTAGTAGTTAGTAGTTAGTAGTTAGTAGTTAGTAGTTAGTAGTTAGTAGTTAGTAGTTAGTAGTTAGTAGTTAGTAGTCAGTAGTTTGTAGTTAGTAGTTAGTAGTTAGTAGTTATTAGTTAGTAGCTGGTAGTTAGTAGTTAGTAGTTAGTAGTTAGAAGTTAGTAGTTAAGAGTTAGTAGTTAGTAGTTAGTAGTTAGTAGTTAGTAGTTAGTAGTTAGTAGTTAGTAGTTAGTAGTTAGTAGTTAGTAGTTAGTAGTTAGTAGTTTTTATTTAGTAGCTAGTTGTTGGTAGTTAGTATTTAGTAGTTAGTAGTTAGTAGTTAGTAGTTAGTAGAAGGTACTTAGTAGTTAGTAGTTAGTAGTTAGTAGTTATGAGTTAGTAGTTATTAGTTATTAGTTAGTAGTTAGTAGTCAGTAGTTAGCAGTTAGCAGTTAGTAGTTAGTAGTCAGTAGTTAGTATTTAGTAGTTATTAGTTTGTAGTTAGTAGTTAGCAGTTAGTAGTTAGTAGTGAGTAGTTAGTAGTTAGTTGTTAGTAGTTAGTAGTTAGTCGTTAGTAGTTAGTAGTTAGTAGTTAGCAGTTAGTAGTTAGTAGTTATTAGTTAGTAGTTAGTAGTTAGTAGTTAGTAGTTAGTAGTTAGTAGTTAGTAGTCAGTAGTTTGTAGTTAGTAGTTAGTAGTTAGTAGTTAGTAGTTAGTAGTTAGTAGTTATTAGTTAGTAGTTAGTAGTTAGTAGTTAGTAGTTAGTAGTTAGCAGTTAGTAGTTAGTAGTTAGTAGTTTGTAGTTAGTAGTTAGTAGTTATTAGTTAGTAGTTAGTAGTAAGTAGTTAGTAGTTAGTAGTCAGTAGTTAGTAGTTAGCAGTTAGTAGTTAGTAGTCAGTAGTTAGTATTTAGTAGTTAGTAGTCAGTAGTTAGTAGTTAGTAGTTAGTAGTCAGTAGTTAGTAGTTAGCAGTTAGTAGTTAGTAGTCAGTAGTTAGTATTTAGTAGTTAGTAGTCAGTAGTTAGTAGTTATTAGTTATTAGTTAGTAGTTAGTAGTCAGTAGTTAGCAGTTAGCAGTTAGTAGTTAGTAGTCAGTAGTTAGTATTTAGTAGTTATTAGTTTGTAGTTAGTAGTTAGCAGTTAGTAGTTAGTAGTTAGTAGTTAGTAGTTAGTTGTTAGTAGTTAGTAGTTAGTCGTTAGTAGTTAGTAGTTAGTAGTTAGCAGTTAGTAGTTAGTAGTTATTAGTTAGTAGTTAGTAGTTAGTAGTTAGTAGTTAGTAGTTAGTAGTTAGTAGTCAGTAGTTTGTAGTTAGTAGTTAGTAGTTAGTAGTTAGTAGTTAGTAGTTAGTAGTTATTAGTTAGTAGTTAGTAGTTAGTAGTTAGTAGTTAGCAGTTAGTAGTTAGTAGTTAGTAGTTTGTAGTTAGTAGTTAGTAGTTATTAGTTAGTAGTTAGTAGTAAGTAGTTAGTAGTTAGTAGTCAGTAGTTAGTAGTTAGCAGTTGGTAGTTAGTAGTCAGTAGTTAGTATTTAGTAGTTAGTAGTCAGTAGTTAGTAGTTAGTAGTTGGTAGTTAGTAGTTAGTAGTCAGTATGTAGTAGTTAATAGTTAGTACTTAGCAGTTAGTAGTTAGTAGTTAGTAGTTAGTAGTTAGTAGTTAGCAGTTAGTAGTTAGTATTTAGTAGTTAGTAGTTAGTAGTTAGTAGTTAGTAGTTAGTAGTTAGTAGTCAGTAGTTAGTAGTTAGTAGTTGGTAGTTAGTAGTTAGTAGTTAGTAGTCAGTAGTTAGTAGTTTGTAGTTAGTAGTTAGTAGTTAGTAGTTATTAGTTAGTAGCTGGTAGTTAGTAGTTAATAGTTAGTAGTTAGAAGTTAGTAGTTAAGAGTTAGTAGTCAGTAGTTAGTAGTTATTAGTTATTAGTTAGTAGTTAGTAGTCAGTAGTTAGCAGTTAGCAGTTAGTAGTTAGTAGTCAGTAGTTAGTATTTAGTAGTTATTAGTTTGTAGTTAGTAGTTAGCAGTTAGTAGTTAGTAGTTAGTAGTTAGTAGTTAGTTGTTAGTAGTTAGTAGTTAGTCGTTAGTAGTTAGTAGTTAGTAGTTAGCAGTTAGTAGTTAGTAGTTATTAGTTAGTAGTTAGTAGTTAGTAGTTAGTAGTTAGTAGTTAGTAGTTAGTAGTCAGTAGTTTGTAGTTAGTAGTTAGTAGTTAGTAGTTAGTAGTTAGTAGTTAGTAGTTATTAGTTAGTAGTTAGTAGTTAGTAGTTAGTAGTTAGTAGTTAGCAGTTAGTAGTTAGTAGTTAGTAGTTTGTAGTTAGTAGTTAGTAGTTATTAGTTAGTAGTTAGTAGTAAGTAGTTAGTAGTTAGTAGTCAGTAGTTAGTAGTTAGCAGTTGGTAGTTAGTAGTCAGTAGTTAGTATTTAGTAGTTAGTAGTTAGTAGTTAGTAGTTAGTATTTAGTAGTTATTAGTTTGTAGTTAGTAGTTAGCAGTTAGTAGTTAGTAGTTAGTAGTTAGTAGTTAGTTGTTAGTAGTTAGTAGTTAGTCGTTAGTAGTTAGTAGTTAGTAGTTAGCAGTTAGTAGTTAGTAGTTATTAGTTAGTAGTCAGTAGTTAGTAGTTATTAGTTATTAGTTAGTAGTTAGTAGTCAGTAGTTAGCAGTTAGCAGTTAGTAGTTAGTAGTCAGTAGTTAGTATTTAGTAGTTATTAGTTTGTAGTTAGTAGTTAGCAGTTAGTAGTTAGTAGTTAGTAGTTAGTAGTTAGTTGTTAGTAGTTAGTAGTTAGTCGTTAGTAGTTAGTAGTTAGTAGTTAGCAGTTAGTAGTTAGTAGTTATTAGTTAGTAGTTAGTAGTTAGTAGTTAGTAGTTAGTAGTTAGTAGTTAGTAGTCAGTAGTTTGTAGTTAGTAGTTAGTAGTTAGTAGTTAGTAGTTAGTAGTTAGTAGTTATTAGTTAGTAGTTAGTAGTTAGTAGTTAGTAGTTAGCAGTTAGTAGTTAGTAGTTAGTAGTTTGTAGTTAGTAGTTAGTAGTTATTAGTTAGTAGTTAGTAGTAAGTAGTTAGTAGTTAGTAGTCAGTAGTTAGTAGTTAGCAGTTGGTAGTTAGTAGTCAGTAGTTAGTATTTAGTAGTTAGTAGTCAGTAGTTAGTAGTTAGTAGTTGGTAGTTAGTAGTTAGTAGTCAGTATGTAGTAGTTAATAGTTAGTACTTAGCAGTTAGTAGTTAGTAGTTAGTAGTTAGTAGTTAGTAGTTAGCAGTTAGTAGTTAGTATTTAGTAGTTAGTAGTTAGTAGTTAGTAGTTAGTAGTTAGTAGTTAGTAGTCAGTAGTTAGTAGTTAGTAGTTGGTAGTTAGTAGTTAGTAGTTAGTAGTCAGTAGTTAGTAGTTTGTAGTTAGTAGTTAGTAGTTAGTAGTTATTAGTTAGTAGCTGGTAGTTAGTAGTTAATAGTTAGTAGTTAGAAGTTAGTAGTTAAGAGTTAGTAGTCAGTAGTTAGTAGTTATTAGTTATTAGTTAGTAGTTAGTAGTCAGTAGTTAGCAGTTAGCAGTTAGTAGTTAGTAGTCAGTAGTTAGTATTTAGTAGTTATTAGTTTGTAGTTAGTAGTTAGCAGTTAGTAGTTAGTAGTTAGTAGTTAGTAGTTAGTTGTTAGTAGTTAGTAGTTAGTCGTTAGTAGTTAGTAGTTAGTAGTTAGCAGTTAGTAGTTAGTAGTTATTAGTTAGTAGTTAGTAGTTAGTAGTTAGTAGTTAGTAGTTAGTAGTTAGTAGTCAGTAGTTTGTAGTTAGTAGTTAGTAGTTAGTAGTTAGTAGTTAGTAGTTAGTAGTTATTAGTTAGTAGTTAGTAGTTAGTAGTTAGTAGTTAGTAGTTAGCAGTTAGTAGTTAGTAGTTAGTAGTTTGTAGTTAGTAGTTAGTAGTTATTAGTTAGTAGTTAGTAGTAAGTAGTTAGTAGTTAGTAGTCAGTAGTTAGTAGTTAGCAGTTGGTAGTTAGTAGTCAGTAGTTAGTATTTAGTAGTTAGTAGTTAGTAGTTAGTAGTCAGTAGTTAGTAGTTAGTAGTCAGTATGTAGTAGTTAATAGTTAGTACTTAGCAGTTAGTAGTTAGTAGTTAGTAGTTAGTAGTTAGTAGTTAGCAGTTAGTAGTTAGTATTTAGTAGTTAGTAGTTAGTAGTTAGTAGTTAGTAGTTAGTAGTTAGTAGTCAGTAGTTAGTAGTTAGTAGTTGGTAGTTAGTAGTTAGTAGTTAGTAGTCAGTAGTTAGTAGTTTGTAGTTAGTAGTTAGTAGTTAGTAGTTATTAGTTAGTAGCTGGTAGTTAGTAGTTAGTAGTTAGTAGTTAGAAGTTAGTAGTTAAGAGTTAGTAGTTAGTAGTTAGTAGTTATCAGTTAGTAGTTAGTAGTTAGTAGTTAGTAGTTAGTAGTTAGTAGCTAGTTGTTGGTAGTTAGTATTTAGTAGTTAGTAGTTAGTAGTTAGTAGTTAGTAGAAGGTACTTAGTAGTTAGTAGTTAGTAGTTAGTAGTTAGTAGTTATGAGTTAGTAGTTATCAGTTATTAGTTAGTAGTTAGTAGTCAGTAGTTAGCAGTTAGCAGTTAGTAGTTAGTAGTCAGTAGTTAGTATTTAGTAGTTATTAGTTAGTAGTTAGTAGTTAGCAGTTAGTAGTTAGTAGTTAGTAGTTAGTAGTTAGTTGTTAGTAGTTAGTAGTTAGTCGTTAGTAGTTACTTGTTAGTAGTTAGCAGTTAGTAGTTAGTAGTTATTAGTTAGTAGTTAGTAGTTAGTAGTTAGTAGTTAGTAGTTAGTAGTCAGTAGTTTGTAGTTAGTAGTTAGTAGTTAGTAGTTAGTAGTTAGTAGTTAGTAGTTAGTAGTTATTAGTTAGTAGTTAGTAGTTAGTAGTTAGTAGTTAGTAGTTAGTAGTTAGTAGTAAGTAGTTAGTAGTTAGTAGTCAGTAGTTAGTAGTTAGCAGTTAGTAGTTAGTAGTCAGTAGTTAGTAGTTGGTAGTTAGAAGTTGGTAGTCAGTAGTTAGTAGTTAGTACTTAGTAGTCAGTAGGTAGTATTTAGTAGTTAGTAGTTAGTAGTTAGTATGAAGTAGTTAATAGTTAGTAGTTAGTAGTTAGTAGTTTGTAGTTAGTAGTTAGTAGTTAGTAGTTAGTAGTTAGTAGTTAGTAGTAAGTAGTTAGTAGTTAGTAGTCAGTAGTTAGTAGTTAGCAGTTAGTAGTTAGTAGTCAGTAGTTAGTATTTAGTAGTTAGTAGTCAGTAGTTAGTAGTTAGTAGTTGGTAGTTAGTAGTTAGTAGTCAGTATGTAGTAGTTATTAGTTAGTACTTAGCAGTTAGTAGTTAGTAGTTAGTAGTTAGTAGTTAGTAGTTAGTAGTTAGTAGTTAGCAGTTAGTAGTTAGTATTTAGTAGTTAGTAGTTAGTAGTTAGTAGTTAGTAGTTAGTAGTCAGTAGTTAGTAGTTAGTAGGTGGTAGTTAGTAGTTCGTAGTTAGTAGTCAGTAGTTAGTAGTTAGTAGTTAGTAGTTAGTAGTTAGTAGTTAGTAGTCAGTAGTTAGTAGTTAGTAGTTAGTAAATAGTATTTAGTATGTAGTAGTTAATAGTTAGTAGTTAGTATTTAGTAGTAGGTAGTTAGTAGTTAGTAGTTAATAGTTAGTAGTTATGAGTTAGTGGTTATTAGTTAGTAGTTAGTAGTTAGTAGTTAGTAGTTAGTAGTTAGTAGTTAGTAGTTAGTAGTTAGTAGTTAGTAGTTAGTAGTCAGTAGTTTGAAGTTAGTAGTTAGTAGTTAGTAGTTATTAGTTAGTAGCTGGTAGTTAGTAGTTAGTAGTTAGTAGTTAGAAGTTAGTAGTTAAGAGTTAGTAGTTAGTAGTTATTAGTTAGTAGTTAGTAGTTAGTAGTTAGTAGTTAGTAGCTAGTTGTTGGTAGTTAGTATTTAGTAGTTAGTAGTTAGTAGTTAGTAGTAGGTAGTTAGTAGTTAGTAGTTAGTAGTTATGAGTTAGTAGTTTTTAGTTAGTAGTTAGTAGTTAGTAGTCAGTAGTTAGCAGTTAGCAGTTAGTAGTTAGTAGTCAGTAGTTAGTATTTAGTAGTTATTAGTTAGTAGTTAGTAGTTAGCAGTTAGTAGTTAGTAGTTAGTAGTTAGTAGTTAGTTGTTAGTAGTTAGTAGTTAGTCGTTAGTAGTTACTAGTTAGTTGTTAGCAGTTAGTAGTTAGTAGTTATTAGTTAGTAGTTAGTAGTTAGTAGTTAGTAGTTAGTAGTTAGTAGTTAGTTGTCAGTAGTTTGTAGTTAATAGTTAGTAGTTAGAAGTTAGTAGTTAGTAGTTATTAGTTAGTAGTTAGTAGTTAGTAGTTAGTAGTTAGTAGTTAGTAGTAAGTAGTTAGTAGTTAGTAGTCAGTAGTTAGTAGTTAGCAGTTAGTAGTTAGTAGTCAGTAGTTAGTAGTTGGTAGTTAGAAGTTGGTAGTCAGTAGTTAGTAGTTAGTAGTTAGTACTTAGTAGTCAGTAGGTAGTATTTAGTAGTTAGTAGTTAGTATGTAGTAGTTAATAGTTAGTAGTTAGTAGTTTGTAGTTAGTAGTTAGTAGTTAGTAGTTAGTAGTTAGTAGTAAGTAGTTAGTAGTTAGTAGTCAGTAGTCACTAGTTAGCAGTTAGTAGTTAGTAGTCAGTAGTTAGTATTTAGTAGTTAGTAGTCAGTAGTTAGTAGTTAGTAGTTGGTAGTTAGTAGTTAGTAGTCAGTATGTAGTAGTTAATAGTTAGTACTTAGCAGTTAGTAGTTAGTAGTTAGTAGTTAGTAATTAGTAGTTAGTAGTTAGCAGTTAGTAGTTAGTATTTAGTAGTTAGTAGTTAGTAGTTAGTAGTTAGTAGTCAGTAGTTAGTAGTTAGTAGTTGGTAGTTAGTAGTTAGTAGTTAGTAGTCAGTAGTTAGTAGTTAGTAGTTAGTAGTTAGTAGTTAGTAGTCAGTAGTTAGTAGTTAGTAGTTAGTAAATAGTATTTAGTATGTAGTAGTTAATAGTTAGTAGTTAGTAGTTAGTAGTAGGTAGTTAGTAGTTAGTAGTTAGTAGTTAGTAGTTATGAGTTAGTGGTTATTAGTTAGTAGTTAGTAGTTAGTAGTTAGTAGTTAGTAGTTAGTAGTTAGTAGTTAGTAGTTAGTAGTCAGTAGTTTGAAGTTAGTAGTTAGTAGTTAGTAGTTAGTAGTTATTAGTTAGTAGCTGGTAGTTAGTAGTTAGTAGTTAGTAGTTAGAAGTTAGTAGTTAAGAGTTAGTAGTTAGTAGTTGTTAGTTAGTAGTTAGTAGTTAGTAGTTAGTAGTTAGTAGCTAGTTGTTGGTAGTTAGTATTTAGTAGTTAGTAGTTAGTAGTTAGTAGTTAGTAGTAGGTAGTTAGTAGTTAGTAGTTAGTAGTTGTGAGTTAGTAGTTTTTAGTTAGTAGTTAGTAGTTAGTAGTCAGTAGTTAGTAGTTAGCAGTTAGTAGTTAGTAGTCAGTAGTTAGTATTTAGTAGTTATTAGTTAGTAGTTAGTAGTTAGCAGTTAGTAGTTAGTAGTTAGTAGTTAGTAGTTAGTAGTTAGTAGTTAGTAGTTAGTAGTTAGTCGTTAGTAGTTAGTAGTTAGTAGTTAGTAGTTAGTAGTTAGTAGTTAGTAGTCAGTAGTTAGTAGTTAGTAGTTGGTAGTTAGTAGTTAGTAGTTAGTAGTCAGTAGTTAGTAGTTAGTAGTTAGTAGTTAGTAGTTAGTAGTCAGTAGTTAGTAGTTAGTAGTTAGTAAATAGTATTTAGTATGTAGTAGTTAATAGTTAGTAGTTAGTAGTTAGTAGTAGGTAGTTAGTAGTTAGTAGTTAGTAGTTAGTAGTTATGAGTTAGTGGTTATTAGTTAGTAGTTAGTAGTTAGTAGTTAGTAGTTAGTAGTTAGTAGTTAGTAGTTAGTAGTTAGTAGTCAGTAGTTTGAAGTTAGTAGTTAGTAGTTAGTAGTTAGTAGTTATTAGTTAGTAGCTGGTAGTTAGTAGTTAGTAGTTAGTAGTTAGAAGTTAGTAGTTAAGAGTTAGTAGTTAGTAGTTGTTAGTTAGTAGTTAGTAGTTAGTAGTTAGTAGTTAGTAGCTAGTTGTTGGTAGTTAGTATTTAGTAGTTAGTAGTTAGTAGTTAGTAGTTAGTAGTAGGTAGTTAGTAGTTAGTAGTTAGTAGTTGTGAGTTAGTAGTTTTTAGTTAGTAGTTAGTAGTTAGTAGTCAGTAGTTAGTAGTTAGCAGTTAGTAGTTAGTAGTCAGTAGTTAGTATTTAGTAGTTATTAGTTAGTAGTTAGTAGTTAGCAGTTAGTAGTTAGTAGTTAGTAGTTAGTAGTTAGTAGTTAGTAGTTAGTAGTTAGTAGTTAGTCGTTAGTAGTTAGTAGTTAGTAGTTAGTAGTTAGTAGTTAGTAGTTAGTAGTCAGTAGTTAGTAGTTAGTAGTTGGTAGTTAGTAGTTAGTAGTCAGTATGTAGTATTTAATAGTTAGTAGTTAGCAGTTAGTAATTAGTAGTTAGTAGTTAGTAGTTAGTAGTTAGTATTTAGCAGTTAGTAGTTAGTAGTTATTAGTTAGTAGTTATTAGTTAGTAGTTAGTAGTTAGCAGTTAGTAGTTAGTATTTAGTAGTTAGTAGTTAGTAGTTAGTAGTTAGTAGTTAGTAGTCAGTAGTTAGTAGTTAGTAGTTGGTAGTTAGTAGTTAGTAGTTAGTAGTCAGTAGTTAGTAGTTAGTAGTTAGTAGTTAGTAGTCAGTAGTTAGTAGTCAGTAGTTTGAAGTTAGTAGTTAGTAGTTAATAGTTAGTAGTTAGTAAATAGTATTTAGTATGTAGTAGTTAATAGTTAGTAGTTAGTAGTTAGTAGTTAGTAGTTAGTAGTTTTGAGTTAGTGGTTATTAGTTAGTAGTTAGTAGTTAGTAGTTAGTAGTTAGTAGTTAGTAGTTAGTAGTTAGTAGTTAGTAGTCAGTAGTTTGAAGTTAGTAGTTAGTAGTTAGTAGTTATTAGTTAGTAGCTGGTAGTTAGTAGTTAGTAGTTAGAAGTTAGTAGTTAAGAGTTAGTAGTTAGTAGTTAGTAGTTATTAGTTAGTAGTTAGTAGTTAGTAGTTAGTAGTTAGTAGCTAGTTGTTGGTAGTTAGTATTTAGTAGTTAGTAGTTAGTAGTTAGTAGTTAGTAGTAGGTAGTTAGTAGTTAGTAGTTAGTAGTTATGAGTTAGTGGTTTTTAGTTAGTAGTTAGTAGTTAGTAGTCAGTAGTTAGTAGTTAGCAGTTAGTAGTTAGTAGTCAGTAGTTAGTATTTAGTAGTTATTAGTTAGTAGTTAGTAGTTAGCAGTTAGTAGTTAGTAGTTAGTAGTTAGTAGTTAGTAGTTAGTAGTTAGTAGTTAGTAGTTAGTCGTTAGTAGTTAGTAGTTAGTAGTTATTAGTTATTAGTTAGTAGTTAGTAGTTAGTAGTTAGTAGTTAGTAGTTAGTATTTAGTAGTTTGTAGTTAGTAGCTAGTAGTTAGTAGTTAGTAGTTAGTAGTTAGAACTTAGTAGTTAGTAGTTAGTAGTTAGTAGTTAGTAGTCAGTAGTTAGTAATTAGTAGTTAGTAGTTAGAAGTTAGTAGTCAGTAGTTAGTATTTAGTAGTCAGTAGTTAGTAATTAGTAGTTAGTAGTTAGAAGTTAGTAGTTAGTAGTTAGTAGCTAGTTGTTGGTAGTTAGTATTTAGTAGTTAGTAGTTAGTAGTTAGTAGTTAGTAGTAGGTAGTTAGTAGTTAGTAGTTAGTAGTTATGAGTTAGTGGTTTTTAGTTAGTAGTTAGTAGTTAGTAGTCAGTAGTTAGTAGTTAGCAGTTAGTAGTTAGTAGTCAGTAGTTAGTATTTAGTAGTTATTAGTTAGTAGTTAGTAGTTAGTAGTTAGTAGTTAGTAGTTAGTAGTCAGTAGTTAGTAGTTAGTAGTTAGTAAATAGTATTTAGTATGTAGTAGTTAATAGTTAGTAGTTATTAGTTAGTAGTTAGTAGTTAGTAGTTAGTAGTTAGTAGTTAGTATTTAGTAGTTTGTAGTTAGTAGCTAGTAGTTAGTAGTTAGTAGTTAGTAGTTAGAACTTAGTAGTTAGTAGTTAGTAGTTAGTAGTTAGTAGTCAGTAGTTTGTAGTTAGTAGTTAGTAGTTAGAAGTTAGTAGTTAGTAGTTATTAGTTAGTAGTTAGTAGTTAGTAGTTAGTAGTTAGTAGTAAGTAGTTAGTAGTTAGTAGTCAGTAGTTAGTAGTTAGCAGTTAGTAGTTAGTAGTCAGTAGTTAGTAGTTGGTAGTTAGAAGTTGGTAGTCAGTAGTTAGTAGTTAGTAGTTAGTACTTAGTAGTCAGTAGGTAGTATTTAGTAGTTAGTAGTTAGTATGTAGTAGTTAATAGTTAGTAGTTAGTAGTTAGTAGTTTGTAGTTAGTAGTTAGTAGTTAGTAGTTAGTAGTTAGTAGTAAGTAGTTAGTAGTTAGTAGTCAGTAGTTAGTAGTTAGCAGTTAGTAGTTAGTAGTCAGTAGTTAGTATTTAGTAGTTAGTAGTCAGTAGTTAGTAGTTAGTAGTTGGTAGTTAGTAGTTAGTAGTCAGTATGTAGTAGTTAATAGTTAGTTCTTAGCAGTTAGTAGTTAGTAGTTAGTAGTTAGTAATTAGTAGTTAGTAGTTAGCAGTTAGTAGTTAGTATTTAGTAGTTAGTAGTTAGTAGTTAGTAGTTAGTAGTCAGTAGTTAGTAGTTAGTAGTTGGTAGTTAGTAGTTAGTAGTTAGTAGTCAGTAGTTAGTAGTTAGTAGTTAGTAGTTAGTAGTTAGTAGTCAGTAGTTAGTAGTTAGTAGTTAATAAATAGTATTTAGTATGTAGTAGTTAATAGTTAGTAGTTAGTAGTTAGTAGTAGGTAGTTAGTAGTTAGTAGTTAGTAGTTAGTAGTTATGAGTTAGTGGTTATTAGTTAGTAGTTAATAGTTAGTAGTTAGTAGTTAGTAGTTAGTAGTTAGTAGTTAGTAGTTAGTAGTTAGTAGTCAGTAGTTTGAAGTTAGTAGTTAGTAGTTAGTAGTTATTAGTTAGTAGCTGGTAGTTAGTAGTTAGTAGTTAGTAGTTAGAAGTTAGTAGTTAAGAGTTAGTAGTTAGTAGTCAGTAGTTTGTAGTTAGTAGTTAGTAGTTAGAAGTTAGTAGTTAGTAGTTATTAGTTAGTAGTTAGTAGTTAGTAGTTAGTAGTTAGTAGTAAGTAGTTAGTAGTTAGTAGTCAGTAGTTAGTAGTTAGCAGTTAGTAGTTAGTAGTCAGTAGTTAGTAGTTGGTAGTTAGAAGTTGGTAGTCAGTAGTTAGTAGTTAGTAGTTAGTACTTAGTAGTCAGTAGGTAGTATTTAGTAGTTAGTAGTTAGTATGTAGTAGTTAATAGTTAGTAGTTAGTAGTTAGTAGTTTGTAGTTAGTAGTTAGTAGTTAGTAGTTAGTAGTTAGTAGTAAGTAGTTAGTAGTTAGTAGTCAGTAGTTAGTAGTTAGCAGTTAGTAGTTAGTAGTCAGTAGTTAGTATTTAGTAGTTAGTAGTCAGTAGTTAGTAGTTAGTAGTTGGTAGTTAGTAGTTAGTAGTCAGTATGTAGTAGTTAATAGTTAGTACTTAGCAGTTAGTAGTTAGTAGTTAGTAGTTAGTAATTAGTAGTTAGTAGTTAGCAGTTAGTAGTTAGTATTTAGTAGTTAGTAGTTAGTAGTTAGTAGTTAGTAGTCCGTATTTAGTAGTTAGTAGTTGGTAGTTAGTAGTTAGTAGTTAGTAGTCAGTAGTTAGTAGTTAGTAGTTAGTAGTTAGTAGTTAGTAGTCAGTAGTTAGTAGTTAGTAGTTAGTAAATAGTATTTAGTATGTAGTAGTTAATAGTTAGTAGTTAGTAGTTAGTAGTAGGTAGTTAGTAGTTAGTAGTTAGTAGTTAGTAGTTATGAGTTAGTGGTTATTAGTTAGTAGTTAGTAGTTAGTAGTTAGTAGTTAGTAGTTAGTAGTTAGTAGTTAGTAGTTAGTAGTTAGTAGTTAGTAGTCAGTAGTTTGAAGTTAGTAGTTAGTAGTTAGTAGTTATTAGTTAGTAGCTGGCAGTTAGTAGTTAGTAGTTAGTAGTTAGAAGTTAGTAGTTAAGAGTTAGTAGTTAGTAGTTATTAGTTAGTAGTTAGTAGTTAGTAGTTAGTAGTTAGTAGCTAGTTGTTGGTAGTTAGTATTTAGTAGTTAGTAGTTAGTAGTTAGTAGTCAGTAGTAGGTAGTTAGTAGTTAGTAGTTAGTAGTTATGAGTTAGTAGTTTTTAGTTAGTAGTTAGTAGTTAGTAGTCAGCAGTTAGTAGTTAGCAGTTAGTAGTTTATAGTCAGTAGTTAGTATTTAGTAGTTATTAGTTAGTAGTTAGTAGTTAGCAGTTAGTAGTTAGTAGTTAGTAGTTAGTAGTTAGTAGTTAGTAGTTAGTAGTTAGTCGTTAGTAGTTAGTAGTTAGTAGTTAGTAGTTATTAGTTAGTAGTTAGTAGTCAGTAGTTAGTAGTTAGTAGTTGGTAGTTAGTAGTTAGTAGTCAGTATGTAGTATTTAATAGTTAGTAGTTAGCAGTTAGTAATTAGTAGTTAGTAGTTAGTAGTTAGTAGTTAGTATTTAGCAGTTAGTAGTTAGGAGTTATTAGTTAGTAGTTATTAGTTAGTAGTTAGTAGTTAGCAGTTAGTAGTTAGTATTTAGTAGTTAGTAGTTAGTAGTTAGTAGTTAGTAGTTAGTAGTCAGTAGTTAGTAGTTAGTAGTTGGTAGTTAGTAGTTAGTAGTTAGTAGTCTGTAGTTAGTAGTTAGTAGTTAGTAGTTAGTAGTCAGTAGTTAGTAGTCAGTAGTTTGAAGTTAGTAGTTAGTAGTTAGTAGTTAGTAGCTAGTAAATAGTATTTAGTATGTAGTAGTTAATAGTTAGTAGTTAGTAGTTAGTAGTCAGTAGTTTGAAGTTAGTAGTTAGTAGTTAGTAGTTATTAGTTAGTATCTGGTAGTTAGTAGTTAGTAGTTAGTAGTTAGAAGTTAGTAGTTAAGAGTTAGTAGTTAGTAGTTGGTAGTTAGTAGTTAGTAGTTAGTAGTTAGTAGTTAGTAGCTAGTTGTTGGTAGTTAGTATTTAGTAGTTAGTAGTTAGTAGTTAGTAGTTAGTAGTAGGTAGTTAGTAGTTAGTAGTTAGTAGTTGTGAGTTAGTAGTTTTTAGTTAGTAGTTAGTAGTTAGTAGTCAGTAGTTAGTAGTTAGCAGTTAGTAGTTAGTAGTCAGTAGTTAGTATTTAGTAGTTATTAGTTAGTAGTTAGTAGTTAGCAGTTAGTAGTTAGTAGTTAGTAGTTAGTAGTTAGTAGTTAGTAGTTAGTAGTTAGTCGTTAGTAGTTAGTAGTTAGTAGTTAGTAGTTAGTAGTTAGTAGTTAGTAGTCAGTAGTTAGTAGTTAGTAGTTGGTAGTTAGTAGTTAGTAGTCAGTATGTAGTATTTAATAGTTAGTAGTTAGCGGTTAGTAATTAGTAGTTAGTAGTTAGTAGTTAGTAGTTAGTATTTAGCAGTTAGTAGTTAGTAGTTATTATTTAGTAGTTATTAGTTAGTAGTTAGTAGTTAGCAGTTAGTAGTTAGTATTTAGTAGTTAGTAGTTAGTAGTTAGTAGTTAGTAGTTAGTAGTCAGTAGTTAGTAGTTAGTAGTTGGTAGTTAGTAGTTAGTAGTTAGTAGTCAGTAGTTAGTAGTTAGTAGTTAGTAGTTAGTAGTCAGTAGTTAGTAGTCAGTAGTTTGAAGTTAGTAGTTAGTAGTTTGTAGTTAGTAGTTAGTAAATAGTATTTAGTATGTAGTAGTTAATAGTTAGTAGTTAGTAGTTAGTAGTTAGTAGTTTTGAGTTAGTGGTTATTAGTTAGTAGTTAGTAGTTAGTAGTTAGTAGTTAGTAGTTAGTAGTTAGTAGTTAGTAGTTAGTAGTCAGTAGTTAGCAGTTAGTAGTTAGTAGTCAGTAGTTAGTATTTAGTAGTTATTAGTTAGTAGTTAGTAGTTAGCAGTTAGTAGTTAGTAGTTAGTAGTTAGTAGTTAGTAGTTAGTAGTTAGTAGTTAGCAGTTAGTAGTTAGTAGTCAGTAGTTAGTATTTAGTAGTTATTAGTTAGTAGTTAGTAGTTAGCAGTTAGTAGTTAGTAGTTAGTAGTTAGTAGTTAGTAGTTAGTAGTTAGTAGTTAGTCGTTAGTAGTTAGTAGTTAGCAGTTAGTAGTTAGTAGTTAGTAGTTAGTAGTTAGTAGTTAGTAGTTAGTAGTTAGTAGTCAGTAGTTAGTAGTTAGTAGTTGGTAGTTAGTAGTTAGTAGTCAGTATGTAGTATTTAATAGTTAGTAGTTAGCGGTTAGTAATTAGTAGTTAGTAGTTAGTAGTTAGTAGTTAGTATTTAGCAGTTAGTAGTTAGTAGTTATTATTTAGTAGTTATTAGTTAGTAGTTAGTAGTTAGCAGTTAGTAGTTAGTAGTTAGTAGTTAGTAGTTGTGAGTTAGTAGTTTTTAGTTAGTAGTTAGTAGTTAGTAGTCAGTAGTTAGTAGTTAGCAGTTAGTAGTTAGTAGTCAGTAGTTAGTATTTAGTAGTTATTAGTTAGTAGTTAGTAGTTAGCAGTTAGTAGTTAGTAGTTAGTAGTTAGTAGTTAGTAGTTAGTAGTTAGTAGTTAGTCGTTAGTAGTTAGTAGTTAGTAGTTAGTAGTTAGTAGTTAGTAGTTAGTAGTCAGTAGTTAGTAGTTAGTAGTTGGTAGTTAGTAGTTAGTAGTCAGTATGTAGTATTTAATAGTTAGTAGTTAGCGGTTAGTAATTAGTAGTTAGTAGTTAGTAGTTAGTAGTTAGTATTTAGCAGTTAGTAGTTAGTAGTTATTATTTAGTAGTTATTAGTTAGTAGTTAGTAGTTAGCAGTTAGTAGTTAGTATTTAGTAGTTAGTAGTTAGTAGTTAGTAGTTAGTAGTTAGTAGTCAGTAGTTAGTAGTTAGTAGTTGGTAGTTAGTAGTTAGTAGTTAGTAGTCAGTAGTTAGTAGTTAGTAGTTAGTAGTTAGTAGTCAGTAGTTAGTAGTCAGTAGTTTGAAGTTAGTAGTTAGTAGTTAGTAGTTAGTAGTTAGTAAATAGTATTTAGTATGTAGTAGTTAATAGTTAGTAGTTAGTAGTTAGTAGTTAGTAGTTAGTAGTTTTGAGTTAGTGGTTATTAGTTAGTAGTTAGTAGTTAGTAGTTAGTAGTTAGTAGTTAGTAGTTAGTAGTTAGTAGTCAGTAGTTTGAAGTTAGTAGTTAGTAGTTAGTAGTTATTAGTTAGTAGCTGGTAGTTAGTAGTTAGTAGTTAGTAGTTAGAAGTTAGTAGTTAAGAGTTAGTAGTTAGTAGTTATTAGTTAGTAGTTAGTAGTTAGTAGTTAGTAGTTAGTAGTTAGTAGCTAGTTGTTGGTAGTTAGTATTTAGTAGTTAGTAGTTAGTAGTTAGTAGTAGGTAGTTAGTAGTTAGTAGTTAGTAGTTATGAGTTAGTGGTTTTTAGTTAGTAGTTAGTAGTTAGTAGTCAGTAGTTAGTAGTTAGCAGTTAGTAGTTAGTAGTCAGTAGTTAGTATTTAGTAGTTATTAGTTAGTAGTTAGTAGTTAGCAGTTAGTAGTTAGTAGTTAGTAGTTAGTAGTTAGTAGTTAGTAGTTAGTAGTTAGTCGTTAGTAGTTAGTAGTTAGTAGTTATTAGTTATTAGTTAGTAGTTAGTAGTTAGTAGTTAGTAGTTAGTAGTTAGTATTTAGTAGTTTGTAGTTAGTAGCTAGTAGTTAGTAGTTAGTAGTTAGTAGTTAGAACTTAGTAGTTAGTAGTTAGTAGTTAGTAGTTAGTAGTCAGTAGTTAGTAATTAGTAGTTAGTAGTTAGAGGTTAGTAGTCAGTAGTTAGTATTTAGTAGTCAGTAGTTAGTAATTAGTAGTTAGTAGTTAGAAGTTAGTAGTTAGTAGTTAGTAGCTAGTTGTTGGTAGTTAGTATTTAGTAGTTAGTAGTTAGTAGTTAGTAGTTAGTAGTAGGTAGTTAGTAGTTAGTAGTTAGTAGTTATGAGTTAGTGGCTTTTAGTTAGTAGTTAGTAGTTAGTAGTCAGTAGTTAGTAGTTAGCAGTTAGTAGTTAGTAGTCAGTAGTTAGTATTTAGTAGTTATTAGTTAGTAGTTAGTAGTTAGTAGTTAGTAGTTAGTAGTTAGTAGTCAGTAGTTAGTAGTTAGTAGTTAGTAAATAGTATTTAGTATGTAGTAGTTAATAGTTAGTAGTTATTAGTTAGTAGTTAGTAGTTAGTAGTTAGTAGTTAGTAGTTAGTATTTAGTAGTTTGTAGTTAGTAGCTAGTAGTTAGTAGTTAGTAGTTAGTAGTTAGAACTTAGTAGTTAGTAGTTAGTAGTCAGTAGTTTGTAGTTAGTAGTTAGTAGTTAGAAGTTAGTAGTTAGTAGTTATTAGTTAGTAGTTAGTAGTTAGTAGTTAGTAGTTAGTAGTAAGTAGTTAGTAGTTAGTAGTCAGTAGTTAGTAGTTAGCAGTTAGTAGTTAGTAGTCAGTAGTTAGTAGTTGGTAGTTAGAAGTTGGTAGTCAGTAGTTAGTAGTTAGTAGTTAGTACTTAGTAGTCAGTAGGTAGTATTTAGTAGTTAGTAGTTAGTATGTAGTAGTTAATAGTTAGTAGTTAGTAGTTAGTAGTTTGTAGTTAGTAGTTAGTAGTTAGTAGTTAGTAGTTAGTAGTAAGTAGTTAGTAGTTAGTAGTCAGTAGTTAGTAGTTAGCAGTTAGTAGTTAGTAGTCAGTAGTTAGTATTTAGTAGTTAGTAGTCAGTAGTTAGTAGTTAGTAGTTGGTAGTTAGTAGTTAGTAGTCAGTATGTAGTAGTTAATAGTTAGTACTTAGCAGTTAGTAGTTAGTAGTTAGTAGTTAGTAATTAGTAGTTAGTAGTTAGCAGTTAGTAGTTAGTATTTAGTAGTTAGTAGTTAGTAGTTAGTAGTTAGTAGTCAGTAGTTAGTAGTTAGTAGTTGGTAGTTAGTAGTTAGTAGTTAGTAGTCAGTAGTTAGTAGTTAGTAGTTAGTAGTTAGTAGTTAGTAGTCAGTAGTTAGTAGTTAGTAGTTAGTAAATAGTATTTAGTATGTAGTAGTTAATAGTTAGTAGTTAGTAGTTAGTAGTAGGTAGTTAGTAGTTAGTAGTTAGTAGTTAGTAGTTATGAGTTAGTGGTTATTAGTTAGTAGTTAGTAGTTAGTAGTTAGTAGTTAGTAGTTAGTAGTTAGTAGTTAGTAGTTAGTAGTTAGTAGTTAGTAGTTAGTAGTTAGTAGTCAGTAGTTTGAAGTTAGTAGTTAGTAGTTAGTAGTTATTAGTTAGTAGCTGGTAGTTAGTAGTTAGTAGTTAGTAGTTAGAAGTTAGTAGTTAAGAGTTAGTAGTTAGTAGTTATTAGTTAGTAGTTAGTAGTTAGTAGTTAGTAGTTAGTAGCTAGTTGTTGGTAGTTAGTATTTAGTAGTTAGTAGTTAGTAGTTAGTAGTTAGTAGTAGGTAGTTAGTAGTTAGTAGTTAGTAGTTATGAGTTAGTAGTTTTTAGTTAGTAGTTAGTAGTTAGTAGTCAGTAGTTAGTAGTTAGCAGTTAGTAGTTAGTAGTCAGTAGTTAGTATTTAGTAGTTATTAGTTAGTAGTTAGTAGTTAGCAGTTAGTAGTTAGTAGTTAGTAGTTAGTAGTTAGTAGTTAGTAGTTAGTAGTTAGTCGTTAGTAGTTAGTAGTTAGTAGTTAGTAGTTATTAGTTAGTAGTTAGTAGTCAGTAGTTAGTAGTTAGTAGTTGGTAGTTAGTAGTTAGTAGTCAGTATGTAGTATTTAATAGTTAGTAGTTAGCAGTTAGTAATTAGTAGTTAGTAGTTAGTAGTTAGTAGTTAGTATTTAGCAGTTAGTAGTTAGGAGTTATTAGTTAGTAGTTATTAGTTAGTAGTTAGTAGTTAGCAGTTAGTAGTTAGTATTTAGTAGTTAGTAGTTAGTAGTTAGTAGTTAGTAGTTAGTAGTCAGTAGTTAGTAGTTAGTAGTTGGTAGTTAGTAGTTAGTAGTTAGTAGTCAGTAGTTAGTAGTTAGTAGTTAGTAGTTAGTAGTCAGTAGTTAGTAGTCAGTAGTTTGAAGTTAGTAGTTAGTAGTTAGTAGTTAGTAGTTAGTAAATAGTATTTAGTATGTAGTAGTTAATAGTTAGTAGTTAGTAGTTAGTAGTTAGTAGTTAGTAGTTTTGAGTTAGTGGTTATTAGTTAGTAGTTAGTAGTTAGTAGTTAGTAGTTAGTAGTTAGTAGTTAGTAGTTAGTAGTTAGTAGTTAGTAGTTAGTAGTCAGTAGTTTGAAGTTAGTAGTTAGTAGTTAGTAGTTATTAGTTAGTAGCTGGTAGTTAGAAGTTAGTAGTTAGTAGTTAGAAGTTAGTAGTTAAGAGTTAGTAGTTAGTAGTTATTAGTTAGTAGTTAGTAGTTAGTAGTTAGTAGCTAGTTGTTGGTAGTTAGTATTTAGTAGTTAGTAGTTAGTAGTTAGTAGTTAGTAGTAGGTAGTTAGTAGTTAGTAGTTAGTAGTTATGAGTTAGTGGTTTTTAGTTAGTAGTTAGTAGTTAGTAGTCAGTAGTTAGTAGTTAGCAGTTAGTAGTTAGTAGTCAGTAGTTAGTATTTAGTAGTTATTAGTTAGTAGTTAGTAGTTAGTAGTTAGTAGTTAGTAGTTAGTAGTTAGTAGTTAGTAGTTAGTCGTTAGTAGTTAGTAGTTAGTAGTTAGTAGTTATTAGTTAGTAGTTAGTAGTCAGTAGTTAGTAGTTAGTAGTTGGTAGTTAGTAGTTAGTAGTCAGTATGTAGTATTTAATAGTTAGTAGTTAGCAGTTAGTAATTAGTAGTTAGTAGTTAGTAGTTAGTAGTTAGTATTTAGCAGTTAGTAGTTAGGAGTTATTAGTTAGTAGTTATTAGTTAGTAGTTAGTAGTTAGCAGTTAGTAGTTAGTATTTAGTAGTTAGTAGTTAGTAGTTAGTAGTTAGTAGTTAGTAGTCAGTAGTTAGTTGTTAGTAGTTGGTAGTTAGTAGTTAGTAGTTAGTAGTCAGTAGTTAGTAGTTAGTAGTTAGTAGTTAGTAGTCAGTAGTTAGTAGTCAGTAGTTTGAAGTTAGTAGTTAGTAGTTAGTAGTTAGTAGTTAGTAAATAGTATTTAGTATGTAGTAGTTAATAGTTAGTAGTTAGTAGTTAGTAGTTAGTAGTTAGTAGTTTTGAGTAAGTGGTTATTAGTTAGTAGTTAGTAGTTAGTAGTTAGTAGTTAGTAGTTAGTAGTTAGTAGTTAGTAGTTAGTAGTCAGTAGTTTGAAGTTAGTAGTTAGTAGTTAGTAGTTATTAGTTAGTAGCTGGTAGTTAGTAGTTAGTAGTTAGTAGTTAGAAGTTAGTAGTTAAGAGTTAGTAGTTAGTAGTTATTAGTTAGTAGTTAGTAGTTAGTAGTTAGTAGTTAGTAGCTAGTTGTTGGTAGTTAGTATTTAGTAGTTAGTAGTTAGTAGTTAGTAGTTAGTAGTAGGTAGTTAGTAGTTAGTAGTTAGTAGTTATGAGTTAGTGGTTTTTAGTTAGTAGTTAGTAGTCAGTAGTTAGTAGTTAGTAGTTGGTAGTTAGTAGTTAGTAGTTAGTAGTCAGTAGTTAGTAGTTAGTAGTTAGTAGTTAGTATTTAGCAGTTAGTAGTTAGGAGTTATTAGTTAGTAGTTATTAGTTAGTAGTTAGTAGTTAGCAGTTAGTAGTTAGTATTTAGTAGTTAGTAGTTAGTAGTTAGTAGTTAGTAGTTAGTAGTTAGTAGTCAGTAGTTAGTAGTTAGTAGTTGGTAGTTAGTAGTTAGTAGTTAGTAGTCAGTAGTTAGTAGTTAGTAGTTAGTAGTTAGTAGTCAGTAGTTAGTAGTCAGTAGTTTGAAGTTAGTAGTTAGTAGTAAGTAGTTAGTAGTTAGTAAATAGTATTTAGTATGTAGTAGTTAATAGTTAGTAGTTAGTAGTTAGTAGTTAGTAGTTAGTAGTTAGTAGTTTTGAGTTAGTGGTTATTAGTTAGTAGTTAGTAGTTAGTAGTTAGTAGTTAGTAGTTAGTAGTTAGTAGTTAGTAGTTAGTAGTCAGTAGTTTGAAGTTAGTAGTTAGTAGTTAGTAGTTATTAGTTAGTAGCTGGTAGTTAGTAGTTAGTAGTTAGTAGTTAGAAGTTAGTAGTTAAGAGTTAGTAGTTAGTAGTTATTAGTTAGTAGTTAGTAGTTAGTAGTTAGTAGTTAGTAGCTAGTTGTTGGTAGTTAGTATTTAGTAGTTAGTAGTTAGTAGTTAGTAGTTAGTAGTAGGTAGTTAGTAGTTAGTAGTTAGTAGTTATGAGTTAGTGGTTTTTAGTTAGTAGTTAGTAGTTAGTAGTCAGTAGTTAGTAGTTAGCAGTTAGTAGTTAGTAGTCAGTAGTTAGTATTTAGTAGTTATTAGTTAGTAGTTAGTAGTTAGCAGTTAGTAGTTAGTAGTTAGTAGTTAGTAGTTAGTAGTTAGTAGTTAGTAGTTAGTAGTTAGTCGTTAGTAGTTAGTAGTTAGTAGTTAGTAGTTAGCAGTTAGTAGTTAGTAGTTATTAGTTAGTAGTTAGTAGTTAGTAGTTAGTAGTTAGTAGTTAGTAGTTAGTAGTTAGTAGTCAGTAGTTTGTAGTTAGTAGTAAGTAGTTAGTAGTTAGTAGTTAGTAGTTGGTAGTTAGTAGTTAGTAGTTAGTAGTCAGTAGTTAGTAGTTAGTAGTTAGTAGTTAGTAGTCAGTAGTTAGTAGTCAGTAGTTTGAAGTTAGTAGTTAGTAGTAAGTAGTTAGTAGTTAGTAAATAGTATTTAGTATGTAGTAGTTAATAGTTAGTAGTTAGTAGTTAGTAGTTAGTAGTTAGTAGTTAGTAGTTTTGAGTTAGTGGTTATTAGTTAGTAGTTAGTAGTTAGTAGTTAGTAGTTATTAGTTAGTAGCTGGTAGTTAGTAGTTAGTAGTTAGTAGTTAGAAGTTAGTAGTTAAGAGTTAGTAGTTAGTAGTTATTAGTTAGTAGTTAGTAGTTAGTAGTTAGTAGTTAGTAGCTAGTTGTTGGTAGTTAGTATTTAGTAGTTAGTAGTTAGTAGTTAGTAGTTAGTAGTAGGTAGTTAGTAGTTAGTAGTTAGTAGTTATGAGTTAGTGGTTTTTAGTTAGTAGTTAGTAGTCAGTAGTTAGTAGTTAGTAGTTGGTAGTTAGTAGTTAGTAGTTAGTAGTCAGTAGTTAGTAGTTAGTAGTTAGTAGTTAGTATTTAGCAGTTAGTAGTTAGGAGTTATTAGTTAGTAGTTATTAGTTAGTAGTTAGTAGTTAGCAGTTAGTAGTTAGTATTTAGTAGTTAGTAGTTAGTAGTTAGTAGTTAGTAGTTAGTAGTTAGTAGTCAGTAGTTAGTAGTTAGTAGTTGGTAGTTAGTAGTTAGTAGTTAGTAGTCAGTAGTTAGTAGTTAGTAGTTAGTAGTTAGTAGTCAGTAGTTAGTAGTCAGTAGTTTGAAGTTAGTAGTTAGTAGTAAGTAGTTAGTAGTTAGTAAATAGTATTTAGTATGTAGTAGTTAATAGTTAGTAGTTAGTAGTTAGTAGTTAGTAGTTAGTAGTTAGTAGTTTTGAGTTAGTGGTTATTAGTTAGTAGTTAGTAGTTAGTAGTTAGTAGTTAGTAGTTAGTAGTTAGTAGTTAGTAGTTAGTAGTCAGTAGTTTGAAGTTAGTAGTTAGTAGTTAGTAGTTATTAGTTAGTAGCTGGTAGTTAGTAGTTAGTAGTTAGTAGTTAGAAGTTAGTAGTTAAGAGTTAGTAGTTAGTAGTTATTAGTTAGTAGTTAGTAGTTAGTAGTTAGTAGTTAGTAGCTAGTTGTTGGTAGTTAGTATTTAGTAGTTAGTAGTTAGTAGTTAGTAGTTAGTAGTAGGTAGTTAGTAGTTAGTAGTTAGTAGTTATGAGTTAGTGGTTTTTAGTTAGTAGTTAGTAGTTAGTAGTCAGTAGTTAGTAGTTAGCAGTTAGTAGTTAGTAGTCAGTAGTTAGTATTTAGTAGTTATTAGTTAGTAGTTAGTAGTTAGCAGTTAGTAGTTAGTAGTTAGTAGTTAGTAGTTAGTAGTTAGTAGTTAGTAGTTAGTAGTTAGTCGTTAGTAGTTAGTAGTTAGTAGTTAGTAGTTAGCAGTTAGTAGTTAGTAGTTATTAGTTAGTAGTTAGTAGTTAGTAGTTAGTAGTTAGTAGTTAGTAGTTAGTAGTTAGTAGTCAGTAGTTTGTAGTTAGTAGTAAGTAGTTAGTAGTTAGTAGTTATTAGTTAGTAGTTAGTAGTTAGTAGTTAGTAGTTAGTAGTTAGTAGTTAGTAGTTAGTAGTCAGTAGTTAGTAGTTAGCAGTTAGTAGTTAGTAGTCAGTAGTTAGTAGTTGGTAGTTAGAAGTTGGTAGTCAGTAGTTAGTAGTTAGTAGTTAGTACTTAGTAGTCAGTAGGTAGTATTTAGTAGTTAGTAGTTAGTAGTTAGTTTGTAGTAGTTAATAGTTAGTAGTTAGTAGTTAGTAGTTAGTAGTTTGTAGTTAGTAGTTAGTAGTTAGTAGTTAGTAGTAAGTAGTTAGTAGTTAGTAGTCAGTAGATAGTAGTTAGCAGTTAGTAGTTAGTAGTCAGTAGTTAGTATTTAGTAGTTAGTAGTCAGTAGTCAGTAGTTAGTAGTTGGTAGTTAGTAGTTAGTAGTCAGTATGTTGTAGTTAATAGTTAGTACTTAGCAGTTAGTAGTTAGTAGTTAGAAGTTAGTAGTTAGTAGTTAGTAGTTAGTAGTTAGCAGTTAGTAGTCAGTAGTTAGTAGTTAGTAGTTAGTAGTTGGTAGTTAGTAGTTAGTAGTTAGTAGTCAGTAGTTAGTAGTTAGTAGTTAGTAGTTAGTAGTCAGTAGTTAGTAGTTAGTAGTTAGTAAATAGTAGTTAGTATGTAGTAGTTAGTAGTTAGTAGTTAGCAGTTAGTAGATAGTAGTTAGTAGTTAGTAGTTAGTAGTTAGTAGTTAGTAGTTAGCAGTTAGTAGTTAGTATTTAGTAGTTAGTAGTTATTAGTTAGTAGTTAGTAGTTAGTAGTTAGTAGTTAGTAGTTAGTAGTTAGTAGTTAGTAGTTAGTAGTTAGTAGTTAGTAGTTAGTAGTTAGTAGTTAGTAGTTAGTAGTTAGTAGTTACTAGTTAGTAGTCAGTAGTGAGTAGTTAGTAGTTGGTTGTTAGTAGTTAGTAGTAGGGTATATAGTAGTTAGAAGTTAGTAGTTAGTAGTTAGTAGTTAGCAGTTAGTAGTTAGTATTTAGTAGTTAGTAGTTAGTAGTTAGTAGTTAGTAGTTAGTAGTTAGTAGTCAGTAGTTAGTAGTTAGTAGTTGGCAGTTAGTAGTTAGTAGTTAGTAGTTGTAAGTTAGTTGTCAGTAGTTAGTATTTAGTAGTTAGTAGTTAGTAGTTAGTATGTAGTAGTTAATAGTTAGTAGTTAGCAGTTAGTAGATAGTAGTTAGTAGTTAGTAGTTAGTAGTTAGTACTTAGTAGTTATTAGTTAGTAGTTAGTAGTTAGTAGTTAGTAGTTAGTAGTTAGTAGTTAGTAGTCAGTAGTGAGTAGTTAGTAGTTGGTTGTTAGTAGTTAGTAGTAGGGTATATAGTAGTTAGAAGTTAGTAGTTAGTAGTTAGTAGTTAGTAGTTAGTAGTTAGTAGTTAGTAGTTAGTAGTTAGCAGTTAGTAGTTAGTATTTAGTAGTTAGTAGTTAGTAGTTAGTAGTTAGTAGTTAGTAGTCAGTAGTTAGTAGTTAGTAGTTGGTAGTTAGTAGTTAGTAGTTAGTAGTTGTAAGTTAGTTGTCAGTAGTTAGTATTTAGTAGTTAGTAGTTAGTAGTTAGTATGTAGTAGTTAATAGTTAGTAGTTAGCAGTTAGTAGATAGTAGTTAGTAGTTAGTAGTTAGTAGTTAGTACTTAGTAGTTATTAGTTAGTAGTTAGTAGTTAGTAGTTAGTAGTTAGTAGTAAGTAGTTAGTAGTTAGTAGTCAGTAGTTAGTAGTTAGCAGTTAGTAGTTAGTAGTCAGTAGTTAGTAGTTAGTAGTTGGTAGTTAGTAGTTAGTATTCAGTAGTTAGTAGTTAGTAGTTAGTAGTTCAGTAGGTAGTATTTAGTAGTTAGTAGTTAGTAGTTAGTATGTAGTAGTTAATAGTTAGTAGTTCGCAGTTAGTAGTTAGTAGTTAGTAGTAAGTAGTTAGTAGTTAGTAGTTAGCAGTTAGTAGTTAGTAGTAAGTAGTTAGTAGTTAGTAGTCAGTAGTTAGTAGTAAGCAGTTAGTAGTTAGTAGTCAGTAGTTAGTAGTTAGTAGTTGGTAGTTAGTAGTTAGTATTCAGTAGTTAGTAGTTAGTAGTTAGTAGTTCAGTAGGTAGTATTTAGTAGTTAGTAGTTAGTAGTTAGTATGTAGTAGTTAATAGTTAGTAGTTCGCAGTTAGTAGTTAGTAGTTAGTAGTAAGTAGTTAGTAGTTAGTAGTTAGTAGTTATTATTTATTAGTTAGCAGTTAGTAGTTAGTAGTCAGTAGTTAGTATTTAGTAGCTAGTAGTTAGTAGTTAGTAGTTAGTAGTTAGTAGTCAGTTGTTAGTAGTTAGTAGTTGGTAGTTAGTAGTTAAAAGTTAGTAGTTAGAAGTCAGTACTTAGTAGTTAGTAGTTGGTAGTTAGTAGTTAGTAGTCAGTAGTTAGTAGTTAGTAGTTAGTATGTAGTAGTTAATAGTTAGTAGTTAGCAGTTAGTAGATAGTAGTTAGTAGTTAGTAGTTAGTAGTTAGTACTTAGTAGTTATTAGTTAGTAGTTAGTAGTTAGTAGTTAGTAGTTAGTAGTAAGTAGTTAGTAGTTAGTAGTCAGTAGTTAGTAGTTAGCAGTTAGTAGTTAGTAGTCAGTAGTTAGTAGTTAGTAGTTGGCAGTTAGTAGTTAGTATTCAGTAGTTAGTAGTTAGTAGTTAGTAGTTCAGTAGGTAGTATTTAGTAGTTAGTAGTTAGTAGTTAGTATGTAGTCGTTAATAGTTAGTAGTTCGCAGTTAGTAGTTAGTAGTTAGTAGTAAGTAGTTAGTAGTTAGTAGTTAGCAGTTAGTAGTTTGTAGTAAGTAGTTAGTAGTTTGTAGTCAGTAGTTAGTAGTTAGCAGTTAGTAGTTAGTAGTCAGTAGTTAGTAGTTAGTAGTTGGTAGTTAGTAGTTAGTATTCAGTAGTTAGTAGTTAGTAGTTAGTAGTTCAGTAGGTAGTATTTAGTAGTTAGTAGTTAGTAGTTAGTATGTAGTAGTTAATAGTTAGTAGTTCGCAGTTAGTAGTTAGTAGTTAGTAGTAAGTAGTTAGTAGTTAGTAGTTATTATTTATTAGTTAGCAGTTAGTAGTTAGTAGTCAGTAGTTAGTATTTAGTAGCTAGTAGTTAGTAGTTAGTAGTTAGTAGTTAGTAGTCAGTTGTTAGTAGTTAGTAGTTGGTAGTTAGTAGTTAAAAGTTAGTAGTTAGAAGTCAGTACTTAGTAGTTAGTAGTTGGTAGTTAGTAGTTAGTAGTCAGTAGTTAGTAGTTAGTAGTTAGTAGTTAGTAGTTAGTAGTTAGTAGTTAGTAGTTAGTAGTTAGTAGTCAGTAGTTAGTATTTAGTAGTTAGTTGTTAGTAGTTAGTATGTAGTAGTTAATAGTTAGTAGTTAGCAGTTAGTAGACAGTAGTTAGTAGTTAGTAGTTAGTAGTTAGAAGTTAGTTGTTAGTAGTTAGTAGTTAGTAGTTAGTAGTTAGTAGTTAGTAGTTATTAGTTAGTAGTCAGTAGTTAGTAGTTAGTAGTTAGTAGTTCAGTAGGTAGTATTTAGTAGTTAGTAGTTAGTAGTTAGTATGTAGTAGTTAATAGTTAGTAGTTCGCAGTTAGTAGTTAGTAGTTAGTAGTAAGTAGTTAGTAGTTAGTAGTTAGCAGTTAGTAGTTTGTAGTAAGTAGTTAGTAGTTTGTAGTCAGTAGTTAGTAGTTAGCAGTTAGTAGTTAGTAGTCAGTAGTTAGTAGTTAGTAGTTGGTAGTTAGTAGTTAGTATTCAGTAGTTAGTAGTTAGTAGTTAGTAGTTCAGTAGGTAGTATTTAGTAGTTAGTAGTTAGTAGTTAGTATGTAGTAGTTAATAGTTAGTAGTTCGCAGTTAGTAGTTAGTAGTTAGTAGTAAGTAGTTAGTAGTTAGTAGTTATTATTTATTAGTTAGCAGTTAGTAGTTAGTAGTCAGTAGTTAGTATTTAGTAGCTAGTAGTTAGTAGTTAGTAGTTAGTAGTTAGTAGTCAGTTGTTAGTAGTTAGTAGTTGGTAGTTAGTAGTTAAAAGTTAGTAGTTAGAAGTCAGTACTTAGTAGTTAGTAGTTGGTAGTTAGTAGTTAGTAGTCAGTAGTTAGTAGTTAGTAGTTAGTAGTTAGTAGTTAGTAGTTAGTAGTTAGTAGTTAGTAGTTAGTAGTTAGTAGTCAGTAGTTAGTATTTAGTAGTTAGTTGTTAGTAGTTAGTATGTAGTAGTTAATAGTTAGTAGTTAGCAGTTAGTAGACAGTAGTTAGTAGTTAGTAGTTAGTAGTTAGAAGTTAGTTGTTAGTAGTTAGTAGTTAGTAGTTAGTAGTTAGTAGTTAGTAGTTATTAGTTAGTAGTCAGTAGTTAGTAGTTAGTAGTTAGTAGTTCAGTAGGTAGTATTTAGTAGTTAGTAGTTAGTAGTTAGTATGTAGTAGTTAATAGTTAGTAGTTCGCAGTTAGTAGTTAGTAGTTAGTAGTAAGTAGTTAGTAGTAAGTAGTTATTATTTATTAGTTAGTAGTTAGTAGTAAGTAGTTAGTAGTTAGTAGTCAGTAGTTAGTAGTTAGCAGTTAGTAGTTAGTACTCAGTAGTTAGTATTTAGTAGCTAGTAGTTAGTAGTTAGTAGTTAGTAGTTAGTAGTCAGTAGTTAGTAGTTAGTAGTTAGTAGTTAGTAGTTAGTAGTTAGTAGTTAGTAGTCAGTAGTTAGTATTTAGTAGTTAGTTGTTAGTAGTTAGTATGTAGTAGTTAATAGTTAGTAGTTAGCAGTTAGTAGACAGTAGTTAGTAGTTAGTAGTTAGTAGTTAGAAGTTAGTTGTTAGTAGTTAGTAGTTAGTAGTTAGTAGTTAGTAGTTAGTTGTTAGTAGTTAGTATGTAGTAGTTAATAGTTAGTAGTTAGCAGTTAGTAGACAGTAGTTAGTAGTTAGTAGTTAGTAGTTAGAAGTTAGTTGTTAGTAGTTAGTAGTTAGTAGTTAGTAGTTAGTAGTTATTAGTTAGTAGTCAGTAGTTAGTAGTTAGTAGTTAGTAGTTCAGTAGGTAGTATTTAGTAGTTAGTAGTTAGTAGTTAGTAGTTAGTAGTTAGTAGTTAGTTGTTAGTAGTTAGTAGTTAGTAGTTAGTAGTCAGTAGTTAGTATTTAGTAGTTAGTTGTTAGTAGTTAGTATGTAGTAGTTAATAGTTAGTAGTTAGCAGTTAGTAGACAGTAGTTAGTAGTTAGTAGTTAGTAGTTAGAAGTTAGTTGTTAGTAGTTAGTAGTTAGTAGTTAGTAGTTAGTAGTTAGTTGTTAGTAGTTAGTATGTAGTAGTTAATAGTTAGTAGTTAGCAGTTAGTAGACAGTAGTTAGTAGTTAGTAGTTAGAAGTCAGTACTTAGTAGTTAGTAGTTGGTAGTTAGTAGTTAGTAGTCAGTAGTTAGTAGTTAGTAGTTAGTAGTTAGTAGTTAGTAGTTAGTAGTTAGTAGTTAGTAGTTAGTAGTTAGTAGTCAGTAGTTAGTATTTAGTAGTTAGTTGTTAGTAGTTAGTATGTAGTAGTTAATAGTTAGTAGTTAGCAGTTAGTAGTTAGTAGTTAGTAGTTATTAGTTAGTAGTCAGTAGTTAGTAGTTAGTAGTTAGTAGTTCAGTAGGTAGTATTTAGTAGTTAGTAGTTAGTAGTTAGTATGTAGTAGTTAATAGTTAGTAGTCCGCAGTTAGTAGTTAGTAGTTAGTAGTAAGTAGATAGTAGTAAGTAGTTATTATTTATTAGTTAGTAGTTAGTAGTATGTAGTTAGTAGTTAGTAGTCAGTAGTTAGTAGTTAGCAGTTAGTAGTTAGTAGTCAGTAGTTAGTATTTAGTAGCTAGTAGTTAGTAGTTAGTAGTTAGTAGTTAGTAGTCAGTTGTTAGTAGTTAGTAGTTGGTAGTTAGTAGTTAAAAGTTAGTAGTTAGTAGTCAGTACTTAGTAGTTAGTAGTTGGTAGTTAGTAGTTAGTAGTCAGTAGTTAGTAGTTAGTAGTTAGTAGTTAGTAGTTAGTAGTTAGTAGTCAGTAGTTAGTATTTAGTAGTTAGTAGTTAGTATGTAGTAGTTAATAGTTAGTAGTTCGCAGTTAGTAGTTAGTAGTTAGTAGTAAGTAGTTAGTAGTAAGTAGTTATTATTTATTAGTTAGTAGTTAGTAGTAAGTAGTTAGTAGTTAGTAGTCAGAAGTTAGTAGTTAGCAGTTAGTAGTTAGTAGTCAGTAGTTAGTATTTAGTAGCTAGTAGTTAGTAGTTAGTAGTTAGTAGTTATTAGTCAGTAGTTAGTAGTTAGTAGTTAGTAGTTAGTAGTTAGTAGTTAGTAGTTAGTAGTTAGTAGTTAGTAGTCAGTAGTTAGTATTTAGTAGTTAGTTGTTAGTAGTTAGTATGTAGTAGTTAATAGTTAGTAGTTAGCAGTTAGTAGACAGTAGTTAGTAGTTAGTAGTTAGTAGTTAGAAGCTAGTTGTTAGTAGTTAGTAGTTAGTAGTTAGTAGTTAGTTGTTAGTAGTTAGTATGTAGTAGTTAATAGTTAGTAGTTAGCAGTTAGTAGACAGTAGTTAGTATTTAGTAGTTAGTAGTTAGAAGTTAGTTGTTAGTAGTTAGTAGTTAGTAGTTAGTAGTTAGTAGTTATTAGTTAGTAGTCAGTAGTTAGTAGTTAGTAGTTAGTAGTTCAGTAGGTAGTATTTAGTAGTTAGTAGTTAGTAGTTAGTAGTTAGTAGTTAGTAGTTAGTTGTTAGTAGTTAGTAGTTAGTAGTTAGTAGTCAGTAGTTAGTATTTAGTAGTTAGTTGTTAGTAGTTAGTATGTAGTAGTTAATAGTTAGTAGTCAGCAGTTAGTAGACAGTAGTTAGTAGTTAGTAGTTAGAAGTTAGTTGTTAGTAGTAAGTAGTTAGTAGTTAGTAGTTAGTAGTTAGTAGTTAGTTGTTAGTAGTTAGTATGTAGTAGTTAATAGTTAGTAGTTAGCAGTTAGTAGACAGTAGTTAGTAGTTAGTAGTTAGAATTCAGTACTTAGTAGTTAGTAGTTGGTAGTTAGTAGTTAGTAGTTAGTAGTTAGTAGTTAGTGGTTATTAGTTAGTAGTCAGTAGTTAGTAGTTAGTAGTTAGTAGTTCAGTAGGTAGTATTTAGTAGTTAGTAGTTAGTATGTAGTAGTTAATAGTTAGTAGTTAGCAGTTAGTAGACAGTAGTTAGTAGTTAGTAGTTAGTAGTTAGAAGTTAGTTGTTAGTAGTTAGTAGTTAGTAGTTAGTAGTTAGTAGTTAGTAGTTATTAGTTAGTAGTCAGTAGTTAGTAGTTAGTAGTTAGTAGTTCAGTAGGTAGTATTTAGTAGTTAGTAGTTAGTAGTTAGTATGTAGTAGTTAATAGTTAGTAGTTCGCAGTTAGTAGTTAGTAGTTAGTAGTAAGTAGTTAGTAGTAAGTAGTTATTATTTATTAGTTAGTAGTTAGTAGTAAGTAGTTAGTAGTTAGTAGTCAGTAGTTAGTAGTTAGCAGTTAGTAGTTAGTAGTCAGTAGTTAGTATTTAGTAGCTAGCAGTTGGTAGTTAGTAGTTAGTAGTCAGTTGTTAGTAGTTAGTAGTTGGTAGTTAGTAGTTAAAAGTTAGTAGTTAGTAGTCAGTACTTAGTAGTTAGTAGTTGGTAGTTAGTAGTTAGTAGTCAGTAGTTAGTAGTTAGTAGTTAGTAGTTAGTAGTTAGTAGTTAGTAGTTAGTAGTCAGTAGTTAGTATTTAGTAGTTAGTTGTTAGTAGTTAGTATGTAGTAGTTAATAGTTAGTAGTTAGCAGTTAGTAGACAGTAGTTAGTAGTTAGTAGTTAGTAGTTAGAAGTTAGTTGTTAGTAGTTAGTAGTTAGTAGTTAGTAGTTAGTAGTTATTAGTTAGTAGTCAGTAGTTAGTAGTTAGTAGTTAATAGTCAGTAGTTAGTAGTTTGTAGTTGGTAGTTAATAGTTAGTAGTCAGTAGTTAGTAACTAGTAGTTAGTAGTTAGTAGTCAGTAGGTAGTATTTAGTAGTTAGTAGTTAGTAGTTAGTATGTAGTAGTTAATAGTTAGTAGTTAGCAGTTAGTAGTTAGAAGTTAGTAGTTAGTAGTTAGCAGTTAGTGGTTGGTAGTTAGTAGTTAGTATTCATTAGTTAGTAGTTAGTAGTTAGTAGTTAGTAGTCAGTAGGTAGTATTTAAAAGTTAATAGTTAGTAGTTAGTATGTAGTAGTTAATAGTTAGTAGTTCGCAGTTAGTAGTTAGTAGTTAGTAGTTAGCAGTTAGTAGTTAGTAGTTAGTAGTTAGTAGTTAGTAGTTATTATTTATTAGTTAGTAGTTAGTAGTTAGTAGTTAGTAGTAAGTAGTTATTAGTTAGCAGTTAGTAGTTAGTAGTCAGTAGTTAGTATTTAGTAGCTAGTAGTTAGTAGTTAGTAGTTAGTAGTTAGTAGTTAGTAGTCAGTTGTTAGAAGTTAGTAGTTGTTAGTTAGTAGTTAGTAGTTAGTAGTCAGTAGTTAGTAGTTAGTAGTTGGTAGTTAGTAGTTAGTAGTCAGTAGTTAGTAGTTAGTAGTTAGTAGTTAGTAGTTAGTAGTTAGTAGTCAGTAGTTAGTATTTAGTAGTTAGTAGTTAGTAGTTAGTTTGTAGTAGTTAATAGTTAGTAGTTAGCAGTTAGTAGACAGTAGTTAGTAGTTAGTAGTTAGTAGTTAGAAGTTAGTAGTTAGTAGTTAGTAGTTAGTAGTTAGTAGTTATTAGTTAGTAGTCAGTAGTTAGTAGTTAGTAGTTAGTAGTTAGTAGTAAGTAGTTAGTAGTTAATAGTCAGTAGTTAGTAGTTTGTAGTTGGTAGCTAATAGTTAGTAGTCAGTAGTTTGTAACTAGTAGTTAGTAGTTAGTAGTCAGTAGGTAGTATTTATTAGTTAGTAGTTAATAGTTAGTATGTAGTAGTTAATAGTTAGTAGTTAGCAGTTAGTAGTTAGCAGTTAGTAGTTAGTAGTTAGTAGTTAGTAGTAAGTAGTTAGTAGTTAGTAGTCAGTAGTTAGTAGTTAGCAGTTAGCAGTTAGTAGTCAGTAGTTAGTTTTTAGTAGCTAGTAGTTAGTAGTTAGTAGTTAGTAGTTAGTAGTCAGTAGTTAGTAGTTGGTAGTTAGTAGTTAGTAGTCAGTATGTAGTAGTTAATAGATAGTAGTTAGCAGTTAGTAGTTAGTAGTTAGTAGTTAGTAGTTAGTAGTCAGTAGTTAGTATTTAGTAGTTAGTAGTTAGTAGTTAGTATGTAGTAGTTAATAGTTAGTAGTTAGCAGTTAGTAGACAGTAGTTAGTAGTTAGTAGTTAGTAGTTAGAAGTTAGTTGTTAGTAGTTAGTAGTTAGTAGTTAGTAGTTAGTAGTTATTAGTTAGTAGTCAGTAGTTAGTAGTTAGTAGTTAGTAGTTAATAGTCAGTAGTTAGTAGTTTGTAGTTGGTAGTTAATAGTTAGTAGTCAGTAGTTAGTAACTAGTAGTTAGTAGTTAGTAGTCAGTAGGTAGTATTTAGTAGTTAGTAGTTAGTAGTTAGTATGTAGTAGTTAATAGTTAGTAGATAGCCGTTAGTAGTTAGAAGTTAGTAGTTAGTAGTTAGTAGTTAGTAGTTGGTAGTTAGTAGTTAGTATTCAGTAGTTAGTAGTTAGTAGTTAGTAGTCAGTAGGTAGTATTTAAAAGTTAGTAGTTAGTAGTTAGTATGTAGTAGTTAATAGTTAGTAGTTCGCAGTTAGTAGTTAGTAGTTAGTAGTTAGTAGTTAGTAGTTATTATTTATTAGTTAGTAGTTAGTAGTTAGTAGTTAGTAGTAAGTAGTTAGTAGTTAGTAGTCAGTAGTTAGTAGTTAGCAGTTAGTAGTTAGTAGTCAGTAGTTAGTATTTAGTAGCTAGTAGTTAGTAGTTAGTAGTTAGTAGTTATTAGTCAGTTGTTAGTAGTTAGTAGTTGGTAGTTAGTAGTTAGTAGTTAGTAGTTAGTAGTCAGTAGTTAGTAGTTAGTAGTTGGTAGTTAGTAGTTAGTAGTCAATAGTTAGTAGTTAGTAGTTAGTAGTTAGTAGTTAGTAGTTAGTAGTTAGTAGTCAGTAGTTAGTATTTAGTAGTTAGTAGTTAGTAGTTAGTATGTAGTAGTTAATAGTTAGTAGTTAGCAGTTAGTAGACAGTAGTTAGTAGTTAGTAGTTAGTAGTTAGAAGTTAGTAGTTAGTAGTTATTATTCAGTAGTTAGTAGTTAGTAGTTAGTAGTCAGTAGGTAGTATTTAAAAGTTAGTAGTTAGTAGTTAGTATGTAGTAGTTAATAGTTAGTAGTTCGCAGTTAGTAGTTAGTAGTTAGTAGTTAGTAGTTAGTAGTTATTATTTATTAGTTAGTAGTTAGTAGTTAGTAGTTAGTAGTAAGTAGTTAGTAGTTAGTAGTCAGTAGTTAGTAGTTAGCAGTTAGTAGTTAGTAGTCAGTAGTTAGTATTTAGTAGCTAGTAGTTAGTAGTTAGTAGTTAGTAGTTATTAGTCAGTTGTTAGTAGTTAGTAGTTGGTAGTTAGTAGTTAGTAGTTAGTAGTTAGTAGTCAGTAGTTAGTAGTTAGTAGTTGGTAGTTAGTAGTTAGTAGTCAATAGTTAGTAGTTAGTAGTTAGTAGTTAGTAGTTAGTAGTTAGTAGTCAGTAGTTAGTATTTAGTAGTTAGTAGTTAGTAGTTAGTATGTAGTAGTTAATAGTTAGTAGTTAGCAGTTAGTAGACAGTAGTTAGTAGTTAGTAGTTAGTAGTTAGAAGTTAGTAGTTAGTAGTTAGTAGTTAGTAGTTAGTAGTTAGTAGTTAGTAGTTATTAGTTAGTAGTCAGTAGTTAGTAGTTAGTAGTTAGTTGTTAGTAGTAAGTAGTTAGTAGTTAATAGTCAGTAGTTAGTAGTTTGTAGTTGGTAGTTAATAGTTAGTAGTCAGTAGTTAGTAACTAGTAGTTAGTAGTTAGTAGTCAGTAGGTAGTATTTATTAGTTAGTAGTTAGTAGTTAGTATGTAGTAGTTAATAGTTAGTAGTTAGCAGTTAGTAGTTAGTAGTTAGTAGTTAGTAGTAAGTAGTTAGTAGTTAGTAGTCAGTAGTTAGTAGTTAGCAGTTAGCAGTTAGTAGTCAGTAGTTAGTTTTTAGTAGCTAGTAGTTAGTAGTTAGTAGTTAGTAGTTAGTAGTTAGTAGTTAGTAGTTAGTAGTTATTATTTATTAGTTAGTAGTTAGTAGTTAGTAGTTAGTAGTAAGTAGTTAGTAGTTAGTAGTCAGTAGTTAGTAGTTAGCAGTTAGTAGTTAGTAGTCAGTAGTTAGTATTTAGTAGCTAGTAGTTAGTAGTTAGTAGTTAGTAGTTGGTAGTCAGTTGTTAGTAGTTAGTACTTGGTAGTTAGTAGTTAGTAGTTAGTAGTTAGTAGTCAGTAGTTAGTAGTTAGTAGTTGGTAGTTAGTAGTTAGTAGTTAGTAGTCAGTAGTTAGTAGTTAGTAGTTAGTAGTTAAAAGTTAGTAGTTAGTAGTTAGTAGTCAGTAGTTAGTATTTAGTAGTTAGTAGTTAGTAGTTAGTATGTAGTAGTTAATAGTTAGTAGTTAGCAGTTAGTAGACAACAGTTAGTAGTTAGTAGTTAGTAGTTAGTAGTTAGAAGTTAGTAGTTAGTAGTTAGTAGTTAGTAGTTAGTAGTTAGTAGTTATTAGTTAGCAGTCAGTAGGTAGTATTTATTAGTTAGTAGTTAGTAGTTAGTATGTAGTAGTTAATAGTTAGTAGTTAGCAGTTAGTAGTCAGTAGTAAGTAGTTAGTAGTTAGTAGTTAGTAGTAAGTAGTTAGTAGTTAATAGTCAGTAGTTAGTAGTTTGTAGTTGGTAGTTAATAGTTAGTAGTCAGTAGTTAGTAACTAGTAGTTAGTAGTTAGTAGACAACAGTTAGTAGTTAGTAGTTAGTAGTTAGTAGTTAGAAGTTAGTAGTTAGTAGTTAGTAGTTAGTAGTTAGTAGTTAGTAGTTATTAGTTAGCAGTCAGTAGGTAGTATTTATTAGTTAGTAGTTAGTAGTTAGTATGTAGTAGTTAATAGTTAGTAGTTAGCAGTTAGTAGTCAGTAGTAAGTAGTTAGTAGTTAGTAGTTAGTAGTTAGTAGTTAGTAGTTATTAGTTAGTAGTCAGTAGTTAGTAGTTAGTAGTTAGTAGTTAGTAGTAAGTAGTTAGTAGTTAATAGTCAGTAGTTAGTAGTTTGTAGTTGGTAGTTAATAGTTAGTAGTCAGTAGTTAGTAACTAGTAGTTAGTAGTTAGTAGTCAGTAGGTAGTATTTATTAGTTAGTAGTTAGTAGTTAGTATGTAGTAGTTAATAGTTAGTAGTTAGCAGTTAGTAGTTAGTAGTTAGTAGTTAGTAGTAAGTAGTTAGTAGTTAGTAGTCAGTAGTTAGTAGTTAGCAGTTAGCAGTTAGTAGTCAGTAGTTAGTTTTTAGTAGCTAGTAGTTAGTAGTTAGTAGTTAGTAGTTAGTAGTTAGTAGTTAGTAGTTAGTAGTTATTATTTATTAGTTAGTAGTTAGTAGTTAGTAGTTAGTAGTAAGTAGTTAGTAGTTAGTAGTCAGTAGTTAGTAGTTAGCAGTTAGTAGTTAGTAGTCAGTAGTTAGTATTTAGTAGCTAGTAGTTAGTAGTTAGTAGTTAGTAGTTGGTAGTCAGTTGTTAGTAGTTAGTACTTGGTAGTTAGTAGTTAGTAGTTAGTAGTTAGTAGTCAGTAGTTAGTAGTTAGTAGTTGGTAGTTAGTAGTTAGTAGTTAGTAGTCAGTAGTTAGTAGTTAGTAGTTAGTAGTTAAAAGTTAGTAGTTAGTAGTTAGTAGTCAGTAGTTAGTATTTAGTAGTTAGTAGTTAGTAGTTAGTATGTAGTAGTTAATAGTTAGTAGTTAGCAGTTAGTAGACAACAGTTAGTAGTTAGTAGTTAGTAGTTAGAAGTTAGTAGTTAGTAGTTAGTAGTTAGTAGTTAGTAGTTAGTAGTTATTAGTTAGCAGTCAGTAGGTAGTATTTATTAGTTAGTAGTTAGTAGTTAGTATGTAGTAGTTAATAGTTAGTAGTTAGCAGTTAGTAGTCAGTAGTAAGTAGTTAGTAGTTAGTAGTCAGTAGTTAGTAGTTAGCAGTTAGCAGTTAGTAGTCAGTAGTTAGTTTTTAGTAGCTAGTAGTTAGTAGTTAGTAGTTAGCAGTTAGTAGTCAGTAGTTAGTAGTTAGTAGTTGGTAGTTAGTAGTTAGTAGTCAGTATGTAGTAGTTAATAGATAGTAGTTAGCAGTTAGTAGTTAGTAGTTAGTAGTTAGCAGTTAGTAGTTAGTAGTTAGTATTTAGTAGTTAGTAGTCAGTAGTTAGTAGTTAGTAGTTATTAGTTAGTAGTTAGTAGTAAGTAGTTAGTAGTTAGTAGTTAGTAGTTAGTAGTTAGTAGTTAGTAGTTAGTAGTAAGTAGTTAGTAGTTAATAGTCAGTAGTTAGTAGTTTGTAGCTGGTAGTTAATAGATAGTAGTCAGTAGTTAGTAACTAGTAGTTAGTAGTTAGTAGTCAGTAGGTAGTATTTAGTAGTTAGTAGTTAGTTTGTAGTAGTTAATAGTTAATAGTTAGCAGTTAGTAGTTAGTAGTTAGTAGTTAGTAGTTATTAGTTAGTAGTTAGTAGTTAGTAGTAAGTAGTTAGTAGTTAGTAGTCAGTAGTTAGTAGTTAGCAGTTAGCAGTTAGTAGTCAGTAGTTAGTATTTAGTAGCTACTAGTTAGTAGTTAGTAGTTAGTAGTCAGTAGTTAGTATTTAGTAGCTAGTAGTTAGTAGTTAGTAGTTAGTAGTTGGTAGTCAGTTGTTAGTAGTTAGTACTTGGTAGTTAGTAGTTAGTAGTTAGTAGTTAGTAGTCAGTAGTTAGTAGTTAGTAGTTGGTAGTTAGTAGTTAGCAGTTAGTAGTCAGTAGTTAGTAGTTAGTAGTTAGTAGTTAGTAGTTAGTAGTTAGTAGTTAGTAGTTAGTAGTCAGTAGTTAGTATTTAGTAGTTAGTAGTTAGTATGTAGTAGTTAATAGTTAGTAGTTAGCAGTTAGTAGACAACAGTTAGTAGTTAGTAGTTAGTAGTTAGTAGTTAGAAGTTAGTAGTTAGTAGTTAGTAGTTAGTAGTTAGTAGTTATTAGTTAGTAGTCAGTAGTTAGTAGTTAGTAGTTAGTAGTTAGTAGTAAGTAGTTAGTAGTTAATAGTCAGTAGTTAGTAGTTTGTAGTTGGTAGTTAATAGTTAGTAGTCAGTAGTTAGCAACTAGTAGTTAGTAGTTAGTAGTCAGTAGGTAGTATTTATTAGTTAGTAGTTAGTAGTTAGTATGTAGTTGTTAATAGTTAGTAGTTAGCAGTTAGTAGTTAGTAGTTAGTAGTTAGTAGTCAGTATGTAGTAGTTAATAGATAGTAGTTAGCAGTTAGTAGTTAGTAGTTAGTAGTTAGCAGTTAGTAGTTAGTAGTTAGTATTTAGTAGTTAGTAGTCAGTAGTTAGTAGTTAGTAGTTATTAGTTAGTAGTTAGTAGTAAGTAGTTAGTAGTTAGTAGTTAGTAGTTAGTAGTTAGTAGTTAGTAGTTAGTAGTAAGTAGTTAGTAGTTAATAGTCAGTAGTTAGTAGTTTGTAGCTGGTAGTTAATAGATAGTAGTCAGTAGTTAGTAACTAGTAGTTAGTAGTTAGTAGTCAGTAGGTAGTATTTAGTAGTTAGTAGTTAGTTTGTAGTAGTTAATAGTTAATAGTTAGCAGTTAGTAGTTAGTAGTTAGTAGTTAGTAGTTATTAGTTAGTAGTTAGTAGTTAGTAGTAAGTAGTTAGTAGTTAGTAGTCAGTAGTTAGTAGTTAGCAGTTAGCAGTTAGTAGTCAGTAGTTAGTATTTAGTAGCTACTAGTTAGTAGTTAGTAGTTAGTAGTCAGTAGTTAGTATTTAGTAGCTAGTAGTTAGTAGTTAGTAGTTAGTAGTTGGTAGTCAGTTGTTAGTAGTTAGTACTTGGTAGTTAGTAGTTAGTAGTTAGTAGTTAGTAGTCAGTAGTTAGTAGTTAGTAGTTGGTAGTTAGTAGTTAGCAGTTAGTAGTCAGTAGTTAGTAGTTAGTAGTTAGTAGTTAGTAGTTAGTAGTTAGTAGTTAGTAGTTAGTAGTCAGTAGTTAGTATTTAGTAGTTAGTAGTTAGTATGTAGTAGTTAATAGTTAGTAGTTAGCAGTTAGTAGACAACAGTTAGTAGTTAGTAGTTAGTAGTTAGTAGTTAGAAGTTAGTAGTTAGTAGTTAGTAGTTAGTAGTTAGTAGTTATTAGTTAGTAGTCAGTAGTTAGTAGTTAGTAGTTAGTAGTTAGTAGTAAGTAGTTAGTAGTTAATAGTCAGTAGTTAGTAGTTTGTAGTTGGTAGTTAATAGTTAGTAGTCAGTAGTTAGCAACTAGTAGTTAGTAGTTAGTAGTCAGTAGGTAGTATTTATTAGTTAGTAGTTAGTAGTTAGTATGTAGTTGTTAATAGTTAGTAGTTAGCAGTTAGTAGTTAGTAGTTAGTAGTTAGTAGTAAGTAGTTAGTAGTTAGTAGTCAGTAGTTAGTAGTTAGCAGTTAGCAGTTAGTAGTCAGTAGTTAGTAGTTAGTAGTTGGTAGTTAGTAGTTAGTAGTCAGTATGTAGTAGTTAATAGATAGTAGTTAGCAGTTAGTAGTTAGTAGTTAGTAGTTAGCAGTTAGTAGTTAGTAGTTAGTATTTAGTAGTTAGTAGTCAGTAGTTAGTAGTTAGTAGTTATTAGTTAGTAGTTAGTAGTTGGTAGTTAGTAGTTAGTAGTTAGTAGTCAGTAGTTAGTAGTTAGTAGTTAGTAGTCAGTAGTTAGTAGTTAGTAGTTGGTAGTTAGTAGTTAGTAGTTAGTAGTCAGTAGTTAGTAGTTAGTAGTTAGTAGTTAGTAGTTAGTAGTTAGTAGTTAGTAGTCAGTATTTAGTATTTAGTAGTTAGTAGTTAGTAGTTAGTATGTAGTAGTTAATAGTTAGTAGTTAGCAGTTAGTAGACAACAGTTAGTAGTTAGTAGTTAGTAGTTAGTAGTTAGAAGTTAGTAGTTAGTAGTTAGTAGTTAGTAGTTAGTAGTTATTAGTTAGTAGTCAGTAGTTAGTAGTTAGTAGTTAGTAGTTAGTAGTAAGTAGTTAGTAGTTAATAGTCAGTAGTTAGTAGTTTGTAGTTGGTAGTTAATAGTTAGTAGTCAGTAGTTAGTAACTAGTAGTTAGTAGTTAGTAGTCAGTAGGTAGTATTTATTAGTTAGTAGTTAGTAGTTAGTATGTAGTAGTTTATAGTTAGTAGTTAGCAGTTAGTAGTTAGTAGTTAGTAGTTAGTAGTAAGTAGTTAGTAGTTAGTAGTCAGTAGTTAGTAGTTAGCAGTTAGCAGTTAGTAGTCAGTAGTTAGTAGTTAGTAGTTGGTAGTTAGTAGTTAGTAGTCAGTATGTAGTAGTTAATAGATAGTAGTTAGCAGTTAGTAGTTAGTAGTTAGTAGTTAGCAGTTAGTAGTTAGTAGTTAGTATTTAGTAGTTAGTAGTCAGTAGTTAGTAGTTAGTAGTTATTAGTTAGTAGTTAGTAGTAAGTAGTTAGTAGTTAGTAGTTAGTAGTTAGTAGTTAGTAGTTAATAGTCAGTAGTTAGTAGTTTGTAGCTGGTAGTTAATAGATAGTAGTCAGTAGTTAGTAACTAGTAGTTAGTAGTTAGTAGTCAGTAGGTAGTATTTAGTAGTTAGTAGTTAGTTTGTAGTAGTTAATAGTTAATAGTTAGCAGTTAGTAGTTAGTAGTTAGTAGTTAGTAGTTATTAGTTAGTAGTTAGTAGTTAGTAGTAAGTAGTTAGTAGTTAGTAGTCAGTAGTTAGTAGTTAGCAGTTAGCAGTTAGTAGTCAGTAGTTAGTATTTAGTAGCTACTAGTTAGTAGTTAGTAGTTAGTAGTCAGTAGTTAGTAGTTAGTAGTTGGTAGTTAGTAGTTAGTAGTTAGTATGTAGTAGTTAATAGTTAGTAGTTAGCAGTTAGTAGACAACAGTTAGTAGTTAGTAGTTAGTAGTTAGTAGTTAGAAGTTAGTAGTTAGTAGTTAGTAGTTAGTAGTTAGTAGTTATTAGTTAGTAGTCAGTAGTTAGTAGTTAGTAGTTAGTAGTTAGTAGTAAGTAGTTAGTAGTTAATAGTCAGTAGTTAGTAGTTTGTAGTTGGTAGTTAATAGTTAGTAGTCAGTAGTTAGTAACTAGTAGTTAGTAGTTAGTAGTCAGTAGGTAGTATTTATTAGTTAGTAGTTAGTAGTTAGTATGTAGTAGTTTATAGTTAGTAGTTAGCAGTTAGTAGTTAGTAGTTAGTAGTTAGTAGTAAGTAGTTAGTAGTTAGTAGTCAGTAGTTAGTAGTTAGCAGTTAGCAGTTAGTAGTCAGTAGTTAGTAGTTAGTAGTTGGTAGTTAGTAGTTAGTAGTCAGTATGTAGTAGTTAATAGATAGTAGTTAGCAGTTAGTAGTTAGTAGTTAGTAGTTAGCAGTTAGTAGTTAGTAGTTAGTATTTAGTAGTTAGTAGTCAGTAGTTAGTAGTTAGTAGTTATTAGTTAGTAGTTAGTAGTAAGTAGTTAGTAGTTAGTAGTTAGTAGTTAGTAGTTAGTAGTTAATAGTCAGTAGTTAGTAGTTTGTAGCTGGTAGTTAATAGATAGTAGTCAGTAGTTAGTAACTAGTAGTTAGTAGTTAGTAGTCAGTAGGTAGTATTTAGTAGTTAGTAGTTAGTTTGTAGTAGTTAATAGTTAATAGTTAGCAGTTAGTAGTTAGTAGTTAGTAGTTAGTAGTTATTAGTTAGTAGTTAGTAGTTAGTAGTAAGTAGTTAGTAGTTAGTAGTCAGTAGTTAGTAGTTAGCAGTTAGCAGTTAGTAGTCAGTAGTTAGTATTTAGTAGCTACTAGTTAGTAGTTAGTAGTTAGTAGTCAGTAGTGAGTAGTTAGTAGTTGGTAGTTAGTAGTTAGTAGTCAGTATGTAGTAGTTAAAAGTTAGTAGTTAGCAGTTAGTAGTTTGTAGTCAGTAGTTAGTAGTTAGCAGTTAGTAGTTAGTAGTCAGTAGTTAGTATTTAGTAGCTAGTAGTTAGTAGTTGGTAGTTAGTAGTTAGTAGTCAGTAGTTAGTAATTAATAGTTGGTAGTTAGTAGTTAGTAGTTAGTAGTTAGTAGTTAGTAGTTAGCATTTAGTAGTTAATAGTTAGTATTTAGTAGTTAGTAGTTAGTAGTTAGTAGTTTGTATGTAGTAGTTAATAGTTAGTAGTTAGCAGTTAGTAGTTAGTAGTTATTAGTTAGTAGTTAGTAGTTAGTAGTAAGTAGTTAGTAGTTAGTAGTTAGCATTTAGTAGTTAATAGTTAGTATTTAGTAGTTAGTAGTTAGTAGTTAGTAGTTTGTATGTAGTAGTTAATAGTTAGTAGTTAGCAGTTAGTAGTTAGTAGTTATTAGTTAGTAGTTAGTAGTTAGTAGTAAGTAGTTAGTAGTTAGTAGTCAGTAGTTAGTAGTTAGCAGTTAGTAGTTAGTAGTCAGTAGTTAGTATTTAGTAGCTAGTAGTTAGTAAGTGGTAGTTAGTAGTTAGTAGTCAGTAGTTAGTAGTTAATAGTTGGTAGTTAGGAGTTAGTACTCAGTATATAGTAGTTAATAGTTAGTAGTTAGCAGTTAGTAGTTAGTAGTTAGTAGTTAGTACTTAGTAGTTAGTAGTTAGTAGTTAGCAGTTAGTAGATAGTAGTTAGTTTTTAGTAGTTAGTAGTTAGTAGTTAGTAGTTTGTATGTAGTAGTTAATAGTTAGTAGTTAGCAGTTAGCAGTTAGTAGTTAGTAGTTAGTTGTTATTTTTTTTTTAGTTAGTAGTTAGTAGTTAGTAGTTAGTAGTAAGTAGTTAGTAGTTAGTAGTCAGTAGTTAGTAGTTAGCAGTTAGTAGTTAGTAGTCAGTAGTTAGTATTTAGTAGCTAGTAGTTAGTAGTTAGTAGTTAGTAGTCAGTTGTTAGTAGTTAGTAGTTGGTAGTTAGTAGTTAGTAGTTAGTAGTTAGTAGTCAGTAGTTAGTAGTTAGTAGTTGGTAGTTAGTAGTTAGTAGTCAGTAGTTAGTAGTTAGTAGTTAGTAGTTAGTAGTCAGTAGTTAGTATTTAGTAGTTAGGAGTTAGTAGTTAGTATGTAGTAGTTAATAGTTAGGAGTTAGCAGTTAGTAGACAGTAGTTAGTAGTTAGTAGTTAGTAGTTAGAAGTTAGTAGTTAGTAGTTAGTAGTTAGTAGTTAGTAGTTAGTAGTTAGTAGTTATTAGTTAGTAGTCAGTAGTTAGTAGTTAGTAGTTAGTAGTAAGTAGTTAGTAGTTAATAAACAGTAGTTAGTTGTTTGTAGTTGGTAGTTAATAGTTAGTAGTCAGTAGTTAGTAACTAGTAGTTAGTAGTTAGTAGTCAGTAGCTAGTATTTTTTAGTTAGTAGTTAGTAGTTAGTATGTAGTAGTTAATAGTTAGTAGTTAGCAGTTAGTAGTTAGTAGTTAGTAGTTAGTAGTAAGTAGTTAGTAGTTAGTAGTCAGTAGTTAGTAGTTAGCAGTTAGCAGTTAGTAGTCAGTAGTTAGTTTTTAGTAGCTAGTAGTTAGTAGTTAGTAGTTAGTAGTCAGTAGTTAGTAGTTAGTAGTTGGTAATTAGTAGTTAGTAGTCAGTATGTAGTAGTTAATAGATAGTAGTTAGCAGTTAGTAGTTAGTAGTTAGTAGTTAGCAGTTAGTAGTTAGTAGTTAGTAGTTAGTAGTTAGTAGTCAGTAGTTAGTAGTTAGTAGTTATTAGTTAGTAGTTAGTAGTAAGTAGTTAGTAGTTAGTAGTTAGTAGTTAGTAGTTAGTAGTTAGTAGTAAGTAGTTAGTTGTTAATAGTCAGTAGTTAGTAGTTTGTAGCTGGTAGTTAATAGATAGTAGTCAGTAGTTAGTAACTAGTAGTTAGTAGTTAGTAGTCAGTAGGTAGTATTTAGTAGTTAGTAGTTAGTATGTAGTAGTTAAAAGTTAGTAGTTAGCAGTTAGTAGTTAGTAGTTAGTAGTTAGTAGTTATTAGTTAGTAGTTAGTAGTTAGTAGTAAGTAGTTAGTAGTTAGTAGTCAGTAGTTAGTAGTTAGCAGTTAGCAGTTAGTAGTCAGTAGTTAGTATTTAGTAGCTACTAGTTAGTAGTTAGTAGTTAGTAGTTATTAGTTAGTAGTCAGTAGTTAGTAGTTAGTAGTTGGTAGTTAGTAGTTTGTAGCTGGTAGTTAAGGGATAGTAGTCAGTAGTTAGTAACTAGTAGTTAGTAGTTAGTAGTCAGTATGTAGTAGTTAATAGTTAGTAGTTAGCAGTTAGTAGTTAGTAGTTAGTAGTTAGCAGTTAGTAGTTAGTATTTTGTAGTTAGTAGTCAGTAGTTAGTAGTTAGTAGTTATTAGTTAATAGTTAGTAGTTAGTAGTAAGTAGTTAGTAGTTTGTAGTCAGTAGTTAGTAGTTAGCAGTTAGTAGTTAGTAGTCAGTAGTTAGTATTTAGTAGCTAGTAGTTAGTAGTTGGTAGTTAGTAGTTAGTAGTCAGTAGTTAGTAGTTAATAGTTGTTAGTTAGTAGATAGTACTCAGTATATAGTAGTTAATAGTTAGTAGTTAGCAGTTAGTAGTTAGTAGTTAGTAGTTAGTAGTTAGTAGTTAGTAGTTAGTAGTTAGTAGTTAGCATTTAGTAGTTAATAGTTAGTATTTAGTAGTTAGTAGTTAGTAGTTAGTAGTTTGTATGTAGTAGTTAATAGTTAGTAGTTAGCAGTTAGTAGTTAGTAGTTATTAGTTAGTAGTTAGTAGTTAGTAGTAAGTAGTTAGTAGTTAGTAGTCAGTAGTTAGTAGTTAGCAGTTAGTAGTTAGTAGTCAGTAGTTAGTATTTAGTAGCTAGTAGTTAGTAAGTGGTAGTTAGTAGTTAGTAGTCAGTAGTTAGTAGTTAATAGTTGGTAGTTAGTAGTTAGTACTCAGTATATAGTAGTTAATAGTTAGTAGTTAGCAGCTAGTAGTTAGTAGTCAGTAGTTAGTAGTTAGCAGTTAGTAGTTAGTAGTTAGTTTTTAGTAGTTAGTAGTTAGTAGTTAGTAGTTTGTATGTAGTAGTTAATAGTTAGTAGTTAGCAGTTAGTAGTTAGTAGTTAGTAGTTAGTAGTTTGTAGTTAGTAGTTAGTAGTTAGTAGTCAGTAGTTAGTAGTTAGCAGTTAGTAGTTAGTAGTCAGTAGTTAGTAGTTAGTAGTTGGTCGTTAGTAGTTAGTAGTTAGTAGTTAGCAGTTAGTAGTTAGTAGTTAGTAGTTAGCAGTTAGTAGTTAGTAGTTAGTATTTTGTAGTTAGTAGTCAGTAGTTAGTAGTTAGTAGTTATTAGTTAGTAGTTAGTAGTTAGTAGTAAGTAGTTAGTAGTTTGTAGTCAGTAGTTAGTAGTTAGCAGTTAGTAGTTAGTAGTCAGTAGTTAGTATTTAGTAGCTAGTAGTTAGTAGTTGGTAGTTAGTAGTTAGTAGTCAGTAGTTAGTAGTTAATAGTTGTTAGTTAGTAGTTAGTACTCAGTATATAGTAGTTAATAGTTAGTAGTTAGCAGTTAGTAGTTAGTAGTTAGTAGTTAGTAGTTAGTAGTTAGTAGTTAGCATTTAGTAGTTAATAGTTAGTATTTAGTAGTTGGTAGTTAGTAGTTAGTAGTTTGTATGTAGTAGTTAATAGTTAGTAGTTAGCAGTTAGTAGTTAGTAGTTATTAGTTAGTAGTTAGTAGTTAGTAGTAAGTAGTTAGTAGTTAGTAGTCAGTAGTTAGTAGCTAGCAGTTAGTAGTTAGTAGTCAGTAGTTAGTATTTAGTAGCTAGTAGTTAGTAAGTGGTAGTTAGTAGTTAGTAGTCAGTAGTTAGTAGTTAATAGTTGGTAGTTAGTAGTTAGTACTCAGTATATAGTAGTTAATAGTTAGTAGTTAGCAGCTAGTAGTTAGTAGTCAGTAGTTAGTAGTTAGCAGTTAGTAGTTAGTAGTTAGTTTTTAGTAGTTAGTAGTTAGTAGTTAGTAGTTTGTATGTAGTAGTTAATAGTTAGTAGTTAGCAGTTAGTAGTTAGTAGTTAGTAGTTAGTAGTTTGTAGTTAGTAGTTAGTAGTTAGTAGTCAGTAGTTAGTAGTTAGCAGTTAGTAGTTAGTAGTCAGTAGTTAGTAGTTAGTAGTTGGTAGTTAGTAGTTAGTAGTTAGTAGTTAGCAGTTAGTAGTTAGTAGTCAGTAGTTAGTAGTTAGTAGTTGGTAGTTAGTAGTTAGTAGTTAGTAGTTAGTAGTTAGTAGTTGGTAGTTAGTAGTTAGTTTTTAGTAGTTAGTAGTTAGTAGTTAGTAGTTTGTATGTAGTAGTTAATAGTTAGTAGTTAGTAGTTATTAGTTAGTAGTTAGTAGTTAGTAGTTAGTAGTAAGTAGTTAGTAGTTAGTAGTCAGTAGTTAGTAGTTAGCAGTTAATAGTTAGTAGTCAGTAGTTAGTAGTTAGTAGTTGGTAGTTAGTAGTTAGTAGTTAGTAGTTAGTAGTTATTAGTTAGTAGTTGGTAGTTAGTAGTCAGTAGTTAGTTTTTAGTAGCTAGTAGTTAGTAGTTGGTAGTTAGTAGTTAGTAGTCAGTAGTTAGTAGTTAATAGTTGGTAGTTAGTAGTTAGTACTCAGTATATAGTAGTCAATTGTTAGTAGTTAGCAGCTAGTAGTTAGTAGTCAGTAGTTAGTAGTTAGCAGTTAGTAGTTAGTAGTTAGTTTTTAGTAGTTAGTAGTTAGTAGTTAGTAGTTTGTATTTAGTAGTTAATAGTTAGTAGTTAGCAGTTAGTAGTTAGTAGTTAGTAGTTTGTAGTTAGTAGTTAGTAGTTAGTAGTCAGTAGTTAGTAGTTAGCAGTTAGTAGTTAGTAGTCAGTAGTTAGTAGTTAGTAGTTCGTAGTTAGTAGTTAGTAGTTAGTAGTTAGCAGTTAGTAGTTAATAGTTAGTATTTAGTAGTTGGTAGTTAGTAGTTAGTAGTTTGTATGTAGTAGTTAATAGTTAGTAGTTAGCAGTTAGTAGTTAGTAGTTATTAGTTAGTAGTTAGTAGTTAGTAGTAAGTAGTTAGTAGTTAGTAGTCAGTAGTTAGTAGTTAGCAGTTAGTAGTTAGTAGTCAGTAGTTAGTATTTAGTAGCTAGTAGTTAGTAAGTGGTTGTTAGTAGTTAGTAGTCAGTAGTTAGTAGTTAATAGTTGGTAGTTAGTAGTTAGTACTCAGTATATAGTAGTTAATAGTTAGTAGTTAGCAGCTAGTAGTTAGTAGTCAGTAGTTAGTAGTTAGCAGTTAGTAGTTAGTAGTTAGTTTTTAGTAGTTAGTAGTTAGTAGTTAGTAGTTTGTATGTAGTAGTTAATAGTTAGTAGTTAGCAGTTAGTAGTTAGTAGTTAGTAGTTAGTAGTTTGTAGTTAGTAGTTAGTAGTTAGTAGTCAGTAGTTAGTAGTTAGCAGTTAGTAGTTAGTAGTCAGTAGTTAGTAGTTAGTAGTTGGTAGTTAGTAGTTAGTAGTTAGTAGTTAGCAGTTAGTAGTTAGTAGTCAGTAGTTAGTAGTTAGTAGTTGGTAGTTAGTAGTTAGTAGTTAGTAGTTAGTAGTTAGTAGTTGGTAGTTAGTAGTTAGTTTTTAGTAGTTAGTAGTTAGTAGTTAGTAGTTTGTATGTAGTAGTTAATAGTTAGTAGTTAGTAGTTATTAGTTAGTAGTTAGTAGTTAGTAGTTAGTAGTAAGTAGTTAGTAGTTAGTAGTCAGTAGTTAGTAGTTAGCAGTTAATAGTTAGTAGTCAGTAGTTAGTAGTTAGTAGTTGGTAGTTAGTAGTTAGTAGTTAGTAGTTAGTAGTTATTAGTTAGTAGTTGGTAGTTAGTAGTCAGTAGTTAGTTTTTAGTAGCTAGTAGTTAGTAGTTGGTAGTTAGTAGTTAGTAGTCAGTAGTTAGTAGTTAATAGTTGGTAGTTAGTAGTTAGTACTCAGTATATAGTAGTCAATTGTTAGTAGTTAGCAGCTAGTAGTTAGTAGTCAGTAGTTAGTAGTTAGCAGTTAGTAGTTAGTAGTTAGTTTTTAGTAGTTAGTAGTTAGTAGTTAGTAGTTTGTATTTAGTAGTTAATAGTTAGTAGTTAGCAGTTAGTAGTTAGTAGTTAGTAGTTTGTAGTTAGTAGTTAGTAGTTAGTAGTCAGTAGTTAGTAGTTAGCAGTTAGTAGTTAGTAGTCAGTAGTTAGTAGTTAGTAGTTGGTAGTTAGTAGTTAGTAGTTAGTAGTTAGCAGTTAGTAGTTAGTAGTCAGTAGTTAGTAGTTAGTAGTTGGTAGTTAGTAGTTAGTAGTTGGTAGTTAGTAGTTAGTTTTTAGTAGTTAGTAGTTAGTAGTTAGTAGTTTGTATGTAGTAGTTAATAGTTAGTAGTTAGTAGTTATTAGTTAGTAGTTAGTAGTTAGTAGTTAGTAGTAAGTAGTTAGTAGTTAGTAGTCAGTAGTTAGTAGTTAGCAGTTAATAGTTAGTAGTCAGTAGTTAGTAGTTAGTAGTTGGTAGTTAGTAGTTAGTAGTTAGTAGTTAGTAGTTAGTAGTTAGTAGTTGGTAGTTAGTAGTCAGTAGTTAGTTTTTAGTAGCTAGTAGTTAGTAGTTGGTAGTTAGTAGTTAGTAGTCAGTAGTTAGTAGTTAATAGTTGGTAGTTAGTAGTTAGTACTCAGTATATAGTAGTTAATAGTTAGTAGTTAGCAGTTAGTAGTTAGTAGTTAGTAGTTAGTAGTTAGTAGTTAGTAGTTAGCATTTAGTAGTTAATAGTTAGTATTTAGTAGTTAATAGTTAGTAATTAGTAGTTTGTATGTAGTAGTTAATAGTTAGTAGTTAGCAGTTAGTAGTTAGTAGTTATTAGTTAGTAGTTAGTAGGTAGTAGTAAGTAGTTAGTAGTTACTAGTCAGTAGTTAGTAGTTAGCAGTTAGTAGTTAGTAGTCAGTAGTTAGTATTTAGTAGCTAGTAGTTAGTAAGTGGTAGTTAGTAGTTAGTAGTCAGTAGTTAGTAGTTAATAGTTGGTAGTTAGTAGTTAGTGCTCAGTATATAGTAGTTAATAGTTAGTAGTTAGCAGTTAGTTGTTAGTAGTTAGTAGTTAGTAGTTAGCAGTTAGTAGTTAGTAGTTAGTATTTAGTAGTTAGTAGTTAGTAGTTAGTAGTTTGTATGTAGTAGTTAATAGTTAGTAGTTAGTAGTTAGTAGTTAGTAGTTAGTAGTTATTAGTTAGTAGTTAGTAGTTAGTAGTTAGTAGTAAGTAGTTAGTAATTAGTAGTCAGTAGTTAGTAGTTAGCAGTTAGTAGTTAGTGTCAGTAGTTAGTAGTTAGTAGTTGGTAGTTAGTAGTTAGCAGTTAGTAGTTAGTAGTTAGTAGTTAGTAGTTAGTAGTTAGTAGTTAGTAATTATTAGTTAGTAGTTAGTAGTTAGTAGTTAGTAGTAAGTAGTTAGTAGTTAGTAGTCAGTAGTTAGTAGTTAGCAGTTAGTAGCTAGTAGTCAGTAGTTAGTAGTTAGTAGTTAGTAATTAGTAGTCAGTAGTTAGTAGTTAGTAGTTAGTAGTTAGTAGTTAGTAGTTAGTAGTTAGTAGTTAGTAGTTAGTAGTTAGTAGTTAGTAGTTAGTAGTCAGCAGTTAGTAGTTAGTAGTTAGTAGTTATTAGTTAGTAGTTATTAGTTAGTAGTTAGCAGTTAGTAGTTCAGTAGTCAGTAGTTAGTAGTTAGTAGTTGGTAGTTAGTAGTTAGTAGTCAGTAGTTAATAGTTAGTAGTTAGTAGTTAGTAGTCAGTAGTTAGTATTTAGTAGTTAGAAGTTAGTAGTTAGTATGTAGTAGTTAATAGTGAGTAGTTAGCAGTTAGTAGTTAGTGGTTAGTAGTTAGTAGTTAGTAGTTAGTAGTTAGTAGTTATTAGTTAGTAGTTAGTAGTTTGCAGTTAGTAGTTAGTAGTCAGTAGTTAGTATTTAGTAGTTATTAGTTATTAGTTAGTAGTTAGTAGTTAGTAGTTAGTAGTTAGTAGTCAGTAGTTAGTAGTTTGTATGTAGTAGTTAATATTTAGTAGTTAGTAGTTAGTAGTTAGTAGTTAGTAGTTAGTAGTTATTAGTTAGTAGTTAGTAGTTAGTAGTTAGTAGTAAGTAGTTAGTAATTAGTAGAAAGTAGTTAGTAGTTAGCAGTTAGTAGTTAGTAGTCAGTAGTTAGTAGTTAGTAGTTGGTAGTTAGTAGTTAGCAGTTAGTAGTTAGTAGTTAGTAGTTAGTAGTTAGTAGTTAGTAGTTAGTAATTATTAGTTAGTAGTTAGTAGTTAGTAGTTAGTAGTAAGTAGTTAGTAGTTAGTAGTCAGTAGTTAGTAGTTAGCAGTTAGTAGCTAGTAGTCAGTAGTTAGTAGTTAGTAGTTGGTAGTTAGTAGTTAGCAGTTAAAAGTTAGTAGTTAGTAGTTAGTAGTTAGTAGTTAGCAGTTAGTAGTTAGTAGTCAGTAGTTAGTAGTTAGTAGTTGGTAGTTAGTAGTTAGCAGTTAGTAGTTAGTAGTTAGTAGTTAGTAGTTAGTAGTTAGTAGTTAGTAATTATTAGTTAGTAGTTAGTAGTTAGTAGTTAGTAGTAAGTAGTTAGTAGTTAGCAGTTAGTAGTTAGTAGTTAGTATTTAGTAGTTAGTAGTTAGTAGTTAGTAGTTTGTATGTAGTAGTTAATAGTTAGTAGTTAGTAGTTAGTAGTTAGTAGTTAGTAGTTATTAGTTAGTAGTTAGTAGTTAGTAGTTAGTAGTTAGTAGTAAGTAGTTAGTAATTAGTAGTCAGTAGTTAGTAGTTAGCAGTTAGTAGTTAGTAGTCAGTAGTTAGTAGTTAGTAGTTGGTAGTTAGTAGTTAGCAGTTAGTAGTTAGTAGTTAGTAGTTAGTAGTTAGTTGTTAGTAGTTAGTAATTATTAGTTAGTAGTTAGTAGTTAGTAGTAAGTAGTTAGTAGTTAGTAGTTAGTAGTTAGTAGTTATTAGTTAGTAGTTAGTAGTTAGTAGTTAGTAGTTAGTAGTAAGTAGTTAGTAATTAGTAGTCAGTAGTTAGTAGTTAGCAGTTAGTAGTTAGTAGTCAGTAGTTAGTAGTTAGTAGTTGGTAGTTAGTAGTTAGCAGTTAGTAGTTAGTAGTTAGTAGTTAGTAGTTAGTTGTTAGTAGTTAGTAATTATTAGTTAGTAGTTAGTAGTTAGTAGTAAGTAGTTAGTAGTTAGTAGTCAGTAGTTAGTAGTTAGCAGTTAGTAGCTAGTAGTCAGTAGTTAGTAGTTAGTAGTTAGTAATTAGTAGTCAGTAGTTAATAGTTAGTAGTTAGTAGTTAGTAGTTAGTAGTTAGTAGTTAGTAGTTAGTAGTTAGTAGTTAGTAGTTAGTAGTTAGTAGTTAGTAGTCAGCAGTTAGTAGTTAGTAGTTAGTAGTTATTAGTTAGTAGCTATTAGTTAGTAGTTAGCAGTTAGTAGTTAGTAGTCAGTAGTTAGTAGTTAGTAGTTGGTAGTTAGTAGTTAGTAGTCAGTAGTTAATAGTTAGTAGTTAGTAGTTAGTAGTCAGTAGTTAGTATTTAGTAGTTAGAAGTTAGTAGTTAGTATGTAGTAGTTAATAGTGAGTAGTTAGCAGTTAGTAGTTAGTGGTTAGTAGTTAGTAGTTAGTAGTCAGTAGTTAGTAGTTAGCAGTTAGTAGTTAGTAGTCAGTAGTTAGTAGTTAGTAGTTGGTAGTTAGTAGTTAGCAGTTAGTAGTTAGTAGTTAGTAGTTAGTAGTTAGTAGTTAGTAGTTAGTAATTATTAGTTAGTAGTTAGTAGTTAGTAGTTAGTAGTAAGTAGTTAGTAGTTAGTAGTCAGTAGTTAGTAGTTAGCAGTTAGTAGCTAGTAGTCAGTAGTTAGTAGTTAGTAGTTAGTAATTAGTAGTCAGTAGTTAGTAGTTAGTAGTTAGTAGTTAGTAGTTAGTAGTTAGTAGTTAGTAGTTAGTAGTTAGTAGTTAGTAGTTAGTAGTTAGTAGTTAGTAGTTAGTAGTCAGCAGTTAGTAGTTAGTAGTTAGTAGTTATTAGTTAGTAGTTATTAGTTAGTAGTTAGCAGTTAGTAGTTAGTAGTCAGTAGTTAGTAGTTAGTAGTTGGTAGTTAGTAGTTAGTAGTCAGTAGTTAATAGTTAGTAGTTAGTAGTTAGTAGTCAGTAGTTAGTATTTAGTAGTTAGAAGTTAGTAGTTAGTATGTAGTAGTTAATAGTGAGTAGTTAGCAGTTAGTAGTTAGTGGTTAGTAGTTAGTAGTTAGTAGTTAGTAGTTAGTAGTTATTAGTTAGTAGTTAGTAGTTTGCAGTTAGTAGTTAGTAGTCAGTAGTTATTAGTTATTAGTTAGCAGTTAGTAGTTAGTAGTTAGTAGTCAGTAGTTAGTAGTTAGCAGTTAGTAGTTAGTAGTCAGTAGTTAGTATTTAGTAGATAGTAGTTAGTAGTTAGTAGTTAGTAGTTAGTAGTTAGTAGTTAGTAGTTAGTAGTTAGTAGTCAGTAGTTAGTAGTTAGTAGTTGGTAGTTAGTAGTTAGTAGTCAGTATGTAGTAGTTAATAGTTAGTAGATAGCAGTTAGTAAATAGTAGTTAGTAGTTAGTAGTTGGTAGTTAGTAGTTAGCAGTTAGTAGTCAGTAGTTAGCAGTTATTAGTTAGTAGTTATTAGTTAGTAGTTAGTATTTAGTAGTTAGTAGTTAGTAGTCAGTAGTTAGTAGTTAGTAGTTAGTAGTTAGTAGTCAGTAGTTAGTAGTTAGTAGTTAGTAGTTAGTAGTTAGTAGTTAGTAGTCAGCAGTTAGTAGTTAGTAGTTAGTAGTTAGTAGATATTAGTTAGTAGTTATTAGTTAGTAGTTAGTAGTTAGTAGTTAGTAGTTAGTAGTTAGTAGTTAGTAGTTAGTAGTTAGTAGTTAGTAGTTAGTAGTTAGTAGTTAGTAGTTAGTAGTTAGTAGTTAGTAGTTAGTAGTTAGTAGTCAGTAGTCAGTAGTTAGCAGTTAGTAGTTAGTAGTTAGTAGTTAGTAGTTAGTAGTCAGTAGTTAGTAGTTAGTAGTTAGTAGTTAGTAGTTAGTAGTTAGTAGTTAGTAGTTAGTAGTTAGTAGTTAGTAGTTAGTAGTTAGTAGTCTAGTAGTCAGCAGTTAGTAGTTAGTAGTTAGTAGTTAGTAGTTAGTAGTTAGTGGTTAGTAGATAGTAGTTAGTAGTTAGTAGTCAGTAGTTAGTAGTTAGCAGTTAATAGTTAGTAGTCAGTAGTTAGTTTTTAGTAGTTAGTAGTTAGTAGTTAGTAGTTAGTAGTTAGTAGTCAGTAGTTACTAGTTAGTAGTTGGTAGTTAGTAGTTAGTAGTCAAAATGTAGTAGTTAATAGTTAGTAGTTAGCAGTTAGTAGTTAGTAGTAAGTAGTTAGTAGTTAGTAGTTAGTATTTAGTAGTTAGTAGTTAGTAGTCAGTAGTTAGTAGTTAGTAGTTAGTAGTTAGTAGTCAGTAGTTAGTTATTAGTAGTTAGTAGTTAGTAGTTAGTAGTCAGCAGTTAGTTGTTAGTAGTTAGTAGTTAGTAGATATTAGTTAGTAGTTATTAGTTAGTAGTTAGTAGTTAGTAGTTAGTAGTTAGTAGTTAGTAGTTAGTAGTTAGTAGTTAGTAGTTAGTAGTCAGTAGTCAGTAGTTAGCAGTTAGTAGTTAGTTGTTAGTAGTTAGTAGTTAGTAGTCAGTAGTTAGTAGTTAGTAGTTAGTAGTTAGTAGTTAGTAGTTAGTAGTTAGTAGTTAGTAGTTAGTAGTTAGTAGTTAGTAGTTAGTAGTTAGTAGTCAGCAGTTAGTAGTTAGTAGTTAGTGGTTAGTAGTTAGTAGTTAGTAGTTAGTAGTTAGTAGTTAGTAGTCAGTAGTTAGTAGTTAGCAGTTAATAGTTAGTAGTCAGTAGTTAGTATTTAGTAGTTAGTAGTTAGTAGTTAGTAGTTAGTAGTTAGTAGTGAGTAGTTAGTAGTTAGTAGTTGGTAGTTAGTAATTAGTAGTCAAAAGGTAGTAGTTAAAAGTTAGTAGTTAGCAGTTAGTAGTTAGTAGTTAGTAGTTAGTAGTTAGTAGTTAGTAGTTAGTAGTTAGTACTTAGTAGTTAGTAGTTAGTAGTTAGTAGTCAGCAGTCAGTAGTTAGTAGTTAGTAGTTATTAGTTAGTAGTTATTAGTTAGTAGTTAGTAGTTAGTAGTTAGTAGTTGGTAGTTAGTAGCTAGTAGTCAGTAGTTAGTAGTTAGTAGTTAGTAGTTAGTAGCTAGTAGTCAGTAGTTAGTAGTTAGTAGTTAGTAGTTAGTAGTTAGTAGTTAGTAGTTAGTAGTTAGTAGTCAGCAGTTAGTAGTTAGTAGTTAGTAGTTAGTAGTTAGTAGTTAGTAGTTGGTAGTTAGTAGTCAGTAGTTAGTAGTTAGCAGGTAGTAGTTAGTAGTCAGTAGTTAGTATTTAGTAGTTAGTAGTTAGTAGTTAGTAGTTAGTAGTTAGTAGTCAGTAGTTAGTAGTTAGTAGTTAGTAGTTAGTAGTCAGTAGTTAGTATTTAGTAGTTAGTAGTTAGTAGTTAGTAGTTAGTTATTAGTAGTTAGTAGTTAGTAGTTAGTAGTCAGCAGTTAGTATTTAGTAGTTAGTAGTTAGTAGTTAGTAGTTAGTAGTTAGTAGTTAGTAGTCAGTAGTTAGTATTTAGTAGTTAGTAGTTAGTAGTTAGTAGTTAGTTATTAGTAGTTAGTAGTTAGTAGTTAGTAGTTAGTAGTTAGTAGTTAGTAGTCAGTAGTTAGTTATTAGTAGTTAGTAGTTAGTAGTCAGCAGTTAGTTGTTAGTAGTTAGTAGTTAGTAGATATTAGTTAGTAGTTATTAGTTAGTAGTTAGTAGTTAGTAGTTAGTAGTTAGTAGTTAGTAGTTAGTAGTTAGTAGTTAGTAGTTAGTAGTCAGTAGTCAGTAGTTAGCAGTTAGTAGTTAGTTGTTAGTAGTTAGTAGTTAGTAGTCAGTAGTTAGTAGTTAGTAGTTAGTAGTTAGTAGTTAGTAGTTAGTAGTTAGTAGTTAGTAGTTAGTAGTTAGTAGTTAGTAGTCAGCAGTTAGTAGTTAGTAGTTAGTGGTTAGTAGTTAGTAGTTAGTAGTTAGTAGTTAGTAGTTAGTAGTCAGTAGTTAGTAGTTAGCAGTTAATAGTTAGTAGTCAGTAGTTAGTATTTAGTAGTTAGTATTTAGTAGTTAGTAGTTAGTAGTTAGTAGTGAGTAGTTAGTAGTTAGTAGTTGGTAGTTAGTAGTTAGTAGTCAAAAGGTAGTAGTTAAAAGTTAGTAGTTAGCAGTTAGTAGTTAGTAGTTAGTAGTTAGTAGTTAGTAGTTAGTAGTTAGTACTTAGTAGTTAGTAGTTAGTAGTCAGCAGTCAGTAGTTAGTAGTTAGTAGTTATTAGTTAGTAGTTATTAGTTAGTAGTTAGTAGTTAGTAGTTAGTAGTTGGTAGTTAGTAGCTAGTAGTCAGTAGTTAGTAGTTAGTAGTTAGTAGTTAGTAGTTAGTAGTCAGTAGTTAGTAGTTAGTAGTTAGTAGTTAGTAGTTAGTAGTTAGTAGTTAGTAGTTAGTAGTCAGCAGTTAGTAGTTAGTAGTTAGTAGTTAGTAGTTAGTAGTTAGTAGTTGGTAGTTAGTAGTCAGTAGTTAGTAGTTAGCAGGTAGTAGTTAGTAGTCAGTAGTTAGTATTTAGTAGTTAGTAGTTAGTAGTTAGTAGTTAGTAGTTAGTAGTCAGTAGTTAGTAGTTAGTAGTTAGTAGTTAGTAGTCAGTAGTTAGTATTTAGTAGTTAGTAGTTAGTAGTTAGTAGTTAGTAGTCAGCAGTTAGTAGTTGGTAGTTAGTAGTTAGTAGTTAGTAGTTAGTAGTTAGTAGATATTAGTTAGTAGTTATTAGTTAGTAGTTAGTAGTTAGTAGTTAGTAGTTAGTAGTTAGTAGTTAGTAGTTAGTAGTCAGTAGTCAGTAGTTAGCAGTTAGTAGTTAGTAGTTAGTAGTTAGTAGTTAGTAGTCAGTAGTTGGTAGTTAGTAGTTAGTAGTTAGTAGTTAGTAGTTAGTAGTTAGTAGTTAGTAGTTAGTAGTTAGTAGTTAGTAGTTAGTAGTTAGTAGTTAGTAGTCAGCAGTTAGTAGTTAGTAGTTGATAGTTAGTAGTTAGTAGTTAGTAGTTAGTAGTTAGTAGTCAGTAGTTAGTATTTAGTAGTTAGTAGTTAGTAGTTAGTAGTTAGTAGTCAGTAGTTAGTAGTTAGTAGTTGGTAGTTAGTAGTTAGTAGTCAAAATGTAGTAGTTAATAGTTAGTAGTTAGCAGTTAGTAGTTAGTAGTTAGTAGTTAGTAGTTAGTAGTTAGTAGTTAGTAGTTAGTAGTTAGTACTTAGTAGTTAGTAGTTAGTAGTCAGCAGTTAGTAGTTAGTAGTTAGTAGTTAGTAGTTATTAGTTAGTAGTTATTAGTTAGTAGTTAGTAGTTAGTAGTTGGTAGTTAGTAGCTAGTAGTTAGTAGTTAGTAGTCAGTAGTTAGTAGTTAGTAGTTAGTAGTTAGTAGTTAGTAGTTAGTAGTTAGTAGTTAGTAGTTAGTAGTTAGTAGTCAGCAGTTAGTAGTTAGTAGTTAGTAGTTAGTAGTTAGTAGTTAGTAGTTAGTAGTCAGTAGTTAGTAGTTAGCAGGTAGTAGTTAGTAGTCAGTAGTTAGTATTTAGTAGTTAGTAGTTAGTAGTTAGTAGTTAGTAGTCAGCAGTTAGTAGTTAGTAGTTAGTAGTTAGTAGTTATTAGTTAGTAGTTATTAGTTAGTAGTTAGTAGTTAGTAGTTGGTAGTTAGTAGCTAGTAGTTAGTAGTTAGTAGTCAGTAGTTAGTAGTTAGTAGTTAGTAGTTAGTAGTTAGTAGTTAGTAGTTAGTAGTTAGTAGTCAGCAGTTAGTAGTTAGTAGTTAGTGGTTAGTAGTTAGTAGTTAGTAGTTAGTAGTTAGTAGTTAGTAGTCAGTAGTTAGTAGTTAGCAGTTAATAGTTAGTAGTCAGTAGTTAGTATTTAGTAGTTAGTAGTTAGTAGTTAGTAGTTAGTAGTTAGTAGTGAGTAGTTAGTAGTTAGTAGTTGGTAGTTAGTAGTTAGTAGTCAAAAGGTAGTAGTTAAAAGTTAGTAGTTAGCAGTTAGTAGTTAGTAGTTAGTAGTTAGTAGTTAGTAGTTAGTAGTTAGTACTTAGTAGTTAGTAGTTAGTAGTCAGCAGTCAGTAGTTAGTAGTTAGTAGTTATTAGTTAGTAGTTATTAGTTAGTAGTTAGTAGTTAGTAGTTAGTAGTTGGTAGTTAGTAGCTAGTAGTCAGTAGTTAGTAGTTAGTAGTTAGTAGTTAGTAGTTAGTAGTCAGTAGTTAGTAGTTAGTAGTTAGTAGTTAGTAGTTAGTAGTTAGTAGTTAGTAGTTAGTAGTCAGCAGTTAGTAGTTAGTAGTTAGTAGTTAGTAGTTAGTAGTTAGTAGTTGGTAGTTAGTAGTCAGTAGTTAGTAGTTAGCAGGTAGTAGTTAGTAGTCAGTAGTTAGTATTTAGTAGTTAGTAGTTAGTAGTTAGTAGTTAGTAGTTAGTAGTCAGTAGTTAGTAGTTAGTAGTTAGTAGTTAGTAGTCAGTAGTTAGTATTTAGTAGTTAGTAGTTAGTAGTTAGTAGTTAGTAGTCAGCAGTTAGTAGTTGGTAGTTAGTAGTTAGTAGTTAGTAGTTAGTAGTTAGTAGATATTAGTTAGTAGTTATTAGTTAGTAGTTAGTAGTTAGTAGTTAGTAGTTAGTAGTTAGTAGTTAGTAGTTAGTAGTCAGTAGTCAGTAGTTAGCAGTTAGTAGTTAGTAGTTAGTAGTTAGTAGTTAGTAGTCAGTAGTTGGTAGTTAGTAGTTAGTAGTTAGTAGTTAGTAGTTAGTAGTTAGTAGTTAGTAGTTAGTAGTTAGTAGTTAGTAGTTAGTAGTTAGTAGTCAGCAGTTAGTAGTTAGTAGTTGATAGTTAGTAGTTAGTAGTTAGTAGTTAGTAGTTAGTAGTCAGTAGTTAGTATTTAGTAGTTAGTAGTTAGTAGTTAGTAGTTAGTAGTCAGTAGTTAGTAGTTAGTAGTTGGTAGTTAGTAGTTAGTAGTCAAAATGTAGTAGTTAATAGTTAGTAGTTAGCAGTTAGTAGTTAGTAGTTAGTAGTTAGTAGTTAGTAGTTAGTAGTTAGTAGTTAGTAGTTAGTACTTAGTAGTTAGTAGTTAGTAGTCAGCAGTTAGTAGTTAGTAGTTAGTAGTTAGTAGTTATTAGTTAGTAGTTATTAGTTAGTAGTTAGTAGTTAGTAGTTGGTAGTTAGTAGCTAGTAGTTAGTAGTTAGTAGTCAGTAGTTAGTAGTTAGTAGTTAGTAGTTAGTAGTTAGTAGTTAGTAGTTAGTAGTTAGTAGTTAGTAGTTAGTAGTCAGCAGTTAGTAGTTAGTAGTTAGTAGTTAGTAGTTAGTAGTTAGTAGTTAGTAGTCAGTAGTTAGTAGTTAGCAGGTAGTAGTTAGTAGTCAGTAGTTAGTATTTAGTAGTTAGTAGTTAGTAGTTAGTAGTTAGTAGTTAGTAGTCAGTAGTTAGTAGTTAGTAGTTGGTAGTTATTAGTTAGTAATTATTAGTTAGTAGTTAGTAGTTAGTAGTTAGTAGTTGGTAGTTAGTAGCTATTAGTCAGTAGTTAGTAGTTAGTAGTTAGTAGTCAGCAGTTAGTAGTTAGTAGTTAGTAGTTAGTAGTTAGTAGTTAGTAGTTAGTAGTCAGTAGTTAGTAGTTAGCAGGTAGTAGTTAGTAGTCAGTAGTTAGTATTTAGTAGTTAGTAGTTAGTAGTCAGCAGTTAGTAGTTAGTAGTTAGTAGTTAGTAGTTATTAGTTAGTAGTTATTAGTTAGTAGTTAGTAGTTAGTAGTTAGTAGTTGGTGGTTAGTAGCTAGTAGTCAGTAGTTTGTAGTTAGTAGTTAGTAGTTAGTAGTCAGTAGTCAGTAGATAGCAGTTAGTAGTTAGTAGTTAGTAGTTAGTAGTTAGTAGTCAGTAGTTAGTAGTTAGTAGTTAGTAGTTAGTAGTTAGTAGTTAGTAGGTAGTAGTTAGTAGTTAGTAGTTAGTAGTTAGTAGTTAGTAGTCAGCAGTTAGTAGTTAGTAGTTAGTAGTTAGTAGTTAGTAGTTAGTAGTCAGTAGTTAGTAGTTAGCAGTTAATAGTTAGTAGTCAGTAGTTAGTATTTAGTAGTTAGTAGTTAGTAGTTAGTAGTTAGTAGTTAGTAGTCAGTAGTTAGTAGTTAGTAGTTGGTAGTTAGTAGTTAGTAGTCAAAATGTAGAAGTTAATAGTTAGTAGTTAGCAGTTAGTAGTTAGTAGTTAGTAGTTAGTAGTTAGTAGTTAGTAGTTAGTAGTTAGTAGTTAGTAGTTAGTAGTTAGTAGTTAGTAGTTAGTAGTTAGTACTTAGTAGTTAGTTGTTAGTAGTCAGCAGTTAGTAGTTAGTAGTTAGTAGTCAGTAGTTATGAGTTATTAGTTATTTTTTAGTAGTTAGTAGTTAGTAGTTAGTAGTTGGTAGTTAGTAGCTAGTAGTCAGTAGTTAGTAGTTAGTAGTTAGTAGTTAGTAGTTAGTAGTTAGTAGTCAGTAGTTAGTAGTTAGTAGTTAGTAGTTAGTAGTTAGTAGTTAGTAGTCAGCAGTTAGTAGTTAGTAGTTAGTAGTTAGTAGTTAGTAGTTAGTAGTTAGTAGTTAGTAGTCAGCAGTTAGTAGTTAGCAGGTAGTAGTTAGTAGTCAGTAGTTAGTATTTAGTAGTTAGCAGTTAGTAGTTAGTAGTTAGTAGTTAGTAGTCAGTAGTTAGTAGTTAGTAGTTGGTAGTTAGTAGTTAGTAGTCAGTAGGTAGTAGTTAATAGTTAGTGGTTAGCAGTTAGTAGTTAGTTGTTAGTAGTTAGTAGTTAGTAGTTAGTAGTTAGCAGTTAGTAGTTAGTAGTCAGTAGTTATTAGTTAGTAATTATTAGTTAGTAGTTAGTAGTTAGTAGTTAGTAGTCAGCAGTTAGTAGTTAGTAGGTAGTAGTTAGTAGTTAGTAGTTAGTAGTTAGTAGTTAGTAGTCAGTAGTTAGTAGTTAGTAGTTAGTAGTTAGTAGTTAGTAGTTAGTAGGTAGTAGTTAGTAGTTAGTAGTTAGTAGTTAGTAGTTAGTAGTCAGCGGTTAGTAGTTAGTAGTTAGTAATTAGTAGTTAGTAGTTAGTAGTTAGTAGTCAGTAGTTAGTAGTTAGCAGTTAATAGTTAGTAGTCAGTAGTTAGTTTTTAGTAGTTAGTAGTTAGTAGTTAGTAGTTAGTAGTCAGTAGTTAGTAGTTATTAGTTGGTAGTTAGTAGTTAGTAGTCAAAATGTAGAAGTTAATAGTTAGTAGTTAGCAGTTAGTAGTTAGTAGTTAGTAGTTAGTAGTTAGTAGTTAGTAGTTAGTAGTTAGTACTTAGTAGTTAGTAGTTAGTAGTCAGCAGTTAGTAGTTAGTAAGTAGTAGTTAGTAGTTAGTAGTTATTAGTTAGTAGTTATTAGTTATTAGTTAGTAGTTAGTAGTTAGTAGTTAGTAGTTGGTAGTTAGTAGTTGGTAGTTAGCAGCTAGTAGTCAGTAGTTAGTAGTTAGTAGTTAGTAATTATTAGTCAGTAGTTAGTAGTTAGTACTTAGTAGTTAGTAGTTAGTAGTTAGTAGTTAGTAGTTAGTAGTTAGTAGTTAGTAGTTAGTAGATAGTAGTCAGTAGTTAGTAGTTAGTAGTTAGTAATTATTAGTCAGTAGTTAGTAGTTAGTACTTAGTAGTTAGTAGTTAGTAGTTAGTAGTTAGTAGTTAGTAGTTAGTAGTTAGTAGTTAGTAGTTAGTAGTTAGTAGATAGTAGTCAGTAGTTAGTAGTTAGCAGGTAGTAGTTAGTAGTCAGTAGTTAGTATTTAGTAGTTAGTAGTTAGTAGTTAGTAGTTAGTAGTCAGTAGTTAGTAGTTAGTAGTTAGTAATTATTAGTCAGTAGTTAGTAGTTAGTACTTAGTAGTTAGTAGTTAGTAGTTAGTAGTTAGTAGTTAGTAGTTAGTAGTTAGTAGTTAGTAGTTAGTAGATAGTAGTCAGTAGTTAGTAGTTAGCAGGTAGTAGTTAGTAGTCAGTAGTTAGTATTTAGTAGTTAGTAGTTAGTAGTTAGTAGTTAGTAGTCAGTAGTTAGTAGTTAGTAGTCAGTAGTTAGTAGTTAGTAGTCAGTTTGTAGTAGTTAATAGTTAGTGGTTAGCAGTTAGTAGTTATTAGTTAGTAGTTATTAGTTATTAGTTAGTAGTTAGTAGTTAGTAGTTAGTAGTTGGTAGTTAGCAGCTAGTAGTCAGTAGTTAGTAGTTAGTAGTTAGTAATTATTAGTCAGTAGTTAGTAGTTAGTACTTAGTAGTTAGTAGTTAGTAGTTAGTAGTTAGTAGTTAGTAGTTAGTAGTTAGTAGTTAGTAGTTAGTAGATAGTAGTCAGTAGTTAGTAGTTAGCAGGTAGTAGTTAGTAGTCAGTAGTTAGTATTTAGTAGTTAGTAGTTAGTAGTTAGTAGTTAGTAGTCAGTAGTTAGTAGTTAGTAGTCAGTAGTTAGTAGTTAGTAGTCAGTTTGTAGTAGTTAATAGTTAGTGGTTAGCAGTTAGTAGTTAGTAGTTAGTAGTTAGTAGTTAGTAGTTATCAGTTAGTAGTCAGTAGTTAATAGTTAGTAATTATTAGTTAGTAGTTCGTAGTTAGTAGTTAGTAGTCAGCAGTTAGTAGTTAGTATTTAGTAGTTAGTAGTTAGTAGTTAGTAGTTAGTAGTTAGTAGTTAGTAGTTAGTAGTCAGTAGTTAGTAGTTAGTAGTTAGTAGTTAGTAGTTAGTAGTTAGTAGTTGGTAGTTAGTAGTTAGTATTTAGTAGTTAGTAGTCAGCAGTTAGTAGTTAGTAGTTAGTAGTTAGTAGTTAGTAGTTAGTAGTTAGTAGTTAGTAGTCAGTAGTTAGTAGTTAGCAGGTAGTAGTTAGTAGTCAGTAGTCAGTAGTTAGCAGTTAGTAGTTAGTAGGAGTTAGTAGTTAGTAGTCAGTAGTTAGTAGTTAGTAGTTAGTAGTTAGTAGTTAGTAGTTAGTAGTTAGTAGTTAGTAGTTAGTAGTTAGTAGTCAGCAGTTAGTAGTTAGTAGTTAGTAGTTAGTAGTTAGTAGTTAGTAGTCAGTAGTTAGTATTTAGCAGTTAATAGTTAGTAGTCAGTAGTTAGTATTTAGTAGTTAGTAGTTAGTAGTTAGTAGTCAGTAGTTAGTAGTTAGTAGTTGGTAGTTAGTAGTTAGTAGTCAATATGTAGTAGTTAATATTTAGTAGTTAGCAGTTAGTAGTTAGTAGTTAGTAGTTAGTAGTTAGTAGTTAGTAGTTAGTAGTTAGTAGTTAGTAGTTAGTAGTTAGTAGTTAGTAGTCAGCAGTTAATAGTTAGTAGTTAGTAGTTATTAGTTAGGAGTTATTAGTTAGTAGTTAGTAGTTAGTAGTTAGTAGTTGGTAGTTAGTAGCTAGTAGTCAGTAGTTAGTAGTTAGTAGTTAGTAGTTAGTAGTAAGTAGTTAGTAGTTAGTAGTTAGTAGTTAGTAGTTAGTAGTTAGTAGTTAGTAGATAGTAGTCAGTAGTTAGTAGTTAGCAGGTAGTAGTTAGTAGTCAGTAGTTAGTATTTAGTAGTTAGTAGTTAGTAGTTAGTAGTTAGTAGTCAGTAGTTAGTAGTTAGTAGTCAGTAGTTAGTAGTTAGTAGTCAGTTTGTAGTAGTTAATAGTTAGTGGTTAGCAGTTAGTAGTTAGTAGTTAGTAGTTAGTAGTTAGTAGTTATCAGTTAGTAGTCAGTAGTTAATAGTTAGTAATTATTAGTTAGTAGTTCGTAGTTAGTAGTTAGTAGTCAGCAGTTAGTAGTTAGTATTTAGTAGTTAGTAGTTAGTAGTTAGTAGTTAGTAGTTAGTAGTTAGTAGTTAGTAGTCAGTAGTTAGTAGTTAGTAGTTAGTAGTTAGTAGTTAGTAGTTAGTAGTTGGTAGTTAGTAGTTAGTATTTAGTAGTTAGTAGTCAGCAGTTAGTAGTTAGTAGTTAGTAGTTAGTAGTTAGTAGTTAGTAGTTAGTAGTTAGTAGTCAGTAGTTAGTAGTTAGCAGGTAGTAGTTAGTAGTCAGTAGTCAGTAGTTAGCAGTTAGTAGTTAGTAGGAGTTAGTAGTTAGTAGTCAGTAGTTAGTAGTTAGTAGTTAGTAGTTAGTAGTTAGTAGTTAGTAGCTAGTAGTTAGTAGTTAGTAGTTAGTAGTCAGCAGTTAGTAGTTAGTAGTTAGTAGTTAGTAGTTAGTAGTTAGTAGTCAGTAGTTAGTATTTAGCAGTTAATAGTTAGTAGTCAGTAGTTAGTATTTAGTAGTTAGTAGTTAGTAGTTAGTAGTCAGTAGTTAGTAGTTAGTAGTTGGTAGTTAGTAGTTAGTAGTCAATATGTAGTAGTTAATATTTAGTAGTTAGCAGTTAGTAGTTAGTAGTTAGTAGTTAGTAGTTAGTAGTTAGTAGTTAGTAGTTAGTAGTTAGTAGTTAGTAGTTAGTAGTTAGTAGTCAGCAGTTAATAGTTAGTAGTTAGTAGTTATTAGTTAGGAGTTATTAGTTAGTAGTTAGTAGTTAGTAGTTAGTAGTTGGTAGTTAGTAGCTAGTAGTCAGTAGTTAGTAGTTAGTAGTTAGTAGTTAGTAGTAAGTAGTTAGTAGTTAGTAGTTAGTAGTGAGTAGTTAGTAGTTAGTAGTTAGTAGTTAGTAGTTAGTAGTTAGTAGTCAGCAGTTAGTAGTTAGTAGTTAAAAGTTAGTAGTTAGTAGTTAGTAGTTAGTAGTTAGTAGTCAGTAGTTAGTAGTTAGCAGGTAGTAGTTAGTAGTCAGTAGTTAGTATTTAGTAGTTAGTAGTTAGTAGTTAGTAGTTAGTAGTTAGTAGTTAGTAGTTAGTAGTCAGTAGTTAGTAGTTAGTAGTTGGTAGTTAGTAGCTAGTAATCAGTAGTTAGTAGTTAGTAGTTAGTAGTTAGTAGTAAGTAGTTAGTAGTTAGTAGTTAGTAGTGAGTAGTTAGTAGTTAGTAGTTAGTAGTTAGTAGTTAGTAGTCAGCAGTTAGTAGTTAGTAGTTAGTAGTTAGTAGTTAGTAGTTAGTAGTTAGTAGTTAGTAGTCAGTAGTTAGTAGTTAGCAGGTAGTAGTTAGTAGTCAGTAGTTAGTATTTAGTAGTTAGTAGTTAGTAGTTAGTAGTTAGTAGTTAGTAGTTAGTAGTTAGTAGTCAGTAGTTAGTAGTTAGTAGTTGGTAGTTAGTAGCTAGTAGTCAGTAGTTAGTAGTTAGTAGTCAGCAGTTAGTAGTTAGTAGTTAGTAGTTATTAGTTAGGAGTTATTAGTTAGTAGTTAGTAGTTAGTAGTGAGTAGTTAGTAGTTAGTAGCTAGTAGTTAGTAGTTAGTAGTTAGTAGTCAGCAGTTAGTAGTTAGTAGTTAGTAGTTAGTAGTTAGTAGTTAGTAGTTAGTAGTTAGTAGTCAGTAGTTAGTAGTTAGCAGGTAGTAGTTAGTAGTCAGTAGTTAGTATTTAGTAGTTAGTAGTTAGTAGTTAGTAGTTAGTAGTTAGTAGTTAGTAGTCAGTAGTTAGTAGTTAGTAGTTGGTAGTTAGTAGTTAGTAGTTAGTAGTTAGTAGTCAGTAGTTAGTATTTAGCAGTTAATAGTTAGTAGTCAGTAGTTAGTATTTAGTAGTTAGTAGTTAGTAGTTAGTAGTCAGTAGTTAGTAGTTAGTAGTTAGTAGTTAGTAGTTAGTAGTTAGTAGTTATTAGTTAGTAGTTAGTAGTCAGTAGTTAGTAGTTAGTAGTTGGTAGTTAGTAGCTAGTAATCAGTAGTTAGTAGTTAGTAGTTAGTAGTTAGTAGTAAGTAGTTAGTAGTTAGTAGTTAGTAGTGAGTAGTTAGTAGTTAGTAGTTAGTAGTTAGTAGTTAGTAGTTAGTAGTCAGCAGTTAGTAGTTAGTAGTTAGTAGTTAGTAGTTAGTAGTAAGTAGTTAGTAGTTAGTAGTCAGTAGTTAGTAGTTAGCAGGTAGTAGTTAGTAGTCAGTAGTTAGTATTTAGTAGTTAGTAGTTAGTAGTTAGTAGTTAGTAGTTAGTAGTTAGTAGTTAGTAGTCAGTAGTTAGTAGTTAGTAGTTGGTAGTTAGTAGCTAGTAGTCAGTAGTTAGTAGTTAGTAGTCAGCAGTTAGTAGTTAGTAGTTAGTAGTTATTAGTTAGGAGTTATTAGTTAGTAGTTAGTAGTTAGTAGTGAGTAGTTAGTAGTTAGTAGCTAGTAGTTGGTAGTTAGTAGTTAGTAGTCAGCAGTTAGTAGTTAGTAGTTAGTAGTTAGTAGTTAGTAGTTAGTAGTTAGTAGTTAGTAGTCAGTAGTTAGTAGTTAGCAGGTAGTAGTTAGTAGTCAGTAGTTAGTATTTAGTAGTTAGTAGTTAGTAGTTAGTAGTTAGTAGTTAGTAGTCAGTAGTTAGTAGTTAGTAGTTGGTAGTTAATAGTTAGTAGTTAGTAGTTAGTAGTCAGTAGTTAGTATTTAGCAGTTAATAGTTAGTAGTCAGTAGTTAGTATTTAGTAGTTAGTAGTTAGTAGTTAGTAGTCAGTAGTTAGTAGTTAGTAGTTGGTAGTTAGTAGTTAGTAGTCAATATGTAGTAGTTAATATTTAGTAGTTAGCAGTTAGTAGTTAGTAGTTAGTAGTTAGTAGTTAGTAGTTAGTAGTTAGTAGTTAGTAGTTAGTAGTTAGTAGTTAGTAGTTAGTAGTTAGTAGTCAGCAGTTAATAGTTAGTAGTTAGTAGTTATTAGTTAGGAGTTATTAGTTAGTAGTTAGTAGTTAGTAGTTAGTAGTTGGTAGTTAGTAGCTAGTAGTCAGTAGTTAGTAGTTAGTAGTTAGTAGTTAGTAGTAAGTAGTTAGTAGTTAGTAGTTAGTAGTGAGTAGTTAGTAGTTAGTAGTTAGTAGTTAGTAGTTAGTAGTTAGTAGTCAGCAGTTAGTAGTTAGTAGTTAGTAGTTAGTAGTTAGTAGTTAGTAGTTAGTAGTTAGTAGTCAGTAGTTAGTAGTTAGCAGGTAGTAGTTAGTAGTCAGTAGTTAGTATTTAGTTGTTAGTAGTTAGTAGTTAGTAGTGAGTAGTTAGTAGTTAGTAGTTAGTAGTCAGTAGTTAGTAGTTAGTAGTTGGTAGTTAGTAGCTAGTAGTCAGTAGTTAGTAGTTAGTAGTTAGTAGTTAGTAGTAAGTAGTTAGTAGTTAGTAGTTAGTAGTGAGTAGTTAGTAGTTAGTAGTTAGTAGTTAGTAGTTAGTAGTTAGTAGTCAGCAGTTAGTAGTTAGTAGTTAGTAGTTAGTAGTTAGTAGTTAGTAGTTAGTAGTTAGTAGTCAGTAGTTAGTAGTTAGCAGGTAGTAGTTAGTAGTCAGTAGTTAGTATTTAGTAGTTAGTAGTTAGTAGTTAGTAGTTAGTAGTTAGTAGTTAGTAGTTAGTAGTCAGTAGTTAGTAGTTAGTAGTTGGTAGTTAGTAGCTAGTAGTCAGTAGTTAGTAGTTAGTAGTCAGCAGTTAGTAGTTAGTAGTTAGTAGTTATTAGTTAGGAGTTATTAGTTAGTAGTTAGTAGTTAGTAGTGAGTAGTTAGTAGTTAGTAGCTAGTAGTTAGTAGTTAGTAGTTAGTAGTCAGCAGTTAGTAGTTAGTAGTTAGTAGTTAGTAGTTAGTAGTTAGTAGTTAGTAGTTAGTAGTCAGTAGTTAGTAGTTAGCAGGTAGTAGTTAGTAGTCAGTAGTTAGTATTTAGTAGTTAGTAGTTAGTAGTTAGTAGTTAGTAGTCAGTAGTTAGTAGTTAGTAGTTGGTAGTTAGTAGTTAGTAGTCAGTAGTTAGTATTTAGCAGTTAATAGTTAGTAGTCAGTAGTTAGTATTTAGTAGTTAGTAGTTAGTAGTTAGTAGTTAGTAGTTAGTAGTCAGCAGTTAATAGTTAGTAGTTAGTAGTTATTAGTTAGGAGTTATTAGTTAGTAGTTAGTAGTTAGTAGTTAGTAGTTGGTAGTTAGTAGCTAGTAGTCAGTAGTTAGTAGTTAGTAGTTAGTAGTTAGTAGTAAGTAGTTAGTAGTTAGTAGTTAGTAGTGAGTAGTTAGTAGTTAGTAGTTAGTAGTTAGTAGTTAGTAGTTAGTAGTCAGCAGTTAGTAGTTAGTAGTTAGTAGTTAGTAGTTAGTAGTTAGTAGTTAGTAGTTAGTAGTCAGTAGTTAGTAGTTAGCAGGTAGTAGTTAGTAGTCAGTAGTTAGTATTTAGTTGTTAGTAGTTAGTAGTTAGTAGTGAGTAGTTAGTAGTTAGTAGTTAGTAGTCAGTAGTTAGTAGTTAGTAGTTGGTAGTTAGTAGCTAGTAGTCAGTAGTTAGTAGTTAGTAGTTAGTAGTTAGTAGTAAGTAGTTAGTAGTTAGTAGTTAGTAGTGAGTAGTTAGTAGTTAGTAGTTAGTAGTTAGTAGTTAGTAGTTAGTAGTTAGTAGTCAGCAGTTAGTAGTTAGTAGTTAGTAGTTAGTAGTTAGTAGTTAGTAGTTAGTAGTTAGTAGTCAGTAGTTAGTAGTTAGCAGGTAGTAGTTAGTAGTCAGTAGTTAGTATTTAGTAGTTAGTAGTTAGTAGTTAGTAGTTAGTAGTTAGTAGTTAGTAGTTAGTAGTCAGTAGTTAGTAGTTAGTAGTTGGTAGTTAGTAGCTAGTAGTCAGTAGTTAGTAGTTAGTAGTCAGCAGTTAGTAGTTAGTAGTTAGTAGTTATTAGTTAGGAGTTATTAGTTAGTAGTTAGTAGTTAGTAGTGAGTAGTTAGTAGTTAGTAGCTAGTAGTTAGTAGTTAGTAGTTAGTAGTCAGCAGTTAGTAGTTAGTAGTTAGTAGTTAGTAGTTAGTAGTTAGTAGTTAGTAGTTAGTAGTCAGTAGTTAGTAGTTAGCAGGTAGTAGTTAGTAGTCAGTAGTTAGTATTTAGTAGTTAGTAGTTAGTAGTTAGTAGTTAGTAGTCAGTAGTTAGTAGTTAGTAGTTGGTAGTTAGTAGTTAGTAGTCAGTATGTAGTAGTTAATAGTTAGTGGTTAGCAGTTAGTAGTAAGTAGTTAGTAGTTAGTAGTTAGTAGTGAGTAGTTAGTAGTTAGTAGTTAGTAGTTAGTAGTTAGTAGTCAGCAGTTAGTAGTTAGTAGTTAGTAGTCAGCAGTTAGTAGATAGTAGTTAGTAGTTAGTAGTTAGTAGTTAGTAGTTAGTAGTTAGTAGTTAGTAGTTAGTAGTTAGTAGTTAGTAGTTAGTAGTTAGTAGTTAGTAGTCGGCAGTTAGTAGTTAGTAGTTAGTAGTTATTAGTTAGGAGTTATTAGTTAGTAGTTAGTAGTTAGTAGTTAGTAGTTGGTAGTTAGTAGCTAGTAGTCAGTAGTTAGTAGTTAGTAGTCAGCAGTTAGTAGTTAGTAGTTAGTAGTTATTAGTTAGGAGTTATTAGTTAGTAGTTAGTAGTTAGTAGTGAGTAGTTAGTAGTTAGTAGCTAGTAGTTAGTAGTTAGTAGTTAGTAGTCAGCAGTTAGTAGTTAGTAGTTAGTAGTTAGTAGTTAGTAGTTAGTAGTTAGTAGTTAGTAGTCAGTAGTTAGTAGTTAGCAGGTAGTAGTTAGTAGTCAGTAGTTAGTATTTAGTAGTTAGTAGTTAGTAGTTAGTAGTTAGTAGTCAGTAGTTAGTAGTTAGTAGTTGGTAGTTAGTAGTTAGTAGTCAGTATGTAGTAGTTAATAGTTAGTGGTTAGCAGTTAGTAGTAAGTAGTTAGTAGTTAGTAGTTAGTAGTGAGTAGTTAGTAGTTAGTAGTTAGTAGTTAGTAGTTAGTAGTCAGCAGTTAGTAGTTAGTAGTTAGTAGTCAGCAGTTAGTAGATAGTAGTTAGTAGTTAGTAGTTAGTAGTTAGTAGTTAGTAGTTAGTAGTTAGTAGTTAGTAGTTAGTAGTCGGCAGTTAGTAGTTAGTAGTTAGTAGTTATTAGTTAGGAGTTATTAGTTAGTAGTTAGTAGTTAGTAGTTAGTAGTTGGTAGTTAGTAGCTAGTAGTCAGTAGTTAGTAGTTAGTAGTTAGTAGTTAGTAGTTAGTAGTAAGTAGTTAGTAGTTAGTAGTTAGTAGTGAGTAGTTAGTAGTTAGTAGTTAGTAGTTAGTAGTTAGTAGTTAGTAGTCAGCAGTTAGTAGTTAGTAGTTAGTAGTTAGTAGTTAGTTGTTAGTAGTTAGTAGTTAGTAGTCAGTAGTTAGTAGTTAGCAGGTAGTAGTTAGTAGTCAGTAGTTAGTATTTAGTAGTTAGTAGTTAGTAGTTAGTAGTTAGTAGTCAGTAGTTAGTAGTTAGTAGTTGGTAGTTAGTAGCTAGTAGTTGGTAGTTAGTAGCTAGTAGTCAGTAGTTAGTAGTTAGTAGTTAGTAGTTAGTAGTTAGTAGTAAGTAGTTAGTAGTTAGTAGTTAGTAGTGAGTAGTTAGTAGTTAGTAGTTAGTAGTTAGTAGTTAGTAGTTAGTAGTCAGCAGTTAGTAGTTAGTAGTTAGTAGTTAGTAGTTAGTAGTTAGTAGTTAGTAGTTAGTAGTTAGTAGTCAGTAGTTAGTAGTTAGAAGGTAGTAGTTAGTAGTCAGTAGTTAGTATTTAGTAGTTAGTAGTTAGTAGTTAGTAGTTAGTAGTCAGTAGTTAGTAGTTAGTAGTTGGTAGTTAGTAGTTAGTAGTCAGTATGTAGTAGTTAATAGTTAGTGGTTAGCAGTTAGTAGTTAGTAATTAGTAGTTAGTATTTAGTAGTTAGTAGTTAGCAGTTAGTAGTTAGTAGTTAGTAGTTAGTAGTTATTAGTTAGTAATTATTAGTTAGTAGTTAGTAGTTAGTAGTTATTAGTTTGTAGTTAGTAGTTAGTAGTTAGTAGTTAGCAGTTAGTAGTTAGTAGTTAGTAGTAAGTAGTTAGTAGTTAGTAGTCAGTATTTAGTAGTTAGCAGTTAGTAGTTAGTAGTCAGTAGTTAGTAGTTAGTAGTTGGTAGTTAGTAGTTAGTAGTCAGTAGTCAGTAGTTAGTAGTTAGTAGTTAGTAGTTAGTAGTCAGTAGGTAGTATTTAGTAGTTAGTAGTTAGTATGTAGTAGTTAATAGTTAGTAGTTAGTAGTTAGTAGTTAGTAGTTAGTAGTTAGTAGTTAGTAGTTAGTAGTTAGTAGTTAGTAGTTAGTAGTTATTAGTTAGTAGTTAGTAGTTGGTAGTTAGTAGTTAGTAGTCAGTATGTAGTAGTTAATAGTTAGTGGTTAGCAGTTAGTAGTTAGTAGTTAGTAGTTAGTAGTTAGCAGTTAGTAGTTAGTAGTCAGTAGTTATTAGTTAGTAATTATTAGTTAGTAGTTAGTAGTTAGTAGTTAGTAGTCAGCAGTTAGTAGTTAGTAGTTAGTAGTTAGTAGTTAGTAGTTAGTAGTTAGTAGTTAGTAGTTAGTAGTCAGTAGTTAGTAGTTAGTAGTTAGTAGTTAGTAGTTAGTAGTTAGTAGTTAGTAGTTAGTAGTTAGTATTTAGTAGTTAGTAGTCAGCAGTTAGTAGTTAGTAGTTAGTAGTTAGTAGTTAGTAGTTAGTAGTTAGTATTCAGTAGTTAGTAGTTAGCAGGTAGTAGTTAGTAGTCAGTAGTCAGTAGTTAGCAGTTAGTAGTTAGTAGTAGTTAGTAGTTAGTAGTTAGTAGTCAGTAGTTAGTAGTTAGTAGTTAGTAGTTAGTAGTTAGTAGTTAGTAGTTAGTAGTTAGTAGTTAGTAGTTAGTAGTTTGTAGTTAGTAGTCAGCAGTTAGTAGTTAGTAGTTAGTAGTTAGTAGTTAGTAGTTAGTAGTTAGTAGTTAGTAGTTAGTAGTTAGTAGTTAGTAGTCAGTAGTTAGTATTTAGCAGTTAATAGTTAGTAGTCAGTAGTTAGTATTTAGTAGTTAGTAGTTAGTAGTTAGTAGTTAGTAGTCAGTAGTTAGTAGTTAGTAGTTGGTAGTTAGTAGTTAGTAGTCAATATGTAGTAGTTAATATTTAGTAGTTAGCAGTTAGTAGTTAGTAGTTAGTAGTTAGTAGTTAGTAGTTAGTAGTTAGTAGTTAGTAGTTATTAGTTAGTAGTTAGTAGTTAGTAGTTAGTAGTTAGTAGTCAGCAGTTAGTAGTTAGTAGTTAGTAGTTATTAGTTAGTAGTTATTAGTTAGTAGTTAGTAGTTAGTAGTTAGTAGTTGGTAGTTAGTAGCTAGTAGTCAGTAGTTAGTAGTTAGTAGTTAGTAGTTAGTAGTTAGTAGTAAGTAGTTAGTAGTTAGTAGTTAGTAGTGAGTAGTTAGTAGTTAGTAGTTAATAGTTAGTAGTCAGCAGTTAGTAGTTAGTAGTTAGTAGTTAGTAGTTAGTAGTTAGTAGTCAGTAGTTAGTAGTTAGCAGGTAGTAGTTAGTAGTCAGTAGTTAGTATTTAGTAGTTAGTAGTTAGTAGTTAGTAGTTAGTAGTCAGTAGTTAGTAGTTAGTAGTTGGTAGTTAGTAGTTAGTAGTCAGTATGTAGTAGTTAATAGTTAGTGGTTAGCAGTTAGTAGTTAGTAGTTAGTAGTTAGTAGTTAGTAGTTAGTAGTTAGTAGTTAGCAGTTAGTAGTTAGTAGTTAGTTGTTATTAGTTAGTAATTATTAGTTAGTAGTTAGTAGTTAGTAGTTATTAGTTTGTAGTTAGTAGTTAGTAGTTAGCAGTTAGTAGTTAGTAGTTAGTAGTAAATAGTTAGTAGTTAGTAGTCAGTATTTAGTAGTTAGCAGTTAGTAGTTAGTAGTCAGTAGTTAGTAGTTAGTAGTTGGTAGTTAGTAGTTAGTAGTCAGTAGTTAGTAGTTAGTAGTTAGTAGTCAGTAGGTAGTATTTAGTAGTTAGTAGTTAGTATGTAGTAGTTAATAGTTAGTAGTTAGTAGTTAGTAGTTAGTAGTTAGTAGTTAGTAGTTAGTAGTTAGTAGTTAGTAGTTAGTAGTTAGTAGTTATTAGTTAGTAGTTAGTAGTTAGTAGTAAGTAGTTAGTAGTTAGTAGTCAGTAGTTAGTAGTTAGCAGTTAGTAGTTAGTAGTCAGTAGTTATTATTTAGTAGCTAGTAGTTAGTAGTTAGTAGTTAGTAGTTAGAAGTCAGTAGTTAGTAGTTAGTAGTTAGTAGTTAGTAGTTAGTAGTCAGTAGTTAGTAGTTAGTAGTTGGTAGTTAGTAGTTAGTAGTCAGTAGTTAGTAGTTAGTAGTTAGTAGTCAGTAGGTAGTATTTAGTAGTTAGTAGTTAGTATGTAGTAGTTAATAGTTAGTAGTTAGTAGTTAGTAGTTAGTAGTTAGTAGTTAGTAGTTAGTAGTTAGTAGTTAGTAGTTATTAGTTAGTAGTTAGTAGTTAGTAGTAAGTAGTTAGTAGTTAGTAGTCAGTAGTTAGTAGTTAGCAGTTAGTAGTTAGTAGTCAGTAGTTATTATTTAGTAGCTAGTAGTTAGTAGTTAGTAGTTAGTAGTTAGAAGTCAGTAGTTAGTAGTTAGTAGTTAGTAGTTAGTAGTTAGTAGTTAGTAGTTAGTAGTTAGTAGTCAGCAGTTAGTGGTTAGTAGTTAGTAGTTAGTAGTTAGTAGTCAGTAGTTAGTAGTTAGTAGTTAGCAGTTAGTAGTTAGTAGTTAGTAGTTATTAGTAGTATTTAGTGGTTAGTAGTTAGTAGTAAGGAGTTAGTAGTTAGTAGTTAGTAGTTAGTAGTTAGTAGTTAGTAGTTAGTAGTTAGTAGTTAGTAGTTAGTAGTTAGTAGTTAGTAGTCAGTAGTTAGCAGTTAGTAGTTAGTAGTTAGTAGTTAGTAGTTAGTAGTTAGTAGTCAGTAGTTAGTAGTTAGTAGTTAGTAGTTAGTAGTTAGTAGTTAGTAGTTAGTAGTTAGTAGTCAGCAGTTAGTAGTTAGTAGTTAGTAGTTAGTAGTTAGTAGTTAGTAGTTAGTAGTCAGTAGTTAGTAGTTAGTAGTTGGTAGTTAGTAGTTAGTAGTCAATATGTAGTAGTTAATAGTTAGTAGTTAGCAGTTAGTAGTTAGTAGTTAGTAGTTAGTAGTTAGTAGTTAGTAATTAGTAGTTAGTAGTTAGTAGTTAGTAGTTAGTAGTTAGTAGTTAGTAGTTAGTAGTTAGTAGATAGTAGTTAGCAATTAGTAGTTAGTAGTCAGTAGTTAGTAGTTAGTAGTTAGTAGTTAGTAGTTAGTAGTTAGTAGTCAGTAGTTAGTAGTTAGTAGTTGGTAGTTAGTAGTTAGTAGTCAATATGTAGTAGTTAATAGTTAGTAGTTAGCAGTTAGTAGTTAGTAGTTAGTAGTTAATAGTTAGTAGTTAGCAGTTAGTAGTTAGTAGTTAGTAGTTAGTAGTTAGTAGTTAGTAATTAGTAGTTAGTAGTTAGTAGTTAGTAGTTAGTAGTTAGTAGTTAGTAGTTAGTAGTTAGTAGATAGTAGTTAGCAATTAGTAGTTAGTAGTCAGTAGTTAGTAGTTAGTAGTTAGTAGTTAGTAGTTAGTAGTTAGTAGTCAGTAGTTAGTAGTTAGTAGTCAGTAGTTAGTAGTTAGCAGTTAGTAGTTAGTAGTCAGTAGTTATTATTTAGTAGCTAGTAGTTAGTAGTTAGTAGTTAGTAGTTAGAAGTCAGTAGTTAGTAGTTAGTAGTTAGTAGTTAGTAGTTAGTAGTTAGTAGTTAGTAGTCAGCAGTTAGTGGTTAGTAGTTAGTAGTTAGTAGTTAGTAGTTAGTAGTTAGTAGTAAGTAGTTAGTAGTTAGTAGTCAGTAGTTAGTAGTTAGCAGTTAGTAGTTAGTAGTCAGTAGTTATTATTTAGTAGCTAGTAGTTAGTAGTTAGTAGTTAGTAGTTAGAAGTCAGTAGTTAGTAGTTAGTAGTTAGTAGTTAGTAGTTAGTAGTTAGTAGTTAGTAGTTAGTAGTCAGCAGTTAGTGGTTAGTAGTTAGTAGTTAGTAGTTAGTAGTCAGTAGTTAGTAGTTAGTAGTTAGCAGTTAGTAGTTAGTAGTTAGTAGTTATTAGTAGTATTTAGTGGTTAGTAGTTAGTAGTAAGGAGTTAGTAGTTAGTAGTTAGTAGTTAGTAGTTAGTAGTTAGTAGTTAGTAGTTAGTAGTTAGTAGTTAGTAGTTAGTAGTCAGTAGTTAGCAGTTAGTAGTTAGTAGTTAGTAGTTAGTAGTTAGTAGTTAGTAGTCAGTAGTTAGTAGTTAGTAGTTAGTAGTTAGTAGTTAGTAGTTAGTAGTTAGTAGTTAGTAGTCAGCAGTTAGTAGTTAGTAGTTAGTAGTTAGTAGTTAGTAGTTAGTAGTTAGTAGTCAGTAGTTAGTAGTTAGTAGTTGGTAGTTAGTAGTTAGTAGTCAATATGTAGTAGTTAATAGTTAGTAGTTAGCAGTTAGTAGTTAGTAGTTAGTAGTTAGTAGTTAGTAGTTAGTAATTAGTAGTTAGTAGTTAGTAGTTAGTAGTTAGTAGTTAGTAGTTAGTAGTTAGTAGTTAGTAGATAGTAGTTAGCAATTAGTAGTTAGTAGTCAGTAGTTAGTAGTTAGTAGTTAGTAGTTAGTAGTTAGTAGTTAGTAGTCAGTAGTTAGTAGTTAGTAGTTGGTAGTTAGTAGTTAGTAGTCAATATGTAGTAGTTAATAGTTAGTAGTTAGCAGTTAGTAGTTAGTAGTTAGTAGTTAATAGTTAGTAGTTAGCAGTTAGTAGTTAGTAGTTAGTAGTTAGTAGTTAGTAGTTAGTAATTAGTAGTTAGTAGTTAGTAGTTAGTAGTTAGTAGTTAGTAGTTAGTAGTTAGTAGTTAGTAGATAGTAGTTAGCAATTAGTAGTTAGTAGTCAGTAGTTAGTAGTTAGTAGTTAGTAGTTAGTAGTTAGTAGTTAGTAGTCAGTAGTTAGTAGTTAGTAGTTGGTAGTTAGTAGTTAGTAGTCAATATGTAGTAGTTAATAGTTAGTAGTTAGCAGTTAGTAGTTAGTAGTTAGTAGTTAGTAGTTAGTAGTCAGTAGTTAGTAGTTAGTAGTCAGCAGTTAGTGGTTAGTAGTTAGTAGTTAGTAGTTAGTAGTCAGTAGTTAGTAGTTAGTAGTTAGCAGTTAGTAGTTAGTAGTTAGTAGTTATTAGTAGTATTTAGTGTTTAGTAGTTAGTAGTAAGGAGTTAGTAGTTAGCAGTTAGTAGTTAGTAGTCAGTAGTTATTATTTAGTAGCTAGTAGTTATTAGTTAGTAGTTAGTAGTTAGAAGTCAGTAGTTAGTAGTTAGTAGTTAGTAGTTAGTAGTTAGTAGTTAGTAGTTAGTAGTTAGTAGTCAGCAGTTAGTGGTTAGTAGTTAGTAGTTAGTAGTTAGTAGTCAGTAGTTAGTAGTTAGTAGTTAGCAGTTAGTAGTTAGTAGTTAGTAGTCAGTAGTTAGTAGTTAGCAGTTAGTAGTTAGTAGTCAGTAGTTATTATTTAGTAGCTAGTAGTTAGTAGTTAGTAGTTAGTAGTTAGAAGTCAGTAGTTAGTAGTTAGTAGTTAGTAGTTAGTAGTTAGTAGTTAGTAGTTAGTAGTCAGCAGTTAGTGGTTAGTAGTTAGTAGTTAGTAGTTAGTAGTCAGTAGTTAGTAGTTAGTAGTTAGCAGTTAGTAGTTAGTAGTTAGTAGTTATTAGTAGTATTTAGTGGTTAGTAGTTAGTAGTAAGGAGTTAGTAGTTAGTAGTTAGTAGTTAGTAGTTAGTAGTTAGTAGTTAGTAGTTAGTAGTTAGTAGTTAGTAGTTAGTGGTCAGTAGTTAGCAGTTAGTAGTTAGTAGTTAGTAGTTAGTAGTTAGTAGTTAGTAGTCAGTAGTTAGTAGTTAGTAGTTAGTAGTTAGTAGTTAGTAGTTAGTAGTTAGTAGTTAGTAGTTAGTAGTCAGCAGTTAGTAGTTAGTAGTTAGTAGTTAGTAGTTAGTAGTTAGTAGTTAGTAGTTAGTAGTCAGTAGTTAGTAGTTAGTAGTTGGTAGTTAGTAGTTAGTAGTCAATATGTAGTAGTTAATAGTTAGTAGTTAGCAGTTAGTAGTTAGTAGTTAGTAGTTAGTAGTTAGTAGTTAGTAATTAGTAGTTAGTAGTTAGTAGTTAGTAGTTAGTAGTTAGTAGTTAGTAGTTAGTAGTTAGTAGATAGTAGTTAGCAATTAGTAGTTAGTAGCCAGTAGTTGGTAGTTAGTAGTTAGTAGTTAGTAGTTAGTAGTTAGTAGTTAGTAGTCAGTAGTTAGTAGTTAGTAGTTGGTAGTTAGTAGTTAGTAGTCAATATGTAGTAGTTAATAGTTAGTAGATAGTAGTTAGCAATTAGTAGTTAGTAGTCAGTAGTTAGTAGTTAGTAGTTAGTAGTTAGTAGTTAGTAGTTAGTAGTCAGTAGTTAGTAGTTAGTAGTTGGTAGTTAGTAGTTAGTAGTCAATATGTAGTAGTTAATAGTTAGTAGTTAGCAGTTAGTAGTTAGTAGTTAGTAGTTAGTAGTTAGTAGTCAGTAGTTAGTAGTTAGTAGTCAGCAGTTAGTGGTTAGTAGTTAGTAGTTAGTAGTTAGTAGTCAGTAGTTAGTAGTTAGTAGTTAGCAGTTAGTAGTTAGTAGTTAGTAGTTATTAGTAGTATTTAGTGTTTAGTAGTTAGTAGTAAGGAGTTAGTAGTTAGCAGTTAGTAGTTAGTAGTCAGTAGTTATTATTTAGTAGCTAGTAGTTATTAGTTAGTAGTTAGTAGTTAGAAGTCAGTAGTTAGTAGTTAGTAGTTAGTAGTTAGTAGTTAGTAGTTAGTAGTTAGTAGTTAGTAGTCAGCAGTTAGTGGTTAGTAGTTAGTAGTTAGTAGTTAGTAGTCAGTAGTTAGTAGTTAGTAGTTAGCAGTTAGTAGTTAGTAGTTAGTAGTCAGTAGTTAGTAGTTAGCAGTTAGTAGTTAGTAGTCAGTAGTTATTATTTAGTAGCTAGTAGTTAGTAGTTAGTAGTTAGTAGTTAGAAGTCAGTAGTTAGTAGTTAGTAGTTAGTAGTTAGTAGTTAGTAGTTAGTAGTTAGTAGTCAGCAGTTAGTGGTTAGTAGTTAGTAGTTAGTAGTTAGTAGTCAGTAGTTAGTAGTTAGTAGTTAGCAGTTAGTAGTTAGTAGTTAGTAGTTATTAGTAGTATTTAGTGGTTAGTAGTTAGTAGTAAGGAGTTAGTAGTTAGTAGTTAGTAGTTAGTAGTTAGTAGTTAGTAGTTAGTAGTTAGTAGTTAGTAGTTAGTAGTTAGTGGTCAGTAGTTAGCAGTTAGTAGTTAGTAGTTAGTAGTTAGTAGTTAGTAGTTAGTAGTCAGTAGTTAGTAGTTAGTAGTTAGTAGTTAGTAGTTAGTAGTTAGTAGTTAGTAGTTAGTAGTTAGTAGTCAGCAGTTAGTAGTTAGTAGTTAGTAGTTAGTAGTTAGTAGTTAGTAGTTAGTAGTTAGTAGTCAGTAGTTAGTAGTTAGTAGTTGGTAGTTAGTAGTTAGTAGTCAATATGTAGTAGTTAATAGTTAGTAGTTAGCAGTTAGTAGTTAGTAGTTAGTAGTTAGTAGTTAGTAGTTAGTAATTAGTAGTTAGTAGTTAGTAGTTAGTAGTTAGTAGTTAGTAGTTAGTAGTTAGTAGTTAGTAGATAGTAGTTAGCAATTAGTAGTTAGTAGCCAGTAGTTGGTAGTTAGTAGTTAGTAGTTAGTAGTTAGTAGTTAGTAGTTAGTAGTCAGTAGTTAGTAGTTAGTAGTTGGTAGTTAGTAGTTAGTAGTCAATATGTAGTAGTTAATAGTTAGTAGTTAGCAGTTAGTAGTTAGTAGTTAGTAGTTAGTAGTTAGTAGTTAGTAGTCAGTAGTTAGTAGTTAGTAGTTAGTAGTTAGTAATTAGTAGTTAGTAGTTAGTAGTTAGTAGTCAGCAGTTAGTAGTTAGTGGTTAGTAGTTAGTAGTTAGTAGTCAGTAGTTAGTAGTGAGCAATTAGTAGTTAGTAGTCAGTAGTTAGTAGTTAGTAGTTAGTAGTTAGTAGTTAGTAGTTAGTAGTTAGTAGTCAGTAGTTAGTAGTTAGTAGTTGGTAGTTAGTAGTTAGTAGTCAATATGTAGTAGTTAATGGTTAGTAGTTAGCAGTTAGTAGTTAGTAGTTAGTAGTTAGTAGTTAGTAGTTAGTAGTTAGAACTTAGTAGTTAGTAGTTAGTAGTTAGGAGTCAGCAGTTAGTAGTTAGTAGTTAGTAGTTAGTAGTTGTTAGTTAATAGTTGTTAGTTAGTAGTTAGTAGTTAGTAGTTAGTAGTTAGTAGTTAGTAGTTAGTAGTTAGTAGTTAGTAGTTAGTAGTCAGCAGTTAGTAGTTAGTAGTTAGTAGTTAGTAGTCAGTAGTTAGTAGTCAGTAGTTAGTAGTTAGCAGTTAGTAGTTAGCAGTTAGTAGTTAGTAGTCAGTAGTTAGTATTTAGTAGTTAGTAGTTAGTAGTTAGTAGTTAGTAGTTAGTAGTTGGTAGTTAGTAGTTAGTAGTCAGTAGTTAGTAGTTAGCAGTTGGTAGTTAGTAGTTAGTAGTCAATATGTAGTAGTTAATAGTCAGTAGTTAGCATTTAGTAGTTAGTAGTTAGTAGTTAGTAGTTAGTAGTTAGTAGTTAGTAGTCAGTAGTTAGTATTTAGTAGTTAGTCTTTAGTAGTTAGTAGTTAGTAGTCAGTAGTTAATAGTTAGTAGTTAGTAGTTAGTAGTTAGTAGTTAGTAGTTAGTAGTTAGTAGTCAGCAGTTAGTAGTTAGTAGTTAGTAGTTAGTAGTTAGTAGTCAGTAGTTAGTAGTTAGCAATTAGTAGTTAGTAGTCAGTAGTTAGTAGTTAGTAGTTAGTAGTTAGTAGTTAGTAGTTAGTAGTTAGTAGTTAGTAGTTAGTAGTCAGTAGTTAGTAGTTAGTAGTTGGTAGTTAGTAGTTAGTAGTCAATATGTAGTAGTTAATAGTTAGTAGTTAGCAGTTAGTAGTTAGTAGTTAGTAGTTAGTAGTTAGTAGTCAATATGTAGTAGTTAATAGTTAGTAGTTAGCAGTTAGTAGTTAGTAGTTAGTAGTTAATAGTTAGTAGTTAGCAGTTAGTAGTTAGTAGTTAGTAGTTAGTAGTTAGTAGTTAGTAATTAGTAGTTAGTAGTTAGTAGTTAGTAGTTAGTAGTTAGTAGTTAGTAGTTAGTAGATAGTAGTTAGCAATTAGTAGTTAGTAGTCAGTAGTTAGTAGTTAGTAGTTAGTAGTTAGTAGTTAGTAGTTAGTAGTTAGTAGTCAGTAGTTAGTAGTTAGTAGTTGGTAGTTAGTAGTTAGTAGTCAATATGTAGTAGTTAATAGTTAGTAGTTAGCAGTTAGTAGTTAGTAGTTAGTAGTTAGTAGTTAGTAGTTAGTAGTCAGTAGTTAGTAGTTAGTAGTCAGCAGTTAGTGGTTAGTAGTTAGTAGTTAGTAGTTAGTAGTCAGTAGTTAGTAGTTAGTAGTTAGCAGTTAGTAGTTAGTAGTTAGTAGTTATTAGTAGTATTTAGTGTTTAGTAGTTAGTAGTAAGGAGTTAGTAGTTAGCAGTTAGTAGTTAGTAGTCAGTAGTTATTATTTAGTAGCTAGTAGTTAGTAGTTAGTAGTTAGTAGTTAGAAGTCAGTAGTTAGTAGTTAGTAGTTAGTAGTTAGTAGTTAGTAGTTAGTAGTTAGTAGTTAGTAGTTAGTAGTCAGCAGTTAGTGGTTAGTAGTTAGTAGTTAGTAGTTAGTAGTCAGTAGTTAGTAGTTAGTAGTTAGCAGTTAGTAGTTAGTAGTTAGTAGTCAGTAGTTAGTAGTTAGCAGTTAGTAGTTAGTAGTCAGTAGTTATTATTTAGTAGCTAGTAGTTAGTAGTTAGTAGTTAGTAGTTAGAAGTCAGTAGTTAGTAGTTAGTAGTTAGTAGTTAGTAGTTAGTAGTTAGTAGTTAGTAGTCAGCAGTTAGTGGTTAGTAGTTAGTAGTTAGTAGTTAGTAGTCAGTAGTTAGTAGTTAGTAGTTAGCAGTTAGTAGTTAGTAGTTAGTAGTTATTAGTAGTATTTAGTGGTTAGTAGTTAGTAGTAAGGAGTTAGTAGTTAGTAGTTAGTAGTTAGTAGTTAGTAGTTAGTAGTTAGTAGTTAGTAGTTAGTAGTTAGTGGTCAGTAGTTAGCAGTTAGTAGTTAGTAGTTAGTAGTTAGTAGTTAGTAGTTAGTAGTCAGTAGTTAGTAGTTAGTAGTTAGTAGTTAGTAGTTAGTAGTTAGTAGTTAGTAGTTAGTAGTCAGCAGTTAGTAGTTAGTAGTTAGTAGTTAGTAGTTAGTAGTTAGTAGTTAGTAGTTAGTAGTCAGTAGTTAGTAGTTAGTAGTTGGTAGTTAGTAGTTAGTAGTCAATATGTAGTAGTTAATAGTTAGTAGTTAGCAGTTAGTAGTTAGTAGTTAGTAGTTAGTAGTTAGTAGTTAGTAATTAGTAGTTAGTAGTTAGTAGTTAGTAGTTAGTAGTTAGTAGTTAGTAGTTAGTAGATAGTAGTTAGCAATTAGTAGTTAGTAGTCAGTAGTTAGTAGTTAGTAGTTAGTAGTTAGTAGTCAGTAGTTAGTAGTCAGTAGTTAGTAGTTAGTAGTTGGTAGTTAGTAGTTAGTAGTCAATATGTAGTAGTTAATAGTTAGTAGTTAGCAGTTAGTAGTTAGTAGTTAGTAGTTAGTAGTTAGTAGTTAGTAGTTAGTAGTTAGTAGTCAGTAGTTAGTAGTTAGTAGTTAGTAGTTAGTAATTAGTAGTTAGTAGTTAGTAGTTAGTAGTCAGCAGTTAGTAGTTAGTGGTTAGTAGTTAGTAGTTAGTAGTCAGTAGTTAGTAGTTAGCAATTAGTAGTTAGTAGTCAGTAGTTAGTAGTTAGTAGTTAGTAGTTAGTAGTTAGTAGTTAGTAGTTAGTAGTCAGTAGTTAGTAGTTAGTAGTTGGTAGTTAGTAGTTAGTAGTCAATATGTAGTAGTTAATAGTTAGTAGTTAGCAGTTAGTAGTTAGTAGTTAGTAGTTAGTAGTTAGTAGTTAGTAGTTAGTAGTTAGAACTTAGTAGTTAGTAGTTAGTAGTTAGGAGTCAGCAGTTAGTAGTTAGTAGTTAGTAGTTAGTAGTTGTTAGTTAATAGTTGTTAGTTAGTAGTTAGTAGTTAGTAGTTAGTAGTTAGTAGTTAGTAGTTAGTAGTTAGTAGTTAGTAGTTAGTAGTTAGTAGTCAGCAGTTAGTAGTTAGTAGTTAGTAGTTAGTAGTCAGTAGTTAGTAGTCAGTAGTTAGTAGTTAGCAGTTAGTAGTTAGCAGTTAGTAGTTAGTAGTCAGTAGTTAGTATTTAGTAGTTAGTAGTTAGTAGTTAGTAGTTAGTAGTTAGTAGTTGGTAGTTAGTAGTTAGTAGTCAGTAGTTAGTAGTTAGCAGTTGGTAGTTAGTAGTTAGTAGTCAATATGTAGTAGTTAATAGTCAGTAGTTAGCAGTTAGTAGTTAGTAGTTAGTAGTTAGTAGTTAGTAGTCAGTAGTTAGTATTTAGTAGTTAGTCTTTAGTAGTTAGTAGTTAGTAGTCAGTAGTTAATAGTTAGTAGTTAGTAGTTAGAAGTTAGTAGTTAGTAGTTAGTAGTTAGTAGTCAGCAGTTAGTAGTTAGTAGTTAGTAGTTAGTAGTTAGTAGTTAGTAGTCAGTAGTTAGTAGTTAGCAATTAGTAGTTAGTAGTCAGTAGTTAGTAGTTAGTAGTTAGTAGTTAGTAGTTAGTAGTTAGTAGTTAGTAGTTAGTAGTCAGTAGTTAGTAGTTAGTAGTTGGTAGTTAGTAGTTAGTAGTCAATATGTAGTAGTTAATAGTTAGTAGTTAGCAGTTAGTAGTTAGTAGTTAGTAGTTAGTAGTTAGTAGTTAGAAGTTAGTAGTTAGTAGTTAGTAGTTAGTAGTCAGCAGTTAGTAGTTAGTAGTTAGTAGTTAGTAGTTATTAGTTAATAGTTGTTGGTTAGTAGTTAGTAGTTAGTAGTTAGTAGTTAGTAGTTAGTAGTTAGTAATTAGTAGTTAGTAGTTAGTAGTTAGTAGTTAGTAGTTAGTAGTTAGTAGTTAGTAGTTAGTAGTTAGTAGTTAGTAGTTAGTAGTTAGTAGTTAGTAGTTAGTAGTTAGTAGTTAGTAGTTAGTAGTTAGTAGTTAGTAGTTAGTAGTTAGTAGTTAGTAGTCAGTAGTTAGTAGTTAAAAGTTAGTAGTTAGTAGTCAGTAGTTAGTATTTAGTAGTTAGTAGTTAGTAGTTAGTAGTTAATAGTCAGTAGTTGGCAGTTAGTAGTTCGTAGTTAGTAGTTAGTAGTTAGTAGTTAGTAGTTAGTAGTTAGTAGTTAGTAGTTAGTAGTTAGTGGTCAGTAGTTAGTATTTAGTAGTTAGTCTTTAGTAGTTAGTAGTTAGTAGTTAGTAGTCAGTAGTTAGTAGTTAGTAGTTAGTAGTTAGTAGTTAGTAGTCAGCAGTTAGTAGTTAGTAGTTAGTAGTTAGTAGTTGGTAGTTAGTAGTTGGTAGTTAGTAGTCAGTAGTTAGTAGTTAGCAGTTAGTAGTAATAGTCAGTAGTTAGTAGTTAGTAGTCAGTAGTTAGTAGTTAGTAGTTGGTAGTTAGTAGTTAGTAGTCAATATGTAGTAGTTAATAGTTAGTAGTTAGCAGTTAGTAGTTAGTAGTTAGTAGTTAGTAGTTAGTAGTTAGTAGTTAGAAGTTAGTAGTTAGTAGTTAGTAGTTAGTAGTTAGTAGTCAGCAGTTAGTAGTTAGTAGTTATTAGTTAGTAGTTATTAGTTAGTAGTTAGTAGTTAGTAGTTAGTAGTTAGTAGTTAGTAGTTAGTAGTTAGTAGTCAGCAGTTAGTAGTTAGTAGTTAGTAGTTAGTAGTTAGTAGTTAGTAGTCAGTAGTTAGTAGTTAGCAGTTAGTAGTTAGTAGTCAGTAGTTAGTATTTAGTAGTTAGTAGTTAGTAGTTAGTAGTTAGTAGTTAGTAGTTGGTAGTTAGTAGTTAGTAGTCAGTAGTTAGTAGTTAGTAGTTGGTAGTTAGTAGTTAGTAGTCAATATGTAGTAGTTAATAGTTAGTAGTTAGCAGTTAGTAGTTAGTAGTTAGTAGTTAGTAGTTAGTAGTTAGTAGTTAGTAGTTAGTAGTTAGTAGTTAGTAGTTATTAGTTAGTAGTTAGTAGTTAGTAGTTAGTAGTTAGTAGCTAGTAGTCAGTAGTCAGTAGTTAGTATTTAGTAGTTAGTCGTTAGTAGTTAGTAGTTAGTAGTCAGTAGTTAGTAGTTAGTAGTTAGTAGTTAGTAGTTAGTAGTTAGTAGTTGTTAGTCAGCAGTTAGTAGTTAGTAGTTAGTAGTTAATAGTTAGTAGTTAGTAGTTAGTAGTTAGTAGTCAGTAGTTAGTAGTTAGTAGTTGGTAGTTAGTAGTTAGTAGTCAATATGTAGTAGTTAATAGTTAGTAGTTAGCAGTAAGTAGTTAGTAGTTAGTAGTTAGTAGTTAGTAGTTAGTAGTTAGTAGTTAGTAGTTAGTAGTTAGTAGTCAGTAGTTAGCATTTAGTAGTTAGTCGTTAGTAGTTAGTAGTTAGTAGTTAGTAGTTAGTAGTTAGTAGTTAGTAGTTAGTAGTTAGTAGTTAGTAGTCAGTAGTTAGTAGTTAGCAGTTAGCAGTTAGTAGTCAGTAGTTAGTATTTAGTAGTTAGTAGTTAGTAGTTAGTAGTTAGTAGTTAGTAGTCAGTAGTTAGTAGTTAGTAGTTGGTAGTTAGTAGTTAGTAGTCAGCAGTTAGTAGTTAGTAGTTAGTAGTTAGTAGTTAGTAGTTAGTAGTTAGTAGTCAGTAGTTAGTAGTTAGTAGTTAGTAGTTAGTAGTCAGTAGTTAGTAGTTAGCAGTTAGTAGTTAGTAGTCAGTAGTTAGTATTTAGTAGTCAGTAGTTAGTAGTTAGTAGTTAGTAGTTAGTAGTTGGTAGTTAGTAGTTAGTAGTCAGAAGTTAGTAGTTAGTAGTTGGTAGTTAGTAGTTAGTAGTCAATATGTAGTAGTTAATAGTTAGTAGTTAGCAGTTAGTAGTTAGTAGTTAGTAGTTAGTAGTTAGTAGTTAGTAGTTATTAGTTAGTAGTTAGTAGTTAGTAGTTAGTAGTCAGTAGTTAGTATTTAGTAGTTAGTCGTTAGTAGTTAGTAGTTAGTAGTCAGTAGTTAGTAGTTAGTAGTTAGTAGTTAGTAGTTAGTAGTTAGTAGTTAGTAGTTAGTAGTTAGTAGTCAGCAGTTAGTAGTTAGTAGTTAGTAGTTAGTAGTTAGTAGTTAGTAGTCAGTAGTTAGTAGTTAGTAGTTGGTAGTTAGTAGTTAGTAGTCAATATGTAGTAGTTAATAGTTAGTAGTTAGCAGTTAGTAGTTAGTAGTTAGTAGTTAGTAGTTAGTAGTTAGTAGTTAGTAGTTAGTAGTTAGTAGTTAGTAGTCAGTAGTTAGTATTTAGTAGTTAGTCGTTAGTAGTTAGTAGTTAGTAGTTAGTAGTTAGTAGTTAGTAGTTAGTAGTTAGTAGTCAGTAGTTACTGGTTAGCAGTTAGCAGTTAGTAGTCAGTAGTTAGTATTTAGTAGTTAGTAGTTAGTAGTTAGTAGTTAGTAGTCAGTAGTTAGTAGTTAGTAGTTGGTAGTTAGTAGTTATTAGTCAATATGTAGTAGTTAATAGTTAGTAGTTAGCAGTTAGTAGTTAGTAGTTAGTAGTTAGTAGTTAGAAGTTAGTAGTTAGCAGTTAGTAGTTAGTAGTCAGCAGTTAGTAGTTAGTAGTTATTAGTTAGTAGTTATTAGTTAGTAGTTAGTAGTTAGTAGTTAGTAGTTAGTAGTTAGTAGTTAGTAGTTAGTAGTTAGTAGTCAGCAGTTAGTAGTTAGTAGTTAGTAGTTAGTGGTTAGTAGTTAGTAGTCAGTAGTTAGTATTTAGTAGTTAGTAGTTAGTAGTTAGTAGTTAGTAGTTAGTAGTTAGTAGTTAGTAGTTGGTAGTTAGTAGTTAGTAGTCAGTAGTTAGTAGTTAGTAGTTGGTAGTTAGTAGTTAGTAGTCAACATGTAGTAGTTATTAGTTAGTAGTTAGCAGTTAGTAGTTAGTAGTTAGTAGTTAGTAGTTAGTAGTTAGTAGTTAGTAGTTAGTAGTTAGTAGTTAGTAGTCAGTAGTTAGTAGTTAGCAGTTAGCAGTTAGTAGTCAGTAGTTAGTATTTAGTAGTTAGTAGTTAGTAGTTAGTAGTTAGTAGTTAGTAGTCAGTAGTTAGTAGTTAGTAGTTGGTAGTTAGTAGTTAGTAGTCAGCAGTTAGTAGTTAGTAGTTAGTAGTTAGTAGTTAGTAGTTAGTAGTTAGTAGTCAGTAGTTAGTAGTTAGTAGTTAGTAGTTAGTAGTTAGTAGTCAGTAGTTAGTAGTTAGCAGTTAGTAGTTAGTAGTCAGTAGTTAGTATTTAGTAGTCAGTAGTTAGTAGTTAGTAGTTAGTAGTTGGTAGTTAGTAGTTAGTAGTCAGTAGTTAGTAGTTAGTAGTTGGTAGTTAGTAGTTAGTAGTCAATATGTAGTAGTTAATAGTTAGTAGTTAGCAGTTAGTAGTTAGTAGTTAGTAGTTAGTAGTTAGTAGTTAGTAGTTAGTAGTTAGTAGTTAGTAGTTATTAGTTAGTAGTTAGTAGTTAGTAGTTAGTAGTCAGTAGTTAGTATTTAGTAGTTAGTCGTTAGTAGTTAGTAGTTAGTAGTCAGTAGTTAGTAGTTAGTAGTTAGTAGTTAGTAGTTAGTAGTTAGTAGTCAGCAGTTAGTAGTTAGTAGTTAGTAGTTAGTAGTTAGTAGTTAGTAGTCAGTAGTTAGTAGTTAGTAGTTGGTAGTTAGTAGTTAGTAGTCAATATGTAGTAGTTAATAGTTAGTAGTTAGCAGTTAGTAGTTAGTAGTTAGTAGTTAGTAGTTAGTAGTTAGTAGTTAGTAGTTAGTAGTTAGTAGTTAGTAGTCAGTAGTTAGTATTTAGTAGTTAGTCGTTAGTAGTTAGTAGTTAGTAGTTAGTAGTTAGTAGTTAGTAGTTAGTAGTTAGTAGTCAGTAGTTACTGGTTAGCAGTTAGCAGTTAGTAGTCAGTAGTTAGTATTTAGTAGTTAGTAGTTAGTAGTTAGTAGTTAGTAGTCAGTAGTTAGTAGTTAGTAGTTGGTAGTTAGTAGTTATTAGTCAATATGTAGTAGTTAATAGTTAGTAGTTAGCAGTTAGTAGTTAGTAGTTAGTAGTTAGTAGTTAGAAGTTAGTAGTTAGCAGTTAGTAGTTAGTAGTCAGCAGTTAGTAGTTAGTAGTTATTAGTTAGTAGTTATTAGTTAGTAGTTAGTAGTTAGTAGTTAGTAGTTAGTAGTTAGTAGTTAGTAGTCAGCAGTTAGTAGTTAGTAGTTAGTAGTTAGTGGTTAGTAGTTAGTAGTCAGTAGTTAGTATTTAGTAGTTAGTAGTTAGTAGTTAGTAGTTAGTAGTTAGTAGTTAGTAGTTGGTAGTTAGTAGTTAGTAGTCAGTAGTTAGTAGTTAGTAGTTGGTAGTTAGTAGTTATTAGTCAACATGTAGTAGTTATTAGTTAGTAGTTAGCAGTTAGTAGTTAGTAGTTAGTAGTTAGTAGTTAGTAGTTAGTAGTTAGTAGTTAGTAGTTAGTAGTTAGTAGTTAGTAGTTAGTAGTTAGTAGTTAGCAGTTAGTAGTTATTAGTTATTAGTTAGTAGTTAGTAGTTAGTAGTTAGTAGTTAGTAGTCAGTAGTTAGTATTTAGTAGTTAGTCGTTAGTAGTTAGTAGTTAGTAGTCAGTAGTTAGTAGTTAGTAGTTAGTAGTTAGTAGTTAGTAGTTAGTAGTTAGTAGTTAGCAGTTAGTAGTTAGTAGTTGGTAGTTAGTAGTTAGTAGTCAGTAGTTAGTAGTTAGCAGTTAGTAGTTAGTAGTCAGTAGTTAGTATTTAGTATTTAGTAGTTAGTAGTTAGTAGTTAGTAGTCAGTAGTTAGTAGTTAGTAGTTGGTAGTTAGTAGTTAGTAGTCAATATGTAGTAGTTAATAGTTAGTAGTTAGCAGTTAGTAGTTAGTAGTTAGTAGATAGTAGTTAGTAGTTAGTAGTTAGTAGTTAGAAGTTAGTAGTTAGTAGTTAGTAGTTAGTAGTCAGCAGTTAGTAGTTGGTAGTTAGTAGTTAGTAGTTAGTAGTTATTAGTTAGTAGTTATTAGTTAGTAGTTAGTAGTTAGTAGTTAGTAGTTAGTAGTTAGTAGTTAGTAGTTAGTAGTTAGTAGTTAGTAGTTAGTAGTCAGCAGTTAGTAGTTAGTAGTTAGTAGTTAGTAGTTAGTAGTCAGTAGTTAGTGGTTAGCAGTTAGTAGTTAGTAGTCAGTAGTTAGTATTTAGTAGTTAGTAGTTAGTAGTTAGTAGTTAGTAGTCAGTAGTTAGTAGTTAGTAGTTGGTAGTTAGTAGTTAGTAGTCAATATGTAGTAGTTAATAGTTAGTAGTTAGCAGTTAGTAGTTAGTAGTTAGTAGTTAGTAGTTAGTAGTTAGTAGTTAGTAGTTCATAGTTAGTAGTTAGTAGTTAGTAGTCAGTAGTCAGTAGTTAGTATTTAGTAGTTAGTCGTTAGTAGTTAGTAGTTAGTAGTCAGTAGTTAGTAGTTACTAGTTAGTAGTTAGTAGTTAGCAGTTAGTAGTTAGTAGTTAGTAGTTGGTAGTTAGTAGTTAGTAGTCAGTAGTTAGTAGTTAGCAGTTAGTAGTTAGTAGTCAGTAGTTAGTATTTAGTAGTTAGTAGTTAGTAGTTAGTAGTCAGTAGTTAGTAGTTAGCAGTTAGTAGTTAGTAGTCAGTAGTTAGTATTTAGTAGTTAGTAGTTAGTAGTTAGTAGTCAGTAGTTAGTAGTCTGTAGTTGGTAGTTAGTAGTTAGTAGTCAATATGTAGTAGTTAATAGTTAGTAGTTAGCAGTTAGTAGTTAGTAGTTAGTAGTTAGTAGATAGTAGTTAGTAGTTAGTAGTTAGTAGTCAGTAGTCAGTAGTTAGTATTTAGTAGTTAGTCGTTAGTAGTTAGTAGTTAGTAGTCAGTAGTTAGTAGTTAGTAGTTAGTAGTTAGTAGTTAGTAGTTAGCAGTTAGTAGTTAGTAGTTAGTAGTTGATAGTTAGTAGTTAGTAGTCAGTAGTTAGTAGTTAGCAGTTAGTAGTTAGTAGTCAGTAGTTAGTATTTAGTAGTTAGTAGTTAGTAGTTAGTAGTTAGTAGTCAGTAGTTAGTAGTTAGTAGTTGGTAGTTAGTAGTTAGTAGTCAATATGTAGTAGTTAATAGTTAGTAGTTAGCAGTTAGTAGTTAGTAGTTAGTAGTTAGTAGATAGTATTTAGTAGTTAGTAGTTAGTAGTTAGTAGTTAGAAGTTAGTAGTTAGTAGTTAGTAGTTAGTAGTTAGTAGTCAGCAGTTAGTAGTTAGTAGTTAGTAGTTAGTAGTTAGTAGTTAGTAGTTAGTAGTTAGCAGTTAGTAGTTAGTAGTCAGTAGTTAGTATTTAGTAGTTAGTAGTTAGTAGTTAGTAGTTAGTAGTCAGTAGTTAGTAGTTAGTAGTTGGTAGTTAGTAGTTAGTAGTCAATATGTAGTAATTAATAGTTAGTAGTTAGCAGTTAGTAGTTAGTAGTTAGTAGATAGTAGTTAGTAGTTAGTAGTTAGTAGTTAGAAGTTAGTAGTTAGTAGTTAGTAGTTAGTAGTCAGCAGTTAGTAGTTGGTAGTTAGTAGTTAGTAGTTATTAGTTAGTAGTTATTAGTTAGTAGTTATTAGTTAGTAGTTAGTAGTTATTAGTTAGTAGTTAGTAGTTAGTAGTTAGTAGTTAGTAGTTAGTAGTTAGTAGTTAGTAATCAGCAGTTAGTAGTTAGTAGTTAGTAGTTAGTAGTTAGTAGTCAGTAGTTAGTGGTTAGCAGTTAGTAGTTAGTAGTCAGTAGTTAGTATTTAGTAGTTAGTAGTTAGTAGTTAGTAGTCAGTAGTCAGTAGTTAGTAGTTAGTAGTTGGTAGTTAGTAGTTAGTAGTCAATATGTAGTAGTTAATAGTTAGTAGTTAGCAGTTAGTAGTTAGTAGTTAGTAGTTAGTAGTTAGTAGTTAGTAGTTAGTAGTTCATAGTTAGTAGTTAGTAGTTAGTAGTCAGTAGTCAGTAGTTAGTATTTAGTAGTTAGTCGTTAGTAGTTAGTAGTTAGTAGTCAGTAATTAGTAGTTAGTAGTTAGTAGTTAGTAGTTAGCAGTTAGTAGTTAGTAGTTAGTAGTTGGTAGTTAGTAGTTAGTAGTCAGTAGTTAGTAGTTAGCAGTTAGTAGTTAGTAGTCAGTAGTTAGTATTTAGTAGTTAGTAGTTAGTAGTTAGTAGTCAGTAGTTAGTAGTCTGTAGTTGGTAGTTAGTAGTTAGTAGTCAATATGTAGTAGTTAATAGTTAGTAGTTAGCAGTTAGTAGTTAGTAGTTAGTAGTTAGTAGATAGTAGTTAGTAGTTAGCAGTTAGTAGTTAGTAGTTAGTAATTAGTAGTTAGTAGTTAGTAGTTGGTAGTTATTAGTTAGTAGTTAGTAGTTAGTAGTCAGTAGTCAGTAGTTAGTATTTAGTAGTTAGTCGTTAGTAGTTAGTAGTTAGTAGTCAGTAGTTAGTAGTTAGTAGTTAGTAGTTAGTAGTTAGCAGTTAGTAGTTAGTAGTTAGTAGTTGATAGTTAGTAGTTAGTAGTCAGTAGTTAGTAGTTAGCAGTTAGTAGTTAGTAGTCAGTAGTTAGTATTTAGTAGTTAGTAGTTAGTAGTTAGTAGTTAGTAGTCAGTAGTTAGTAGTTAGTAGTTGGTAGTTAGTAGTTAGTAGTCAATATGTAGTAGTTAATAGTTAGTAGTTAGCAGTTAGTAGTTAGTAGTTAGTAGTTAGTAGATAGTATTTAGTAGTTAGTAGTTAGTAGTTAGTAGTTAGAAGTTAGTAGTTAGTAGTTAGTAGTTAGTAGTTAGTAGTCAGCAGTTAGTAGTTAGTAGTTAGTAGTTAGTAGTTATTAGTTAGTAGTTATTAGTTAGTAGTTATTAGTTAGTAGTTAGTAGTTAGTAGTCAGCAGTTAGTAGTTAGTAGTTAGTAGTTAGTAGTTAGTAGTTATTAGTTAGTAGTTATTAGTTAGTAGTTAGTAGTTAGTAGATAGTAGTTAGTAGTTAGTAGTTAGTAGTTAGAAGTTAGTAGTTAGTAGTTAGTAGTTAGCAGTTAGTAGTCTGCAGTTAGTAGTTAGTAGTTAGTAGTTAGTAGTTAGTAGTTATTAGTTAGTAGTTATTAGTTAGTAGTTTGTAGTTAGTAGTTAGTAGTTAGTAGTTAGTAGTTTGTAGTTAGTAGTTAGTAGTCAGCAGTTAGTAGTTAGTAGTTAGTAGTTAGTAGTTAATAGTCAGTAGTTAGTGGTTAGCAGTTAGTAGTTAGTAGTCAGTAGTTAGTATTTAGTAGTTAGTAGTTAGTAGTTAGTAGTTAGTAGTTAGTAGTCAGTAGTTAGTAGTTAGTAGTTGGTAGTTAGTAGTTAGTAGTCAATATGTAGTAGTTAATAGTTAGTAGTTAGCAGTTAGTAGTTAATAGTTAGTAGTTAGTAGTTAGTAGTTAGTGGTTAGTAGTTAGTAGTTAGTAGTTAGTAGTTAGTAGTTATTAGTTAGTAGTTAGTAGTTAGTAGTTAGAAGTTAGTAGTTAGTAGTCAGTAGTTAGCATTTAGTAGTTAGTCGTTAGTAGTTAGTAGTTGGTAGTCAGTAGTTACTAGTTAGTAGTTAGTAGTTAGTAGTTAGTAGTTAGTAGTTAGCAGTTAGTAGTTAGTAGTTAGTAGTTGGTAGTTAGTAGTTAGTAGTCAGTAGTTAGTAGTTAGCAGTTAGTAGTTAGTAGTCAGTAGTTAGTATTTAGTAGTTAGTAGTTAGTAGTTAGTAGTTAGTAGTTAGTAGTCAGTAGTTAGTAGTTAGTAGTTGGTAGTTAGTAGTTAGTAGTCAATATGTAGTAGTTATTAGTTAGTAGTTAGCAGTTAGTAGTTAGTAGTTAGTAGTTAGTAGATAGTAGTTAGTAGTTAGTAGTTAGAAGTTAGTAGTTAGTAGTCAGTAGTTAGTAGTTAGTAGTCAGCAGTTAGTAGTTAGTAGTTAGTAGTTAGTAGTTAGTAGTTATTAGTTAGTAGTTATTAGTTAGTAGTTAGTAGTTAGTAGTTAGTAGTTAGTAGTCAGCAGTTAGTAGTTAGTAGTTAGTAGTTAGTAGTTAGTAGTCAGTAGTTAGTGGTTAGCAGTTAGTAGTTAGTAGTTCGTAGTTAGTAGTTAGTAGTCAATATGTAGTAGTTAATAGTTAGTAGTTAACAGTTAGTAGTTAGTAGTTAGTAGTTAGTAGTCAGTAGTTAGTAGTTAGTAGTTCGTAGTTAGTAGTTAGTAGTCAATATGTAGTAGTTAATAGTTAGTAGTTAACAGTTAGTAGTTAGTAGTTAGTAGTTAGTAGTTAGTAGTTAGTAGTTAGTAGTTAGTAGTTAGTAGTTAGTAGTTAGTATTTAGTAGTTAGTAGTTATTAGTTAGTAGTTAGTAGTTAGTAGTTAGTACTTAGTAGTCAGTAGTTAGTAGTTAGTAGTTAGTAGTTAGTAGTCAGTAGTTAGTAGTTAGTAGTTAATAGTTAGTAGTTAGTAGTTAGTATTTAGTAGTTAGTAGTTAGTAGTTAGTAGTTAGTAGTCAGCAGTTAGTAGTTAGTAGTCAGTAGTTATTATTTAGTAGTTAGTAGTTAGTAGTTAGTAGTTAGTAGTCAGTAGTTAGTAGTTAGTAGTTCGTAGTTAGTAGTTAGTAGTTAGTAGTTAGTAGTCAGTAGTTAGTGGTTAGCAGTTAGTAGTTAGTAGTTCGTAGTTAGTAGTTAGTAGTCAATATGTAGTAGTTAATAGTTAGTAGTTAACAGTTAGTAGTTAGTAGTTAGTAGTTAGTAGTCAGTAGTTAGTAGTTAGTAGTTCGTAGTTAGTAGTTAGTAGTCAATATGTAGTAGTTAATAGTTAGTAGTTAACAGTTAGTAGTTAGTAGTTAGTAGTTAGTAGTTAGTAGTTAGTAGTTAGTAGTTAGTAGTTAGTAGTTAGTAGTTAGTAGTCAGTAGTTAGTAGTTAGTAGTTAGTAGTTAGTAGTCAGTAGTTAGTAGTTAATAGTTAGTAGTTAGTAGTTAGTAGTTAGTAGTTAGTAGTTAGTAGTTAGTAGTTAGTAGTCAGCAGTTAGTAGTTAGTAGTTAGTAGTTAGTAGTTAGTAGTTAGTAGTTAGTAGTTAGTAGTTAGTAGTCAGTAGTTAGTAGTTAGTATTTAGTAGTTATTAGTCAGTAGTTAGTAGTTAGTATTTAGTAGTTAGTAGTTATTAGTTAGTAGTTAGTAGTTAGTAGTTAGTACTTAGTAGTCAGTAGTTAGTAGTTAGTAGTTAGTAGTTAGTAGTTAGTAGTCAGCAGTTAGTAGTTAGTAGTTAGTAGTTATTAGTTAGTAGTTATTAGTTAGTAGTTAGTAGTTAGTAGTTAGTAGTTAGTAGTTAGTAGTTAGTAGTCAGTAGTTAGTGGTTAGCAGTTAGTAGTTAGTAGTTCGTAGTTAGTAGTTAGTAGTCAATATGTAGTAGTTAATAGTTAGTAGTTAACAGTTAGTAGTTAGTAGTTAGTAGTTAGTAGTCAGTAGTTAGTAGTTAGTAGTTCGTAGTTAGTAGTTAGTAGTCAATATGTAGTAGTTAATAGTTAGTAGTTAACAGTTAGTAGTTAGTAGTTAGTAGTTAGTAGTTAGTAGTTAGTAGTTAGTAGTTAGTAGTTAGTAGTTAGTAGTTAGTATTTAGTAGTTAGTAGTTATTAGTTAGTAGTTAGTAGTCAGTAGTTAGTACTTAGTAGTCAGTAGTTAGTAGTTAGTAGTTAGTAGTTAGTAGTCAGTAGTTAGTAGTTAGTAGTTAATAGTTAGTAGTTAGTAGTTAGTAGTTAGTAGTTAGTAGTTAGTAGTTAGTAGTTAGTAGTCAGCAGTTAGTAGTTAGTAGTCAGTAGTTATTATTTAGTAGTTAGTAGTTAGTAGTTAGTAGTTAGTAGTCAGTAGTTAGTAGTTAGTAGTTCGTAGTTAGTAGTTAGTAGTCAATATGTAGTAGTTAATAGTTAGTAGTTAACAGTTAGTAGTTAGTAGTTAGTAGTTAGTAGTTAGTAGTTAGTAGTTAGTAGTTAGTAGTTAGTAGTTAGTAGTTAGTAGTTAGTAGTCAGTAGTTAGTAGTTAGTAGTTAGTAGTTAATAGTTAGTAGTTAACAGTTAGTAGTTAGTAGTTAGTAGTTAGTAGTCAGTAGTTAGTAGTTAGTAGTTCGTAGTTAGTAGTTAGTAGTCAATATGTAGTAGTTAATAGTTAGTAGTTAACAGTTAGTAGTTAGTAGTTAGTAGTTAGTAGTTAGTAGTTAGTAGTTAGTAGTTAGTAGTTAGTAGTTAGTAGTTAGTATTTAGTAGTTAGTAGTTATTAGTTAGTAGTTAGTAGTCAGTAGTTAGTACTTAGTAGTCAGTAGTTAGTAGTTAGTAGTTAGTAGTTAGTAGTCAGTAGTTAGTAGTTAGTAGTTAATAGTTAGTAGTTAGTAGTTAGTAGTTAGTAGTTAGTAGTTAGTAGTTAGTAGTTAGTAGTCAGCAGTTAGTAGTTAGTAGTCAGTAGTTATTATTTAGTAGTTAGTAGTTAGTAGTTAGTAGTTAGTAGTCAGTAGTTAGTAGTTAGTAGTTCGTAGTTAGTAGTTAGTAGTCAATATGTAGTAGTTAATAGTTAGTAGTTAACAGTTAGTAGTTAGTAGTTAGTAGTTAGTAGTTAGTAGTTAGTAGTTAGTAGTTAGTAGTTAGTAGTTAGTAGTTAGTAGTTAGTAGTCAGTAGTTAGTAGTTAGTAGTTAGTAGTTAGTAGTCAGTAGTTAGTAGTTAATAGTTAGTAGTTAGTAGTTAGTAGTTAGTAGTTAGTAGTTAGTAGTTAGTAGTCAGCAGTTAGTAGTTAGTAGTTAGTAGTTAGTAGTTAGTAGTTAGTAGTTAGTAGTTAGTAGTTAGTAGTCAGTAGTTAGTAGTTAGTATTTAGTAGTTAGTAGTCAGTAGTTAGTAGTTAGTATTTAGTAGTTAGTAGTTATTAGTTAGTAGTTAGTAGTTAGTAGTTAGTACTTAGTAGTCAGTAGTTAGTAGTTAGTAGTTAGTAGTTAGTAGTTAGTAGTCAGCAGTTAGTAGTTAGTAGTTAGTAGTTATTAGTTAGTAGTTATTAGTTAGTAGTTAGTAGTTAGTAGTTAGTAGTTAGTAGTTAGTAGTTAGTAGTCAGTAGTTAGTAGTTAGTAGTTAGTAGTTAGTAGTTAGTAGTCAGCAGTTAGTAGTTAGTAGTTAGTAGTTATTAGTTAGTAGTTAGTAGTTAGTAGTTAGTAGTTAGTAGTTAGTAGTTAGTAGTTAGTAGTTAGTAGTTAGTAGTCAGTAGTTAGTAGTTAGTAGTTAGTAGTTAGTAGTCAGTAGTTAGTAGTTAGTAGTTAATAGTTAGTAGTTAGTAGTTAGTAGTTAGTAGTTAGTAGTTAGTAGTTAGTAGTTAGTAGTCAGCAGTTAGTAGTTAGTAGTTAGTAGTTAGTAGTTAGTATTTAGTAGTTAGTAGTTAGTAGTCAGTAGTTAGTAGTTAGTAGTTAGTAGTTAGTAGTCAGTAGTTAGTAGTTAGTATTTAGTAGTTAGTAGTTATTAGTTAGTAGTTAGTAGTTAGTAGTTAGTATTTAGTAGTTAGTAGTTAGTAGTTAGTAGTTAGTAGTTAGTAGTTAGTAGTCAGCAGTTAGTAGTTAGTAGTTAGTAGTTATTAGTTAGTAGTTAGTAGTCTGTAGTTGGTAGTTAGTAGTTAGTAGTCAATATGTAGTAGTTAATAGTTAGTAGTTAGCAGTTAGTAGTTAGTAGTTAGTAGTTAGTAGATAGTAGTTAGTAGTTAGCAGTTAGTAGTTAGTAGTTAGTAATTAGTAGTTAGTAGTAAGTAGTTAGTAGTTATTAGTTAGTAGTTAGTAGTAAGTAGTTAGTAGTTAGTAGTTAGTAGTCAGTAGTCAGTAGTTAGTATTTAGTAGTTAGTCGTTAGTAGTTAGTAGTTAGTAGTCAGTAGTTAGTAGTTAGTAGTTAGTAGTTAGTAGTTAGTAGTTAGCAGTTAGTAGTTAGTAGTTAGTAGTTGATAGTTAGTAGTTAGTAGTCAGTAGTTAGTATTTAGTAGTTAGTAGTTAGTAGTTAGTAGTTAGTAGTCAGTAGTTAGTAGTTAGTAGTTGGTAGTTAGTAGTTAGTAGTCAATATGTAGTAGTTAATAGTTAGTAGTTAGCAGTTAGTAGTTAGTAGTTAGTAGTTAGTAGATAGTATTTAGTAGTTAGCAGTTAGTAGTTAGTAGTTAGTAGTTGGTAGTTAGTAGTTAGTAGTCAGTAGTTAGTAGTTAGCAGTTAGTAGTTAGTAGTCAGTAGTTAGTATTTAGTAGTTAGTAGTTAGTAGTCAGTAGTTAGTAGTCTGTAGTTGGTAGTTAGTAGTTAGTAGTCAATATGTAGTAGTTAGTAGTTAGCAGTTAGTAGTTAGTAGTTAGTAGTTAGTAGATAGTAGTTAGTAGTTAGCAGTTAGTAGTTAGTAGTTAGTAGTTAGTAGTCAGCAGTTAGTAGTTAGTAGTTAGTAGTTATTAGTTAGTAGTTAGTAGTCTGTAGTTGGTAGTTAGTAGTTAGTAGTCAATATGTAGTAGTTAATAGTAAGTAGTTAGCAGTTAGTAGTTAGTAGTTAGTATTTAGTAGTCAGTAGTTAGTAGTTAGTAGTTAGTAGTTAGTAGTTAGTAGTTAGTAGTTAGTAGTCAGCAGTTAGTAGTTAGTAGTTAGTAGTTATTAGTTAGTAGTTAGTAGTCTGTAGTTGGTAGTTAGTAGTTAGTAGTCAATATGTAGTAGTTAATAGTTAGTAGTTAGCAGTTAGTAGTTAGTAGTTAGTAGTTAGTAGATAGTAGTTAGTAGTTAGCAGTTAGTAGTTAGTAGTTAGTAATTAGTAGTTATTAGTTAGTAGTTAGTAGTTATTAGTTAGTAGTTAGTAGTAAGTAGTTAGTAGTTAGTAGTTAGTAGTCAGTAGTCAGTAGTTAGTATTTAGTAGTTAGTCGTTAGTAGTTAGTAGTTAGTAGTCAGTAGTTAGTATTTAGTAGTTAGTAGTTAGTAGTTAGTAGTTAGTAGTCAGTAGTTAGTAGTTAGTAGTTGGTAGTTAGTAGTTAGTAGTCAATATGTAGTAGTTAATAGTTAGTAGTTAGCAGTTAGTAGTTAGTAGTTAGTAGTTAGTAGATAGTATTTAGTAGTTAGCAGTTAGTAGTTAGTAGTTAGTAGTTGGTAGTTAGTAGTTAGTAGTCAGTAGTTAGTAGTTAGCAGTTAGTAGTTAGTAGTCAGTAGTTAGTATTTAGTAGTTAGTAGTTAGTAGTTAGTAGTTAGTAGTCAGTAGTTAGTAGTCTGTAGTTGGTAGTTAGTAGTTAGTAGTCAATATGTAGTAGTTAGTAGTTAGCAGTTAGTAGTTAGTATTTAGTAGTTAGTAGATAGTAGTTAGTAGTTAGCAGTTAGTAGTTAGTAGTTAGTAGTTAGTAATTAGTAGTTAGTAGTTAGTAGTTAGTAGTTATTAGTTAGTAGTTAGTAGTTAGTAGTTAGTAGTTAGTAGTCAGTAGTCAGTAGTTAGTATTTAGTAGTTAGTCGTTTGTAGTTAGTAGTTAGTAGTCAGTAGTTAGTAGTTAGTAGTTAGTAGTTAGTAGTTAGTAGTTAGCAGTTAGTAGTTAGTAGTTAGTAGTTGATAGTTAGTAGTTAGTAGTCAGTAGTTAGTAGTTAGCAGTTAGTAGTTAGTAGTCAGTAGTTAGTATTTAGTAGTTAGTAGTTAGTAGTTAGTAGTCAATATGTAGTAGTTAATAGTTAGTAGTTAGCAGTTAGTAGTTAGTAGTTAGTAGTTAGTAGATAGTATTTAGTAGTTAGCAGTTAGTAGTTAGTAGTTAGTAGTTGGTAGATAGTAGTTAGTAGTCAGTAGTTAGTAGTTAGCAGTTAGTAGTTAGTAGTCAGTAGTTAGTATTTAGTAGTTAGTAGTTAGTAGTTAGTAGTTAGTAGTCAGTAGTTAGTAGTCTGTAGTTGGTAGTTAGTAGTTAGTAGTCAATATGTAGTAGTTAGTAGTTAGCAGTTGGTAGTTAGTATTTAGTAGTTAGTAGATAGTAGTTAGTAGTTAGCAGTTAGTAGTTAGTAGTTAGTAATTAGTAGTTAGTAGTTAGTAGTTAGTAGTTATTAGTTAGTAGTTAGTAGTTAGTAGTTAGTAGTTAGTAGTTAGTAGTCAGTAGTCAGTAGTTAGTATTTAGTAGTTAGTCGTTAGTAGTTAGTAGTTAGTAGTCAGTAGTTAGTAGTTAGTAGTTAGTAGTTAGTAGTTAGTAGTTAGCAGTTAGTAGTTAGTAGTTAGTAGTTGATAGTTAGTAGTTAGTAGTCAGTAGTTAGTAGTTAGCAGTTAGTAGTTAGTAGTCAGTAGTTAGTATTTAGTAGTTAGTAGTTAGTAGTTAGTAGTTAGTAGTCAGTAGTTAGTAGTTAGTAGTTGGTAGTTAGTAGTTAGTAGTCAATATGTAGTAGTTAATAGTTAGTAGTTAGCAGTTAGTAGTTAGTAGTTAGTAGTTAGTAGATAGTATTTAGTAGTTAGTAGTTAGTAGTTAGTAGTTAGAAGTTAGTAGTCAATATGTAGTAGTTAATAGTTAGTAGTTAGCAGTTAGTAGTTAGTAGTTAGTAGTTAGTAGATAGTATTTAGTAGTTAGCAGTTAGTAGTTAGTAGTTAGTAGTTGGTAGTTAGTAGTTAGTAGTCAGTAGTTAGTAGTTAGCAGTTAGTAGTTAGTAGTCAGTAGTTAGTATTTAGTAGTTAGTAGTTAGTAGTTAGTAGTTAGTAGTCAGTAGTTAGTAGTCTGTAGTTGGTAGTTAGTAGTTAGTAGTCAATATGTAGTAGTTAGTAGTTAGCAGTTAGTAGTTAGTATTTAGTAGTTAGTAGATAGTAGTTAGTAGTTAGCAGTTAGTAGTTAGTAGTTAGTAATTAGTAGTTAGTAGTTAGTAGTTAGTAGTTATTAGTTAGTAGTTAGTAGTTAGTAGTTAGTAGTTAGTAGTCAGTAGTTAGTATTTAGTAGTTAGTAGTTAGTAGTTAGTAGTTAGTAGTCAGTAGTTAGTAGTCTGTAGTTGGTAGTTAGTAGTTAGTAGTCAATATGTAGTAGTTAGTAGTTAGCAGTTAGTAGTTAGTATTTAGTAGTTAGTAGTTAGTATTTAGTAGTTAGTCGTTAGTAGTTAGTAGTTAGTAGTCAGTAGTTAGTAGTTAGTAGTTAGTAGTTAGTAGTTAGTAGTTAGCAGTTAGTAGTTAGTAGTTAGTAGTTGATAGTTAGTAGTTAGTAGTCAGTAGTTAGTAGTTAGCAGTTAGTAGTTAGTAGTCAGTAGTTAGTATTTAGTAGTTAGTAGTTAGTAGTTAGTAGTTAGTAGTTAGTAGTCAGTAGTTAGTAGTTAGTAGTTGGTAGTTAGTAGTTAGTAGTCAATATGTAGTAGTTAATAGTTAGTAGTTAGCAGTTAGTAGTTAGTAGTTAGTAGTTAGTAGATAGTATTTAGTAGTTAGTAGTTAGTAGTTAGTAGTTAGAAGTTAGTAGTTAGTAGTTAGTAGTTAGTAGTTAGTAGTCAGCAGTTAGTAGTTAGTAGTTAGTAGTTAGTAGTTAGTAGTTAGCAGTTAGTAGTTAGTAGTTAGTAGTTGATAGTTAGTAGTTAGTAGTCAGTAGTTAGTAGTTAGCAGTTAGTAGTTAGTAGTCAGTAGTTAGTATTTAGTAGTTAGTAGTTAGTAGTTAGTAGTTAGTAGTCAGTAGTTAGTAGTTAGTAGTTGGTAGTTAGTAGTTAGTAGTCAATATGTAGTAGTTAATAGTTAGTAGTTAGCAGTTAGTAGTTAGTAGTTAGTAGTTAGTAGATAGTATTTAGTAGTTAGTAGTTAGTAGTTAGTAGTTAGAAGTTAGTAGTTAGTAGTTAGTAGTTAGTAGTTAGTAGTCAGCAGTTAGTAGTTAGTAGTTAGTAGTTAGTAGTTAGTAGTTAGTAGTTATTAGTTAGTAGTTATTAGTTAGTAGTTAGTAGTTAGTAGTCAGCAGTTAGTAGTTAGTAGTTAGTAGTTAGTAGTTAGTAGTTATTAGTTAGTAGTTATTAGTTAGTAGTTAGTAGTTAGTAGATAGTAGTTGGTAGTTAGTAGTTAGTAGTTAGAAGTTAGTAGTTAGTAGTTAGTAGTTAGTAGTTAGTAGTCTGCAGTTAGTAGTTAGTAGTTAGTAGTTAGTAGTTAGTAGTTATTAGTTAGTAGTTATTAGTTAGTAGTTTGTAGTTAGTAGTTAGTAGTTAGTAGTTAGTAGTTAGTAGTTAGTAGTTAGTAGTTAGTAGTTAGCAGTTAGTAGTTAGTAGTTAGTAGTTAGTAGTTAGTAGTCAGTAGTTAGTGGTTAGCAGTTAGTAGTTAGTAGTCAGTAGTTAGTATTTAGTAGTTAGTAGTTAGTAGTTAGTAGTTAGTAGTTAGTAGTCAGTAGTTAGTAGTTAGTAGTTGGTAGTTAGTAGTTAGTAGTCAATATGTAGTAGTTAATAGTTAGTAGTTAGCAGTTAGTAGTTAATAGTTAGTAGTTAGTAGTTAGTAGTTAGTAGTTAGTAGTTAGTAGTTATTAGTTAGTAGTTAGTAGTTAGTAGTTAGAAGTTAGTAGTTAGTAGTCAGTAGTTAGTATTTAGTAGTTAGTCGTTAGTAGTTAGTAGTTAGTAGTCAGTAGTTACTAGTTAGTAGTTAGTGGTTAGTAGTTAGTAGTTAGTAGTTAGCAGTTAGTAGTTAGTAGTTAGTAGTTGGTAGTTAGTAGTTAGTAGTCAGTAGTTAGTAGTTAGCAGTTAGTAGTTAGTAGTCAGTAGTTAGTATTTAGTAGTTAGTAGTTAGTAGTTAGTAGTTAGTAGTTAGTAGTCAGTAGTTAGTAGTTAGTAGTTGGTAGTTAGTAGTTAGTAGTCAATATGTAGTAGTTATTAGTTAGTAGTTAGCAGTTAGTAGTTAGTAGTTACTAGTTAGTAGATAGTAGTTAGTAGTTAGTAGTTAGTAGTTAGAAGTTAGTAGTTAGTAGTTAGTAGTTAGTAGTTAGTAGTTAGTAGTCAGCAGTTAGTAGTTAGTAGTTAGTAGTTAGTAGTTAGTAGTTATTAGTTAGTAGTTATTAGTTAGTAGTTAGTAGTTAGTAGTTAGTAGTTAGTAGTCAGCAGTTAGTAGTTAGTAGTTAGTAGTTAGTAGTCAGTAGTTAGTGGTTAGCAGTTAGTAGTTAGTAGTTCGTAGTTAGTAGTTAGTAGTCAATATGTAGTAGTTAATAGTTAGTAGTTAACAGTTAGGTTAGTAGTTAGTAGTTAGTAGTTAGTAGTCAGTAGTTAGTAGTTAGTAGTTCGTAGTTAGTAGTTAGTAGTCAATATGTAGTAGTTAATAGTTAGTAGTTAACAGTTAGTAGTTAATAGTTAGTAGTTAGTAGTTAGTAGTTAGTAGTTAGTAGTTAGTAGTTATTAGTTAGTAGTTAGTAGTTAGTAGTTAGAAGTTAGTAGTTAGTAGTCAGTAGTTAGTATTTAGTAGTTAGTCGTTAGTAGTTAGTAGTTAGTAGTCAGTAGTTACTAGTTAGTAGTTAGTGGTTAGTAGTTAGTAGTTAGTAGTTAGCAGTTAGTAGTTAGTAGTTAGTAGTTGGTAGTTAGTAGTTAGTAGTCAGTAGTTAGTAGTTAGCAGTTAGTAGTTAGTAGTCATTAGTTAGTATTTAGTAGTTAGTAGTTAGTAGTTAGTAGTTAGTAGTTAGTAGTTGGTAGTTAGTAGTTAGTAGTCAATATGTAGTAGTTAGCAGTTAGTAGTTAGAAGTTAGTAGTTAGTAGTTAGTAGTTAGTAGTTAGTAGTCAGCAGTTAGTAGTTAGTAGTTAGTAGTTAGTAGTTAGTAGTTAGTAGTTATTAGTTAGTAGTTATTAGTTAGTAGTTAGTAGTTAGTAGTTAGTAGTTAGTAGTCAGCAGTTAGTAGTTAGTAGTTAGTAGTTAGTAGTCAGTAGTTAGTGGTTAGCAGTTAGTAGTTAGTAGTTCGTAGTTAGTAGTTAGTAGTCAATATGTAGTAGTTAATAGTTAGTAGTTAACAGTTAGTAGTTAGTAGTTAGTAGTTAGTAGTCAGTAGTTAGTAGTTAGTAGTTCGTAGTTAGTAGTTAGTAGTCAATATGTAGTAGTTAATAGTTAGTAGTTAACAGTTAGTAGTTAGTAGTTAGTAGTTAGTAGTTGGTAGTTAGTAGTTAGTAGTCAGTAGTTAGTAGTTAGCAGTTAGTAGTTAGTAGTCAGTAGTTAGTATTTAGTAGTTAGTAGTTAGTAGTTAGTAGTTAGTAGTTAGTAGTCAGTAGTTAGTAGTTAGTAGTTGGTAGTTAGTAGTTAGTAGTCAATATGTAGTAGTTATTAGTTAGTAGTTAGCAGTTAGTAGTTAGTAGTTAGTAGTTAGTAGATAGTAGTTAGTAGTTAGTAGTTAGTAGTTAGAAGTTAGTAGTTAGTAGTTAGTAGTTAGTAGTTAGTAGTTAGTAGTCAGCAGTTAGTAGTTAGTAGTTAGTAGTTAGTAGTTAGTAGTTATTAGTTAGTAGTTATTAGTTAGTAGTTAGTAGTTAGTAGTTAGTAGTTAGTAGTCAGCAGTTAGTAGTTAGTAGTTAGTAGTTAGTAGTCAGTAGTTAGTGGTTAGCAGTTAGTAGTTAGTAGTTCGTAGTTAGTAGTTAGTAGTCAATATGTAGTAGTTAATAGTTAGTAGTTAACAGTTAGTAGTTAGTAGTTAGTAGTTAGTAGTCAGTAGTTAGTAGTTAGTAGTTCGTAGTTAGTAGTTAGTAGTCAATATGTAGTAGTTAATAGTTAGTAGTTAACAGTTAGTAGTTAGTAGTTAGTAGTTAGTAGTTAGTAGTTAGTAGTTAGTAGTTAGTAGTTAGTAGTTAGTAGTTAGTAGTTAGTATTTAGTAGTTAGTAGTTATTAGTTAGTAGTTAGTAGTTAGTAGTTAGTACTTAGTAGTCAGTAGTTATTAGTTAGTAGTTAGTAGTTAGTAGTCAGTAGTTAGTAGTTAGTAGTTAATAGTTAGTAGTTAGTAGTTAGTAGTTAGTAGTTAGTAGTTAGTAGTTAGTAGTCAGCAGTTAGTAGTTAGTAGTCAGTAGTTATTATTTAGTAGTTAGTAGTTAGTAGTTAGTAGTTAGTAGTCAGTAGTTAGTAGTTAGTAGTTCGTAGTTATTAGTTAGTAGTCAATATGTAGTAGTTAATAGTTAGTAGTTAACAGTTAGTAGTTAGTAGTTAGTAGTTAGTAGTTAGTAGTTAGTAGTTAGTAGTTAGTAGTTAGTAGTCAGTAGTTAGTAGTTAGTAGTTAGTAGTTAGTAGTCAGTAGTTAGTAGTTAGTAGTTGATAGTTAGTAGTTAGTAGTTAGTAGTTAGTAGTTAGTAGTTAGTAGTTAGTAGTTAGTAGTCAGCAGTTAGTAGTTAGTAGTTAGTAGTTAGTAGTTAGTAGTTAGTAGTTAGTAGTTAGTAGTCAGTAGTTAGTAGTTAGTACTTAGTAGTCAGTAGTCAGTAGTTAGTAGTTAGTATTTAGTAGTTAGTAGTTATTAGTTAGTAGTTAGTAGTTAGTAGTTAGTACTTAGTAGTCAGTAGTTAGTAGTTAGTAGTTAGTAGTTAGTAGTTAGTAGTTAGTAGTCAGCAGTTAGTAGTTAGTAGTTAGTAGTTATTAGTTAGTAGTTATTAGTTAGTAGTTAGTAGTTAGTAGTTAGTAGTTAGTAGTTAGTAGTCACTAGTTAGTAGTTAGTAGTTAGTAGTTAGTAGTTAGTAGTTAGTAGTCAGCAGTTAGTAGTTAGTAGTTAGTAGTTATTAGTTAGTAGTTAGTAGTTAGTAGTTAGTAGTTAGTAGTTAGTAGTTAGTAGTTAGTAGTTAGTAGTTAGTAGTCAGTAGTTAGTAGTTAGTAGTTAGTAGTTAGTAGTCAGTAGTTAGTAGTTAGTAGTTAATAGTTAGTAGTTAGTAGTTAGTAGTTAGTAGTTAGTAGTTAGTAGTTAGTAGTCAGCAGTTAGTAGTTCGTAGCTGGTAGTTAGTAGTTAGTAGTTAGTAGTTAGTAGTTAGTAGTCAGTAGTTAGTAGTTAGTAGTTAGTAGTTAGTAGTCAGTAGTTAGTAGTTAGTATTTAGTAGTTAGTAGTTATTAGTTATTAGTTAGTAGTTAGTAGTTAGTAGTTAGTACTTAGTAGTCAGTAGTTAGTAGTTAGTAGTTAGTAGTTAGTAGTTAGTAGTCAGCAGTTAGTAGTTAGTAGTTAGTAGTTATTAGTTAGTAGTTATTAGTTAGTAGTTAGTAGTTAGTAGTTAGTAGTTAGTAGTTAGTAGTCAGTAGTTAGTAGTTAATAGTTAGTAGTTAGTAGTTAGTAGTCAGCAGTTAGTAGTTAGTAGTTAGTAGTTATTAGTTAGTAGTTATTAGTTAGTAGTTAGTAGTTAGTAGTTAGTAGTTAGTAGTTAGTAGTTAGTAGTTAGTAGTTAGTAGTCAGTAGTTAGTAGTTAGTAGTTAGTAGTTAGTAGTTAGTAGTTAGTAGTTAGTAGTTAGTAGTTAGTAGTTAGTAGTTAGTAGTTAGTGGTTAGTAGTTAGTAGTCAGCAGTTAGTTGTTAGTAGTAAGTAGTTAGTAGTCAGTAGTTAGTAGTTAGCAGTTAGTAGTTAGTAGTCAGTAGTTAGTATTTAGTAGTTAGTAGTTAGTAGTTAGTAGTTAGTAGTCAGTAGTTAGTAGTTAGTAGTTGGTAGTTAGTAGTTAGCAGTCAATATGTAGTAGTTAATAGTTAGTAGTTAGCAGTTAGTAGTTAGTAGTTAGTAGTTAGTAGTTAGTAGTTAGTAGTTAGTAGTTAGTAGTTAGTAGTTAGTAGTTAGTAGTTAGTAGTTAGTAGTTAGTAGTTAGTAGTTAGTAGTTAGTAGTTAGTAGTCAGTAGTTAGTATTTAGTAGTTAGTCGTTAGTAGTTAGTAGTTAGTAGTTAGTAGTTAGTAACTAGTAGTTAGTAGTTAGTAGTTAGTAGTTAGTAGTTAGTAGTTAGTAGTTAGTAGTTAGTAGTTAGTAGTTAGTAGTCAGCAGTTAGTAGTTAGTAGTTAGTAGTTAGTAGTTAGTGGTTAGTAGTCAGTAGTTAGTAGTTAGCAGTTAGTAGTTAGTAGTCAGTAGTTAGTATTTAGTAGTTAGTATTTAGTAGTTAGTAGTTAGTAGTTAGTAGTTAGTAGTCAGTAGTTAGTTTTTAGTATTTAGTAGTTAGTAGTTAGTAGTCAGTAGTTAGTAGTTAGTATTTAGTAGTTAGTAGTTATTAGTTAGTAGTTAGTAGTTAGTAGTTAGTACTTAGTAGTCAGTAGTTAGTAGTTAGTAGTCAGTAGTTAGTAGTTAGTAGTTGGTAGTTAGTAGTTAGCAGTCAATATGTAGTAGTTAATAGTTAGTAGTTAGTAGTTAGTAGTTAGTAGTTAGTAGTTAGTAGTTAGTAGTTAGTAGTTAGTAGTTAGTAGTTAGTAGTTAGTAGTTAGTAGTTAGTAGTTAGTAGTTAGTAGTTAGTAGTTAGTAGTCAGTAGTTAGTATTTAGTAGTTAGTCGTTAGTAGTTAGTAGTTAGTAGTTAGTAGTTAGTAACTAGTAGTTAGTAGTTAGTAGTTAGTTGTTAGTAGTTAGTAGTTAGTAGTTAGTAGTTAGTAGTTAGTAGTTAGTAGTCAGCAGTTAGTAGTTAGTAGTTAGTAGTTAGTAGTTAGTGGTTAGTAGTCAGTAGTTAGTAGTTAGCAGTTAGTAGTTAGTAGTCAGTAGTTAGTATTTAGTAGTTAGTATTTAGTAGTTAGTAGTTAGTAGTTAGTAGTTAGTAGTCAGTAGTTAGTTTTTAGTATTTAGTAGTTAGTAGTTAGTAGTCAGTAGTTAGTAGTTAGTATTTAGTAGTTAGTAGTTATTAGTTAGTAGTTAGTAGTTAGTAGTTAGTAGTTATTAGTTAGTACTTATTAGTTAGTAGTTAGTAGTTAGTAGTTAGTAGTTAGTAGTTAGTAGTTAGTAGTTAGTAGTTAGTAGTTAGTAGTTAGTAGTTAGTAGTTAGTAGTTAGTAGTCAGTAGTTAGTAGTTAGTAGTTAGTAGTTAGTAGTTAGTAGTTAGTAGTTAGTAGTTAGTAGTTAGTAGTTAGTAGTTAGTGGTTAGTAGTTAGTAGTCAGCAGTTAGTTGTTAGTAGTTAGTAGTTAGTAGTCAGTAGTTAGTAGTTAGCAGTTAGTAGTTAGTAGTCAGTAGTTAGTATTTAGTAGTTAGTAGTTAGTAGTTATTAGTTAGTAGTTAGTAGTTAGTAGTTAGTAGTTAGTAGTTAGTAGTCAGTAGTTAGCAGTTAGTAGTTAGTAGTTAGTAGTCAGTAGTTAGTAGTTAGTAGTTAGTAGTTAGTAGTTAGTAACTAGTAGTTAGTAGTTAGTAGTTAGTAGTTAGTAGTTAGTAGTTAGTAGTTAGTAGTTAGTAGTTAGTAGTTAGTAGTCAGCAGTTAGTAGTTAGTAGTTAGTAGTTAGTAGTAAGTGGTTAGTAGTCAGTAGTTAGTAGTTAGCAGTTAGTAGTTAGTAGTCAGTAGTTAGTATTTAGAAGTTAGTATTTAGTAGTTAGTAGTTAGTAGTTAGTAGTTAGTAGTCAGTAGTTAGTTTTTAGTATTTAGTAGTTAGTAGTTAGTAGTCAGTAGTTAGTAGTTAGTATTTAGTAGTTAGTAGTTATTAGTTAGTAGTTAGTAGTTAGTAGTTAGTAGTTATTAGTTAGTAGTTATTAGTTAGTAGTTAGTAGTTAGTAGTTAGTAGTTAGTAGTTAGTAGTTAGTAGTTAGTAGTTAGTAGTTAGTAGTTAGTAGTTAGTAGTTAGTAGTCAGTAGTTAGTAGTTAGTAGTTAGTAGTTAGTAGTTAGTAGTTAGTAGTTAGTAGTTAGTAGTTAGTAGTTAGTAGTTAGTAGTTAGTGGTTAGTAGTTAGTAGTCAGCAGTTAGTTGTTAGTAGTTAGTAGTTAGTAGTCAGTAGTTAGTAGTTAGCAGTTAGTAGTTAGTAGTCAGTAGTTAGTATTTAGTAGTTAAAAGTTAGTAGTTAGTAGTTAGTAGTCAGTAGTTAGTAGTTAGTAGTTGGTAGTTAGTAATTAGCAGTCAATATGTAGTAGTTAATAGTTCGTAGTTAGCAGTTAGTAGTTAGTAGTTAGTAGTTAGTAGTTAGTAGTTAGTAGTTAGTAGTTAGTAGTTAGTAGTTAGTAGTTAGTAGTTAGTAGTTAGTAGTTAGTAGTTAGTAGTTAGTAGTTAGTAGTTAGTAGTCAGTAGTTAGTATTTAGTAGTTAGTCGTTAGTAGTTAGTAGTTAGTAGTTAGTAGTTAGTAACTAGTAGTTAGTAGTTAGTAGTTAGTAGTTAGTAGTTAGTAGTTAGTAGTTAGTAGTTAGTAGTTAGTAGTCAGCAGTTAGTAGTTAGTAGTTAGTAGTTAGTAGTTAGTGGTTAGTAGTCAGTAGTTAGTAGTTAGCAGTTAGTAGTTAGTAGTCAGTAGTTAGTATTTAGTAGTTAGTAGTTAGTAGTTAGTAGTTAGTAGTCAGTAGTTAGTTTTTAGTATTTGGTAGTTAGTAGTTATTAGTTAGTAGTTAGTAGTTAGTAGTCAGTAGTTAGTAGTTAGTAGTTAGTAGTTATTAGTTAGTAGTTAGTAATTAGTAGTCAGTAGTCAGTAGTTAGTAGTTAGTAGTTAGTGGTTAGTAGTCAGTAGTTAGTAGTTAGTAGTTAGTAGTTAGTAGTTAGTAGTTAGTAGTTAGTAGTTAGTAGTTAGTAGTTAGTAGTTAGTAGTTAGTAGTTAGTAGTTAGTAGTTAGTAGTTAGTAGTTAGTAGTCAGCAGTTAGTAGTTAGTAGTTAGTAGTTATTAGTTAGTAGTTAGTAGTTAGTAGTTAGTAGTTAGTAGTTAGTAGTTAGTAGTTAGTAGTTAGTAGTTAGTAGTTAGTAGTTAGTAGTTAGTAGTTAGTAGTTAGTAGTTAGTAGTTAGTAGTTAGTAGTCAGTAGTTAGTAGTTAGTAGTTAGTAGTTAGTAGTTAGTAGTTAGTAGTTAGTAGTTAGTAGTTAGTAGTTAGTAGTTAGTAGTTAGTAGTTAGTAGTTAGTAGTTAGTAGTTAGTAGTTAGTAGTTAGTAGTTAGTAGTTAGTAGTTAGTAGTTAGTAGTTAGTAGTTAGTAGTTAGTAGTTAGTAGTTAGTAGTTAGTAGTCAGCAGTTAGTTGTTAGTAGTTAGTAGTTAGTAGTCAGTAGTTAGCAGTTAGTAGTTAGTAGTTAGTAGTTAGTAGTTAGTAGTTAGTAGTTAGTAGTTAGTAGTTAGTAGTTAGTAGTTAGTAGTTAGTAGTTAGTAGTTAGTAGTTAGTAGTTAGTAGTTAGTAGTTAGAAGTCAGTAGTTAGTATATAGTAGTTAGTCGTTAGTAGTTAGTAGTTAATATAGTAGTCAGCAGTTAGTTGTTAGTAGTTAGTAGTTAGTAGTCAGTAGTTAGTAGTTAGTAGTCAGTAGTTAGTAGTTAGCAGTTAGTAGTTAGTAGTTAGTAGTTAGTAGTTAGTAGTTAGTAGTTAGTAGTTAGTAGTTAGTAGTTAGTAGTTAGTAGTCAGCAGTTAGTAGTTAGTAGTTAGTAGTTATTAGTTAGTAGTTAGTAGTTAGTAGTTAGTAGTTAGTAGTTAGTAGTTAGTAGTTAGTAGTTAGTAGTCAGTATTTAGCAGTTAGTAGTTAGTAGTTAGTAGTTAGTAGTTAGTAGTCAGTAGTTAGTAGTTAGTAGTTAGTAGTTAGTAGTTAGTAGTTAGTAGTTAGTAGTTAGTAGTTAGTAGTTAGTAGTTAGTAGTTAGTAGTTAGTAGTTAGTAGTTAGTAGTTAGTAGTCAGCAGTTAGTAGTTAGTAGTTAGTGGTTAGTAGTTAGTAGTTAGTAGTTAGCAGTTAGTAGTTAGTAGTTAGTAGTTAGTAGTTAGTAGTTAGTAGTTAGTAGTTAGTAGTTAGTAGTTAGAAGTCAGTAGTTAGTATATAGTAGTTAGTCGTTAGTAGTTAGTAGTTAGTAGTTAGTAGTTAGTAGTCAGGAGTTAGTTGTTAGTAGTTAGTAGTTAGTAGTCAGTAGTTAGTAGTTAGCAGTCAGTAGTTAGTAGTCAGTAGTTAGTATTTAGTAGTTAGTAGTTAGTAGTTAGTAGTTAGTGGTTAGTAGTCAGTAGTTAGTAGTTAGCAGTTAGTAGTTAGTAGTCAGTAGTTAGTATTTAGTAGTTAGTAGTTAGTAGTTAGTAGTTAGTAGTCAGTAGTTAGTATTTAGTATTTGGTAGTTAGTAGTTATTAGTTAGTAGTTAGTAGTTAGTAGTCAGTAGTTAGTAGTTAGTAGTTAGTAGTTAGTAGTTATTAGTTAGTAGTTATTAGTTAGTAATTAGTAGTCAGTAGTCAGTAGTTAGTAGTTAGTAGTTAGTGGTTAGTAGTCAGTAGTTAGTAGTTAGTAGTTAGTAGTTAGTAGTTAGTAGTTAGTAGTTAGTAGTTAGTAGTTAGTAGTTAGTAGTTAGTAGTTAGTAGTTAGTAGTTAGTAGTTAGTAGTTAGTAGTTAGTAGTTAGTAGTCAGTAGTTAGTATTTAGTAGTTAGTCGTTAGTAGTTAGTAGTTAGTAGTTAGTAGTTAGTAACTAGTAGTTAGTAGTTAGTAGTTAGTAGTTAGTAGTTAGTAGTTAGTAGTTAGTAGTTAGTAGTTAGTAGTCAGCAGTTAGTAGTTAGTAGTTAGTAGTTAGTAGTTAGTGGTTAGTAGTCAGTAGTTAGTAGTTAGCAGTTAGTAGTTAGTAGTCAGTAGTTAGTATTTAGTAGTTAGTAGTTAGTAGTTAGTAGTTAGTAGTCAGTAGTTAGTTTTTAGTATTTGGTAGTTAGTAGTTATTAGTTAGTAGTTAGTAGTTAGTAGTCAGTAGTTAGTAGTTAGTAGTTAGTAGTTATTAGTTAGTAGTTAGTAATTAGTAGTCAGTAGTCAGTAGTTAGTAGTTAGTAGTTAGTGGTTAGTAGTCAGTAGTTAGTAGTTAGTAGTTAGTAGTTAGTAGTTAGTAGTTAGTAGTTAGTAGTTAGTAGTTAGTAGTTAGTAGTTAGTAGTTAGTAGTTAGTAGTTAGTAGTCAGCAGTTAGTAGTTAGTAGTTAGTAGTTATTAGTTAGTAGTTAGTAGTTAGTAGTTAGTAGTTAGTAGTTAGTAGTTAGTAGTTAGTAGTTAGTAGTTAGTAGTTAGTAGTTAGTAGTTAGTAGTTAGTAGTTAGTAGTTAGTAGTTAGTAGTTAGTAGTCAGTAGTTAGTAGTTAGTAGTTAGTAGTTAGTAGTTAGTAGTTAGTAGTTAGTAGTTAGTAGTTAGTAGTTAGTAGTTAGTAGTTAGTAGTTAGTAGTTAGTAGTTAGTAGTTAGTAGTTAGTAGTTAGTAGTTAGTAGTTAGTAGTTAGTAGTTAGTAGTTAGTAGTTAGTAGTTAGTAGTTAGTAGTTAGTAGTCAGCAGTTAGTTGTTAGTAGTTAGTAGTTAGTAGTCAGTAGTTAGCAGTTAGTAGTTAGTAGTTAGTAGTTAGTAGTTAGTAGTTAGTAGTTAGTAGTTAGTAGTTAGTAGTTAGTAGTTAGTAGTTAGTAGTTAGTAGTTAGTAGTTAGTAGTTAGTAGTTAGTAGTTAGTAGTTAGAAGTCAGTAGTTAGTATATAGTAGTTAGTCGTTAGTAGTTAGTAGTTAATATAGTAGTCAGCAGTTAGTTGTTAGTAGTTAGTAGTTAGTAGTCAGTAGTTAGTAGTTAGTAGTCAGTAGTTAGTAGTTAGCAGTTAGTAGTTAGTAGTTAGTAGTTAGTAGTTAGTAGTTAGTAGTTAGTAGTTAGTAGTTAGTAGTTAGTAGTTAGTAGTCAGCAGTTAGTAGTTAGTAGTTAGTAGTTATTAGTTAGTAGTTAGTAGTTAGTAGTTAGTAGTTAGTAGTTAGTAGTTAGTAGTTAGTAGTTAGTAGTCAGTATTTAGCAGTTAGTAGTTAGTAGTTAGTAGTTAGTAGTTAGTAGTCAGTAGTTAGTAGTTAGTAGTTAGTAGTTAGTAGTTAGTAGTTAGTAGTTAGTAGTTAGTAGTTAGTAGTTAGTAGTTAGTAGTTAGTAGTTAGTAGTTAGTAGTCAGCAGTTAGTAGTTAGTAGTTAGTAGTTAGTAGTTAGTAGTTAGTAGTTAGCAGTTAGTAGTTAGTAGTTAGTAGTTAGTAGTTAGTAGTTAGTAGTTAGTAGTTAGTAGTTCGTAGTTAGTAGTTAGAAGTCAGTAGTTAGTATATAGTAGTTAGTCGTTAGTAGTTAGTAGTTAGTAGTTAGTAGTTAGTAGTCAGGAGTTAGTTGTTAGTAGTTAGTAGTTAGTAGTCAGTAGTTAGTAGTTAGCAGTCAGTAGTTAGTAGTCAGTAGTTAGTATTTAGTAGTTAGTAGTTAGTAGTTAGTAGTTAGTGGTTAGTAGTCAGTAGTTAGTAGTTAGCAGTTAGTAGTTAGTAGTCAGTAGTTAGTATTTAGTAGTTAGTAGTTAGTAGTTAGTAGTTAGTAGTCAGTAGTTAGTATTTAGTATTTGGTAGTTAGTAGTTATTAGTTAGTAGTTAGTAGTTAGTAGTCAGTAGTTAGTAGTTAGTAGTTAGTAGTTAGTAGTTATTAGTTAGTAGTTATTAGTTAGTAATTAGTAGTCAGTAGTCAGTAGTTAGTAGTTAGTAGTTAGTGGTTAGTAGTCAGTAGTTAGTAGTTAGTAGTTAGTAGTTAGTGGTTATTAGTTAGTAGTTAGTAGTTAGTAGTTAGTAATTAGTAGTCAGTTGTTAGTAGTTAGTAGTTAGTAGTTAGTAGTTAGTAGTTAGTAGTTAGTAGTTAGTAGTTAGTAGTTAGTAGTTAGCAGTCAGCAGTTAGTAGTTAGTAGTTAGTAGTTATTAGTTAGTAGTTAGTAGTTAGTAGTTAGTAGTTAGTAGTTAGTAGTTAGTAGTTAGTAGTTAGTAGTTAGTAGTTAGTAGTCAGTAGTTAGCAGTTAGTAGTTAGTAGTTAGTAGTTAGTAGTCAGTAGTCAGTAGTTAGTAGTTAGTAGTTAGTAGTTAGTAGTTAGTAGTTAGTAGTTAGTAGTTAGTAGTTAGTAGTTAGTAGTTAGTAGTTAGTAGTTAGTAGTTAGTAGTTAGTAGTTAGTAGTCAGCAGTTAGTTGTTAGTAGTTAGTAGTTAGTAGTCAGTAGTAAGTAGTTAGCAGTTAGTAGTTAGTAGTCAGCAGTTAGCAGTTAGTAGTTGGTAGTTAGTAGTTAGTAGTCAATATGTAGTAGTTAATAGTTAGTAGTTAGCAGTTAGTAGTTAGTAGTTAGTAGTTAGTAGTTAGTAGTTAGTAGTTAGTAGTTAGTAGTTAGTAGTTAGTAGTCAGTAGTTAGTATATAGTAGTTAGTCGTTAGTAGTTAGTAGTTAGTAGTTAGTAGTCAGCAGTTAGTTGTTAGTAGTTAGTAGTTAGTAGTCAGTAGTTAGTAGTTAGCAGTCAGTAGTTAGTAGTCAGTAGTTAGTATTTAGTAGTTAGTAGTTAGTAGTTAGTAGTTAGTAGTCAGTTGTTAGTAGTTAGTAGTTGGTAGTTAGTAGTTAGTAGTCAATTTGTAGTAGTTAATAGTTAGTAGTTAGCAGTTAGTAGTTAGTAGTTAGTAGTTAGTAGTTCGTAGTTAGTAGTTAGTAGTTAGTAGTTAGTAGTTAGTAGTTAGTAGTTATTAGTTAGTAGTCAGCAGTTAGTAGTTAGTAGTTAGTAATTATTAGTTAGTAGTTATTAGTTAGTAGTTAGTAGTTAGTAGTTAGTAGTTAGTAGTTAGTAGTTAGTAGTCAGTAGTTAGCAGTTAGTAGTTAGTAGTTAGTAGTTAGTAGTTAGTAGTCAGTAGTCAGTAGTTAGTAGTTAGTAGTTAGTAGTTAGTAGTTAGTAGTTAGTAGTCAGCAGTTAGTTGTTAGTAGTTAGTAGTTAGTAGTCAGTAGTTAGTAGTTAGCAGTTAGTAGTTAGTAGTCAGTAGTTAGTATTTAGTAGTTAGTAGTTAGTAGTTAGTAGTTAGTAGTTAGTAGTCAGTAGTTAGTAGTTAGTAGTTGGTAGTTAGTAGTTAGTAGTCAATATGTAGTAGTTAATAGTTCGTAGTTAGCAGTTAGTAGTTAGTAGTTAGTAGTTAGTAGTTACTAGTTAGTAGTTAGTAGTTAGTAGTAAGTAGTTAGTAGTTAGTAGTCAGTAGTTAGTATTTAGTAGTTAGTCGTTAGTAGTAGAGTAGTTAGTAGTTAGTAGTCAGTAGTTAGTAGTTAATAGTTAGTAGTTAGTAGTTAGTAGTTAGTAGTTAGTAGTTAGTAGTTAGTAGTTAGTAGTTAGTAGTTAGTAGTTAGTAGTTATTAGTTAGTAGTCAGCAGTTAGTAGTTAGTAGTTAGTAATTATTAGTTAGTAGTTATTAGTTAGTAGTTAGTAGTTAGTAGTTAGTAGTTAGTAGTTAGTAGTTAGTAGTTAGTAGTTAGTAGTCAGTAGTTAGCAGTTAGTAGTTAGTAGTTAGTAGTTAGTAGTTAGTAGTCAGTAGTCAGTAGTTAGTAGTTAGTAGTTAGTAGTTAGTAGTTAGTAGTTAGTAGTTAGTAGTCAGCAGTTAGTTGTTAGTAGTTAGTAGTTAGTAGTCAGTAGTTAGTAGTTAGCAGTTAGTAGTTAGTAGTCAGTAGTTAGTATTTAGTAGTTAGTAGTTAGTAGTTAGTAGTTAGTAGTCAGTAGTTAGTAGTTAGTAGTTGGTAGTTAGTAGTTAGTAGTCAATATGTAGTAGTTAATAGTTCGTAGTTAGCAGTTAGTAGTTAGTAGTTAGTAGTTAGTAGTTACTAGTTAGTAGTTAGTAGTTAGTAGTAAGTAGTTAGTAGTTAGTAGTCAGTAGTTAGTATTTAGTAGTTAGTCGTTAGTAGTAGAGTAGTTAGTAGTTAGTAGTCAGTAGTTAGTAGTTAATAGTTAGTAGTTAGTAGTTAGTAGTTAGTAGTTAGTAGTTAGTAGTTAGTAGTTAGTAGTTAGTAGTTAGTAGTTAGTAGTTAGTAGTTAGTAGTTAGTAGTTAGTAGTTAGTAGTTAGTAGTTAGTAGTCAGCAGTTAGTAGTTAGTAGTTAAAAGTTAGTAGTTAGTAGTTAGTAGTCAGTAGTTAGTAGTTAGCAGTTAGTAGTTAGTAGTCAGTAGTTAGTTTTTAGTAGTTAGTAGTTAGTAGTTAGTAGTTAGTAGTCAGTAGTTAGTAGTTAGTATTTGGTAGTTAGTAGTTAGTAGTCAATATGTAGTAGTTAATAGTTAGTAGTTAGCAGTTAGTAGTTAGTAGTTAGTAGTTAGTAGTTAGAAGCTAGTAGTTAGTATTTAGTAGTTAGTAGTTAGTGGTTAGTAGTCAGTAGTTAGTAGTTAGTATTTGGTAGTTAGTAGTTAGTAGTCAATATGTAGTAGTTAATAGTTAGTAGTTAGCAGTTAGTAGTTAGTAGTTAGTAGTTAGTAGTTTGTAGTTAGTAGTCAGTAGTTAGTAGTTAGTAGTTAGTAGTTAGTAGTTAGTAGTTAGTAGTTAGTAGTTAGTAGTTAGTAGTTAGTAGTTAGTAGTTAGTAGTCAGCAGTTAGTTGTTAGTAGTTAGTAGTTAGTAGTTAGTAGTTAGTAGTTAGTAGTTAGTAGTTAGTAGTTAGTAGTTAGTAGTTAGTAGTTAGTAGTTAGTAGTTAGTAGTTAGTAGTTAGTAGTTAGTAGTTAGTAGTCAGCAGTTAGTTGTTAGTAGTTAGTAGTTAGTAGTCAGTAGTTAGTAGTTAGTAGTTAGTAGTTAATAGTTAGTAGTTAGTAGTTAGTAGTTAGTAGTTAGTAGTTAGTAGTCAGCAGTTAGTTGTTAGTAGTTAGTAGTTAGTAGTTAGTAGTTAGTAGTTAGTAGTTAGTAGTTAGTAGTTAGTAGTTAGTAGTTAGTAGTTAGTAGTTAGTAGTTAGTAGTTAGTAGTTAGTAGTTAGTAGTTAGTAGTTAGTAGTTAGTAGTTAGTAGTTAGCAGTTAATAGTTAGTAGTTAGTAGTCAGCAGTTAGTTGTTAGTAGTTAGTAGTTAGTAGTCAGTAGTTAGTAGTTAGCAGTTAGTAGTTAGTAGTCAGTAGTTAGTATTTAGTAGTTAGTAGTTAGTAGTTAGTAGTTAGTAGTCAGTAGTTAGTAGTTAGTAGTTGGTAGTTAGTAGTTAGTAGTCAATATGTAGTAGTTAATAGTTCGTAGTTAGCAGTTAGTAGTTAGTAGTTAGTAGTTACTAGTTAGTAGTTAGTAGTTAGTAGTTAGTAGTTAGTAGTTAGTAGTCAGTAGTTAGTATTTAGTAGTTAGTCGTTAGTAGTTAGTAGTTAGTAGTTAGTAGTCAGTAGTTAGTAGTTAATAGTTAGTAGTTAGTAGTTAGTAGTTAGTAGTTAGTAGTTAGTAGTTAGTAGTTAATAGTTAGTAGTTAGTAGTTAGTAGTTAGTAGTTAGTAGTTAGTAGTTAGTAGTTAGTAGTTAGTAGTTAGTAGTTAGTAGTCAGCAGTTAGTAGTTAGTAGTTAAAAGTTAGTAGTTAGTAGTTAGTAGTCAGTAGTTAGTAGTTAGCAGTTAGTAGTTAGTAGTCAGTAATTAGTATTTAGTAGTTAGTAGTTAGTAGTTAGTAGTTAGTAGTTAGTAGTCAGTAGTTAGTAGTTAGTATTTGGTAGTTAGTAGTTAGTAGTCAATATGTAGTAGTTAATAGTTAGTAGTTAGCAGTTAGTAATTAGTAGTTAGTAGTTAGTAGTTAGAAGTTAGTAGTTAGTATTTAGTAGTTAGTAGTTAGTGGTTAGTAGTCAGTAGTTAGTAGTTAGTATTTGGTAGTTAGTAGTTAGTAGTCAATATGTAGTAGTTAATAGTTAGTAGTTAGCAGTTAGTAATTAGTAGTTAGTAGTTAGTAGTTAGAAGTTAGTAGTTAGTAGTTAGTAGTTAGTAGTTAGTAGTTAGTAGTCAGCAGTTAGTAGTTAGTAGTTAAAAGTTAGTAGTTAGTAGTTAGTAGTCAGTAGTTAGTAGTTAGCAGTTAGTAGTTAGTAGTCAGTAATTAGTATTTAGTAGTTAGTAGTTAGTAGTTAGTAGTTAGTAGTCAGTAGTTAGTAGTTAGTATTTGGTAGTTAGTAGTTAGTAGTCAATATCTAGTAGTTAATAGTTAGTAGTTAGCAGTTAGTAGTTAGTAGTTAGTAGTTAGTAGTCAGTAGTTAGTAGTTAGTAGTTAGTAGTTAGTAGTTAGTAGTTAGTAGTTAGTAGTTAGTAGTTAGTAGTTAGTAGTTAGTAGTTAGTAGTTAGTAGTTAATAGTTAGTAGTTAGTAGTTAGTAGTTAGTAGTCAGCAGTTAGTTGTTAGTAGTTAGTAGTCAGTAGTTAGTAGTTAGTAGTTAGTAGTTAGTAGTTAGTAGTTAGTAGTTAGTAGTCAGTAGTTAGTAGTTAGTAGTTGGTAGTTAGTAGTTAGTAGTCAATATGTAGTAGTTAACAGTTAGTAGTTAGCAGTTAGTAGTTAGTAGTTAGTAGTTAGTAGTTAGTAGTTAGTAATTAGTATTTAGTAGTTAGTAGTTAGTAGTTAGTAGTTAGTAGTTAGTAGTTAGTAGTCAGTAGTTAGTATTTAGTAGTTAGTCGTTAGTAGTTAGTAGTTAGTAGTTAGTAGTCAGTAGTTAGTAGTTAGTAGTTAGTAGTTAGTAATTAGTAGTTAGTAGTCAGCAGTTAGTAGTTAGTAGTTAGTAGTTAGTAGTTAGTAGTTAGTAGTCAGTAGTTAGTAGTTAGCAGGTAGTAGTTAGTAGTCAGTAGTTAGTTTTTAGTAGTTAGTAGTTAGTAGTTAGTAGTCAGTAGTTAGTAGTTAGTATTTGGTAGTTAGTAGTTAGTAGTCAATATGTAGTAGTTAATAGTTAGTAGTTAGCAGTTAGTAGTTAGTAGTTAGTAGTTAGTAGTTAGTAGTTAGTAGTTAGAAGTTAGTAGTTAGTAGTTAGTAGTTAGTAGTCAGCAGTTAGTAGTTAGTAGTTGGTAGTTAGTAGTTAGTAGTTATTAGTTAGTAGTTATTAGTTAGTAGTTAGTAGTTAGTAGTTAGTAGTTAGTAGTTAGTAGTTAGTAGTTAGTAGTTAGTAGTTAGTAGTTAGTAGTTAGTAGTCAGCAGTTACTAGTTAGTAGTTAGTAGTTAGTAGTTAGTAGTCAGTAGTTAGTAGTTAGCAGTTAGTAGTTAGTAGTCAGTAGGTAGTATTTAGTAGTTAGTAGTTAGTAGTTAGTAGTTAGTAGTTAGTAGTCAGTAGTTAGTAGTTAGTAGTCAGCAGTTAGTTGTTAGTAGTTAGTAGTCAGTAGTTAGTAGTTAGTGGTTAGTAGTTAGTAGTTAGTAGTTAGTAGTTAGTAGTTAGTAGTTAGTAGTCAGTAGTTAGTAGTTAGTAGTTGGTAGTTAGTAGTTAGTAGTCAATATGTAGTAGTTATTAGTTAGTAGTTAGCAGTTAGTAGTTAGTAGTTAGTAGTTAGTAGTTAGTAATTAGTATTTAGTAGTTAGTAGTTAGTAGTTAGTAGTTAGTAGTCAGTAGTTAGTATTTAGTAGTTAGTCGTTAGTAGTTAGTAGTTAGTAGTTAGTAGTCAGAAGTTAGTAGTTAGTAGTTAGTAGTTAGTAGTTAGTAATTAGTAGTTAGTAGTCAGCAGTTAGTAGTTAGTAGTTAGTAGTTAGTAGTTAGTAGTTAGTAGTCAGTAGTTAGTAGTTAGCAGGTAGTAGTTAGTAGTCAGTAGTTACTATTTAGTAGTTAGTAGTTAGTAGTTAGTAGTCAGTAGATAGTAGTTAGTATTTGGTAGTTAGTAGTTAGTAGTCAATATGTAGTAGTTAATAGTTAGTAGTTAGCAGTTAGTAGTTAGTAGTTAGTAGTTAGTAGTTAGTAGTTAGAAGTTAGTAGTTAGTAGTTAGTAGTTAGTAGTTATTAGTCAGCAGTTAGTAGTTAGTAGTTGGTAGTTAGTAGTTAAGAGTTATTAGTTAGTAGTTATTAGTTAGTAGTTAGTAGTTAGTAGTTAGTAGTTAGTAGTTAGTAGTTAATAGTTAGTAGTTAGTAGTTAGTAGTTAGTAGTTAGTAGTTAGTAGTTAGTAGTCAGCAGTTACTAGTTAGTAGTTAGTAGTTAGTAGTTAGTAGTCAGTAGTTAGTAGTTAGCAGTTAGTAGTTAGTAGTCAGTAGTTAGTATTTAGTAGTTAGTAGTTAGTAGTTAGTAGTTAGTAGTCAGTAGTTAGTAGTTAGTAGTTGGTAGTTAGTAGTTAGTAGTCAATATGTAGTAGTTAATAGTTAGTAGTTAGCAGTTAGTAGTTAGTAGTTAGTGGTTAGTAGTTAGTAGTTAGTAGTTAGTAGTTAGTAGTTAGCAGGTAGTAGTTAGTAGTCAGTAGTTAGTATTTAGTAGTTAGTAGTTAGTAGTTAGTAGTCAGTAGTTAGTAGTTAGTAGTTGGTAGTTAGTAGTTAGTAGTCAATATGTAGTAGTTAATAGTTAGTAGTTAGCAGTTAGTAGTTAGTAGTTAGTAGTTAGTAGTTAGTAGTTAGTAGTTAGTAGTTAGCAGTTAGTAGTTAGTAGTCAGTAGTTAGTATTTAGTAGTTAGTAGTTAGTAGTTAGTAGTTAGTAGTCAGTAGTTAGTAGTTAGTAGTTGGTAGTTAGTAGTTAGTAGTCAATATGTAGTAGTTAATAGTTAGTAGTTAGCAGTTAGTAGTTAGTAGTTAGTAATTAGTAGTTAGTAGTCAGCAGTTAGTAGTTAGTAGTTAGTAGTCAATATGTAGTAGTTAACAGTTAGTAGTTAGCAGTTAGTAGTTAGTAGTTAGTAGTTAGTAGTTAGTAATTAGTATTTAGTAGTTAGTAGTTAGTAGTTAGTAGTTAGTAGTTAGTAGTTAGTAGTCAGTAGTTAGTATTTAGTAGTTAGTCGTTAGTAGTTAGTAGTTAGTAGTTAGTAGTCAGTAGTTAGTAGTTAGTAGTTAGTAGTTAGTAGTTAGTAATTAGTAGTTAGTAGTCAGCAGTTAGTAGTTAGTAGTTAGTAGTTAGTAGTTAGTAGTTAGTAGTCAGTAGTTAGTAGTTAGCAGGTAGTAGTTAGTAGTCAGTAGTTAAAATTTAGTAGTTAGTAGTTAGTAGTTAGTAGTCAGTAGATAGTAGTTAGTATTTGGTAGTTAGTAGTTAGTAGTCAATATGTAGTAGTTAATAGTTAGTAGTCAGTAGTTAGTAGTTAGTAGTTGGTAGTTAGTAGTTAGTAGTCAATATGTAGTAGTTAATAGTTAGTAGTTAGCAGTTAGTAGTTAGTAGTTAGTAGTTAGTAGTTAGTAGTTAGTAGTTAGTAGTTAGTAGTTAGCAGGTAGTAGTTAGTAGTCAGTAGTTAGTATTTAGTAGTTAGTAGTTAGTAGTTAGTAGTCAGTAGTTAGTAGTTAGTAGTTGGTAGTTAGTAGTTAGTAGTCAATATGTAGTAGTTAATAGTTAGTAGTTAGCAGTTAGTAGTTAGTAGTTAGTAGTTAGTAGTTAGTAGTTAGTAGTTAGTAGTTAGCAGTTAGTAGTTAGTAGTCAGTAGTTAGTATTTAGTAGTTAGTAGTTAGTAGTTAGTAGTTAGTAGTTAGTAGTCAGTAGTTAGTAGTTAGTAGTTGGTAGTTAGTAGTTAGTAGTCAATATGTAGTAGTTAATAGTTAGTAGTTAGCAGTTAGTAGTTAGTAGTTAGTAATTAGTAGTTAGTAGTCAGCAGTTAGTAGTTAGTAGTTAGTAGTCAATATGTAGTAGTTAACAGTTAGTAGTTAGCAGTTAGTAGTTAGTAGTTAGTAGTTAGTAGTTAGTAATTAGTATTTAGTAGTTAGTAGTTAGTAGTTAGTAGTTAGTAGTTAGTAGTTAGTAGTCAGTAGTTAGTATTTAGTAGTTAGTCGTTAGTAGTTAGTAGTTAGTAGTTAGTAGTCAGTAGTTAGTAGTTAGTAGTTAGTAGTTAGTAGTTAGTAATTAGTAGTTAGTAGTCAGCAGTTAGTAGTTAGTAGTTAGTAGTTAGTAGTTAGTAGTTAGTAGTCAGTAGTTAGTAGTTAGCAGGTAGTAGTTAGTAGTCAGTAGTTAGTATTTAGTAGTTAGTAGTTAGTAGTTAGTAGTCAGTAGATAGTAGTTAGTATTTGGTAGTTAGTAGTTAGTAGTCAATATGTAGTAGTTAATAGTTAGTAGTTAGCAGTTAGTAGTTAGTAGTTAGTAGTTAGTAGTTAGTAGTTAGAAGTTAGTAGTTAGTAGTTAGTAGTTAGTAGTTAGTAGTCAGCAGTTAGTAGTTAGTAGTTGGTAGTTAGTAGTTAGTAGTTATTAGTTAGTAGTTATTAGTTAGTAGTTAGTAGTTAGTAGTTAGTAGTTAGTAGATAGTAGTTAGTAGTTAGTAGTTAGTAGTTAGTAGTTAGTAGTTAGTAGTCAGCAGTTACTAGTTAGTAGTTAGTAGTTAGTAGTTAGTAGTCAGTAGTTAGTAGTTAGCAGTTAGTAGTTAGTAGTCAGTAGTTAGTATTTAGTAGTTAGTAGTTAGTAGTTAGTAGTTAGTAGTTAGTAGTCAGTAGTTAGTAGTTAGTAGTTGGTAGTTAGTAGTTAGTAGTCAATATGTAGTAGTTAATAGTTAGTAGTTAGCAGTTAGTAGTTAGTAGTTAGTAGTTAGTAGTTAGTAGTTAGTAGTTAGTAGTTAGTAGTTAGTAGTTAGTAGTTAGCAGGTAGTAGTTAGTAGTCAGTAGTTAGTATTTAGTAGTTAGTAGTTAGTAGTTAGTAGTCAGTAGTTAGTAGTTAGTAGTTGGTAGTTAGTAGTTAGTAGTCAATATGTAGTAGTTAATAGTTAGTAGTTAGCAGTTAGTAGTTAGTAGTTAGTAGTTAGTAGTTAGTAGTTAGTAGTTAGTAGTTAGCAGTTAGTAGTTAGTAGTCAGTAGTTAGTATTTAGTAGTTAGTAGTTAGTAGTTAGTAGTTAGTAGTTAGTAGTCAGTAGTTAGTAGTTAGTAGTTGGTAGTTAGTAGTTAGTAGTCAATATGTAGTAGTTAATAGTTAGTAGTTAGCAGTTAGTAGTTAGTAGTTAGTAATTAGTAGTTAGTAGTCAGCAGTTAGTAGTTAGTAGTTAGTAGTTAGTAGTTAGTAGTTAGTAGTCAGTAGTTAGTAGTTAGCAGGTAGTAGTTAGTAGTCGGTAGTTAGTATTTAGTAGTTAGTAGTTAGTAGTTAGTAGTCAGTAGTTAGTAGTTAGTATTTGGTAGTTAGTAGTTAGTAGTCAATATGTAGTAGTTAATAGTTAGTAGTTAGCAGTTAGTAGTTAGTAGTTAGTAGTTAGTAGTTAGAAGTTAGTAGTTAGTAGTTAGTAGTTAGTAGTTAGTAGTTAGTAGTCAGCAGTTAGTAGTTAGTAGTTGGTAGTTAGTAGTTAGTAGTTATTAGTTAGTAGTTATTAGTTAGTAGTTAGTAGTTAGTAGTTAGTAGTTAGTAGTTAGTAGTTAGTAGTTAGTAGTTAGTAGTTAGTAGTTAGTAGTTAGTAGTCAGCAGTTACTAGTTAGTAGTTAGTAGTTAGTAGTTAGTAGTCAGTAGTTAGTAGTTAGCAGTTAGTAGTTAGTAGTCAGTAGTTAGTATTTAGTAGTTAGTAGTTAGTAGTTAGTAGTTAGTAGTTAGTAGTTAGTAGTCAGTAGTTAGTAGTTAGTAGTTGGTAGTTAGTAGTTAGTAGTCAATATGTAGTAGTTAATAGTTAGTAGTTAGCAGTTAGTAGTTAGTAGTTAGTAGTTAGTAGTTAGTAGTTAGTAGTTAGTAGTTAGTAGTTAGTAGTTAGTAGTTAGTAGATAGTAGTTAGTAATTAGTAGTTAGTAGTTAGGAGTTAGTAGTTAGTAGTTAGTAGTTAGTAGTCAGTAGTTAGTAGTTAGTAGTTAGTAGTTAGTAGTCAGTAGTTAGTAGTTAGTTGTTAGTAGTTAGTAGTTAGTAGTTAGTAGTTAGTAGTTAGTAGTTAGTAGTTAGTAGTTAGTAGTTAGTAGTCAGCAGTTAGTAGTTAGTAGTTAGTAGTTAGTAGTTAGTAGTTAGTAGTTAGTAGTTAGTAGTCAGTAGTTAGTAGTTAGCAGGTAGTAGCTAATAGTCAGTAGTTAGTATTTAGTAATTAGTAGTTAGTAGTTAGTAGTTAGTAGTCAGTAGTTAGTAGTTAGTAGTTGGTAGTTAGTAGTTAGTAGTCAGTATGTAGTAGTTAATAGTTGGTAATTAGCAGTTAGTAGTTAGTAGTTAGTAGTTAGTAGTTAGTAGTTAGTAGTTAGCAGTTAGTAGTTAGTAGTTAGTAGTTATTAGTTAGCAATTATTAGTTAGTAGTTAGTAGTTTGTAGTTAGTAGTTATTAGTTAGTAGTTAGTAGTTAGTAGTTAGTAGTTAGTAATTATTAGTTAGTAGTTAGTAGTTAGTAGTTAGTAGTTATTAGTTAGTAGTTAGTAGTTAGTAGTTAGTAGTTAGTAGTCAGTAGTTAGTAGTTATGAGTTAGTAGTTAGTAGTCAGTAGTTAGTAGTTAGTAGTTGGTAGTAAGTAGTTAGTAGTCAGTAGTTAGTAGTTAGTAGTTAGTAGTTAGTATGTAGTAGTTAATAGTTAGTAGTTAGTAGTTAGTAGTTATTAGTTAGTAGTTAGTAGTTAGTAGTTAGTAGTTAGTAGTCAGTAGTTAGTAGTTATGAGTTAGTAGTTAGTAGTCAGTAGTTAGTAGTTAGTAGTTAGTGGTGAGTAGTTAGTAGTCAGTAGGTAGTATTTAGTAGTTAGTAGTTAGTATGTAGTAGTTAATAGTTAGTAGTTAGTAGTTAGTAGTTAGTAGTTAATAGTTAGTAGTTAGTAGTTAGTAGTTAGTAGTTAGTAGCTAGTAGTTTTTAATTAGTAGTTAGTAGTCATTAGGTAGTATTTAGTAGTAAGTAGTTAGTATGTAGTAGTTAATAGTTAGTAGTTAGTAGTTAGTAGTTAGTAGTTAGTAGTTAGTAGTTAGTAGTTAGTAGTTATTAGTTAGTAGTTAGTAGTTAGTAGTAAGTAGTTAGTAGTTAGTAGTCAGTAGTTAGTAGTTAGCAGTTAGTAGTCAGTAGTCAGTAGTTACTATTTAGTAGCTAGTAGTTAGTAGTTAGTAGTTAGTAGTCAGTAGTTAGTAGTTAGTAGTTAGTAGTTAGTAGTTAGTAGTTAGTTGTTAGTAGTTAGTAGATAGTAGTCAGCAGTTAGTAGTTAGTAGTTAGTAGTCAGTAGTTAGTAGTCAGTAGTTAGTAGTTAGCATTTAGTAGTTAGTAGTCAGTAGTTAGTAGTTAGTAGTTAGTAGTCAGTATGTAGTAGTTAATAGTTAGTAGTTAGCAGTTAGTAGTTATTAGTTAGTAGTTAGTAGTTGGTAGTTAGTAGTTAGCAGTTAGTTGTTAGTAGTTAGTAGTTGTTAGTTAGTAGTTATTAGTTAGTAGTTATTAGTTAGTGGTTAGTATTTAGTAGTTAGTAGTTAGTAGTCAGTAGTTAGTAGTTAATAGTTAGTAGTTAGTAGTTAGTAGTCAGTAGTTAGTAGTTAGTAGTTAGTAGTTAGTAGTTAGTAGTTAGTAGTTAGTAGTTAGGAGTTAGTAGTTAGTAGTTAGTTGTTATTAGTTAGTAGTTAGTAGTTAGTAGTTAGTAGTTAGTAGTTAGTAGTTAGTAGTCAGCAGTTAGTAGTTAGTAGTTAGTAGTTATTAGTTAGTAGTTATTAGTTAGTAGTTAGTAGTTAGTAGTTAGTAGTTAGTAGTTAGTATTTAGTAGTCAGTAGTTAGCAGTTAGTAGTTAGTAGTTAGTAGTTAGTAGTCAGTAGTTAGTAGTTAGTAGTTAGTAGTTAGTAGTTAGTAGTCAGCAGTTAGTAGTTAGTAGTTAGTAGTTAGTAGTTAGTAGTTAGTAGTTAGTAGTCAGTAGTTAGTAGTTAGCAGTTAGTAGTTAGTAGTTAGCAGTTAGTAGTCAGTAGTTAGTAGTTGGTAGTTAGTAGTTAGTAGTCATTATGTAGTAGTTAATAGTTAGTAGTTAGCAGTTAGTAGTTAGTAGTTAGTAGTTAGTAGTTAGTAGTTAGTAGTTAGTAGTTAGTAGTTAGTAGTTAGTAGTTAGTAGTTAGTAGTTAGTAGTCAGTAGTTAGTATTTAGTAGTTAGTCGTTAGTAGTTAGTAGTTAGTAGTTAGTAGTTAGTAGTTAGTAGTTAGTAGTTAGTAGTTAGTAGTTAGTAGTTAGTAGTTAGTAGTTAGTAGTTAGTAGTTAGTAGTTAGTAGTCAGTAGGTAGTATTTAGTAGTTAGTAGTTAGTATGTAGTAGTTAATAGTTAGTAGTTAGTAGTTAGTAGATAGTAGTTAGTATTTAGTAGTTAGTAGTTAGTAGTTATTAGTTAGTAGCTATTAGTTAGTAGTTAGTAGTTAGTAGTAAGTAGTTAGTAGTTAGTAGTCAGTAGTTAGTAGTTAGCAGTTAGTAGTTAGTAGTCAGTAGTTATTATTTAGTAGCTAGTAGTTAGTAGTTAGTAGTTAGTAGTTAGTAGTCAGTAGTTAGTAGTTAGTAGTTAGTAGTTAGTAGTTAGTAGTTAGTAGTTAGTAGTTAGTAGTCAGCAGTTAGTAGTTAGTAGTTAGTAGTTAGTAGTCAGTAGTTAGTAGTTAGCATTTAGTAGTTGGTAGTCAGTATTTAGTAGTTAGTAGTTATTAGTCAGTATGTAGTAGTTAATAGTTAGTAGTAAGTAGTTAGCAGTTAGTAGTTAGTAGTTAGTAGTTAGTAGTTGGTAGTTAGTAGTTAGCAGTTAGTAGTTAGTAGTTAGTAGTTGTTAGTTAGTAGTTGTTAGTTAGTAGTTAGTAGTTAGTAGTTAGTAGTTAGTAGTTAGTAGTCAGTAGTTAGTAGTTAGCAGTTAGTAGTTAGTAGTCAGTAGTTAGTATTTAGTAGTTAGTAGTTAGTAGTTAGTAGTTAGTAGTTAGTAGTTAGTAGTTAGTAGTCAGTAGTTAGTAGTTGGTAGTTAGTAGTTAGTAGTCATTATGTAGTAGTTAATAGTTAGTAGTTAGCAGTTAGTAGTTAGTAGTTAGTAGTTAGTAGTTAGTAGTTAAGAGTTAGTAGTTAGTAGTTAGTAGTTAGTAGTTAGTAGTTAGTAGTTAGTAGTTAGTAGTCAGTAGTTAGTATTTAGTAGTTAGTCGTTAGTAGTTAGTAGTTAGTAGTTAGTAGTTAGTAGTTAGTAGTTAGTAGTTAGTAGTTAGTAGTTAGTAGTTAGTAGTTAGTAGTTATTAGTTAGTAGTTAGTAGTCAGTAGGTTGTATTTAGTAGTTAGTAGTTAGTATGTAGTAGTTAATAGTTAGTAGTTAGTAGTTAGTAGTTAGTAGTTAGTAGTTAGTAGTTGGTAGTTAGTAGTTAGTAGCTATTAGTTAGTAGTTAGTAGTTAGTAGTAAGTAGTTAGTAGTTAGTAGTCAATAGTTAGTAGTTAGCAGTTAGTAGTTAGTAGTCAGTAGTTATTATTTAGTAGCTAGTAGTTAGTAGTCAGTAGTTAGTAGTTAGCAGTTAGTAGTTAGTAGTTAGTAGTTAGTAGTTATTAGTTAGTAGTTATTAGTTAGTAGTTAGTAGTTAGTAGTTAGTAGTTAGTAGTTAGTAGTTAGTAGTCAGTAGTTAGCAGTTAGTAGTTAGTAGTTAGTAGTCAGTAGTTAGTAGTTAGTAGTTAGTAGTTAGTAGTTAGTAGTTAGTAGTTAGTAGTCAGCAGTTAGTAGTTAGTAGTTAGTAGTTAGTAGTTAGTAGTTAGTAGTTGGTAGTCAGTAGTTAGTAGTTAGCAGTTAGTAGTTAGTAGTCAGTAGTTAGTATTTAGTAGTTAGTAGTTAGTAGTTAGTAGTTAGTAGTTAGTAGTTAGTAGTCAGTAGTTAGTAGTTGGTAATTAGTAGTTACTAGTCATTATGTAGTAGTTAATAGTTAGTAGTTAGCAGTTAGTAGTTAGTAGTTAGTAGTTAGTAGTTAGTAGTTAGTAGTTAGTAGTTAGTAGTTAGTAGTTGGTAGTTAGTAGTTAGTAGCTATTAGTTAGTAGTTAGTAGTTAGTAGTAAGTAGTTAGTAGTTAGTAGTCAATAGTTAGTAGTTAGCAGTTAGTAGTTAGTAGTCAGTAGTTATTATTTAGTAGCTAGTAGTTAGTAGTCAGTAGTTAGTAGTTAGCAGTTAGTAGTTAGTAGTTAGTAGTTAGTAGTTATTAGTTAGTAGTTATTAGTTAGTAGTTAGTAGTTAGTAGTTAGTAGTTAGTAGTTAGTAGTCAGTAGTTAGCAGTTAGTAGTTAGTAGTTAGTAGTCAGTAGTTAGTAGTTAGTAGTTAGTAGTTAGTAGTTAGTAGTTAGTAGTTAGTAGTTAGTAGTCAGCAGTTAGTAGTTAGTAGTTATTAGTTAGTAGTTAGTAGTCAGTAGGTAGTATTTAGTAGTTAGTAGTTAGTATGTAGTAGTTAATAGTTAGTAGTTAGTAGTTAGTAGTTAGTAGTTAGTAGTTAGTAGTTAGTAGTTGGTAGTTAGTAGTTAGTAGCTATTAGTTAGTAGTTAGTAGTTAGTAGTAATTAGTTAGTAGTTAGTAGTCAATAGTTAGTAGTTAGCAGTTAGTAGTTAGTAGTCAGTAGTTATTATTTAGTAGCTAGTAGTTAGTAGTCAGTAGTTAGTAGTTAGCAGTTAGTAGTTAGTAGTTAGTAGTTAGTAGTTAGTAGTTATTAGTTAGTAGTTATTAGTTAGTAGTTAGTAGTTAGTAGTTAGTAGTTAGTAGTTAGTAGTTAGTAGTTAGCAGTTAGTAGTTAGTAGTTAGTAGTCAGTAGTTAGTAGTTAGTAGTTAGTAGTTAGTAGTTAGTAGTTAGTAGTTAGTAGTTAGTAGTCAGCAGTTAGTAGTTAGTAGTTAGTAGTTAGTAGTTAGTAGTTAGTAGTTGGTAGTCAGTAGTTAGTAGTTAGCAGTTAGTAGTTAGTAGTCAGTAGTTAGTATTTAGTAGTTAGTAGTTAGTAGTTAGTAGTTAGTAGTTAGTAGTTAGTAGTTAGTAGTTAGTAGTTAGTAGTCAGTAGTTAGTAGTTGGTAATTAGTAGTTAGTAGTCATTATGTAGTAGTTAATAGTTAGTAGTTAGCAGTTAGTAGTTAGTAGTTAGTAGTTAGTAGTTAGTAGTTAGTAGTTAGTAGTTAGTAGTTGGTAGTTGGTAGTTAGTAGTTAGTAGCTATTAGTTAGTAGTTAGTAGTTAGTAGTAAGTAGTTAGTAGTTAGTAGTCAATAGTTAGTAGTTAGCAGTTAGTAGTTAGTAGTCAGTAGTTATTATTTAGTAGCTAGTAGTTAGTAGTCAGTAGTTAGTAGTTAGCAGTTAGTAGTTAGTAGTTAGTAGTTAGTAGTTATTAGTTAGTAGTTATTAGTTAGTAGTTAGTAGTTAGTAGTTAGTAGTTAGTAGTTAGTAGTCAGTAGTTAGCAGTTAGTAGTTAGTAGTTAGTAGTCAGTAGTTAGTAGTTAGTAGTTAGTAGTTAGTAGTTAGTAGTTAGTAGTTAGTAGTTAGTAGTCAGCAGTTAGTAGTTAGTAGTTAGTAGTTAGTAGTTAGTAGTTAGTAGTTGGTAGTCAGTAGTTAGTAGTTAGCAGTTAGTAGTTAGTAGTCAGTGGTTAGTATTTAGTAGTTAGTAGTTAGTAGTTAGTAGTTAGTAGTTAGTAGTTAGTAGTCAGTAGTTAGTAGTTGGTAATTAGTAGTTAGTAGTCATTATGTAGTAGTTAATAGTTAGTAGTTAGCAGTTAGTAGTTAGTAGTTAGTAGTTAGTAGTTAGTAGTTAGTAGTTAGTAGTTAGTAGTCAGTAGTTAGTATTTAGTAGTTAGTCGTTAGTAGTTAGTAGTTAGTAGTTAGTAGTTAGTAGTTAGTAGTTAGTAGTTAGTAGTTAGTAGTTAGTAGTTAGTAGTTAGTAGTTAGTAGTCAGTAGGTAGTATTTAGTAGTTAGTAGTTAGTATGTAGTAGTTAATAGTTAGTAGTTATTAGTTAGTAGTTAGTAGTTAGTATTTAGTAGTTAGTAGTTAGTAGTTAGTAGTTAGTAGCTATTAGTTAGTAGTTAGTAGTTAGTAGTAAGTAGTTAGTAGTTAGTAGTCCGTAGTTAGTAGTTAGCAGTTAGTAGTTAGTAGTCAGTAGTTATTATTTAGTAGCTAGTAGTTAGTAGTTAGTAGTTAGTAGTTAGTAGTTAGTAGTCAGTAGTTAGTAGTTAGTAGTTAGTAGTTAGTAGTTAGTAGTTAGTAGTTAGTAGTTAGTAGTTAGTAGTCAGTAGTTAGTAGTTAGCATTTAGTAGTTAGTAGTCAGTATTTAGTAGTTAGTAGTTAATAGTCAGTATGTAGTAGTTAATAGTTAGTAGTTAGCAGTTAGTAGTTAGTAGTTAGTAGTTAGTAGTTGGTAGTTAGTAGTTAGCAGTTAGTAGTTAGTAGTTAGTAGTTGTTAGTTAGTAGTTGTTAGTTAGTAGTTAGTAGTTAGTAGTTAGTAGTTAGTAGTCAGTAGTTAGTATTTAGTAGTTAGTAGTTAGTAGTTAGTAGTTAGTAGTTAGTAGTTAGTAGTCAGTAGTTAGTAGTTGGTAGTTAGTAGTTAGTAGTCATTATGTAGTAGTTAATAGTTAGTAGTTAGCAGTTAGTAGTTAGTAGTTAGTAGTTAGTAGTTAGTAGTTAAGAGTTAGTAGTTAGTAGTTAGTAGTTAGTAGTCAGTAGTTAGTATTTAGTAGTTAGTCGTTAGTAGTTAGTAGTTAGTAGTTAGTAGTTAGTAGTTAGTAGTTAGTAGTTAGTAGTTAGTAGTTAGTAGTTAGTAGTTAGTATTTAGTAGTTAGTAGTTAGTAGTTAGTAGTTAGTAGTTAGTAGTTAGTATTTAGTAGTTAGTAGTTAGTAGTTAGTAGTTAGTAGTTAGTAGTTAGTAGTTAGTAGTCAGTAGTTAGTAGTTGGTAGTTAGTAGTTAGTAGTCATTATGTAGTAGTCAATAGTTAGTAGTTAGCAGTTAGTAGTTAGTAGTTAGTAGTTAGTAGTTAGTAGTTAGTAGTTAGTAGTTAAGAGTTAGTAGTTAGTAGTTAGTAGTTAGTAGTCAGTAGTTAGTATTTAGTAGTTAGTCGTTAGTAGTTAGTAGTTAGTAGTTAGTAGTTAGTAGTTAGTAGTTAGTAGTTAGTAGTTAGTAGTTAGTAGTTATTAGTTAGTAGTTAGTAGTCAGTAGGTAGTATTTAGTAGTTAGTAGTTAGTATGTAGTAGCTAATAGTTTGTAGTTAGTAGTTAGTAGTTAGTAGTTAGTAGTTAGTAGTTAGTAGTTAGTAGTTAGTAGTTAGTAGTTGGTAGTTAGTAGTTAGTAGCTATTAGTTAGTAGTTAGTAGTTAGTAGTAAGTAGTTAGTAGTTAGTAGTCAATAGTTAGTAGTTAGCAGTTAGTAGTTAGTAGTCAGTAGTTATTATTTAGTAGCTAGTAGTTAGTAGTTAGTAGTTAGTAGTCAGTAGTTAGTAGTTAGCAGTTAGTAGTTAGTAGTTAGTAGTTAGTAGTTAGTAGTTAGTAGTTAGTAGTCAGCAGTTAGTAGTTAGTAGTTAGTAGTTAGTAGTTAGTAGTCAGTAGTTAGTAGTTAGCATTTAGTAGTTAGTAGTTAGCAGTTAGTAGTTAGTAGTTAGTAGTTAGTAGTTAGCAGTTAGTAGTTAGTAGTTAGTAGTTAGTAGTTGGTAGTTAGTAGTTAGCAGTTAGTAGTTAGTAGTTAGTAGTTGTTAGTTAGTTGTTTTTAGTTAGTAGTTAGTATTTAGTAGTTAGTAGTTAGTAGTCAGTAGTTAGTAGTTAGTAGTTAGTAGTTAGTAGTTAGTAGTCAGTAGTTAGTAGTTAGTAGTTAGTAGTTAGTAGTTAGTAGATAGTAGTTAGTAGTTAGTAGTTAGTAGTTAGTAGTCAGCAGTTAGTAGTTATTAGTTAGTAGTTATTAGTTAGTAGTTAGTGGTTAGTAGTTAGTAGTTAGTAGTTAGTAGTTAGTAGTTAGTAGTTAGTAGTTAGTAGTTAGTAGTTAGTAGTTAGTAGTTAGTAGTCAGTAGTTAGCAGTTATTAGTTAGTAGTTAGTAGTTAGTAGTCAGTAGTTAGTAGTTAGTAGTTAGTAGTTAGTAGTTAGTAGTTAGTAGTTAGTAGTTAGTAGTTAGTAGTTAGTAGTTAGTAGTTAGTAGTTAGTATGTAGTAGCTAATAGTTAGTAGTTAGTAGTTAGTAGTTAGTAGTTAGTAGTTAGTAGTTAGTAGTTAGTAGTTAGTAGTTAGTAGTTAGTAGTTGGTAGTTAGTAGTTAGTAGCTATTAGTTAGTAGTTAGTAGTTAGTAGTAAGTAGTTAGTAGTTAGTAGTCAATAGTTAGTAGTTAGCAGTTAGTAGTTAGTAGTCAGTAGTTATTATTTAGTAGCTAGTAGTTAGTAGTTAGTAGTTAGTAGTTAGTAGTCAGTAGTTAGTAGTTAGCAGTTAGTAGTTAGTAGTTAGTATGTAGTAGCTAATAGTTAGTAGTTAGTAGTTAGTAGTTAGTAGTTAGTAGTTAGTAGTTAGTAGTTAGTAGTTAGTAGTTAGTAGTTAGTAGTTGGTAGTTAGTAGTTAGTAGCTATTAGTTAGTAGTTAGTAGTTAGTAGTAAGTAGTTAGTAGTTAGTAGTCAATAGTTAGTAGTTAGCAGTTAGTAGTTAGTAGTCAGTAGTTATTATTTAGTAGCTAGTAGTTAGTAGTTAGTAGTTAGTAGTTAGTAGTCAGTAGTTAGTAGTTAGCAGTTAGTAGTTAGTAGTTAGTAGTTAGTAGTTAGTAGTTAGTAGTTAGTAGTTAGTAGTCAGCAGTTAGTAGTTAGTAGTTAGTAGTTAGTAGTTAGTAGTCAGTAGTTAGTAGTTAGCATTTAGTAGTTAGTAGTTAGCAGTTAGTAGTTAGTAGTTAGTAGTTAGTAGTTAGCAGTTAGTAGTTAGTAGTTAGTAGTTAGTAGTTGGTAGTTAGTAGTTAGCAGTTAGTAGTTAGTAGTTAGTAGTTGTTAGTTAGTTGTTTTTAGTTAGTAGTTAGTATTTAGTAGTTAGTAGTTAGTAGTCAGTAGTTAGTAGTTAGTAGTTAGTAGTTAGTAGTTAGTAGTCAGTAGTTAGTAGTTAGTAGTTAGAAGTTAGCAGTTAGTAGATAGTAGTTAGTAGTTAGTAGTTAGTAGTTAGTAGTCAGCAGTTAGTAGTTATTAGTTAGTAGTTATTAGTTAGTAGTTAGTGGTTAGTAGTTAGTAGTTAGTAGTTAGTAGTTAGTAGTTAGTAGTTAGTAGTTAGTAGTTAGTAGTTAGTAGTTAGTAGTTAGTAGTTAGTAGTCAGTAGTTAGCAGTTATTAGTTAGTAGTTAGTAGTTAGTAGTCAGTAGTTAGTAGTTAGTAGTTAGTAGTTAGTAGTTAGTAGTTAGTAGTTAATAGTTAGTAGTTAGTAGTTAGTAGTTAGTAGTTAGTAGTTAGTAGTCAGCAGTTAGTAGTTAGTAGTTAGTAGTTAGTAGTTAGTAGTTAGTAGTCAGTAGTTAGTAGTTAGCAGTTAGTAGTCAGTAGTTAGTATTTAGTAGTTAGTAGTTAGTAGTTAGTAGTTAGTAGTCAGTAATTGGTAGTTAGTAGTTGGTAGTTAGTAGTTAGAAGTCAATATGTAGTAGTTAGTAGTCAGCAGTTAGTAGTTAGTAGTTATTAGTTAGTAGTCAGTAGTTAGTAGTTAGCAGTTAGTAGTCAGTAGTTAGTATTTAGTAGTTAGTAGTTAGTAGTTAGTAGTTAGTAGTCAGTAGTTAGTAGTTAGTAGTTGGTAGTTAGTAGTTAGTAGTTAGTAGTTAGTAGTTAGTAGTTAGTAGTTAGTAGTTAGTAGTTAGTAGTCAGCAGTTAGTAGTTTTAGTTAGTAGTTATTAGTTAGTAGTTAGTGGTTAGTAGTTAGTAGTTAGTAGTTAGTAGTTAGTAGTTAGTAGTTAGTTGTTAGTAGTCAGTAGTTAGCAGTTAGTAGTTAGTAGTTAGTAGTTAGTAGTCAGTAGTTAGTAGTTAGTAGTTAGTAGTTAGTATTTAGTAGTTAGTAGTTAGTAGTTAGTAGTTAGTAGTTAGTAGTTAGTAGTTAGTAGTTAGTAGTTAGTAGTTAGTAGTCAGCAGTTAGTAGTTAGTAGTTAGTAGTTAGTAGTTAGTAGTTAGTAGTCAGTAGTTAGTAGTTAGCAGTTAGTAGTCAGTAGTTAGTATTTAGTAGTTAGTAGTTAGTAGTTAGTAGTTAGTAGTCAGTAGTTAGTAGTTAGTAGTTGGTAGTTAGTATTTAGTAGTCAATATGTAGTAGTTAGCAGTTAGTAGTCAGTAGTTAGTATTTAGTAGTTAGTAGTTAGTAGTTAGTAGTCAGTAGTTAGTAGTTAGTAGTTAGTAGTTAGTAGTTAGTAGTCAGTAGTTGGTAGTTAGTAGTTGGTAGTTAGTAGTTAGAAGTCAATATGTAGTAGTTAGTAGTCAGCAGTTAGTAGTTAGTAGTTAGTAGTTAGTAGTTAGTAGTCAGTAGTTAGTAGTTAGCAGTTAGTAGTCAGTAGTTAGTAATTAGTAGTTAGTAGTTAGCAGTTAGTAGTCAGTAGTTAGTAATTAGTAGTTAGTAGTTAGTAGTTAGTAGTTAGTAGTCAGTAGTTAGTAGTTAGTAGTTGGTAGTTAGTAGTTAGTAGTTAGTAGTTAGTAGTTAGTAGTTAGTAATTAGTAGTTAGTAGTTAGTAGTTAGTAGTTAGTAGTTAGTAGTTAGTAGTTAGTAGTCAGCAGTTAGTAGTTATTAGTTATTAGTTAGTAGTTAGTAGTTAGTCGCTAGTAGTTAGTAGTTAGTAGTTAATAGTTAGTAGTCAGCAGTTAGTAGTTATTAGTTAGTATTTATTAGTTAGTAGTTAGTGGTTAGTAGTTAGTAGTTAGTAGTTAGTAGTTAGTAGTTAGTAGTTAGTAGTTAGTAGTTAGTAGTTAGTAGTCAGTAGTTAGCAGTTAGTAGTTAGTAGTTAGTAGTTAGTAGTCAGTAGTTAGTAGTTATAAGTTAGTAGTTAGTAGTTAGTAGTTAGTAGTTAGTAGTTAGTAGTTAGTAGTTAGTAGTTAGTAGTTAGTAGTTAGTAGTTAGTAGTCAGCAGTTAGTAGTTAGTAGTTAGTAGTCAGTAGTTAGTGGTTAGTAGTTAGTAGTTAGTAGTTAGTAGTTAGTAGTTAGTAGTTAGTAGTTAGTAGTTAGTAGTTAGTAGTTAGTAGTTAGTAGTTAGTAGTTATTAGTTAGTAGTTAGTGGTTAGTAGTTAGTAGTTAGTAGTTAGTAGTTAGTAGTTAGTAGTCAGCAGTTAGTAGTTATTAGTTATTAGTTAGTAGTTAGTAGTTAGTCGTTAGTAGTTAGTAGTTAGTAGTTAATAGTTAGTAGTCAGCAGTTAGTAGTTATTAGTTAGTAGTTATTAGTTAGTAGTTAGTGGTTAGTAGTTAGTAGTTAGTAGTTAGTAGTTAGTAGTTAGTAGTTAGTAGTTAGTAGTTAGTAGTTAGTAGTCAGTAGTTAGCAGTTAGTAGTTAGTAGTTAGTAGTTAGTAGTCAGTAGTTAGTAGTTATTAGTTATTAGTTAGTAGTTAGTAGTTAGTCGTTAGTAGTTAGTAGTTAGTAGTTAGTAGTTAGTAGTTAGTAGTTAGTAGTTAGTAGTTAGTAGTTAGTAGTTAGTAGTTAGTAGTCAGCAGTTAGTAGTTAGTAGTTAGTAGTCAGTAGTTAGTAGTTAGTAGTTAGTAGTTAGTAGTTAGTAGTTAGTAGTTACTAGTTAGTAGTTAGTAGTTAGTAGTTAGTAGTTAGTAGTTAGTAGTTAGTAGTTAGTAGTTAGTAGTTAGTAGTTAGTAGTTAGTAGTCAGCAGTTAGTAGTTAGTAGTTAGTAGTTAGTAGTTAGTAGTTAGTAGTTAGTAGTTAGTAGTCAGTAGTTAGTAGTTAGCAGTTAGTAGTCAGTAGTTAGTATTTAGTAGTTAGTAGTTAGTAGTTAGTAGTTAGTAGTCAGTAGTTAGTAGTTAGTAGTTGGTAGTTAGTAGTTAGTAGTTAGTAGTTAGTAGTTAGTAGTTAGTAGTTAGTAGTTAGTAGTTAGTAGTTAGTAGTTAGTAGTTAGCAGTTAGTAGTCAGCAGTTAGTAGTTATTAGTTATTAGTTAGTAGTTAGTAGTTAGTCGTTAGTAGTTAGTAGTTAGTAGTTAGTAGTTAGTAGTTAGTAGTCAGCAGTTAGTAGTTATTAGTTAGTAGTTATTAGTTAGTAGTTAGTGGTTAGTAGTTAGTAGTTAGTAGTCAGTAGTTAGCAGTTAGCAGTTAGTAGTTAGTAGTTAATAGTCAGTAGTTAGTAGTTAGTAGTTAGTAGTTAGTAGTTAGTAGTTAGTAGTTAGTAGTTAGTAGTTAGTTGTTAGTAGTTAGTAGTTAGTAGTTAGTAGTTAGTAGTTAGTAGTTAGTAGTCAGTAGTTAGTAGTTAGCAGTTAGTAGTCAGTAGTTAGTAGTTAGTAGTTGGTAGTTAGTAGTTAGTAGTTAGTAGTCAGCAGTTAGTAGTTAGTAGTTAGTAGTTAGTAGTTAGTAGTTAGTAGTCAGTAGTTAGTAGTTAGCAGTTAGTAGTCAGTAGTTAGTAGTTAGTAGTTGGTAGTTAGTAGTTAGTAGTCAATATGTAGTAGTTAGCAGTTAGTAGTCAGTAGTTAGTATTCAGTAGTTAGTAGTTAGTAGTTAGTAGTCAGTAGTTAGTAGTTAGTAGTTAGTAGTTAGTAGTTAGTAGTTAGTAGTCAGTAGTTGGTAGTTAGTAGTTGGTAGTTAGTAGTTAGAAGTCAATATGTAGTAGTTAGTAGTCAGCAGTTAGTAGTTAGTAGTTAGTAGTTAGTAGTTAGTAGTTAGTAGTTAGTAGTCAGTAGTTAGTAGTTAGCAGTTAGTAGTCAGTAGTTAGTATTTAGTAGTTAGTAGTTAGTAGTTAGTAGTTAGTAGTCAGTAGTTAGTAGTTAGTTGTTGGTAGTTAGTAGTTAGTAGTTAGTAGTTAGTAGTTAGTAGTTAGTAGTTAGTAGTTAGTAGTTAGTAGTTAGTAGTTAGTAGTCAGCAGTTAGTAGTTATTAGTTAGTAGTCAGTAGTTAGTAGTTAGTAGTTAGTAGTTAGTAGTTAGTAGTTAGTAGTCAGTAGTTGGTAGTTAGTAGTTGGTAGTTAGTAGTTAGAAGTCAGTATGTAGTAGTTAATAGTTAGTAGTTAGCAGTTAGTAGTTAGTAGTTGGTAGTTAGTAGTTGGTAGTTAGTAGTTAGCAGTTAGTAGTTAGTAGTTAGTAGTTAGTAGTTGTTAGTTAGTTGTTATTAGTTAGTAGTTAGTATTTAGTAGTTAGTAGTTAGTAGTCAGTAGTTAGTAGTTAGTAGTTAGTAGTTAGTAGTTAGTAGTCAGTAGTTAGTAGTTAGTAGTTAGTAGTTAGTAGTTAGTAGTTAGTAGTTAGTAGTTAGTAGTTAGTAGTCAGCAGTTAGTAGTTATTAGTTAGTAGTTATTAGTTAGTAGTTAGTGGTTAGTAGTTAGTAGTTTGTAGTTAGTAGTTAGTAGTTAGTAGTTAGTAGTTAGTAGTTAGTAGTTAGTAGTCAGTAGTTAGCAGTTAGTAGTTAGTAGTTAGTAGTTAGTAGTTAGTAGTCAGTAGTTAGTAGTTAGTAGTTAGTAGTTAGTAGTTAGTAGTTAGTAGTTAGTAGTTAGTAGTTAGTAGTCAGCAGTTAGTAGTTAGTAGTTAGTAGTTAGTAGTTAGTAGTCAGTAGTTAGTAGTTAGCAGTTAGTAGTCAGTAGTTAGTATTTAGTAGTTAGTAGTTAGTAGTTAGTAGTTAGTAGTCAGTAGTTGGTAGTTAGTAGTTGGTAGTTAGTAGTTAGAAGTCAATATGTAGTAGTTAGTAGTCAGCAGTTAGTAGTTAGTAGTTAGTAGTTAGTAGTTAGTAGTTAGTAGTCAGTAGTTAGTAGTTAGCAGTTAGTAGTCAGTAGTTAGTATTTAGTAGTTAGTAGTTAGTAGTTAGTAGTCAGTAATTAGTAGTTAGTAGTTGGTAGTTAGTAGTTAGTAGTTAGTAGTTAGTAGTTAGTAGTTAGTAGTTAGTAGTTAGTAGTTAGTAGTTAGTAGTTAGTAGTCAGCAGTTAGTAGTTATTAGTTAGTAGTTAGAAGTCAGTATGTAGTAGTTAATAGTTAGTAGTTAGCAGTTAGTTGTTAGTAGTTGGTAGTTAGTAGTTGGTAGTTAGTAGTTAGCAGTTAGTAGTTAGTAGTTAGTAGTTAGTAGTTGTTAGTTAGTTGTTATTAGTTAGTAGTTAGTATTTAGTAGTTAGTAGTTAGTAGTCAGTAGTTAGTAGTTAGTAGTTAGTAGTTAGTAGTTAGTAGTCAGTAGTTAGTAGTTAGTAGTTAGTAGTTAGTAGTTAGTAGTTAGTAGTTAGTAGTTAGTAGTTAGTAATTAGTAGTTAGTAGTCAGCAGTTAGTAGTTATTAGTTAGTAGTTATTAGTTAGTAGTTAGTGGTTAGTAGTTAGTAGTTAGTAGTTAGTAGTTAGTAGTTAGTAGTTAGTAGTTAGTAGTTAGTAGTTAGTAGTTAGTAGTTAGTAGTCAGTAGTTAGCAGTTAGTAGTTAGTAGTTAGTAGTTAGTAGTTAGTAGTCAGTAGTCAGTAGTTAGTAGTTAGTAGTTAGTAGTTAGTAGTTAGTAGTTAGTAGTTAGTAGTCAGCAGTTAGTAGTTAGTAGTTAGTAGTTAGTAGTCAGTAGTTAGTAGTTAGCAGTTAGTAGTCAGTAGTTAGTATTTAGTAGTTAGTAGTTAGTAGTTAGTAGTTAGTAGTCAGTAGTTGGTAGTTAGTAGTTGGTAGTTAGTAGTTAGAAGTCAATATGTAGTAGTTAGTAGTCAGCAGTTAGTAGTTAGTAGTTAGTAGTTAGTAGTTAGTAGTTAGTAGTCAGTAGTTAGTAGTTAGCAGTTAGTAGTCAGTAGTTAGTATTTAGTAGTTAGTAGTTAGTAGTTAGTAGTTAGTAGTTAGTAGTTAGTAGTCAGCAGTTAGTAGTTAGTAGTTAGTAGTTAGTAGTTAGTAGTCAGTAGTTAGTAGTTAGCAGTTAGTAGTCAGTAGTTAGTATTTAGTAGTTAGTAGTTAGTAGTTAGTAGTTAGTAGTCAGTAGTTGGTAGTTAGTAGTTGGTAGTTAGTAGTTAGAAGTCAATATGTAGTAGTTAGTAGTCAGCAGTTAGTAGTTAGTAGTTAGTAGTTAGTAGTTAGTAGTTAGTAGTCAGTAGTTAGTAGTTAGCAGTTAGTAGTCAGTAGTTAGTATTTAGTAGTTAGTAGTTAGTAGTTAGTAGTTAGTAGTCAGTAGTTAGTAGTTAGTAGTTGGTAGTTAGTAGTTAGTAGTTAGTAGTTAGTAGTTAGTAGTTAGTAGTTAGTAGTTAGTAAATAGTAGTCAGCAGTTAGTAGTTATTAGTTAGTAGTTAGAAGTCAGTATGTAGTAGTTAATAGTTAGTAGTTAGCAGTTAGTAGTTAGTAGTTGGTAGTTAGTAGTTGGTAGTTAGTAGTTAGCAGTTAGTAGTTAGTAGTTAGTAGTTAGTAGTTGTTAGTTAGTTGTTATTAGTTAGTAGTTAGTATTTAGTAGTTAGTAGTTAGTAGTCAGTAGTTAGTAGTTAGTAGTTAGTAGTTAGTAGTTAGTAGTCAGTAGTTAGTAGTTAGTAGTTAGTAGTTAGTAGTTAGTAGTTAGTAGTTAGTAGTTAGTAGTTAGTAGTTAGTAGTCAGCAGTTAGTAGTTATTAGTTAGTAGTTATTAGTTAGTAGTTAGTGGTTAGTAGTTAGTAGTTAGTAGTTAGTAGTTAGTAGTTAGTAGTTAGTAGTTAGTAGTTAGTAGTTAGTAGTTAGTAGTCAGTAGTTAGCAGTTAGTAGTTAGTAGTTAGTAGTTAGTAGTTAGTAGTCAGTAGTTAGTAGTTAGTAGTTAGTAGTTAGTAGTTAGTAGTTAGTAGTTAGTAGTTAGTAGTTAGTAGTCAGCAGTTAGTAGTTAGTAGTTAGTAGTTAGTAGTTAGTAGTCAGTAGTTAGTAGTTAGCAGTTAGTAGTCAGTAGTTAGTATTTAGTAGTTAGTAGTTAGTAGTTAGTAGATAGTAGTCAGTAGTTGGTAGTTAGTAGTTGGTAGTTAGTAGTTAGAAGTCAATATGTAGTAGTTAGTAGTCAGCAGTTAGTAGTTAGTAGTTAGTAGTTAGTAGTTAGTAGTTAGTAGTTAGTAGTCAGTAGTTAGTAGTTAGCAGTTAGTAGTCAGTAGTTAGTATTTAGTAGTTAGTAGTTAGTAGTTAGTAGTTAGTAGTCAGTAGTTAGTAGTTAGTAGTTGGTAGTTAGTAGTTAGTAGTTAGTAGTTAGTAGTTAGTAGTTAGTAGTTAGTAGTTAGTAGTTAGTAGTTAGTAGTTAGTAGTTAGTAGTTAGTAGTTAGTAGTTAGTAGTTAGTAGTCAGCAGTTAGTAGTTATTAGTTAGTAGTTATTAGTTAGTAGTTAGTGGTTAGTAGTTAGTAGTTAGTAGTTAGTAGTTAGTAGTTAGTAGTTAGTAGTCATTAGTTAGCAGTTAGTAGTTAGTAGTTAGTAGTTAGTAGTCAGTAGTTAGTAGTTAGTAGTTAGTAGTTAGTAGTTAGTAGTTAGTAGTTAGTAGTTAGTAGTTAGTAGTTAGTAGTTAGTAGTTAGTAGTTAGTAGTTAGTAGTTAGTAGTCAGCAGTTAGTAGTTAGTAGTTAGTAGTTAGTAGTTAGTAGTTAGTAGTCAGTAGTTATTAGTTAGCAGTTAGTAGTCAGTAGTTAGTAATTAGTAGTTAGTAGTTAGTAGTTAGTAGTTAGTAGTCAGTAGTTAGTAGTTAGTAGTTGGTAGTTAGTAGTTAGTAGTCAATATGTAGTAGTTAGCAGTTAGTAGTCAGTAGTTAGTATTTAGTAGTTAGTAGTTAGTAGTTAGTAGTCAGTAGTTAGTAGTTAGTAGTTAGTAGTTAGTAGTTAGTAGTTAGTAGTCAGTAGTTGGTAGTTAGTAGTTGGTAGTTAGTAGTTAGAAGTCAATATGTAGTAGTTAGTAGTCAGCAGTTAGTAGTTAGTAGTTAGTAGTTAGTAGTCAGTAGTTAGTAGTTAGCAGTTAGTAGTCAGTAGTTAGTATTTAGTAGTTAGTAGTTAGTAGTTAGTAGTCAGTAGTTAGTAGTTAGTAGTTGGTAGTTAGTAGTTAGTAGTTAGTAGTTAGTAGTTAGTAGTTAGTAGTTAGTAGTCAGCAGTTAGTAGTTAGTAGTTGGTAGTTAGTAGTTAGTAGTCAATATGTAGTAGTTAATAGTTAGTAGTTAGCAGTTAGTAGTTAGTAGTTAGTAGTTAGTAGTTAGTAGTTAGTAGTTAGTAGTTAGTAGTTAGTAGTTAGTAGTCAGTAGTTGGTAGTTAGTAGTTGGTAGTTAGTAGTTAGAAGTCAATATGTAGTAGTTAGTAGTCAGCAGTTAGTAGTTAGTAGTTAGTAGTTAGTAGTAAGTAGTTAGTAGTCTGTAGTTAGTAGTTAGCAGTTAGTAGTCAGTGGTTAGTATTTAGTAGTTAGTAGTTAGTAGTTAGTAGTTAGTAGTCAGTAGTTAGTAGTTAGTAGTTGGTAGTTAGTAGTTAGTAGTTAGTAGTTAGTAGTTAGTAGTTAGTAGTTAGTAGTCAGCAGTTAGTAGTTAGTAGTTGGTAGTTAGTAGTTAGTAGTCAATATGTAGTAGTTAATAGTTAGTAGTTAGCAGTTAGTAGTTAGTAGTTAGTAGTTAGTAGTTAGTAGTTAGTAGTTAGTAGTTAGTAGTTAGTAGTTAGTAGTCAGTAGTTGGTAGTTAGTAGTTGGTAGTTAGTAGTTAGAAGTCAATATGTAGTAGTTAGTAGTCAGCAGTTAGTAGTTAGTAGTTAGTAGTTAGTAGTAAGTAGTTAGTAGTCTGTAGTTAGTAGTTAGCAGTTAGTAGTCAGTGGTTAGTATTTAGTAGTTAGTAGTTAGTAGTTAGTAGTTAGTAGTCAGTAGTTAGTAGTTAGTAGTTGGTAGTTAGTAGTTAGTAGTTAGTAGTTAGTAGTTAGTAGTTAGTAGTTAGTAGTTAGTAGTTAGTAGTTAGTAGTCAGCAGTTAGTAGTTATTAGTTAGGAGTTATTAGTTAGTAGTTAGTGGTTAGTAGTTAGTAGTTAGTAGTTAGTAGTTAGTAGTTAGTAGTTAGTAGTTAGTAGTTAGTAGTCAGTAGTTAGCAGATAGTAGTTAGTAGTTAGTAGTTAGTAGTCAGTAGTTAGTAGTTAGTAGTTAGTAGTTAGTAGTTAGTAGTTAGTAGTTAGTAGTTAGTAGTTAGTAGTTAGTAGTTAGTAGTCAGCAGTTAGTAGTTAGTAGTTAGTAGTTAGTAGTTAGTAGTCAGTAGTTAGTAGTTAGCAGTTAGTAGTCAGTAGTTAGTATTTAGTAGTTAGTAGTTAGTAGTTAGTAGTTAGTAGTCAGTAGTTAGTAGTTAGTAGTTGGTAGTTAGTAGTTAATAGTCAATATGTAGTAGTTAATAGTTAGTAGTTAGTAGTTAGTAGTTAGTAGTCAGTAGTTAGTAGTTAGCAGTTAGTAGTCAGTAGTTAGTATTTAGTAGTTAGTAGTTAGTAGTTAGTAATTAGTAGTTAGTAGTTAGTAGTTAGTAGTTAGTCTTTAGTAGTCAGTAGTTAGTATTTAGCAGTTAGCAGTTAGTAGTCAGTAGTTAGTATTTAGTAGTTAGTAGTTAGTAGTTAGTAGTTAGTAGTCAGTAGTTAGTATTTAGTAGTTAGTCGTTAGTAGTTAGTAGTTAGTAGTTAGTAGTCAGTAGTTAGTAGTCAGTAGTTAGTAGTTAGTAGTTAGTAGTTAGTAGTTAGGTGTTAGTAGTTAGTAGTTAGTAGTTAGTAGTCAGTAGTTAGTAATTAGCAGTTAGCAGTTAGTAGTCAGTAGTTAGTATTTAGTAGTTAGTAGTTAGTAGTTAGTAGTTAGTAGTCAGTAGTTAGTAGTTAGTAGTTGGTAGTTAGTAGTTAGTAGTCAATATGTAGTAGTTAATAGTTAGTAGTTAGCAGTTAGTAGTTAGTAGTTAGTAGTTAGTAGTCATTAGTTAGTAGTTAGCGGTTAGTAGTTAGTAGTCAGTAGTTAGCAGTTAGTAGTTAGTAGTTAGTAGTTAGTAGTTAGTAGTTAGTAGTCAGTAGTTAGTAGTTAGCAGTTAGTAGTCAGTAGTTAGTATTTAGTATTTAGTAGTTAGTAGTTAGTAGTTAGTAGTCAGTAGTTAGTAGTTAGTAGTTGGTAGTTAGTAGTTAGTAGTTAGTAGTTAGTAGTTAGTAGTTAGTAGTTAGTAGTTAGTAGTTAGTAGTTAGTAGTTAGTAGATAGTAGTTAGTAGTCAGCAGTTAGTAGTTATTAGTTAGTAGTTATTAGTTAGTAGTTAGTGGTTAGTAGTTAGTAGTTAGTAGTTAGTAGTTAGTAGTTAGTAGTCATTAGTTAGCAGTTAGTAGTTAGTAGTTAGTAGTTAGTAGTCAGTAGTTAGTAGTTAGTAGTTAGTAGTTAGTAGTTAGTAGTTAGTAGTTAGTAGTTAGTAGTTAGTAGTTAGTAGTTAGTAGTTAGTAGTTAGTAGTTAGTAGTCAGCAGTTAGTAGTTAGTAGTTAGTAGTTAGTAGTTAGTAGTTAGTAGTCAGTAGTTATTAGTTAGCAGTTAGTAGTCAGTAGTTAGTAATTAGTAGTTAGTAGTTAGTAGTTAGTAGTTAGTAGTCAGTAGTTAGTAGTTAGTAGTTGGTAGTTAGTAGTTAGTAGTCAATATGTAGTAGTTAGCAGTTAGTAGTCAGTAGTTAGTATTTAGTAGTTAGTAGTTAGTAGTTAGTAGTCAGTAGTTAGTAGTTAGTAGTTAGTAGTTAGTAGTTAGTAGTTAGTAGTCAGTAGTTGGTAGTTAGTAGTTGGTAGTTAGTAGTTAGAAGTCAATATGTAGTAGTTAGTAGTCAGCAGTTAGTAGTTAGTAGTTAGTAGTTAGTAGTCAGTAGTTAGTAGTTAGCAGTTAGTAGTCAGTAGTTAGTATTTAGTAGTTAGTAGTTAGTAGTTAGTAGTTAGTAGTCAGTAGTTAGTAGTTAGTAGTTGGTAGTTAGTAGTTAGTAGTTAGTAGTTAGTAGTTAGTAGTTAGTAGTTAGTAGTTAGTAGTCAGCAGTTAGTAGTTAGTAGTTGGTAGTTAGTAGTTAGTAGTCAATATGTAGTAGTTAATAGTTAGTAGTTAGCAGTTAGTAGTTAGTAGTTAGTAGTTAGTAGTTAGTAGTTAGTAGTTAGTAGTTAGTAGTTAGTAGTTAGTAGTCAGTAGTTGGTAGTTAGTAGTTGGTAGTTAGTAGTTAGAAGTCAATATGTAGTAGTTAGTAGTCAGCAGTTAGTAGTTAGTAGTTAGTAGTTAGTAGTAAGTAGTTAGTAGTCTGTAGTTAGTAGTTAGCAGTTAGTAGTCAGTGGTTAGTATTTAGTAGTTAGTAGTTAGTAGTTAGTAGTTAGTAGTCAGTAGTTAGTAGTTAGTAGTTGGTAGTTAGTAGTTAGTAGTTAGTAGTTAGTAGTTAGTAGTTAGTAGTCAGCAGTTAGTAGTTAGTAGTTGGTAGTTAGTAGTTAGTAGTCAATATGTAGTAGTTAATAGTTAGTAGTTAGCAGTTAGTAGTTAGTAGTTAGTAGTTAGTAGTTAGTAGTTAGTAGTTAGTAGTTAGTAGTTAGTAGTTAGTAGTTAGTAGTCAGTAGTTGGTAGTTAGTAGTTGGTAGTTAGTAGTTAGAAGTCAATATGTAGTAGTTAGTAGTCAGCAGTTAGTAGTTAGTAGTTAGTAGTTAGTAGTAAGTAGTTAGTAGTCTGTAGTTAGTAGTTAGCAGTTAGTAGTCAGTGGTTAGTATTTAGTAGTTAGTAGTTAGTAGTTAGTAGTTAGTAGTCAGTAGTTAGTAGTTAGTAGTTGGTAGTTAGTAGTTAGTAGTTAGTAGTTAGTAGTTAGTAGTTAGTAGTTAGTAGTTAGTAGTTAGTAGTTAGTAGTCAGCAGTTAGTAGTTATTAGTTAGGAGTTATTAGTTAGTAGTTAGTGGTTAGTAGTTAGTAGTTAGTAGTTAGTAGTTAGTAGTTAGTAGTTAGTAGTCAGTAGTTAGCAGATAGTAGTTAGTAGTTAGTAGTTAGTAGTCAGTAGTTAGTAGTTAGTAGTTAGTAGTTAGTAGTTAGTAGTTAGTAGTTAGTAGTTAGTAGTTAGTAGTTAGTAGTTAGTAGTTAGTAGTTAGTAGTCAGCAGTTAGTAGTTAGTAGTTAGTAGTTAGTAGTTAGTAGTCAGTAGTTAGTAGTTAGCAGTTAGTAGTCAGTAGTTAGTATTTAGTAGTTAGTAGTTAGTAGTTAGTAGTTAGTAGTCAGTAGTTAGTAGTTAGTAGTTGGTAGTTAGTAGTTAATAGTCAATATGTAGTAGTTAATAGTTAGTAGTTAGTAGTTAGTAGTTAGTAGTCAGTAGTTAGTAGTTAGCAGTTAGTAGTCAGTAGTTAGTATTTAGTAGTTAGTAGTTAGTAGTTAGTAATTAGTAGTTAGTAGTTAGTAGTTAGTAGTTAGTCTTTAGTAGTCAGTAGTTAGTATTTAGCAGTTAGCAGTTAGTAGTCAGTAGTTAGTATTTAGTAGTTAGTAGTTAGTAGTTAGTAGTTAGTAGTCAGTAGTTAGTATTTAGTAGTTAGTCGTTAGTAGTTAGTAGTTAGTAGTTAGTAGTCAGTAGTTAGTAGTCAGTAGTTAGTAGTTAGTAGTTAGTAGTTAGTAGTTAGGTGTTAGTAGTTAGTAGTTAGTAGTTAGTAGTCAGTAGTTAGTATTTAGCAGTTAGCAGTTAGTAGTCAGTAGTTAGTATTTAGTAGTTAGTAGTTAGTAGTTAGTAGTTAGTAGTCAGTAGTTAGTAGTTAGTAGTTGGTAGTTAGTAGTTAGTAGTCAATATGTAGTAGTTAATAGTTAGTAGTTAGCAGTTAGTAGTTAGTAGTTAGTAGTTAGTAGTCATTAGTTAGTAGTTAGCGGTTAGTAGTTAGTAGTCAGTAGTTAGCAGTTAGTAGTTAGTAGTCAGTAGTTAGTATTTAGTAGTTAGTAGTTAGTAGTTAGTAGTTAGTAGTTAGTAGTCAGTAGTTAGTAGTTAGTAGTTGGTAGTTAGTAGTTAGTAGTCAATATGTAGTAGTTAATAGTTAGTAGTTAGCAGTTAGTAGTTAGTAGTCAGTAGTTAGTAGTTAGCAGTTAGTAGTTAGTAGTCAGTAGTTAGCAGTTAGTAGTTAGTAGTCAGTAGTTAGTATTTAGTAGTTAGTAGTTAGTAGTTAGTAGTCAGTAGTTAGTAGTTAGTAGTTGGTAGTAAGTAGTTAGTAGTCAATATGTAGTAGTTAATAGTTAGTAGTTAGCAGTTAGTAGTTAGTAGTTAGTAGTTAGTAGTTAGTAGTTAGTAGTTAGTAGTTAGTAGTTAGTAGTTAGTAGTCAGTAGTTAGTAGTTAGTAGTTAGTAGTTAGTAAATAGTAGTTAGTAGTTAGTAGTTAGTAGTTAGTAGTTAGTAGTTAGTAGTTAGTAGTCAGCAGTTAGTAGTTAGTAGTCAGTAGTTAGTAGTTAGTAGTTAGTAGTTAGTAGTTAGTAGTTAAAAGTCAGTAGTTAGTAGTTAGTAGTTGGTAGTTAGTAGTTAGTAGTCAATATGTAGTAGTTAATAGTTAGTAGTTAGCAGTTAGTAGTTAGTAGTTAGTAATTAGTAGTTAGTAGTTAGTAGTTAGTAGTTAGTAGTCAGTAGTTAGTAGTTAGTAGTTAGTAGTTAGTAGTTAGTAGTTAGTAGTCAGTTGTTAGTAGTTAGTAGTTGGTAGTTAGTAGTTAGTAGTCAATATGTAGTAGTTAATAGTTAGTAGTTAGCAGTTAGTAGTTAGTAGTCAGTAGTTAGTAGTTAGCAGTTAGTCGTTAGTAGTCAGTAGTTAGCAGTTAGTAGTTAGTAGTCAGTAGTTAGTATTTAGTAGTTAGTAGTTAGTAGTTAGTAGTTAGTAGTCAGTAGTTAGTAGTTAGTAGTTGGTAGTTAGTAGTTAGTAGTCAATATGTAGTAGTTAATAGTTAGTAGTTAGCAGTTAGTAGTTAGTAGTTAGTAGTTGGTAGTTAGTAGTTGGTAGTTAGTAGTTAGAAGTCAATATGTAGTAGTTAGTAGTCAGCAGTTAGTAGTTAGTAGTTAGTAGTTAGTAGTAAGTAGTTAGTAGTCTGTAGTTAGTAGTTAGCAGTTAGTAGTCAGTGGTTAGTATTTAGTAGTTAGTAGTTAGTAGTTAGTAGTTAGTAGTTAGTAGTTAGTAGTCAGTAGTTAGTAGTCAGCAGTTAGTAGTTAGTAGTTAGTAGTTATTAGTTAGTAGTTATTAGTTAGTAGTTAGTAGTTAGTAGTCAGTAGTCAGTAGTTAGTAGTTAGTAGTTAGTAGTTAGTAGTTAGTAGTTAGTAGTTAGTAGTTAGTAGTCAGTAGTCAGTAGTTAGTAGTTAGTAGTTAGTAGTTAGTAGTTAGTAGTTAGTAGTTAGTAGTTAGTAGTTAGTAGTGAGTAGTTAGTAGTTAGTAGTCAGCAGTTAGTAGTTAGTAGTTGGTAGTTAGTAGTTAGTAGTCAATATGTAGTAATTAATAGATAGTAGTTAGCAGTTAGTAGTTAGTAGTTAGTAGTTAGTAGTTAGTAGTCAGTAGTTAGTACTTAGTAGTTAGTAGGTAGTAGTTAGTAGTTAGTAGTTAGTAGTTAGTAGTTAGTAGTTAGTAGTCAGCAGTTAGTAGTTAGTAGTTAGTAGTTATTAGTTAGTAGTTATTAGTTAGTAGTTAGTAGTTAGTAGTTAGTAGTTAGTAGTCAGTAGTTAGTAGTTAGTAGTTAGTAGTTAGTAGTTAGTATTTAGTAGTTAGTAGTTAGTAGTTAGTAGTTAGTAGTTAGTAGTTAGTAGTTAGTAGTTAGTAGTTAGTAGTTAGTAGTTAGTAGTTAGTAGTTAGTAGTCAGCAGTTAGTAGTTAGTAGTTAGTAGTTATTAGTTAGTACTTATTAGTTAGTAGTTAGTAGTTAGTAGTTAGTAGTTAGTAGTCAGTAGTTAGTAGTTAGTAGTTAGTAGTTAGTAGTTAGTAGTTAGTAGTTAGTAGTTAGTAGTTAGTAGTTAGTAGTTAGTGGTCAGTAGTTAGTAGTTAGTAGTTGGTAGTTAGTAGTTAGTAGTCAATATGTAGTAGTTAATAGTTAGTAGTTAGCAGTTAGTAGTTAGTAGTCAGTAGTTAGTAGTTAGCAGTTAGTAGTTAGTAGTCAGTAGTTAGCAATTAGTAGTTAGTAGTCAGTAGTTAGTATTTAGTAGTTAGTAGTTAGTAGTTAGTAGTTAGTAGTCAGTAGTTAGTAGTTAGTAGTTGGTAGTTAGTAGTTAGTAGTCAATATGTAGTAGTTAATAGTTAGTAGTTAGCAGTTAGTAGTTAGTAGTTAGTAGTTAGTAGTTAGTAGTTAGTAGTTAGTAGTCAGTAGTTAGTAGTTAGTAGTTAGTAGTTAGTAGTTAGTAGTAAGTAGTTAGTAGTTAGTAGTTAGTAGTTAGTAGTTAGTAGTTAGTAGTTAGTAGTCAGCAGTTAGTAGTTAGTAGTTAGTAGCTATTAGTTAGTAGTTATTAGTTAGTAGTTAGTAGTTAGTAGTTAGTAGTTAGTAGTTAGTAGTCAGTAGTTAGTAGTTAGTAGTTAGTAGTTAGTAGTTAGTAGTTAGTAGTTAGTAGTCAGTAGTTAGTAGTTAGCAGTTAGTAGTTAGTAGTCAGTAGTTAGCAGTTAGTAGTTAGTAGTCAGTAGTTAGTATTTAGTAGTTAGTAGTTAGTAGTTAGTAGTTAGTAGTCAGTAGTTAGTAGTTAGTAGTTGGTAGTTAGTATTTAGTAGTAAATATGTAGTAGTTAATAGTTAGTAGTTAGCAGTTAGTAGTTAGTAGTTAGTAGTTAGTAGTTAGTAGTTAGTAGTTAGTAGTTAGTAGTTAGTAGTCAGTAGTTAGTAGTTAGTAGTTAGTAGTTAGTAGTTAGTAGTAAGTAGTTAGTAGTTAGTAGTTAGTAGTTAGTAGTTAGTAGTTAGTAGTTAGTAGTCAGCAGTTAGTAGTTAGTAGTTAGTAGTTATTAGTTAGTAGTTATTAGTTAGTAGTTAGTAGTTAGTAGTTAGTAGTTAGTAGTCAGTAGTTAGTAGTTAGTAGTTAGTAGTTAGTAGTTAGTAGTTAGTAGTTAGTAGTTAGTAGTTAGTAGTGAGTAATTAGTAGTTAGTAGTCAGCAGTTAGTAGTTAGTAGTTGGTAGTTAGTAGTTAGTAGTAAATATGTAGTAGTTAATAGTTAGTAGTTAGCAGTTAGTAGTTAGTAGTTAGTAGTTAGTAGTTAGTAGTTAGTAGTTAGTAGTTAGTAGTTAGTAGTTAGTAGTTAGTAGTCAGTAGTTAGTAGTTAGTAGTTAGTAGTTAGTAGTTAGTAGTAAGTAGTTAGTAGTTAGTAGTTAGTAGTTAGTAGTTAGTAGTTAGTAGTTAGTAGTCAGCAGTTAGTAGTTAGTAGTTAGTAGTTATTAGTTAGTAGTTATTAGTTAGTAGTTAGTAGTTAGTAGTTAGTAGTTAGTAGTCAGTAGTTAGTAGTTAGTAGTTAGTAGTTATTAGTTAGTAGTTAGTAGTTAGTAGTTAGTAGTTAGTAGTCAGTAGTTAGTAGTTAGTAGTTAGTAGTTAGTAGTTAGTAGTTAGTAGTTAGTAGTTAGTAGTTAGTAGTGAGTAGTTAGTAGTTAGTAGTCAGCAGTTAGTAGTTAGTAGTTAGTAGTTATTAGTTAGTAGTTATTAGTTAGTAGTTAGTAGTTAGTAGTTAGTAGTCAGTAGTTAGTAGTTAGTAGTTAGTAGTTAGTAGTTAGTAGTTAGTAGTTAGTAGTTAGTAGTTAGTAGTGAGTAATTAGTAGTCAGTAGTTAGTATTTAGTAGTTAGTAGTTAGTAGTTAGTAGTTAGTAGTCAGTAGTTAGTAGTTAGTAGTTGGTAGTTAGTAGTTAGTAGTCAATATGTAGTAGTTAATAGTTAGTAGTTAGCAGTTAGTAGTTAGTAGTTAGTAGTTAGTAGTTAGTAGTTAGTAGTCAGTAGTTAGTAGTTAGTAGTTAGTAGTTAGTAGTTAGTAGTTAGTAGTAAGTAGTTAGTAGTTAGTAGTTAGTAGTTAGTAGTTAGTAGTTAGTAGTTAGTAGTTAGTAGTCAGCAGTTAGTAGTTAGTAGTTAGTAGTTATTAGTTAGTAGTTATTAGTTAGTAGTTAGTAGTTAGTAGTTAGTAGTTAGTAGTTAGTAGTCAGTAGTTAGTAGTTAGTAGTTAGTAGTTAGTAGTTAGTAGTTAGTAGTTAGTAGTCAGTAGTTAGTAGTTAGCAGTTAGTAGTTAGTAGTCAGTGGTTAGCAGTTAGTAGTTAGTAGTCAGTAGTTAGTATTTAGTAGTTAGTAGTTAGTAGTTAGTAGTTAGTAGTCAGTAGTTAGTAGTTAGTAGTTGGTAGTTAGTAGTTAGTAGTAAATATGTAGTAGTTAATAGTTAGTAGTTAGCAGTTAGTAGTTAGTAGTTAGTAGTTAGTAGTTAGTAGTTAGTAGTTAGTAGTTAGTAGTTAGTAGTCAGTAGTTAGTAGTTAGTAGTTAGTAGTTAGTAGTTAGTAGTAAGTAGTTAGTAGTTAGTAGTTAGTAGTTAGTAGTTAGTAGTTAGTAGTTAGTAGTCAGCAGTTAGTAGTTAGTAGTTAGTAGTTATTAGATAGTAGTTATTAGTTAGTAGTTAGTAGTTAGTAGTTAGTAGTTAGTAGTCAGTAGTTAGTAGTTAGTAGTTAGTAGTTAGTAGTTAGTAGTTAGTAGTTAGTAGTGAGTAATTAGTAGTTAGTAGTCAGCAGTTAGTAGTTAGTAGTTGGTAGTTAGTAGTTAGTAGTCAATATGTAGTAATTAATAGATAGTAGTTAGCAGTTAGTAGTTAGTAGTTAGTAGTTGGTAGTTAGTAGTTAGTAGTCAATATGTAGTAATTAATAGATAGTAGTTAGCAGTTAGTAGTTAGTAGTTAGTAGTTAGTTGTCAGTAGTTAGTAGTTAGTAGTTAGTAGTTAGTAGTTAGTAGTTAGTAGTTAGTAGTTAGTAGTTAGTAGTTAGTAGCTAGTAGTTAGTAGTCAGCAGTTAGTAGTTAGTAGTTAGTAGTTATTAGTTAGTAGTTATTAGTTAGCAGTTAGTAGTTAGTAGTTAGTAGTTAGTAGTCAGTAGTTAGTAGTTAGTAGTTAGTAGTTAGTAGTTAGTAGTTAGTAGTTAGTAGTTAGTAGTTAGTAGTTAGTAGTCAGTAGTTAGTAGTTAGTAGTTGGTAGTTAGTAGTTAGTAGTCAATATGTAGTAGTTAATAGTTAGTAGTTAGCAGTTAGTAGTTAGTAGTCAGTAGTTAGTAGTTAGCAGTTAGTAGTTAGTAGTCAGTAGTTAGCAGTTAGTAGTTAGTAGTCAGTAGTTAGTATTTAGTAGTTAGTAGTTAGTAGTTAGTAGTTAGTAGTCAGTAGTCAGTAGTTAGTAGTTAGTAGTTGGTAGTTAGTAGTTAGTAGTCAATATGTAGTAGTTAGTAGTTAGTAGTTAGTAGTTAGTAGTTAGTAGTTAGTAGTTAGTAGTTAGTAGTTAGTAGTTAGTAGTCAGTAGTTAGTAGTTAGTAGTTAGTAGTTAGTAGTTAGTAGTTAGTAGTTAGTAGTAAGTAGTTAGTAGTTAGTAGTTAGTAGTTAGTAGTTAGTAGTTAGTAGTTAGTAGTTAGTAGTCAGCAGTTAGTAGTTAGTAGTTAGTAGTTATTAGTTAGTAGTTATTAGTTAGTAGTTAGTAGTTAGTAGTTAGTAGTTAGTAGTCAGTAGTTAGTAGTTAGTAGTTAGTAGTTAGTAGTTAGTAGTTAGTAGTTAGTAGTTAGTAGTGAGTAGTTAGTAGTTAGTAGTCAGCAGTTAGTAGTTAGTAGTTGGTAGTTAGTAGTTAGTAGTCAATATGTAGTAATTAATAGATAGTAGTTAGCAGTTAGTAGTTAGTAGTTAGTAGTTAGTAGTTAGTAGTTAGTAGTCAGTAGTTAGTAGTTAGTAGTTAGTAGTTAGTAGTTAGTAGTTAGTAGTTAGTAGTTAGTAGTTAGTAGTTAGTAGTTAGTAGTTAGTAGTTAGTAGTTAGTAGTTAGTAGTTAGTAGTCAGCAGTTAGTAGTTAGTAGTTATTAGTTAGTAGTTATTAGTTAGTAGTTAGTAGTTAGTAGTTAGTAGTTAGTAGTTAGTAGTCAGTAGTTAGTAGTTAGTAGTTAGTAGTTAGTAGTTAGTAGTTAGTAGTTAGTAGTTAGTAGTGAGTAGTTAGTAGTTAGTAGTCAGCAGTTAGTAGTTAGTAGTTGGTAGTTAGTAGTTAGTAGTCAATATGTAGTAATTAATAGTTAGTAGTTAGCAGTTAGTAGTTAGTAGTCAGTAGTTAGTAGTTAGCAGTTAGTAGTTAGTAGTCAGTAGTTAGCAGTTAGTAGTTAGTAGTCAGTAGTTAGTATTAAGTAGTTAGTAGTTAGTAGTTAGTAGTCAGTAGTTAGTAGTTAGTAGTTGGTAGTTTGTAGTTAGTAGTCAATATGTAGTAGTTAATAGTTAGTAGTTAGCAGTTAGTAGTTAGTAGTTAGTAGTTAGCAGTTAGTAGTCAGTAGTTAGTATTTAGTAGTTAGTAGTTAGTTGTTAGTAGTTAGTAGTCAGTAGTTAGTAGTTAGTAGTTAGTAGTTGGTAGTTAGTAGTTAGTAGTCAATATGTAGTAGTTAATAGTAGTTAATAGTTAGTAGTTAGCAGTTAGTAGTTAGTAGTTAGTAGTTAGTAGTTAGTAGTTAGTAGTTAGTAGTTAGTAGTTAGTAGTTAGTAGTTAGTTGTTAGTAGTTAGTAGTCAGTAGTTAGTTTTTAGTAGTTAGTCGTTGGTAGTTAGTAGTTAGTAGTTAGTAGTCAGTAGTTAGTAGTTAGTAGTTAGTAGTTAGTAGTTAGTAGTTAGTAGTTAGGTGTTAGTAGTTAGTAGTTAGTAGTTAGTAGTCAGTAGTTAGTATCTAGCAGTTAGCAGTTAGTAGTCAGTAGTTAGTATTTAGTAGTTAGTAGTTAGTAGTTAGTAGTCAGTAGTCAGTAGTTAGTAGTTAGTAGTTGGTAGTTAGTAGTTAGTAGTCAATATGTAGTAGTTAATAGTTAGAAGCTAGCAGTTAGTAGTTAGTAGTTAGTAGTTAGTAGTTAGTAGTTAGTAGTCAGTAGTAAGTAGTTAGTAGTTAGTAGTTAGTAGTTAGTAGTTAGTAGTTAGTAGTTAGTAGTTAGTAGTTAGTAGTTAGTAGTTAGTAGTTAGTAGTTAGTAGTTAGTAGTTAGTAGTTAGTAGTCAGTAGTTAGTAGTTAGCAGTTAGTAGTTAGTAGTCAGTAGTTAGCAGTTAGTAGTTAGTAGTCAGTAGTTAGTATTAAGTAGTTAGTAGTTAGTAGTTAGTAGTCAGTAGTTAGTAGTTAGTAGTTGGTAGTTAGTAGTTAGTAGTCAATATGTAGTAGTTAATAGTTAGTAGTTAGCAGTTAGTAGTTAGTAGTTAGTAGTTAGCAGTTCGTAGTCAGTAGTTAGTATTTAGTAGTTAGTAGTTAGTTGTTAGTAGTTAGTAGTCAGTAGTCAGTAGTTAGTAGTTAGTAGTTGGTAGTTAGTAGTTAGTAGTCAATATGTAGTAGTTAATAGTAGTTAATAGTTAGTAGTTAGCAGTTAGTAGTTAGTAGTTAGTAGTTAGTAGTTAGTAGTTAGTAGTTAGTAGTTAGTAGTTAGTAGTTAGTTGTTAGTAGTTAGTAGTCAGTAGTTAGTATTTAGTAGTTAGTCGTTGGTAGTTAGTAGTTAGTAGTTAGTAGTCAGTAGTTAGTAGTTAGTAGTTAGTAGTTAGTAGTTAGTAGTTAGTAGTTAGTAGTTAGGTGTTAGTAGTTAGTAGTTAGTAGTTAGTAGTCAGTAGTTAGTATCTAGCAGTTAGCAGTTAGTAGTCAGTAGTTAGTATTTAGTAGTTAGTAGTTAGTAGTTAGTAGTCAGTAGTCAGTAGTTAGTAGTTAGTAGTTGGTAGTTAGTAGTTAGTAGTCAATATGTAGTAGTTAATAGTTAGAAGTTAGCAGTTAGTAGTTAGTAGTTAGTAGTTAGTAGTTAGTAGTTAGTAGTCAGTAGTTAGTAGTTAGTAGTTAGTAGTTAGTAGTTAGTAGTTAGTAGTTAGTATTTAGTAGTTAGTAGTTAGTAGTTAGAGGTTAGTAGTCAGCAGTTAGTAGTTAGTAGTTAGTAGTTAGTAGTTATTGGTTAGTAGTTATTAGTTAGTAGTTAGTAGTTAGTAGCTAGTAGTTAGTAGTTAGTAGTTAGTAGTTAGTAGTTAGTAGTTAGTAGTCAGAAGTTAGTAGTTAGTAGTTAGTAGTTATTAGTTAGTAGTTATTAGTTAATAGTTAGTAGTTAGTAGTTAGTAGTTAGTAGTCAGTAGTTAGTAGTTAGTAGTTAGTAGTTAGTAGTTAGTAGTTAGTAGTTAGTAGTGAGTAGTTAGTAGTTAGTAGTCAGCAGTTAGTAGTTAGTAGTTGGTAGTTAGTAGTTAGTAGTCAGTAGTTAGTAGTTAGCAGTTAGTAGTTAGTTGTCAGTAGTTAGCAGTTAGTAGTTAGTAGTCAATAGTTAGTATTTAGTAGTTAGTAGTTAGTAGTTAGTAGTTAGTAGTCAGTAGTTAGTAGTTAGTAGTTAGTAGTCAGTAGTCAGTAGTTAGTAGTTAGTAGTTGGTAGTTAGTAGTTAGTAGTCAATATGTAGTAGTTAATAGTTAGAAGTTAGCAGTTAGTAGTTAGTAGTTAGTAGTTAGTAGTTAGTAGTTAGTAGTTAGTAGTTAGTAGTTAGTAGTTAGTAGTCAGAAGTTAGTAGTTAGTAGTTAGTAGTTATTAGTTAGTAGTTATTAGTTAATAGTTAGTAGTTAGTAGTTAGTAGTTAGTAGTCAGTAGTTAGTAGTTAGTAGTTAGTAGTTAGTAGTTAGTAGTTAGTAGTTAGTAGTGAGTAGTTAGTAGTTAGTAGTCAGCAGTTAGTAGTTAGTAGTTGGTAGTTAGTAGTTAGTAGTCAGTAGTTAGTAGTTAGCAGTTAGTAGTTAGTTGTCAGTAGTTAGCAGTTAGTAGTTAGTAGTCAATAGTTAGTATTTAGTAGTTAGTAGTTAGTAGTTAGTAGTTAGTAGTCAGTAGTTAGTAGTTAGTAGTTAGTAGTCAGTAGTCAGTAGTTAGTAGTTAGTAGTTGGTAGTTAGTAGTTAGTAGTCAATATGTAGTAGTTAATAGTTAGAAGTTAGCAGTTAGTAGTTAGTAGTTAGTAGTTAGTAGTTAGTAGTTAGTAGTCAGTAGTTAGTAGTTAGTAGTTAGTAGTTAGTATTTAGTAGTTAGTAGTTAGTAGTTAGAGGTTAGTAGTCAGCAGTTAGTAGTTAGTAGTTAGTAGTTAGTAGTTATTGGTTAGTAGTTATTAGTTAGTAGTTAGTAGTTAGTAGCTAGTAGTTAGTAGTTAGTAGTTAGTAGTTAGTAGTTAGTAGTTAGTAGTCAGAAGTTAGTAGTTAGTAGTTAGTAGTTATTAGTTAGTAGTTATTAGTTAATAGTTAGTAGTTAGTAGTTAGTAGTTAGTAGTCAGTAGTTAGTAGTTAGTAGTTAGTAGTTAGTAGTTATTAGTTAATAGTTAGTAGTTAGTAGTTAGTAGTTAGTAGTCAGTAGTTAGTAGTTAGTAGTTAGTAGTTAGTAGTTAGTAGTTAGTAGTTAGTAGTGAGTAGTTAGTAGTTAGTAGTCAGCAGTTAGTAGTTAGTAGTTGGTAGTTAGTAGTTAGTAGTCAGTAGTTAGTAGTTAGCAGTTAGTAGTTAGTTGTCAGTAGTTAGCAGTTAGTAGTTAGTAGTCAATAGTTAGTATTTAGTAGTTAGTAGTTAGTAGTTAGTAGTTAGTAGTCAGTAGTTAGTAGTTAGTAGTTAGTAGTCAGTAGTCAGTAGTTAGTAGTTAGTAGTTGGTAGTTAGTAGTTAGTAGTCAATATGTAGTAGTTAATAGTTAGAAGTTAGCAGTTAGTAGTTAGTAGTTAGTAGTTAGTAGTTAGTAGTTAGTAGTCAGTAGTTAGTAGTTAGTAGTTAGTAGTTAGTATTTAGTAGTTAGTAGTTAGTAGTTAGAGGTTAGTAGTCAGCAGTTAGTAGTTAGTAGTTAGTAGTTAGTAGTTATTGGTTAGTAGTTATTAGTTAGTAGTTAGTAGTTAGTAGCTAGTAGTTAGTAGTTAGTAGTTAGTAGTTAGTAGTTAGTAGTTAGTAGTCAGAAGTTAGTAGTTAGTAGTTAGTAGTTATTAGTTAGTAGTTATTAGTTAATAGTTAGTAGTTAGTAGTTAGTAGTTAGTAGTCAGTAGTTAGTAGTTAGTAGTTAGTAGTTAGTAGTTAGTAGTTAGTAGTTAGTAGTGAGTAGTTAGTAGTTAGTAGTCAGCAGTTAGTAGTTAGTAGTTGGTAGTTAGTAGTTAGTAGTCAGTAGTTAGTAGTTAGCAGTTAGTAGTTAGTTGTCAGTAGTTAGCAGTTAGTAGTTAGTAGTCAATAGTTAGTATTTAGTAGTTAGTAGTTAGTAGTTAGTAGTTAGTAGTCAGTAGTTAGTAGTTAGTAGTTGGTAGCTAGTAGTTAGTAGTCAATATGTAGTAGTTAATAGTTAGTAGTTAGCAGTTAGTAGTTAGTAGTTAGTAGTTAGCAGTTTATAGTCAGTAGTTAGTATTTAGTAGTTAATAGTTAGTTGTTAGTAGTTAGTAGTCGGTAGTTAGTAGTTAGTAGTTGGTAGTTAGTAGTTAGTAGTCAATATGTAGTAGTTAATAGTTAGTAGTTAGCAGTTAGTAGTTAGTAGTTAGTAGTTAGTAGTTAGTAGTTAGTAGTTAGTAGTTAGTAGTTAGTTGTTAGTAGTTAGTAGTCAGTAGTTAGTATTTAGTAGTTAGTCGTTAGTAGTTAGTAGTTAGTAGTTAGTAGTCAGTAGTTAGTAGTTAGTAGTTAGTAGTTAGTAGTTAGTAGTTAGTAGTTAGGTGTTAGTAGTTAGTAGTTCGTAGTTAGTAGTCAGTAGTTAGTATTTAGCAGTTAGCAGTTAGTAGTTAGTAGTTAGTAGTTAGTAGTTAGTAGTTAGTAGTCAGTAGTTAGTAGTTAGTAGTTAGTAGTTAGTAGTTAGTAGTTAGTATTTAGTAGTTAGTAGTTAGTAGTTAGAGGTTAGTAGTCAGCAGTTAGTAGTTAGTAGTTAGTAGTTAGTAGTTATTGGTTAGTAGTTATTAGTTAGTAGTTAGTAGTTAGTAGCTAGTAGTTAGTAGTTAGTAGTTAGTAGTTAGTAGTTAGTAGTTAGTAGTCAGAAGTCAGTAGTTAGTAGTTAGTAGTTAGTAGTTAGTAGTTAGTAGTTAGTATTTAGTAGTTAGTAGTTAGTAGTTAGAGGTTAGTAGTCAGCAGTTAGTAGTTAGTAGTTAGTAGTTAGTAGTTATTGGTTAGTAGTTATTAGTTAGTAGTTAGTAGTTAGTAGCTAGTAGTTAGTAGTTAGTAGTTAGTAGTTAGTAGTTAGTAGTTAGTAGTTAGTAGTCAGTAGTTAGTAGTTAGTAGTTAGTAGTTAGTAGTTAGTAGTTAGTAGTTAGTAGTTAGTAGTGAGTAGTTAGTAGTTAGTAGTCAGCAGTTAGTAGTTAGTAGTTGGTAGTTAGTAGTTAGTAGTCAGTAGTTAGTAGTTAGCAGTTAGTAGTTAGTTGTCAGTAGTTAGCAGTTAGTAGTTAGTAGTCAATAGTTAGTATTTAGTAGTTAGTAGTTAGTAGTTAGTAGTTAGTAGTCAGTAGTTAGTAGTTAGTAGTTGGTAGCTAGTAGTTAGTAGTCAATATGTAGTAGTTAATAGTTAGTAGTTAGCAGTTAGTAGTTAGTAGTTAGTAGTTAGCAGTTTATAGTCAGTAGTTGGTATTTAGTAGTTAATAGTTAGTTGTTAGTAGTTAGTAGTCGGTAGTTAGTAGTTAGTAGTTGGTAGTTAGTAGTTAGTAGTCAATATGTAGTAGTTAATAGTTAGTAGTTAGCAGTTAGTAGTTAGTAGTTAGTAGTTAGTAGTTAGTAGTTAGTAGTTAGTAGTTAGTAGTTAGTTGTTAGTAGTTAGTAGTCAGTAGTTAGTATTTAGTAGTTAGTCGTTAGTAGTTAGTAGTTAGTAGTTAGTAGTCAGTAGTTAGTAGTTAGTAGTTAGTAGTTAGTAGTTAGTAGTTAGTAGTTAGGTGTTAGTAGTTAGTAGTTAGTAGTTAGTAGTCAGTAGTTAGTATTTAGCAGTTAGCAGTTAGTAGTCAGTAGTTAGTATTTAGTAGTTAGTAGTTATTAGTTAGTAGTTAGTAGTCAGTAGTTAGTAGTTAGTAGTTGGTAGTTAGTAGTTAGTAGTCAATATGTAGTAGTTTATAATTAGTAGTTAGCAGTTAGTAGTTAGTAGTTAGTAGTTAGTAGTTAGTAGTTAGTAGTTAGTAGTTAGTAGTTAGTTGTTAGTAGTTAGTAGTCAGTAGTTAGTATTTAGTAGTTAGTCGTTAGTAGTTAGTAGTTAGTAGTTAGTAGTCAGTAGTTAGTAGTTAGTAGTTAGTATTTAGTAGTTAGTAGTTAGTAGTTAGTAGTTAGGTGTTAGTAGTTAGTAGTTAGTAGATAGTAGTCAGTAGTTAGTATTTAGCAGTTAGTAGTTAGTAGAAGGTAGTTAGTATTTAGTAGTTAGTAGTTAGTAGTTAGTAGTTAGTAGTCAGTAGTTAGTAGTTAGTAGTTGGTAGTTAGTAGTTAGTAGTCAATATGTAGTAATTAATAGTTAGTAGTTAGCAGTTAGTAGTTAGTAGTCAGTAGTTAGTAGTTAGCAGTTAGTAGTTAGTAGTCAGTAGTTAGCAGTTAGTAGTTAGTAGTCAGTAGTTAGTATTTAGTAGTTAGTAGTTAGTAGTTAGTAGTTAGTAGTCAGTAGTTAGTAGTTAGTAGTTGGTAGTTAGTAGTTAGTAGTCAATATGTAGTAGTTAATAGTTAGTAGTTAGCAGTTAGTAGTTAGTAGTTAGTAGTTAGTAGTTAGTAGTTAGTAGTTAGTAGTCAGTAGTTAGTAGTTAGTAGTTAGTAGTTAGTGGTTAGTAGATAGTAGTTAGTAGTTAGTAGTTAGTAGTTAGTAGTTAGTAGTTAGTAGTTAGTAGTTAGTAGTCAGCAGTTAGTAGTTAGTAGTTAGTAGTTATTAGTTAGTAGTTAGTAGTTAGTAGTTAGTAGTTAGGTGTTAGTAGTTAGTAGTTAGTAGTTAGTAGTCAGTAGTTAGTATTTAGCAGTTAGCAGTTAGTAGTCAGTAGTTAGTATTTAGTAGTTAGTAGTTATTAGTTAGTAGTTAGTAGTCAGTAGTTAGTAGTTAGTAGTTGGTAGTTAGTAGTTAGTAGTCAATATGTAGTAGTTAATAATTAGTAGTTAGCAGTTAGTAGTTAGTAGTTAGTAGTTAGTAGTTAGTAGTTAGTAGTTAGTTGTTAGTTGTTAGTAGTTAGTAGTCAGTAGTTAGTATTTAGTAGTTAGTCGTTAGTAGTTAGTAGTTAGTAGTTAGTAGTCAGTAGTTAGTAGTTAGTAGTTAGTAGTTAGTAGTTAGTAGTTAGTAGTTAGTAGTTAGTAGTTAGGTGTTAGTAGTTAGTAGTTAGTAGATAGTAGTCAGTAGTTAGTATTTAGCAGTTAGTAGTTAGTAGAAGGTAGTTAGTATTTAGTAGTTAGTAGTTAGTATGTAGTAGTTAGTAGTCAGTAGTTAGTAGTTAGTAGTTGGTAGTTAGTAGTTAGTAGTCAATATGTAGTAATTAATAGTTAGTAGTTAGCAGTTAGTAGTTAGTAGTCAGTAGTTAGTAGTTAGCAGTTAGTAGTTAGTAGTCAGTAGTTAGCAGTTAGTAGTTAGTAGTCAGTAGTTAGTATTTAGTAGTTAGTAGTTAGTAGTTAGTAGTTAGTAGTCAGTAGTTAGTAGTTAGTAGTTGGTAGTTAGTAGTTAGTAGTCAATATGTAGTAGTTAATAGTTAGTAGTTAGCAGTTAGTAGTTAGTAGTTAGTAGTTAGTAGTTAGTAGTTAGTAGTTAGTAGTTAGTAGTCAGTAGTTAGTAGTTAGTAGTTAGTAGTTAGTGGTTAGTAGATAGTAGTTAGTAGTTAGTAGTTAGTAGTTAGTAGTTAGTAGTTAGTAGTTAGTAGTTAGTAGTTAGTAGTCAGCAGTTAGTAGTTAGTAGTTAGTAGTTATTAGTTAGTAGTTATTAGTTAGTAGTTAGTAGTTAGTAGTTAGTAGTCAGTAGTTAGTAGTTAGTAGTTAGTAGTTAGTAGTTAGTAATTAGTAGTTAGTAGTTAGTAGTGAGTAGTTAGTAGTTAGTAGTCAGCAGTTAGTAGTTAGTAGTTAGTAGTTATTAGTTAGCAGTTATTAGTTAGTAGTTAGTAGTTAGTAGTTAGTAGTCAGTAGTTAGTAGTTAGTAGTTAGTAGTTAAGAGTTAGTAGTTAGTAGTTAGTAGTTAGTAGTTAGTAGTTAGTAGTTAGTAGTTAGTAGTTAGTAGTTAGTAGTTAGTAGTTAGTAGTCAGCAGTTAGTAGTTAGTAGTTATTAGTTAGTAGTTATTAGTTAGTAGTTAGTAGTTAGTAATTAGTAGTTGGTAGTTAGTAGTTTGTAGTTAGTAGTTAGTAGTTAGTAGTTAGTAGTCAGTAGTTGGCAGTTAGTATTTAGTAGTTAGTAGTTAGTAGTCAGTAAGTAGTAGTTAGTAGTTAGTAGTTAGTAGTTAGTAGTTAGTAGTTAGTAGTTAGTAGTTAGTAGTTAGTAGTTAGTAGTTAGTAGTTAGCAGTTAGTAGTTAGTAGTCAGTAGTTAGCAGTTAGTAGTTAGTAGTCAGTAGTTAGTATTTAGTAGTTAGTAGTTAGTAGTTAGTAGTTAGTAGTCAGTAGTTAGTAGTTAGTAGTTGGTAGTTAGTAGTTAGTAGTCAATATGTAGTAGTTAATAGTTAGTAGTTAGCAGTTAGTAGTTAGTAGTTAGTAGTTAGTAGTTAGTAGTTAGTAGTTAGTAGTTAGTAGTCAGTAGTTAGTAGTTAGTAGTTAGTAGTTAGTGGTTAGTAGATAGTAGTTAGTAGTTAGTAGTTAGTAGTTAGTAGTTAGTAGTTAGTAGTTAGTAGTTAGTAGTTAGTAGTTAGTAGTCAGCAGTTAGTAGTTAGTAGTTAGTAGTTATTAGTTAGTAGTTATTAGTTAGTAGTTAGTAGTTAGTAGTTAGTAGTCAGTAGTTAGTAGTTAGTAGTTAGTAGTTAGTAGTTAGTAATTAGTAGTTAGTAGTTAGTAGTGAGTAGTTAGTAGTTAGTAGTCAGCAGTTAGTAGTTAGTAGTTAGTAGTTATTAGTTAGCAGTTATTAGTTAGTAGTTAGTAGTTAGTAGTTAGTAGTCAGTAGTTAGTAGTTAGTAGTTAGTAGTTAAGAGTTAGTAGTTAGTAGTTAGTAGTTAGTAGTTAGTAGTTAGTAGTTAGTAGTTAGTAGTTAGTAGTTAGTAGTTAGTAGTTAGTAGTCAGCAGTTAGTAGTTAGTAGTTATTAGTTAGTAGTTATTAGTTAGTAGTTAGTAGTTAGTAATTAGTAGTTGGTAGTTAGTAGTTAGTAGTTAGTAATTAGTAGTTAGTAGTTAGTAGTCAGTAGTTGGCAGTTAGTATTTAGTAGTTAGTAGTTAGTAGTCAGTAAGTAGTAGTTAGTAGTTAGTAGTTAGTAGTTAGTAGTTAGTAGTTAGTAGTTAGTAGTTAGTAGTTAGTAGTTAGTAGTTAGTAGTCAGCACTTAGTAGTTAGTAGTTAGTAGTTAGTAGTTAGTAGTTAGTAGTCATTAGTTAGTAGTTAGCAGTTAGTAGTTAGTAGTCAGTAGTTAGAATTTAGTAGTTAGTAGTTAGTAGTTAGTAGTCAGTAGTTAGTAGTTAGAAGTTGGGAGTTAGTAGTTAGTAGTCAATATGTAGTAGGTAATAGTTAGTAGTTAGCAGTTAGTAGTTAGTAGTTAGTAGTTAGTAGTTAGTAGTTAGTAGTTAGTAGTTAGTAGTTAGTAGTCAGTAGTTAGTATTTAATAGTTAGTCGTTAGTAGTTAGCAGTTAGTAGTCAGTAGTTAGTAGTTAGTAGTTAGTAGTTAGTAGTTAGTAGTTAGTAGTTAGTAGTTAGTAGTTAGGTGTTAGTAGTTAGTAGTTAGTAGTTAGTAGTTAGTAGTTAGCAGTTAGTAGTCAGTAGTCAGTAGTTAGTATTTAGTAGTTAGTAGTTAGTAGTTAGTAGTCAGTAGTTAGTAGTTAGTAGTTGGTAGTTAGTAGTTAGTAGTCAATATGTAGTAGTTAATAGTTAGTAGTTAGCAGTTAGTAGTTAGTAGTTAGTAGTTAGTAATTAGTAGTTAGTAGTTATTAGTTAGCAGTTATTAGTTAGTAGTTAGTAGTTAGTAGTTAGTAGTCAGTAGTTAGTAGTTAGTAGTTAGTAGTTAAGAGTTAGTAGTTAGTAGTTAGTAGTTAGTAGTTAGTAGTTAGTAGTTAGTAGTTAGTAGTTAGTAGTTAGTAGTTAGTAGTCAGCAGTTAGTAGTTAGTAGTTATTAGTTAGTAGTTATTAGTTAGTAGTTAGTAGTTAGTAGTTAGTAGTTAGTAGTTAGTAGTTAGTAGTTAGTAGTTAGTAGTTAGTAGTTTGTAGTTAGTAGTCAGTAGTTGGCAGTTAGTATTTAGTAGTTAGTAGTTAGTAGTCAGTAAGTAGTAGTTAGTAGTTAGTAGTTAGTAGTTAGTAGTTAGTAGTTAGTAGTTAGTAGTTAGTAGTTAGTAGTTAGTAGTCAGCAGTTAGTAGTTAGTAGTTAGTAGTTATTAGTTAGCAGTTATTAGTTAGTAGTTAGTAGTCAGTATTCAGTAGTTAGTAGTTAGTAGTTAGTAGTTAAGAGTTAGTAGTTAGTAGTTAGTAGTTAGTAGTTAGTATTTAGTAGTTAGTAGTTAGTAGTTAGTAGTTAGTAGTTAGTAGTTAGTAGTTAGTAGTTAGTAGTCAGCAGTTAGTAGTTAGTAGTTATTAGTTAGTAGTTATTAGTTAATAGTTAGTAGTTAGTAGTTAGTAGTTAGTAGTTAGTAGTTAGTAGTTAGTAGTTAGTAGTTAGTAGTCAGTAGTTGGCAGTTAGTATTTAGTAGTTAGTAGTTAGTAGTCAGTAAGTAGTAGTTAGTAGTTAGTAGTTAGTAGTTAGTAGTTAGTAGTTAGTAGTTAGTAGTTAGTAGTTAGTAGTTAGTAGTCAGCACTTAGTAGTTAGTAGTTAGTAGTTAGTAGTTAGTAGTTAGTAGTCAGTAGTTAGTAGTTAGCAGTTAGTAGTTAGTAGTCAGTAGTTAGTATTTAGTAGTTAGTAGTTAGTAGTTAGTAGTCAGTAGTTAGTAGTTAGTAGTTGGTAGTTAGTAGTTAGTAGTCAATATGTAGTAGGTAATAGTTAGTAGGTAGCAGTTAGTAGTTAGTAATTAGTAGTTAGTAGTTAGTAGTTAGTAGTTAGTAGTTAGTAGTCAGTAGTTAGTATTTAATAGTTAGTCGTTAGTAGTTAGTAGTTAGTAGTCAGTAGTTAGTAGTTAGTAGTTAGTAGTTAGTAGTTAGTAGTTAGTAGTTAGTAGTTAGGTGTTTGTAGTTAGTAGTTAGTAGTTAGTAGTTAGCAGTTAGTAGTCAGTAGTCAGTAGTTAGTCTTTAGTAGTTAGTAGTTAGTAGTTAGTAGTCAGTGGTTAGTAGTTAGTAGTTGGTAGTTAGTAGTTAGTAGTCAATATGTAGTAGTTAATAGTTAGTAGTTAGCAGTTAGTAGTTAGTAGTTAGTAGTTAGTAATTAGTAGTAAGTAGTTAGTAGTGAGTAGTTAGTAGTTAGTAGTCAGCAGTTAGTAGTTAGTAGTTAGTAGTTATTAGTTAGTAGTTATTAGTTAGTAGTTAGTAGTTAGTAGTTAGTAGTCAGTAGTTAGTAGTTAGTAGTTAGTAGTTAAGAGTTAGTAGTTAGTAGTTAGTAGTTAGTAGTTAGTAGTTAGTAGTTAGTAGTTAGTAGTTAGTAGTTAGTAGTCAGCAGTTAGTAGTTAGTAGTTAGTAGTTAGGTGTTAGTAGTTAGTAGTTAGTAGTTAGTAGTTAGTAGTTAGCAGTTAGTAGTCAGTAGTCAGTAGTTAGTATTTAGTAGTTAGTAGTTAGTAGTTAGTAGTCAGTAGTTAGTAGTTAGTAGTTGGTAGTTAGTAGTTAGTAGTCAATATGTAGTAGTTAATAGTTAGTAGTTAGCAGTTAGTAGTTAGTAGTTAGTAGTTAGTAATTAGTAGTAAGTAGTTAGTAGTGAGTAGTTAGTAGTTAGTAGTCAGCAGTTAGTAGTTAGTAGTTAGTAGTTATTAGTTAGTAGTTATTAGTTAGTAGTTAGTAGTTAGGTGTTAGTAGTTAGTAGTTAGTAGTTAGTAGTTTGTAGTTAGCAGTTAGTAGTCAGTAGTCAGTAGTTAGTATTTAGTAGTTAGTAGTTAGTAGTTAGTAGTCAGTAGTTAGTAGTTAGTAGTTGGTAGTTAGTAGTTAGTAGTCAATATGTAGTAGTTAATAGTTAGTAGTTAGCAGTTAGTAGTTAGTAGTTAGTAGTTAGTAATTAGTAGTAAGTAGTTAGTAGTGAGTAGTTAGTAGTTAGTAGTCAGTAGTTAGTAGTTAAGAGTTAGTAGTTAGTAGTTAAGAGTTAGTAGTTAGTAGTTAGTAGTTAGTATTTAGTAGTTAGTAGTTAGTAGTTAGTAGTTAGTAGTTAGTAGTTAGTAGTTAGTAGTCAGCAGTTAGTAGTTAGTAGTTATTAGTTAGTAGTTATTAGTTAATAGTTAGTAGTTAGTAGTTAGTAGTTAGTAGTTAGTAGTTAGTAGTTAGTAGTTAGTAGTTAGTAGTTAGTAGTTAGTAGTTAGTAGTCAGTAGTTGGCAGTTAGTATTTAGTAGTTAGTAGTTAGTAGTCAGTAAGTAGTAGTTAGTAGTTAGTAGTTAGTAGTTAGTAGTTAGTAGTTAGTAGTTAGTAGTTAGTAGTCAGCACTTAGTAGTTAGTAGTTAGTAGTTAGTAGTTAGTAGTTAGTAGTCAGTAGTTAGTAGTTAGCAGTTAGTAGTTAGTAGTCAGTAGTTAGTATTTAGTAGTTAGTAGTTAGTAGTTAGTAGTCAGTAGTTAGTAGTTAGTAGTTGGTAGTTAGTAGTTAGTAGTCAATATGTAGTAGGTAATAGTTAGTAGGTAGCAGTTAGTAGTTAGTAGTTAGTAGTTAGTAGTTAGTAGTTAGTAGTTAGTAGTTAGTAGTCAGTAGTTAGTATTTAATAGTTAGTCGTTAGTAGTTAGTAGTTAGTAGTCAGTAGTTAGTAGTTAGTAGTTAGTAGTTAGTAGTTAGTAGTTAGTAGTTAGTAGTTAGGTGTTTGTAGTTAGTAGTTAGTAGTTAGTAGTTAGTAGTTAGCAGTTAGTAGTCAGTAGTCAGTAGTTAGTATTTAGTAGTTAGTAGTTAGTAGTTAGTAGTCAGTAGTTAGTAGTTAGTAGTTGGTAGTTAGTAGTTAGTAGTCAATATGTAGTAGTTAATAGTTAGTAGTTAGCAGTTAGTAGTTAGTAGTTAGTAGTTAGTAATTAGTAGTAAGTAGTTAGTAGTGAGTAGTTAGTAGTTAGTAGTCAGCAGTTAGTAGTTAGTAGTTAGTAGTTATTAGTTAGTAGTTATTAGTTAGTAGTTAGTAGTTAGTAGTTAGTAGTCAGTAGTTAGTAGTTAGTAGTTAGTAGTTAAGAGTTAGTAGTTAGTAGTTAGTAGTTAGTAGTTAGTAGTTAGTAGTTAGTAGTTAGTAGTTAGTAGTTAGTAGTTAGTAGTTAGTAGTCAGCAGTTAGTAGTCAGTAGTCAGTAGTTAGTATTTAGTAGTTAGTAGTTAGTAGTTAGTAGTCAGTAGTTAGTAGTTAGTAGTTGGTAGTTAGTAGTTAGTAGTCAATATGTAGTAGTTAATAGTTAGTAGTTAGCAGTTAGTAGTTAGTAGTTAGTAGTTAGTAATTAGTAGTAAGTAGTTAGTAGTGAGTAGTTAGTAGTTAGTAGTCAGCAGTTAGTAGTTAGTAGTTAGTAGTTATTAGTTAGTAGTTATTAGTTAGTAGTTAGTAGTTAGGAGTTAGTAGTTAGTAGTTAGTAGTTTGTAGTTAGCAGTTAGTAGTCAGTAGTCAGTAGTTAGTATTTAGTAGTTAGTAGTTAGTAGTTAGTAGTCAGTAGTTAGTAGTTAGTAGTTGGTAGTTAGTAGTTAGTAGTCAATATGTAGTAGTTAATAGTTAGTAGTTAGCAGTTAGTAGTTAGTAGTTAGTAGTTAGTAATTAGTAGTAAGTAGTTAGTAGTGAGTTGTTAGTAGTTAGTAGTCAGCAGTTAGTAGTTAGTAGTTAGTAGTTATTAGTTAGTAGTTATTAGTTAGTAGTTAGTAGTTAGTAGTTAGTAGTCAGTAGTTAGTAGTTAGTAGTTAGTAGTTAAGAGTTAGTAGTTAGTAGTTAGTAGTTAGTAGTTAGTAGTTAGTAGTTAGTAGTTAGTAGTTAGTAGTTAGTAGTTAGTAGTTAGTAGTTAGTAGTTAGTAGTCAGCAGTTAGTAGTTAGTAGTTAGTAGTTATTAGTTAGTAGTTATTAGTTAGTAGTTAGTAGTTAGTAGTTAGTAGTTAGTAGTTAGTAGTTAGTAGTTAGTAGTTAGTAGTTAGTAGTTAGTAGTCAGTAGTTGGCAGTTAGTATTTAGTAGTTAGTAGTTAGTAGTCAGTAAGTAGTAGTTAGTAGTTAGTAGTTAGTAGTTAGTAGTTAGTAGTTAGTAGTTAGTAGTTAGTAGTTAGTAGTCAGCACTTAGTAGTTAGTAGTTAGTAGTTAGTAGTTAGTAGTTAGTAGTTAGTAGTCAGTAGTTAGTAGTTAGCAGTTAGTAGTTAGTAGTCAGTAGTTAGTATTTAGTAGTTAGTAGTTAGTAGTTAGTAGTCAGTAGTTAGTAGTTAGTAGTTGGTAGTTAGTAGTTAGTAGTCAATATGTAGTAGGTAATAGTTAGTAGTTAGCAGTTAGTAGTTAGTAGTTAGTAGTTAGTAGTTTTTAGTTAGTAGTTAGTAGTCAGTAGTTAGTATTTAATAGTTAGTCGTTAGTAGTTAGTAGTTAGTAGTTAGTAGTCAGTAGTTATTAGGTAGTAGTTAGTAGTTAGTAGTTAGTAGTTAGTAGTTAGTAGTTAGTAGTTAGTAGTTAGTAGTTAGTAGTTAGGTGTTAGTAGTTAGTAGTTAGTAGTTAGTAGTTAGTAGTTAGCAGTTAGTAGTCAGTAGTCAGTAGTTAGTATTTAGTAGTTAGTAGTTAGTAGTTAGTAGTCAGTAGTTAGTAGTTAGTAGTTGGTAGTTAGTAGTTAGTAGTCAATATGTAGTAGTTAATAGTTAGTAGTTAGCAGTTAGTAGTTAGTAGTCAGTAGTTAGCAGTTAGCAGTTAGTAGTTAGTAGTCAGTAGTTAGCAGTTAGTAGTTAGTAGTCAGTAGTTAGTAGTCAGCAGTTAGTAGTTAGTAGTTAGTAGTTAGTAGTTAGTAGTTAGTAGTCAGCAGTTAGTAGTTAGTAATTAGTAGTTAGTGGTTAGTAGTTATTAGTTAGTAGTTATTAGTTAGTAGTTAATAGTTAGTAGTTAGTAGTTAGTAGTTAGTAGTTAGTAGTTAGTAGTCAGCAGTTAGTAGTTAGTAGTTAGTAGTTAGTAGTTAGTAGTCAGTAGTTAGTAGCTAGTAGTTAGTAGTTAGTAGTTAGTAGTTAGTAGTTAGTAGTTAGTAGTTAGTAGTCAGCAGTTAATAGTTAGTAGTTAGTAGTTATTAGTTAGTAGTTATTAGTTAGTAGTTAGTAGTTAGTAGTTAGTAGTTAGTAGTCAGTAGTTAGTAGTTAGTAGTTAGTAGTTAGTAGTTAGTAGTTAGTAGTTAGTAGTTAGTAGTTAGTAGTTAGTAGTTAGTAGTTAGTAGTTAGTAGTTAGTAGTTAGTAGTTAGTAGTTAGTAGTTAGTAGTTAGTAGTTAGTAGTCAGCAGTTAGTAGTTAGTAGTTAGTAGTTATTAGTTAGTAGTTATTAGTTAGTAGTTAGTAGTTTGTAGTTAGTAGTTAGTAGTCAGTAGTTAGTAGATAGTAGTTAGTAGTTAAGAGTTAGTAGTTAGTAGTTAGTAGTTAGTAGTTAGTAGTTAGTAGTTAGTAGTTAGTAGTTAGTAGTTAGTAGTTAGTAGTTAGTAGTTAGTAGTCAGCAGTTAGTAGTTAGTAGTTAGTAGTTATTAGTTAGTAGTTATTAGTTAGTAGTTAGTAGTTAGTAGTTAGTAGTTAGTAGTCAGTAGTTAGTAGTTAGTAGTTAGTAGTTAGTAGTTAGTAGTTAGTAGTTAGTAGTTAGTAGTTAGTTGTTAGTAGTTAGTAGTCAGCAGTTAGTAGTTAGTAGTTAGTAGTTATTAGTTAGTAGTTAATAGTTAGTAGTTAGTAATTAGTAGTTAGTAGTCAGTAGTTAGTAGTTAGTAGTTAGTAGTTAAGAGTTAGTAGTTAGTAGTTAGTTATTAGTAGTTAGTAGTTAGTAGTTAGTAGTTAGTAGTTAGTAGTTAGTAGTTAGTAGTTAGTAGTCAGCAGTTAGTAGTTAGTAGTTAGTAGTTATTATTTAGTAGTTATTAGTTAGTAGTTAGTAGTTAGTAGTTAGTAGTTATTAGTTAGTAGTTAGTAGTTAGTAGTTAGAAGTTAGTAGTTAGTAGTTAGTAGTCAGTAGTTAGCAGTTAGTATTTAGTAGTTAGTAGTTAGTAGTTAGTAGTCAGTAGTTAGTAGTTAGTAGTTAGTAGTTAGTAGTTAGTAGTTAGTAGTTAGTAGTTAGTAGTTAGTAGTTAGTAGTTAGTAGTTAGTAGTTAGTAATTAGTAGTTAGTAGTCAGTAGTTAGTAGTTAGCAGTTAGTAGTTAGTAGTCAGTAGTTAGTATTTAGTAGTTAGTAGTTAGTAGTCAGTAGTCAGTAGTTAGTAGTTAGTAGTTGGTAGTTAGTAGTTAGTAGTTAGTAGTCAGTAGTTAGTATTTAATAGTTAGTCGTTAGTAGTTAGTAGTTAGTAGTTAGTAGTCAGTAATTAGTAGTTAGTAGTTAGTAGTTAGTAGTTAGTAGTTAGTAGTTAGTAGTTTGGTGTTAGTAGTTAGTAGTTAGTAGTTAGTAGTTAGTAGTTAGTAGTTAGCAGTTAGTAGTCAGTAGTCAGTAGTTAGTATTTAGTAGTTAGTAGTTACTAGTTAGTAGTTAGTAGTCAGTAGTTAGTAGTTAGTAGTTGGTAGTTAGTAGTCAGTAGTTAGTATTTAATAGTTAGTCGTTTGTAGTTAGTAGTTAGTAGTTAGTAGTTAGTAGTCAGTAGTTAGTAGTTAGTAGTTAGTAGTTAGTAGTTAGTAGTTAGTAGTTAGTAGTTAGGTGTTAGTAGTTAGTAGTTAGTAGTTAGTAGTTAGCAGTTAGTAGTCAGTAGTTAGTATTTAATAGTTAGTCGTTAGTAGTTAGTAGTTAGTAGTTAGTAGTTAGTAGTCAGTAGTTAGTAGTTAGTAGTTAGTAGTTAGTAGTTAGTAGTTAGTAGTTAGGTGTTAGTAGTTAGTAGTTAGTAGTTAGTAGTTAGCAGTTAGTAGTCAGTAGTCAGTAGTTAGTATTTAGTAGTTAGTAGTTAGTAGTTAGTAGTTAGTAGTCAGTAGTTAGTATTTAATAGTTAGTCGTTAGTAGTTAGTAGTTAGTAGTTAGTAGTGTAGTTAGTAGTCAGTAGTTAGTAGTTAGTAGTTAGTAGTTAGTAGTTAGTAGTTAGTAGTTAGTAGTTAGGTGTTAGTAGTTAGTAGTTAGTAGTTAGTATTTAATAGATAGTCGTTAGTAGTTACTAGTTAGTAGTTAGTAGTTAGTAGTCAGTAGTTAGTAGTTAGTAGTTAGTAGTTAGTAGTTAGGTGTTAGTAGTTAGTAGTTAGTAGTCAGTAGTTAGTAGTTAGTAGTTAGTAGTTAGTAAGTAGGTGTTAGTAGTTAGTAGTTAGTAGTTAGTAGTTAGTAGTTAGCAGTTAGTAGTCAGTAGTCAGTAGTTAGTATTTAGTAGTTGGTAGTTAGTAGTCAGTAGTTAGTATTTAATAGTTAGTCGTTAGTAGTTAGTAGTTAGTAGTTAGTAGTTAGTAGTTAGTATTTAATAGTTAGTCGTTAGTAGTTAGTAGTTAGTAGTTAGTAGTTAGTAGTCAGTAGTTAGTAGTTAGTAGTTAGTAGTTAGTAGTTAGTAGTTAGTAGTTAGGTGTTAGTAGTTAGTAGTTAGTAGTTAGTAGTTAGCAGTTAGTAGTCAGTAGTCAGTAGTTAGTATTTAGTAGTTAGTAGTTAGTAGTTAGTAGTTAGTAGTCAGTAGTTAGTATTTAATAGTTAGTCGTTAGTAGTTAGTAGTTAGTAGTTAGTAGTGTAGTTAGTAGTCAGTAGTTAGTAGTTAGTAGTTAGTAGTTAGTAGTTAGTAGTTAGTAGTTAGTAGTTAGTAGTTAGGTGTTAGTAGTTAGTAGTTAGTAGTTAGTATTTAATAGATAGTCGTTAGTAGTTACTAGTTAGTAGTTAGTAGTTAGTAGTCAGTAGTTAGTAGTTAGTAGTTAGTAGTTAGTAGTTAGGTGTTAGTAGTTAGTAGTTAGTAGTCAGTAGTTAGTAGTTAGTAGTTAGTAGTTAGTAAGTAGGTGTTAGTAGTTAGTAGTTAGTAGTTAGTAGTTAGTAGTTAGCAGTTAGTAGTCAGTAGTCAGTAGTTAGTATTTAGTAGTTGGTAGTTAGTAGTCAGTAGTTAGTATTTAATAGTTAGTCGTTAGTAGTTAGTAGTTAGTAGTTAGTAGTTAGTAGTCAGTAGTTAGTAGTTAGTAGTTAGTAGTTAGTAGTTAGTAGTTAGTAGTTAGTAGTTAGTAGTTAGGTGTTAGTAGTTAGTAGTTAGTAGTTAGTAGTTAGTAGTTAGCAGTTAGTAGTCAGTAGTTAGTATTTAATAGTTGGTCGTTAGTAGTTAGTAGTTAGTAGTTAGTAGTTAGTAGTCAGTAGTTAGTAGTTAGTAGTTAGTAGTTAGTAGTTAGTAGTTAGGTGTTAGTAGTTAGTAGTTAGTAGTTAGTAGTTAGCAGTTAGTAGTCAGTAGTCAGTAGTTAGTATTTAGTAGTTAGTAGTTAGTAGTTAGTAGTTAGTAGTCAGTAGTTAGTATTTAATAGTTAGTCGTTAGTAGTTAGTAGTTAGTAGTTAGTAATGTAGTTAGTAGTCAGTAGTTAGTAGTTAGTAGTTAGTAGTTAGTAGTTAGTAGTTAGTAGTTAGGTGTTAGTAGTTAGTAGTTAGTAGTTAGTATTTAATAGATAGTCGTTAGTAGTTACTAGTTAGTAGTTAGTAGTTAGTAGTCAGTAGTTAGTAGTTAGTAGTTAGTAGTTAGTAGTTAGTAGTTAGTAGTTAGGTGTTAGTAGTTAGTAGTTAGTAGTCAGTAGTTAGTAGTTAGTAGTTAGTAGTTAGTAAGTAGGTGTTAGTAGTTAGTAGTTAGTAGTTAGTAGTTAGTAGTTAGCAGTTAGTAGTCAGTAGTCAGTAGTTAGTATTTAGTAGTTAGTAGTTAGTAGTTAGTAGTTAGTAGTCAGTAGTTAGTAGTTAGTAGTTGGTAGTTAGTAGTCAGTAGTTAGTATTTAATAGTTAGTCGTTAGTAGTTAGTAGTTAGTAGTTAGTAGTTAGTAGTTAGTAGTCAGTAGTTAGTAGTTAGTAGTTAGTAGTTAGTAGTTAGTAGTTAGTAGTTAGTAGTTAGGTGTTAGTAGTTAGTAGTTAGTAGTTAGTAGTTAGCAGTTAGTAGTCAGTAGTTAGTATTTAATAGTTAGTCGTTAGTAGTTAGTAGTTAGTAGTTAGTAGTGAGTAGTCAGTAGTTAGTAGTTAGTAGTTAGTAGTTAGTAGTTAGTAGTTAGTAGTTAGGTGTTAGTAGTTAGTAGTTAGTAGTTAGTAGTTAGCAGTTAGTAGTCAGTTGTCAGTAGTTAGTATTTAGTAGTTAGTAGTTAGTAGTTAGTAGTTAGTAGTTAGTAGTCAGTAGTTAGTATATAATAGTTTGTCGTTAGTAGTTAGTAGTTAGTAGTTAGTAGTGTAGTTAGTAGTCAGTAGTTAGTAGTTAGTAGTTAGTAGTTAGTAGTTAGTAGTTAGTAGTTAGTAGTTAGTAGTTAGGTGTTAGTAGTTAGTAGTTAGTAGTTAGTATTTAATAGATAGTCGTTAGTAGTTAGTAGTTAGTAGTTAGTAGTTAGTAGTCAGTAGTTAGTAGTTAGTAAGTAGGTGTTAGTAGTTAGTAGTTAGTAGTTAGTAGTTAGTAGTTAGCAGTTAGTAGTCAGTAGTCAGTAGTTAGTATTTAGTAGTTAGTAGTTAGTAGTTAGTAGTTAGTAGTCAGTAGTTAGTAGTTAGTAGTTGGTAGTTAGTAGTCAGTAGTTAGTATTTAATAGTTAGTCGTTAGTAGTTAGTAGTTAGTAGTTAGTAGTTAGTAGTTAGTAGTCAGTAGTTAGTAGTTAGTAGTTAGTAGTTAGTAGTTAGTAGTTAGTAGTTAGTAGTTAGGTGTTAGTAGTTAGTAGTTAGTAGTTAGTAGTTAGCAGTTAGTAGTTAGTAGTTAGTAGTTAGTAGTTAGGTGTTAGTAGTTAGTAGTTAGTAGTTAGTATTTAATAGATAGTCGTTAGTAGTTAGTAGTTAGTAGTTAGTAGTTAGTATTTAATAGATAGTCGTTAGTAGTTAGTAGTTAGTAGTTAGTAGTTAGTAGTCAGTAGTTAGTAGTTAGTAAGTAGGTGTTAGTAGTTAGTAGTTAGTAGTTAGTAGTTAGTAGTTAGCAGCTAGTAGTCAGTAGTCAGTAGTTAGTATTTAGTAGTTAGTAGTTAGTAGTTAGTAGTTAGTAGTCAGTAGTTAGTAGTTAGTAGTTGGTAGTTAGTAGTCAGTAGTTAGTATTTAATAGTTAGTCGTTAGTAGTTAGTAGTTAGTAGTTAGTAGTGTAGTTAGTAGTCAGTAGTTAGTAGTTAGTAGTTAGTAGTTAGTAGTTAGTAGTTAGTAGTTAGTAGTTAGTAGTTAGGTGTTAGTAGTTAGTAGTTAGTAGTTAGTATTTAATAGATAGTCGTTAGTAGTTAGTAGTTAGTAGTTAGTAGTTAGTAGTCAGTAGTTAGTAGTTAGTAAGTAGGTGTTAGTAGTTAGTAGTTAGTAGTTAGTAGTTAGTAGTTAGCAGTTAGTAGTCAGTAGTCAGTAGTTAGTATTTAGTAGTTAGTAGTTAGTAGTTAGTAGTTAGTAGTCAGTAGTTAGTAGTTAGTAGTTAGTATTTAATAGTTAGTCGTTAGTAGTTAGTAGTTAGTAGTTAGTAGTTAGTAGTTAGTAGTCAGTAGTTAGTAGTTAGTAGTTAGTAGTTAGTAGTTAGTAGTTAGTAGTTAGTAGTTAGGTGTTAGTAGTTAGTAGTTAGTAGTTAGTAGTTAGCAGTTAGTAGTCAGTAGTTAGTATTTAATAGTTAGTCGTTAGTAGTTAGTAGTTAGTAGTTAGTAGTGAGTAGTCAGTAGTTAGTAGTTAGTAGTTAGTAGTTAGTAGTTAGTAGTTAGTAGTTAGGTGTTAGTAGTTAGTAGTTAGTAGTTAGTAGTTAGCAGTTAGTAGTCAGTTGTCAGTAGTTAGTATTTAGTAGTTAGTAGTTAGTAGTTAGTAGTTAGTAGTTAGTAGTCAGTAGTTAGTATATAATAGTTTGTCGTTAGTAGTTAGTAGTTAGTAGTTAGTAGTGTAGTTAGTAGTCAGTAGTTAGTAGTTAGTAGTTAGTAGTTAGTAGTTAGTAGTTAGTAGTTAGTAGTTAGTAGTTAGGTGTTAGTAGTTAGTAGTTAGTAGTTAGTATTTAATAGATAGTCGTTAGTAGTTAGTAGTTAGTAGTTAGTAGTTAGTAGTCAGTAGTTAGTAGTTAGTAGTTAGTAGTTAGTAGTTAGTAGTTAGTAGTTAGTAGTTAGGTGTTAGTAGTTAGTAGTTAGTAGTCAGTAGTTAGTAGTTAGTAGTTAGTAGTTAGTAGTTAGTAGTTAGTAGTTAGTAGTTAGTAGTTAGGTGTTAGTAGTTAGTAGTTAGTAGTTAGTAGTTAGTAGTTAGCAGTTAGTAGTCAGTAGTCAGTAGTTAGTATTTAGTAGTTAGTAGTTAGTAGTTAGGTGTTAGTAGTTAGTAGTTAGTAGTTAGTAGTTAGTAGTTAGCAGTTAGTAGTCAGTAGTTAGTATTTAATAGTTAGTCGTTAGTAGTTAGTAGTTAGTAGTTAGTAGTTAGTAGTCAGTAGTTAGTAGTTAGTAGTTAGTAGTTAGTATTTAGTAGTTAGCAGTTAGTAGTTAGGTGTTAGTAGTTAGTAGTTAGTAGTTAGTAGTTAATAGTTAGCAGTTAGTAGTCAGTAGTCAGTAGTTAGTATTTAGTAGTTAGTAGTTAGTAGTTAGTAGTTAGTAGTCAGTAGTTAGTATTTAATAGTTAGTCGTTAGTAGTTAGTAGTTAGTAGTTAGTAGTTAGTAGTCAGTAGTTAGTAGTTAGTAGTTAGTAGTTAGTAGTTAGTAGTTGGTAGTTAGGTGTTAGTAGTTAGTAGTTAGTAGTTAGTATTTAATAGTTAGTCGTCAGTAGTTAGTAGTTAGTAGTTAGTAGTCAGTAGCTAGTAGTTAGTAGTTAGTAGTTAGTAGTTAGTAGTTAGTAGTTAGGTGTTAGTAGTTAGTAGTTAGTAGTCAGTAGTTAGTAGTTAGTAGTTAGTAGTTAGTAGTTAGTAGTTAGTAGTTAGTAGTTAGTAGTTAGGTGTTAGTAGTTAGTAGTTAGTAGTTAGTAGTTAGTAGTTAGCAGTTAGTAGTCAGTAATCAGTAGTTAGTATTTGGTAGTTAGTAGTTAGTAGTTAGTAGTTAGTAGTTAGTAGTTAGTAGTTAGTAGTTGGTAGTTAGTAGTTAGTAGTCAATATGTAGTAGTTAATAGTTAGTAGTTAGCAGTTAGTAGTTAGTAGTTAGTAGTTAGTAGTCAATATGTAGTAGTTAATAGTTAGTAGTTAGCAGTTAGTAGATAGTAGTCAGTAGTTAGCAGTTAGCAGTTAATAGTTAGTAGTCAGTAGTTAGCAGTTAGTAGTTAGTAGTCAGTAGTTAGTAGTCAGCAGTTAGTAGTTAGTAGTTAGTAGTTAGTAGTTAGTAGTTAGTAGTCAGCAGTTAGTAGTTAGTAGTTAGTAGTTAGTAGTTAGTAGTTAGTAGTTAGTAGTTAGTAGTTGGTAGTTAGGTGTTAGTAGTTAGTAGTTAGTAGTTAGTATTTAATAGTTAGTCGTCAGTAGTTAGTAGTTAGTAGTTAGTAGTCAGTAGCTAGTAGTTAGTAGTTAGTAGTTAGTAGTTAGTAGTTAGTAGTTAGGTGTTAGTAGTTAGTAGTTAGTAGTCAGTAGTTAGTAGTTAGTAGTTAGTAGTTAGTAGTTAGTAGTTAGTAGTTAGTAGTTAGTAGTTAGGTGTTAGTAGTTAGTAGTTAGTAGTTAGTAGTTAGTAGTTAGCAGTTAGTAGTCAGTAATCAGTAGTTAGTATTTGGTAGTTAGTAGTTAGTAGTTAGTAGTTAGTAGTTAGTAGTTAGTAGTTAGTAGTTAGTAGTTAGTAGTCAATATGTAGTAGTTAATAGTTAGTAGTTAGCAGTTAGTAGTTAGTAGTTAGTAGTTAGTAGTCAATATGTAGTAGTTAATAGTTAGTAGTTAGCAGTTAGTAGATAGTAGTCAGTAGTTAGCAGTTAGCAGTTAATAGTTAGTAGTCAGTAGTTAGCAGTTAGTAGTTAGTAGTCAGTAGTTAGTAGTCAGCAGTTAGTAGTTAGTAGTTAGTAGTTAGTAGTTAGTAGTCAGCAGTTAGTAGTTAGTAGTTAGTAGTTAGTGGTTAGTAGTTATTAGTTAGTAGTTATTAGTTAGTAGTTAGTAGTTAGTAGATAGTAGTTAGTAGTTAGTAGTCAGCAGTTAGTAGTTAGTAGTTAGTAGTTAGTAGTCAGTAGTTAGTAGTTAGCAGTTAGTAGTTAGTAGTCAGTAGTTAGTATTTAGTAGTTAGTAGTTAGTAGTTAATAGTTAGTAGTCAGTAGTTAGTAGTTAGTAGTTGGTAGTTAGTAGTTAGTAGTCAATATGTAGTAGTTAATAGTTAGTAGTTAGCAGTTAGTAGTTAGTAGTTAGTAGTTAGTAGTTAGTAGTTAGTAGTTAGTAGTTAGTAGTTAGTAGTTAGTAGTCAGTAGTTAGTAGTTAGTAGCTAGTAGTTAGTAGTCAGTAGTTAGTATTTAGTAGTTAGTAGTTAGTAGTTAGTAGTTAGTAGTTAGTAGTCAGTAGTTAGTAGTTAGTAGTTGGTAGTTAGTAGTTAGTAGTCAATATGTAGTAGTTAATAGTTAGTAGTTAGCAGTTAGTATTTTATAGTTAGTAGTTAGTAGTTAGTAGTTAGTAGTTAGTAGTTAGTGGTTAGTAGTTATTAGTTAGTAGTTATTAGTTAGTAGTTAGTAGTTAGTAGTTAGTAGTTAGTAGTTAGTAGTTAGTGGTTAGTAGTTAGTAGTCAGCAGTTAGTAGTTAGTAGTTAGTAGTTAGTAGTTAGTAGTCAGTAGTTAGTAGTTAGCAGTTAGTAGTTAGTAGTCAGTAGTTAGTATTTAGTAGTTAGTAGTTAGTAGTTAGTAGTTAGTAGTTAGTAGTTAGTAGTCAGTAGTTAGTAGTTAGTAGTTAGTAGTTAGTAGTTAGTAGTTAGTAGTTAGTAGTTAGTAGTTAGTAGTTAGTAGTTAGTAGTTAGTAGTTAGTAGTTAGTAGTTAGTAGTTAGTAGTCAGTAGTTAGTAGTTAGTAGCTAGTAGTTAGTAGTTAGTAGATAGTAGTTAGTAGTTAGTAGTCAGCAGTTAGTAGTTAGTAGTTAGTAGTTAGTAGTTAGTAGTTAGTAGTTAGTAGTCAGTAGTTAGTAGTTAGAAGCTAGTAGTTATTAGTCAGTAGTTAGTATTTAGTAGTTAGTAGTTAGTAGTTAGTAGTTAGTAGTTAGTAGATAGTAGTTAGTAGTTAGTAGTCAGCAGTTAGTAGTTAGTAGTTAGTAGTTAGTAGTTAGTAGTTAGTAGTCAGTAGTTATTAGTTAGCAGGTAGTCGTTATTAGTCAGTAGTTAGTATTTAGTAGTTAGTAGTTAGTAGTTAGTAGTTAGTAGTTAGTAGTCAGTAGTTAGTAGTTAGTAGTTGGTAGTTAGTAGTTAGTAGTCAGTATGTAGTGGTTAATTGTTAGTAGTTAGCAGTTAGCAGTTAGTAGTTAGTAGTTAGTAGTTAGTAGTTAGTAGTTAGCAGTTAGTGGTTAGTAGTTAGTAGTTATTAGTTAGTAATTATTAGTTAGTAGTTAGTAGTTAGTAGTTATTAGTTAGTAGTTAGTAGTTAGTAGTTAGTAGTTAGTAATCATTAGTTAGTAGTTAGTAGTTAGTAGTTAGTAGTTAGTAGTTAGTAGTTAGTAGTTAGTAGTTAGTAGTCAGTAGTTAGTAGTTAGCAGTTAGTAGTTAGTAGTCAGTAGTTAGTAGTTAGTAGTTGGTAGTTAGTAGTTAGTAGTCAGTAGTTAGTAGTTAGTGGTTAGTAGTTAGTAGTCAGTAGGTAGTATTTAGTAGTTAGTAGTTAGTATGTAGTAGTTAATAGTTAGTAGTTAGTAGTTAGTAGTTAGTAGTTAGTAGTTAGTTGTTAGTAGTTAGTAGTTAGTAGTTAGTAGTTATTAGTTAGCAGTTAGTAGTTAGTAGTAAGTAGTTAGTAGTTAGTAGTCAGTAGTTAGTAGTTAGCAGTTAGTAGTTAGTAGTTAGTAGTTAGTAGTTAGTAGTTAGTAGTTAGTAGTTAGTAGTCAGTAGTTAGTAGTTAGTAGCTAGTAGTTAGTAGTTAGTAGATAGTAGTTAGTAGTTAGTAGTCAGCAGTTAGTAGTTAGTAGTTAGTAGTTAGTAGTTAGTAGTTAGTAGTTAGTAGTTAGTAGTTAGTAGTCAGTAGTTAGTAGTTAGAAGCTAGTAGTTATTAGTCAGTAGTTAGTATTTAGTAGTTAGTAGTTAGTAGTTAGTAGTTAGTAGTTAGTAGTTAGTAGATAGTAGTTAGTAGTTAGTAGTCAGCAGTTAGTAGTTAGTAGTTAGTAGTTAGTAGTTAGTAGTTAGTAGTTAGTAGTCAGTAGTTATTAGTTAGCAGGTATTAGATATTAGTCAGTAGTTAGTATTTAGTAGTTAGTAGTTAGTAGTTAGTAGTTAGTAGTTAGTAGTCAGTAGTTAGTAGTTAGTAGTTGGTAGTTAGTAGTTAGTAGTCAGTATGTAGTGGTTAATGGTTAGTAGTTAGCAGTTAGCAGTTAGTAGTTAGTAGTTAGTAGTTAGTAGTTAGCAGTTAGTGGTTAGTAGTTAGTAGTTATTAGTTAGTAATTATTAGTTAGTAGTTAGTAGTTAGTAGTTATTAGTTAGTAGTTAGTAGTTAGTAGTTAGTAGTTAGTAATCATTAGTTAGTAGTTAGTAGTTAGTAGTTAGTAGTTAGTAGTTAGTAGTTAGTAGTTAGTAGTTAGTAGTCAGTAGTTAGTAGTTAGCAGTTAGTAGTTAGTAGTCATTAGTTAGTAGTTAGTAGTTGGTAGTTAGTAGTTAGTAGTCAGTAGTTAGTAGTTAGTGGTTAGTAGTTAGTAGTCAGTAGGTAGTATTTAGTAGTTAGTAGTTAGTATGTAGTAGTTAATAGTTAGTAGATAGTAGTTAGTAGTTAGTAGTTAGTTGTTAGTAGTTAGTAGTTAGTAGTTAGTAGTTATTAGTTAGCAGTTAGTAGTTAGTAGTAAGTAGTTAGTAGTTAGTAGTCAGTAGTTAGTAGTTAGCAGTTAGTAGTTAGTAGTCAGAAGTTATTATTTAGTAGCTAGTAGTTAGTAGTTAGTAGTTGGTAATTAGTAGTCAGTAGTTAGTAGTTAGTAGTTAGTAGTTAGTAGTCAGCAGTTAGTAGTTAGTAGTTAGTAGTTAGTAGTTAGTAGTTAGTAGTTAGTAATCAGTAGTTAGTAGTTAGCATTTAGTAGTTAGTAGTCAGTAGTTAGTAGTTAGTAGTTGGTAGTTAGTATTTAGTAGTCAGTAGTTAGTAGTAAGTAGTTAGTAGTTAGTAGTCAGTAGCCAGTATGTAGTGGTTAATGGTTAGTAGTTAGCAGTTAGCAGTTAGTAGTTAGTAGTTAGTAGTTAGTAGTTAGTAGTTAGCAGTTAGTGGTTAGTGGTTAGTAGTTAGTAGTTATTAGTTAGTAATTATTAGTTAGTAGTTATTAGTTAGTAGTTATTAGTTAGTAGTTAGTAGTTAGTAGTTAGTAGTTAGTAATCATTAGTTAGTAGTTAGTAGTTAGTAGTTAGTAGTTAGTAGTTAGTAGTTAGTAGTTAGTAGTTAGTAGTTAGTAGTTAGTAGTTAGTAGTTAGTAGTCAGTAGTTAGTAGTTAGCAGTTAGTAGTTAGTAGTCAGTAGTTAGTAGTTAGTTGTTAGTAGTTAGTAGTTAGTAGTTAGTAGTTATTAGTTAGCAGTTAGTAGTTAGTAGTAAGTAGTTAGTAGTTAGTAGTCAGTAGTTAGTAGTTAGCAGTTAGTAGTTAGTAGTCAGAAGTTATTATTTAGTAGCTAGTAGTTAGTAGTTAGTAGTTGGTAATTAGTAGTCAGTAGTTAGTAGTTAGTAGTTAGTAGTTAGTAGTCAGCAGTTAGTAGTTAGTAGTTAGTAGTTAGTAGTTAGTAGTTAGTAGTTAGTAGTCAGTAGTTAGTAGTTAGCATTTAGTAGTTAGTAGTCAGTAGTTAGTAGTTAGTAGTTGGTAGTTAGTATTTAGTAGTCAGTAGTTAGTAGTAAGTAGTTAGTAGTTAGTAGTCAGTAGTCAGTATGTAGTGGTTAATGGTTAGTAGTTAGCAGTTAGCAGTTAGTAGTTAGTAGTTAGTAGTTAGTAGTTAGTAGTTAGCAGTTAGTGGTTAGTAGTTAGTAGTTATTTGTTAGTAATTATTAGTTAGTAGTTATTAGTTAGTAGTTATTAGTTAGTAGTTAGTAGTTAGTAGTTAGTAGTTAGTAATCATTAGTTAGTAGTTAGTAGTTAGTAGTTAGTAGTTAGTAGTTAGTAGTTAGTAGTTAGTAGTTAGTAGTTAGTAGTTAGTAGTTAGTAGTCAGTAGTTAGTAGTTAGCAGTTAGTAGTTAGTAGTCAGTAGTTAGTAGTTAGTAGTTGGTAGTTAGTAGTTAGTAGTCAGTAGTTAGTAGTTAGTGGTTAGTAGTTAGTAGTCAGTAGGTAGTATTTAGTAGTTAGTAGTTAGTATGTAGTAGTTAATAGTTAGTAGTTAGTAGTTAGTAGTTAGTAGTTAGTAGTTAGTTGTTAGTAGTTAGTAGTTAGTAGTTAGTAGTTATTAGTTAGCAGTTAGTAGTTAGTAGTAAGTAGTTAGTAGTTAGTAGTCAGTAGTTAGTAGTTAGCAGCTAGTAGTTAGTAGTCAGAAGTTATTATTTAGTAGCTAGTAGTTAGTAGTTAGTAGTTGGTAATTAGTAGTCAGTAGTTAGTAGTTAGTAGTTAGTAGTTAGTAGTTTGTAGTCAGTAGTTAGTAGTTAGCATTTGGTAGTTAGTAGTCAGTAGTTAGTAGTTAGTAATTATTAGTTAGTAGTTAGTAGTTAGTAGTTAGTAGTTGGTAGTTAGTAGTTAGTAGTCAGTAGTTAGTAGTAAGTAGTTAGTAGTTAGTAGTCAGTAGTCAGTATGTAGTGGTTAATGGTTAGTAGTTAGCAGTTAGCAGTTAGTAGTTAGTAGTTAGTAGTTAGTAGTTAGTAGTTAGCAGTTAGTGGTTAGTAGTTAGTAGTTATTAGTTAGTAATTATTAGTTAGTAGTTAGTAGTTAGTAGTTAGTAGTTATTAGTTAGTAGTTATTAGTTAGTAGTTATTAGTTAGTAGTTAGTAGTTAGTAGTTAGTAGTTAGTAATCATTAGTTAGTAGTTAGTAGTTAGTAGTTAGTAGTTAGTAGTTAGTAGTTAGTAGTTAGTAGTTAGTAGTTAGTAGTTAGTAGTTAGTAGTCAGTAGTTAGTAGTTAGCAGTTAGTAGTTAGTAGTCAGTAGTTAGTAGTTAGTAGTTGGTAGTTAGTAGTTAGTAGTCAGTAGTTAGTAGTTAGTGGTTAGTAGTTAGTAGTCAGTAGGTAGTATTTAGTAGTTAGTAGTTAGTATGTAGTAGTTAATAGTTAGTAGTTAGTAGTTAGTAGTTAGTAGTTAGTAGTTAGTTGTTAGTAGTTAGTAGTTAGTAGTTAGTAGTTATTAGTTAGCAGTTAGTAGTTAGTAGTAAGTAGTTAGTAGTTAGTAGTCAGTAGTTAGTAGTTAGCAGCTAGTAGTTAGTAGTCAGAAGTTATTATTTAGTAGCTAGTAGTTAGTAGTTAGTAGTTGGTAATTAGTAGTCAGTAGTTAGTAGTTAGTAGTTAGTAGTTAGTAGTTTGTAGTCAGTAGTTAGTAGTTAGCATTTGGTAGTTAGTAGTCAGTAGTTAGTAGTTAGTAATTATTAGTTAGTAGTTAGTAGTTAGTAGTTAGTAGTTGGTAGTTAGTAGTTAGTAGTCAGTAGTTAGTAGTAAGTAGTTAGTAGTTAGTAGTCAGTAGTCAGTATGTAGTGGTTAATGGTTAGTAGTTAGCAGTTAGCAGTTAGTAGTTAGTAGTTAGTAGTTAGTAGTTAGTAGTTAGCAGTTAGTGGTTAGTAGTTAGTAGTTATTAGTTAGTAATTATTAGTTAGTAGTTAGTAGTTAGTAGTTAGTAGTTATTAGTTAGTAGTTAGTAGTTAGTAGTTAGTAGTTAGTAATCATTAGTTAGTAGTTAGTAGTTAGTAGTTAGTAGTTAGTAGTTAGTAGTTAGTAGTTAGTAGTTAGTAGTTAGTAGTTAGTAGTTAGTAGTCAGTAGTTAGTAGTTAGCAGTTAGTAGTTAGTAGTCATCAGTAGTTAGTAGTTAGTAGTTGGTAGTTAGTAGTTAGTAGTCAGTAGTTAGTAGTTAGCAGTTAGTAGTTAGTAGTCAGAAGTTATTATTTAGTAGCTAGTAGTTAGTAGTTAGTAGTTGGTAATTAGTAGTCAGTAGTTAGTAGTTAGTAGTTAGTAGTTAGTAGTCAGCAGTTAGTAGTTAGTAGTTAGTAGTTAGTAGTTAGTAGTTAGTAGTTAGTAGTCAGTAGTTAGTAGTTAGCATTTAGTAGTTAGTAGTCAGTAGTTAGTAGTTAGTAGTTGGTAGTTAGTATTTAGTAGTCAGTAGTTAGTAGTAAGTAGTTAGTAGTTAGTAGTCAGTAGTCAGTATGTAGTGGTTAATGGTTAGTAGTTAGCAGTTAGCAGTTAGTAGTTAGTAGTTAGTAGTTAGTAGTTAGTAGTTAGCAGTTAGTGGTTAGTAGTTAGTAGTTATTAGTTAGTAATTATTAGTTAGTAGTTATTAGTTAGTAGTTATTAGTTAGTAGTTAGTAGTTAGTAGTTAGTAGTTAGTAATCATTAGTTAGTAGTTAGTAGTTAGTAGTTAGTAGTTAGTAGTTAGTAGTTAGTAGTTAGTAGTTAGTAGTTAGTAGTTAGTAGTTAGTAGTCAGTAGTTAGTAGTTAGCAGTTAGTAGTTAGTAGTCAGTAGTTAGTAGTTAGTAGTTGGTAGTTAGTAGTTAGTAGTCAGTAGTTAGTAGTTAGTGGTTAGTAGTTAGTAGTCAGTAGGTAGTATTTAGTAGTTAGTAGTTAGTATGTAGTAGTTAATAGTTAGTAGTTAGTAGTTAGTAGTTAGTAGTTAGTAGTTAGTTGTTAGTAGTTAGTAGTTAGTAGTTAGTAGTTATTAGTTAGCAGTTAGTAGTTAGTAGTAAGTAGTTAGTAGTTAGTAGTCAGTAGTTAGTAGTTAGCAGCTAGTAGTTAGTAGTCAGAAGTTATTATTTAGTAGCTAGTAGTTAGTAGTTAGTAGTTGGTAATTAGTAGTCAGTAGTTAGTAGTTAGTAGTTAGTAGTTAGTAGTTTGTAGTCAGTAGTTAGTAGTTAGCATTTGGTAGTTAGTAGTCAGTAGTTAGTAGTTAGTAATTATTAGTTAGTAGTTAGTAGTTAGTAGTTAGTAGTTGGTAGTTAGTAGTTAGTAGTCAGTAGTTAGTAGTAAGTAGTTAGTAGTTAGTAGTCAGTAGTCAGTATGTAGTGGTTAATGGTTAGTAGTTAGCAGTTAGCAGTTAGTAGTTAGTAGTTAGTAGTTAGTAGTTAGTAGTTAGCAGTTAGTGGTTAGTAGTTAGTAGTTATTAGTTAGTAATTATTAGTTAGTAGTTAGTAGTTAGTAGTTAGTAGTTAGTAGTTATTAGTTAGTAGTTAGTAGTTAGTAGTTAGTAGTTAGTAATCATTAGTTAGTAGTTAGTAGTTAGTAGTTAGTAGTTAGTAGTTAGTAGTTAGTAGTTAGTAGTTAGTAGTTAGTAGTTAGTAGTTAGTAGTCAGTAGTTAGTAGTTAGCAGTTAGTAGTTAGTAGTCATCAGTAGTTAGTAGTTAGTAGTTGGTAGTTAGTAGTTAGTAGTCAGTAGTTAGTAGTTAGTGGTTAGTAGTTAGTAGTCAGTAGGTAGTATTTAGTAGTTAGTAGTTAGTATGTAGTAGTTAATAGTTAGTAGTTAGTAGTTAGTAGTTAGTAGTTAGTAGTTAGTTGTTAGTAGTTAGTAGTTAGTAGTTAGTAGTTATTAGTTAGCAGTTAGTAGTTAGTAGTAAGTAGTTAGTAGTTAGTAGTCAGTAGTTAGTAGTTAGCAGTTAGTAGTTAGTAGTCAGAGGTTATTATTTAGTAGCTAGTAGTTAGTAGTTAGTAGTTGGTAATTAGTAGTCAGTAGTTAGTAGTTAGTAGTTAGTAGTTAGTAATTAGTAGTCAGCAGTTAGTAGTTAGTAGTTAGTAGTTAGTAGTTAGTAGTCAGTAGTTAGTAGTTAGCAGTTAGTAGTTAGTAGTCAGAAGTTATTATTTAGTAGCTAGTAGTTAGTAGTTAGTAGTTGGTAATTAGTAGTCAGTAGTTAGTAGTTAGTAGTTAGTAGTTAGTAATTAGTAGTCAGCAGTTAGTAGTTAGTAGTTGGTAGTTAGTAGTTAGTAGTCAGTAGTTAGTAGTAAGTATTTAGTAGTTAGTAGTAAGTAGTTAGTATGTAGTAGTTAATGGTTAGTAGTTAGTAGTTAGTAGTTAGTAGTTAGTAGTTAGTAGTTAGTAGTTAGTAGTTAGTAGTTATTAGTTAGTAATTATTAGTTAGTAGTTAGTAGTTATTAGTTAGTAGTTAGTAGTTAGTAGTTCGTAGTTAGTAATTATTAGTTAGTAGTTAGTAGTTAGTAGTTAGTAGTTATTAGTTAGGAGTTAGTAGTTAGTAGTTAGTAGTTAGTAGTCAGTAGTTAGTAGTTAGCAGTTAGTAGTTAGTAGTCAGTAGTTAGTAGTTAGTAGTTGGTAGTTAGTAGTTAGTAGTCAGTAGTTAGTAGTTAGTGGTTAGTAGTTAGTAATCAGTAGGTAGTATTTAGTAGTTAGTAGTTAGTATGTAGTAGTTAATAGTTAGTAGTTAGTAGTTAGTAGTTAGTAGTTAGTAGTTAGTTGTTAGTAGTTAGTAGTTAGTAGTTAGTAGTCATTAGTTAGCAGTTAGTAGTTAGTAGTAAGTAGTTAGTAGTTAGTAGTCAGTAGTCAGTAGTTAGCAGTTAGTAGTTAGTACTCAGAAGTTATTATTTAGTAGCTAGTAGTTAGTAGTTAGTAGTTAGTAATTAGTAGTCAGTAGTTAGTAGTTAGTAGTTAGTAGTTAGTAGTTAGTAGTTAGTAGTCAGCAGTTAGTAGTTAGTAGTTAGTAGTTAGTAGTTAGTAGTCAGTAGTTAGTAGTTAGCATTTAGTAGTTAGTAGTCAGTAGTTAGTAGTTAGTAGTTGGTAGTTAGTAGTCAGTAGGTAGTATTTAGTAGTTTGTAGTAAGTAGTTAGTATGTAGTAGTTAATAGTTAGTAGTTAGTAGTTGGTAGTTAGTAGTTAGTAGTTAGTAGTTAGTAGTTAGTAGTTAGTAGTTAGTAGTTAGTAGTCAGTAGGTAGTATTTAGTAGTTTGTATTAAGTAGTTAGTATGTAGTAGTTAATAGTTAGTAGTTAGTAGTTGGTAGTTAGTAGTTAGTAGTTAGTAGTTAGTAGTTAGTAGTTAGTAATTATTAGTTAGTAGTTAGTAGTTAGTAGTTAGTAGTTATTAGTTAGTAGTTAGTAGTTAGTAGTTAGTAGTTAGTAGTCAGTAGTTAGTAGTTAGCAGTTAATAGTTAGTAGTCAGTAGTTAGTAGTTAGTAGTTGGTAATTAGTAGTTAGTAGTCAGCAGTTAGTAGTTAGTGGTTAGTAGTTAGTAGTCAGTAGGTAGTATTTAGTAGTTAGTAGTTAGTATGTAGTAGTTAATAGTTAGTAGTTAGTAGTTAGTAGTTAGTAGTTAGTAGTTAGTTGTTAGTAGTTAGTAGTTAGTAGTTATTAGTTAGCAGTTAGTAGTTAGTAGTAAGTAGTTAGTAGTTAGTAGTCAGTAGTTAGTAGTTAGCAGTTAGTAGTTAGTAGTCAGAAGTTATTATTTAGTAGCTAGTAGTTAGTAGTTAGTAGTTGGTAATTAGTAGTCAGTAGTTAGTAGTTAGTAGTTAGTAGTTAGTAGTTAGTAGTCAGCAGTTAGTAGTTAGTAGTTAGTAGTTAGTAGTTAGTAGTTAGTAGTTAGTAGTCAGTAGTTAGTAGTTAGCATTTAGTAGTTGGTAGTCAGTAGTTAGTAGTTAGTAGTTGGTAGTTAGTAGTTAGTAGTCAGTAGTTAGTAGTAAGTAGTTAGTAGTTAGTAGTCAGTAGGTAGTATTTAGTAGTTAGTAGTAAGTAGTTAGTATGTAGTAGTTAATAGTTAGTAGTTAGTAGTTAGTAGTTAGTAGTTAGTAGTTAGTAGTTAGTAGTTAGTAGTTAGTAGTTAGTAGTTAGTAGTTAGAAATTAGTAGTTAGTAGTTATTAGTTAGTAATTATTAGTTAGTAGTTAGTAGTTATTAGTTAGTAGTTAGTGGTTAGTAGTTAGTAGTTAGTAATTATTAGTTAGTAGTTAGTAGTTAGTAGTTAGTAGTTATTAGTTAGTAGTTAGTAGTTAGTAGTTAGTAGTTAGTAGTCAGTAGTTAGTAGTTAGCAGTTAGTAGTTAGTAGTCAGTAGTTAGTAGTTAGTAGTTGGTAGTTAGTAGTTAGTAGTCAGTAGTTAGTAGTTAGTGGTTAGTAGTTAGTAGTCAGTAGGTAGTATTTAGTAGTTAGTAGTTAGTATGTAGTAGTTAATAGTTAGTAGTTAGTAGTTAGTAGTTAGTAGTTAGTAGTTAGTTGTTAGTAGTTAGTAGTTAGTAGTTAGTAGTTATTAGTTAGCAGTTAGTAGTTAGTAGTAAGTAGTTAGTAGTTAGTAGTCAGTAGTTAGTAGTTAGCAGTTAGTAGTTAGTACTCAGAAGTTATTATTTAGTAGCTAGTAGTTAGTAGTTAGTAGTTAGTAATTAGTAGTCAGTAGTTAGTAGTTAGTAGTTAGTAGTTAGTAGTTAGTAGTTAGTAGTTTGTAGTTAGTAGTCAGCAGTTAGTAGTTAGTAGTTAGTAGTTAGTAGTTAGTAGTCAGTAGTTAGTAGTTAGCATTTAGTAGTTAGTAGTCAGTAGTTAGTAGTTAGTAGTTGGTAGTTAGTAGTTAGTAGTTAGTAGTAAGTAGTTAGTAGTTAGTAGTCAGTAGTTAGTAGTTAGCAGTTAGTAGTTAGTACTCAGAAGTTATTATTTAGTAGCTAGTAGTTAGTAGTTAGTAGTTAGTAATTAGTAGTCAGTAGTTAGTAGTTAGTAGTTAGTAGTTAGTAGTTAGTAGTTAGTAGTTTGTAGTTAGTAGTCAGCAGTTAGTAGTTAGTAGTTAGTAGTTAGTAGTTAGTAGTCAGTAGTTAGTAGTTAGCATTTAGTAGTTAGTAGTCAGTAGTTAGTAGTTAGTAGTTGGTAGTTAGTAGTTAGTAGTCAGTAGTTAGTAGTTAGTAGTTAGTAGTCAGTAGGTAGTATTTAGTAGTTAGTAGTAAGTAGTTAGTATGTAGTAGTTAATAGTTAGTAGTTAGTAGTTAGTAGTTAGTAGTTAGTAGTTAGTAGTAAGTTAGTAGTTAGTAGTTAGTAGTTAGTAGTTAGTAGTTAGTAGTTATTAGTTAGTAGTTAGTAGTTAGTAGTTAGTAGTAAGTAGTTAGTAGTTAGTAGTCAGTAGTTAGTAGTTGGTAGTTAGTAGCTAGTAGTCAGTAGTTAGTAGTTAGTAGTTAGTAGTTAGTAGTCAGTAGGTAGTATTTTGTAGTTAGTAGTAAGTAGTTAGTAGTAAGTAGTTAGTAGTTAGTAGTCAGTAGTTAGTAGTTAGCAGTTGGTAGTTAGTAGTCAGTAGTTAGTATTTAGTAGCTAGTAGTTAGTAGTTAGTAGTTATTCGTTAGTAGTTAGTAGTTAGTAGTTAGTAGTAAGTAGTTAGTAGTTAGTAGTCAGTAGTTAGTAGTTAGTAGTTGGTAGTTAGTAGCTAGTAGTCAGTAGTTAGTAGTTAGTAGTTAGTAGTTAGTAGTCAGTAGGTAGTATTTTGTAGTTAGTAGTAAGTAGTTAGTAGTAAGTAGTTAGTAGTTAGTAGTCAGTAGTTAGTAGTTAGCAGTTGGTAGTTAGTAGTCAGTAGTTAGTATTTAGTAGCTAGTAGTTAGTAGTTAGTAGTTATTCGTTAGTAGTTAGTAGTTAGTAGTTAGTAGTAAGTAGTTAGTAGTTAGTAGTCAGTAGTTAGTAGTTAGCAGTTGGTAGTTAGTAGTCAGTAGTTAGTATTTAGTAGCTAGTAGTTAGTAGTTAGTAGTTAGTAGTTAGTAGTCAGTAGTTAGTAGTTAGCATTTAGTAGTTAGTAGTCAGTAGTTAGTATTTAGTAGTTGGTAGTTAGTAGTTAGTAGTCAGTAGTTAGTAGTTTGTAGTTAGAAGTTTGTAGTCAGTAGGCAGTATTTAGTAGTTAGTAGTAAGTAGTTAGTACTTAGTAATTATTAGTTAGTAGTTAGTAGTTAGTAGTTAGTAGTTATTAGTTAGTAGTTAGTAGTTAGTAGTTAGTAGTTAGTAGTTAGTAGTCAGTAGTTAGTAGTTAGCAGTTAGTAGTTAGTAGTCAGTAGTTAGTAGTTAGTAGTTGGTAGTTAGTAGTTAGTAGTTAGTAGTTAGTAGTTAGTAGTAAGTTAGTAGTTAGTAGTTAGTAGTTAGTAGTTAGTAGTTAGTAGTTATTAGTTAGTAGTTAGTAGTTAGTAGTTAGTAGTTAGTAGTTAGTAATTATTAGTTAGTAGTTAGTAGTTAGTAGTTAGTAGTTATTAGATACTAGTTAGTAGTTAGTAGTTAGTAGTTAGTAGTCAGTAGTTAGTAGTTAGCAGTTAGTAGTTAGTAGTCAGTAGTTAGTAGTTAGTAGTTGGTAGTTAGTAGTAAGTAGTTAGTAGTTAGTAGTTAGTAGTTAGTAGTAAGTTAGTAGTTAGTAGTTAGTAGTTAGTAGTTATTAGTTAGTAGTTAGTAGTTAGTAGTTAATAGTAAGTAGTTAGTAGTTAGTAGTCAGTAGTTAGTAGTTAGCAGTTGGTAGTTAGTAGTCAGTAGTTAGTGTTTAGTAGCTAGTAGTTAGTAGTTTGTAGTTAGTAGATAGTAGTCAGTAGTTAGTAGTTAGCATTTAGTAGTTAGTAGTCTGTAGTTAGTAGTTAGTAATTGGTAGTTAGTAGCTAGTAGTCAGTAGTTAGTAGTTAGTAGTTAGTAGTCAGTAGGTAGTATTTAGTAGTTAGTAGTAAGTAGTTAGTAGTAAGTAGTTAGTAGTTAGTAGTCAGTAGTTAGTAGTTAGCAGTTGGTAGTTAGTAGTCAGTAGTTAGTATTTAGTAGCTAGTAGTTAGTAGTTAGTAGTTATTAGTTAGTAGTTAGTAGTTAGTAGTTAGTAGTAAGTAGTTAGCAGTTAGTAGTCAGTAGTTAGTAGTTAGCAGTTGGTAGTTAGTAGTCAGTAGTTAGTATTTAGTAGCTAGTAGTTAGTAGTTAGTAGTTAGTAGTTAGTAGTCAGTAGTTAGTAGTTAGTAGTCAGTAGTTAGTAGTTAGTAGTTAGTAGTTAGTAGTCAGTAGGTAGTATTTAGTAGTTAGTAGTAAGTATTTAGTATGTAGTAGTTAATAGTTAGTAGTTAGTAGTTAGTAGTTAGTAGTTAGTAATTATTAGTTAGTAGTTAGTAGTTAGAGTTAGTAGTTATTAGTTAGTAGTTAGTAGTTAGTAGTTAATAGTTAGTAGTCAGTAGTTAGTAGTTAGCATTTAGTAGTTAGTAGTCAGTAGTTAGTAGTTAGTAGTTGGTAGTTAGTAGTTAGTAGTCAGTAGTTAGTAGTTAGTGGTTAGTAGTTAGTAGTCAGTAGAAAGTATTTAGTAGTTAGTAGTTAGTATGTAGTAGTTAATAGTTAGTAGTTAGTAGTTAGTAGTTAGTAGTTAGTTGTTAGTAGTTAGTAGTTAGTAGTTTTTAGTTAGCAGTTAGTAGTTAGTAGTAAGTAGTTAGTAGTTAGTAGTCAGTAGTTAGTAGTTAGCAGTTAGTAGTTAGTAGTCAGAAGTTATTATTTAGTAGCTAGTAGTTAGTAGTTAGTAGTTAGTAATTAGTAGTCAGTAGTTAGTAGTTAGTAGTTAGTAGTTAGTAGTTAGTAGTTAGTAGTCAGCAGTTAGTAGTTAGTAGTTAGTAGTCAGTAGTTAGTAGTTAGCAGTTGATAGTTAGTAGTCAGTAGTTAGTATTTAGTAGCTAGTAGTTAGTAGTTAGTAGTTATTAGTTAGTAGTTAGTAGTTAGTAGTTAGTAGTAAGTAGTTAGTAGTTAGTAGTCAGTAGTTAGTAGTTAGCAGTTGGTAGTTAGTAGTCAGCAGTTAGTATTTAGTAGCTAGTAGTTAGTAGTTAGTAGTTAGTAGTTAGTAGTCAGTAGTTAGTAGTTAGCATTTAGTAGTTAGTAGTCAGTAGTTAGTAGTTAGTAGTTGGTAGTTAGTAGTTAGTAGTCAGTAGTTAGTAGTTAGTAGTTAGTAGTTAGTAGTCAGCAGGTAGTATTTAGTAGTTAGTAGTAAGTAGTTAGTATGTAGTAGTTAATAGTTAGTAGTTAGTAGTTAGTAGTTAGTAGTTAGTAATTATTAGTTAGTAGTTAGTAGTTAGTAGTTAGTAGTTATTAGTTAGTAGTTAGTAGTTAGTAGTTAGTAGTTAGTAGTCAGTAGTTAGTAGTTAGCAGTTAGTAGTTAGTAGTCAGTAGTTAGTAGTTAGTAGTTGGTAGTTAGTAGTTAGAAGTCAGTAGTTAGTAGTTAGTGGTTAGTAGTTAGTAGTCAGTAGGTAGTATTTAGTAGTTAGTAGTTAGTATGTAGTAGTTAATAGTTAGCAGTTAGTAGTTAGTAGTTAGTAGTTAGTAGTTAGTAGTTAGTTGTTAGTAGTTAGTAGTTAGTAGTTAGTAGTTATTAGTTAGCAGTTAGTAGTTAGTAGTAAGTAGTTAGTAGTTAGTAGTCAGTAGTTAGTAGTTAGCAGTTAGTAGTTAGTAGTCAGAAGTTATTATTTAGTAGCTAGTAGTTAGTAGTTAGTAGTTAGTAATTAGTAGTCAGTAGTTAGTAGTTAGTAGTTAGTAGTTAGTAGTTAGTAGTTAGTAGTTAGTAGTCAGCAGTTAGTAGTTAGTAGTTAGTAGTTAGTAGTTAGTAGTCAGTAGTTAGTAGTTAGCATTTAGTAGTTAGTAGTTAGTAGTTATTAGTTAGTAGTTAGTAGTTAGTAGTTAGTAGTAAGTAGTTAGTAGTTAGTAGTCAGTAGTTAGTAGTTAGCAGTTGGTAGTTAGTAGTCAGTAGTTAGTATTTAGTAGCTAGTAGTTAGTAGTTAGTAGTTAGTAGTTAGTTGTTTGTAGTTAGTAGTTAGTAGTTAGTTGTTATTAGTTAGCAGTTAGTAGTTAGTAGTAAGTAGTTAGTAGTTAGTAGTCAGTAGTTAGTAGTTAGCAGTTAGTAGTTAGTAGTCAGAAGTTATTATTTAGTAGCTAGTAGTTAGTAGTTAGTAGTCAGTAGTTAGTAGTTAGCAGTTGGTAGTTAGTAGTCAGTAGTTAGTATTTAGTAGCTAGTAGTTAGTAGTTAGAAGTCAGCAGTTAGTAGTTAGTAGTTAGTAGTTAGTAGTTAGTAGTCAGTAGTTAGTAGTTAGCATTTAGTAGTTAGTAGTTATTAGTTATTAGTTAGTAGTTAGTAGTTAGTAGTAAGTAGTTAGTAGTTAGTAGTCAGTAGTTAGTAGTTAGCAGTTGGTAGTTAGTAGTCAGTAGTTAGTATTTAGTAGCTAGTAGTTAGTAGTTAGTAGTTAGTAGATAGTAGTCAGTAGTTAGTAGTTAGTAGCTAGTAGTTAGTAGTTAGTAGTTAGTAGTTCGTAGTTAGTAGTTAGTAGTTAGTAGTAAGTAGTTAGTAGTTAGTAGTCAGTAGTTAGTAGTTAGCAGTTGGTAGTTAGTAGTCAGTAGTTAGTATTTAGTAGCTAGTAGTTAGTAGTTAGTAGTTAGTAGATAGTAGTCAGTAGTTAGTAGTTAGTAGCTAGTAGTTAGTAGTTAGTAGTTAGTAGTTCTTAGTTAGTAGTTAGTAGTTAGTAGTTAATAGTTAGTAGTTAGTAGTTATTAGTTAGTAGTTAGTAGTTAGTAATTAGTAGTAAGTAGTTAGTAGTTAGTAGTCAGTAGTTAGTAGTTAGCAGTTGGTAGTTAGTAGTCAGTAGTTAGTATTTAGTAGCTAGTAGTTAGTAGTTAGTAGTGTGTAGATAGTAGTCAGTAGTTAGTAGTTAGTAGCTAGTAGTTAGTAGTTAGTAGTTAGTAGTTCGTAGTTAGTAGTTAGTAGTTAGTAGTTAGTAGTTAGTAGTTATTTGTTAGTAGTCAGTAGTTATTAGTTAGTAGTTAGTAGTCAGAAGTTATTATTTAGTAGCTAGTAGTTAGTAGTTAGTAGTTAGTAATTAGTAGTCAGTAGTTAGTAGTTAGTAGTTAGTAGTTAGTAGTTAGTAGTTAGTAGTTAGTAGTTAGTAGTCAGCAGTTAGTAGTTAGTAGTTAGTAGTTAGTAGTTAGTAGTCAGTAGTTAGTAGTTAGCATTTAGTAGTTAGTAGTTAGTAGTTATTAGTTAGTAGTTAGTAGTTAGTAGTTAGTAGTAAGTAGTTAGTAGTTAGTAGTCAGTAGTTAGTAGTTAGCAGTTGGTAGTTAGTAGTCAGTAGTTAGTATTTAGTAGCTAGTAGTTAGTAGTTAGTAGTTAGTAGATAGTAGTCAGTAGTTAGTAGTTAGTAGCTAGTAGTTAGTAGTTAGTAGTTAGTAGTTCGTAGTTAGTAGTTAGTAGTTAGTAGTAAGTAGTTAGTAGTTAGTAGTCAGTAGTTAGTAGTTAGCAGTTGGTAGTTAGTAGTCAGTAGTTAGTATTTAGTAGCTAGTAGTTAGTAGTTAGTAGTTAGTAGATAGTAGTCAGTAGTTAGTAGTTAGTAGCTAGTAGTTAGTAGTTAGTAGTTAGTAGTTCCTAGTTAGTAGTTAGTAGTTAGTAGTTAATAGTTAGTAGTTAGTAGTTATTAGTTAGTAGTTAGTAGTTAGTAGTTAGTAGTAAGTAGTTAGTAGTTAGTAGTCAGTAGTTAGTAGTTAGCAGTTGGTAGTTAGTAGTCAGTAGTTAGTATTTAGTAGCTAGTAGTTAGTAGTTAGTAGTTAGTAGATAGTAGTCAGTAGTTAGTAGTTAGTAGCTAGTAGTTAGTAGTTAGTAGTTAGTAGTTCGTAGTTAGTAGTTAGTAGTTAGTAGTTAGTAGTTAGTAGTTATTTGTTAGTAGTCAGTAGTTATTAGTTAGTATTTAGTAGTCAGTAGGTATTATTTAGTAGTTAGTAGTTAGTATGTAGTAGTTAATAGTTAGTAGTTAGTAGTTAGTAGTTAGTAGTTAGTAGTTAGTAGTTAGTAGTTAGTAGTTAGTAGTTAGTAGTTAGTAGTTATTAGTTAGTAGTTAGTAGTTAGTAGTTAGTAGTAAGTAGTTAGTAGTTAGTAGTCAGTAGTTAGTAGTTAGCAGTTAGTAGTTAGTAGTCAGTAGTTAGTATTTAGTAGCTAGTAGTTAGTAGTTAGTAGTTAGTAGTCAGTAGTCAGTAGTTAGTAGTTAGTAGTTAGTAGTTAGTAGTTAGTAGTTAGTAGTTAGTAGTCAGCAGTTAGTAGTAAGTAGTTAGTAGTTAGTAGTCAGTAGTTAGTAGTTAGCATTTAGTAGTTAGTAGTCAGTAGTTAGTAGTTAGTAGTTAGTAGTTAGTAGTCAGTAGGTAGTATTTAGCAGTTAGTAGTTAGTAGTTATTATGCAGTAGTTAATAGTTAGTAGTTAGTAGTTAGTAGTTAGTAGTTAGTAGTTAGTAGTTAGTAGTTAGTAGCTAGTAGTTAGTAGTTAGTAGTTAGTAGTTCGTAGTTAGTAGTTAGTAGTTAGTAGTTAGTAGTTAGTAGTTAGTAGTTAGTTGTTAGTAGTCAGTAGTTATTATTTAGTAGTTAGTAGTCAGTAGGTATTATTTAGTAGTTAGTAGTTAGTAGTTAGTAGTTAGTAGTTATTAGTTAGTAGTTAGTAGTTAGTAGTTATTAGTTAGTAGTTAGTAGTTAGTAGTTATTAGTTAGTAGTTAGTAGTTAGTAGTTAGTAGTTACTAGTTAGTAGTTAGTAGTTAGTAGTTAGTAGTAAGTAGTTAGTAGTTAGTAGTCATTAGTTAGTAGTTAGCAGTTAGTAGTTAGTAGTCAGTAGTTAGTATTTAGTAGCCAGTAGTTAGTAGTTAGTAGTAAGTAGTTAGTAGTCGGTAGTTAGTAGTTAGTAGTTGGTAGTTAGTAGTCAGCAGTTAGTAGTTAGTAGTTAGTAGTTAGTAGTTAGTAGTCAGTAGTTAGTAGTTAGCATTTAGTAGTTAGTAGTCAGTAGTTAGTAGTTAGTAGTTAGTAGTCAGTAGTTAGTATTTAGTAGCTAGTAGTTAGTAGTTAGCATTTAGTAGTTAGTAGTCAGTAGTTAGTAGTTAGTAGTTAGTAGTTAGTAGTCAGTAGGTAGTATTTAGCAGTTAGTAGTTAGTAGTTAGTATGTAGTAGTTAATAGTTAGTAGTTAGCATTTAGTAGTTAGTAGTCAGTAGTTAGTAGTTAGCAGTCGGTAGTTAGTAGTTAGTAGTCAGTAGTTAGTAGTTAGTAGTTAGTAGTCAGTAGGTAGTATTTAGTAGTTAGTAGTAAATAGTTAGTATGTAGTAGTTAATAGTTAGTAGTTAGTAGTTAGTAGTTAGTAGTTAGTAATTAGTAATTATTAGTTAGTAGTTAGTAGTTAGTAGTTAGTAGTTATTAGTTAGTAGTTAGTAGTTAGTAGTTAGTAGTCAGTAGTTAGTAGTTAGTAGTTGGTAGTTAGTAGTTAGTAGCCAGTAGTTAGTAGTTAGTGGTTAGTAGTTAGTAGTCAGTAGGTAGTAATTAGTAGTTAGTAGTTAGTATGTAGTAGTTAACAGTTAGTAGTTAGTAGTTAGTAGTTAGTAGTTAGTAGTTAGTAGTTAGTTGTTAGTAGTTAGTAGTTAGTAGTTAGTAGTTATTAGTTAGCAGTTAGTAGTTAGTAGTAAGTAGTGAGTAGTTAGTAGTCAGTAGTTAGTAGTTAGCAGTTAGTAGTTAGTAGTCAGAAGTTATTATTTAGTAGCTAGTAGTTAGTAGTTAGTAGTTAGTAATTAGTAGTCAGTAGTTAGTAGTTAGTAGTTAGTAGTTAGTAGTTAGTAGTTAGTAGTCAGCAGTTAGTAGTTAGTAGTTAGTAGTTAGTAGTTAGTAGTCAGTAGTTAGTAGTTAGCATTTAGTAGTTAGTAGTTAGTAGTTAGTAGTTATTAGTTAGTAGTTAGTAGTTAGCAGTTAGTAGTAAGTAGTTAGTAGTTAGTAGTCAGTAGTTAGTAGTTAGCAGTTGGTAGTTAGTAGTCAGTAGTTAGTATTTAGTAGCTAGTAGTTAGTAGTTAGTAGTTAGTAGATAGTAGTCAGTAGTTAGTAGTTAGTAGCTAGTTGTTAGTAGTTAGTAGTTAGTAGTTAGTAGTTAGTAGTTCGTAGTTAGTAGTTAGTAGTTAGTAGTAAGTAGTTAGTAGTTAGTAGTCAGTAGTTAGTAGTTAGCAGTTGGTAGTTAGTAGTCAGTAGTTAGTATTTAGTAGCTAGTAGTTAGTAGTTAGTAGTTAGTAGATAGTAGTCAGTAGTTAGTAGTTAGTAGCTAGTAGTTAGTAGTTAGTAGTTAGTAGTTCGTAGTTAGTAGTTAGTAGTTAGTAGTTAATAGTTAGTAGTTAGTAGTTATTAGTTAGTAGTTAGTAGTTAGTAGTTAGTAGTAAGTAGTTAGTAGTTAGTAGTCAGTAGTTAGTAGTTAGCAGTTGGTAGTTAGTAGTCAGTAGTTAGTATTTAGTAGCTAGTAGTTAGTAGTTAGTAGTTAGTAGATAGTAGTCAGTAGTTAGTAGTTAGTAGCTAGTAGTTAGTAGTTAGTAGTTAGTAGTTCGTAGTTAGTAGTTAGTAGTTAGTAGTTAGTAGTTATTTGTTAGTAGTCAGTAGTTATTAGTTAGTAGTTAGTAGTCAGTAGGTATTATTTAGTAGTTAGTAGTTAGTATGTAGAAGTTAATAGTTAGTAGTTATTAGTTAGTAGTTAGTAGTTAGTAGTTAGTAGTTAGTAGTTAGTAGTTAGTAGTTATTAGTTAGTAGTTAGTAGTTAGTAGTTAGTAGTAAGTAGTTAGTAGTTAGTAGTCAGTAGTTAGTAGTTAGCAGTTAGTAGTTAGTAGTCAGTAGTTAGTATTTAGTAGCTAGTAGTTAGTAGTTAGTAGTTAGTAGTCAGTAGTCAGTAGTTAGTAGTTAGTAGTTAGTAGTTAGTAGTTAGTAGTTAGTAGTTAGTAGTCAGTAGTCAGCAGTTAGTAGTTAGTAGTTAGTAGTTAGTAGTCAGTAGTTAGTAGTTAGCATTTAGTAGTTAGTAGTCAGTAGTTAGTAGTTAGTAGTTAGTAGTTAGTAGTCAGTAGGTAGTATTTAGCAGTTAGTAGTTAGTAGTTAGTATGTAGTAGTTAATAGTTAGTAGTTAGTAGTTAGTAGTTAGTAGTTAGTAGTTAGTAGTTAGTAGCTAGTAGTTAGTAGTTAGTAGTCAGTAGTTAGTAGTTAGTAGTTAGTAGTTAGTAGTCAGTAGGTAGTATTTAGCAGTTAGTAGTTAGTAGTTAGTATGTAGTAGTTAATAGTTAGTAGTTAGTAGTTAGTAGTTAGTAGTTAGTAGTTAGTAGTTAGTAGCTAGTAGTTAGTATTTAGTAGCTAGTAGTTAGTAGTTAGTAGTTAGTAGATAGTAGTCAGTAGTTAGTAGTTAGTAGCTAGTAGTTAGTAGTTAGTAGTTAGTAGTTCGTAGTTAGTAGTTAGTAGTTAGTAGTTAATAGTTAGTAGTTAGTAGTTATTAGTTAGTAGTTAGTAGTTAGTAGTTAGTAGTAAGTAGTTAGTAGTTAGTAGTCAGTAGTTAGTAGTTAGCAGTTGGTAGTTAGTAGTCAGTAGTTAGTATTTAGTAGCTAGTAGTTAGTAGTTAGTAGTTAGTAGATAGTAGTCAGTAGTTAGTAGTTAGTAGCTAGTAGTTAGTAGTTAGTAGTTAGTAGTTCGTAGTTAGTAGTTAGTAGTTAGTAGTTAGTAGTTATTTGTTAGTAGTCAGTAGTTATTAGTTAGTAGTTAGTAGTCAGTAGGTATTATTCAGTAGTTAGTAGTTAGTATGTAGAAGTTAATAGTTAGTAGTTATTAGTTAGTAGTTAGTAGTTAGTAGTTAGTAGTTAGTAGTTAGTAGTTAGTAGTTAGTAGTTATTAGTTAGTAGTTAGTAGTTAGTAGTAAGTAGTTAGTAGTTAGTAGTCAGTAGTTAGTAGTTAGCAGTTAGTAGTTAGTAGTCAGTAGTTAGTATTTAGTAGCTAGTAGTTAGTAGTTAGTAGTTAGTAGTCAGTAGTCAGTAGTTAGTAGTTAGTAGTTAGTAGTTAGTAGTTAGTAGTTAGTAGTTAGTAGTCAGTAGTCAGCAGTTAGTAGTTAGTAGTTAGTAGTTAGTAGTCAGTAGTTAGTAGTTAGCATTTAGTAGTTAGTAGTCAGTAGTTAGTAGTTAGTAGTTAGTAGTTAGTAGTCAGTAGGTAGTATTTAGCAGTTAGTAGTTAGTAGTTAGTATGTAGTAGTTAATAGTTAGTAGTTAGTAGTTAGTAGTTAGTAGTTAGTAGTTAGTAGTTAGTAGTTAGTAGCTAGTAGTTAGTAGTTAGTAGTTAGTAGTTAGTAGTTAGTAGTTCGTAGTTAGTAGTTAGTAGTTAGTAGTTAGTAGTTAGTAGTTAGTTGTTAGTAGTCAGTAGTTATTATTTAGTAGTTAGTAGTCAGTAGGTATTATTTAGTAGTTAGTAGTTAGTAGTTAGTAGTTAGTAGTTATTAGTTAGTAGTTAGTAGTTAGTAGTAAGTAGTTAGTAGTTAGTAGTTAGTAGTTATTAGTTATTAGTTAGTAGTTAGTAGTTAGTAGTTAGTAGTTAGTAGTTAGTAGTTAGTAGTAAGTAGTTAGTAGTTAGTAGTCATTAGTTAGTAGTTAGCAGTTAGTAGTTAGTAGTCAGTAGTTAGTATTTAGTAGCCAGTAGTTAGTAGTTAGTAGTTAGTAGTTAGTAGTCAGCAGTTAGTAGTTAGTAGTTAGTAGTTAGTAGTTAGTAGTTAGTAGTCAGTAGTTAGTAGTTAGCATTTAGTAGTTAGTAGTCAGTAGTTAGTAGTTAGTAGTTAGTAGTCAGTAGTTAGTATTTAGTAGCTAGTAGTTAGTAGTTAGTAGTAAGTAGTTAGTAGTCGGTAGGTAGTATTTAGTAGTTAGTAGTTAGTATGTAGTAGTTAATAGTTAGTAGTTAGTAGTTAGTAGTTAGTAGTTAGTAGTTAGTAGTTAGTTGTTAGTAGTTAGTAGTTAGTAGTTAGTAGTTATTAGTTAGCAGTTAGTAGTTAGTAGTAAGTAGTGAGTAGTTAGTAGTCAGTAGTTAGTAGTTAGTAGTTAGTAGTTAGTAGTTATTAGTTAGCAGTTAGTAGTTAGTAGTAAGTAGTGAGTAGTTAGTAGTCAGTAGTTAGTAGTTAGCAGTTAGTAGTTAGTAGTCAGAAGTTATTATTTAGTAGCTAGTAGTTAGTAGTTAGTAGTTAGTAATTAGTAGTCAGTAGTTAGTAGTTAGTAGTTAGTAGTTAGTAGTCAGCAGTTAGTAGTTAGTAGTTAGTAGTTAGTAGTTAGTAGTCAGTAGTTAGTAGTTAGCATTTAGTAGTTAGTAGTTAGTAGTTAGTAGTTATTAGTTAGTAGTTAGTAGATAGTAGTTAGTAGTAAGTAGTTAGTAGTTAGTAGTCAGTAGTTAGTAGTTAGCAGTTGGTAGTTAGTAGTCAGTAGTTAGTATTTAGTAGCTAGTAGTTAGTAGTTAGTAGTTAGTAGATAGTAGTCAGTAGTTAGTAGTTAGTAGCTAGTAGTTAGTAGTTAGTAGTTAGTAGTTAGTAGTTCGTAGTTAGTAGTTAGTAGTTAGTAGTTAGTAGTTAGTAGTCAGTAGTTAGTAGTTAGCAGTTGGTAGTTAGTAGTCAGTAGTTAGTATTTAGTAGCTAGTAGCTAGTAGTTAGTAGTTAGTAGATAGTAGTCAGTAGTTAGTAGTTAGTAGCTAGTAGTTAGTAGTTAGTAGTTAGTAGTTCGTAGTTAGTAGTTAGTAGTTAGTAGTTAATAGTTAGTAGTTAGTAGTTATTAGTTAGTAGTTAGTAGTTAGTAGTTAGTAGTAAGTAGTTAGTAGTTAGTAGTCAGTAGTTAGTAGTTAGCAGTTGGTAGTTAGTAGTCAGTAGTCAGTATTTAGTAGCTAGTAGTTAGTAGTTAGTAGTTAGTAGATAGTAGTCAGTAGTTAGTAGTTAGTAGCTAGTAGTTAGTAGTTAGTAGTTAGTAGTTCGTAGTTAGTAGTTAGTAGTTAGTAGTTATTTGTTAGTAGTCAGTAGTTATTAGTTAGTAGTTAGTAGTCAGTAGGTATTATTTAGTAGTTAGTAGTTAGTATGTAGAAGTTAATAGTTAGTAGTTATTAGTTAGTAGTTAGTAGTTAGTAGTTAGTAGTTAGTAGTTAGTAGTTAGTAGTTAGTAGTTAGTAGTTAGTAGTTAGTAGTTATTAGTTAGTAGTTAGTAGTTAGTAGTTAGTAGTAAGTAGTTAGTAGTTAGTAGTCAGTAGTTAGTAGTTAGCAGTTAGTAGTTAGTAGTCAGCAGTTAGTATTTAGTAGCTAGTAGTTAGTAGTTAGTAGTTAGTAGTCAGTAGTCAGTAGTTAGTAGTTAGTAGTTAGTAGTTAGTAGTCAGCAGTTAGTAGTTAGTAGTTAGTAGTCAGTAGTCAGTAGTTAGTAGTTAGCAGTTGGTAGTTAGTAGTCAGTAGTTAGTATTTAGTAGCTAGTAGTTAGTAGTTAGTAGTTAGTAGTTAGTAGTTAGTAGTTAGTAGTTAGTAGTTAGTAGTTATTAGTTAGTAGTTAGTAGTTAGTAGTTAGTAGTAAGTAGTTAGTAGTTAGTAGTCAGTAGTTAGTAGTTAGCAGTTAGTAGTTAGTAGTCAGCAGTTAGTATTTAGTAGCTAGTAGTTAGTAGTTAGTAGTTAGTAGTCAGTAGTCAGTAGTTAGTAGTTAGTAGTTAGTAGTTAGTAGTTAGTAGTTAGTAGTAAGTAGTTAGTAGTTAGTAGTCAGTAGTTAGTAGTTAGCAGTTGGTAGTTAGTAGTCAGTAGTTAGTATTTAGTAGCTAGTAGTTAGTAGTTAGTAGTTAGTAGATAGTAGTCAGTAGTTAGTAGTTAGTAGCTAGTAGTTAGTAGTTAGTAGTTAGTAGTTAGTAGTTCGTAGTTAGTAGTTAGTAGTTAGTAGTTAGTAGTTAGTAGTTAGTAGTCAGTAGTTAGTAGTTAGCAGTTGGTAGTTAGTAGTCAGTAGTTAGTATTTAGTAGCTAGTAGCTAGTAGTTAGTAGTTAGTAGATAGTAGTCAGTAGTTAGTAGTTAGTAGCTAGTAGTTAGTAGTTAGTAGTTAGTAGTTCGTAGTTAGTAGTTAGTAGTTAGTAGTTAATAGTTAGTAGTTAGTAGTTATTAGTTAGTAGTTAGTAGTTAGTAGTTAGTAGTAAGTAGTTAGTAGTTAGTAGTCAGTAGTTAGTAGTTAGCAGTTGGTAGTTAGTAGTCAGTAGTCAGTATTTAGTAGCTAGTAGTTAGTAGTTAGTAGTTAGTAGATAGTAGTCAGTAGTTAGTAGTTAGTAGCTAGTAGTTAGTAGTTAGTAGTTAGTAGTTCGTAGTTAGTAGTTAGTAGTTAGTAGTTATTTGTTAGTAGTCAGTAGTTATTAGTTAGTAGTTAGTAGTCAGTAGGTATTATTTAGTAGTTAGTAGTTAGTATGTAGAAGTTAATAGTTAGTAGTTATTAGTTAGTAGTTAGTAGTTAGTAGTTAGTAGTTAGTAGTTAGTAGTTAGTAGTTAGTAGTTAGTAGTTAGTAGTTAGTAGTTATTAGTTAGTAGTTAGTAGTTAGTAGTTAGTAGTAAGTAGTTAGTAGTTAGTAGTCAGTAGTTAGTAGTTAGCAGTTAGTAGTTAGTAGTCAGCAGTTAGTATTTAGTAGCTAGTAGTTAGTAGTTAGTAGTTAGTAGTCAGTAGTCAGTAGTTAGTAGTTAGTAGTTAGTAGTTAGTAGTTAGTAGTTAGTAGTTAGTAGTTAGTAGTCAGCAGTTAGTAGTTAGTAGTTAGTAGTTAGTAGTCAGTAGTTAGTAGTTAGCAGTTGGTAGTTAGTAGTCAGTAGTCAGTATTTAGTAGCTAGTAGTTAGTAGTTAGTAGTTAGTAGTTAGTAGTTAGTAGTTAGTAGTTAGTAGTTAGTAGTTATTAGTTAGTAGTTAGTAGTTAGTAGTTAGTAGTAAGTAGTTAGTAGTTAGTAGTCAGTAGTTAGTAGTTAGCAGTTAGTAGTTAGTAGTCAGCAGTTAGTATTTAGTAGCTAGTAGTTAGTAGTTAGTAGTTAGTAGTCAGTAGTCAGTAGTTAGTAGTTAGTAGTTAGTAGTTAGTAGTTAGTAGTTAGTAGTAAGTAGTTAGTAGTTAGTAGTCAGTAGTTAGTAGTTAGCAGTTGGTAGTTAGTAGTCAGTAGTTAGTATTTAGTAGCTAGTAGTTAGTAGTTAGTAGTTAGTAGATAGTAGTCAGTAGTTAGTAGTTAGTAGCTAGTAGTTAGTAGTTAGTAGTTAGTAGTTAGTAGTTCGTAGTTAGTAGTTAGTAGTTAGTAGTTAGTAGTTAGTAGTCAGTAGTTAGTAGTTAGCAGTTGGTAGTTAGTAGTCAGTAGTTAGTATTTAGTAGCTAGTAGCTAGTAGTTAGTAGTTAGTAGATAGTAGTCAGTAGTTAGTAGTTAGTAGCTAGTAGTTAGTAGTTAGTAGTTAGTAGTTCGTAGTTAGTAGTTAGTAGTTAGTAGTTAATAGTTAGTAGTTAGTAGTTATTAGTTAGTAGTTAGTAGTTAGTAGTTAGTAGTAAGTAGTTAGTAGTTAGTAGTCAGTAGTTAGTAGTTAGCAGTTGGTAGTTAGTAGTCAGTAGTTAGTATTTAGTAGCTAGTAGTTAGTAGTTAGTAGTTAGTAGATAGTAGTCAGTAGTTAGTAGTTAGTAGCTAGTAGTTAGTAGTTAGTAGTTAGTAGTTCGTAGTTAGTAGTTAGTAGTTAGTAGTTATTTGTTAGTAGTCAGTAGTTATTAGTTAGTAGTTAGTAGTCAGTAGGTATTATTTAGTAGTTAGTAGTTAGTATGTAGAAGTTAATAGTTAGTAGTTATTAGTTAGTAGTTAGTAGTTAGTAGTTAGTAGTTAGTAGTTAGTAGTTAGTAGTTAGTAGTTAGTAGTCAGTAGTCAGTAGTTAGTAGTTAGTAGTTAGTAGTTAGTAGTTAGTAGTTAGTAGTAAGTAGTTAGTAGTTAGTAGTCAGTAGTTAGTAGTTAGCAGTTGGTAGTTAGTAGTCAGTAGTTAGTATTTAGTAGCTAGTAGTTAGTAGTTAGTAGTTATTAGATAGTAGTCAGTAGTTAGTAGTTAGTAGCTAGTAGTTAGTAGTTAGTAGTTAGTAGTTAGTAGTTCGTAGTTAGTAGTTAGTAGTTAGTAGTTAGTAGTTAGTAGTCAGTAGTTAGTAGTTAGCAGTTGGTAGTTAGTAGTCAGTAGTTAGTATTTAGTAGCTAGTAGCTAGTAGTTAGTAGTTAGTAGATAGTAGTCAGTAGTTAGTAGTTAGTAGCTAGTAGTTAGTAGTTAGTAGTTAGTAGTTCGTAGTTAGTAGTTAGTAGTTAGTAGTTAATAGTTAGTAGTTAGTAGTTATTAGTTAGTAGTTAGTAGTTAGTAGTTAGTAGTAAGTAGTTAGTAGTTAGTAGTCAGTAGTTAGTAGTTAGCAGTTGGTAGTTAGTAGTCAGTAGTTAGTATTTAGTAGCTAGTAGTTAGTAGTTAGTAGTTAGTAGATAGTAGTCAGTAGTTAGTAGTTAGTAGCTAGTAGTTAGTAGTTAGTAGTTAGTAGTTCGTAGTTAGTAGTTAGTAGTTAGTAGTTATTTGTTAGTAGTCAGTAGTTATTAGTTAGTAGTTAGTAGTCAGTAGGTATTATTTAGTAGTTAGTAGTTAGTATGTAGAAGTTAATAGTTAGTAGTTATTAGTTAGTAGTTAGTAGTTAGTAGTTAGTAGTTAGTAGTTAGTAGTTAGTAGTTAGTAGTTAGTAGTTAGTAGTTATTAGTTAGTAGTTAGTAGTTAGTAGTTAGTAGTAAGTAGTTAGTAGTTAGTAGTCAGTAGTTAGTAGTTAGCAGTTAGTAGTTAGTAGTCAGCAGTTAGTATTTAGTAGCTAGTAGTTAGTAGTTAGTAGTTAGTAGTCAGTAGTCAGTAGTTAGTAGTTAGTAGTTAGTAGTTAGTAGTTAGTAGTTAGTAGTTAGTAGTTAGTAGTCAGCAGTTAGTAGTTAGTAGTTAGTAGTTAGTAGTCAGTAGTTAGTAGTTAGCATTTAGTAGTTAGTAGTCAGTAGTTAGTAGTTAGTAGTTAGTAGTTAGTAGTCAGTAGGTAGTATTTAGCAGTTAGTAGATAGTAGTTAGTATGTAGTAGTTAATAGTTAGTAGTTAGTAGTTAGTAGTTAGTAGTTAGTAGTTAGTAGTTAGTAGTTAGTAGTTAGTAGTTAGTAGCTAGTAGTTAGTAGTTAGTAGTTAGTAGTTAGTAGTTCGTAGTTAGTAGTTAGTAGTCAGTAGTTAGTAGTTAGTAGTTAGTAGTTAGTTGTTAGTAGTCAGTAGTTATTATTTAGTAGTTAGTAGTCAGTAGGTATTATTTAGTAGTTAGTAGTTAGTAGTTAGTAGTTATTAGTTAGTAGTTAGTAGTTAGTAGTTAGTAGTTAGTAGTTAGTAGTTAGTAGTTATTAGTTATTAGTTAGTAGTTAGTAGTTAGTAGTTAGTAGTTAGTAGTTAGTAGTTAGTAGTTAGTAGTTAGTAGTTAGTAGTAAGTAGTTAGTAGTTAGTAGTCATTAGTTAGTAGTTAGCAGTTAGTAGTTAGTAGTCAGTAGTTAGTATTTAGTAGCCAGTAGTTAGTAGTTAGTAGTAAGTAGTTAGTAGTCGGTAGTTAGTAGTTAGTAGTTAGTAGTTAGTAGTCAGCAGTTAGTAGTTAGTAGTTAGTAGTTAGTAGTTAGTAGTTAGTAGTCAGCAGTTAGTAGTTAGTAGTTAGTAGTTAGTAGTCAGTAGTTAGTAGTTAGCATTTAGTAGTTAGTAGTCAGTAGTTAGTAGTTAGTAGTTAGTAGTTAGTAGTCAGTAGGTAGTATTTAGCAGTTAGTAGTTAGTAGTTAGTATGTAGTAGTTAATAGTTAGTAGTTAGTAGTTAGTAGTTAGTAGTTAGTAGTTAGTAGTTAGTAGCTAGTAGTTAGTAGTTAGTAGTTAGTAGTTAGTAGTTCGTAGTTAGTAGTTAGTAGTTAGTAGTTAGTAGTTAGTAGTTAGTAGTTAGTAGTTAGTTGTTAGTAGTCAGTAGTTATTATTTAGTAGTTAGTAGTCAGTATGTATTATTTAGTAGTTAGTAGTTAGTAGTTAGTAGTTAGTAGTTATTAGTTAGTAGTTAGTAGTTAGTAGTTAGTAGTTAGTAGTTAGTAGTTATTAGTTATTAGTTAGTAGTTAGTAGTTAGTAGTTAGTAGTTAGTAGTTAGTAGTTAGTAGTTAGTAGTAAGTAGTTAGTAGTTAGTAGTCATTAGTTAGTAGTTAGCAGTTAGTAGTTAGTAGTCAGTAGTTAGTATTTAGTAGCCAGTAGTTAGTAGTTAGTAGTAAGTAGTTAGTAGTCGGTAGTTAGTAGTTAGTAGTTAGTAGTTAGTAGTCAGCAGTTAGTAGTTAGTAGTTAGTAGTTAGTAGTTAGTAGTTAGTAGTCAGTAGTTAGTAGTTAGCATTTAGTAGTTAGTAGTCAGTAGTTAGTAGTTAGTAGTTAGTAGTCAGTAGTTAGTATTTAGTAGCTAGTAGTTAGTAGTTAGTAGTAAGTAGTTAGTAGTCGGTAGTTAGTAGTTAGTAGTTAGTAGTTAGTAGTTATTTGTTAGTAGTCAGTAGTTATTAGTTAGTAGTTAGTAGTCAGTAGGTATTATTTAGTAGTTAGTAGTTAGTATGTAGTAGTTAATAGTTAGTAGTTAGTAGTTAGTAGTTAGTAGTTAGTAGTTAGTAGTTAGTAGTTAGTAGTTAGTAATTAGTAGTTAGTAGTTAGTAGTTATTAGTTAGCAGTTAGTAGTTAGTAGTTAGTAGTAAGTAGTTAGTAGTTAGTAGTCAGTAGTTAGTAGTTAGCAGTTAGTAGTTAGTAGTCAGTAGTTAGTATTTATTAGCTAGTAGTTAGTAGTTAGTAGTTAGTAGTCAGTAGTCAGTAGTTAGTAGTTAGTAGTTAGTAGTTAGTAGTTAGTAGTTAGTAGTTAGTAGTTAGTAGTCAGCAGTTAGTAGTTAGTAGTTAATAGTTAGTAGTCAGTAGTTAGTAGTTAGCATTTAGTAGTTAGTAGTCAGTAGTTAGTAGTTAGTAGTTAGTAGTTAGTAGTCAGTAGGTAGTATTTAGCAGTTAGTAGTTAGTAGTTAGTATGTAGTAGTTAATAGTTAGTAGTTAGTAGTTAGTAGTTAGTAGTTAGTAGTTAGTAGCTAGTAGTTAGTAGTTAGTAGTTAGTAGTTCGTAGTTAGTAGTTAGTAGTTAGTAGTTAGTAGTTAGTAGTTAGTAGTTAGTTGTTAGTAGTCAGTAGTTATTATTTAGTAGTTAGTAGTCAGTAGGTATTATTTAGTAGTTAGTAGTTAGTAGTTAGTAGTTAGTAGTTATTAGTTAGTAGTTAGTAGTTAGTAGTTAGTAGTTAGTAGTTAGTAGTTATTAAATATTAGTTAGTAGTTAGTAGTTAGTAGTTAGTAGTCAGTAGTTAGTAGTTAGTAGTAAGTAGTTAGTAGTTAGTAGTCATTAGTTAGTAGTTAGCAGTTAGTAGTTAGTAGTTAGTAGGTAGTAGTTAGTAGTCAGTAGTTAGTAGTTAGCATTTAGTAGTTAGTAGTCAGTAGTTAGTAGTTAGTAGTTAGTAGTCAGTAGTTAGTATTTAGTAGCTAGTAGTTAGTAGTTAGTAGTAAGTAGATAGTAGTCGGTAGTTAGTAGTTAGTAGTTAGTAGTTAGTAGTTAGTAGTTAGTAGTTACTAGTTAGTAGTTAGTAGTTATTAGTTAGTAGTTAGTAGTTAGTAGTCAGTAGTTAGTAGTTAGCAGTTAGTAGTTAGTAGTCAGTAGTTAGTATTTAGTAGCTAGTAGTTAGTAGTTAGTAGTTAGTAGTTAGTAGTCAGCAGTTAGTAGTTAGTAGTTAGTAGTTAGTAGTCAGTAGTTAGTAGTTAGCATTTAGTAGTTAGTAGTCAGTAGTTAGTAGTTAGTAGTTAGTAGTTAGTAGTCAGTAGGTAGTATTTAGCAGTTAGTAGTTAGTAGTTAGTATGTAGTAGTTAATAGTTAGTAGTTAGTAGTTAGTAGTTAGTAGTTAGTAGTTAGTAGTTAGTAGTTAGTAGCTAGTAGTTAGTAGTTAGTAGTTAGTAGTTAGTAGTTCGTAGTTAGTAGTTAGTAGTTAGTAGTTAGTAGTTAGTAGTTAGTAGTTAGTAGTTAGTTGTTAGTAGTCAGTAGTTATTATTTAGTAGTTAGTAGTCAGTAGGTTTTATTTAGTAGTTAGTAGTTAGTAGTTAGTAGTTAGTAGTTAGTAGTTAGTAGTTAGTAGTTAGTAGTTAGTAGTTAGTAGTTAGTAGTTATTAGTTATTAGTTAGTAGTTAGTAGTTAGTAGTTAGTAGTTAGTAGTTAGTAGTTAGTAGTAAGTAGTTAGTAGTTAGTAGTCATTAGTTAGTAGTTAGCAGTTAGTAGTTAGTAGTCAGTAGTTAGTATTTAGTAGCCAGTAGTTAGTAGTTAGTAGTAAGTAGTTAGTAGTCGGTAGTTAGTAGTTAGTAGTTAGTAGTTAGTAGTCAGCAGTTAGTAGTTAGTAGTTAGTAGTTAGTAGTTAGTAGTCAGTAGTTAGTAGTTAGCATTTAGTAGTTAGTAGTCAGTAGTTAGTAGTTAGTAGTTAGTAGTCAGTAGTTAGTATTTAGTAGCTAGTAGTTAGTAGTTAGTAGTAAGTAGTTAGTAGTCGGTAGTTAGTAGTTAGTAGTTAGTAGTTAGTAGTTATTTGTTAGTAGTCAGTAGTTATTAGTTAGTAGTTAGTAGTCAGTAGGTATTATTTAGTAGTTAGTAGTTAGTATGTAGTAGTTAATAGTTAGTAGTTAGTAGTTAGTAGTTAGTAGTTAGTAGTTAGTAGTTAGTAGTTAGTAGTTAGTAATTAGTAGTTAGTAGTTAGTAGTTATTAGTTAGCAGTTAGTAGTTAGTAGTTAGTAGTAAGTAGTTAGTAGTTAGTAGTCAGTAGTTAGTAGTTAGCAGTTAGTAGTTAGTAGTCAGTAGTTAGTATTTATTAGCTAGTAGTTAGTAGTTAGTAGTCAGTAGTCAGTAGTTAGTAGTTAGTAGTTAGTAGTTAGTAGTTAGTAGTTAGTAGTTAGTAGTTAGTAGTCAGCAGTTAGTAGTTAGTAGTTAATAGTTAGTAGTCAGTAGTTAGTAGTTAGCATTTAGTAGTTAGTAGTCAGTAGTTAGTAGTTAGTAGTTAGTAGTTAGTAGTTAGTAGTCAGTAGGTAGTATTTAGCAGTTAGTAGTTAGTAGTTAGTATGTAGTAGTTAATAGTTAGTAGTTAGTAGTTAGTAGTTAGTAGTTAGTAGTTAGTAGCTAGTAGTTAGTAGTTAGTAGTTAGTAGTTCGTAGTTAGTAGTTAGTAGTTAGTAGTTAGTAGTTAGTAGTTAGTAGTTAGTTGTTAGTAGTCAGTAGTTATTATTTAGTAGTTAGTAGTCAGTAGGTATTATTTAGTAGTTAGTAGTTAGTAGTTAGTAGTTAGTAGTTATTAGTTAGTAGTTAGTAGTTAGTAGTTAGTAGTTAGTAGTTAGTAGTTAGTAGTTAGTAGTTATTAAATATTAGTTAGTAGTTAGTAGTTAGTAGTTAGTAGTTAGTAGTTAGTAGTTAGTAGTTAGTAGTTAGTAGTAAGTAGTTAGTAGTTAGTAGTCATTAGTTAGTAGTTAGCAGTTAGTAGTTAGTAGTCAGTAGTTAGTATTTAGTAGCCAGTAGTTAGTAGTTAGTAGTAAGTAGTTAGTAGTCGGTAGTTAGTAGTTAGTAGTAGTTATTAGTCAGCAGTTAGTAGTTAGTAGTTAGTAGGTAGTAGTTAGTAGTCAGTAGTTAGTAGTTAGCATTTAGTAGTTAGTAGTCAGTAGTTAGTAGTTAGTAGTTAGTAGTCAGTAGTTAGTATTTAGTAGCTAGTAGTTAGTAGTTAGTAGTAAGTAGATAGTAGTCGGTAGTTAGTAGTTAGTAGTTAGTAGTTAGTAGTTAGTAGTTAGTAGTTACTAGTTAGTAGTTAGTAGTTATTAAATAGTAGTTAGTAGTTAGTAGTCAGTAGTTAGTAGTTAGCAGTTAGTAGTTAGTAGTCAGTAGTTAGTATTTAGTAGCTAGTAGTTAGTAGTTAGTAGTTAGTAGTTAGTAGTTAGTAGTTAGTAGCTAGTAGTTAGTAGTTAGTAGTTAGTAGTTATTAGTTATTAGTTAGTAGTTAGTAGTTAGTAGTTAGTAGTTAGTAGTTAGTAGTTAGTAGTTAGAAGTAAGTAGTTAGTAGTTAGTAGTCATTAGTTAGTAGTTAGCAGTTGGTAGTTAGTAGTCAGTAGTTAGTATTTAGTAGCCAGTAGTTAGTAGTTAGTAGTAAGTAGTTAGTAGTCGGTAGTTAGTAGTTAGTAGTTAGTAGTTAGTAGTCAGCAGTTAGCAGTTAGTAGTTAGTAGTTAGTAGTCAGTAGTTAGTAGTTAGCTTTTAGTAGTTAGTAGTCAGTAGTTAGTAGTTAGTAGTTAGTAGTCAGTAGTTAGTATTTAGTAGCTAGTAGTTAGTAGTTAGTAGTAAGTAGTTAGTAGTCGGTAGTTAGTAGTTAGTAGTTAGTAGTTAGTAGTTATTTGTTAGTAGTCAGTAGTTATTAGTTAGTAGTTAGTAGTCAGTAGGTATTATTTAGTAGTTAGTAGTTAGTATGTAGTAGTTAATAGTTAGTAGTTAGTAGTTAGTAGTTAGTAGTTAGTAGTTAGTAGTTAGTAGTTAGTAGTTATTAGTTAGTAGTTATTAGTTAGTAGTAAGTAGTAAGTAGTTAGTAGTTAGTAGTCAGTAGTTAGTAGTTAGCAGTTAGTAGTTAGTAGTCAGTAGTTAGTATTTAGTAGCTAGTAGTTAGTAGTTAGTAGTTAGTAGTTAGTAGTCAGCAGTTAGTAGTTAGTAGTTAATAGTTAGTAGTCAGTAGTTAGTAGTTAGCATTTAGTAGTTAGTAGTCAGTAGTTAGTAGTTAGTAGTTAGTAGTTAGTAGTCAGTAGGTAGTATTTAGCAGTTAGTAGTTAGTAGTTAGTATGTAGTAGTTAATAGTTAGTAGTTAGTAGTCAGTAGTTAGTAGTTAGCATTTAGTAGTTAGTAGTCAGTAGTTAGTAGTTAGTAGTTAGTAGTCAGTAGTTAGTATTTAGTAGCTAGTAGTTAGTAGTTAGTAGTTAGTAGTCATTAGTTAGTAGTTAGCAGTTGGTAGTTAGTAGTCAGTAGTTAGTATTTAGTAGCCAGTAGTTAGTAGTTAGTAGTAAGTAGTTAGTAGTCGGTAGTTAGTAGTTAGTAGTTAGTAGTTAGTAGTCAGCAGTTAGCAGTTAGTAGTTAGTAGTTAGTAGTTAGTAGTCAGTAGTTAGTAGTTAGCTTTTAGTAGTTAGTAGTCAGTAGTTAGTAGTTAGTAGTTAGTAGTCAGTAGTTAGTATTTAGTAGCTAGTAGTTAGTAGTTAGTAGTAAGTAGTTAGTAGTCGGTAGTTAGTAGTTAGTAGTTAGTAGTTAGTAGTTATTTCTTAGTAGTCAGTAGTTATTAGTTAGTAGTTAGTAGTCAGTAGGTATTATTTAGTAGTTAGTAGTTAGTATGTAGTAGTTAATAGTTAGTAGTTAGTAGTTAGTAGTTAGTAGTTAGTAGTTAGTAGTTAGTAGTTAGTAGTTAGTAGTTAGTAGTTAGTAGTTAGTAGTTAGTAGTTATTAGTTAGTAGTTATTAGTTAGTAGTTAGTAGTAAGTAGTTAGTAGTTAGTAGTCAGTAGTTAGTAGTTAGCATTTAGTAGTTAGTAGTCAGTAGTTAGTATTTAGTAGCTAGTAGTTAGTAGTTAGTAGTTAGTAGTCAGTAGTTAGTAGTTAGTAGTTAGTAGTTAGTAGTCAGTAGGTAGTATTTAGCAGTTAGTAGTTAGTAGTTAGTATGTAGTAGTTAATAGTTAGTAGTTAGTAGTTAGTAGTTAGTAGTTAGTAGTTAGTAGCTAGTAGTTAGTAGTTAGTAGTTAGTAGTTCGTAGTTAGTAGTTAGTAGTTAGTAGTTAGTAGTTAGTAGTTAGTTGTTAGTAGTCAGTAGTTATTATTTAGTAGTTAGTAGTCAGTAGGTATTATTTAGTAGTTAGTAGTTAGTAGTTAGTAGTTAGTAGTTAGTAGTTAGTAGTTAGTAGTTAGTAGTAAGTAGTTAGTAGTTAGTAGTCATTAGTTAGTAGTTAGCAGTTAGTAGTTAGTAGTCAGTAGTTAGTATTTAGTAGCTAGTAGTTAGTAGTTAGTAGTAAGTAGTTAGTAGTCGGTAGTTAGTAGTTAGTAGTTAGTAGTTAGTAGTTAGTAGTCAGCAGTTAGTAGTTAGTATTTAGTAGTTAGTAGTTAGTAGTCAGTAGTTAGTAGTTAGCATTTAGTAGTTAGTAGTCAGTAGTTAGTATTTAGTAGCTAGTAGTTAGTAGTTAGTAGTTAGTAGTCATTAGTTAGTAGTTAGAAGTTGGTAGTTAGTAGTCAGTAGTTAGTATTTAGTAGCCAGTAGTTAGTAGTTAGTAGTAAGTAGTTAGTAGTCGGTAGTTAGTAGTTAGTAGTTAGTAGTTAGTAGTCAGCAGTTAGCAGTTAGTAGTTAGTAGTTAGTAGTTAGTAGTTAGTAGTTAGTAGTTAGTAGTTAGTAGTTAGTAGTTAGTAGTTAGTAGTTATTAGTTAGTAGTTATTAGTTAGTAGTTAGTAGTAAGTAGTTAGTAGTTAGTAGTCAGTAGTTAGTAGTTAGCATTTAGTAGTTAGTAGTCAGTAGTTAGTATTTAGTAGCTAGTAGTTAGTAGTTAGTAGTTAGTAGTCAGTAGTTAGTAGTTAGTAGTTAGTAGTTAGTAGTCAGTAGGTAGTATTTAGCAGTTAGTAGTTAGTAGTTAGTATGTAGTAGTTAATAGTTAGTAGTTAGTAGTTAGTAGTTAGTAGTTAGTAGTTAGTAGCTAGTAGTTAGTAGTTAGTAGTTAGTAGTTCGTAGTTAGTAGTTAGTAGTTAGTAGTTAGTAGTTAGTAGTTAGTTGTTAGTAGTCAGTAGTTATTATTTAGTAGTTAGTAGTCAGTAGGTATTATTTAGTAGTTAGTAGTTAGTAGTTAGTAGTTAGTAGTTAGTAGTTAGTAGTTAGTAGTTAGTAGTAAGTAGTTAGTAGTTAGTAGTCATTAGTTAGTAGTTAGCAGTTAGTAGTTAGTAGTCAGTAGTTAGTATTTAGTAGCTAGTAGTTAGTAGTTAGTAGTAAGTAGTTAGTAGTCGGTAGTCAGTAGTTAGTAGTTAGTAGTTAGTAGTTAGTAGTCAGCAGTTAGTAGTTAGTATTTAGTAGTTAGTAGTTAGTAGTCAGTAGTTAGTAGTTAGCATTTAGTAGTTAGTAGTCAGTAGTTAGTATTTAGTAGCTAGTAGTTAGTAGTTAGTAGTTAGTAGTCATTAGTTAGTAGTTAGCAGTTGGTAGTTAGTAGTCAGTAGTTAGTATTTAGTAGCCAGTAGTTAGTAGTTAGTAGTAAGTAGTTAGTAGTCGGTAGTTAGTAGTTAGTAGTTAGTAGTTAGTAGTCAGCAGTTAGCAGTTAGTAGTTAGTAGTTAGTAGTTAGTAGTCAGTAGTTAGTAGTTAGCTTTTAGTAGTTAGTAGTCAGTAGTTAGTAGTTAGTAGTTAGTAGTCAGTAGTTAGTATTTAGTAGCTAGTAGTTAGTAGTTAGTAGTAAGTAGTTAGTAGTCGGTAGTTAGTAGTTAGTAGTTAGTAGTTAGTAGTTATTTCTTAGTAGTCAGTAGTTATTAGTTAGTAGTTAGTAGTCAGTAGGTATTATTTAGTAGTTAGTAGTTAGTATGTAGTAGTTAATAGTTAGTAGTTAGTAGTTAGTAGTTAGTAGTTAGTAGTTAGTAGTTAGTAGTTAGTAGTTAGTAGTTAGTAGTTAGTAGTTAGTAGTTAGTAGTTATTAGTTAGTAGTTATTAGTTAGTAGTTAGTAGTAAGTAGTTAGTAGTTAGTAGTCAGTAGTTAGTAGTTAGCATTTAGTAGTTAGTAGTCAGTAGTTAGTATTTAGTAGCTAGTAGTTAGTAGTTAGTAGTTAGTAGTTAGTAGTCAGTAGTTAGTAGTTAGTAGTTAGTAGTTAGTAGTCAGTAGGTAGTATTTAGCAGTTAGTAGTTAGTAGTTAGTATGTAGTAGTTAATAGTTAGTAGTTAGTAGTTAGTAGTTAGTAGTTAGTAGTTAGTAGCTAGTAGTTAGTAGTTAGTAGTTAGTAGTTCGTAGTTAGTAGTTAGTAGTTAGTAGTTAGTAGTTAGTTGTTAGTAGTCAGTAGTTATTATTTAGTAGTTAGTAGTCAGTAGGTATTATTTAGTAGTTAGTAGTTAGTAGTTAGTAGTTAGTAGTTAGTAGTTAGTAGTTAGTAGTTAGTAGTAAGTAGTTAGTAGTTAGTAGTCATTAGTTAGTAGTTAGCAGTTAGTAGTCAGTAGTCAGTAGTTAGTATTTAGTAGCCAGTAGTTAGTAGTTAGTAGTAAGTAGTTAGTAGTCGGTAGTTAGTAGTTAGTAGTTAGTAGTTAGTAGTTAGTAGTCAGCAGTTAGTAGTTAGTATTTAGTAGTTAGTAGTTAGTAGTCAGTAGTTAGTAGTTAGCATTTAGTAGTTAGTAGTCAGTAGTTAGTAGTTAGTAGTTAGTAGTCAGTAGTTAGTATTTAGTAGCTAGTAGTTAGTAGTTAGTAGTAAGTAGTTAGTAGTCGGTAGTTAGTAGTTAGTAGTTAGTAGTTAGTAGTTAGTAGTTAGTAGTTAGTAGTTAGTAGTTACTAGTTAGTAGTTAGTAGTTATTAGTTAGTAGTTAGTAGTTAGTAGTCAGTAGTTAGTAGTTAGCAGTTAGTAGTTAGTAGTCAGTAGTTAGTATTTAGTAGCTAGTAGTTAGTAGTTAGTAGTTAGTAGTTAGTAGTTAGCAGTTAGTAGTTAGTAGTTAGTAGTTAGTAGTTAGTAGTTAGTAGTTAGTAGTTATTAGTTAGTAGTTAGTAGTTAGTAGTCAGTAGTTAGTAGTTAGTAGCTAGTAGTTAGTAGTTAGTAGTTAGTAGTTCGTAGTTAGTAGTTAGTAGTTAGTAGTTAGTAGTTATTAGTTAGTAGTTAGTAGTCAGTAGGTATTATTTAGTAGTTAGTAGTTAGTGTGTAGTAGTTAATAGTTAGTAGTTAGTAGTTAGTAGTTAGTAGTTAGTAGTTAGTAGTTAGTAGTTAGTAGTTAGCAGTTAGTAGTAAGTACTTAGTAGTTAGTAGTCAGTAGTTAGTAGTTAGCAGTTAGTAGTTAGTAGTCAGTAGTTAGTATTTAGTAGCTAGTGGTTAGTAGTTAGTAGTTAGTAGTTAGTATTCAGTAGTTAGTAGTTAGTAGTTAGTAGTTAGTAGTCAGCAGTTAGTAGTTAGTAGTTAGTAGTTAATAGTTAGTAGTCAGTAGTTAGTAGTTAGCATTTAGTAGTTAGTAGTCAGTAGTTAGTAGTTAGTAGTTGGTAGTTAGGAGTTAGTAGTCAGTAGTTAGTAGTTAGTAGTTAGTAGTTAGTAGTCAGTAGGTAGTAGTTAGCAGTTAGTAGTCAGTAGTCAGTAGTTAGTATTTAGTAGCCAGTAGTTAGTAGTTAGTAGTAAGTAGTTAGTAGTCGGTAGTTAGTAGTTAGTAGTTAGTAGTAAGTAGTTAGTAGTCGGTAGTTAGTAGTTAGTAGTTAGTAGTTAGTAGTTAGTAGTCAGCAGTTAGTAGTTAGTATTTAGTAGTTAGTAGTTAGTAGTCAGTAGTTAGTAGTTAGCATTTAGTAGTTAGTAGTCAGTAGTTAGTAGTTAGTAGTTAGTAGTCAGTAGTTAGTATTTAGTAGCTAGTAGTTAGTAGTTAGTAGTAAGTAGTTAGTAGTCGGTAGTTAGTAGTTAGTAGTTAGTAGTTAGTAGTTAGTAGTTAGTAGTTAGTAGTTAGTAGTTACTAGTTAGTAGTTAGTAGTTATTAGTTAGTAGTTAGTAGTTAGTAGTCAGTAGTTAGTAGTTAGCAGTTAGTAGTTAGTAGTCAGTAGTTAGTATTTAGTAGCTAGTAGTTAGTAGTTAGTAGTTAGTAGTTAGTAGTTAGCAGTTAGTAGTTAGTAGTTAGTAGTTAGTAGTTAGTAGTTAGTAGTTAGTAGTTATTAGTTAGTAGTTAGTAGTTAGTAGTCAGTAGTTAGTAGTTAGTAGCTAGTAGTTAGTAGTTAGTAGTTAGTAGTTCGTAGTTAGTAGTTAGTAGTTAGTAGTTAGTAGTTATTAGTTAGTAGTTAGTAGTCAGTAGGTATTATTTAGTAGTTAGTAGTTAGTGTGTAGTAGTTAATAGTTAGTAGTTAGTAGTTAGTAGTTAGTAGTTAGTAGTTAGTAGTTAGTAGTTAGTAGTTAGCAGTTAGTAGTAAGTACTTAGTAGTTAGTAGTCAGTAGTTAGTAGTTAGCAGTTAGTAGTTAGTAGTCAGTAGTTAGTATTTAGTAGCTAGTGGTTAGTAGTTAGTAGTTAGTAGTTAGTATTCAGTAGTTAGTAGTTAGTAGTTAGTAGTTAGTAGTCAGCAGTTAGTAGTTAGTAGTTAGTAGTTAATAGTTAGTAGTCAGTAGTTAGTAGTTAGCATTTAGTAGTTAGTAGTCAGTAGTTAGTAGTTAGTAGTTGGTAGTTAGGAGTTAGTAGTCAGTAGTTAGTAGTTAGTAGTTAGTAGTTAGTAGTCAGTAGGTAGTATTTAGTAGTTAGTAGTTAGTATGTAGTAGTTAATAGTTAGTAGTTAGTAGTTAGTAGTTAGTAGTTAGTAGTAAGTAGTTAGTAGTTAGTAGTTAGTAGTTAGTAGTTAGTAGTTAGTAGTTATTAGTTAGTAGTTAGTAGTTAGTAGTTAGTAGTTAATAGTAAGTAGTTAGTAGTTAGTAGTCAGGAGTTAGTAGTTAGCAGTTAGTAGTTAGTAGTCAGTAGTTAGTATTTAGTAGCTAGTAGTTAGTAGTTAGTAGTTAGTAGTTAGTAGTCAGTAGTCAGTAGTTAGTAGCTAGTAGTTAGTAGTTAGTAGTTAGTAGTTCGTAGTTAGTAGTTAGTAGTTAGTAGTTAGTAGTTAGTAGTTAGTAGTTAGTAGTTAGTAGTTAGTTGTTAGTGGTCAGTAGTTATTAGTTAGTAGTTAGTAGTCAGTAATTAGTAGTTAGTAGTTAGTAGTTAGTAGTTAGTAGTTAGTAGTTAGTAGTCAGTAGTCAGCAGTTAGTAGTTAGTAGTTAGTAGTTAGTAGTTAGTAGTTAGTAGTTAGTAGTTAGTAGTTAGTAGTTAGTAGTTAGTAGTCAGTAGTTAGTAGTTAGCAGTTAGTAGTTAGTAGTCAGTAGTTAGTATTTAGTAGTTAGTAGTTAGTAGTTAGTAGTCAGTAGTCAGTAGTTAGTAGTTAGTAGTTGGTAGTTAGTAGTTAGTAGTCAGTATGTAGTAGTTAATAGTTAGTAGTTAGTAGTTAGTAGTTAGTAGTTATTAGTTAGTAGTTAGTAGTTAGTAGTTAGTAGTAAGTACTTAGTAGTTAGTAGTCAGTAGTTAGTAGTTAGCAGTTAGTAGTTAGTAGTCAGTAGTTAGTATTTAGTAGCTAGTGGTTAGTAGTTAGTAGTTAGTAGTTAGTATTCAGTAGTTAGTAGTTAGTAGTTAGTAGTTAGTAGTCAGCAGTTAGTAGTTAGTAGTTAATAGTTAGTAGTCAGTAGTTAGTAGTTAGCATTTAGTAGTTAGTAGTCAGTAGTTAGTAGTTAGTAGTTGGTAGTTAGGAGTTAGTAGTCAGTAGGTAGTATTTAGTAGTTAGTAGTTAGTATGTAGTAGTTAATAGTTAGTAGTTAGTAGTTAGTAGTTAGTAGTTAGTAGTAAGTAGTTAGTAGTTAGTAGTTAGTAGTTAGTAGTTAGTAGTTAGTAGTTAGTAGTTAGTAGTTAGTAGTTATTAGTTAGTAGTTAGTAGTTAGTAGTTAGTAGTAAGTAGTTAGTAGTTAGTAGTCAGTAGTTAGTAGTTAGCAGTTAGTAGTTAGTAGTCAGTAGTTAGTATTTAGTAGCTAGTAGTTAGTAGTTAGTAGTTAGTAGTTAGTAGTCAGTAGTCAGTAGTTAGTAGCTAGTAGTTAGTAGTTAGTAGTTAGTAGTTCGTAGTTAGTAGTTAGTAGTTAGTAGTTAGTAGTTAGTAGTTAGTAGTTAGTAGTTAGTTGTTAGTGGTCAGTAGTTATTAGTTAGTAGTTAGTAGTCAGTAGTTAGTAGTTAGTAGTTAGTAGTTAGTAGTTAGTAGTTAGTAGTTAGTAGTCAGTAGTCAGCAGTTAGTAGTTAGTAGTTAGTAGTTAGTAGTTAGTAGTTAGTAGTTAGTAGTTAGTAGTTAGTAGTTAGTAGTTAGTAGTTAGTAGTCAGTAGTTAGTAGTTAGCAGTTAGTAGTTAGTAGTCATTAGTTAGTATTTAGTAGTTAGTAGTTAGTAGTTAGTAGTCAGTAGTCAGTAGTTAGTAGTTAGTAGTTGGTAGTTAGTAGTTAGTAGTCAGTATGTAGTAGTTAATAGTTAGTAGTTAGCAGTTAGTAGTTAGTAGTTAGTAGTTAGTAGTTAGTAGTTAGTAGTTAGTAGTTAGTAGTTAGTAGTTAGTAGTCAGTAGTTAGTAGTTAGCAGTTAGTAGTTAGTAGTCAGTAGTTAGTATTTAGTAGTTAGTAGTTAGTAGTTAGTAGTCAGTAGTCAGTAGTTAGTAGTTAGTAGTTGGTAGTTAGTAGTTAGTAGTCAGTATGTAGTAGTTAATAGTTAGTAGTTAGCAGTTAGTAGTTAGTAGTTAGTAGTTAGTAGTTAGTAGTTAGTAGTTAGTAGTTAGTAGTCAGTAGGTAGTATTTAGTAGTTAGTAGTTAGTATGTAGTAGTTAATAGTTAGTAGTTAGTAGTTAGTAGTTAGTAGTTAGTAGTTAGTAGTAAGTAGTTAGTAGTTAGTAGTTAGTAGTTAGTAGTTAGTAGTTATTAGTTAGTAGTTAGTAGTTAGTAGTTAGTAGTTAGTAGTAAGTAGTTAGTAGTTAGTAGTCAGTAGTTAGTAGTTAGCAGTTAGTAGTTAGTAGTCGGTAGTTAGTATTTAGTAGCTAGTAGTTAGTAGTTAGTAGTTAGTAGTTAGTAGTCAGTAGTTAGTAGTTAGTAGCTAGTAGTTAGTAGTTAGTAGTTAGTAGTTCGTAGTTAGTAGTTAGTAGTTAGTAGTTAGTAGTTAGTAGTTAGTTGTTAGTGGTCAGTAGTTATTAGTTAGTAGTTAGTAGTCAGTAGTTAGTAGTTAGTAGTTAGTAGTTAGTAGTTAGTAGTCAGTAGTCAGCAGTTAGTAGTTAGTAGTTAGTAGTTAGTAGTTAGTAGTTAGTAGTTAGTAGTTAGTAGTTAGTAGTTAGTAGTTAGTAGTTAGTAGTCAGTAGTTAGTAGTTAGTAGTTAGTAGTCAGTAGTCAGCAGTTAGTAGTTAGTAGTTAGTAGTTAGTAGTTAGTAGTTAGTAGTTAGTAGTTAGTAGTTAGTAGTTAGTAGTTAGTAGTTAGTAGTCAGTAGTTAGTAGTTAGCAGTTAGTAGTTAGTAGTCATTAGTTAGTATTTAGTAGTTAGTAGTTAGTAGTTAGTAGTCAGTAGTCAGTAGTTAGTAGTTAGTAGTTGGTAGTTAGTAGTTAGTAGTCAGTATGTAGTAGTTAATAGTTAGTAGTTAGCAGTTAGTAGTTAGTAGTTAGTAGTTAGTAGTTAGTAGTTAGTAGTTAGTAGTTAGTAGTTAGTAGTTAGTAGTCAGTAGTTAGTAGTTAGCAGTTAGTAGTTAGTAGTCAGTAGTTAGTATTTAGTAGTTAGTAGTTAGTAGTTAGTAGTCAGTAGTCAGTAGTTAGTAGTTAGTAGTTGGTAGTTAGTAGTTAGTAGTCAGTATGTAGTAGTTAATAGTTAGTAGTTAGCAGTTAGTAGTTAGTAGTTAGTAGTTAGTAGTTAGTAGTTAGTAGTTAGTAGTTAGTAGTCAGTAGGTAGTATTTAGTAGTTAGTAGTTAGTATGTAGTAGTTAATAGTTAGTAGTTAGTAGTTAGTAGTTAGTAGTTAGTAGTTAGTAGTAAGTAGTTAGTAGTTAGTAGTTAGTAGTTAGTAGTTAGTAGTTATTAGTTAGTAGTTAGTAGTTAGTAGTTAGTAGTTAGTAGTAAGTAGTTAGTAGTTAGTAGTCAGTAGTTAGTAGTTAGCAGTTAGTAGTTAGTAGTCGGTAGTTAGTATTTAGTAGCTAGTAGTTAGTAGTTAGTAGTTAGTAGTTAGTAGTCAGTAGTTAGTAGTTAGTAGCTAGTAGTTAGTAGTTAGTAGTTAGTAGTTCGTAGTTAGTAGTTAGTAGTTAGTAGTTAGTAGTTAGTAGTTAGTTGTTAGTGGTCAGTAGTTATTAGTTAGTAGTTAGTAGTCAGTAGTTAGTAGTTAGTAGTTAGTAGTTAGTAGTTAGTAGTCAGTAGTCAGCAGTTAGTAGTTAGTAGTTAGTAGTTAGTAGTTAGTAGTTAGTAGTTAGTAGTTAGTAGTTAGTAGTTAGTAGTTAGTAGTTAGTAGTTAGTAGTCAGTAGTTAGTAATTAGCAGTTAGTAGTCAGTAGTCAGTAGTTAGTAGTTAGTAGTTGGTAGTTAGTAGTTAGTAGTTAGTAGTTAGTAGTTAGTAGTCAGTAGTTAGTAGTTAGCAGTTAGTAGTTAGTAGTCATTAGTTAGTATTTAGTAGTTAGTAGTTAGTAGTTAGTAGTCAGTAGTCAGTAGTTAGTAGTTAGTAGTTGGTAGTTAGTAGTTAGTAGTCAGTATGTAGTAGTTAATAGTTAGTAGTTAGCAGTTAGTAGTTAGTAGTTAGTTGTTAGTGGTCAGTAGTTATTAGTTAGTAGTTAGTAGTCAGTAGTTAGTAGTTAGTAGTTAGTAGTTAGTAGTTAGTAGTTAGTAGTTAGTAGTCAGTAGTCAGCAGTTAGTAGTTAGTAGTTAGTAGTTAGTAGTCATTAGTTAGTATTTAGTAGTTAGTAGTTAGTAGTTAGTAGTCAGTAGTCAGTAGTTAGTAGTTAGTAGTTGGTAGTTAGTAGTTAGTAGTCAGTATGTAGTAGTTAATAGTTAGTAGTTAGCAGTTAGTAGTTAGTAGTTAGTAGTTAGTAGTTAGTAGTTAGTAGTTAGTAGTTAGTAGTTAGTAGTCAGTAGTTAGTAGTTAGCAGTTAGTAGTTAGTAGTCATTAGTTAGTATTTAGTAGTTAGTAGTTAGTAGTTAGTAGTCAGTAGTCAGTAGTTAGTAGTTAGTAGTTGGTAGTTAGTAGTTAGTAGTCAGTATGTAGTAGTTAATAGTTAGTAGTTAGCAGTTAGTAGTTAGTAGTTAGTAGTTAGTAGTTAGTAGTTAGTAGTTAGTAGTTAGTAGTTAGTAGTCAGTAGTTAGTAGTTAGCAGTTAGTAGTTAGTAGTCAGTAGTTAGTATTTAGTAGTTAGTAGTTAGTAGTTAGTAGTCAGTAGTCAGTAGTTAGTAGTTAGTAGTTGGTAGTTAGTAGTTAGTAGTCAGTATGTAGTAGTTAATAGTTAGTAGTTAGCAGTTAGTAGTTAGTAGTTAGTAGTTAGTAGTTAGTAGTTAGTAGTTAGTAGTTAGTAGTCAGTAGGTAGTATTTAGTAGTTAGTAGTTAGTATGTAGTAGTTAATAGTTAGTAGTTAGTAGTTAGTAGTTAGTAGTTAGTAGTAAGTAGTTAGTAGTTAGTAGTTAGTAGTTAGTAGTTAGTAGTTATTAGTTAGTAGTTAGTAGTTAGTAGTTAGTAGTTAGTAGTAAGTAGTTAGTAGTTAGTAGTCAGTAGTTAGTAGTTAGCAGTTAGTAGTTAGTAGTCGGTAGTTAGTATTTAGTAGCTAGTAGTTAGTAGTTAGTAGTTAGTAGTTAGTAGTCAGTAGTTAGTAGTTAGTAGCTAGTAGTTAGTAGTTAGTAGTTAGTAGTTCGTAGTTAGTAGTTAGTAGTTAGTAGTTAGTAGTTAGTAGTTAGTAGTTAGTAGTTAGTAGTTAGTTGTTAGTGGTCAGTAGTTATTAGTTAGTAGTTAGTAGTCAGTAGTTAGTAGTTAGTAGTTAGTAGTTAGTAGTTAGTAGTCAGTAGTCAGCAGTTAGTAGTTAGTAGTTAGTAGTTAGTAGTTAGTAGTTAGTAGTTAGTAGTTAGTAGTTAGTAGTTAGTAGTTAGTAGTCAGTAGTTAGTAGTTAGCAGTTAGTAGTCAGTAGTCAGTAGTTAGTAGTTAGTAGTTGGTAGTTAGTAGTTAGTAGTCAGTATGTTAATAGTTAGTAGTTAGCAGTTAGTAGTTAGTAGTTAGTAGTTAGTAGTTAGTAGTTAGTAGTTAGTAGTTAGTAGTTAGTAGTTAGTAGTTAGTAGTTAGTAGTTAGTAGTTAGTAGTTAGTAGTTAGTAGTTAGTAGTTAGTAGTTAGTAGTCAGCAGTTAGTAGTTAGTAGTTAGTAGTTAGTAGTTATTAGTTAGTAGTTATTAGTTAGTAGTTTTTAGTTAGTAGTTAGTAGTTAGTAGTTAGTAGTTAGTAGTTAGTAGTTAGTAGTTAGTAGTTAGTAGTCAGTAGTTAGTAGTTAGTAGTTAGTAGTTAGTAGTTAGTAGTCAGTAGTTAGTAGTCAGTAGTTATTAGTTAGTAGTTAGTAGTTAGTAACTAGTAGTTAGTAGTTAGTAGTCAGCAGTTAGTAGATAGTAGTTAGTAGTTAGTATTTAGTAGTTAGTAGTCAGTAGTTAGTAGTTAGCAGTTAGTAGTTAGTAGTCAGTAGTTAGTATTTAGTAGTTAGTAGTTAGTAGTTAGTAGTCAGTAGTTAGTAGTTAGTAGTTGGTAGTTAGTAGTTAGTAGTCAGTATGTAGTAGCTAATAGTTAGTAGTTAGCAGTTAGTAGTTAGTAGATAGTAGTTAGTAGTTAGTAGTGAGTAGTTAGCAGTTAGTAGTTAGTAGTTAGTAGTTATTAGTTAGTAATTATTAGTTAGTAGTCAGTAGTTAGTAGTTAGTAGTTAGTAGTTAGTAGTTAGTAGTCAGTAGTCAGCAGTTAGTAGTTAGTAGTTAGTAGTTAGTAGTTAGTAGTTAGTAGTTAGTAGTTAGTAGTTAGTAGTTAGTAGTTAGTAGTTAGTAGTTAGTAGTCAGTAGTTAGTAGTTAGCAGTTAGTAGTCAGTAGTCAGTAGTTAGTAGTTAGTAGTTGGTAGTTAGTAGTTAGTAGTCAGTATGTTAATAGTTAGTAGTTAGCAGTTAGTAGTTAGTAGTTAGTAGTTAGTAGTTAGTAGTTAGTAGTTAGTAGTTAGTAGTTAGTAGTTAGTAGTTAGTAGTTATTAGTTAGTAGTTAGTAGTTAGTAGTTAGTAGTTAGTAGTTAGTAGTCAGCAGTTAGTAGTTAGTAGTTAGTAGTTAGTAGTTATTAGTTAGTAGTTATTAGTTAGTAGTTTTTAGTTAGTAGTTAGTAGTTAGTAGTTAGTAGTTAGTAGTTAGTAGTTAGTAGTTAGTAGTTAGTAGTCATTAGTTAGTAGTTAGTAGTTAGTAGTTAGTAGTTAGTAGTCAGTAGTTAGTAGTCAGTAGTTATTAGTTAGTAGTTAGTAGTTAGTAACTAGTAGTTAGTAGTTAGTAGTCAGCAGTTAGTAGATAGTAGTTAGTGATTAGTATTTAGTAGTTAGTAGTCAGTAGTTAGTAGTTAGCAGTTAGTAGTTAGTAGTCAGTAGTTAGTATTTAGTAGTTAGTAGTTAGTAGTTAGTAGTCAGTAGTTAGTAGTTAGTAGTTGGTAGTTAGTAGTTAGTAGTCAGTATGTAGTAGCTAATAGTTATTAGTTAGCAGTTAGTAGTTAGTAGATAGTAGTTAGTAGTTAGTAGTGAGTAGTTAGCAGTTAGTAGTTAGTAGTTAGTAGTTATTAGTTAGTAATTATTAGTTAGTAGTTATTAGTTAGTAGTTATTAGTTAGTAGTTAGTAGTTAGTAGTTAGTAGTAAGTAGTTAGTAGTTAGTAGTCAGTAGTTAGTAGTTAGTAGTTAGTAGTTAGTAGTTAGTAGTTAGTAGTTAGTAGTCAGTAGTTAGTAGTTAGCAGTTAGTAGTCAGTAGTCAGTAGTTAGTAGTTAGTAGTTGGTAGTTAGTAGTTAGTAGTCAGTATGTTAATAGTTAGTAGTTAGCAGTTAGTATTTAGCAGTTAGTAGTTAGTAGTTAGTAGTTAGTAGTTAGTAGTTAGTAGTTAGTAGTTAGTAGTTAGTAGTTAGTAGTTAGTAGTTAGTAGTTAGTAGTTAGTAGTTAGTAGTTAGTAGTCAGCAGTTAGTAGTTAGTAGTTAGTAGTTAGTAGTTATTAGTTAGTAGTTATTAGTTAGTAGTTTTTAGTTAGTAGTTAGTAGTTAGTAGTTAGTAGTTAGTAGTTAGTAGTTAGTAGTTAGTAGTTAGTAGTCATTAGTTAGTAGTTAGTAGTTAGTAGTTAGTAGTTAGTAGTCAGTAGTTAGTAGTCAGTAGTTATTAGTTAGTAGTTAGTAGTTAGTAACTAGTAGTTAGTAGTTAGTAGTCAGCAGTTAGTAGATAGTAGTTAGTGATTAGTATTTAGTAGTTAGTAGTCAGTAGTTAGTAGTTAGCAGTTAGTAGTTAGTAGTCAGTAGTTAGTATTTAGTAGTTAGTAGTTAGTAGTTAGTAGTCAGTAGTTAGTAGTTAGTAGTTGGTAGTTAGTAGTTAGTAGTCAGTATGTAGTAGCTAATAGTTATTAGTTAGCAGTTAGTAGTTAGTAGATAGTAGTTAGTAGTTAGTAGTGAGTAGTTAGCAGTTAGTAGTTAGTAGTTAGTAGTTATTAGTTAGTAATTATTAGTTAGTAGTTATTAGTTAGTAGTTATTAGTTAGTAGTTAGTAGTTAGTAGTTAGTAGTAAGTAGTTAGTAGTTAGTAGTCAGTAGTTAGTAGTTAGTAGTTAGTAGTTAGTAGTTAGTAGTTAGTAGTTAGTAGTCAGTAGTTAGTAGTTAGCAGTTAGTAGTCAGTAGTCAGTAGTTAGTAGTTAGTAGTTGGTAGTTAGTAGTTAGTAGTCAGTATGTTAATAGTTAGTAGTTAGCAGTTAGTATTTAGCAGTTAGTAGTTAGTAGTTAGTAGTTAGTAGTTAGTAGTTAGTAGTTAGTAGTTAGTAGTTAGTAGTTAGTAGTTAGTAGTTAGTAGTTAGTAGTTAGTAGTTAGTAGTTAGTAGTCAGCAGTTAGTAGTTAGTAGTTAGTAGTTAGTAGTTATTAGTTAGTAGTTATTAGTTAGTAGTTTTTAGTTAGTAGTTAGTAGTTAGTAGTTAGTAGTTAGTAGTTAGTAGTTAGTAGTTAGTAGTTAGTAGTCATTAGTTAGTAGTTAGTAGTTAGTAGTTAGTAGTTAGTAGTCAGTAGTTAGTAGTCAGTAGTTATTAGTTAGTAGTTAGTAGTTAGTAACTAGTAGTTAGTAGTTAGTAGTCAGCAGTTAGTAGATAGTAGTTAGTGATTAGTATTTAGTAGTTAGTAGTCAGTAGTTAGTAGTTAGCAGTTAGTAGTTAGTAGTCAGTAGTTAGTATTTAGTAGTTAGTAGTTAGTAGTTAGTAGTCAGTAGTTAGTAGTTAGTAGTTGGTAGTTAGTAGTTAGTAGTCAGTATGTAGTAGCTAATAGTTATTAGTTAGCAGTTAGTAGTTAGTAGATAGTAGTTAGTAGTTAGTAGTGAGTAGTTAGCAGTTAGTAGTTAGTAGTTAGTAGTTATTAGTTAGTAATTATTAGTTAGTAGTTAGTAGTTAGTAGTTAGTAGTTAGTAGTTAGTAGTTAGTAGTTAGTAGTTAGTAGTAAGTAGTTAGTAGTTAGTAGTCAGTAGTTAGTAGTTAGTAGTTAGAAGTTAGTAGTCAGTAGGAAGTATTTAGTAGTTAGTAGTTAGTAGTTAGTAGTTAGTAGTTAGTAGTTAGTAGTTAGTAGTTAGTAGTTAGTAGTTAGTAGTTTGTAGTTAGTAGTTATTAGTTAGTAGTTAGTAGTTAGTAGTTAGTAGTAAGTAGTTAGTAGTTAGTAGTCAGTAGTGAGTAGTTAGCAGTTAGTAGTTAGTAGTCAGTAGTTAGTAGTTAGTAGTTGGTTGTTAGTAGTCAGTAGATAGTAGTTAGTAGTTAGTAGTTAGTAGTCAGTAGGTAGTATTTAGTAGTTAGTAGTTCGTATGTAGTAGTTAATAGTTAGTAGTTAGTAGTTAGTAGTTAGTAGTTAGTAGTTAGTTGTTAGTGGTCAGTAGTTATTAGTTAGTAGTTCGTAGTAAGTAAATAGTAGTTAGTAGTTAGTAGTTAGTAGTTAGTTGTTAGTGGTCAGTAGTTATTAGTTAGTAGTTAGTAGTCAGTAGTTAGTAGTTAGTAGTTAGTAGTTAGTAGTCAGTAGTCAGCAGTTAGTAGTTAGTAGTTAGTAGTTAGTAGTTAGTAGTTAGTAGTTAGTAGTTAGTAGTTAGTAGTTAGTAGTTAGTAGTTAGTAGTCAGTAGTTAGTAGTTAGCAGTTAGTAGTTAGTAGTCAGTAGTTAGTATTTAGTAGTTAGTAGTTAGTAGTTAGTAGTCAGTAGTCAGTAGTTAGTAGTTAGTAGTTGGTAGTTAGTAGTTAGTAGTCAGTATGTAGTAGTTAATAGTTAGTAGTTAGCAGTTAGTAGTTAGTAGTTAGTAGTTAGTAGTTAGTAGTTAGTAGTTAGTAGTTAGTAGTTAGTAGTTAGTAGTTAGTAGTTAGTAGTTAGTAGTTAGTAGTCAGCAGTTAGTAGTTAGTAGTTAGTAGTTAGTAGTTAGTAGTTATTAGTTAGTAGTTATTAGTTAGTAGTTTTTAGTTAGTAGTTAGTAGTTAGTAGTTAGTAGTTAGTAGTTAGTAGTTAGTAGTTAGTAGTCAGTAGTTAGTAGTTAGTAGTTAGTAGTTAGTAGTTAGTAGTCAGTAGTTAGTAGTCAGTAGTTAGTAGTTAGTAGTTAGTAGTTAGTAATTAGTAGTTAATAGTTAGTAGTCAGCAGTTAGTAGATAGTAGTTAGTAGTTAGTATTTAGTAGTTAGTAGTCAGTAGTTAGTAGTTAGCAGTTAGTAGTTAGTAGTCAGTAGTTAGTATTTAGTAGTTAGTAGTTAGTAGTTAGTAGTTAGTAGTCAGTAGTTAGTAGTTAGTAGTTGGTAGTTAGTAGTTAGTAGTCAGTATGTAGTAGCTAATAGTTAGTAGTTAGCAGTTAGTAGTTAGTAGATAGTAGTTAGTAGTTAGTAGTGAGTAGTTAGCAGTTAGTAGTTAGTAGTTAGTAGTTATTAGTTAGTAATTATTAGTTAGTAGTTAGTAGTTAGTAGTTATTAGTTAGTAGTTAGTAGTTAGTAGATAGTAGTAAGTAGTTAGTAGTTAGTAGTCAGTAGTGAGTAGTTAGCAGTTAGTAGTTAGTAGTCACTAGTTAGTAGTTAGTTGTTGGTAGATAGTAGTCAGTAGTTAGTAGTTAGTAGTTAGTAGTTAGTAGTCAGTACGAAGTATTTAGTAGTTAGTAGTTAGTAGTTAGTAGTTAGTAGTTAGTAGTTAGTAGTTAGTAGTTATTAGTTAGTAGTTAGTAGTTAGTAGTTAGTAGTAAGTAGTTAGTAGTTAGTAGTCAGTAGTGAGTAGTTAGCAGTTAGTAGTTAGTAGTCAGTAGTTAGTAGTTAGTAGTTGGTTGTTAGTAGTCAGTAGTTAGTAGTTAGTAGTTAGTAGTTAGTAGTCAGTAGGTAGTATTTAGTAGTTAGTAGTTCGTATGTAGTAGTTAATAGTTAGTAGTTAGTAGTTAGTAGTTAGTAGTTAGTAGTTAGTTGTTAGTGGTCAGTAGTTATTAGTTAGTAGTTAGTAGTCAGTAGTTAGTAGTTAGTAGTTAGTAGTTAGTAGTTAGTAGTTAGTAGTCAGTAGTCAGCAGTTAGTAGTTAGTAGTTAGTAGTTAGTAGTTAGTAGTTAGTAGTTATTAGTTAGTAGTTATTAGTTAGTAGTTTTTAGTTAATAGTTAGTAGTTAGTAGTTAGTAGTTAGTAGTTAGTAGTTAGTAGTTAGTAGTTAGTAGTCAGTAGTTAGTAGTTAGTAGTTAGTAGTTAGTATTTAGTACTCAGTAGTTAGTAGTCAGTAGTTAGTAGTTAGTATTTAGTAATTAGTAGTTAGTAGTTAGTAGTCAGCAATTAGTAGATAGTAGTTAGTAGTTAGTAATTAGTAGTTAGTAGTCAGTAGTTAGTAGTTAGCAGTTAGTAGTTAGTAGTCAGTAGTTAGTATTTAGTAGTTAGTAGTTAGTAGTTAGTAGTCAGTAGTTAGTAGTTAGTAGTTAGTAGTTAGTAGTTAGTAGTTAGTAGTCAGTAGTCAGCAGTTAGTAGTTAGTAGTTAGTAGTTAGTAGTTAGTAGTTAGTAGTTAGTAGTTAGTAGTTAGTAGTTAGTAGTCAGTAGTTAGTAGTTAGCAGTTAGTAGTTAGTAGTCAGTAGTTAGTATTTAGTAGTTAGTAGTTAGTAGTTAGTAGTCAGTAGTCAGTAGTTAGTAGTTAGTAGTTGGTAGTTAGTAGTTAGTAGTCAGTATGTAGTAGTTAATAGTTAGTAGTTAGCAGTTAGTAGTTAGTAGTTAGTAGTTAGTAGTTAGTAGTTAGTAGTTAGTAGTTAGTAGTTAGTAGTTAGTAGTTAGTAGTTAGTAGTTAGTAGTTAGTAGTTAGTAGTTAGTAGTTAGTAGTCAGCAGTTAGTAGTTAGTAGTTAGTAGTTAGTAGTTAGTAGTTATTAGTTAGTAGTTATTAGTTAGTAGTTTTTAGTTAGTAGTTAGTAGTTAGTAGTTAGTAGTTAGTAGTTAGTAGTTAGTAGTCAGTAGTTAGTAGTTAGTAGTTAGTAGTTAGTAGTTAGTAGTCAGTAGTTAGTAGTCAGTAGTTAGTAGTTAGTAGTTAGTAGTTAGTAATTAGTAGTTAGTAGTTAGTAGTCAGCAGTTAGTAGATAGTAGTTAGTAGTTAGTAATTAGTAGTTAGTAGTCAGTAGTTAGTATTTAGTAGTTAGTAGTTAGTAGTTAGTAGTTAGTAATTAGTAGTTAGTAGTTAGTAGTCAGCAGTTAGTAGATAGTAGTTAGTAGTTAGTAATTAGTAGTTAGTAGTCAGTAGTTAGTATTTAGTAGTTAGCAGTTAGTAGTTAGTAGTCAGTAGTTAGTATTTAGTAGTTAGTAGTTAGTAGTTAGTAGTTAGTAGTCAGTAGTTAGTAGTTAGTAGTTGGTAGTTAGTAGTTAGTTGTCAGTATGTAGTAGCTAATAGTTAGTAGTTAGCAGTTAGTAGTTAGTAGATAGTAGTTAGTTGTTAGTAGTGAGTAGTTAGCAGTTAGTAGTTAGTAGTTAGTAGTTATTAGTTAGTAATTATTAGTTAGTAGTTAGTAGTTACTAGTTATTAGTTAGTAGTTAGTAGTTAGTAGTTAGTAGTTAGTAGTAAGTAGTTAGTAGTTAGTAGTCAGTAGTGAGTAGTTAGCAGTTAGTAGTTAGTAGTCACTAGTTAGTAGTTAGTTGTTGGTAGTTAGTAGTCAGTAGTTAGTAGTTAGTAGTTAGTAGTTAGTAGTCAGTAGGAAGTATTTAGTAGTTAGTAGTTAGTAGTTGGTAAATAGTAGTAGTTAGTAGTTAGTAGTTAGTAGTTAGTAGTTAGTAGTTAGTAGTTAGTAGTTATTAGTTAGTAGTTAGTAGTTAGTAGTTAGTAGTAAGTAGTTAGTAGTTGGTAGTCAGTAGTGAGTAGTTAGCAGTTAGTAGTTAGTAGTCAGTAGTTAGTAGTTAGTAGTTGGTTGTTAGTAGTCAGTAGTTAGTAGTTAGTAGTTAGTAGTTAGTAGTCAGTAGGTAGTATTTAGTAGTTAGTAGTTCGTATGTAGTAGTTAATAGTTAGTAGTTAGTAGTCAGTAGTCAGTAGTTAGTAGTTAGTAGTTAGTTGTTAGTGGTCAGTAGTTATTAGTTAGTAGTTAGTAGTCAGTAGTTAGTAGTTAGTAGTTAGTAGTTAGTAGTTAGTAGTTAGTAGTTGGTAGTCAGTAGTCAGCAGTTAGTAGTTAGTAGTTAGTAGTTAGTAGTTAGTAGTTATTAGTTAGTAGTTATTAGTTAGTAGTTTTTAGTTAGTAGTTAGTAGTTAGCAGTTAGTAGTTAGTAGTTAGTATTTAGTAGTCAGTAGTTAGTAGTTAGTAGTTAGTAGTTAGTAGTTAGTAGTCAGTAGTTAGTAGTCAGTAGTTAGTAGTTAGTAGTTAGTAATTAGTAGTTAGTAGTTAGTAGTCAGCAATTAGTAGATAGTAGTTAGTAGTTAGTAATTAGTAGTTAGTAGTCAGTAGTTAGTAGTTAGCAGTTAGTAGTTAGTAGTCAGTAGTTAGTATTTAGTAGTTAGTAGTTAGTAGTTAGTAATTAGTAGTCAGTAGTTAGTAGTTAGTAGTTAGTAGTTATTAGTTAGTAGTTATTAGTTAGTAGTTTTTAGTTAGTAGTTAGTAGTTAGTAGTTAGTAGTTAGTAGTTAGTAGTTAGTAGTCAGTAGTTAGTAGTTAGTAGTTAGTAGTTAGTAGTTAGTAGTCAGTAGTTAGTAGTCAGTAGTTAGTAGTTAGTAGTTAGTAATTAGTAGTTAGTAGTTAGTAGTCAGCAATTAGTAGATAGTAGTTAGTAGTTAGTAATTAGTAGTTAGTAGTCAGTAGTTAGTAGTTAGCAGTTAGTAGTTAGTAGTCAGTAGTTAGTATTTAGTAGTTAGTAGTTAGTAGTTAGTAATTAGTAGTCAGTAGTTAGTAGTTAGTAGTTAGTAGTTATTAGTTAGTAGTTATTAGTTAGTAGTTTTTAGTTAGTAGTTAGTAGTTAGTAGTTAGTAGTTAGTAGTTAGTAGTTAGTAGTCAGTAGTTAGTAGTTAGTAGTTAGTAGTTAGTAGTTAGTAGTCAGTAGTTAGTAGTCAGTAGTTAGTAGTTAGTAGTTAGTAATTAGTAGTTAGTAGTCAGCAGTTAGTAGATAGTAGTTAGTAGTTAGTAATTAGTAGTTAGTAGTCAGTAGTTAGTATTTAGTAGTTAGCAGTTAGTAGTTAGTAGTCAGTAGTTAGTATTTAGTAGTTAGTAGTTAGTAGTTAGTAGTTAGTAGTCAGTAGTTAGTAGTTAGTAGTTGGTAGTTAGTAGTTAGTTGTCAGTATGTAGTAGCTAATAGTTAGTAGTTAGCAGTTAGTAGTTAGTAGATAGTAGTTAGTTGTTAGTAGTGAGTAGTTAGCAGTTAGTAGTTAGTAGTTAGTAGTTATTAGTTAGTAATTATTAGTTAGTAGTTAGTAGTTACTAGTTATTAGTTAGTAGTTAGTAGTTAGTAGTTAGTAGTTAGTAGTAAGTAGTTAGTAGTTAGTAGTCAGTAGTGAGTAGTTAGCAGTTAGTAGTTAGTAGTCACTAGTTAGTAGTTAGTTGTTGGTAGTTAGTAGTCAGTAGTTAGTAGTTAGTAGTTAGTAGTTAGTAGTCAGTAGGAAGTATTTAGTAGTTAGTAGTTAGTAGTTGGTAAATAGTAGTAGTTAGTAGTTAGTAGTTAGTAGTTAGTAGTTAGTAGTTAGTAGTTAGTAGTTATTAGTTAGTAGTTAGTAGTTAGTAGTTAGTAGTAAGTAGTTAGTAGTTAGTAGTCAGTAGTGAGTAGTTAGCAGTTAGTAGTTAGTAGTCAGTAGTTAGTAGTTAGTAGTTGGTTGTTAGTAGTCAGTAGTTAGTAGTTAGTAGTTAGTAGTTAGTAGTCAGTAGGTAGTATTTAGTAGTTAGTAGTTCGTATGTAGTAGTTAATAGTTAGTAGTTAGTAGTCAGTAGTCAGTAGTTAGTAGTTAGTAGTTAGTTGTTAGTGGTCAGTAGTTATTAGTTAGTAGTTAGTAGTCAGTAGTTAGTAGTTAGTAGTTAGTAGTTAGTAGTTAGTAGTTAGTAGTTGGTAGTCAGTAGTCAGCAGTTAGTAGTTAGTAGTTAGTAGTTAGTAGTTAGTAGTTATTAGTTAGTAGTTATTAGTTAGTAGTTTTTAGTTAGTAGTTAGTAGTTAGCAGTTAGTAGTTAGTAGTTAGTATTTAGTAGTCAGTAGTTAGTAGTTAGTAGTTAGTAGTTAGTAGTTAGTAGTCAGTAGTTAGTAGTCAGTAGTTAGTAGTTAGTAGTTAGTAATTAGTAGTTAGTAGTTAGTAGTCAGCAATTAGTAGATAGTAGTTAGTAGTTAGTAATTAGTAGTTAGTAGTCAGTAGTTAGTAGTTAGCAGTTAGTAGTTAGTAGTCAGTAGTTAGTATTTAGTAGTTAGTAGTTAGTAGTTAGTAATTAGTAGTCAGTAGTTAGTAGTTAGTAGTTAGTAGTTATTAGTTAGTAGTTATTAGTTAGTAGTTTTTAGTTAGTAGTTAGTAGTTAGTAGTTAGTAGTTAGTAGTTAGTAGTTAGTAGTCAGTAGTTAGTAGTTAGTAGTTAGTAGTTAGTAGTTAGTAGTCAGTAGTTAGTAGTCAGTAGTTAGTAGTTAGTAGTTAGTAATTAGTAGTTAGTAGTTAGTAGTCAGCAATTAGTAGATAGTAGTTAGTAGTTAGTAATTAGTAGTTAGTAGTCAGTAGTTAGTAGTTAGCAGTTAGTAGTTAGTAGTCAGTAGTTAGTATTTAGTAGTTAGTAGTTAGTAGTTAGTAGTTAGTAGTCAGTAGTTAGTAGTTAGTAGTTGGTAGTTAGTTAGTAGTCAGTATGTAGTAGCTAATAGTTAGTAGTTAGCAGTTAGTAGTTAGTAGATAGTAGTTAGTAGTTAGCAGTGAGTAGTTAGCAGTTAGTAGTTAGTAGTTAGTAGTTATTAGTTAGTAATAATTACTTAGTAGTTAGTAGTTAGTAGTTATTAGTTAGTAGTTAGCAGTTAGTAGTTAGTAGTTAGTAGTAAGTAGTTAGTAGTTAGTAGTCAGTAGTGAGTAGTTAGCAGTTAGTAGTTAGTAGTCACTAGTTAGTAGTTAGTTGTTGGTAGTTAGTAGTCAGTAGTCAGTAGTTAGTAGTTAGTAGTTAGTAGTCAGTAGGTAGTATTTAGTAGTTAGTAGTTAGTAGTTAGTAGTTAGTAGTTAGTAGTTAGTAGTTAGTAGTTAGTAGTTAGTAGTTATTAGTTAGTAGTTAGTAGTTAGCAGTTAGTAGTAAGTAGTTAGTAGTTAGTAGTCAGTAGTGAGTAGTTAGAAGTTAGTAGTTAGTAGTCAGTAGTTAATAGTTAGTAGTTGGTTGTTAGTAGTCAGTAGTTAGTAGTTAGTAGTTAGTAGTTAGTAGTCAGTAGGTAGTATTTAGTAGTTAGTAGTTCGTATGTAGTAGTTAATAGTTAGTAGTTAGTAGTTAGTAGTTAGTAGTTGGTTGTTAGTGGTCAGTAGTTATTAGTTAGTAGTTAGTAGTCAGTAGTTAGTAGTTAGTAGTTAGTAGTTAGTAGTTAGTAGTTAGTAGTTAGTAGTCAGTAGTCAGCAGTTAGTAGTTAGTAGTTAGTAGTTAGTAGTTAGTAGTTAGTAGTTAGTAGTTAGTAGTAAGTAGTCAGTAGTTAGTAGTTAGCAGTTAGTAGTTAGTAGTCAGTAGTTAGTATTTAGTAGTTAGTAGTTAGTAGTTAGTAGTCAGTAGTTAGTAGTTAGTAGTTGGTAGTTAGTAGTTAGTAGTCAGTATGTAGTATTTAATAGTTAGTAGTTAGCAGTTAGTAGTTAGTAGTTAGTAGTTAGTAGTTAGTAGTTAGTAGTCAGTAGTTAGTAGTTAGCAGTTAGTAGTTAGTAGTCAGTAGTTAGTATTTAGTAGTTAGTAGTTAGTAGTTAGTAGTTAGTAGTCAGTAGTTAGTAGTTAGTAGTTGGTAGTTAGTAGTTAGTAGTCAGTATGTAGTAGTTAGTAGTTAGTAGTGAGTAGTTAGCAGTTAGTAGTTAGTAGTTAGTAGTTATTAGTTAGTAATTATTAGTTAGTAGTTAGTAGTTAGTAGTTAGTAGTTAGTAGTTATTAGTTAGTAGTTAGTAGTTAGTAGTTAGTAGTTAGTAGGTAGTAGTTAGTAGTTAGTAGTTAGTAGTTAGTAGTTAGTAGTTAGTAGTTAGTAGTCAGTAGTTAGTAGTTAGCAGTTAGTAGTTAGTGGTCAGTAGTTAGTATTTAGTAGTTAGTAGTTAGTAGTTAGTAATTAGTAGTCAGTAGTTAGTAGTTAGTAGTTAGTAGTTATTAGTTAGTAGTTATTAGTTAGTAGTTTTTAGTTAGTAGTTAGTAGTTAGTAGTTAGTAGTTAGTAGTTAGTAGTTAGTAGTCAGTAGTTAGTAGTTAGTAGTTAGTAGTTAGTAGTTAGTAGTCAGTAGTTAGTAGTCAGTAGTTAGTAGTTAGTAGTTAGTAATTAGTAGTTAGTAGTTAGTAGTCAGCAATTAGTAGATAGTAGTTAGTAGTTAGTAATTAGTAGTTAGTAGTCAGTAGTTAGTAGTTAGCAGTTAGTAGTTAGTAGTCAGTAGTTAGTATTCAGTAGTTAGTAGTTAGTAGTTAGTAGTTAGTAGTCAGTAGTTAGTAGTTAGTAGTTGGTAGTTAGTTAGTAGTCAGTATGTAGTAGCTAATAGTTAGTAGTTAGCAGTTAGTAGTTAGTAGATAGTAGTTAGTAGTTAGTAGTGAGTAGTTAGCAGTTAGTAGTTAGTAGTTAGTAGTTATTAGTTAGTAATAATTACTTAGTAGTTAGTAGTTAGTAGTTATTAGTTAGTAGTTAGCAGTTAGTAGTTAGTAGTTAGTAGTAAGTAGTTAGTAGTTAGTAGTCAGTAGTGAGTAGTTAGCAGTTAGTAGTTAGTAGTCACTAGTTAGTAGTTAGTTGTTGGTAGTTAGTAGTCAGTAGTCAGTAGTTAGTAGTTAGTAGTTAGTAGTCAGTAGGTAGTATTTAGTAGTTAGTAGTTAGTAGTTAGTAGTTAGTAGTTAGTAGTTAGTAGTTAGTAGTTAGTAGTTAGTAGTTAGTAGTTAGTAGTTATTAGTTAGTAGTTAGTAGTTAGCAGTTAGTAGTAAGTAGTTAGTAGTTAGTAGTCAGTAGTGAGTAGTTAGAAGTTAGTAGTTAGTAGTCAGTAGTTAGTAGTTAGTAGTTGGTTGTTAGTAGTCAGTAGTTAGTAGTTAGTAGTTAGTAGTTAGTAGTCAGTAGGTAGTATTTAGTAGTTAGTAGTTCGTATGTAGTAGTTAATAGTTAGTAGTTAGTAGTTAGTAGTTAGTAGTTAGTTGTTAGTGGTCAGTAGTTATTAGTTAGTAGTTAGTAGTCAGTAGTTAGTAGTTAGTAGTTAGTAGTTAGTAGTTAGTAGTTAGTAGTTAGTAGTTAGTAGTCAGTAGTCAGCAGTTAGTAGTTAGTGGTTAGTAGTTAGTAGTTAGTAGTTAGTAGTTAGTAGTTAGTAGTAAGTAGTCAGTAGTTAGTAGTTAGCAGTTAGTAGTTAGTAGTCAGTAGTTAGTATTTAGTAGTTAGTAGTTAGTAGTTAGTAGTCAGTAGTTAGTAGTTAGTAGTTGGTAGTTAGTAGTTAGTAGTCAGTATGTAGTAGTTAATAGTTAGTAGTTAGCAGTTAGTAGTTAGTAGTTAGTAGTTAGTAGTTAGTAGTTAGTAGTCAGTAGTTAGTAGTTAGCAGTTAGTAGTTAGTAGTCAGTAGTTAGTATTTAGTAGTTAGTAGTTAGTAGTTAGTAGTTAGTAGTCAGTAGTTAGTAGTTAGTAGTTGGTAGTTAGTAGTTAGTAGTCAGTATGTAGTAGTTAGTAGTTAGTAGTGAGTAGTTAGCAGTTAGTAGTTAGTAGTTAGTAGTTATTAGTTAGTAATTATTAGTTAGTAGTTAGTAGTTAGTAGTTAGTAGTTAGTAGTTATTAGTTAGTAGTTAGTAGTTAGTAGTTAGTAGTTAGTAGTTAGTAGTTAGTAGTTAGTAGTTAGTAGTTAGTAGTTAGTAGTCAGTAGTTAGTAGTTAGCAGTTAGTAGTTAGTGGTCAGTAGTTAGTATTTAGTAGTTAGTAGTTAGTAGTTAGTAGTTAGTAGTCAGTAGTTAGTAGTTAGTAGTTGGTAGTTAGTAGTTAGTAGTCAGTATGTAGTAGTTAATAGTTAGTAGTTAGCAGTTAGTAGTTAGTAGTTAGTAGTTAGTAATTAGTAGTCAGTAGTTAGTAGTTAGCAGTTAGTAGTTAGTAGTCAGTAGTTAGTATTTAGTAGTTAGTAGTTAGTAGTTAGTAGTCAGTAGTTAGTAGTTAGTAGTTGGTAGTTAGTTTTTAGTAGTCAGTATGTAGTAGTTAGTAGTTAGTAGTGAGTAGTTAGCAGTTAGTAGTTAGTAGTTAGTAGTTATTAGTTAGTAATTATTAGTTAGTAGTTAGTAGTTAGTAGTTAGTAGTTAGTAGTTATTAGTTAGTAGTTAGTAATTAGTAGTTAGTAGTTAGTAGTTAGTAGTAAGTAGTTAGTAGTTAGTAGTCAGTAGTGAGTAGTTAGCATTTAGTAGTTAGTAGTCACTAGTTAGTAGTTAGTTGTTGGTAGTTAGTAGTCAGTAGTTAGTAGTTAGTAGTTAGTAGTTAGTAGTCAGTAGGTAGTATTTAGTAGTTAGTAGTTAGTAGTTAGTAGTTAGTAGTTAGTAGTTAGTAGTCAGTAGTTAGTAGTTAGCAGTTAGTAGTTAGTAGTCAGTAGTCAGTATGTAGTAGTTAGTAGTTAGTAGTGAGTAGTTAGCAGTTAGTAGTTAGTAGTTAGTAGTTATTAGTAAGTAATTATTAGTTAGTAGTTAGTAGTTAGTAGTTAGTAGTTAGTAGTTAGTAGTTAGTAGTTATTAGTTAGTAGTTAGTAATTAGTAGTTAGTAGTTAGTAGTTAGTAGTAAGTAGTTAGTAGTTAGTAGTCAGTAGTGAGTAGTTAGCATTTAGTAGTTAGTAGTCACTAGTTAGTAGTTAGTTGTTGGTAGTTAGTAGTCAGTAGTTAGTAGTTAGTAGTTAGTAGTTAGTAGTCAGTAGGTAGTATTTAGTAGTTAGTAGTTAGTAGTTAGTAGTTAGTAGTTAGTAGTTAGTAGTTAGTAGTTAGTAGTTAGTAGTTAGTAGTTATTAGTTAGTAGTTAGTAGTTAGTAGTTAGAAGTAAGTAGTTAGCAGTTAGTAGTCAGTAGTGAGTAGTTAGCAGTTAGTAGTTAGTAGTCAGTAGTAAGTAGTTAGCAGTTGGTTGTTAGTAGTCAGTAGTTAGTAGTTAGTAGTTAGTAGTTAGTAGTCAGTAGGTAGTATTTAGTAGTTAGTAGTTCGTATGTAGTAGTTAATAGTTAGTAGTTAGTAGTTAGTAGTTAGTAGTTAGTAGTTAGTAGTTAGTAGTTAGTTGTTAGTGGTCAGTAGTTATTAGTTAGTAGTTAGTAGTCAGTAGTTAGTAGTTAGTAGTTAGTAGTTAGTAGTTAGTAGTTAGTAGTCAGTAGTCAGCAGTTAGTAGTTAGTAGTTAGTAGTTAGTAGTTAGTAGTTAGTAGTTATTAGTTAGTAGTTATTAGTTAGTAGTTTTTAGTTAGTAGTTAGTAGTTAGTAGTTAGTAGTTAGTAGTTAGTAGTTAGTAGTTAGTAGTTAGTAGTCAGTAGTTAGTAGTTAGTAGTTAGTAGTTAGTAGTTAGTAGTTAGTAGTCAGTAGTTAGTAGTCAGTAGTTAGTAGTTAGTAGTTAGTAGTTAGTAATTAGTAGTTAGTAGTTAGTAGTCAGCAATTAGTAGATAGTAGTTAGTAGTTAGTAATTAGTAGTTAGTAGTCAGTAGTTAGTAGTTAGCAGTTAGTAGTTAGTAGTCAGTAGTTAGTATTTAGTAGTTAGTAGTTAGTAGTTAGTAGTTAGTAGTCAGTAGTTAGTAGTTAGTAGTTGGTAGTTAGTAGTTAGTAGTCAGTATGTAGTAGCTAATAGTTAGTAGTTAGCAGTTAGTAGTTAGTAGATAGTAGTTAGTAGTTAGTAGTGAGTAGTTAGCAGTTAGTAGTTAGTAGTTAGTAGTTATTAGTTAGTAATTATTAGTTAGTAGTTAGTAGTTAGTAGTTATTAGTTAGTAGTTAGTAGTTAGTAGTTAGTAGTAAGTAGTTAGTAGTTAGTAGTCAGTAGTGAGTAGTTAGCAGTTAGTAGTTAGTAGTCACTAGTTAGTAGTTAGTTGTTGGTAGTCAGTAGTCAGTAGTTAGTAGTTAGTAGTTAGTAGTTAGTAGTCAGTAGGTAGTATTTAGTAGTTAGTAGTTAGTAGTTAGTAGTTAGTAGTTAGTAGTTAGTAGTGAGTAGTTAGCAGTTAGTAGTTAGTAGTTAGTAGTTATTAGTTAGTAATTATTAGTTAGTAGTTAGTAGTTAGTAGTTATTAGTTAGTAGTTAGTAGTTAGTAGTTAGTAGTAAGTAGTTAGTAGTTAGTAGTCAGTAGTGAGTAGTTAGCAGTTAGTAGTTAGTAGTCACTAGTTAGTAGTTAGTTGTTGGTAGTCAGTAGTCAGTAGTTAGTAGTTAGTAGTTAGTAGTTAGTAGTCAGTAGGTAGTATTTAGTAGTTAGTAGTTAGTAGTTAGTAGTTAGTAGTTAGTAGTTAGTAGTTATTAGTTAGTAGTTAATAGTTAGTAGTTAGTAGTAAGTAGTTAGTAGTTAGTAGTCAGCAGTGAGTAGTTAGAAGTTAGTAGTTAGTAGTCAGTAGTTAGTAGTTAGTAGTTGGTTGTTAGTAGTCAGTAGTTAGTAGTTAGTAGTTAGTAGTTAGTAGTCAGTAGGTAGTATTTAGTAGTTAGTAGTTCGTATGTAGTAGTTAATAGTTAGTAGTTAGTAGTTAGTAGTTAGTAGTTAGTAGTTAGTTGTTAGTGGTCAGTAGTTAGTAGTTAGCAGTTAGTAGTTAGTAGTCAGTAGTTAGTATTTAGTAGTTAGTAGTTAGTAGTTAGTAGTTAGTAGTCAGTAGTTAGTAGTTAGTAGTTGGTAGTTAGTAGTTAGTAGTCAGTATGTAGTAGCTAATAGTTAGTAGTTAGCAGTTAGTAGTTAGTAGATAGTAGTTAGTAGTTAGTAGTGAGTAGTTAGCAGTTAGTAGTTAGTAGTTAGTAGTTACTAGTTAGTAATTATTAGTAAGTAGTTAGTAGTTAGTAGTTATTAGTTAGTAGTTAGTAGTTAGTAGTTAGTAGTAAGTAGTTAGTAGTTAGTAGTCAGTAGTGAGTAGTTAGCAGTTAGTAGTTAGTAGTCACTAGTTAGTAGTTAGTTGTTGGTAGTTAGTAGTCAGTAGTTAGTAGTTAGTAGTTAGTAGTTAGTAGTCAGTAGGTAGTATTTAGTAGTTAGTAGTTAGTAGTTAGTAGTTAGTAGTTAGTAGTTAGTAGTTAGTAGTTAGTAGTTATTAGTTAGTAGTTAGTAGTTAGTAGTTAGTAGTAAGTAGTTAGTAGTTATTAGTTAGTAGTTAGTAGTTAGTAGTTAGTAGTAAGTAGTTAGTAGTTAGAAGTCAGTAGTGAGTAGTTAGAAGTTAGTAGTTAGTAGTCAGTAGATAGTAGTTAGTAGTTGGTTGTTAGTAGTCAGTAGTTAGTAGTTAGTTGTTAGTGGTCAGTAGTTAGTAGTTAGCAGTTAGTAGTTAGTAGTCAGTAGTTAGTATTTAGTAGTTAGTAGTTAGTAGTTAGTAGTTAGTAGTCAGTAGTTAGTAGTTAGTAGTTGGTAGTTAGTAGTTAGTAGTCAGTATGTAGTAGCTAATAGTTAGTAGTTAGCAGTTAGTAGTTAGTAGATAGTAGTTAGTAGTTAGTAGTGAGTAGTTAGCAGTTAGTAGTTAGTAGTTAGTAGTTACTAGTTAGTAATTATTAGTAAGTAGTTAGTAGTTAGTAGTTATTAGTTAGTAGTTAGTAGTTAGTAGTTAGTAGTAAGTAGTTAGTAGTTAGTAGTCAGTAGTGAGTAGTTAGCAGTTAGTAGTTAGTAGTCACTAGTTAGTAGTTAGTTGTTGGTAGTTAGTAGTCAGTAGTTAGTAGTTAGTAGTTAGTAGTTAGTAGTCAGTAGGTAGTATTTAGTAGTTAGTAGTTAGTAGTTAGTAGTTAGTAGTTAGTAGTTAGTAGTTAGTAGTTAGTAGTTATTAGTTAGTAGTTAGTAGTTAGTAGTTAGTAGTAAGTAGTTAGTAGTTAGAAGTCAGTAGTGAGTAGTTAGAAGTTAGTAGTTAGTAGTCAGTAGATAGTAGTTAGTAGTTGGTTGTTAGTAGTCAGTAGTTAGTAGTTAGTAGTTAGTAGTTAGTAGTTAGTAGTCAGTAGTTAGTAGTTAGCAGTTAGTAGTTAGTAGTCAGTAGTTAGTATTTAGTAGTTAGTAGTTAGTAGTTAGTAGTTAGTAGTCAGTAGTCAGTAGTTAGTATTTAGTAGTTAGTAGTTAGTAGTTAGTAGTTAGTAGTCAGTAGTTAGTAGTTAGTAGTTGGTAGTTAGTAGTTAGTAGTCAGTATGTAGTAGTTAATAGTTAGTAGTTAGCAGTTAGTAGTTAGTAGTTAGTAGTTAGTAGTTAGTAGTTAGTAGTTAGTAGTCAGTAGTTAGTAGTCAGTAGTTAGTAGTTAGTAGTTAGTAGTTAGTTGTTAGTGGTCAGTAGTTATTAGTTAGTAGTTAGTAGTCAGTAGTTAGTAGTTAGTAGTTAGTAGTTAGTAGTTAGTAGTCAGTAGTCAGCAGTTAGTAGTTAGTAGTCAGTAGTTAGTAGTTAGTAGTTAGTAGTTAGTAGTTAGTAGTTAGTAGTCAGTAGTTAGTAGTTAGCAGTTAGTAGTTAGTAGTCAGTAGTTAGTATTTAGAAGTTAGTAGTTAGTAGTTAGTAGTTAGTAGTCAGTAGTTAGTAGTTAGTAGTTGGTAGTTAGTAGTTAGTAGTCAGTATGTAGTAGTTAATAGTTAGTAGTTAGCAGTTAGTAGTTAGTAGTTAGTAGTTAGTAGTTAGTAGTTAGTAGTTAGTAGTCAGTAGTTAGTAGTTAGCAGTTAGTAGTTAGTAGTCAGTAGTTAGTATTTAGTAGTTAGTAGTTAGTAGTTAGTAGTTAGTAGTCAGTAGTTAGTAGTTAGTAGTTAGTAGTTAGTAGTTAGTAGTTAGTAGTTAGTAGTTAGTAGTTAGTAGTTAGTAGTCAGTAGTTAGTAGTTAGCAGTTAGTAGTTAGTAGTCAGTAGTTAGTATTTAGTAGTTAGTAGTTAGTAGTTAGTAGTTAGTAGTCAGTAGTTAGTAGTTAGTAGTTGGTAGTTAGTAGTTAGTAGTCAGTATGTAGTAGTTAGTAGTTAGTAGTGAGTAGTTAGCAGTTAGTAGTTAGTAGTTAGTAGTTATTAGTTAGTAATTATTAGTTAGTAGTTAGTAGTTAGTAGTTAGTAGTTAGTAGTTAGTAGTTATTAGTTAGTAGTTAGTAGTTAGTAGTTAGTAGTTAGTAGTAAGTAGTTAGTAGTTAGTAGTCAGTAGTGAGTAGTTAGCAGTTAGTAGTTAGTAGTCACTAGTTAGTAGTTAGTTGTTGGTAGTTAGTAGTCAGTAGTTAGTAGTTAGTAGTTAGTAGTTAGTAGTTAGTAGTCAGTAGGTAGTATTTAGTAGTTAGTAGTTAGTAGTTAGTAGTTAGTAGTTAGTAGTTAGTAGTTAGTAGTTAGTAGTTAGTAGTTAGTAGTTAGTAGTTAGTAGTTATTAGTTAGTAGTTAGTAGTTAGTAGTAAGTAGTTAGTAGTTAGTAGTCAGTTGTGAGTAGTTAGCAGTTAGTAGTTAGTAGTCAGTAGTTAGTAGTTAGTAGTTGGTTGTTAGTAGTCAGTAGTTAGTAGTTAGTAGTTAGTAGTTAGTAGTCAGTAGGTAGTATTTAGTAGTTAGTAGTTCGTATGTAGTAGTTAATAGTTAGTAGTTAGTAGTTAGTAGTTAGTAGTTAGTAGTTAGTAGTTAGTTGTTAGTGGTCAGTAGTTATTAGTTAGTAGTTAGTAGTCAGTAGTTAGTAGTTAGTAGTTAGTAGTTAGTAGTTAGTAGTCAGTAGTCAGCAGTTAGTAGTTAGTAGTTAGTAGTTAGTAGTTAGTAGTTAGGAGTTATTAGTTAGTAGTTATTAGTTAGTAGTTTTTAGTTAGTAGTTAGTAGTTAGTAGTTAGTAGTTAGTAGTTAGTAGTTAGTAGTCAGTAGTTAGTAGTTAGTAGTTAGTAGTTAGTAGTTAGTAGTCAGTAGTTAGTAGTCAGTAGTTAGTAGTTAGTAGTTAGTAGTTAGTAATTAGTAGTTAGTAGTTAGTAGTCAGCAATTAGTAGATAGTAGTTAGTAGTTAGTAATTAGTAGTTAGTAGTCAGTAGTTAGTAGTTAGCAGTTAGTCGTTAGTAGTCAGTAGTTAGTATTTAGTAGTTAGTAGTTAGTAGTTAGTAGTTAGTAGTCAGTAGTTAGTAGTTAGTAGTTGGTAGTTAGTAGTTAGTAGTCAGTATGTAGTAGCTAATAGTTAGTAGTTAGCAGTTAGTAGTTAGTAGATAGTAGTTAGTAGTTAGTAGTGAGTAGTTAGCAGTTAGTAGTTAGTAGTTAGTAGTTATTAGTTAGTAATTATTAGTTAGTAGTTAGTAGTTAGTAGTTAGTAGTTAGTAGTTAGTAGTTAGTAGTTAGTAGTCAGTAGTTAGTAGTTAGTAGTTAGTAGTTAGTAGTTAGTAGTCAGTAGTTAGTAGTCAGTAGTTAGTAGTTAGTAGTTAGTAGTTAGTAATTAGTAGTTAGTAGTTAGTAGTCAGCAATTAGTAGATAGTAGTTAGTAGTTAGTAATTAGTAGTTAGTAGTCAGTAGTTAGTAGTTAGCAGTTAGTAGTTAGTAGTCAGTATTTAGTATTTAGTAGTTAGTAGTTAGTAGTTAGTAGTTAGTAGTCAGTAGTTAGTAGTTAGTAGTTGGTAGTTAGTAGTTAGTAGTCAGTATGTAGTAGCTAATAGTTAGTTGTTAGCAGTTAGTAGTTAGTAGATAGTTGTTAGTAGTTAGTAGTGAGTAGTTAGCAGTTAGTAGTTAGTAGTTAGTAGTTATTAGTTAGTAATTATTAGTTAGTAGTTAGTAGTTATTAGTTAGTAGTTAGTAGTTAGTAGTTAGTAGTTAGTAGTAAGTAGTTAGTAGTTAGTAGTCAGTAGTGAGTAGTTAGCAGTTAGTAGTTAGTAGTCACTAGTTAGTAGTTAGTTGTTGGTAGTTAGTAGTCAGTAGTTAGTAGTTAGTAGTTAGTAGTTAGTAGTTAGTAGTCAGTAGGTAGTATTTAGTAGTTAGTAGTTAGTAGTTAGTAGTTAGTAGTTGGTTGTTAGTAGTCAGTAGTTAGTAGTTAGTAGTTAGTAGTTAGTAGTCAGTAGTTAGTAGTTAGTAGTTGGTTGTTAGTAGTCAGTAGTTAGTAGTTAGTAGTTAGTAGTTAGTAGTCAGTAGGTAGTATTTAGTAGTTAGTAGTTAGTAGTTAGTAGTTAGTAGTTAGTAATTAGTAGTTAGTAGTTAGTAGTCAGCAATTAGTAGATAGTAGTTAGTAGTTAGTAATTAGTAGTTAGTAGTCAGTAGTTAGTAGTTAGCAGTTAGTAGTTAGTAGTCAGTAGTTAGTATTTAGTAGTTAGTAGTTAGTAGTTAGTAGTTAGTAGTCAGTAGTTAGTAGTTAGTAGTTGGTAGTTAGTAGTTAGTAGTCAGTATGTAGTAGCTAATAGTTAGTAGTTAGCAGTTAGTAGTTAGTAGATAGTTGTTAGTAGTTAGTAGTGAGTAGTTAGCAGTTAGTAGTTAGTAGTTAGTAGTTATTAGTTAGTAATTATTAGTTAGTAGTTAGTAGTTAGTAGTTATTAGTTAGTAGTTAGTAGTTAGTAGTTAGTAGTTAGTAGTAAGTAGTTAGTAGTTAGTAGTCAGTAGTGAGTAGTTAGCAGTTAGTAGTTAGTAGTCACTAGTTAGTAGTTAGTTGTTGGTAGTTAGTAGTCAGTAGTTAGTAGTTAGTAGTTAGTAGTTAGTAGTTAGTAGTCAGTAGGTAGTATTTAGTAGTTAGTAGTTAGTAGTTAGTAGTTAGTAGTTAGTAATTAGTAGTTAGTAGTTAGTAGTCAGCAATTAGTAGATAGTAGTTAGTAGTTAGTAATTAGTAGTTAGTAGTCAGTAGTTAGTAGTTAGCAGTTAGTAGTTAGTAGTCAGTAGTTAGTATTTAGTAGTTAGTAGTTAGTAGTTAGTAGTTAGTAGTCAGTAGTTAGTAGTTAGTAGTTGGTAGTTAGTAGTTAGTAGTCAGTATGTAGTAGCTAATAGTTAGTAGTTAGCAGTTAGTAGTTAGTAGATAGTTGTTAGTAGTTAGTAGTGAGTAGTTAGCAGTTAGTAGTTAGTAGTTAGTAGTTATTAGTTAGTAATTATTAGTTAGTAGTTAGTAGTTAGTAGTTATTAGTTAGTAGTTAGTAGTTAGTAGTTAGTAGTTAGTAGTAAGTAGTTAGTAGTTAGTAGTCAGTAGTGAGTAGTTAGCAGTTAGTAGTTAGTAGTCACTAGTTAGTAGTTAGTTGTTGGTAGTTAGTAGTCAGTAGTTAGTAGTTATTAGTTAGTAGTTAGTAGTAAGTAGTTAGTAGTTAGTAGTCAGCAGTGAGTAGTTAGCAGTTAGTAGTTAGTAGTCACTAGTTAGTAGTTAGTTGTTGGTAGTTAGTAGTCAGTAGTTAGTAGTTATTAGTTAGTAGTTAGTAGTTAGTAGTCAGTAGGTAGTATTTAGTAGTTAGTAGTTAGTAGTTAGTAGTTAGTAGTAAGTAGTTAGTAGTTAGTAGTCAGTAGTGAGTAGTTAGCAGTTAGTAGTTAGTAGTCAGTAGTTAGTAGTTAGTAGTTGGTTGTTAGTAGTCAGTTGTTAGTAGTTAGTAGTTAGTAGTTAGTAGTCAGTAGGTAGTATTTAGTAGTTAGTAGTTAGTAGTTAGTAGTTAGTAGTTAGTAATTAGTAGTTAGTAGTTAGTAGTCAGCAATTAGTAGATAGTAGTTAGTAGTTAGTAATTAGTAGTTAGTAGTCAGTAGTTAGTAGTTAGCAGTTAGTAGTTAGTAGTCAGTAGTTAGTATTTAGTAGTTAGTAGTTAGTAGTTAGTAGTTAGTAGTCAGTAGTTAGTAGTTAGTAGTTGGTAGTTAGTAGTTAGTAGTCAGTATTTAGTAGCTAATAGTTAGTAGTTAGCAGTTAGTAGTTAGTAGATAGTTGTTAGTAGTTAGTAGTGAGTAGTTAGCAGTTAGTAGTTAGTAGTTAGTAGTTATTAGTTAGTAATTATTAGTTAGTAGTTAGTAGTTAGTAGTTATTAGTTAGTAGTTAGTAGTTAGTAGTTAGTAGTTAGTAGTAAGTAGTTAGTAGTTAGTAGTCAGTAGTGAGTAGTTAGCAGTTAGTAGTTAGTAGTCACTAGTTAGTAGTTAGTTGTTGGTAGTTAGTAGTCAGTAGTTAGTAGTTAGTAGTTAGTAGTTAGTAGTTAGTAGTCAGTAGGTAGTATTTAGTAGTTAGTAGTTAGTAGTTAGTAGTTAGTAGTTAGTAGTTAGTAGTTAGTAGTTAGTAGTTATAAGTTAGTAGTTAGTAGTTAGTAGTTAGTAGTAAGTAGTTAGTAGTTAGTAGTCAGTAGTGAGTAGTTAGCAGTTAGTAGTTAGTAGTCAGTAGTTAGTAGTTAGTAGTTGGTTGTTAGTAGTCAGTAGTTAGTAGTTAGTAGTTAGTAGTTAGTAGTCAGTAGGTAGTATTTAGTAGTTAGTAGTTCGTATGTAGTAGTTAATAGTTAGTAGTTAGTAGTTAGTAGTTAGTAGTTAGTAGTTAGTTGTTAGTGGTCAGTAGTTATTAGTTAGTAGTTAGTAGTCAGTAGTTAGTAGTTAGTAGTTAGTAGTTAGTAGTTAGTAGTTAGTAGTTAGTAGTCAGTAGTCAGCAGTTAGTAGTTAGTAGTTAGTAGTTAGTAGTTAGTAGTTAGTAGTTAGTAGTCAGTAGTTAGTAGTTAGCAGATAGTAGTTAGTAGTCAGTAGTTAGTATTTAGTAGTTAGTAGTTAGTAGTTAGTAGTTAGTAGTCAGTAGTTAGTAGTTAGTAGTTGGTAGTTAGTAGTTAGTAGTCAGTATGTAGTAGTTAATAGTTAGTAGTAAGCAGTTAGTAGTTAGTAGTTAGTAGTTAGTAGTTAGTAGTTAGTAGTTAGTAGTTAGTAGTTAGTAGTTAGTAGTTAGTAGTTAGTAGTTAGTAGTTAGTAGTTAGTAATTAGTAGTTGGTTGTTAGTAGTCAGTAGTTAGTAGTTAGTAGTTAGCAGTTAGTAGTCAGTAGGTAGTATTTAGTAGTTAGTAGTTCGTATGTAGTAGTTAATAGTTAGTAGTTAGTAGTTAGTAGTTAGTAGTTAGTAGTTAGTAGTTAGTTGTTAGTGGTCAGTAGTTATTAGTTAGTAGTTAGTAGTCAGTAGTTAGTAGTTAGTAGTTAGTAGTTAGTAGTTAGTAGTTAGTAGTCAGTAGTCAGCAGTTAGTAGTTAGTAGTTAGTAGTTAGTAGTTAGTAGTTAGTAGTTAGTAGTCAGTAGTTAGTAGTTAGCAGTTAGTAGTTAGTAGTCAGTAGTTAGTATTTAGTAGTTAGTAGTTAGTAGTTAGTAGTTAGTAGTCAGTAGTTAGTAGTTAGTAGTTGGTAGTTAGTAGTTAGTAGTCAGTATGTAGTAGTTAATAGTTAGTAGTAAGCAGTTAGTAGTTAGTAGTTAGTAGTTAGTAGTTAGTAGTTAGTAGTTAGTAGTTAGTAGTTAGTAGTTAGTAGTTAGTAGTTAGTAGTTAGTAGTTAGTAGTCAGCAGTTATTAGTTAGTAGTTATTAGTTAGTAGTTTTTAGTTAGTAGTTAGTAGTTAGTAGTTAGTAGTTAGTAGTTAGTAGTCAGTAGTTAGTAGTTAGTAGATAGTAGTTAGTAGTTAGTAGTCAGTAGTTAGTAGTCAGAAGTTAGTAGTTAGTAGTTAGTAGTTAGTAATTAGTAGTTAGTAGTTAGTAGTCAGCAGTTAGTAGATAGTAGTTAGTAGTTAGTAATTAGTAGTTAGTAGTCAGTAGTTAGTAGTTAGCAGTTAGTAGTTAGTAGTCAGTAGTTAGTATTTAGTAGTTAGTAGTTAGTAGTTAGTAGTTAGTAGTCAGTAGTTAGTAGTTAGTAGTTAGTAGTTGGTAGTTAGCAGTTAGTAGTCAGTATGTAGTAGCTAATAGTTAGTAGTTAGCAGTTAGTAGTTAGTAGATAGTAGTTAGTAGTTAGTAGTGAGTAGTTAGCAGTTAGTAGTTAGTAGTTAGTAGTTATTAGTTAGTAATTATTAGTTAGTAGTTAGTAGTTAGTAGTTATTAGTTAGTAGTTAGTAGTTAGTAGTTAGTAGTTAGTAGTAAGTAGTTAGTAGTTAGTAGTCAGTAGTGAGTAGTTAGCAGTTAGTAGTTAGTAGTCACTAGTTAGTAGTTAGTTGTTGGTAGTTAGTAGTCAGTAGTTAGTAGTTAGTAGTTAGTAGTTAGTAGTCAGTAGGTAGTATTTAGTAGTTAGTAGTTAGTAGTTAGTAGTTAGTAGTTAGTAGTTAGTAGTTAGTAGTTATTAGTTAGTAGTTAGTAGTTAGTAGTTAGTAGTAAGTAGTTAGTAGTTAGTAGTCAGTAGTGAGTAGTTAGCAGTTAGTAGTTAGTAGTCAGTAGTTAGTAGTTAGTAGTTGGTTGTTAGTAGTCAGTAGTTAGTAGTTAGTAGTTAGTAGTTAGTAGTCAGTAGGTAGTGTTTAGTAGTTAGTAGTTAGTATGTAGTAGTTAATAGTTAGTAGTTAGTAGTTAGTAGTTAGTAGTTAGTAGTTAGTAGTTAGTAGTTAGTAGTTAGTAGTTAGTAGTTAGTAGTTAGTAGTTATTAGTTAGTAGTTAGTAGTTAGTAGTTAGTAGTCAGTAGGTAGTATTTAGTAGTTAATAGTTAGTATGTAGTAGTTAATAGTTAGTAGTTAGTAGTTAGTAGTTAGTAGTTAGTAGTTAGTAGTTAGTAGTTAGTAGTTATTAGTTAGTATTTAATAGTTAGTAGTTAGTAGTTAGTAGTTAGTAGTTAGTAGTCAGCAGTTAGTAGTTAGTAGTTAGTAGTTAGTAGTCAGTAGTTAATAGTTAGCAGTTAGTATTTAGTAGTCAGTAGTAAGTAGTTAGTAGTTAGTAGTCAGTAGTGAGTAGTTAGCAGTTAGTAGTTAGTAGTCAGTAGTTAGTAGTTAGTAGTTGGTTGTTAGTAGTCAGTAGTTAGTAGTTAGTAGTTAGTAGTTAGTAGTCAGTAGGTAGTGTTTAGTAGTTAGTAGTTAGTATGTAGTAGTTAATAGTTAGTAGTTAGTAGTTAGTAGTTAGTAGTTAGTGGTTAGTAGTTAGTAGTTAGTAGTTAGTAGTTAGTAGTTAGTAGTTAGTAGTTAGTAGTTAGTAGTTATTAGTTAGTAGTTAGTAGTTAGTAGTTAGTAGTCAGTAGGTAGTATTTAGTAGTTAGTAGTTAGTATGTAGTAGTTAATAGTTAGTAGTTAGTAGTTAGTAGTTAGTAGTTAGTAGTTAGTAGTTAGTAGTTAGTAGTTATTAGTTAGTATTTAGTAGTTAGTAGTTAGTAGTTAGTAGTTAGTAGTTAGTAGTTAGTAGTTAGTAGTCAGCAGTTAGTAGTTAGTAGTTAGTAGTTAGTAGTCAGTAGTTAATAGTTAGCAGTTAGTATTTAGTAGTCAGTAGTTAGCAGTTAGTAGTTGGTAGTTAGTAGTTAGTAGTCAGTATGTATTAGTTAATAGTTAGTAGTTAGCAGTTAGTAGTTAGTAGTTAGTAGTTAGTAGTTAGCAGTTAGTAGTTAGTAGTTATTAGTTAGTAATTTTTAGTTAGTAGTTAGTAGTTAGTAGTTAGTAGTTTTTAGTTAGTAGTTAGTAGTTAGTAGTTAGTAGTTAGTAGTTAGTAGTAAGTAGTTAGTAGTTAGTAGTCAGTAGTTAGTAGTTAGCAGTTAGTAGTTAGTAGTCAGTAGTTAGTTGTTAGTAGTTGGTAGTTAGTAGTTAGTAGTCAGTAGTTAGTAGTTAGTAGTTAGTAGTTAGTAGTCAGTAGGTAGTTTTTAGTAGTTAGTAGTTAGTATGTAGTAGTTAATAGTTAGTAGTTAGTAGTTAGTAGTTAGTAGTTAGTAGTTGGTAGTTAGTAGTTATTAGTTAGTAGTTAGTAGTTAGTAGTTAGTAGTAAGTAGTTAGTAGTTAGTAGTCAGTAGTTAGTAGTTAGCAGTTAGTAGTTAGTAGACAGTAGTTAGTATTTAGTAGCTAGTAGTTAGTAGCTAGTAGTTAGTAGTCAGTAGTTAGTAGTTAGTAGTCAGTAGTTAGTAGTTAGCAGTTAGTAGTTAGTAGTCAGTAGTTAGTTGTTAGTAGTTGGTAGTTAGTAGTTAGTAGTCAGTAGTTAGTAGTTAGTAGTTAGTAGTTAGTAGTCAGTAGGTAGTTTCTAGTAGTTAGTAGTTAGTATGTAGTAGTTAATAGTTAGTAGTTAGTAGTTAGTAGTTAGTAGTTAGTAGTTTTTAGTTAGTAGTTAGTAGTTAGTAGTTAGTAGTTAGTAGTTAGTAGTTAGTAGTAAGTAGTTAGTAGTTAGTAGTCAGTAGTTAGTAGTTAGCAGTTAGTAGTTAGTAGTCAGTAGTTAGTTGTTAGTAGTTGGTAGTTAGTAGTTAGTAGTCAGTAGTTAGTAGTTAGTAGTTAGTAGTTAGTAGTCAGTAGGTAGTTTTTAGTAGTTAGTAGTTAGTATGTAGTAGTTAATAGTTAGTAGTTAGTAGTTAGTAGTTAGTAGTTAGTAGTTGGTAGTTAGTAGTTATTAGTTAGTAGCAAGTAGTTAGTAGTTAGTAGTCAGTAGTTAGTAGTTAGCAGTTAGTAGTTAGTAGACAGTAGTTAGTATTTAGTAGCTAGTAGTTAGTAGCTAGTAGTTAGTAGTCGGTAGTTAGTAGCTAGTAGTTAGTAGTTAGTAGTTAGTAGTTAGTAGTTAGTAGTCAGCAGTTAGTAGTTAGTAGTTAGTAGTTAGTAGTTAGTAGTCAGTAGTTAGTAGTTAGCATTTAGTAGTTAGTAGTCAGTAGATAGTAGTTAGTAGTTGGTAGTTAGTAGTAAGTAGTCAGTAGTTAGTAGTTAGCAGTTAGTAGTTAGTATTCAGTAGGTAGTATATAGTAGTTAGTAGTTAGTAGTTAGTATGTAGTAGTTAATAATTAGTAGTTAGTAGTTAGTAGTTAGTAGTTAGTAGTTGGTAGTTAGTAGTTAGTAGTTTGTAGTTATTAGTTAGTAGTTAGTAGTTAGTAGTTAGTAGTTAGTAGTTAGTAGTTAGTAGTTAGTAGTTAGTAGTTAGTAGTCAGCAGTTAGTTGTTAGTAGTTAGTAGTTAGTAGTTAGTAGTTAGTAGTTAGTAATCAGTAGTTAATAGTTAGCAGTTAGTATTTAGTAGTCAGTGGTTAGTAGTTAGTAGTTGGTAGTTAGTAGTTAGCAGTCAGTATGTAGTAGTTAATAGTTAGTAGTTAGCACTTAGTAGTTAGTAGTTAGTAGTTAGTAGTTAGCAGTTAGTAGTTAGTAGTTAGTAGTTATTAGTTAGTAATTATTAGTTAGTATTTGGCAGTTAGTAGTTTCTACTTTTTAGTTAGTAGTTAGTAGTTAGTAGTTAGTAGTTAGTAGTAAGTAGTTCGTAGTTAGTAGTCAGAAGTTAGTTGTTAGTAGTTGGTAGTAAGTAGTTAGTAGTCAGTAGTTAGTAGTTAGTAGTTAGTAGTTATTAGTCATTAGGTAGTATTTAGTAGTTAGTAGTTAGTTTGTAGTAGTTAATAGTTAGTAGTTAGTATTTAGTAGTTAGTAGTTAGTAGTTAGTAGTTAGTAGTTAGTAGTTAGTAGTTAGTAGTTAGTAGTTAGTAGTAATTAGTTAGTAGTTAGTAGTTAGTAGTAAGTAGTTAGTAGTTAGTAGTCAGTAGTTAGTAGTTAGCAGTTAGTAGTTAGTAGACAGTAGTTAGAATTTAGTAGCTAGTAGTTAGTAGCTAGTAGTTAGTAGTCAGTAGTTAATAGTTAGTAGTTAGTAGTTAGTAGTTAGTAGTTAGTAGTTAGTAGTCAGCAGTTAGTAGTTAGTAGTTAGTAGTTAGTAGTTAGTAGTCAGTAGTTAGTAGTTAGCATTTAGTAGTTAGTAGTCAGTAGATAGTAGTTAGTAGTTGGTAGTTAGTAGTTAGTAGTCAGTAGTTAGTAGTTAGCAGTTAGTAGTTAGTAGTCAGTAGGTAGTATATAGTAGTTAGTAGTTATTAGTTAGTATGTAGTAGTTAATAGTTAGTAGTTAGTAGTTAGTAGTTAGTAGTTAGTAGTTAATAGTTGGTAGTTAGTAGTTAGTAGTTAGTAGTTATTAGTTAGTAGTTAGTAGTTAGTAGTTAGTAGTTAGTAGTTAGTAGTTAGTAGTTAGTAGTTAGTAGTTAGCAGTTAGTAGTTAGTAGTCAGCAGTTAGTAGTTAGTAGTTAGTAGTTAGTAGTTAGTAGTTAGTAGTTAGTAGTTAGTAGTTAGTAGTTAGTAGTTAGTAGTTAGTAGTTAGTAGTCAGTAGTTAATAGTTAGCAGTTAGTATTTAGTAGTCAGTGGTTAGTAGTTAGTAGTTGGTAGATAGTAGTTAGCAGTCAGTATGTAGTAGTTAATAGTTAGTAGTTAGCAGTTAGTAGTTAGTAGTCAGTAGTTAGTTGTTAGTAGTTAGTAGTTAGTAGACAGTAGTTAGAATTTAGTAGCTAGTAGTTAGTAGCTAGTAGTTAGTAGTCAGTAGTTAGTAGTTAGTAGTCAGTAGTTAGTAGTTAGCATTTAGTAGTTAGTAGTCAGTAGATAGTAGTTAGTAGTTGGTAGTTAGTAGTTAGTAGTCAGTAGTTAGTAGTTAGCAGTTAGTAGTTAGTAGTCAGTAGGTAGTATATAGTAGTTAGTAGTTAGTAGTTAGTATGTAGTAGTTAATAGTTAGTAGTTAGTAGTTAGTAGTTAGTAGTTAATAGTTGGTAGTTAGTAGTTAGTAGTTAGTAGTTAGTAGTTAGCAGTTAGTATTTAGTAGACAGTAGTTAGAATTTAGTAGCTAGTAGTTAGTAGCTAGTAGTTAGTAGTCAGTAGTTAGTAGTTAGTAGTTAGTAGTTAGTAGTTAGTAGTTAGTAGTTAGTAGTTAGTAGTTAGTAGTCAGCAGTTAGTAGTTAGTAGTTAGTAGTTAGTAGTTAGTAGTCAGTAGTTAGTGGTTAGCATTTAGTAGTTAGTAGTCAGTAGATAAAAGTTAGTAGTTGGTAGTTAGTAGTTAGTAGTCAGTAGTTAGTAGTTAGCAGTTAGTAGTTAGTAGTCAGTAGGTAGTATATAGTAGTTAGTAGTTAGTAGTTAGTATGTAGTAGTTAATAGTTAGTAGTTAGTAGTTAGTAGTTAGTAGTTAGTAGTTAGTAGTTAATAGTTGGTGGTTAGTAGTTAGTAGTTAGTAGTTATTAGTTAGTAGTTAGTAGTTAGTAGTTAGTAGTTAGTAGTTAGTAGTTAGTAGTTAGTAGTTAGTAGTTAGTAGTTAGTAGTTAGTAGTTAGTAGTTAGTAGTTAGTAGTTAGTAGTTAGTAGTTAGTAGTTAGTAGTTAGTAGTCAGCAGTTAGTAGTTAGTAGTTAGTAGTTAGTAGTTAGTAGTTAGTAGTTAGTAGTTAGTAGTTAGTAGTTAGTAGTTAGTAGTTAGTAGTTAGTAGTTAGTAGTCAGTAGTTAATAGTTAGCAGTTAGTATTTAGAAGTCAGTGGTTAGTAGTTAGTAGTTGGTAGTTAGTAGATAGCAGTCAGTATGTAGTAGTTAATAATTAGTAGTTAGCAGTTAGTAGTTAGTAGTCAGTAGTTAGTTGTTAGTAGTTGGTAGTTAATAGTTAGTAGTCAGTAGTTAGTAGTTAGTAGTTAGTAGTTAGTAGTTAGTAGTTAGTAGTTAGTAGTTAGTAGTTAGTAGTTAGTAGTCAGTAGGTAGTATTTAGTAGTTAGTAGTTAGTATGTAGTAGTTAATAGTTAGTAGTTAGTAGTTAGTAGTTAGTAGTTAGTAGTTAGTAGTTGGTAGTTAGTAGTTATTAGTTAGTAGTTAGTAGTTAGTAGTTAGTAGTTAGTAGTTAGTAGTTAGTAGTTAGTAGTTAGAAGTCAGTAGTTAGTAGTTAGCAGTTAGTAGTTAGTAGACAGTAGTTAGTATTTAGTAGCTAGTAGTTAGTAGCTAGTAGTTAGTAGTCAGTAGTTAGTAGTTAGTAGTTAGTAGTTAGTAGTTAGTAGTTAGTAGTTAGTAGTTAGTAGTCAGCAGTTAGTAGTTAGTAGTTGGTAGTTAGTAGTTAGTAGTCAGTAGTTAGTAGTTAGCAGTTAGTAGTTAGTAGTCAGTAGGTAGTATATAGTAGTTAGTAGTTAGTAGTTAGTATGTAGTAGTTAATAGTTAGTAGTTAGTAGTTAGTAGTTAGTAGTTAGTAGTTAGTAGTTGGTAGTTAGTAGTTAGTAGTTAGTAGTTATTAGTTAGTAGTTAGTAGTTAGTAGTTAGTAGTTAGTAGTTAGTAGTTAGTAGTTAGTAGTTAGTAGTTAGTAGTTAGTAGTTAGTAGTTAGTAGTTAGTAGTTAGTAGTCAGCAGTTAGTTGTTAGTAGTTAGTAGTTAGTAGTTAGTAGTTAGTAGTTAGTAGATAGTAGTCAGTAGTTAATAGTTAGCAGTTAGTATTTAGTAGTCAGTGGTTAGTAGTTAGTAGTTGGTAGTTAGTAGTTAGCAGTCAGTATGTAGTAGTTAATAATTAGTAGTTAGCAGTTAGTAGTTAGTATTTAGTAGTTAGTAGTTAGTAGTTAGCAGTTAGTAGTTAGTAGTTAGTAGTTATTAATTAGTAATTATTAGTTAGTAGTTAGCAGTTAGTAGTTAGTAGTTAGTAGTTTTTAGTTAGTAGTTAGTAGTTAGTAGTTAGTAGTTAGTAGTTAGTAGTTAGTAGTTAGTAGTTAGTAGTTAGTAGTTAGTAGTAAGTAGTTAGTAGTTAGTAGTCAGTAGTTAGTAATTAGCAGTTAGTAGTTAGTAGTCAGTAGTTAGTAGTTAGTAGTTAGTAGTCAGTAGTTAATAGTTAGCAGTTAGTATTTAGAAGTCAGTGGTTAGTAGTTAGTAGTTGGTAGTTAGTAGATAGCAGTCAGTATGTAGTAGTTAATAATTAGTAGTTAGCAGTTAGTAGTTAGTAGTCAGTAGTTAGTTGTTAGTAGTTGGTAGTTAATAGTTAGTAGTCAGTAGTTAGTAGTTAGTAGTTAGTAGTTAGTAGTTAGTAGTTAGTAGTTAGTAGTTAGTAGTTAGTAGTTAGTAGTCAGTAGGTAGTATTTAGTAGTTAGTAGTTAGTATGTAGTAGTTAATAGTTAGTAGTTAGTAGTTAGTAGTTAGTAGTTAGTAGTTAGTAGTTGGTAGTTAGTAGTTATTAGTTAGTAGTTAGTAGTTAGTAGTTAGTAGTTAGTAGTTAGTAGTTAGTAGTTAGAAGTCAGTAGTTAGTAGTTAGCAGTTAGTAGTTAGTAGACAGTAGTTAGTATTTAGTAGCTAGTAGTTAGTAGCTAGTAGTTAGTAGTCAGTAGTTAGTAGTTAGTAGTTAGTAGTTAGTAGTTAGTAGTTAGTAGTTAGTAGTCAGCAGTTAGTAGTTAGTAGTTGGTAGTTAGTAGTTAGTAGTCAGTAGTTAGTAGTTAGCAGTTAGTAGTTAGTAGTCAGTAGGTAGTATATAGTAGTTAGTAGTTAGTAGTTAGTATGTAGTAGTTAATAGTTAGTAGTTAGTAGTTAGTAGTTAGTAGTTAGTAGTTAGTAGTTGGTAGTTAGTAGTTAGTAGTTAGTAGTTATTAGTTAGTAGTTAGTAGTTAGTAGTTAGTAGTTAGTAGTTAGTAGTTAGTAGTTAGTAGTTAGTAGTTAGTAGTTAGTAGTTAGTAGTTAGTAGTTAGTAGTTAGTAGTTAGTAGTCAGCAGTTAGTTGTTAGTAGTTAGTAGTTAGTAGTTAGTAGTTAGTAGTTAGTAGATAGTAGTCAGTAGTTAATAGTTAGCAGTTAGTATTTAGTAGTCAGTGGTTAGTAGTTAGTAGTTGGTAGTTAGTAGTTAGCAGTCAGTATGTAGTAGTTAATAATTAGTAGTTAGCAGTTAGTAGTTAGTATTTAGTAGTTAGTAGTTAGTAGTTAGCAGTTAGTAGTTAGTAGTTAGTAGTTATTAATTAGTAATTATTAGTTAGTAGTTAGCAGTTAGTAGTTAGTAGTTAGTAGTTTTTAGTTAGTAGTTAGTAGTTAGTAGTTAGTAGTTAGTAGTTAGTAGTTAGTAGTTAGTAGTTAGTAGTTAGTAGTTAGTAGTAAGTAGTTAGTAGTTAGTAGTCAGTAGTTAGTAATTAGCAGTTAGTAGTTAGTAGTCAGTAGTTAGTAGTTAGTAGTTAGTAGTTATTAGTCATTAGGTAGTATATAGTAGTTAGTAGTTAGTAGTTAGTATGTAGTAGTTAATAGTTAGTAGTTAGTAGTTAGTAGTTAGTAGTTGGTAGTTAGTAGTTAGTAGTTAGTAGTTATTAGTTAGTAGTTAGTAGTTAGTAGTTAGTAGTTAGTAGTTAGTAGTTAGTAGTTAGTAGTCAGCAGTTAGTTGTTAGTAGTTAGTAGTTAGTAGTTAGTAGTTAGTAGTTAGTAGTTAGTAGATAGTAGTCAGTAGTTAATAGTTAGCAGTTAGTATTTAGTAGTCAGGGGTTAGTAGTTAGTAGTTGGTAGTTAGTAGTTAGCAGTCAGTATGTAGTAGTTAATAGTTAGTAGTTAGCAGTTAGTAGTTAGTAGTTAGTAGTTAGTAGTTAGTAGTTAGTAGTTAACAGTTAGTAGTTAGTAGTTATTAGTTAGTAATTATTAGTTAGTAGTTAGCAGTTAGTAGTTAGTAGTTAGTAGTTTTTAGTTAGTAGTTAGTAGTTATTAGTTAGTAGTTAGTAGTTAGTAGTTAGTAGTTAGTAGTAAGTAGTTAGTAGTTAGTAGTCAGTAGTTAGTAATTAGCAGTTAGTAGTTAGTAGTCAGTAGTTAGTTGTTAGTAGTTGGTAGTAAGTAGTTAGTAGTCAGTAGTTAGTATTTAGTAGTTAGTAGTTATTAGTCATTAGGTAGTATTTAGTAGTTAGTAGTTAGTATGTAGTAGTTAATAGTTAGTAGTTAGTATTTAGTAGTTAGTAGTTAGTAGTTAGTAGTTAGTAGTTAGTAGTTAGTAGTTAGTAGTTATTAGTTAGTAGTTAGTAGTTAGTAGTAAGTAGTTAGTAGTAAGTAGTTAGTAGTTAGTAGTCAGTAGTTAGTAGTTAGCAGTTAGTAGTTAGTAGACAGTAGTTAGAATTTAGTAGCTAGTAGTTAGTAGCTAGTAGTTAGTTGTCAGTAGTTAGTAGTTAGTAGTTAGTAGTTAGTAGTTAGTAGTTAGTAGTCAGCAGTTAGTAGTTAGTAGTTAGTAGTTAATAGTCAGTAGTTAGTAGTTAGCATTTAGTAGTTAGTAGTCAGTAGATAGTAGTTAGTAGTTGGTAGTTAGTAGTTAGCAGTCAGTAGTTAGTAGTTAGCAGTTAGTAGTTAGTAGTCAGTAGGTAGTATATAGTAGTTAGTAGTTAGTAGTTAGTATGTAGTAGTTAATAGTTAGTAGTTAGTAGTTAGTAGTTAGTAGTTGGTAGTTAGTAGTTAGTAGTTAGTAGTTATTAGTTAGTAGTTAGTAGTTAGTAGTTAGTAGTTAGTAGTTAGTAGTTAGTAGTTAGTAGTTAGTAGTTAGTAGTTAGTAGTTAGTAGTTAGTAGTTAGTAGTTAGTAGTTAGTAGTTAGTAGTTAGTAGTTAGTAGTCAGTAGTTAATAGTTTGCAGTTAGTATTTAGTAGTCAGTGGTTAGTAGTTAGTAGTTGGTAGTTAGTAGTTAGCAGTCAGTATGTAGTAGTTAATAGTTAGTAGTTAGCAGTTAGTAGTTAGTAGTTAGTAGTTAGTAGTTAGTAGTTAGCAGTTAGTAGTTAGTAGTTAGTAGTTATTAGTTAGTAATTATTAGTTAGTAGTTAGCAGTTAGTTGTCAGTAGTTAGTAGTTAGTAGTTAGTAGTTAGTAGTTAGTAGTTAGTAGTCAGCAGTTAGTAGTTAGTAGTTAGTAGTTAGTAGTCAGTAGTTAGTAGTTAGCATTTAGTAGTTAGTAGTCAGTAGATAGTAGTTAGTAGTTGGTAGTTAGTAGTTAGTAGTCAGTAGTTAGTAGTTAGCAGTTAGTAGTTAGTAGTCAGTAGGTAGTATATAGTAGTTAGTAGTTAGTAGTTAGTATGTAGTAGTTAATAGTTAGTAGTTAGTAGTTAGTAGTTAGTAGTTGGTAGTTAGTAGTTAGTAGTTAGTAGTTATTAGTTAGTAGTTAGTAGTTAGTAGTTAGTAGTTAGTAGTTAGTAGTTAGTAGTTAGTAGTTAGTAGTTAGTAGTTAGTAGTTAGTAGTTAGTAGTTAGTAGTTAGTAGTTAGTAGTTAGTAGTTAGTAGTTAGTAGTCAGTAGTTAATAGTTTGCAGTTAGTATTTAGTAGTCAGTGGTTAGTAGTTAGTAGTTGGTAGTTAGTAGTTAGCAGTCAGTATGTAGTAGTTAATAGTTAGTAGTTAGCAGTTAGTAGTTAGTAGTTAGTAGTTAGTAGTTAGCAGTTAGTAGTTAGTAGTTAGTAGTTATTAGTTAGTAATTATTAGTTAGTAGTTAGCAGTTAGTAGTTAGTAGTTAGTAGTTTTTAGTTAGTAGTTAGTAGTTAGTAGTTAGTAGTTAGTAGTTAGTAGTTAGTAGTTAGTAGTTAGTAGTTAGTAGTTAGTAGTTAGTAGTTAGTAGTTAGTAGTTAGTAGTAAGTAGTTAGTAGTGAATAGTCAGTAGTTAGTAATTAGCAGTTAGTAGTTAGTAGTCAGTAGTTAGTTGTTAGTAGTTGGTAGTAAGTAGTTAGTAGTCAGTAGTAAGTAGTTAGTAGTTAGTAGTTATTAGTCGTTAGGTAGTATTTAGTAGTTAGTAGTTAGTATGTAGTAGTTAATAGTTAGTAGTTAGTAGTTAGTAGTTAGTAGTTAGTAGTTAGTAGTTAGTAGTTAGTAGTTAGTAGTTAGTAGTTAGTAGTAAGTAGTTAGTAGTTAGTAGTCAGTAGTTAGTAGTTAGCAGTTAGTAGTTAGTAGACAGTAGTTAGAATTTAGTAGCTAGTATTTAGTAGCTAATAGTTAGTAGTCAGTAGTTAGTAGTTAGTAGTTAGTAGTTAGTAGTTAGTAGTTAGTAGTTAGTAGTCAGCAGTTAGTAGTTATTAGTAATTAGTTAGTAGTTAGTAGTCAGTAGTTAGTAGTTAGCAGTTAGTAGTTAGTAGTTAGTAGTCAGTAGTTAGTAGTTAGTAGATAGTAGTTAGTAGTTAGTAGTCAGTAGTTAGTAGTCAGAAGTTAGTAGTTAGTAGTTAGTAGTTAGTAATTAGTAGTTAGTAGTTAGTAGTCAGCAGTTAGTAGATAGTAGTTAGTAGTTAGTAATTAGTAGTTAGTATATAGTAGTTAGTAGTTAGTAGTTAGTATGTAGTAGTTAATAGTTAGTAGTTAGTAGTTAGTAGTTAGTAGTTGGTAGTTAGTAGTTAGTAGTTAGTAGTTATTAGTTAGTAGTTAGTAGTTAGTAGTTAGTAGTTAGTAGTTAGTAGTTAGTAGTTAGTAGTTAGTAGTTAGTAGTTAGTAGTTAGTAGTTAGTAGTTAGTAGTTAGTAGTTAGTAGTTAGTAGTTAGTAGTTAGTAGTTAGTAGTCAGTAGTTAATAGTTTGCAGTTAGTATTTAGTAGTCAGTGGTTAGTAGTTAGTAGTTGGTAGTTAGTAGTTAGCAGTCAGTATGTAGTAGTTAATAGTTAGTAGTTAGCAGTTAGTAGTTAGTAGTTAGTAGTTAGTAGTTAGCAGTTAGTAGTTAGTAGTTAGTAGTTATTAGTTAGTAATTAGTAGTTAGTAGTTAGTAGTAAGTAGTTAGTAGTTAGTAGTCAGTAGTTAGTAGTTAGCAGTTAGTAGTTAGTAGACAGTAGTTAGAATTTAGTAGCTAGTATTTAGTAGCTAATAGTTAGTAGTCAGTAGTTAGTAGTTAGTAGTTAGTAGTTAGTAGTTAGTAGTTAGTAGTTAGTAGTCAGCAGTTAGTAGTTATTAGTAATTAGTTAGTAGTTAGTAGTCAGTAGTTAGTAGTTAGCAGTTAGTAGTTAGTAGTTAGTAGTCAGTAGTTAGTAGTTAGTAGATAGTAGTTAGTAGTTAGTAGTCAGTAGTTAGTAGTCAGAAGTTAGTAGTTAGTAGTTAGTAGTTAGTAATTAGTAGTTAGTAGTTAGTAGTCAGCAGTTAGTAGATAGTAGTTAGTAGTTAGTAATTAGTAGTTAGTATATAGTAGTTAGTAGTTAGTAGTTAGTATGTAGTAGTTAATAGTTAGTAGTTAGTAGTTAGTAGTTAGTAGTTGGTAGTTAGTAGTTAGTAGTTAGTAGTTATTAGTTAGTAGTTAGTAGTTAGTAGTTAGTAGTTAGTAGTTAGTAGTTAGTAGTTAGTAGTTAGTAGTTAGTAGTTAGTAGTTAGTAGTTAGTAGTTAGTAGTTAGTAGTTAGTAGTTAGTAGTTAGTAGTTAGTAGTCAGTAGTTAATAGTTTGCAGTTAGTATTTAGTAGTCAGTGGTTAGTAGTTAGTAGTTGGTAGTTAGTAGTTAGCAGTCAGTATGTAGTAGTTAATAGTTAGTAGTTAGCAGTTAGTAGTTAGTAGTTAGTAGTTAGTAGTTAGCAGTTAGTAGTTAGTAGTTAGTAGTTATTAGTTAGTAATTATTAGTTAGTAGTTAGCAGTTAGTAGTTAGTAGTTAGTAGTTTTTAGTTAGTAGTTAGTAGTTAGTAGTTAGTAGTTAGTAGTTAGTAGTTAGTAGTTAGTAGTTAGTAGTTAGTAGTTAGTAGTTAGTAGTTAGTAGTTAGTAGTAAGTAGTTAGTAGTGAATAGTCAGTAGTTAGTAATTAGCAGTTAGTAGTTAGTAGTCAGTAGTTAGTTGTTAGTAGTTGGTAGTAAGTAGTTAGTAGTCAGTAGTAAGTAGTTAGTAGTTAGTAGTTATTAGTCGTTAGGTAGTATTTAGTAGTTAGTAGTTAGTATGTAGTAGTTAATAGTTAGTAGTTAGTAGTTAGTAGTTAGTAGTTAGTAGTTAGTAGTTAGTAGTTAGTAGTTAGTAGTTAGTAGTTAGTAGTAAGTAGTTAGTAGTTAGTAGTCAGTAGTTAGTAGTTAGCAGTTAGTAGTTAGTAGACAGTAGTTAGAATTTAGTAGCTAGTATTTAGTAGCTAATAGTTAGTAGTCAGTAGTTAGTAGTTAGTAGTTAGTAGTTAGTAGTTAGTAGTTAGTAGTTAGTAGTCAGCAGTTAGTAGTTATTAGTAATTAGTTAGTAGTTAGTAGTCAGTAGTTAGTAGTTAGCAGTTAGTAGTTAGTAGTCAGTAGTTAGTATTTAGTAGCCAGTAGTTAGTAGTTAGTAGTTAGTAGTCAGTAGATAGTAGTTAGTAGTTGGTAGTTAGTAGTTAGTAGTCAGTAGTTAGTAGTTAGCAGTTAGTAGTTAGTAGTCAGTAGGTAGTATATAGTAGTTAGTAGTTAGTATGTAGTAGTTAATAGTTAGTAGTTAGTAGTTAGTAGTTAGTAGTTGGTAGTTAGTAGTTAGTAGTTATTAGTTATTAGTTAGTAGTTATTAGTAATTAGTTAGTAGTTAGTAGTCAGTAGTTAGTAGTTAGCAGTTAGTAGTTAGTAGTCAGTAGTTAGTATTTAGTAGCCAGTAGTTAGTAGTTAGTAGTTAGTAGTTAGTAGTCAGTAGTTAGTAGTTAGTAGTTGGTAGTTAATAGTTAGTAGTCAGTATGTAGTAGCTAATAGTTAGTAGTTAGCAGTTAGTAGTTAGTAGTTAGTAGTTAGTAGTTAGTAGTTAGTAGTTAGTAGTTAGTAGTTAGTAGTTAGTAGTTAGTAGTTAGCAGTTAGTAGTTAGTAGTTAGTAGTCAGTAGTTAGTAGTTAGCAGTTAGTAGTTAGTAGTCAGTAGGTAGTATATAGTAGTTAGTAGTTAGTAGTTAGTATGTAGTAGTTAATAGTTAGTAGTTAGTAGTTAGTAGTTAGTAGTTGGTAGTTAGTAGTTAGTAGTTATTAGTTATTAGTTAGTAGTTAGTAGTTATTAGTAATTAGTTAGTAGTTAGTAGTCAGTAGTTAGTAGTTAGCAGTTAGTAGTTAGTAGTCAGTAGTTAGTATTTAGTAGCCAGTAGTTAGTAGTTAGTAGTTAGTAGTTAGTAGTCAGTAGTTAGTAGTTAGTAGTTGGTAGTTAATAGTTAGTAGTCAGTATGTAGTAGCTAATAGTTAGTAGTTAGCAGTTAGTAGTTAGTAGTTAGTAGTTAGTAGTTAGTAGTTAGTAGTTAGTAGTTAGTAGTTAGTAGTTAGTAGTTAGTAGTTAGCAGTTAGTAGTTAGTAGTTAGTAGTCAGTAGTTAGTAGTTAGCAGTTAGTAGTTAGTAGTCAGTAGGTAGTATATAGTAGTTAGTAGTTAGTAGTTAGTATGTAGTAGTTAATAGTTAGTAGTTAGTAGTTAGTAGTTAGTAGTTGGTAGTTAGTAGTTAGTAGTTATTAGTTATTAGTTAGTAGTTAGTAGTTATTAGTAATTAGTTAGTAGTTAGTAGTCAGTAGTTAGTAGTTAGCAGTTAGTAGTTAGTAGTCAGTAGTTAGTATTTAGTAGCCAGTAGTTAGTAGTTAGTAGTTAGTAGTTAGTAGTCAGTAGTTAGTAGTTAGTAGTTGGTAGTTAATAGTTAGTAGTCAGTATGTAGTAGCTAATAGTTAGTAGTTAGCAGTTAGTAGTTAGTAGTTAGTAGTTAGTAGTTAGTAGTTAGTAGTTAGTAGTTAGTAGTTAGTAGTTAGCAGTTAGTAGTTAGTAGTTAGTTTTTAGTAGTTAGTAGTTAGTAGTTAGTAGTCAGTAGTTAGTAGTTAGCAGTTAGTAGTTAGTAGACAGTAGTTAGTATTTAGTAGCTAGTAGTTAGTAGCTAGTAGTTAGCAGTCAGTAGTTAGTAGTTAGTAGTTAGTAGTTAGTAGTTAGTAGTTAGTAGTCAGCAGTTAGTAGTTAGTAGTTAGTAGTTAGTAGTCAGTAGTTAGTGGTTAGCATTTAGTAGTTAGTAGTCAGTAGATAGTAGTTAGTAGTTGGTAGTTAGTAGTTAGTAGTCAGTAGTTAGTAGTTAGCAGTTAGTAGTTAGTAGTCAGTAGGTAGTATATAGTAGTTAGTAGTTAGTAGTTAGTAGTTAGTAGTTAGTAGTTAGTAGTTAGTAGTTATTAGTTAGTAGTTAGTAATTAGTAGTAAATAGTTAGTAGTTAGTAGTCAGTAGTTAGTAGTTAGCAGTTAGTAGTTAGTAGACAGTAGTTAGAATTTAGTAGCTAGTAGTTAGTAGCTAGTAGTTAGTAGTCAGTAGTTAGTAGTTAGTAGTTAGTTGTTAGTAGTTAGTAGTTATTAGTCATTAGGTAGTATTTAGTAGTTAGTAGTTAGTATGTAGTAGTTAATAGTTAGTAGTTAGTAGTCAGTAGTTAGTTGTTAGTAGTTGGTAGTAAGTAGTTAGTATTTAGTAGCCAGTAGTTAGTAGTTAGTAGTTAGTAGTCAGTAGTTAGTGGTTAGCATTTAGTAGTTAGTAGTCAGTAGATAGTAGTTAGTAGTTGGTAGTTAGTAGTTAGTAGTCAGTAGTTAGTAGTTAGCAGTTAGTAGTTAGTAGTTAGTAGTTGGTAGTTAATAGTTAGTAGTCAGTATGTAGTAGCTAATAGTTAGTAGTTAGCAGTTAGTAGTTAGTAGTTGGTAGTTAGTAGTTAGTAGTTATTAGTTATTAATTAGTAGTTAGTAGTTATTAGTAATTAGTTAGTAGTTAGTAGTCAGTAGTTAGTAGTTAGCAGTTAGTAGTTAGTAGTCAGTAGTTAGTATTTAGTAGCCAGTAGTTAGTAGTTAGTAGTTAGTAGTTAGTTGTCAGTAGTCAGCAGTTAGTAGTTAGTAGTTAGTAGTTAGTAGTCAGTAGTTAGTGGTTAGCATTTAGTAGTTAGTAGTCAGTAGATAGTAGTTAGTAGTTGGTAGTTAGTAGTTAGTAGTTAGTATGTAGTAGTTAATAGTTAGTAGTTAGTAGTTAGTAGTTAGTAGTTGGTAGTTAGTAGTTAGTAGTTATTAGTTATTAGTTAGTAGTTAGTAGTTATTAGTAATTAGTTAGTAGTTAGTAGTCAGTAGTTAGTAGTTAGCAGTTAGTAGTTAGTAGTCAGTAGATAGTATTTAGTAGCCAGTAGTTAGTAGTTAGTAGTTAGTAGTTAGTAGTCAGTAGTTAGTAGTTAGTAGTTGGTAGTTAATAGTTAGTAGTCAGTATGTAGTAGCTAATAGTTAGTAGTTAGCAGTTAGTAGTTAGTAGTTAGTAGTTAGTAGTTAGTAGTTAGTAGTTAGTAGTTAGTAGTTAGTAGTTAGCAGTTAGTAGTTAGTAGTTAGTTTTTAGTAGTTAGTAGTTAGTAGTTAGTAGTCAGTAGTTAGTAGTTAGCAGTTAGTAGTTAGTAGACAGTAGTTAGTATTTAGTAGCTAGTAGTTAGTAGCTAGTAGTTAGCAGTCAGTAGTTAGTAGTTAGTAGTTAGTAGTTAGTAGTTAGTAGTTAGTAGTCAGCAGTTAGTAGTTAGTAGTTAGTAGTTAGTAGTCAGTAGTTAGTGGTTAGCATTTAGTAGTTAGTAGTCAGTAGATAGTAGTTAGTAGTTGGTAGTTAGTAGTTAGTAGTCAGTAGTTAGTAGTTAGCAGTTAGTAGTTAGTAGTCAGTAGGTAGTATATAGTAGTTAGTAGTTAGTAGTTAGTAGTTAGTAGTTAGTAGTTAGTAGTTATTAGTTAGTAGTTAGTAATTAGTAGTAAATAGTTAGTAGTTAGTAGTCAGTAGTTAGTAGTTAGCAGTTAGTAGTTAGTAGACAGTAGTTAGAATTTAGTAGCTAGTAGTTAGTAGCTAGTAGTTAGTAGTCAGTAGTTAGTAGTTAGTAGTTAGTAGTTATTAGTCATTAGGTAGTATTTAGTAGTTAGTAGTTAGTATGTAGTAGTTAATAGTTAGTAGTTAGTAGTCAGTAGTTAGTTGTTAGTAGTTGGTAGTAAGTAGTTAGTAGTCAGTAGTTAGTAAGTTAGTAGTTAGTAGTTAATAGCCATTAGGCAGTATTTAGTAGTTAGTAGTTAGTATGTAGTAGTTAATAGTTAGTAGTTAGTAGTTAGTAGTTAGTAGTTAGTAGTTAGTAGTTAGTAGTTGGTAGTTAGTTGTTAGTAGTAAGTAGTTAGTAGTTAGTAGTCAGTAGTTAGTAGTTAACAGTTAGTAGTTAGTAGACAGTAGTTAGAATTTAGTAGCTAGTAGTTAGTAGCTAGTAGTTAGTAGTCAGTAGTTAGTAGTTAGCAATTAGTAGTTAGTAGACAGTAGTTAGAATTTAGTAGCTAGTAGTTAGTAGCTAGTAGTTAGTAGTCAGTAGTCAGTAGTTAGTAGTTATCAGTTAGTAGACAGTAGTTAGAATTTAGTAGCTAGTAGTTAGTAGCTAGTAGTTAGTAGTCAGTAGTCAGTAGTTAGCAGTTAGTAGTTAGTAGTTAGTAGTTAGTAGTCAGCAGTTAGTAGTTAGTAGTTAGTAGTTAGTAGTCAGTAGTTAGCAGTTAGCATTTAGTAGTTAGTAGTCAGTAGATAGTAGTTAGTAGTTGGTAGTTAGTAGTTAGTAGTCAGTAGTTAGTAGTTAGCAGTTAGTAGTTAGTAGTCAGTAGGTAGTATATAGTAGTTAGTAGTTAGTAGTTAGTATGTAGTAGTTAATAGTTAGTTGTTAGTAGTTAGTAGTTAGTAGTTAGTAGTTGGTAGTTAGTAGTTAGTAGTTAGTAGTTAGCAGTTAGTAGTTAGTAGACAGTAGTTAGAATTTAGTAGCTAGTAGTTAGTAGCTAGTAGTTAGTAGTCAGTAGTTAGTAGTTAGTAGTTTGTAGTTAGTAGTTAGTAGTTAGTAGTCAGCAGTTAGTAGTTAGTAGTTAGTAGTTAGTAGTCAGTAGTTAGTAGACAGTAGTTAGAATTTAGTAGCTAGTAGTAAGTAGTTAGTAGTTAGTAGTCAGTAGTTAGTAGTTAGCAGTTAGTAGTTAGTAGACAGTAGTTAGAATTTAGTAGTTAGCATTTAGTAGTTAGTAGTCAGTAGATAGTAGTTAGTAGTTGGTAGTTAGTAGTTAGTAGTCAGTAGTTAGTAGTTAGCAGTTAGTAGTTAGTAGACAGTAGTTAGAATTTAGTAGCTAGTAGTTAGTAGTTAGTAGTTAGTAGTCAGTAGTTAGTAGTTAGCAGTTAGTAGTTAGTAGACAGTAGTTAGAATTTAGTAGTTAGCATTTAGTAGTTAGTAGTCAGTAGATAGTAGTTAGTAGTTGGTAGTTAGTAGTCAGTAGTTAGTAGTTAGCAGTTAGTAGTTAGTAGACAGTAGTTAGTAGTTAGCAGTTAGTAGTTAGTAGACAGTAGTTAGAATTTAGTAGCTAGTAGTAAGTAGTTAGTAGTTAGTAGTCAGTAGTTAGTAGTTAGCAGTTAGTAGTTAGTAGACAGTAGTTAGAATTTAGTAGTTAGCATTTAGTAGTTAGTAGTCAGTAGATAGTAGTTAGTAGTTGGTAGTTAGTAGTTAGTAGTCAGTAGTTAGTAGTTAGCAGTTAGTAGTTAGTAGACAGTAGTTAGAATTTAGTAGCTAGTAGTTAGTAGCTAGTAGTTAGTAGTCAGTAGTCAGTAGTTAGTAGTTAGTAGTTAGTACTTAGTAGTTAGTAGTCAGCAGTTAGTAGTTAGTAGTTAGTAGTTAGTAGTCAGTAGTTAGTAGTTAGCATTTAGTAGTTAGTAGTCAGTAGATAGTAGTTAGTAGTTGGTAGTTAGTAGTTAGTAGTCAGTAGTTAGTAGTTAGCAGTTAGTAGTTAGTAGTCAGTAGGTAGTATATAGTAGTTAGTAGTTAGTAGTTAGTATGTAGTAGTTAATAGTTAGTAGTTAGTAGTTAGTAGTTGGTAGTTAGTAGTTAGTAGTTATTAGTTATTAGTTAGTAGTTAGTAGTTATTAGTAAGCAGTTAGTAGTTGGTAGTTAGTAGTTAGTAGTTATTAGTTATTAGTTAGTAGTTAGTAGTTAGTAGACAGTAGTTAGTATTTAGTAGCTAGTAGTTAGTAGTTAGTAGTTAGCAGTTAGTAGTTAGTAGTCAGTAGGTAGTATATAGTAGTTAGTAGTTAGTAGTTAGTATGTAGTAGTTAATAGTTAGTGGTTAGTAGTTACTAGTTAGTAGTTAGTAGTTGGTAGTTAGTAGTTAGTAGTTATTAGTTATTAGTTAGTAGTTAGTAGTTATTAGTAAGTAGTTAGTAGTTGGTAGTTAGTAGTTAGTAGTTATTAGTTATTAGTTAGTAGTTAGTAGTTAGTAGACAGTAGTTAGTATTTAGTAGCTAGTAGTTAGTAGTTAGTAGTTAGCAGTTAGTAGTTAGTAGTCAGTAGGTAGTATATAGTAGTTAGTAGTTAGTAGTTAGTATGTAGTAGTTAATAGTTAGTAGTTAGTAGTTAGTAGTTAGTAGTTGGTAGTTAGTAGTTAGTAGTTATTAGTTATTAGTTAGTAGTTTGTAGTTATTAGTAAGTAGTTAGTAGTTGGTAGTTAGTAGTTAGTAGTTATTAGTTATTAGTTAGTAGTTAGTAGTTAGTAGACAGTAGTTAGTATTTAGTAGCTAGTAGTTAGCAGTCAGTAGTTAGTAGTTAGTAGTTAGTAGTTGGTAGTTATTAGTTAGTAGTCAGTATGTAGTAGTTAATAGTTAGTAGTTAGCAGTTAGTAGTTAGTAGTTAGTAGTTAGTAGTTAGTAGTTAGTAGTTGGTAGTTAATAGTTAGTAGTCAGTATGTAGTAGTTAATGGTTAGTAGTTAGCAGTTAGAAGTTAGTAGTTAGTAGTTAGTAGTTAGTAGTTAGTAGTTAGTAGTTAGTAGTTAGTAGTTAGTAGTTGGTAGTTAGTAGTTAGTAGTTATTAGTTATTAGTTAGTAGTTAGTAGTTATTAGTAATTAGTTAGTAGTTAGTAGTTAGTAGTTAGTAGTTAGTAGTTAGTAGTTAGTAGTTAGTAGTTAGTAGTTAGTAGTTAGTAGTTGGTAGTTAGTAGTTAGTAGTTATTAGTTATTAGTTAGTAGTTAGTAGTTATTAGTAATTAGTTAGTAGTTAGTAGTCAGTAGTTAGTAGTTAGCAGTTAGTAGTTAGTAGTCAGAAGTTAGTATTTAGTAGCCAGTAGTTAGTAGTTAGTAGTTAGTAGTTAGTAGTCAGTAGTTAGTAGTTAGTAGTTGGTAGTTAATAGTTAGTAGTCAGTATGTAGTAGTTAATAGTTAGTAGTTAGCAGTTAGTAGTTAGTAGTTAGTAGTTAGTAGTTAGTAGTTAGTAGTTAGTAGTTAGTAGTTAGCAGTTAGTAGTTAGTAGTTAGTATTTAGCAGTGAGTAGTTAGTAGTTAGTAGTCAGTAGTTAGTAGTTAGCAGTTAGTAGTTAGTAGGCAGTAGTTAGTATTTAGTAGCTAGTAGTTAGTAGCTAGTAGTTAGCAATCAGTAGTTAGTAGTTAGTAGTTAGTAGTTAGTAGTTAGTAGTCAGCAGTTAGTAGTTAGTAGTTAGTAGTTAGTAGTCAGTAGTTAGTGGTTAGCATTTATTAGTTAGTAGTCAGTAGATAGTAGTTAGTAGTTGGTAGTTAGTAGTTAGTAGTCAGTAGTTAGTAGTTAGTAGTTAGTAGTTAGTAGTTAGTAGTTAGTAGTTGGTAGTTAGTAGTTAGTAGTTATTAGTTATTAGTTAGTAGTTAGTAGTTATTAGTAATTAGTTAGTAGTTAGTAGTCAGTAGTTAGTAGTTAGCAGTTAGTAGTTAGTAGTCAGTAGTTAGTATTTAGTAGCCAGTAGTTAGTAGTTAGTAGTTAGTAGTTAGTAGTCAGTAGTTAGTAGTTAGTAGTTGGTAGTTAATAGTTAGTAGTCAGTATGTAGTAGTTAATAGTTAGTAGTTAGCAGTTAGTAGTTAGTAGTTAGTAGTTAGTAGTTAGTAGTTAGTAGTTAGTAGTTAGTAGTTAGCAGTTAGTAGTTAGTAGTTAGTATTTAGTAGTGAGTAGTTAGTAGTTAGTAGTCAGTAGTTAGTAGTTAGCAGTTAGTAGTTAGTAGGCAGTAGTTAGTATTTAGTAGCTAGTAGTTAGTAGCTAGTAGTTAGCAATCAGTAGTTAGTAGTTAGTAGTTAGTAGTTAGTAGTTAGTAGTCAGCAGTTAGTAGTTAGTAGTTAGTAGTTAGTAGTCAGTAGTTAGTGGTTAGCATTTAGTAGTTAGTAGTCAGTAGATAGTAGTTAGTAGTTGGTAGTTAGTAGTTAGTAGTCAGTAGTTAGTAGTTAGCAGTTAGTAGTTAGTAGTCAGTAGGTAGTATATAGTAGTTAGTAGTTAGTAGTTAGTAGTTAGTAATTAGTAGTTAGTAGTTAGTAGTTATTAGTTAGTAGTTAGTAATTAGTAGTAAGTAGTTAGTAGTTAGTAGTCAGTAGTTAGTAGTTAGCAGTTAGTAGTTAGTAGACAGTAGTTAGAATTTAGTAGCTAGTAGTTAGTAGCTAGTAGTTAGTAGTCAGTAGTTAGTAGTTAGTAGTTAGTAGTTAGTAGTTAGTAGTTATTAGTCATTAGGTAGTATTTAGTAGTTAGTAGTTAGTATGTAGTAGTTAATAGTTAGTAGTTAGTAGTCAGTAGTTAGTTGTTAGTAGTTGGTAGTAAGTAGTTAGTAGTCAGTAGTTAGTAGTTAGTAGTTAATAGTCATTAGGTAGTATTTAGTAGTTAGTAGTTAGTATGTAGTAGTTAATAGTTAGTAGTTAGTAAGTAGTAGTTAGTAGTTAGTAGTTAGTAGTTAGTAGTTAGTAGTTAGTAGTTAGTAGTTATTAGTTAGTAGTTAGTAGTTAGTAGTAAGTAGTTAGTAGTTAGTAGTCAGTAGTTAGTAGTTAGCAGTTAGTAGTTAGTAGACAGTAGTTAGAATTTAGTAGCTAGTAGTTAGTAGCTAGTAGTTAGTAGTCAGTAGTCAGTAGTTAGTAGTTAGTAGTTAGTAGTTAGTAGTTAGTAGTTAGTAGTCAGCAGTTAGTAGTTAGTGGTTAGTAGTTAGTAGTCAGTAGTTAGTAGTTAACATTTAGTAGTTAGTAGTCAGTAGATAGTAGTTAGTAGTTGGTAGTTAGTAGTTAGTAGTCAGTTGTTAGTAGTTAGCAGTTAGTAGTTAGTAGTCAGTAGGTAGTATATAGTAGTTAGTAGTTAGTAGTTAGTATGTAGTAGTTAATAGTTAGTAGTTAGTAGTTAGTAGTTAGTAGTTGGTAGTTAGTAGTTAGTAGTTATTAGTTATTAGTTAGTAGTTAGTAGTTATTAGTAAGTAGTTAATAGTTAGTAGTCAGTAGTTAGTAGTTAGCAGTTAGTAGTTAGTAGTCAGTAGTTAGTATTTAGTAGCCAGTAGTTAGTAGTTAGTAGTTAGTAGTTAGTAGTCAGTAGTTAGTAGTTAGTAGTTGGTAGTTAATAGTTAGTAGTCAGTATGTAGTAGTTAATAGTTAGTAGTTAGCAGTTGGTAGTTAGTAGTCAGTAGTTAGTAGTTAGTAGTTAGTAGTTAGTAGTTAGTAGTTAGCAGTTAGTAGTTAGTAGTTAGTATTTAGTAGTTAGTAGTTAGTAGTTAGTAGTCAGTAGTTAGTAGTTAGCAGTTAGTAGTTAGTAGACAGTAGTTAGTATTTAGTAGCTAGTAGTTAGTAGCTAGTAGTTAGTAGTCAGTAGTTAGTAGTTAGCATTTAGTATTTAGTAGTCAGTAGATAGTAGTTAGTAGTTGGTAGTTAGTAGTTAGTAGTCAGTAGTTAGTAGTTAGCAGTTAGTAGTTAGTAGTCAGTAGGTAGTATATAGTAGTTAGTAGTTAGTAGTTAGTATGTAGTAGTTAATAGTTAGTAGTTAGTAGTTAGTAGTTAGTAGTTGGTAGTTAGTAGTTAGTAGTTATTAGTTATTAGTTAGTAGTTAGTAGTTATTAGTAAGTCGTTAGTAGTTAGTAGTCAGTAGTTAGTAGTTAGCAGTTAGTAGTTAGTAGTCAGTAGTTAGTATTTAGTAGCCAGTAGTTAGTAGTTAGTAGTTAGTAGTTAGTAGTCAGTAGTTAGTAGTTAGTAGTTGGTAGTTGATAGTTAGTAGTCAGTATGTAGTAGTTAATAGTTAGTAGTTAGCAGTTAGTAGTTAGTAGTTAGTAGTTAGTAGTTAGTAGTTAGTATTTAGTAGTTAGTAGTTAGTAGTTAGTAGTCAGTAGTTAGTAGTTAGCAGTTAGTAGTTAGTAGACAGTAGTTAGTATTTAGTAGCTAGTAGTTAGTAGCTAGTAGTTAGTAGACAGTAGTTAGTATTTAGTAGCTAGTAGTTAGTAGCTAGTAGTTAGTAGTCAGTAGTTAGTAGTTAGTAGTTAGTAGTTAGTAGCTAGTAATTAGTAGTCAGCAGTTAGTAGTTAGTAGTTAGTAGTTAGTAGTCAGTAGTTAGTGGTTAGCATTTAGTAGTTAGTAGTCAGTAGATAGTAGTTAGTAGTTGGTAGTTAGTAGTTAGTAGTCAGTAGTTAGTAGTTTGCAGTTAGTAGTTAGTAGTCAGTAGGTAGTATATAGTAGTTAGTAGTTAGTAGTTAGTATGTAGTAGTTAATAGTTAGTAGTTAGTAGTTAGTAGTTAGTAGTTAGTAGTTGGTAGTTAGTAGTTAGTAGTTATTAGTTATTAGTTAGTAGTTAGTAGTTATTAGTAAGTAGTTAGTAGTTAGTAGTCAGTAGTTAGTAGTTAGCAGTTAGTAGTTAGTATGTAGTAATTAATAGTTAGTAGTTAGTAGTTAGTAGTTAGTGGTTAGTAGTTAGTAGTTAGTAGTTAGTAGTTGGTAGTTAGTAGTTAGTAGTTATTAGTTATTAGTTAGTAGTTAGTAGTTATTAGTAAGTAGTTAGTAGTTAGTAGTCAGTAGTTAGTAGTTAGCAGTTAGTAGTTAGTAGTCAGTAGTTAGTATTTAGTAGCCAGTAGTTAGTAGTTAGTAGTTAGTAGTTAGTAGTCAGTAGTTAGTAGTTAGTAGTTGGTAGTTAATAGTTAGTAGTCAGTATGTAGTAGTTAATAGTTAGTAGTTAGCAGTCAGTAGTTAGTAGTCAGTAGTTAGTAGTTAGTAGTTAGTAGTTAGTAGTTAGTAGTTAGCAGTTAGTAGTTAGTAGTTAGTATTTAGTAGTTAGTAGTTAGTAGTTAGTAGTCAGTAGTTAGTAGTTAGCAGTTAGTAGTTAGTAGACAGTAGTTAGTATTTAGTAGCTAGTAGTTAGTAGCTAGTAGTTAGTAGTCAGTAGTTAGTAGTTAGCATTTAGTAGTTAGTAGTCAGTAGATAGTAGTTAGTAGTTGGTAGTTAGTAGTTAGTAGTCAGTAGTTAGTAGTTAGCAGTTAGTAGTTAGTAGTCAGTAGGTAGTATATAGTAGTTAGTAGTTAGTAGTTAGTATGTAGTAGTTAATAGTTAGTAGTTAGTAGTTAGTAGAAAGTAGTTAGTAGTTGGTAGTTAGTAGTTAGTAGTTATTAGTTATTAGTTAGTAATTAGTAGTTATTAGTAAGTCGTTAGTAGTTAGTAGTCAGTAGTTAGTAGTTAGCAGTTAGTAGTTAGTAGTCAGTAGTTAGTATTTAGTAGCCAGTAGTTAGTAGTTAGTAGTTAGTAGTTAGTAGTCAGTAGTTAGTAGTTAGTAGTTGGTAGTTGATAGTTAGTAGTCAGTATGTAGTAGTTAATAGTTAGTAGTTAGCAGTTAGTAGTTAGTAGTTATTAGTTAGTAGTTAGTAGTTAGTAGTTAGTATTTAGTAGTTAGTAGTTAGTAGTTAGTAGTCAGTAGTTAGTAGTTAGCAGTTAGTAGTTAGTAGACAGTAGTTAGTATTTAGTAGCTAGTAGTTAGTAGCTAGTAGTTAGTAGACAGTAGTTAGTATTTAGTAGCTAGTAGTTAGTAGCTAGTAGTTAGTAGTCAGTAGTTAGTAGTTAGTAGTTAGTAGTTAGTAGTTAGTAGTCAGTAGTTAGTAGTTAGTAGTTGGTAGTTAATAGTTAGTAGTCAGTATGTAGTAGTTAATAGTTAGTAGTTAGCAGTCAGTAGTTAGTAGTCAGTAGTTAGTAGTTAGTAGTTAGTAGTTAGTAGTTAGTAGTTAGCAGTTAGTAGTTAGTAGTTAGTATTTAGTAGTTAGTAGTTAGTAGTTAGTAGTCAGTAGTTAGTAGTTAGCAGTTAGTAGTTAGTAGACAGTAGTTAGTATTTAGTAGCTAGTAGTTAGTAGCTAGTAGTTAGTAGTCAGTAGTTAGTAGTTAGCATTTAGTAGTTAGTAGTCAGTAGATAGTAGTTAGTAGTTGGTAGTTAGTAGTTAGTAGTCAGTAGTTAGTAGTTAGCAGTTAGTAGTTAGTAGTCAGTAGGTAGTATATAGTAGTTAGTAGTTAGTAGTTAGTATGTAGTAGTTAATAGTTAGTAGTTAGTAGTTAGTAGAAAGTAGTTAGTAGTTGGTAGTTAGTAGTTAGTAGTTATTAGTTATTAGTTAGTAATTAGTAGTTATTAGTAAGTCGTTAGTAGTTAGTAGTCAGTAGTTAGTAGTTAGCAGTTAGTAGTTAGTAGTCAGTAGTTAGTATTTAGTAGCCAGTAGTTAGTAGTTAGTAGTTAGTAGTTAGTAGTCAGTAGTTAGTAGTTAGTAGTTGGTAGTTGATAGTTAGTAGTCAGTATGTAGTAGTTAATAGTTAGTAGTTAGCAGTTAGTAGTTAGTAGTTATTAGTTAGTAGTTAGTAGTTAGTAGTTAGTATTTAGTAGTTAGTAGTTAGTAGTTAGTAGTCAGTAGTTAGTAGTTAGCAGTTAGTAGTTAGTAGACAGTAGTTAGTATTTAGTAGCTAGTAGTTAGTAGCTAGTAGTTAGTAGACAGTAGTTAGTATTTAGTAGCTAGTAGTTAGTAGCTAGTAGTTAGTAGTCAGTAGTTAGTAGTTAGTAGTTAGTAGTTAGTAGTTAGTAGTTAGTAATTAGTAGTCAGCAGTTAGTAGTTAGTAGTTAGTAGTTAGCAGTCAGTAGTTAGTGGTTAGCATTTAGTAGTTAGTAGTCAGTAGATAGTAGTTAGTAGTTGGTAGTTAGTAGTTAGTAGTCAGTAGTTAGTAGTTTGCAGTTAGTAGTTAGTAGTCAGTAGGTAGTATATAGTAGTTAGTAGTTAGTAGTTAGTATGTAGTAGTTAATAGTTAGTAGTTAGTAGTTAGTAGTTAGTAGTTAGTAGTTAGTAGTTAGTAGTTGGTAGTTAGTAGTTAGTAGTTATTAGTTATTAGTTAGTAGTTAGTAGTTAGTATTAAGTAGTTCGTAGTTAGTAGTCAGTAGTTAGTAGTTAGCAGTTAGTAGTTAGTAGTCAGTAGTTAGTATTTAGTAGCCAGTAGTTAGTAGTTAGTAGTTAGTAGTTAGTAGTCAGTAGTTAGTAGTTAGTAGTTGGTAGTTAGTAGTTAGTAGTCAGTATGTAGTAGTTAATAGTTAGTAGTTAGCAGTTAGTAGTTAGTAGTTAGTAGTTAGTAGTCAGTAGTTAGTAGTTAGTAGTTGGTAGTTAATAGTTAGTAGTCAATATGTAGTAGTTAATAGTTAGTAGTTAGCAGTTAGTAGTTAGTAGTTAGTAGTTAGTAGTTAGTAGTTAGTAGTTAGTAGTTAGTAGTTAGTAGTTAGTAGTTAGTAGTTAGTAGTTAGTAGTTAGCAGTTAGTAGTTAGTAGTTAGTATTTAGTAGTTAGTAGTTAGTAGTTAGTAGTTAGTAGTCAGCAGTTAGTAGTTAGTAGTTAGTAGTTAGTAGTCAGTAGATAGTAGTTAGTAGTTGGTAGTTAGTAGTTAGTAGTCAGAAGTTAGTAGTTTGCAGTTAGTAGTTAGTAGTCAGTAGGTAGTATATAGTAGTTAGTAGTTAGTAGTTAGTATGTAGTAGTTAATAGTTAGTAGTTAGTAGTTAGTAGTTAGTAGTTAGTAGTTAGTAGTTGGTAGTCAGTAGTTAGTAGTTATTAGTTATTAGTTAGTAGTTAGTAGTTAGTATTAAGTAGTTCGTAGTTAGTAGTCAGTAGTTAGTAGTTAGCAGTTAGTTATTAGTAGTCAGTAGTTAGTATTTAGTAGCCAGTAGTTAGTAGTTAGTAGTTAGTAGTTAGTAGTCAGTAGTCAGTAGTTAGTAGTTAGTAGTTGGTAGTTGGTAGTTAGTAGTTAGTAGTCAGTATGTAGTAGTTAATAGTTAGTAGTTAGCAGTTAGTAGTTAGTAGTTAGTAGTTAGTAGTTAGTAGTCAGTAGTTAGTATTTAGTAGTTGGTAGTTAATAGTTAGTAGTCAGTATGTAGTAGTTAATAGTTAGTTGTTAGCAGTTAGTAGTTAGTAGTTAGTAGTTAGTAGTTAGTAGTTAGTAGTTAGTAGTTAGTAGTTAGCAGTTAGTAGTTAGTATTTAGTAGTTAGTAGTTAGTAGTTAGTAGTCAGTAGTTAGTAGTTAGCAGTTAGTAGTTAGTAGACAGTAGTTAGTATTTAGTAGCTAATAGTTAGTAGCTAGTAGTTAGTAGTCAGTAGTTAGTAGTTAGTAGTTAGTAGTTAGTAGTTAGTAGTTAGTAGTCAGCAAATAGTAGTTAGTAGTTAGTAGTTAGTTGTCAGTAGTTAGTGGTTAGCATTTAGTAGTTAGTAGTCAGTAGATAGTAGTTAGTAGTTGGTAGTTAGTAGTTAGTAGTCAGTAATTAGTAGTTAGCAGTTAGTAGTTAGTAGTCAGTAGGTAGTATATAGTAGTTAGTAGTTAGTAGTTAGTATGTAGTAGTTAATAGTTAGTAGTTAGTAGTTAGTAGTTAGTAGTTAGTAGTTAGTAGTTAGTAGTTAGTAGTTAGTAGTTAGTAGTTAGTAGTTGGTAGTTAGTAATTATTAGTTATTAGTTAGTAGTTAGTGGTTAGTAGTAAGTAGTTAGTAGTTAGTAGTCAGTAGTTAGTAGTTAGCAGTTAGTAGTTAGTAGTCAGTAGTTAGTATTTAGTAGCCAGTAGTTAGTAGTTAGTAGTTAGTAGTTAGTAGTCAGTAGTTAGTAGTTAGTAGTTGGTAGTTAGTAGTTAGTAGTCAGTATGTAGTAGTTAATAGTTAGTAGTTAGCAGTTAGTAGTTAGTAGTTAGTAGTTAGTAGTTAGCAGTTAGTAGTTATTGGTTAGTAGTTAGTAGTTAGCAGTTAGTAGTTAGTAGTTAGTATTTAGTAGTTAGTAGTTAGTAGTTAGTAGTCAGCAGTTAGTAGTTAGTAGTTGGTAGTTAGTAGTTAGTAGTCAGTAGTTAGTAGTTCGTAGTTAGTAGTTAGTAGTTAGTAGTTAGTAGTTAGTAGTTAGTAGTCAGTAGTTAGTAGTTAGTAGTTAGTAGTTAGTAGTTAGTAGTTAGTAGTTAGTAGTCAGTAGTTAGTAGTTATTTGTTAGTAGTTAGTAGTTAGTAGTTAGTAGTCAGCAGTTAGTAGTTAGTAGTTAGTAGTTAGTAGTTAGTAATTAGTAGTTAGTAGTTAGTAGTCAGTAGTTAGTAGTTAGCAGTTAGTAGTTAGTAGTTAGTATTTAGTAGTTAGTAGTGAGTAGTTAGTAGTTAGTAGTTAGTAGTCAGTAGTTAGTAGTTAGTAGTTGGTAGTTAGTAGTTAGTAGTCAGTATGTAGTAGTTAATAGTTGTTAGTAGTTAGTAGTCAGTAGTTAGTGGTTAGCATTTAGTAGTTAGTAGTCAGTAGATAGTAGTTAGTAGTTAGTAGTTAGTAGTCAGTAGTTAGTGGTTAGCATTTAGTAGTTAGTAGTCAGTAGATAGTAGTTAGTAGTTGGTAGTTAGTAGTTAGTAGTCAGTAATTAGTAGTTAGCAGTTAGTAGTTAGTAGTCAGTAGGTAGTATATAGTAGTTAGTAGTTAGTAGTTAGTATGTAGTAGTTAATAGTTAGTAGTTATTAGTTAGTAGTTAGTAGTTAGTAGTTAGTAGTTGGTAGTTAGTAGTTAGTAGTTATTAGTTATTAGTTAGTAGTTAGTAGTTAGTAGTAAGTAGTTAGTAGTTAGTAGTCAGTAGTTAGTAGTTAGCAGTTAGTAGTTAGTAGTCAGTAGTTAGTATTTAGTAGCCAGTAGTTAGTAGTTAGTAGTTAGTAGTTAGTAGTCAGTAGTTAGTAGTTAGTAGTTGGTAGTTAGTAGTTAGTAGTCAGTATGTAGTAGTTAATAGTTAGTAGTTAGCAGTTAGTAGTTAGTAGTTAGTAGTTAGTAGTTAGTAGTTATTGGTTAGTAGTTAGTAGTTAGCAGTTAGTAGTTAGTAGTTAGTATTTAGTAGTTAGTAGTTAGTAGTTAGTAGTCAGTAGTTAGTAGTTAGTAGTTGGTAGTTAGTAGTTAGTAGTCAGTAGTTAGTAGTTAGTAGTTAGTAGTTAGTAGTTAGTAGTCAGTAGTTAGTAGTTAGTAGTTAGTAGTTAGTAGTTAGTAGTTAGTAGTTAGTAGTCAGTAGTTAGTAGTTATTTGTTAGTAGTTAGTAGTTAGTGGTTAGTAGTCAGCAGTTAGTAGTTAGTAGTTAGTAGTTAGTAGTTAGTAGTTAGTAATTAGTAGTTAGTAGTTAGTAGTCAGTAGTTAGTAGATAGCAGTTAGTAGTTAGTAGTTAGTATTTAGTAGTTAGTAAGGAGTAGTTAGTAGTTAGTAGTTAGTAGTCAGTAGTTAGTAGTTAGTAGTTGGTAGTTAGTAGTTAGTAGTCAGTATGTAGTAGTTAATAGTTAGTAGTTAGCAGTTAGTAATTAGTAGTTAGTAGTTAGCAGTTAGTAGTTAGTAGTTAGTAGTTAGTAGTTAGTAGTTAGTAGTTAGTAGTTAGTAGTCAGTAGATAGTAGTTAGTAGTTAGTAGTTAGTAGACAGTAGTTAGTATTTAGTGGCTAATAGTTAGTAGCTAGTAGTTAGTAGTCAGTAGTTAGTAGTTAGTAGTTAGTAGTTAGTAGTTAGTAGTTAGTAGTCAGCAAATAGTAGTTAGTAGTTAGTAGTTAGTAGTCAGTAGTTAGTGGTTAGCATTTAGTAGTTAGTAGTCAGTAGATAGTAGTTAGTAGTTGGTAGTTAGTAGTTAGTAGTCAGTAATTAGTAGTTAGCAGTTAGTAGTTAGTAGTCAGTAGGTAGTATATAGTAGTTAGTAGTTAGTAGTTAGTATGTAGTAGTTAAAAGTTAGTAGTTAGTAGTTAGTAGTTAGTAGTTAGTAGTTAGTAGTTGGTAGTTAGTAGTTAGTAGTTATTAGTTATTAGTTAGTAGTTAGTAGTTAGTAGTAAGTAGTTAGTAGTTAGTAGTCAGTAGTTAGTAGTTAGCAGTTAGTAGTTAGTAGTCAGTAGTTAGTATTTAGTAGCCAGTAGTTAGTAGTTAGTAGTTAGTAGTTAGTAGTCAGTAGTTAGTAGTTAGTAGTTGGTAGTTAGTATTCAGTATGTAGTAGTTAATAGTTAGTAGTTAGCAGTTAGTAGTTAGTAGTTAGTAGTTAGTAGTTAGTAGTTATTGGTTAGTAGTTAGTAGTTAGCAGTTAGTAGTTAGTAGTTAGTATTTAGTAGTTAGTAGTTAGTAGTTAGTAGTCAGTAGTTAGTAGTTAGTAGTTGGTAGTTAGTAGTTAGTAGTCAGTAGTTAGTAGTTAGTAGTTAGTAGTTAGTAGTTAGTAGTTAGTAGTCAGTAGTTAGTAGTTAGTAGTTAGTAGTTAGTAGTTAGTAGTTAATAGTTAGTAGTCAGTAGTTAGTAGTTATTTGTTAGTAGTTAGTAGTTAGTAGATAGTAGTTAGTAATTAGTAGTTAGTAGTTAGTAGTCAGTAGTTAGTAGTTAGCAGTTAGTAGTTAGTAGTTAGTATTTAGTAGTTAGTAGTGAGTAGTTAGTAGTCAGTAGTTAGTAGTTAGCAGTTAGTAGTTAGTAGTTAGTATTTAGTAGTTAGTAGTGAGTAGTTAGTAGTTAGTAGTTAGTAGTCAGTAGTTAGTAGTTAGTAGTTGGTAATTAGTAGTTAGTAGTCAGTATGTAGTAGTTAATAGTTAGTAGTTAGCAGTTAGTAATTAGTAGTTAGTAGTTAGCAGTTAGTAGTTAGTAGTTAGTAGTTAGTAGTTAGTAGTTAGCAATTAGTAGTTAGTAGTTAGTAGTTAGTAGTTAGCAGTTAGTAGTTAGTAGTTAGTATTTAGTAGTTAGTAGTTAGTAGTTAGTAGTTAGTAGTCAGTAGTTGGTAGTTAGTAGTTGGTAGTAAGTTGTTAGTAGTCAGTAGTTAATAGTTAGCAGTTAGTAGTTAGTAGTTAGTAGTCAGTAGTTATTAGTTAGTAGTTAGTAGTTAGTAGTCAGTAGTTAGTAGTTATTTGTTAGTAGTTAGTAGTTAGTAGTTAGTAGTCAGCAGTTAGTAGTTAGTAGTTAGTAGTTAGTAGTTAGTAGTTAGTAGTCAGTAGTTAGTAGTTAGCAGTTAGTAGTTAGTAGTTAGTATTTAGTAGTTAGTAGATAGTAGTTAGTAGTTAGTAGTTAGTAGTCAGTAGTTAGTAGTTAGTAGTTGGTAGTTAGTAGTTAGTAGTCAGTATGTAGTATTTAATAGTTAGTAGTTAGCAGTTAGTAATTAGTAGTTAGTAGTTAGTAGTTAGTATTTAGTAGTTAGTAGTTAGTAGTTAGTAGTTAGTAGTCAGTAGTTAGTAGTTAGTAGTTGGTAGTTAGTAGTTAGTAGTTAGTATTTAGTAGTTAGTAGTGAGTAGTTAGTAGTTAGTAGTTAGTAGTCAGTAGTTAGTAGTTAGTAGTTGGTAGTTAGTAGTTAGTAGTCAGTATGTAGTATTTAATAGTTAGTAGTTAGCAGTTAGTAATTAGTAGTTAGTAGTTAGCAGTTAGTAGTTAGTAGTTAGTAGTTAGTAGTTTGTAGTTAGTAGTTAGCAGTTAGTAGTTAGTAGTTAGTATTTAGTAGTTAGTAGTGAGTAGTTAGTAGTTAGTAGTGAGTAGTTAGTAGTTAGTAGTTAGTAGTCAGTAGTTAGTAGTTAGTAGTTGGTAGTTAGTAGTTAGTAGTCAGTATGTAGTAGTTAATAGTTAGTAGTTAGCAGTTAGTAATTAGTAGTTAGTAGTTAGCAGTTAGTAGTTAGTAGTTAGTAGTTAGTAGTTAGTAGTTAGCAGTTAGTAGTTAGTAGTTAGTATTTATTAGTTAGTAGTGAGTAGTTAGTAGTTAGTAGTTAGTAGTCAGTAGTTAGTAGTTAGTAGTTGGTAGTTAGTAGTTAGTAGTCAGTATGTAGTAGTTAATAGTTAGTAGTTAGCAGTTAGTAATTAGTAGTTAGTAGTTAGCAGTTAGTAGTTAGTAGTTAGTATTTAGTAGTTAGTAGTTAGTAGTTAGTAGTTAGCAGTTAGTAGTTAGTAATTAGTATTTAGTAGTTAGTAGTTAGTAGTTAGTAGTTAGTAGTCAGTAGTTAGTAGTTAGTAGTTGGTAGTTAGTAGTTAGTAGTCAGTAGTTAATATTTAGTAGTTAGTAGTTAGTAGTTAGTAGTCAGTAGTTAGTAGTTAGTAGTTAGCAGTTAGTAGTTAGTAGTTAGTAGTCAGTAGTTAGTATTTATTTGTTAGTAGTTAGTAGTTAGTAGTTAGTAGTTAGTAGTCAGCAGTTAGTAGTTAGTAGTTAGTAGTTAGTAGTTAGTAATTAGTAGTTAGTAGTTAGTAGTCAGTAGGTAGTAGTTAGCTGTTAGTAGTTAGTAGTTAGTATTTAGTAGTTAGTAGTGAGTAGTTAGTAGTTAGTAGTTAGTAGTCAGTAGTTAGTAGTTAGTAGTTGGTAGTTAGTAGTTAGTAGTCAGTATGTAGTAGTTAATAGTAAGTAGTTAGCAGTTAGTAATTAGTAGTTAGTAGTTAGCAGTTAGTAGTTAGTAGTTAGTAGTTAGTAGTTAGTAGTTAGTAGTTAGTAGTTAGTAGTTAGCAGTTAGTAGTTAGTAGTTAGTATTTAGTAGTTAGTAGTTAGTAGTTAGTAGTTAGTAGTCAGTAGTTAGTAGTTATTAGTTGGTAGTTAGTAGTTAGTAGTCAGTAGTTAATAGTTAGTAGTTAGAAGTTAGTAGTTACTAGTCAGTAGTTAGTAGTTAGTAGTTAGTAGTTAGTAGTTAGTAGTCAGTAGTTAGTAGTTATTTGTTAGTAGTTAGTAGTTAGTAGTTAGTAGTCAGCAGTTAGTAGTTAGTAGATAGTAGTTAGTAGTCAGTAGTTAGTAGTTAGCAGTTAGTAGTTAGTAGTTAGTATTTATTAGTTAGTAGTTAGTAGTTAGTAGTTAGTAGTTAGTAGTTAGTAGTCAGTAGTTAGTAGTTAGTAGTTGGTAGTTAGTAGTCAGTATGTAGTATTTAATATTTAGTAGTTAGCAGTTAGTAATTAGTAGTTAGTAGTTAGTAGTTAGTAGTTAGTATTTAGCAGTTAGTAGTTAGTAGTTATTAGTTAGTAGTTATTAGTTAGTAGTTAGTAGTTAGTAGTTAGTAGTTAGTAATCATTAATTAGTAGTTAGCAGTTAGTAGTTGGTAGTTAGTAGTTAGTAGTTAGTAGTAAGTAGTTAGTAGTTAATAGTCAGTAGTCAGTAGTTAGTAGTTAGCAGTTGGTAGTTAGTAGTCAGTAGTTAGTAGTTAGTAGTTGGTAGTTAGTAGTTAGTAGTCAGTAGTTAGTAGTTAGTAGTTAGTAGTTAGTAGTCAGTAGGTAGTATTTAGTATTAGTAGTTAGTAGGTAGTATGTAGTAGTTAATAGTTAGTAGTTAGCAGTTAGTAGTTAGTAGTTAGTAGTTAGTAGTTAGTAGTTAGTAGTTAGTAGTTAGTAGTTAGTAGTTATTAGTTAGTAGTTAGTAGTTAGTAGTTAGTAGTAAGTAGTTAGTAGTTAGTAGTTAGTAGTCAGTAGTTAGTAGTTAGCAGTTAGTAGTTAGTAGTTAGTAGTTAGTAGTTAGTAGTTAGCAGTTAGTAGTTAGTAGTCAGTAGTTAGTAGTTAGTAGTTGGTAGTTAGTAGTTAGTAGTCAGCAGTTAGTAGTTAGTAGTTAGTAGTTAGTAGTCAGTAGTTAGTATTTAGTAGTTAGTAGTTAGTAGTTAGTATGTAGTAGTTAATAGTTAGTAGTTAGCACTTATTAGTTAGTAGTTAGTAGTTAGTAGTTATTAGTTAGTAGTTAGTAGTTAGTAGTTAATAGTTAGTAGTTAGTAGTTAGTAGTTAGTAGTTAGTAGTTAGTAGTTATTAGTTAGTAGTTAGTAGTTAGTAGTTCGTAGTTAGTAGTTAGTAGTAAGTAGTTAGTAGTTAGTAGTCAGTAGTTAGTAGTTAGTAGTTGGTAGTTAGTAGTTAGTAGTCAGTAGTTCGTAGTTAGTAGTTAGTAGTTGGTAATTAGTAGTTAGTAGTCAGTATGTAGTAGTTAATAGTTAGTAGTTAGCAGTTAGTAGTTAGTAGTTAGTAGTTAGTAGTTAGTAGTTAGTAGTTAGTAGTTAGTAGTTAGCAGTTAGCAGTTAGTAGTTAGTATTTAGTAGTTAGTAGTTAGTAGTTAGTAGTTAGTAGTTAGTAGTCAGTAGTTAGTAGTTAGTAGTTGGTAGTTAGTAGTTAGTAGTCAGTAGTTAGTAGTTAGTAGTTAGTAGTTAGTAGTTAGTAGTTAGTAGTTAGTAGTTAGTAGTTAGTAGTCAGTAGTTAGTAGTTATTTGTTAGTAGTTAGTAGTTAGTAGTTAGTAGTTAGTAGTCAGCAGTTAGTAGTTAGTATTTAGTAGTTAGTAGTTAGTAGTTAGTAGTTAGTAGTTAGTAGTTAGTAGTCAGTAGTTAGTAGTTAGTAGTTGGTAGTTAGTAGTTAGTAGTCGGTATGTAGTAGTTAATAGTTAGTAGTTAGCAGTTAGTAATTAGTAGTTAGTAGTTAGCAGTTAGTAGTTAGTAGTTAGTAGTTAGTAGTTAGTAGTTAGTAGTTAGTAGTTAGTAGTTAGTAGTTAGCAGTTAGTAGTTAGTAGTTAGTATTTAGTAGTTAGTAGTTAGTAGTTAGTAGTTAGTAGTCAGTAGTTAGTAGTTAGTAGTTGGTAGTTAGTAGTTAGTAGTCAGTAGTTAGTAGTTAGTTGTTAGTAGTTAGTAGTCAGTAGTTAGTAGTTAGTAGTTAGTAGTTAGTAGTTAGTATGTAGTAGTTAATAGTTAGTAGTTAGTAGTTAGTAATTAGTAGTTAGTAGTTAGCAGTTAGTAGTTAGTAGTTAGTATTTAGTAGTTAGTAGTTAGTAGTTAGCAGTTAGTAGTTAGTAGTTAGTATTTAGTAGTTAGTAGTTAGTAGTTAGTAGTTAGTAGTCAGTAGTCAGTAGTTAGTAGTCAGTATGTAGTAGTTAATAGTTAGTAGTTAGCAGTTAGTAGTTAGTAGTTAGTAGTTAGTAGTTAGTAGTTAGTAGTTAGTAGTTAGTAGTTAGTAGTTAGCAGTTAGTAGTTAGTAGTTAGTATTTAGTAGTTAGTAGTTAGTAGTTAGTAGTTAGTAGTCAGTAGTTAGTAGTTAGTAGTTGGTAGTTAGTAGTTAGTAGTCAGTAGTTAGTAGTTAGTAGTTAGTAGTTAGTAGTTAGTAGTTAGTAGTTAGTATGTAGTAGTTAGTAGTTAGCAGTTAGTAGTTAGTAGTTAGTATTTAGTAGTTAGTAGTTAGTAGTTAGTAGTTAGTAGTTAGTAGTCAGTAGTTAATAGTTAGTAGTTAGTAGTTAGTAATTAGTAGTTAGTAGTTAGCAGTTAGTAGTTAGTAGTTAGTATTTAGTAGTTAGTAGTTAGTAGTTAGCAGTTAGTAGTTAGTAGTTAGTATTTAGTAGTTAGTAGTTAGTAGTTAGTAGTTAGTAGTCAGTAGTTAGTAGTTAGTAGTCAGTATGTAGTAGTTAATAGTTAGTAGTTAGCAGTTAGTAGTTAGTAGTTAGTAGTTAGTAGTTAGTAGTTAGTAGTTAGTAGTTAGTAGTTAGTAGTTAGTAGTTAGCAGTTAGTAGTTAGTAGTTAGTATTTAGTAGTTAGTAGTTAGTAGTTAGTAGTTAGTAGTCAGTAGTTAGTAGTTAGTAGTTGGTAGTTAGTAGTTAGTAGTCAGTAGTTAGTAGTTAGTAGTTAGTAGTTAGTAGTTAGTAGTTAGTAGTTAGTAGTTAGCAGTTAGTAGTTAGTAGTTAGTATTTAGTAGTTAGTAGTTAGTAGTTAGTAGTTAGTAGTCAGTAGTTAGTAGTTAGTAGTTGGTAGTTAGTAGTTAGTAGTCAGTAGTTAGTAGTTAGTAGTTGGTAGTTAGTAGTTAGTAGTCAGTAGTTAGTAGTTAGTTGTTAGTAGTTAGTAGTCAGTAGTTAGTAGTTAGTAGTTAGTAGTTAGTAGTTAGTAGTTAGTATGTAGTAGTTAATAGTTAGTAGTTAGTAGTTAGTAATTAGTAGTTAGTAGTTAGCAGTTAGTAGTTAGTAGTTAGTATTTAGTAGTTAGTAGTTAGTAGTTAGTAGTTAGTAGTCAGTAGTTAGTAGTTAGTAGTTGGTAGTTAGTAGTTAGTAGTCAGTAGTTAGTAGTTAGTAGTTAGTAGTTAGTAGTTAGTAGTTAGTAGTTAGTAGTTAGTAGTTAGTATGTAGTAGTTAATAGTTAGTAGTTAGTAGTTAGTAGTTAGTAGTTAGTAGTTAGTAGTTAGTAGTTAGCAGTTAGTAGTTAGTAGTTAGTATTTAGTAGTTAGTAGTTAGTAGTTAGTAGTTAGTAGTCAGTAGTTAGTAGTTAGTAGTTGGTAGTTAGTAGTTAGTAGTCAGTAGTTAGTAGTTAGTTGTTAGTAGTTAGTAGTCAGTAGTTAGTAGTTAGTAGTTAGTAGTTAGTAGTTAGTAGTTAGTATGTAGTAGTTAATAGTTAGTAGTTAGTAGTTAGTAATTAGTAGTTAGTAGTTAGCAGTTAGTAGTTAGTAGTTAGTATTTAGTAGTTAGTAGTTAGTAGTTAGTAGTTAGTAGTCAGTAGTTAGTAGTTAGTAGTTGGTAGTTAGTAGTTAGTAGTCAGTAGTTAGTAGTTAGTAGTTGGTAGTTAGTAGTTAGTAGTCAGTAGTTAGTAGTTAGTTGTTAGTAGTTAGTAGTCAGTAGTTAGTAGTTAGTAGTTAGTAGTTAGTAGTTAGTAGTTAGTATGTAGTAGTTAATAGTTAGTAGTTAGTAGTTAGTAATTAGTAGTTAGTAGTTAGCAGTTAGTAGTTAGTAGTTAGTATTTAGTAGTTAGTAGTTAGTAGTTAGTAGTTAGTAGTCAGTAGTTAGTAGTTAGTAGTTGGTAGTTAGTAGTTAGTAGTCAGTAGTTAGTAGTTAGTAGTTAGTAGTTAGTAGTTAGTAGTTAGTAGTTAGCAGTTAGTAGTTAGTAGTTAGTATTTAGTAGTTAGTAGTTAGTAGTTAGTAGTTAGTAGTTAGTATTTAGTAGTTAGTAGTTAGTAGTTAGTAGTTAGTAGTTAGTAGTTAGTATGTAGTAGTTAATAGTTAGTAGTTAGTAGTTAGTAATTAGTAGTTAGTAGTTAGCAGTTAGTAGTTAGTAGTTAGTATTTAGTAGTTAGTAGTTAGTAGTTAGTAGTTAGTAGTCAGTAGTTAGTAGTTAGTAGTTGGTAGTTAGTAGTTAGTAGTTAGTAGTTAGTAGTTAGTAGTTAGTAGTTAGTAGTTAGTAGTTAGTAGTTAGCAGTTAGTAGTTAGTAGTTAGTATTTAGTAGTTAGTAGTTAGTAGTTAGTAGTTAGTAGTCAGTAGTTAGTAGTTAGTAGTTGGTAGTTAGTAGTTAGTAGTCAGTAGTTAGTAGTTAGTAGTTAGTAGTTAGTAGTTAGTAGTTAGTAGTTAGTAGTTAGTAGTTAGTAGTTAGTAGTCAGTAGTTAGTAGTTATTTGTTAGTAGTTAGTAGTTAGTAGTTAGTAGTTAGTAGTCAGCAGTTAGTAGTTAGTATTTAGTAGTTAGTAGTTAGTAGTTAGTAGTTAGTAGTTAGTAGTTAGTAGTTAGTAGTCAGTAGTTAGTAGTTAGTAGTTGGTAGTTAGTAGTTAGTAGTCGGTATGTAGTAGTTAATAGTTAGTAGTTAGCAGTTAGTAATTAGTAGTTAGTAGTTAGTAGTTAGTAGTTAGTAGTTAGTAGTTAGTAGTTAGTAGTTAGTAGTTAGTAGTTAGCAGTTAGTAGTTAGTAGTTAGTATTTAGTAGTTAGTAGTTAGTAGTTAGTAGTTAGTAGTCAGTAGTTAGTAGTTAGTAGTTGGTAGTTAGTAGTTAGTAGTCAGTAGTTAGTAGTTAGTTGTTAGTAGTTAGTAGTCAGTAGTTAGTAGTTAGTAGTTAGTAGTTAGTAGTTAGTAGTTAGTATGTAGTAGTTAATAGTTAGTAGTTAGTAGTTAGTAATTAGTAGTTAGTAGTTAGCAGTTAGTAGTTAGTAGTTAGTATTTAGTAGTTAGTAGTTAGTAGTTAGTAGTTAGTAGTCAGTAGTTAGTAGTTAGTAGTTGGTAGTTAGTAGTTAGTAGTCAGTAGTTAGTAGTTAGTAGTTAGTAGTTAGTAGTTAGTAGTCAGTAGTTAGTAGTTAGTAGTTAGTAGTTAGTAGTTAGTAGTTAGTAGTCAGTAGTTAGTAGTTATTTGTTAGTAGTTAGTAGTTAGTAGTCAGCAGTTAGTAGTTAGTAGTTAGTAGTTAGTAGTTAGTAATTAGTAGTTAGTAGTTAGTAGTCAGTAGTTAGTAGTTAGCAGTTAGTAGTTAGCAGTTAGTATTTAGTAGTTAGTAGTTAGTTGTTAGTAGTTAGTAGTCAGTAGTTAGTAGTTAGTAGTTGGTAGTTAGTAGTTAGTAGTCAGTATGTAGTAGTTAATAGTTAGTAGTTAGCAGTTAGTAATTAGTAGTTAGTAGTTAGCAGTTAGTAGTTAGTAGTTAGTAGTTAGTAGTTAGTAGTTAGTAGTTAGTAGTTAGTATCTAGTAGTTAGCAGTTAGTAGTTAGTAGTTAGTTTTTAGTAGTTAGTAGTTAGTAGTTAGTAGTCAGTAGTTAGTAGTTAGTAGTTGGTAGTTAGTAGTTAGTAGTCATTAGTTAGTAGTTAGTAGTTAGTAGTTAGTAGTTAGTAGTTAGTAGTCAGTAGTTAGTAGTTAGTAGTTAGTAGTTAGTAGTTAGTAGTTAGTAGTCAGTAGTTAGTAGTTATTTGTTAGTAGTTAGTAGTTAGTAGTTAGTAGTCAGCAGTTAGTAGTTAGTAGTTAGTAGTTAGTAGTTAGTAATTAGTAGTTAGTAGTCAGTAGTTAGTAGTTAGCAGTTAGTAGTTAGTAGTTAGTATTTAGTAGTTAGTAGTTAGTAGTTAGTAGTTAGTAGTTAGTAGTCAGTAGTTAGTAGTTAGTAGTTGGTAGTTAGTAGTTAGTAGTCAGTATGTAGTAGTTAATAGTTAGTAGTTAGCTTTAGTAATTAGTAGTTAGTAGTTAGTAGTTAGTAGTTAGCAGTTAGTAGTTAGTAGTTATTAGTTAGTAGTTATTAGTTAGTAGTTAGTAGTTAGTAGTTAGTAGTTAGTAGTTATTAGTTAGTAGTTAGTAGTTAGTAGTTAGTAATTAGTAGTTAGTAGTAAGTAGTTAGTAGTTAATAGTCAGTAGTCAGTAGTTAGTAGTCAGCAGTTAGTAGTTAGTAGTCAGTAGTTAGTATTTTGTAGTTGGTAGTTAGTAGTTAGTAGTCAGTAGTTAGTAGTTAGTAGTTAGTAGTTAGTAGTTAGTAGTCAGTAGGTAGTATTTAGTAGTTAGTAGTTAGTAGTTAGTATGTAGTAGTTAATAGTTAGTAGTTAGCAGTTAGTATTTAGTAGTTAGTAGTTAGTAGTTAGTAGTTAGTAGTCAGTAGTTAGTAGTTAGTAGTTATTAGTTAGTAGTTAGTAGTTAGTAGTTAGTAGTTAGTAGTAAGTAGTTAGTAGTTAGTAGTCAGTAGTTAGTAGTTAGCAATTAGTTGTTAGTAGTTAGTAGTTAGCAGTTAGTAGTTAGTAGTTAGTAGTCAGTAGTTAGTAGTTAGTAGTTGGTAGTTAGTAGTTAGTAGTCAGCAGTTAGTAGTTAGTAGTTAGTAGTTAGTAGTCAGTAGTTAGTATTTAGTAGTTAGTAGTTAGTAGTTAGTATGTAGTAGTTAATAGTTAGTAGTTAGCACGTAGTAGTTAGTAGTTAGTAGTTAGTAGTTAGTAGTTAGTAGTTAGTAGTTAGTTGTTAGTAGTTAGTAGTTAGTAGTTATTAGTTAGTAGTTAGTAGTTAGTAGTTAGTAGTTAGTAGTTAGTAGTCAGTAGTTAGTAGTTAGTAGTTAGTAGTTAGTAGTCAGTAGTTAGTATTTAGTAGTTAGTAGTTAGTAGTTAGTATGTAGTAGTTAATAGTTAGTAGTTAGCACTTAGTAGTTAGTAGTTAGTAGTTAGTAGTTAGTAGTTAGTAGTTAGTAGTTAGTTGTTAGTAGTTAGTAGTTAGTAGTTATTAGTTAGTAGTTAGTAGTTAGTAGTTAGTAGTTAGTAGTTAGTAGTCAGTAGTTAGTAGTTAGCAGTTAGTAGTTAGTAGTCAGTAGTTAGTAGTTAGTAGTTGGTAGTTAGTAGTTAGTAGTCAGTAGTTCGTAGTTAGTAGTTAGTAGTTAGTATTTAGTAGTCAGTAGTTAGTAGTTAGCAGTTAGTAGTTAGTAGTCAGTAGTTAGTAGTTAGTAGTTGGTAGTTAGTAGTTAGTAGTCAGTAGTTAGTAGTTAGTAGTTAGTAGTTAGTAGTCAGTAGTTAGTATTTAGTAGTTAGTAGTTAGTAGTTAGTATGTAGTAGTTAATAGTTAGTAGTTACTAGTTAGTAGTTAGTAGTAAGCAGTTAGTAGTTAGTAGTCAGTAGATAGTAGTTAGCAGTTAGTAGTTAGTAGTCAGTAGTTAGTAGTCAGTAGTTGGTAGTTAGTAGTTAGTAGTCAGTAGTTACTAGTTAGTAGTTAGTAGTTAGTATTTAGTAGTCAGTAGTTAGTAGTTAGCAGTTAGTAGTTAGTAGTCAGTAGTTAGTAGTTAGTAGTTGGTAGTTAGTAGTTAGTAGTCAGTAGTTAGTAGTTAATAGTTAGTATCTAGTAGTCAGTAGTTAGTATTCAGTAGTTAGTAGTTAGTAGTTAGTATGTAGTAGTTAATAGTTAGTAGTTAGCAGTTAGTAGTTAGTGGTTAGTATTTAGTAGTTAGTAGTTAGTAGTTAGTAGTCATTAGTTAGTAGTTAGTAGTTAGTAGTTAGTAGTTATTAGTTAGTAGTTAGTAGTTAGTAGTTAGTAGTAAGTAGTTAGTAGTCAGTACTTAGTAGTTAGCAGTTAGTAGTTAGTAGTCAGTAGTTAGTAGTTAGTAGTTGGTAGTTAGTAGTTAGTAGTCAGTAGTTAGTAGTTAGTAGTTAGTAGTTAGTAGTCAGTAGTTAGTTTTTAGTAGTTAGTAGTTAGTAGTTAGTATGTAGTAGTTAATAGTTAGTAGTTAGTAGTTAGTAGTTAGTAGTTAGTAGTAAGTAGTTAGTAGTTAGTAGTCAGTAGTTAGTAGTTAGCAGTTAGTAGTTAGTAGTCAGTAGTTAGTAGTCAGTAGTTGGTAGTTAGTAGTTAGTAGTCAGTAGTCAGTAGTTACTAGTTAGTAGTTAGTAGTTAGTATTTAGTAGTCAGTAGTTAGTAGTTAGCAGTTAGTAGTTAGTAGTCAGTAGTTAGTAGTTAGTAGTTGGTAGTTAGTAGTTAGTAGTCAGTAGTTAGTAGTTAATAGTTAGTATCTAGTAGTCAGTAGTTAGTATTCAGTAGTTAGTAGTTAGTAGTTAGTATGTAGTAGTTAATAGTTAGTAGTTAGCAGTTAGTAGTTAGTGGTTAGTATTTAGTAGTTAGTAGTTAGTAGTTAGTAGTCATTAGTTAGTAGTTAGTAGTTAGTAGTTAGTAGTTATTAGTTAGTAGTTAGTAGTTAGTAGTTAGTAGTAAGTAGTTAGTAGTCAGTACTTAGTAGTTAGCAGTTAGTAGTTAGTAGTCAGTAGTTAGTAGTTAGTAGTTGGTAGTTAGTAGTTAGTAGTCAGTAGTTAGTAGTTAGTAGTTAGTAGTTAGTAGTCAGTAGTTAGTTTTTAGTAGTTAGTAGTTAGTAGTTAGTATGTAGTAGTTAATAGTTAGTAGTTAGTAGTTAGTAGTTAGTAGTTAGTAGTAAGTAGTTAGTAGTTAGTAGTCAGTAGTTAGTAGTTAGCAGTTAGTAGTTAGTAGTCAGTAGTTAGTAGTCAGTAGTTGGTAGTTAGTAGTTAGTAGTCAGTAGTTAGTAGTTAGTAGTTAGTAGTTAGTAGTTAGTGTTTAGTAGTCAGTAGTTAGTAGTTAGCAGTTAGTAGTTAGTAGTCAGTAGTTAGTAGTTGGTAGTTAGTAGTTAGTAGTCAGTAGTTAGTAGTTAGTAGTTAGTTTCTAGTAGTCAGTAGTTAGTATTTAGTAGTTAGTATTTAGTAGTTAGTATGTAGTAGTTAATAGTTAGTAGTTAGCAGTTAGTAGTTAGTGGTTAGTATTTAGTAGTTAGTAGTTAGTAGTTAGTAGTTATTTGTTAGTAGTTAGTAGTTAGTAGTAAGTAGTTAGTAGTTAGTAGTCAGTAGTTAGTAGTTAGCAATTGGTAGTTAGTAGTCAGTAGTTAGTATTTAGTAGTTATTAGTTAGTAGTTAGTAGTTAGTAGTTAGTAGTTAGTAGTTAGTAGTTAGTATGTAGTAGTTAATAGTTAGTAGTTACTAGTTAGTAGTTAGTAGTAAGCAGTTAGTAGTTTGTAGTCAGTAGATAGTAGTTAGCAGTTAGTAGTTAGTAGTCAGTAGTTAGTAGTCAGTAGTTGGTAGTTAGTAGTTAGTAGTCAGTAGTTAGTAGTTAGTAGTTAGTAGTTAGTATTTAGTAGTCAGTAGTTAGTAGTTAGCAGTTAGTAGTTAGTAGTCAGTAGTTAGTAGTTAGTAGTTGGTAGTTAGTAGTTAGTAGTCAGTAGTTAGTAGTTAATAGTTAGTATCTAGTAGTCAGTAGTTAGTATTCAGTAGTTAGTAGTTAGTAGTTAGTATGTAGTAGTTAATAGTTAGTAGTTAGCAGTTAGTAGTTAGTGGTTAGTATTTAGTAGTTAGTAGTTAGTAGTTAGTAGTTATTAGTTAGTAGTTAGTAGTTAGTAGTCAGTAGTTAGTAGTTAGTAGTTGGTAGTTAGTAGTTAGTAGTCAGTAGTTAGTAGTTAATAGTTAGTATCTAGTAGTCAGTAGTTAGTATTCAGTAGTTAGTAGTTAGTAGTTAGTATGTAGTAGTTAATAGTTAGTAGTTAGCAGTTAGTAGTTAGTGGTTAGTATTTAGTAGTTAGTAGTTAGTAGTTAGTAGTTATTAGTTAGTAGTTAGTAGTTAGTAGTTGGTAGTTAGTAGTTAGTAGTCAGTAGTTAGTAGTTAATAGTTAGTATCTAGTAGTCAGTAGTTAGTATTCAGTAGTTAGTAGTTAGTAGTTAGTATGTAGTAGTTAATAGTTAGTAGTTAGCAGTTAGTAGTTAGTGGTTAGTATTTAGTAGTTAGTAGTTAGTAGTTAGTAGTTATTAGTTAGTAGTTAGTAGTTAGTAGTTAGTAGTTATTAGTTAGTAGTTAGTAGTTAGTAGTTAGTAGTAAGTAGTTAGTAGTCAGTACTTAGTAGTTAGCAGTTAGTAGTTAGTAGTCAGTAGTTAGTAGTTAGTAGTTGGTAGTTAGTAGTTAGTAGTCAGTAGTTAGTAGTTAGTAGTTAGTAGTTAGTAGTCAGTAGTTAGTATTTAGTAGTTAGTAGTTAGTAGTTAGTATGTAGTAGTTAATAGTTTGTAGTTAGTAGTTAGTAGTTAGTAGTTAGTAGTAAGTAGTTAGTAGTTAGTAGTCAGTAGTTAGTAGTTAGCAGTTAGTAGTTAGTAGTCAGTAGTTAGTAGTCAGTAGTTGGTAGTTAGTAGTTAGTAGTCAGTAGTTAGTAGTTAGTAGTTAGTAGTTAGTGTTTAGTAGTCAGTAGTTAGTAGTTAGCAGTTAGTAGTTAGTAGTCAGTAGTTAGTAGTTGGTAGTTAGTAGTTAGTAGTCAGTAGTTAGTAGTTAGTAGTTAGTTTCTAGTAGTCAGTAGTTAGTATTTAGTAGTTAGTATTTAGTAGTTAGTATATAGTAGTTAATAGTTAGTAGTTAGCAGTTAGTAGTTAGTGGTTAGTATTTAGTAGTTAGTAGTTAGTAGTTAGTAGTTATTTGTTAGTAGTTAGTAGTTAGTAGTAAGTAGTTAGTAGTTAGTAGTCAGTAGTTAGTAGTTAGCAATTGGTAGTTAGTAGTCAGTAGTTAGTATTTAGTAGTTATTAGTTAGTAGTTAGTAGTTAGTAGTTAGTAGTTAGTAGTTAGTAGTCAGTAGTTAGTATTTAGTAGTTAGTAGTTAGTAGTTAGTATGTAGTAGTTAATAGTTAGTAGTTACTAGTTAGTAGTTAGTAGTAAGCAGTTAGTAGTTTGTAGTCAGTAGATAGTAGTTAGCAGTTAGTAGTTAGTAGTCAGTAGTTAGTAGTCAGTAGTTGGTAGTTAGTAGTTAGTAGTCAGTAGTTAGTAGTTAGTAGTTAGTAGTTAGTATTTAGTAGTCAGTAGTTAGTAGTTAGCAGTTAGTAGTTAGCAGTCAGTAGTTAGTAGTTAGTAGTTGGTAGTTAGTAGTTAGTAGTCAGTAGTTAGTAGTTAATAGTTAGTATCTAGTAGTCAGTAGTTAGTATTCAGTAGTTAGTAGTTAGTAGTTAGTATGTAGTAGTTAATAGTTAGTAGTTAGCAGTTAGTAGTTAGTGGTTAGTATTTAGTAGTTAGTAGTTAGTAGTTAGTAGTTATTAGTTAGTAGTTAGTAGTTAGTAGTTAGTAGTTATTAGTTAGTAGTTAGTAGTTAGTAGTTAGTAGTAAGTAGTTAGTAGTCAGTACTTAGTAGTTAGCAGTTAGTAGTTAGTAGTCAGTAGTTAGTAGTTAGTAGTTGGTAGTTAGTAGTTAGTAGTCAGTAATTCGTAGTTAGTAGTTAGTAGTTAGTATTTAGTAGTCAGTAGTTAGTAGTTAGCAGTTAGTAGTTAGTAGTCAGTAGTTAGTAGTTAGTAGTTGGTAGTTAGTAGTTAGTAGTCAGTAGTTAGTAGTTAGTAGTTAGTAGTTAGTAGTCAGTAGTTAGTATTTAGTAGTTAGTAGTTAGTAGTTAGTATGTAGTAGTTAATAGTTAGTAGTTAGTAGTTAGTAGTTAGTAGTTAGTAGTAAGTAGTTAGTAGTTAGTAGTCAGTAGTTAGTAGTTAGCAGTTAGTAGTTAGTAGTCAGTAGTTAGTAGTCAGTAGTTGGTAGTTAGTAGTTAGTAGTCAGTAGTTAGTAGTTAGTAGTTAGTAGTTAGTAGTTAGTATTTAGTAGTCAGTAGTTAGTAGTTAGCAGTTAGTAGTTAGTAGTCAGTAGTTAGTAGTTGGTAGTTAGTAGTTAGTAGTCAGTAGTTAGTAGTTAGTAGTTAGTTTCTAGTAGTCAGTAGTTAGTATTTAGTAGTTAGTATTTAGTAGTTAGTATGTAGTAGTTAATAGTTAGTAGTTAGCAGTTAGTAGTTAGTGGTTAGTATTTAGTAGTTAGTAGTTAGTAGTTAGTAGTTATTAGTTAGTAGTTAGTAGTTAGTAGTAAGTAGTTAGTAGTTAGTAGTCAGTAGTTAGTAGTTAGTAGTTAGTAGTTAGTAGTCAGTAGTTAGTATTTAGTAGTTAGTAGTTAGTAGTTAGTATGTAGTAGTTAATAGTTAGTAGTTAGTAGTTAGTAGTTAGTAGTTAGTAGTAAGTAGTTAGTAGTTAGTAGTCAGTAGTTAGTAGTTAGCAGTTAGTAGTTAGTAGTCAGTAGTTAGTAGTCAGTAGTTGGTAGTTAGTAGTTAGTAGTCAGTAGTTAGTAGTTAGTAGTTAGTAGTTAGTGGTTAGTATTTAGTAGTCAGTAGTTAGTAGTTAGCAGTTAGTAGTTAGTAGTCAGTAGTTAGTAGTTGGTAGTTAGTAGTTAGTAGTCAGTAGTTAGTAGTTAGTAGTTAGTTTCTAGTAGTCAGTAGTTAGTATTTAGTAGTTAGTATTTAGTAGTTAGTATGTAGTAGTTAATAGTTAGTAGTTAGCAGTTAGTAGTTAGTGGTTAGTATTTAGTAGTTAGTAGTTAGTAGTTAGTAGTTATTAGTTAGTAGTTAGTAGTTAGTAGTAAGTAGTTAGTAGTTAGTAGTCAGTAGTTAGTAGTTAGTAGTTAGTAGTTAGTAGTCAGTAGTTAGTATTTAGTAGTTAGTAGTTAGTAGTTAGTATGTAGTAGTTAATAGTTAGTAGTTAGTAGTTAGTAGTTAGTAGTTAGTAGTAAGTAGTTAGTAGTTCGTAGTCAGTAGTTAGTAGTTAGCAGTTAGTAGTTAGTAGTTAGTAGTTAGTAGTTATTAGTTAGTAGTTAGTAGTTAGTAGTAAGTAGTTAGTAGTTAGTAGTCAGTAGTTAGTAGTTAGTAGTTAGTAGTTAGTAGTCAGTAGTTAGTATTTAGTAGTTAGTAGTTAGTAGTTAGTATGTAGTAGTTAATAGTTAGTAGTTAGTAGTTAGTAGTTAGTAGTTAGTAGTAAGTAGTTAGTAGTTAGCAGTTAGTAGTTAGTAGTTAGCAGTTAGTAGTTAGTAGTCAGTAGTTAGTAGTCATCAGTTGGTAGTTAGTAGTTATTAGTTAGTAGTTAGTAGTTAGTAGTAAGTAGTTAGTAGTTAGTAGTCAGTAGTTAGTAGTTAGTAGTTAGTAGTTAGTAGTCAGTAGTTAGTATTTAGTAGTTAGTAGTTAGTAGTTAGTATGTAGTAGTTAATAGTTAGTAGTTAGTAGTTAGTAGTTAGTAGTTAGTAGTAAGTAGTTAGTAGTTAGTAGTCAGTAGTTAGTAGTTAGCAGTTAGTAGTTAGTAGTCAGTAGTTAGTAGTCAGTAGTTGGTAGTTAGTAGTTAGTAGTCAGTAGTTAGTAGTTAGTAGTTAGTAGTTAGTGGTTAGTATTTAGTAGTCAGTAGTTAGTAGTTAGCAGTTAGTAGTTAGTAGTCAGTAGTTAGTAGTTGGTAGTTAGTAGTTAGTAGTCAGTAGTTAGTAGTTAGTAGTTAGTTTCTAGTAGTCAGTAGTTAGTATTTAGTAGTTAGTATTTAGTAGTTAGTATGTAGTAGTTAATAGTTAGTAGTTAGCAGTTAGTAGTTAGTGGTTAGTATTTAGTAGTTAGTAGTTAGTAGTTAGTAGTTATTAGTTAGTAGTTAGTAGTTAGTAGTAAGTAGTTAGTAGTTAGTAGTCAGTAGTTAGTAGTTAGTAGTTAGTAGTTAGTAGTCAGTAGTTAGTATTTAGTAGTTAGTAGTTAGTAGTTAGTATGTAGTAGTTAATAGTTAGTAGTTAGTAGTTAGTAGTTAGTAGTTAGTAGTAAGTAGTTAGTAGTTAGTAGTCAGTAGTTAGTAGTTAGCAGTTAGTAGTTAGTAGTCAGTAGTTAGTAGTCATCAGTTGGTAGTTAGTAGTTAGTAGTCAGTAGTTAGTAGTTAGTAGTTAGTAGTTAGTAGTTAGTATTTAGTAGTCAGTAGTTAGTAGTTAGCAGTTAGTAGTTAGTAGTCAGTAGTTAGTAGTTGGTAGTTAGTAGTTAGTAGTCAGTAGTTAGTAGTTAGTAGTTAGTTTCTAGTAGTCAGTAGTTAGTATTTAGTAGTTAGTATTTAGTAGTTAGTATGTAGTAGTTAATAGTTTCTAGTTAGCAGTTAGTAGTTAGTGGTTAGTATTTAGTAGTTAGTAGTTAGTAGTTAGTAGTTATTAGTTAGTAGTTAGTAGTTAGTAGTAAGTAGTTAGTAGTTAGTAGTAAGTAGTTAGTAGTTAGTAGTCAGTAGTTAGTAGTTAGCAATTGGTAGTTAGTAGTCAGTAGTTAGTATTTAGTAGTTATTAGTTAGTAGTTAGTAATTAGTAGTTAGTAGTTAGTAGTTAGTAGTCAGTAGTTAGTAGTTAGTAGTTGGTAGTTAGTAGTTAGTAGTCAGTAGTTAGTAGTTAGTATGTAGTAGTTAATAGTTAGTAGTTAGCAGTTAGTAGTTAGTAGTTAGTAGTTAGTAGCTATTAGTTAGTAGTTAGTAGTTAGTAGTAAGTAGTTAGTAGTTAGTAGTCAGTAGTTAGTAGTTAGTAGTTAGTAGTTAGTAGTCAGTAGTTAGTAGTTAGTAGTTGGTAGTTAGTAGTTAGTAGTCAGTAGTGAGTAGTTAGTAGTTAGTAGTCAGTAGTTAGTAGTTAGTAGTTGGTAGTTAGTAGTTAGTAGTCAGTAGTTAGAAGTTAGTAGTTAGTAGTTAGTAGACAGTAGTTAGTATTTAGTAGTTAGTTGTTAGTATTTAGTATGTAGTAGTTAATAGTTAGTAGTTAGCAGTTAGTAGTTAATAGTTAGTAGTTAGCAGTTAGTAGTTAGTAGTTAGTAGTTAGTAGTTAGTAGTTATTAGTTAGTAGTTAGTAGTTAGTGGTAAGTAGTTAGTAGTTAGTAGTCAGTAGTTAGTAGTTAGCAGTTAGTAGTTAGTAGTCAGTAGTTAGTAGTTAGTAGTTGGTAGTTAGTAGTTAGTAGTCAGTAGTTAGTATTTAGTAGTTATTAGTTAGTAGTTAGTAGTTAGTAGTTAGTAGTTAGTAGTTAGTTGTCAGTAGTTAGTAGTTAGTAGTTAGTAGTCAGTAGTTAGTAGTTAGTAGTTAGTAGTTAGTAGTCAGTAGTTAGTATTTAGTAGTTAGTAGCTAGTAGTTAGTATGTAGTAGTTAATAGTTAGTAGTTAGCAGTTGGTAGTTAGTAGTTAGTAGTTAGTAGTTAGTAGTTAGTAGTTAGTAGTTAGTAGTTAGTAGTTAGTAGTTAGTAGTTAGTAGTCAGTAGTTAGTAGTTAGTAGTTGGTAGTTAGTAGTTAGTAGTCAGTAGTTAGTAGTTAGCAGTTAGTAGTTAGCAGTTAGTAGTTAGTAGTCAGTAGTTAGTAGTTAGTAGTTGGTAGTTAGTAGTTAGTAGTCAGTAGTTAGTAGTCAGTAGTTAGTATTTAGTAGTTATTAGTTAGTAGTTATTAGTTAGTAGTTAGTAGTTAGTAGTTAGTAGTTAGTAGTTAGTATGTAGTAGTTAATAGTTAGTAGTTAGCAGTTGGTAGTTAGTAGTTTGTAGTTAGTAGTTAGTAGTTAGTAGTTAGTAGTTAGTAGTTAGTAGTTAGTAGTCAGTAGTTAGTAGTTAGTAGTTGGTAGTTAGTAGTTAGTAGTCAGTAGTTAGTAGTTAGTAGTTAGTAGTTAGTAGTCAGTAGTTAGTATTTAGTAGTTAGTAGTTAGTAGTTAGTATGTAGTAGTTAATAGTTAGTAGTTAGCAGTTAGTAGTTAGTAGTTAGTAGTTAGTAGTTAGTAGTTAGTAGTTATTAGTTAGTAGTTAGTAGTTAGTAGTTAGTAGTAAGTAGTTAGTAGTTAGTAGTCAGTAGTTAGTAGTTAGCAGTTAGTAGTTAGTAGTCAGTAGTTAGTAGTTAGTAGTTGGTAGTAAGTAGTTAGTAGTTAGTAGTTAGTTTCTAGTAGTCAGTAGTTAGTATTTAGTAGTTAGTATTTAGTAGTTAGTATGTAGTAGTTAATAGTCAGTAGTCAGTAGTTAGTAGTTAGTTTCTAGTAGTCAGTAGTTAGTATTTAGTTGTTAGTATTTAGTAGTTAGTATGTAGTAATTAATAGTTAGTAGTTAGCAGTTAGTAGTTAGTGGTTAGTATTTAGTAGTTAGTAGTTAGTAGTTAGTAGTTATTAGTTAGTAGTTAGTAGTTAGTAGTAAGTAGTTAGTAGTTAGTAGTCAGTAGTTAGTAGTTAGCAGTTGGTAGTTAGTAGTCAGTAGTTAGTATTTAGTAGTTATTAGTTAGTAGTTAGTAGTTAGTAGTTAGTAGTTAGTAGTTAGTAGTTAATAGTCAGTAGTTAGTAGTTAGTAGTTGGTAGTTAGTAGTTAGTAGTCAGTAGTTAGTAGTTAGTATGTAGTAGTTAATAGTTAGTAGTTAGCAGTTAGTAGTTAGTAGTTAGTAGTTAGTAGCTATTAGTTAGTAGTTAGTAGTTAGTAGTTAGTAGTAAGTAGATAGTAGTTAGTAGTCAGTAGTTAGTAGTTAGCAGTTAGTAGTTAGTAGTCAGTAGTTAGTATTTAGTAGTTGGTAGTTAGTAGTTAGTAGTAAGTAGTGAGTAGTTAGTAGTTAGTAGTCAGTAGTTAGTAGTTAGTAGTTGGTAGTTAGTAGTTAGTAGTCAGTAGTTAGAAGTTAGTAGTTAGTAGTTAGTAGTCAGTAGTTAGTATTTAGTAGTTAGTAGTTAGTATTTAGTATGTAGTAGTTAATAGTTAGTAGTTAGCAGTTAGTAGTTAGTAGTTAGTAGTTAGTAGTTAGTAGTTATTAGTTAGTAGTTAGTAGTTAGTAGTTAGTAGTAAGTAGTTAGTAGTTAGTAGTCAGTAGTTAGTAGTTAGCAGTTAGTAGTTAGTAGTTAGTAGTTAGTAGTTAGTATCAAGTAGTTAGTAGTTAGTAGTCAGTAGTTAGTAGTTAGCAGTTAGTAGTTAGTAGTCAGTAGTTAGTAGTTAGTAGTTGGTAGTTAGTGGTTAGTATTTAGTAGTTAGTAGTTAGTAGTTAGTAGTTAATAGTTAGTAGTTAGTAGTTAGTAGTAAGTAGTTAGTAGTTAGTAGTCAGTAGTTAGTAGTTAGCAGTTGGTAGTTAGTAGTCAGTAGTTAGTATTTAGTAGTTATTAGTTAGTAGTTAGTAGTTAGTAAATAGTAGTTAGTAGTTAGTAGTTAGTAGTCAGTAGTTAGTAGTTAGTAGTTGGTAGTTAGTAGTTAGTAGTCAATAGTTAGTAGTTAGTATGTAGTAGTTAATAGTTAGTAGTTAGCAGTTAGTAGTTAGTAGTTAGTAGTTAGTAGCTATTAGTTAGTAGTTAGTAGTTAGTAGTTAGTCGTAAGTAGTTAGTAGTTAGTAGTCAGTAGTTAGTAGTTAGCAGTTAGTAGTTAGTAGTCAGTAGTTAGTAGTTAGTAGTTGGTAGTTAGTAGTTAGTAGTCAGTAGTGAGTAGTTAGTATTTAGTAGTTAGTATTTAGTAGTTAGTATGTAGTAGTTAATAGTTAGTAGTTAGCAGTTAGTAGTTAGTGGTTAGTATTTAGTAGTTAGTAGTTAGTAGTTATTAGTTAGTAGTTAGTAGTTAGTAGTAAGTAGTTAGTAGTTAGTAGTCAGTAGTTAGTAGTTAGCAGTTGGTAGTTAGTAGTCAGTAGTTAGTATTTAGTAGTTATTAGTTAGTAGTTAGTAGTTAGTAGTTAGTAGTTAGTAGTTAGTAGTTAGTAGTCAGTAGTTAGTAGTTAGTAGTTGGTAGTTAGTAGTTAGTAGTCAGTAGTTAGTAGTTAGTATGTAGTAGTTAATAGTTAGTAGTTAGCAGTTAGTAGTTAGTAGTTAGTAGTTAGTAGCTATTAGTTAGTAGTTAGTAGTTAGTAGTTAGTAGTAAGTAGTTAGTAGTTAGTAGTCAGTAGTTAGTAGTTAGCAGTTAGTAGTTAGTAGTCTGTAGTGAGTAGTTAGTAGTTAGTAGTCAGTAGTTAGTAGTTAGTAGTTGGTAGTTAGTAGTTAGTAGTCAGTAGTTAGAAGTTAGTAGTTAGTAGTTAGTAGTCAGTAGTTAGTATTTAGTAGTTAGTAGTTAGTATTTAGTATGTAGTAGTTAATAGTTAGTAGTTAGCAGTTAGTAGTTCGTAGTTAGTAGTTAGTAGTTAGTAGTTATTAGTTAGTAGTTAGTAGTTAGTAGTTAGTAGTTAGTAGTAAGTAGTTAGTAGTTAGTAGTCAGTAGTTAGTAGTTAGCAGTTAGTAGTTAGTAGTCAGTAGTTAGTAGTTAGTAGTTGGTAGTTAGTAGTTAGTAGTCAGTAGTTAGTATTTAGTAGTTATTAGTTAGTAGTTAGTAGTTAGTAGTTAGTAGTTAGTAGTCAGTAGTTAGTAGTTAGTAGTTGGTAGTTAGTAGTTAGTAGTTGGTAGTTAGTAGTTAGTAGTCAGTAGTGAGTAGTTAGTATTTAGTAGTTAGTATTTAGTAGTTAGTATGTAGTAGTTAATAGTTAGTAGTTAGCAGTTAGTAGTTAGTAGTTAGTAGTTAGTAGTTAGTAGCTATTAGTTAGTAGTTAGTAGTTAGTAGTTAGTCGTAAGTAGTTAGTAGTTAGTAGTCAGTAGTTAGTAGTTAGCAGTTAGTAGTTAGTAGTCAGTAGTTAGTAGTTAGTAGTTGGTAGTTAGTAGTTAGTAGTCAGTAGTGAGTAGTTAGTATTTAGTAGTTAGTATTTAGTAGTTAGTATGTAGTAGTTAATAGTTAGTAGTTAGCAGTTAGTAGTTAGTGGTTAGTATTTAGTAGTTAGTAGTTAGTAGTTATTAGTTAGTAGTTAGTAGTTAGTAGTAAGTAGTTAGTAGTTAGTAGTCAGTAGTTAGTAGTTAGCAGTTGGTAGTTAGTAGTCAGTAGTTAGTATTTAGTAGTTATTAGTTAGTAGTTAGTAGTTAGTAGTTAGTAGTTAGTAGTTAGTAGTTAGTAGTTAGTAGTCAGTAGTTAGTAGTTAGTAGTTGGTAGTTAGTAGTTAGTAGTCAGTAGTTAGTAGTTAGTATGTAGTAGTTAATAGTTAGTAGTTAGCAGTTAGTAGTTAGTAGTTAGTAGTTAGTAGCTATTAGTTAGTAGTTAGTAGTTAGTAGTTAGTAGTAAGTAGTTAGTAGTTAGTAGTCAGTAGTTAGTAGTTAGCAGTTAGTAGTTAGTAGTCTGTAGTGAGTAGTTAGTAGTTAGTAGTCAGTAGTTAGTAGTTAGTAGTTGGTAGTTAGTAGTTAGTAGTCAGTAGTTAGAAGTTAGTAGTTAGTAGTTAGTAGTCAGTAGTTAGTATTTAGTAGTTAGTAGTTAGTATTTAGTATGTAGTAGTTAATAGTTAGTAGTTAGCAGTTAGTAGTTCGTAGTTAGTAGTTAGTAGTTAGTAGTTATTAGTTAGTAGTTAGTAGTTAGTAGTTAGTAGTTAGTAGTAAGTAGTTAGTAGTTAGTAGTCAGTAGTTAGTAGTTAGCAGTTAGTAGTTAGTAGTCAGTAGTTAGTAGTTAGTAGTTGGTAGTTAGTAGTTAGTAGTCAGTAGTTAGTATTTAGTAGTTATTAGTTAGTAGTTAGTAGTTAGTAGTTAGTAGTTAGTAGTCAGTAGTTAGTAGTTAGTAGTTGGTAGTTAGTAGTTAGTAGTCAGTAGTTAGTAGTTAGTAGTTAGTAGTCAGTAGTTAGTATTTAGTAGTTAGTAGTTAGTATGTAGTAGTTAATAGTTAGTAGTTAGCAGTTAGTAGTTAGTGGTTAGTATTTAGTAGTTAGTAGTTAGTAGTTAGTGGTTATTAGTTAGTAGTTAGTATTTAGTAGTTATTAGTTAGTAGTTAGTAGTTAGTAGTTAGTAGTTAGTAGTTAGTAGTTAGTAGTTAGTAGTTAGTAGTCAGTAGTTAGTAGTTAGTAGTTGGTAGTTAGTAGTTAGTAGTCAGTAGTTAGTAGTTAAGGAGTTAGTAGTTAGTATGTAGTAGTTAATAGTTAGTAGTTAGCAGTTAGTAGTTAGTAGTTAGTAGTTAGTAGTTAGTAGTTATTAGTTAGTAGTTAGTAGTTAGTAGTTAGTAGTAAGTAGTTAGTAGTTAGTAGTCAGTAGTTAGTAGTTAGCAGTTAGTAGTTAGTAGTCAGTAGTTAGTAGTTAGTAGTTGGTAGTAAGTAGTTAGTAGTCAGTAGTGAATAGTAGTTAGTAGTTAGCAGTTAGTAGTTAGTAGTTAGTAGTTAGTAGTTAGTAGTTAGTAGTTATTAGTTAGTAGTTAGTAGTTAGTAGTTAGTAGTAAGTAGTTAGTAGTTAGCAGTTAGTAGTTAGTAGTCAGTAGTTAGTAGTTAGTAGTTGGTAGTAAGTAGTTAGTAGTCAGTAGTGAATAGTAGTTAGTAGTTAGCAGTTAGTAGTTAGTAGTTAGTAGTTAGTAGTTAGTAGTTAGTAGTAAGTAGTTAGTAGTTAGTAGTCAGTAGTTAGTAGTTAGTAGTTAGTATTTAGTCGTCAGTAGTTAGTAGTTAGCAGTTAGTAGTTAGTAGTCAGTAGTTGGTAGTTAGTAGTTGGTAGTTAGTAGTTAGTAGTCAGTAGTTAGTAGTTAGTCGTTAGTAGTTAGTAGTCAGTAGTTAGTAGTTAGTAGTTAGTATTTAGTAGTCAGTAGTTAGTAGTTAGCAGTTAGTAGTTAGTAGTCAGTAGTTAGTAGTTAGTAGTTGGTAGTTAGTAGTTAGTAGTCAGTAGTTAGTAGTTAGTAGTTAGTAGTTAGTAGTCAGTAGTTAGTATTTAGTAGTTAGTAGTTAGTAATTAGTATGTAGTAGTTAATAGTTAGTAGTTAGTAGTTAGAAGATAGTAGTAAGTAGTTAGTAGTTAGTAGTCAGTAGTTAGTAGTTAGCAGTTAGTAGTTAGCAGTCAGTAGTTAGTAGTTAGTAGTTGGTAGTTAGTAGTTAATAGTCAGTAGTTAGTATTTGGTAGTTATTAGTTAGTATTTAGTAGTCAGTAGTTAGTAGTTAGCAGTTAGTAGGTAGTAGTCAGTAGTTAGTAGTTAGTAGTTGGTAGTTAGTAGCTGGTAGTCAGTAGTTAGTAGTTAGTAGTTAGTAGTTAGTAGTCAGTAGTTAGTATTTAGTAGTTAGTAATTAGTAGTTAGTATGTAGTAGTTAATAGTTAGTAGTTAGCAGTTAGTAAGTATTGGTTAGTATTTAGTAGTTAGTAGTTAGTAGTTAGTAGTTATTAGTCAGTAGTTAGTGGTTAGTAGTTAGTAGTAAGTAGTTAGTAGTTAGCAGTCAGTAGTTAGTATTTAGTAGTTAGTAGTTTGTAGTTAGTAGTTAGTAGTCAGTAGTTAGTAGTTAGTAGTTGGTAGTTAGTAGTTAGTAGTCAGTATTTAGTAGTTAGTCGTTAGTAGTTAGTAGTCAGTAGGTAGTAGTTAGTAGTTAGTATTTAGTAGTCAGTAGTTAGTAGTTAGCAGTTAGTAGTTAGTAGTCAGTAGTTAGTAGTTAGTAGTTGGTAGTTAGTAGTTAGTAGTCAGTAGTTAGTAGTTAGTAGTTAGTAGTTAGTAGTCAGTAGTTAGTATTTAGTAGTTAGTAGTTAGTAGTTAGAAGATAGTAGTAAGTAGTTAGTAGTTAGTAGTCAGTAGTTAGTAGTTAGCAGTTAGTAGTTAGTAGTCAGTAGTTAGTAGTTAGTATTTGGTAGTTAGTAGTTAATAGTCAGTAGTTAGTAGTTAGTAGTTATTAGTTAGTATTTAGTAGTCAGTAGTTGGTATTTAGCAGTTAGTAGGTAGTAGTCAGTAGTTAGTAGTTAGTAGTTGGTAGTTAATAGCTGGTAGTCAGTAGTTAGTAGTTAGTAGTTAGTAGTCAGTAGTTAGTATTTAGTAGTTAGTAATTAGTAGTTAGTATGTAGTAGTTAATAGTTAGTAGTCAGCAGTTAGTAAGTATTGGTTAGTATTTAGTAGTTAGTAGTTATTAGTTATTAGTCAGTAGTTAGTGGTTAGTAGTTAGTAGTAAGTAGTTAGTAGTTATCAGTCAGTATTTAGTAGTTAGCAGTTAGTAGTTAGTAGTCAGTAGTTAGTATTTAGTAGTTATTGGTTAGTAGTTAGTAGTTAGTAGTTAGCAGTTAGTAGTCAGTAGTTAGTAGTTAGTAGTTGGTAGTTAGTAGTTAGTAGTCAGTAGTTATTAGTTAGTAGTTAGTAGTTAGTAGTTAGTATTCAGTAGTTAGTATTTAGTAGTTAGTAGTTAGTAGTTAGTATGTAGTAGTTAAAGGTTAGTAGTTAGCAGTTAGTAGTTAGTAGTTAGTAGTTAGTAGTTAGTAGTTAGTAGTTAGTAGTTAGTAGTAATTAGTTAGTAGTTAGTAGTTAGTAGTTAGTAGTAAGTAGTTAGTAGTTAGTAGTCAGTAGTTAGTAGTTAGCAGTTAGTAGTTAGTAGTCAGTAGTTAGTAGTTAGTAGTTGGTAGTTAGTAGTTAGTAGTCAGTAGTTAGTAGTTAGTAGTTAGTAGTTAGTATTTAGTCGTCAGTAGTTAGTAGTTAGCAGTTAGTAGTTAGTAGTCAGTAGTTAGTAGTTAGTAGTTGGTAGTTAGTAGTTAGTAGTTAGTAGTTAGTGGTCAGTAGTTAGTATTTAGTAGTTAGTAGTTAGTAGTTAGTATGTAGTAGTTAATAGTTAGTAGTTAGCAGTTAGTAGTTAGTGGTTAGTATTTAGTAGTTAGTAGTTAGTAGTTAGTAGTTAGTAGTTATTAGTTAGTAGTTAGTAGTTAGTAGTAAGTAGTTAGTAGTTAGTAGTCAGTAGTTAGTAGTTAGCAGTTAGTAGTTAGTAGTCAGTAGTTAGTATTTAGTAGTTATTAGTTATTAGTTAGTAGTTAGTAGTTAGTAGTTAGTAGTTAGCAGTTAGTAGTTAGTACTTAGTAGTTAGTAGTTAGTAGTCAGTAGTTAGTAGTTAGTTGTTGGTAGTTAGTAGTTAGTAGTTAGTAGTTAGTGGTCAGTAGTTAGTATTCAGTAGTTAGTAGTTAGTAATTAGTATGTAGTAATTAATAGTTAGTAGTTAGCAGTTAGTAGTTAGTGGTTAGTATTTAGTAGTTAGTAGTTAGTAGTTAGTAGTTAGTAGTTATTAGTTAGTAGTTAGTAGTTAGTAGTAAGTAGTTAGTAGTTAGTAGTCAGTAGTTAGTAGTTAGCAGTTAGTAGTTAGTAGTCAGTAGTTAGTATTTAGTAGTTATTAGTTATTAGTTAGTAGTTAGTAGTTAGTAGTTAGTACTTAGCAGTTAGTAGTTAGTAGTTAGTAGTTAGTAGTTAGTAGTCAGTAGTTAGTAGTTAGTAGTTGGTAGTTAGTAGTTAGTAGTCAGTATGTAGTAGTTAATAGTTAGTAGTTAGCAGTTAGTAGTTAGTAGTTAGTAGTTAGTAGTCAGTAGTTAGTAGTTAGTAGTTAGTAGTTAGTAGTTAGTAGTTAGTAGTTAGTAGTCAGTAGTTAGTAGTTAGTAGTTGGTAGTTAGTAGTTAGTAGTCAGTATGTAGTAGTTAATAGTTAGTAGTTAGCAGTTAGTAGTTAGTAGTTAGTAGTTAGTAGTCAGTAGTTAGTATTTAGTAGTTATTAGTTATTAGTTAGTAGTTAGTAGTTAGTAGTCAGTAGTTAGTAGTTAGCAGTTAGTAGTTAGTAGTTAGTATTTAGTAGTTAGTAGTTAGTAGTCAGTAGTTAGTAGTTAGTAGTTGGTAGTTAGTAGTTAGTAGTCAGTATGTAGTAGTTAATAGTAAGTAGTTAGCAGTTAGTAGTTAGTAGTTAGTAGTTAGTAGTCAGTAGTTAGTAGTTAGTAGTTAGTAGTTAGTAGTTAGTAGTTAGTAGTCAGTAGTTAGTAGTTAGTAGTTGGTAGTTAGTAGTTAGTAGTCAGTATGTAGTAGTTAATAGTTAGTAGTTAGCAGTTAGTAGTTAGTAGTTAGTAGTTAGTAGTCAGTAGTTAGTAGTTAGTAGTTAGTAGTTAGTAGTTAGTAGTCAGTAGTTAGTAGTTAGTAGTTAGTAGTCAAAAGTTAGTAGTTAGTAGTTAGTAGTTAGTAGTTAGTAGTTAGTAGTTAGTAGTTAGTAGTTAGTAGTTAGTAGTTAGTAGTCAGTAGTTAGTAGTTAGTAGTTGGTAGTTAGTAGTTAGTAGTCAGTATGTAGTAGTTAATAGTTAGTAGTTAGTAGTCAGTATTTAGTATTTAGTAGTTAGTAGTTAGTAGTTAGTAGTTAGTAGTTAGTAGTCAGTAGTTAGTAGTTGGTAGTTAGTAGTTAGTAGTCAGTGTGTAGTAGTTAATAGTTAGCAGTTAGCAGTTAGTAGTTAGTAGTTAGTAGTTAGTAGTCAGTAGTTAGTAGTTAGTAGTTAGTAGTTAGTATTTAGTCGTCTGTAGTTAGTAGTTAGCAGTTAGTAGTTAGTAGTCAGTAGTTAGTAGTTAGTAGTTGGTAGTTAGTAGTTAGTAGTCAGTAGTTAGTAGTTAGTAGTTAGTAGTCAGTAGTTAGTATTTAGTAGTTAGTAGTTAGTAGTTAGTAGTTAGTAGTAAGTAGTTAGTAGTTGGTAGTTAGTAGTTAGTAGTCAGTGTGTAGTAGTTAATAGTTAGCAGTTAGCAGTTAGTAGTTAGTAGTTAGTAGTCAGTAGTTAGTAGTTAGTAGTTAGTAGTTAGTATTTAGTCGTCTGTAGTTAGTAGTTAGCAGTTAGTAGTTAGTAGTCAGTAGTTAGCAGTTAGTAGTTAGTGGTTAGTATTTAGTAGTTAGTAGTTAGTAGTTAGTAGTTATTAGTTAGTAGTTAGTAGTTAGTAGTAAGTAGTTAGTAGTTAGTAGTCAGTTGTTAGTAGTTAGCAGTTAGTAGTTAGTAGTCAGTAGTTAGTATTTAGTAGTTATTAGTTATTAGTTAGTAGTTAGTAGTTAGTAGTCAGTAGTTAGTAGTTAGCAGTTAGTAGTTAGTAGTCAGTATTTAGTATTTAGTAGTTAGTAGTTAGTAGTTAGTAGTTAGTAGTTAGTAGTAAGTAGTTAGTAGTTAGTAGTTAGTAGTTAGTAGTTAGTAGTCAGTAGTTAGTAGTTAGTAGTTGGTAGTTAGTAGTTAGTAGTCAGTATGTAGTAGTTAATAGTTGTTAGTTGTTAGCAGTTAGTAGTTAGTAGTTAGTAGTTAGTAGTCAGTAGTTAGTAGTTAGTAGTTAGTAGTTAGTAGTCAGTAGTTAGTAGTTAGTAGTCAGTAGTCAGTAGTTAGTAGTTAGTAGTTAATAGTTAGTAGTTAGTAGTTAGTAGTCAGTAATTAGTAGTTAGTAGTTGGTAGTTAGTAGTTAGTAGTCAGTATGTAGTAGTTAGTAGTTAGTAGTTAGTATTTAGTCGTCTGTAGTTAGTAGTTAGCAGTTAGTAGTTAGTAGTCAGTAGTTAGCAGTTAGTAGTTGTTGGTTAGTATTTAGTAGTTAGTAGTTAGTAGTTAGTAGTTATTAGTTAGTAGTTAGTAGTAAGTAAATAGTAGTTAGTAGTCAGTAGTTAGTAGTTAGCAGTTAGTAGTTAGTAGTCAGTAGTTAGTATTTAGTAGTTATTAGTTATTAGTTAGTAGTTAGTAGTTAGTAGTCAGTAGTTAGTAGTTAGCAGTTAGTAGTTAGTAGTCAGTATTTAGTATTTAGTAGTTAGTAGTTAGTAGTTAGTAGTTAGTAGTAAGTAGTTAGTAGTTAGTAGTTAGTAGTTAGTAGTCAGTAGTTAGTAGTTAGTAGTTGGTAGTTAGTAGTTAGTAGTCAGTATGTAGTAGTTAATAGTTGTTAGTTGTTAGCAGTTAGTAGTTAGTAGTTAGTAGTTAGTAGTCAGTAGTTAGTAGTTAGTAGTTAGTAGTTAGTAGTCAGTAGTTAGTAGTTAGTAGTTATTAGTCAGTAGTTAGTAGTTAGTAGTTAATAGTTAGTAGTTAGTAGTTAGTAGTCAGTAGTTAGTAGTTAGTTGTTGGTAGTTAGTAGTTAGTAGTCAGTATGTAGTAGTTAATAGTTAGTAGTTAGTAGTCAGTATTTAGTATTTAGTAGTTAGTAGTTAGTAGTTAGTAGTTAGTAGTTAGTAGTCAGTAGTTAGTAGTTAGTAGTTGGTAGTTAGTAGTTAGTAGTCAGTATGTAGTAGTTAATAGTTAGTAGTTAGCAGTTAGTAGTTAGTAGTTAGTAGCTAGTAGTCAGTAGTTAGTAGTTAGTAGTTAGTAGTGAGTAGTTAGTAGTTAGTAGTCAGTAGTTAGTAGTTAGTAGTTAGTAGTCAGTAGTCAGTAGTTAGTAGTTAGTAGTTAGTAGTTAGTAGTTAGTAGTTAGTAGTTAGTAGTTAGTAGTCAGTAGTTAGTAGTTAGTAGTTGGTAGTTATTAGTTAGTAGTCAGTATGTAGTAGTTAATAGTTAGTATTTAGCAGTTAGTAGTTAGTAGTTAGTAGTTAGTAGTTAGTAGTTAGTAGTTAGTAGTTAGTAGTTAGTAGTTAGTAGTTAGTAGTTAGTAGTTAGTAGTCAGTAGTTAGTAGTTAGTAGTTGGTAGTTATTAGTTAGTAGTCAGTATGTAGTAGTTAATAGTTAGTAGTTAGTAGTCAGTATTTAGTATTTAGTAGTTAGTAGTTAGTAGTTAGTAGTTAGTAGTTAGTAGTTAGTAGTTAGTAGTTAGTAGTTAGTAGTTAGTAGTTAGTAGTCAGTAGTTAGTATTTGGTAGTTAGTAGTTAGTAGTCAGTGTGTAGTAGTTAACAGTTAGCAGTTAGCAGTTAGTAGTTAGTAGTTAGTAGTTAGTAGTCAGTAGTTAGTAGTTAGTAGCTAGTAGTTAGTATTTAGTCGTCTGTAGTTAGTAGTTAGCAGTTAGTAGTTAGTAGTCAGTAGTTAGTAGTTAGTAGTTGGTAGTTAGTAGTTAGTAGTCAGTAGTTAGTAGTTAGTAGTTAGTAGTCAGTAGTTAGTATTTAGTAGTTAGTAGTTAGTAGTTAGTATGTAATAGTTAATAGTTAGTAGTTGGCAGTTAGTAGTTAGTGGTTAGTTTTTAGTAGTTAGTAGTTAGTAGTTATTAGTTAGTAGTTAGTAGTTAGTAGTAAGTAGTTAGTAGTTAGTAGTCAGTAGTTAGTAGTTAGCAGTTAGTAGTTAGTAGTCAGTAGTAAGTATTTAGTAGTTATTAGTTATTAGTTAGTAGTTAGTAGTTAGTAGTCAGTAGTTAGTAGTTAGCAGTTAGTAGTCAGTAGTTAGCAGTTAGTAGTTAGTAGTTAGTAGTTAGTAGTCAGTAGTTAGTAGTTAGTAGTTAGTAGTTAGTTTTTAGTCGTCTGTAGTTAGTAGTTAGCAGTTAGTAGTTAGTAGTCAGTAGTTAGTAGTTAGTAGTTGGTAGTTAGTAGTTAGTAGTCAGTAGTTAGTAGTTAGTAGTTAGTAGTCAGTAGTTAGGATTTAGTAGTTAGTAGTTAGTAGTTAGTATGTAATAGTTGTTAGTTAGTAGTTAGCAGTTAGTAGTTAGTGGTTAGTATTTAGTAGTTAGTAGTTAGTAGTTAGTAGTCAGTAGTCAGTAGTTAGTAGTTAGTAGTTAGTAGTTAGTAGTTAGTAGTTAGTAGTTAGTAGTTAGTAGTCAGTAGTTAGTAGTTAGTAGTTGGTAGTTATTAGTTAGTAGTCAGTATGTAGTAGTTAATAGTTAGTATTTAGCAGTTAGTAGTTAGTAGTTAGTAGTTAGTAGTTATAAGTTAGTAGTTAGTAGTTAGTAGTTAGTAGTTAGTAGTTAGTAGTTAGTAGTTAGTAGTTAGTAGTTAGTAGTTAGTAGTTAGTAGTCAGTAGTTAGTAGTTAGTAGTTGGTAGTTAGTAGTTAGTAGTCAGTATGTAGCAGTTAATAGTTAGTAGTTAGTAGTCAGTATTTAGTATTTAGTAGTTAGTAGTTAGTAGTTAGTAGTTAGTAGTTAGTAGTTAGTAGTTAGTAGTTAGTAGTTAGTAGTTAGTAGTCAGTAGTTAGTATTTGGTAGTTAGTAGTTAGTAGTCAGTGTGTAGTAGTTAATAGTTAGCAGTTAGCAGTTAGTAGTTAGTAGTTAGTAGTTAGTAGTTAGTAGTCAGTAGTTAGTAGTTAGTAGTTAGTAGTTAGTATTTAGTCGTCTGTAGTTAGTAGTTAGCAGTTAGTAGTTAGTAGTCAGTAGTTAGTAGTTAGTAGTTGGTAGTTAGTAGTTAGTAGTCAGTAGTTAGCAGTTAGTAGTTAGTAGTCAGTAGTTAGTATTTAGTAGTTAGTAGTTAGTAGTTAGTATGTAATAGTTAATAGTTAGTAGTTGGCAGTTAGTAGTTAGTGGTTAGTATTTAGTAGTTAGTAGTTAGTAGTTAGTAGTTATTAGTTAGTAGTTAGTAGTTAGTAGTAAGTAGTTAGTAGTTAGTAGTCAGTAGTTAGTAGTTAGCAGTTAGTAGTTAGTAGTCAGTAGTTAGTATTTAGTAGTTATTAGTTATTAGTTAGTAGTTAGTAGTTAGTAGTCAGTAGTTAGTAGTTAGCAGTTAGTAGTCAGTAGTTAGCAGTTAGTAGTTAGTAGTTAGTAGTTAGTAGTCAGTAGTTAGTAGTTAGTAGTTAGTAGTTAGTTTTTAGTCGTCTGTAGTTAGTAGTTAGCAGTTAGTAGTTAGTAGTCAGTAGTTAGTAGTTAGTAGTTGGTAGTTAGTAGTTAGTAGTCAGTAGTTAGTAGTTAGTAGTTAGTAGTCAGTAGTTAGGATTTAGTAGTTAGTAGTTAGTAGTTAGTGTGTAATGGTTAATAGTTAGTAGTTAGCAGTTAGTAGTTAGTGGTTAGTATTTAGTAGTTAGTAGTTAGTAGTTAGTAGTTATTAAATAGTAGTTAGTAGTTAGTATTAAGTAGTTAGTAGTTAGTAGTCAGTAGTTAGTAGTTAGCAGTTAGTAGTTAGTAGTCAGTAGTTAGTATTTAGTTGTTATTAGTTATTAGTTAGTAGTTAGTAGTTAGTAGTCAGTAGTTAGTAGATAGCAGTTAGTAGTTAGTAGTCAGTATTTAGTATTTAGTAGTTAGTAGTTAGTAGTTAGTAGTTAGTAGTTAGTAGTTAGTAGTTAGTAGTTAGTAGTCAGTAGTTAGTAGTTAGTAGCTGGTAGTTAGTAGTTAGCAGTCAGTATGTAGTAGTTAATAATTAGTAGTTAGCAGTTAGTAGTTAGTAGTTAGTAGTTAGTAGTTAGTAGTTAGTAGTCAGTAGTTAGTAGTTAGTAGTTGGTAGTTAGTAGTTAGTAGTCAGTATGTAGTAGTTAATAGTTAGTAGTTAGTAGTCAGTATTTAGTATTTAGTAGTTAGTAGTTAGTAGTTAGTAGTTAGTAGTTAGTAGTTAGTAGTTAGTAGTTAGTAGTTAGTAGTTAGTAGTCAGTAGTTAGTATTTGGTAGTTAGTAGTTAGTAGTCAGTGTGTAGTAGTTAATAGTTAGCAGTTAGCAGTTAGTAGTTAGTAGTTAGTAGTTAGTAGTCAGTAGTTAGTAGTTAGTAGTTAGTAGTTAGTATTTAGTCGTCTGTAGTTAGTAGTTAGCAGTTAGTAGTTAGTAGTCAGTAGTTAGTAGTTAGTAGTTGGTAGTTAGTAGTTAGTAGTCAGTAGTTAGCAGTTAGTAGTTAGTAGTCAGTAGTTAGTATTTAGTAGTTAGTAGTTAGTAGTTAGTATGTAATAGTTAATAGTTAGTAGTTGGCAGTTAGTAGTTAGTGGTTAGTATTTAGTAGTTAGTAGTTAGTAGTTATTAGTTAGTAGTTAGTAGTTAGTAGTAAGTAGTTAGTAGTTAGTAGTCAGTAGTTAGTAGTTAGCAGTTAGTAGTTAGTAGTCAGTAGTTAGTATTTAGTAGTTATTAGTTATTAGTTAGTAGTTAGTAGTTAGTAGTCAGTAGTTAGTAGTTAGCAGTTAGTAGTCAGTAGTTAGCAGTTAGTAGTTAGTAGTTAGTAGTTAGTAGTCAGTAGTTAGTAGTTAGTAGTTAGTAGTTAGTTTTTAGTCGTCTGTAGTTAGTAGTTAGCAGTTAGTAGTTAGTAGTCAGTAGTTAGTAGTTAGTAGTTGGTAGTTAGTAGTTAGTAGTCAGTAGTTAGTAGTTAGTAGTTAGTAGTCAGTAGTTAGGATTTAGTAGTTAGTAGTTAGTAGTTAGTGTGTAATGGTTAATAGTTAGTAGTTAGCAGTTAGTAGTTAGTGGTTAGTATTTAGTAGTTAGTAGTTAGTAGTTAGTAGTTATTAAATAGTAGTTAGTAGTTAGTATTAAGTAGTTAGTAGTTAGTAGTCAGTAGTTAGTAGTTAGCAGTTAGTAGTTAGTAGTCAGTAGTTAGTATTTAGTAGTTATTAGTTATTAGTTAGTAGTTAGTAGTTAGTAGTCAGTAGTTAGTAGATAGCAGTTAGTAGTTAGTAGTCAGTATTTAGTATTTAGTAGTTAGTAGTTAGTAGTTAGTAGTTAGTAGTTAGTAGTTAGTAGTTAGTAGTTAGTAGTTAGTAGTCAGTAGTTAGTAGTTAGTAGCTGGTAGTTAGTAGTTAGCAGTCAGTATGTAGTAGTTAATAATTAGTAGTTAGCAGTTAGTAGTTAGTAGTTAGTAGTTAGTAGTTAGTAGTCAGTAGTTAGTAGTTAGTAGTTAGTAGTTAGTAGTCAGTAGTTAGTAGTTAGTAGTTAGTAGTTAGTAGTTAGTAGTTAGTAGTTAGTAGTTAATAGTTAGTAGTTAGTAGTTAGTAGTTAGTAGTTAGTAGTCAGTAGTTAGTAGTTAGTAGTTGGTAGTTAGTAGTTAGTAGTCAGTATGTAGTAGTTAATAGTTAGTAGTTAGTAGTCAGTATTTAGCATTTAGTAGTTAGTAGTTAGTAGTTAGTAGTTAGTAGTTAGTAGTCAGTAGTTAGTAGTTAGTAGACAGTATGTAGTAGTTAATAGTTAGTAGTTTGCAGTTAGTAGTTAGTAGTTAGTAGTTAGTAGTCAGTAGTTAGTAGTTAGTAGGTAGTAGTTAGTAGTTAGTAGTCAGTAGTTAGTAGTTAGTAGTTAGTAGTCAGTAGTCAGTAGTTAGTAGTTAGTAGTTAGTAGTTAGTAGTTAGTACTTAGTAGTTAGTAGTTAGTAGTTAGTAGTCAGTAGTTAGTAGTTAGTAGTTGGTAGTTAATAGTTAGTAGTCAGTATGTAGTAGTTAATAGTTAGTATTTAGCAGTTAGTAGTTAGTAGTTAGTAGTTAGTAGTTATTAGTTAGTAGTTAGTAGTTAGTAGTTAGTAGTTAGTAGTTAGTAGTTAGTAGTCAGTAGTTAGTAGTTGGTAGTTAGTAGTTAGTAGTCAGTATGTAGTAGTTAATAGTTAGTAGTTAGTAGTCAGTATTTAGCATTTATTAGTTAGTAGTTAGTAGTTAGTAGTTAGTAGTTAGTAGTTAGTAGTTAGTAGTTAGTAGTTAGTAGTCAGTAGTTAGTAGTTAGTAGACAGTATGTAGTTGTTAATAGTTAGTAGTTAGCAGTTAGTAGTTAGTAGTTAATAGTTAGTAGTCAGTAGTTAGTAGTTAGTAGTTAGTAGTTAGTAGTTAGTAGTCAGTAGTTAGTAGTTAGTAGTTAGTAGTTAGTAGTCAGTAGTCAGTAGTTAGTAGTTAGTAGTTAGTAGTTAGTATTTAGTAGTTAGTAGTTAGTAGTTAGTAGTTAGTAGTCAGTAGTTAGTAGTTAGTAGTTGGTAGTTAATAGTTAGTAGTCAGTATGTAGTAGTTAATAGTTAGTATTTAGCAGTTAGTAGTTAGTAGTTTGTAGTTAGTAGTTATTAGTTAGTAGTTAGTAGTTAGTAGTTAGTAGTTAGTAGTTAGTAGTTAGTAGTCAGTAGTTAGTAGTTAGTAGTTAGTAGTCAGTAGTTAGTAGTTAGTAGTTAGTAGTTAGTAGTTAGTAGTTAGTAGTTAGTAGTTAGTAGTTAGTAGTTAGTAGTTAGTAGTTAGTAGTCAGTAGTTAGTAGTTAGTAGTTAGTAGTCAGTAGTTAGTATTTAGTATTTAGTAGTTAGTAGTTAGTAGTCAGTATGTAGTAGTTAATAGTTAGTAGTTAGCAGTTAGTAGTTAGTAGTTAGTAATTAGTAGTTAGTAGTTAGTAGTTAGTAGTTAGTAGTTAGTAGTTAGTAGTTAGTAGTCAGTAGTCAGTAGTTAGTAGTTAGTAGTTAGTAGTTAGTAGTTAGTACTTAGTAGTTAGTAGTTAGTAGTTAGTAGTCAGTAGTTAGTAGTTAGTAGTTAGTAGTTAGTAGTTAGTAGTCAGTAGTTAGTAGTTAGTAGTTAGTAGTCAGTAGTCAGTAGTTAGTAGTTAGTAGTTAGTAGTTAGTAGTTAGTACTTAGTAGTTAGTAGTTAGTAGTTAGTAGTCAGTAGTTAGTAGTTAGTAGTTGGTAGTTAATAGTTAGTAGTCAGTATGTAGTAGTTAATAGTTAGTAGTTAGCAGTTAGTAGTTAGTAGTTAGTAGTTAGTAGTCAGTAGTTAGTAGTTAGTAGTTAGTAGTTATTAGTTAGTAGTCAGTAGTTAGTAGTTAGTAGTTAGTAGTCAGTAGTCAGTAGTTAGTAGTTAGTAGTTAGTAGTTAGTAGTTAGTACTTAGTAGTTAGTAGTTAGTAGTTAGTAGTCAGTAGTTAGTAGTTAGTAGTTGGTAGTTAATAGTTAGTAGTCAGTATGTAGTAGTTAATAGTTAGTATTTAGCAGTTAGTAGTTAGTAGTTAGTAGTTAGTAGTTATTAGTTAGTAGTTAGTAGTTAGTAGTTAGTAGTTAGTAGTTAGTAGTTAGTAGTCAGTAGTTAGTAGTTAGTAGTTGGTAGTTAGTAGTTAGTAGTCAGTATGTAGTAGTTAATAGTTAGTAGTTAGTAGTCAGTATTTAGCATTTAGTAGTTAGTAGTTAGTAGTTAGTAGTTAGTAGTTAGTAGTTAGTAGTTAGTAGTTAGTAGTCAGTAGTTAGTAGTTAGTAGACAGTATGTAGTAGTTAATAGTTAGTAGTTAGCAGTTAGTAGTTAGTAGTTAGTAGTTAGTAGTCAGTAGTTAGTAGTTAGTAGTTAGTAGTTAGTAGTTAGTAGTCAGTAGTTAGTAGTTAGTAGCTAGTAGTCAGTAGTCAGTAGTTAGTAGTTAGTAGTTAGTAGTTAGTAGTTAGTAGTTAGTAGTTAGTAGTTAGTAGTTAGTAGTTAGTAGTCAGTAGTTAGTAGTTAGTAGTTGGTAGTTAATAGTTAGTAGTCAGTATGTAGTAGTTAATAGTTAGTATTTAGCAGTTAGTAGTTAGTAGTTAGTAGTTATTAGTTATTAGTTAGTAGTTAGTAGTTAGTAGTCAGTAGTTAGTAGTTAGTAGACAGTATGTAGTAGTTAATAGTTAGTAGTTAGCAGTTAGTAGTTAGTAGTTAGTAGTTAGTAGTCAGTAGTTAGTAGTTAGTAGTTAGTAGTTAGTAGTTAGTAGTCAGTAGTTAGTAGTTAGTAGCTAGTAGTCAGTAGTCAGTAGTTAGTAGTTAGTAGTTAGTAGTTAGTAGTTAGTAGTTAGTAGTTAGTAGTTAGTAGTTAGTAGTTAGTAGTCAGTAGTTAGTAGTTAGTAGTTGGTAGTTAATAGTTAGTAGTCAGTATGTAGTAGTTAATAGTTAGTATTTAGCAGTTAGTAGTTAGTAGTTAGTAGTTATTAGTTATTAGTTAGTAGTTAGTAGTTAGTAGTTAGTAGTTAGTAGTTAGTAGTTAGTAGTCAGTAGTTAGTAGTTAGTAGTTAGTAGTCAGTAGTTAGTAGTTAGTAGTTAGTAGTTAGTAGTTAGTAGTTAGTAGTTAGTAGTTAGTAGTTAGTAGTTAGTAGTTAGTAGTCAGTAGTTAGTAGTTAGTAGTTAGTAGTCAGTAGTTAGTATTTAGTATTTAGTAGTTAGTAGTTAGTAGTCAGTATGTAGTAGTTAATAGTTAGTAGTTAGCAGTTAGTAGTTAGTAGTTAGTAATTAGTAGTTAGTAGTTAGTAGTTAGTAGTTAGTAGTTATTAGTTAGTAGTTAGTAGTTAGTAGTTAGTAGTTATTAGTTAGCAGTTAGTAGTTAGTAGTTAGTAGTTAGTAGTTAGTAGTTAGTAGTTAGTAGTCAGTAGTTAATATTTAGTAGTTAGTAGTTAGTATGTAGTAGTTATTAGTTAGTAGTTAGTAGTTATTAGTTAGTAGTTAGCAGTTAGTAGTTAGTAGTTAGTAGTTATTAGTTAGTAGTTATTAGTTAGTAGTTAGTAGTTAGTAGTTAGTAGTTATTAGTTAGCAGTTAGTAGTTAGTAGTTATTAGTTAGCAGTTAGTAGTTAGTAGTTAGTAGTTAGTAGTTAGTAGTTAGTAGTCAGTAGTTAATATTTAGTAGTTAGTAGTTAGTAGTTAGTAGTTATTAGTTAGTAGTTAGTAGTTATTAGTTAGTAGTTAGCAGTTAGTAGTTAGTAGTTAGTAGTTATTAGTTAGTAGTTATTAGTTAGTAGTTAGTAGTTAGTAGTTAGTAGTTATTAGTTAGCAGTTAGTAGTTAGTAGTTAGTAGTTAGTAGTTAGTAGTTAGTAGTTAGTAGTCAGTAGTTAATATTTAGTAGTTAGTAGTTAGTATGTAGTAGTTAGTAGTTAGTAGTTAGCAGTTAGTAATTAGTGGTTAGTATTTAGTAGTTAGTAGTTAGTAGTTAGTAGTTAGCAGTTAGTAATTAGTGGTTAGTATTTAGTAGTTAGTAGTTAGTAGTTAGTAGTTAGTAGTTAGTAGTTAGTAGTTAGTAGTTAGTAGTTAGTAGTCAGTAGTTGGTAGTTAGTAGTTAGTAGTCAGTAGTTAGTATTTAGTATTTAGTAGTTAGTAGTTAGTAGTCAGTATGTAGTAGTTAATAGTTAGTAGTTAGCAGTTAGTAGTTAGTAGTTAGTAATTAGTAGTTAGTAGTTAGTAGTTAGTAGTTAGTAGTTAGTAGTTAGTAGTTAGTAGTTAGCAGTTAGTAGTTAGTAGTTAGTAGTTATTAGTTAGTAGTTATTAGTTAGTAGTTAGTAGTTAGTAGTTAGTAGTTATTAGTTAGCAGTTATTAGTTAGTAGTTATTAGTTAGTAGTTAGTAGTTAGTAGTTAGTAGTTATTAGTTAGCAGTTAGTAGTTAGTAGTTAGTAGTTAGTAGTTAGTAGTTAGTAGTTAGTAGTCAGTAGTTAATATTTAGTAGTTAGTAGTTAGTATGTAGTAGTTAGTAGTTAGTAGTTAGCAGTTAGTAATTAGTGGTTAGTATTTAGTAGTTAGTAGTTAGTAGTTAGTAGTTAGCAGTTAGTAATTAGTGGTTAGTATTTAGTAGTTAGTAGTTAGTAGTTAGTAGTTAGTAGTTAGTAGTTAGTAGTTAGTAGTTAGTAGTTAGTAGTCAGTAGTTGGTAGTTAGTAGTTAGTAGTCAGTAGTTAGTATTTAGTATTTAGTAGTTAGTAGTTAGTAGTCAGTATGTAGTAGTTAATAGTTAGTAGTTAGCAGTTAGTAGTTAGTAGTTAGTAATTAGTAGTTAGTAGTTAGTAGTTAGTAGTTAGTAGTTAGTAGTTAGTAGTTAGTAGTTAGCAGTTAGTAGTTAGTAGTTAGTAGTTATTAGTTAGTAGTTATTAGTTAGTAGTTAGTAGTTAGTAGTTAGTAGTTATTAGTTAGCAGTTAGTAGTTAGTAGTTAGTAGTTAGTAGTTAGTAGTTAGTAGTTAGTAGTTAGTAGTTAGTAGTTAGTAGTTAGTAGTCAGTAGTTAGTAGTTAGTAGTTAGTAGTCAGTAGTTAGTATTTAGTATTTAGTAGTTAGTAGTTAGTAGTCAGTATGTAGTAGTTAATAGTTAGTAGTTAGCAGTTAGTAGTTAGTAGTTAGTAATTAGTAGTTAGTAGTTGGTAGTTAGTAGTTAGTAGTTAGTAGTTAGCAGTTAGTAGTTAGTAGTTAGTAGTTATTAGTTAGTAGTTATTAGTTAGTAGTTAGTAGTTAGTAGTTAGTAGTTATTAGTTAGCAGTTAGTAGTTAGTAGTTAGTAGTTAGTAGTTAGTAGTTAGTAGTCAGTAGTTAATATTTAGTAGTTAGTAGTTAGTATGTAGTAGTTAGTAGTTAGTAGTTAGCAGTTAGTAATTAGTGGTTAGTATTTAGTAGTTAGTAGTTAGTAGTTAGTAGTTAGCAGTTAGTAATTAGTGGTTAGTATTTAGTAGTTAGTAGTTAGTAGTTAGTAGCTAGTAGTAAGTAGTTAGTAGTTAGTAGTCAGTAGTTAGTAGTTAGCAGTTAGTAGTTAGTAGTCAGTAGTTAGTATTTAGTAGTTATTAGTTATTAGTTAGTAGTTAGTAGTTAGTAGTCAGTAGTTAGTAGTTAGCAGTTAGTAGTCAGTAGTTAGCAGTTAGTAGTTAGTAGTTAGTAGTTAGTAGTCAGTAGTTAGTAGTTAGTAGTTAGTAGTTAGTTTTTAGTCGTCTGTAGTTAGTAGTTAGCAGTTAGTAGTTAGTAGTCAGTAGTTAGTAGTTAGTAGTTGGTAGTTAGTAGTTAGTAGTCAGTAGTTAGTAGTTAGTAGTTAGTAGTCAGTAGTTAGGATTTAGTAGTTAGTAGTTAGTAGTTAGTATGTAATAGTTAATAGTTAGTAGTTAGCAGTTAGTAGTTAGTGGTTAGTATTTAGTAGTTAGTAGTTAGTAGTTAGTAGTTATTAAATAGTAGTTAGTAGTTAGTAGTAAGTAGTTAGTAGTTAGTAGTCAGTAGTTAGTAGTTAGTAGTTAGCAGTTAGTAGTTAGTAGTCAGTAGTTAGTATTTAGTAGTTATTAGTTATTAGTTAGTAGTTAGTAGTTAGTAGTCAGTAGTTAGTAGTTAGCAGTTAGTAGTTAGTAGTCAGTATTTAGTATTTAGTAGTTAGTAGTTAGTAGTTAGTAGTAAGTAGTTAGTAGTTAGTAGTTAGTAGTTAGTAGTCAGTAGTTAGTAGATAGTAGTTGGTAGTTAGTAGTTAGTAGTCAGTTTGTAGTAGTTAATAGTTAGTAGTTAGTAGCTAGTAGTCAGTAGTCAGTAGTTAGTAGTTAGTAGTTAGTAGTTAGTAGTTAGTAGTTAGTAGTCAGTAGTTAGTAGTTAGTAGTTAGTAGTCAGTAGTTAGTAGTTAGTAGTTGGTAGTTAATAGTTAGTAGTCAGTATGTAGTAGTTAATAGTTAGTATTTAGCAGTTAGTAGTTAGTAGTTAGTAGTTAGTAGTTATTAGTTAGTAGTTAGTAGTTAGTAGTTAGTAGTTAGTAGTTAGTAGTTAGTAGTCAGTAGTTAGTAGTTAGTAGTTAGTAGTCAGTAGTTAGTAGTTAGTAGTTAGTAGTTAGTAGTTAGTAGTTAGTAGTTAGTAGTTAGTAGTTAGTAGTTAGTAGTTAGTAGTCAGTAGTTAGTAGTTAGTAGTTAGTAGTCAGTAGTTAGTATTTAGTATTTAGTAGTTAGTAGTTAGTAGTCAGTATGTAGTAGTTAATAGTTAGTAGTTAGCAGTTAGTAGTTAGTAGTTAGTAATTAGTAGTTAGTAGTTAGTAGTTAGTAGTTAGTAGTTATTAGTTAGTAGTTAGTAGTTAGTAGTTAGTAGTTATTAGTTAGCAGTTAGTAGTTAGTAGTTAGTAGTTAGTAGTTAGTAGTTAGTAGTTAGTAGTCAGTAGTTAATATTTAGTAGTTAGTAGTTAGTATGTAGTAGTTATTAGTTAGTAGTTAGTAGTTATTAGTTAGTAGTTAGCAGTTAGTAGTTAGTAGTTAGTAGTTATTAGTTAGTAGTTATTAGTTAGTAGTTAGTAGTTAGTAGTTAGTAGTTATTAGTTAGCAGTTAGTAGTTAGTAGTTATTAGTTAGCAGTTAGTAGTTAGTAGTTAGTAGTTAGTAGTTAGTAGTTAGTAGTCAGTAGTTAATATTTAGTAGTTAGTAGTTAGTAGTTAGTAGTTATTAGTTAGTAGTTAGTAGTTATTAGTTAGTAGTTAGCAGTTAGTAGTTAGTAGTTAGTAGTTATTAGTTAGTAGTTATTAGTTAGTAGTTAGTAGTTAGTAGTTAGTAGTTATTAGTTAGCAGTTAGTAGTTAGTAGTTAGTAGTTAGTAGTTAGTAGTTAGTAGTTAGTAGTCAGTAGTTAATATTTAGTAGTTAGTAGTTAGTATGTAGTAGTTAGTAGTTAGTAGTTAGCAGTTAGTAATTAGTGGTTAGTATTTAGTAGTTAGTAGTTAGTAGTTAGTAGTTAGCAGTTAGTAATTAGTGGTTAGTATTTAGTAGTTAGTAGTTAGTAGTTAGTAGTTAGTAGTTAGTAGTTAGTAGTTAGTAGTTAGTAGTTAGTAGTCAGTAGTTGGTAGTTAGTAGTTAGTAGTCAGTAGTTAGTATTTAGTATTTAGTAGTTAGTAGTTAGTAGTCAGTATGTAGTAGTTAATAGTTAGTAGTTAGCAGTTAGTAGTTAGTAGTTAGTAATTAGTAGTTAGTAGTTAGTAGTTAGTAGTTAGTAGTTAGTAGTTAGTAGTTAGTAGTTAGCAGTTAGTAGTTAGTAGTTAGTAGTTATTAGTTAGTAGTTATTAGTTAGTAGTTAGTAGTTAGTAGTTAGTAGTTATTAGTTAGCAGTTATTAGTTAGTAGTTATTAGTTAGTAGTTAGTAGTTAGTAGTTAGTAGTTATTAGTTAGCAGTTAGTAGTTAGTAGTTAGTAGTTAGTAGTTAGTAGTTAGTAGTTAGTAGTCAGTAGTTAATATTTAGTAGTTAGTAGTTAGTATGTAGTAGTTAGTAGTTAGTAGTTAGCAGTTAGTAATTAGTGGTTAGTATTTAGTAGTTAGTAGTTAGTAGTTAGTAGTTAGCAGTTAGTAATTAGTGGTTAGTATTTAGTAGTTAGTAGTTAGTAGTTAGTAGTTAGTAGTTAGTAGTTAGTAGTTAGTAGTTAGTAGTTAGTAGTCAGTAGTTGGTAGTTAGTAGTTAGTAGTCAGTAGTTAGTATTTAGTATTTAGTAGTTAGTAGTTAGTAGTCAGTATGTAGTAGTTAATAGTTAGTAGTTAGCAGTTAGTAGTTAGTAGTTAGTAATTAAGAGTTAGTAGTTAGTAGTTAGTAGTTAGTAGTTAGTAGTTAGTAGTTAGTAGTTAGCAGTTAGTAGTTAGTAGTTAGTAGTTATTAGTTAGTAGTTATTAGTTAGTAGTTAGTAGTTAGTAGTTAGTAGTTATTAGTTAGCAGTTAGTAGTTAGTAGTTAGTAGTTAGTAGTTAGTAGTTAGTAGTTAGTAGTTAGTAGTTAGTAGTTAGTAGTTAGTAGTCAGTAGTTAGTAGTTAGTAGTTAGTAGTCAGTAGTTAGTATTTAGTATTTAGTAGTTAGTAGTTAGTAGTCAGTATGTAGTAGTTAATAGTTAGTAGTTAGCAGTTAGTAGTTAGTAGTTAGTAATTAGTAGTTAGTAGTTAGTAGTTAGTAGTTAGTAGTTAGTAGTTAGCAGTTAGTAGTTAGTAGTTAGTAGTTATTAGTTAGTAGTTATTAGTTAGTAGTTAGTAGTTAGTAGTTAGTAGTTATTAGTTAGCAGTTAGTAGTTAGTAGTTAGTAGTTAGTAGTTAGTAGTTAGTAGTCAGTAGTTAATATTTAGTAGTTAGTAGTTAGTATGTAGTAGTTAGTAGTTAGTAGTTAGCAGTTAGTAATTAGTGGTTAGTATTTAGTAGTTAGTAGTTAGTAGTTAGTAGTTAGCAGTTAGTAATTAGTGGTTAGTATTTAGTAGTTAGTAGTTAGTAGTTAGTAGCTAGTAGTAAGTAGTTAGTAGTTAGTAGTCAGTAGTTAGTAGTTAGCAGTTAGTAGTTAGTAGTCAGTAGTTAGTATTTAGTAGTTATTAGTTATTAGTTAGTAGTTAGTAGTTAGTAGTCAGTAGTTAGTAGTTAGCAGTTAGTAGTCAGTAGTTAGCAGTTAGTAGTTAGTAGTTAGTAGTTAGTAGTCAGTAGTTAGTAGTTAGTAGTTAGTAGTTAGTTTTTAGTCGTCTGTAGTTAGTAGTTAGCAGTTAGTAGTTAGTAGTCAGTAGTTAGTAGTTAGTAGTTGGTAGTTAGTAGTTAGTAGTCAGTAGTTAGTAGTTAGTAGTTAGTAGTCAGTAGTTAGGATTTAGTAGTTAGTAGTTAGTAGTTAGTATGTAATAGTTAATAGTTAGTAGTTAGCAGTTAGTAGTTAGTGGTTAGTATTTAGTAGTTAGTAGTTAGTAGTTAGTAGTTATTAAATAGTAGTTAGTAGTTAGTAGTAAGTAGTTAGTAGTTAGTAGTCAGTAGTTAGTAGTTAGTAGTTAGCAGTTAGTAGTTAGTAGTCAGTAGTTAGTATTTAGTAGTTATTAGTTATTAGTTAGTAGTTAGTAGTTAGTAGTCAGTAGTTAGTAGTTAGCAGTTAGTAGTTAGTAGTCAGTATTTAGTATTTAGTAGTTAGTAGTTAGTAGTTAGTAGTAAGTAGTTAGTAGTTAGTAGTTAGTAGTTAGTAGTCAGTAGTTAGTAGATAGTAGTTGGTAGTTAGTAGTTAGTAGTCAGTTTGTAGTAGTTAATAGTTAGTAGTTAGCAGTTAGTAGTTAGTAGTTAGTAGTTAGTAGTCAGTAGTTAGTAGTTAGTAGTTAGTAGTTAGTAGTCAGTAGTTAGTAGTTAGTAGTTAGTAGTCAGTAGTTAGTAGTTAGTAGTTAGTAGTTAGAAGTTAGTAGTTAGTAGTTAGTAGTTAGTAGTTAATAGTTAGTAGTTAGTAGTTAGTAGTTAGTAGTTAGTAGTCAGTAGTTAGTAGTTAGTAGTTGGTAGTTAGTAGTTAGTAGTCAGTATATAGTAGTTAATAGTTAGTAGTTAGTAGTCAGTATTTAGCATTTAGTAGTTAGTAGTTAGTAGTTAGTAGTTAGTAGTTAGTAGTTAGTAGTCAGTAGTTAGTAGTTAGTAGACAGTATGTAGTAGTTAATAGTTAGTAGTTAGCAGTTAGTAGTTAGTAGTTAGTAGTTAGTAGTCAGTAGTTAGTAGTTAGTAGTTAGTAGTTAGTAGTTAGTAGTCAGTAGTTAGTAGTTAGTAGTTAGTAGTCAGTAGTCAGTAGTTAGTAGTTAGTAGTTAGTAGTTAGTAGTTATTAGTTAGTAGTTAGTAGTTAGTAGTTAGTAGTCAGTAGTTAGTAGTTAGTAGTTGGTAGTTAATAGTTAGTAGTCAGCATGTAGTAGTTAATAGTTAGTATTTAGCAGTTAGTAGTTAGTAATTAGTAGTTAGTAGTTATTAGTTAGTAGTTAGTAGTTAGTAGTTAGTAGTTAGTAGTCAGTAGTTAGTAGTTAGTAGTTGGTAGTTAGTAGTTAGTAGTCAGTATGTAGTAGTTAATAGTTAGTAGTTAGTAGTCGGTATTTAGCATTTAGTAGTTAGTAGTTAGTAGTTAGTAGTTAGTAGTTAGTAGTTAGTAGTCAGTAGTTAGTAGTTAGTAGACAATATGTAGTAGTTAATAGTTAGTAGTTAGCAGTTAGTAGTTAGTAGTTAGTAGTTAGTAGTCAGTAGTTAGTAGTTAGTAGTTAGTAGTTAGTAGTTAGAAGTCAGTAGTTAGTAGTTAGTAGTTAGTAGTCAGTAGTCAGTAGTCAGTAGTTAGTAGTTAGTAGTTAGTAGTTAGTAGTTAGTAGTTAGTAGTTAGTAGTTAGTAGTTAGTAGTCAGTAGTTAGTAGTTAGTAGTTGGTAGTTAATAGTTAGTAGTCAGTATGTAGTAGTTAATAGTTAGTATTTAGCAGTTAGTAGTTAGTAGTTAGTAGTTAGTAGTTATTAGTTAGTAGTTAGTAGTTAGTAGTTAGTAGTTAGTAGTTAGTAGTTAGTAGTTAGTAGTTAGTAGTCAGTAGTTAGTAGTTAGTAGTTAGTAGTCAGTAGTTAGTAGTTAGTAGTTAGTAGTTAGTAGTTAGTAGTTAGTAGTTAGTAGTTAGTAGTTAGTAGTTAGTAGTTAGTAGTCAGTAGTTAGTAGTTAGTAGTTGGTAGTTAATAGTTAGTAGTCAGTATGTAGTAGTTAATAGTTAGTATTTAGCAGTTAGTAGTTAGTAGTTAGTAGTTAGTAGTTATTAGTTAGTAGTTAGTAGTTAGTAGTTAGTAGTTAGTAGTTAGTAGTTAGTAGTTATTAGTTAGTAGTCAGTAGTTAGTAGTTAGTAGTTAGTAGTCAGTAGTTAGTAGTTAGTAGTTAGTAGTTAGTAGTTAGTAGTTAGTAGTTAGTAGTTAGTAGTTAGTAGTTAGTAGTTAGTAGTTAGTAGTTAGTAGTTAGTAGTTAGTAGTCAGTATTTAGTAGTTAGTAGTTAGTAGTCAGTAGTTAGTATTTAGTATTTAGTAGTTAGTAGTTAGTAGTCAGTATGTAGTAGTTAATAGTTAGTAGTTAGCAGTTAGTAGTTAGTAGTTAGTAATTAGTAGTTAGTAGTTAGTAGTTAGTAGTTAGCAGTTAGTAGTTAGTAGTTAGTAGTTATTAGTTAGTAGTTATTAGTTAGTAGTTAGTAGTTAGTAGTTAGTAGTTATTAGTTAGCAGTTAGTAGTTAGTAGTTAGTAGTTAGTAGTTAGTAGTTAGTAGTCAGTAGTTAATATTTAGTAGTTAGTAGTTAGTATGTAGTAGTTAGTAGTTAGTAGTTAGCAGTTAGTAATTAGTGGTTAGTATTTAGTAGTTAGCAGTTAGTAGTTAGTAGTTAGTAGTTAGTAGTTATTAGTTAGTAGTTAGTAGTTAGTAGTTAGTAGTTAGTAGTTAGTAGTCAGTAGTTAGTAGTTAGTAGTTAGTAGTCAGTAGTTAGTAGTTAGTAGTTAGTAGTTAGTAGTTAGTAGTTAGTAGTTAGTAGTTAGTAGTTAGTAGTTAGTAGTTAGTAGTTAGTAGTTAGTAGTTAGTAGTTAGTAGTCAGTAGTTAGTAGTTAGTAGTTAGTAGTCAGTAGTTAGTATTTAGTATTTAGTAGTTAGTAGTTAGTAGTCAGTATGTAGTAGTTAATAGTTAGTAGTTAGCAGTTAGTAGTTAGTAGTTAGTAATTAGTAGTTAGTAGTTAGTAGTTAGTAGTTAGCAGTTAGTAGTTAGTAGTTAGTAGTTATTAGTTAGTAGTTATTAGTTAGTAGTTAGTAGTTAGTAGTTAGTAGTTATTAGTTAGCAGTTAGTAGTTAGTAGTTAGTAGTTAGTAGTTAGTAGTTAGTAGTCAGTAGTTAATATTTAGTAGTTAGTAGTTAGTATGTAGTAGTTAGTAGTTAGTAGTTAGCAGTTAGTAATTAGTGGTTAGTATTTAGTAGTTAGCAGTTAGTAGTTAGTAGTTAGTAGTTAGTAGTTATTAGTTAGTAGTTAGTAGTTAGTAGTTAGTAGTTAGTAGTCAGTAGTTAGTAGTTAGTAGTTAGTAGTCAGTAGTTAGTAGTTAGTAGTTAGTAGTTAGTAGTTAGTAGTTAGTAGTTAGTAGTTAGTAGTCAGTAGTTAGTAGTTACTAGTTAGTAGTCAGTAGTTAGTATTCAGTATTTAGTAGTTAGTAGTCAGTATGTAGTAGTTAATAGTTAGTAGTTAGCAGTTAGTAGTTAGTAGTTAGTAGTTAGTAGTTAGTAGTTAGCAGTTAGTAGTTAGTAGTTAGTAGTTATTAGTTAGTAGTTATTAGTTAGTAGTTAGTAGTTAGTAGTCAGTAGTTAGTAGTTAGTAGTTAGTAGTTAGTAGTCAGTAGTTAGTATTTAGTAGTTAGTAGTTAGTATGTAGTAGTTAAAAGTTAGTAGTTAGCAGTTAGTAGTCAGTAGTTAGTATTTAGTATTTAGTAGTTAGTAGTTAGTAGTTAGTAGTTAGTAGTTAGTAGTTAGTAGTCAGTAGTTAGTATTTAGTAGCTGGTAGTTAGTATGTAGTAGTTAGTAGTTAGTAGTTAGTAGTTAGTAGTTAGTAGTTAGTAGTCAGTAGTTAGTAGTTACTAGTTAGTAGTCAGTAGTTAGTATTCAGTATTTAGTAGTTAGTAGTCAGTATGTAGTAGTTAATAGTTAGTAGTTAGCAGTTAGTAGTTAGTAGTTAGTAGTTAGTAGTTAGTAGTTAGTAGTTAGTAGTTAGCAGTTAGTAGTTAGTAGTTAGTAGTTATTAGTTAGTAGTTATTAGTTAGTAGTTAGTAGTTAGTAGTCAGTAGTTAGTAGTTAGTAGTTAGTAGTTAGTAGTCAGTAGTTAGTATTTAGTAGTTAGTAGTTAGTATGTAGTAGTTAAAAGTTAGTAGTTAGCAGTTAGTAGTCAGTAGTTAGTATTTAGTATTTAGTAGTTAGTAGTTAGTAGTTAGTAGTTAGTAGTTAGTAGTTAGTAGTCAGTAGTTAGTATTTAGTAGCTGGTAGTTAGTATGTAGTAGTTAGTAGTTAGTAGTTAGTAGTTAGTAGTTAGTAGTTAGTAGTTAGTAGTTAGTAGTTAGTAGTTAGTAGTTAGTAGTCAGTAGTTAATAGTTAGTAGTTGGTAGTTAGTAGTTAGTAACCAGTATGTAGTAGTTAATAGTTAGTAGTTAGCAGTTAGTAGTTAGTAGTTAGTAGTTAGTAGTTATTAGTTAGTAGTTAGTAGTTAGTAGTTAGTAGTCAGTAGTTAGTAGTTAGTAGTTAGTAGTCAGTAGTTAGTAATTAGTAGTTAGTAGTTAGTAGTTAGTAGTTAGTAGTTAGTAGTTAGTTGTTAGTAGTTAGTAGTCAGTAGTTTGTAGTTAGTAGTTAGTAGTCAGTAGTTAGTATTTAGTATTTAGTAGTTAGTAGTCAGTATGTAGTAGTTAATAGTTTGTAGTTAGCAGTTAGTAGTCAGTAGTTAGTAGCTAGTAGTTAGTAGTTAGTAGTTAGTAGTTAGTAGTTAGTAGTTAGTAGTTAGTAGTTAGTAGTTAGTAGTCAGTAGTTAGTATTCAGTATTTAGTAGTTAGTAGTCAGTATGTAGTAGTTAAAAGCTAGTAGTTAGCAGTTAGTAGTTAGTAGTTAGTAGTTAGTAGTTAGTAGTTAGCAGTTAGTAGTTAGTAGTTAGTAGTTATTAGTTAGTAGTTATTAGTTATTAGTTAGTAGTTAGTAGTTAGTAGTTAGTAGTTAGTAGTTAGTAGTTAGTAGTTAGTAGTTAGTAGTTAGTAGTTAGTAGTTAGTAGTTAGTAGTTAGTAGTCAGTAGTTAGTATTCAGTATTTAGTAGTTAGTAGTCAGTATGTAGTAGTTAATAGTTAGTAGTTAGCAGTTAGTAGTTAGTAGTTAGTAGTTAGTAGTTAGTAGTTAGTAGTTAGCAGTTAGTAGTTAGTAGTTAGTAGTTATTAGTTAGTAGTTATTAGTTAGTAGTTAGTAGTTAGTAGTCAGTAGTTAGTAGTTAGTAGTTAGTAGTTAGTAGTTAGTAGTTAGTAGTCAGTAGTTAGTATTTAGTAGCTGGTAGTTAGTATGTAGTAGTTAGTAGTTAGTAGTTAGTTGTTAGTAGTTAGTAGTTAGTAGTTAGTAGTTAGTAGTTAGTAGTTAGTAGTCAGTAGTTAATAGTTAGTAGTTGGTAGTTAGTAGTTAGTAGTCAGTATGTAGTAGTTAATAGTTAGTAGTTAGCAGTTAGTAGTTAGTAGTTAGTAGTTAGTAGTTATTAGTTAGTAGTTAGTAGTTAGTAGTTAGTAGTCAGTAGTTAGTAGTTTGTAGTTAGTAGTCAGTAGTTAGTAATTAGTAGTTAGTAGTTAGTAGTTAGTAGTTAGTAGTTAGTAGTTAGTTGTTAGTAGTTAGTAGTCAGTAGTTAGTAGTTAGTAGTTAGTAGTCAGTAGTTAGTATTTAGTATTTAGTAGTTAGTAGTTAGTAGTCAGTATGTAGTAGTTAATAGTTAGTAGTTAGCAGTTAGTAGTTAGTAGTTAGTAGTTAGTAGTTAGTAGTTAGTAGTTAGTAGATAGCAGTTAGTAGTTAGTAGTTAGTAGTTATTAGTTAGTAGTTATTAGTTAGTAGTTAGTAGTTAGTAGTTAGTAGTTAGTAGTTAGTAGTTAGTAGTTAGTAGTTAGTAGTTAGTAGTTAGTAGTTAGTAGTTAGTAGTTAGTAGTCAGTAGTTAGTATTCAGTATTTAGTAGTTAGTAGTCAGTATGTAGTAGTTAATAGTTAGTAGTTAGCAGTTAGTAGTTAGTAGTTAGTAGTTAGTAGTTAGTAGTTAGTAGTTAGCAGTTAGTAGTTACTAGTTAGTAGTTATTAGTTAGTAGTTATTAGTTAGTAGTTAGTAGTTAGTAGTCAGTAGTTAGTAGTTAGTAGTTAGTAGTTAGTAGTCAGTAGTTAGTATTTAGTAGTTAGTAGTTAGTATGTAGTAGTTAATAGTTAGTAGTTAGCAGGTAGTAGTCAGTAGTTAGTATTTAGTATTTAGTAGTTAGTAGTTAGTAGTTAGTAGTCAGTAGTTAGTATTTAGTAGTTAGTAGTTAGTATGTAGTAGTTAATAGTTAGTAGTTAGCAGGTAGTAGTCAGTAGTTAGTATTTAGTATTTAGTAGTTAGTAGTTAGTAGTTAGTAGTTAGTAGTTAGTAGTTAGTAGTCAGTAGTTAGTATTTAGTAGTTAGTAGTTAGTATGTAGTAGTTAGTAGTTAGTAGTTAGTAGTTAGTAGTTAGTAGTTAGTAGTTAGTAGTTAGTAGTTAGTAGATAGCAGTTAGTAGTTAGTAGTTAGTAGTTATTAGTTAGTAGTTATTAGTTAGTAGTTAGTAGTTAGTAGTTAGTAGTTAGTAGTTAGTAGTTAGTAGTTAGTAGTTAGTAGTTAGTAGTTAGTAGTTAGTAGTTAGTAGTTAGTAGTCAGTAGTTAGTATTCAGTATTTAGTAGTTAGTAGTCAGTATGTAGTAGTTAATAGTTAGTAGTTAGCAGTTAGTAGTTAGTAGTTAGTAGTTAGTAGTTAGTAGTTAGTAGTTAGCAGTTAGTAGTTACTAGTTAGTAGTTATTAGTTAGTAGTTATTAGTTAGTAGTTAGTAGTTAGTAGTCAGTAGTTAGTAGTTAGTAGTTAGTAGTTAGTAGTCAGTAGTTAGTATTTAGTAGTTAGTAGTTAGTATGTAGTAGTTAATAGTTAGTAGTTAGCAGGTAGTAGTCAGTAGTTAGTATTTAGTATTTAGTAGTTAGTAGTTAGTAGTTAGTAGTCAGTAGTTAGTATTTAGTAGTTAGTAGTTAGTATGTAGTAGTTAATAGTTAGTAGTTAGCAGGTAGTAGTCAGTAGTTAGTATTTAGTATTTAGTAGTTAGTAGTTAGTAGTTAGTAGTTAGTAGTTAGTAGTTAGTAGTCAGTAGTTAGTATTTAGTAGTTAGTAGTTAGTATGTAGTAGTTAGTAGTTAGTAGTTAGTAGTTAGTAGTTAGTAGTTAGTAGTTAGTAGTTAGTAGTTAGTAGTTAGTAGTTAGTAGTTAGTAGTTAGTAGTTAATAGTTAGTAGTTGGTAGTTATTAGTTAGTAGACAGTATGTAGTAGTTAATAGTTAGTAGTTAGCAGTTAGTAGTTAGTAGTTAGTAGTTAGTAGTTATTAGTTAGTAGTTAGTAGTTAGTAGTTAGTAGTCAGTAGTTAGTAGTTAGTAGTTAGTAGTCAGTAGTTAGTAATTAGTAGTTAGTAGTTAGTAGTTATTAGTTAGTAGTTAGTAGTCAGTAGTTAGTATTTAGTAGAAAATAGTTAGTATGTAGTAGTTAGTAGTTAGTAGTTAATAGTTAGTAGTTAGTAGTTAGTAGTTAGTAGTTAGTAGTTAGTAGTTAGTAGTTAGTAGTTAGTAGTTAGTAGTTAGTAGTTAGTAGATAGCAGTTAGTAGTTAGTAGTTAGTAGTTATTAGTTAGTAGTTATTAGTTAGTAGTTAGTAGTTAGTAGTTAGTAGTTAGTAGTTAGTAGTTAGTAGTTAGTAGTTAGTAGTTAGTAGTTAGTAGTTAGTAGTCAGTAGTTAGTATTCAGTATTTAGTAGTTAGTAGTCAGTATGTAGTAGTTAATAGTTAGTAGTTAGCAGTTAGTAGTTAGTAGTTAGTAGTTAGTAGTTAGTAGTTAGCAGTTAGTAGTTAGTAGTTAGTATTTAGTAGTTAGTAGTTAGTAGTCAGTATGTAGTAGTTAATAGTTAGTAGTTAGCAGTTAGTAGTTAGTAGTTAGTAGTTAGTAGTTAGTAGTTAGTAGATAGCAGTTAGTAGTTAGTAGTTAGTAGTTATTAGTTAGTAGTTATTAGTTAGTAGTTAGTAGTTAGTAGTTAGTAGTTAGTAGTTAGTAGTTAGTAGTTAGTAGTTAGTAGTTAGTAGTTAGTAGTTAGTAGTCAGTAGTTAGTATTCAGTATTTAGTAGTTAGTAGTCAGTATGTAGTAGTTAATAGTTAGTAGTTAGCAGTTAGTAGTTAGTAGTTAGTAGTTAGTAGTTAGTAGTTAGTAGTTAGCAGTTAGTAGTTAGCAGGTAGTAGTTAGTAGTTAGTAGTTAGTAGTCAGTAGTTAGTATTTAGTAGTTAGTAGTTAGTATGTAGTAGTTAATAGTTAGTAGTTAGCAGGTAGTAGTCAGTAGTTAGTATTTAGTATTTAGTAGTTAGTAGTTAGTAGTTAGTAGTTAGTAGTTAGTAGTTAGTAGTCAGTAGTTAGTATTTAGTAGTTAGTAGTTAGTATGTAGTAGTTAGTAGTTAGTAGTTAGTAGTTAGTAGTTAGTAGTTAGTAGTTAGTAGTTAGTAGTTAGTAGTTAGTAGTTAGTAGTTAGTAGTTAGTAGTTAATAGTTAGTAGTTGGTAGTTAGTAGTTAGTAGACAGTATGTAGTAGTTAATAGTTAGTAGTTAGCAGTTAGTAGTTAGTAGTTAGTAGTTAGTAGTTATTAGTTAGTAGTTAGTAGTTAGTAGTTAGTAGTCAGTAGTTAGTAGTTAGTAGTTAGTAGTTAGTAGTTAGTAGTTAGTAGTTAGTAGTTAATAGTTAGTAGTTGGTAGTTAGTAGTTAGTAGACAGTATGTAGTAGTTAATAGTTAGTAGTTAGCAGTTAGTAGTTAGTAGTTAGTAGTTAGTAGTTATTAGTTAGTAGTTAGTAATTAGTAGTTAGTAGTTAGTAGTTATTAGTCAGTAGTTAGTAGTCAGTAGTTAGTATTTAGTAGAAAGTAGTTAGTATGTAGTAGTTAGTAGTTAGTAGTTAATAGCTAGTAGTTAGTAGTTAGTAGTTAGTAGTTAGTAGTTAGTAGTTAGTAGTTAGTAGTTAGTAGTCAGTAGTTAATAGTTAGTAGTTGGTAGTTAGTAGTTAGTAGTCAGTATGTAGTAGTTAATAGTTAGTAGTTAGCAGTTAGTAGTTAGTAGTTAGTAGTTAGTAGTTAGTAGTTAGTAGTTAGTAGTCAGTAGTTAGTAGTTAGTAGTTAGTAGTCAGTAGTTAGTAATTAGTAGTTAGTAGTTAGTAGTTAGTAGTTAGTAGTTAGTAGTTAGTAGTTAGTAGTTAGTAGTTAGTAGTTAGTAGTTAGTAGTTAGTAGTCAGTAGTTAGTAGTTAGTAGTTAGTAGTCAGTAGTTAGTATTTAGTATTTAGTAGATAGTAGTCAGTATGTAGTAGTTAATAGTTAGTAGTTAGCAGTTAGTAGTCAGTAGTTAGTATTTAGTATTTAGTAGTTAGTAGTTAGTAGTTAGTAGTTAGTAGTTAGTAGTCAGTAGTTAGTATTTAGTAGTTAGTAGTTAGTATGTAGTAGTTAGTAGTTAGTAGTTAGTAGTTAGTAGTTAGTAGTAAGTAGTTAGTAGTTAGTAGTTAGTAGTTAGTAGTCAGTAGTTAATAGTTAGTAGTTGGTAGTTAGTAGTTAGTAGTCAGTATGTAGTAGTTAATAGTTAGTAGTTAGCAGTTGGTAGTTAGTAGTTAGTAGTTATTAGTTAGTAGTTAGTAGTTAGTAGTTAGTAGTCAGTAGTTAGTAGTTAGTAGTTAGTAGTTAGTAGTTAGTAGTTAGTAGTTAGTAGTTAGTAGTCAGTAGTTAATAGTTAGTAGTTAGTAGTCAGTAGTTAGTATTTAGTATTTAGTATTTAGTAGTTAGTAGTCAGTATGTAGTAGTTAATAGTTAGTAGTTAGCAGTTAGTAGTTAGTAGTTAGTAGTTAGTAGTTAGTAGTTAGTAGTTAGTAGTTAGTAGTTAGTAGTTAGTAGTTAGTAGTTAGTAGTTAGTAGTTAGTAGTTAGTAGTTAGTAGTTAGTAGTTAGTAGTTAGTAGTTAGTAGTTAGCAGTTAGTAGTTAGTAGTTATTAGTTAGAAGTTATTAGTTAGTAGTTAGTAGTTAGTATTTAGTAGTCAGTAGTTAGTAGTTAGTAGTTAGTAGTTAGTAGTTAGTAGTTAGTATTTAGTAGTTAGTAGTTAGTAGTTAGTATTTAGTAGTTAGTAGTTAGTAGTTAGTAGTTAGTAGTTAGTAGTCAGTAGTTAGTATTTAGTAGTTAGTAGTTAGTAATTAGTAGTTAGTAGTTAGTAGTTAGTAGTTAGTAGTTAGTAGTTAGTAGTTAGGAGTTAGTAGTTAGTAGTCAGTAGTTAGTAGTTAGTAGTTAGTAGTCGGTAGTTAGTATTTAGTATTTAGTAGTTAGTAGTCAGTATGTAGTAGTTAATAGTTAGTAGTTAGTAGTTAGTAGTTAGTAGTCAGTAGTTAGTAGTTAGTAGTTAGTAGTCGGTAGTTAGTATTTCGTATTTAGTAGTTAGTAGTCAGTATGTAGTAGTTAATAGTTAGTAGTTAGTTGTTAGTAGTTAGTAGTCAGTATTTAGTAGTTAGCAGTTAGTAGTGAGTAGTTAGTAGTTAGTAGTTATCAGTTAGTAGTTAGTAGTTAGTAGTTAGTAGTCAGTAGTTAGTAGTTAGTAGTTAGTAGTCGGTAGTTAGTAGTTAGTAGTTAGTAGTTAGTAGTTAGTAGTTAGTAGTTAGTAGTTAGTAGTTAGTAGTTAGTAGTTAGTAGTTAGTAGTTAGTAGTTAGTAGTTAGTAGTTAGTAGTCAGTAGTTAGTAGTTAGTAGTCAGTAGTTAATAGTTAGTAGTTGGTAGTTAGTAGTTAGTAGTCAGTATGTAGCAGTTAATAGTTAGTAGTTAGCAGTTAGTAGTTAGTAGTTAGTAGTTAGTAGTTATTAGTTAGTAGTTAGTAGTTAGTAGTTAGTAGTTAGTAGTTAGTAGTTAGTAGTCAGTAGTTAATAGTTAGTAGTTAGTAGTCAGTAGTTAGTATTTAGTATTTAGTATTTAGTAGTTAGTAGTCAGTATGTAGTAGTTAATAGTTAGTAGTTAGCAGTTAGTAGTTAGTAGTTAGTAGTTAGTAGTTAGTAGTTAGTAGTTAGTAGTTAGTAGTTAGTAGTTAGTAGTTAGTAGTTAGTAGTTAGTAGTTAGTAGTTAGTAGTTAGTAGTTAGTAGTTAGTAGTTAGTAGTTAGTAGTTAGCAGTTAGTAGTTAGTAGTTATTAGTTAGAAGTTATTAGTTAGTAGTTAGTAGTTAGTATTTAGTAGTCAGTAGTTAGTAGTTAGTAGTTAGTAGTTAGTAGTTAGTAGTTAGTAGTTAGTAGTTAGTAGTTAGTAGTTAGTATTTAGTAGTTAGTAGTTAGTAGTTAGTAGTTAGTAGTTAGTAGTCAGTAGTTAGTATTTAGTAGTTAGTAGTTAGTAATTAGTAGTTAGTAGTTAGTAGTTAGTAGTTAGTAGTTAGTAGTTAGTAGTTAGGAGTTAGTAGTTAGTAGTCAGTAGTTAGTAGTTAGTAGTTAGTAGTCGGTAGTTAGTATTTAGTATTTAGTAGTTAGTAGTCAGTATGTAGTAGTTAATAGTTTGTAGTTAGTAGTTAGTAGTTAGTAGTCAGTAGTTAGTAGTTAGTAGTTAGTAGTCGGTAGTTAGTATTTCGTATTTAGTAGTTAGTAGTCAGTATGTAGTAGTTAATAGTTAGTAGTTAGTTGTTAGTAGTTAGTAGTCAGTATTTAGTAGTTAGCAGTTAGTAGTGAGTAGTTAGTAGTTAGTAGTTATCAGTTAGTAGTTAGTAGTTAGTAGTTAGTAGTCAGTAGTTAGTAGTTAGTAGTTAGTAGTCGGTAGTTAGTAGTTAGTAGTTAGTAGTTAGTAGTTAGTAGTTAGTAGTTAGTAGTTAGTAGTTAGTAGTTAGTAGTTAGTAGTTAGTAGTTAGTAGTTAGTAGTTAGTAGTTAGTAGTTAGTAGTCAGTAGTTAGTAGTTAGTAGTCAGTAGTTAATAGTTAGTAGTTGGTAGTTAGTAGTTAGTAGTCAGTATGTAGCAGTTAATAGTTAGTAGTTAGCAGTTAGTAGTTAGTAGTTAGTAGTTAGTAGTTATTAGTTAGTAGTTAGTAGTTAGTAGTTAGTAGTCAGTAGTTAGTAGTTAGTAGTTAGTAGTCAGTAGTTAGTAATTAGTAGTTAGTAGTTAGTATTTAGTAGTTAGTAGTTAGTAGTTAGTAGTTAGTAGTGAGTAGTTAGTAGTTAGTAGTCAGTAGTTAGTAGTTAGTAGTTAGTAGTCAGTAGTTAGTATTTAGTATTTAGTAGTTAGTAGTCAGTATGTAGTAGTTAATAGTTAGTAGTTAGCAGTTAGTAGTTAGCAGTTAGTAGTTAGTAGTTAGTAGTTAGTAGTTATTAGTTAGTAGTTATTAGTTAGTAGTTAGTAGTTAGTAGTCAGTAGTTAGTAGTTAGTAGTTAGTAGTTAGTAGTCAGTAGTTAGTATTTAGTAGTTAGTGGTTAGTATGTAGTAGTAGTAGTTAATAGTTAGTAGTTAGCAGTTAGTAGTCAGTAGTTAGTATTTAGTATTTAGTAGTTAGTAGTTAGTAGTTAGTAGTTAGTAGTCAGTAGTTAGTATTTAGTAGTTAGTAGTTAGTATGTAGTAGTTAGTAGTTAGTAGTTAATAGTTAGTAGTTGGTAGTTAGTAGTTAGTAGTCAGTATGTAGTAGTTAATAGTTAGTAGTTAGCAGTTAGTAGTTATTAGTTAGTAGTTAGTAGTTAGTAGTTAGTAGTTAGTAGTTAGTAGTTAGTAGTTAGTAGTCAGTAGTTAGTAGTTAGTAGTTAGTAGTCAGTAGTTAGTAATTAGTAGTTAGTAGTTAGTAGTTAGTAGTTAGTAGTTAGTAGTTAGTAGTTAGTAGTTAGTAGTTAGTAGTCAGTAGTTAGTAGTTAGTAGTTAGTAGTCAGTAGTTAGTATTTAGTATTTAGTAGTTAGTAGTCAGTATGTAGTAGTTAATAGTTAGTAGTTAGCAGTTAGTAGTTAGCAGTTAGTAGTTAGTAGTTAGTAGTTATTAGTTAGTAGTTATTAGTTAGTAGTTAGTAGTTAGTAGTCAGTAGTTAGTAGTTAGTAGTTAGTAGTTAGTAGTTAGTAGTCAGTAGTTAGTATTTAGTAGTTAGTGGTTAGTATGTAGTAGTTAATAGTTAGTAGTTAGCAGTTAGTAGTCAGTAGTTAGTATTTAGTATTTAGTAGTTAGTAGTTAGTAGTTAGTAGTTAGTAGTTAGTAGTCAGTAGTTAGTATTTAGTAGTTAGTAGTTAGTATGTAGTAGTTAGTAGTTAGTAGTTAGTAGTTAGTAGTTAGTAGTTAGTAGTTAGTAGTTAGTAGTCAGTAGTTAATAGTTAGTAGTTGGTAGTTAGTAGTTAGTAGTCAGTATGTAGTAGTTAATAGTTAGTAGTTAGCAGTTAGTAGTTAGTAGTTAGTAGTTATTAGTTAGTAGTTAGTAGTTAGTAGTTAGTAGTCAGTAGTTTGTAGTTAGTAGTTAGTAGTTAGTAGTTAGTAGTTAGTAGTTAGTAGTTAGTAGTTAGTAGTTAGTAGTCAGTAGTTAGTAGTTAGTAGTTAGTAGTCAGTAGTTAGTATTTAGTATTGAGTAGTTAGTAGTCAGTTTGTAGTAGTTAATAGTTAGTAGTTAGCAGTTAGTAGTTAGTAGTTAGTAGTTAGTAGTTAGTAGTTAGTAGTTAGTAGTTAGTAGTTAGTAGTTAGTAGTTAGCAGTTAGTAGTTAGTAGTTATTAGTTAGAAGTTATTAGTTAGTAGTTAGTAGTTAGTAGTTAGTAGTCAGTAGTTAGTAGTTAGTAGTTAGTAGTTAGTAGTTAGTAGTTAGTAGTCAGTAGTTAGTATTTAGTAGTTAGTAGTTAGTAATTAGTAGTTAGTAGTTAGTAGTTAGTAGTTAGTAGTTAGTAGTTAGTAGTTAGTAGTTAGTAGTTAGTAGTTAGTAGTTAGTAGTTAGTAGTCAGTAGTTAGTAGTTAGTAGTTAGTAGTCGGTAGTTAGTATTTAGTATTTAGTAGTTACTAGTCAGTATGTAGTAGTTAATAGTTAGTAGTTAGCAGTTAGTAGTTAGTATTTAGTAGTTAGTAGTCAGTATGTAGTAGTTAATAGTTAGTAGTTAGCAGTTAGTAGTTAGTAGTTAGTAGTTAGTAGTTAGTAGTTAGTAGTTAGTAGTTAGTAGTTAGTAGTTAGAAGTTAGTAGTTAGTAGTTAGCAGTTTGTAGTTAGTAGTTATTAGTTAGAAGTTATTAGTTAGTAGTTGGTAGTTAGTAGTTAGTAGTCAGTATGTAGTAGTTAATAGTTAGTAGTTAGCAGTTAGTAGTTAGTAGTTAGTAGTTAGTAGTTATTAGTTAGTAGTTAGTAGTTAGTAGTTAGTAGTCAGTAGTTAGTAGTTAGTAGTTAGTAGTCAGTAGTTAGTAATTAGTAGTTAGTAGTTAGTAGTTAGTAGTTAGTAGTTAGTAGTTAGTAGTTAGTAGTTAGTAGTTAGTAGTTAGTAGTCAGTAGTTAGTAGTTAGTAGTTAGTAGTCAGTAGTTAGTATTTAGTATTTAGTAGTTAGTAGTCAGTATGTAGTAGTTAATAGTAGTTAGCAGTTAGTAGTTAGTAGTTATTAGTTAGAAGTTATTAGTTAGTAGTTGGTAGTTAGTAGTTAGTAGTCAGTATGTAGTAGTTAATAGTTAGTAGTTAGCAGTTAGTAGTTAGTAGTTAGTAGTTAGTAGTTATTAGTTAGTAGTTAGTAGTTAGTAGTCAGTAGTTAGTAGTTAGTAGTTAGTAGTCAGTAGTTAGTAATTAGTAGTTAGTAGTTAGTAGTTAGTAGTTAGCAGTTAGTAGTTAGCGGTTAGTAGTTAGTAGTTAGTAGTTATTAGTTAGTAGTTATTAGTTAGTAGTTAGTAGCTAGTAGTCAGTAGTTAGTAGTTAGTAGTTAGTGGTTGGTAGTCAGTAGTTAGTATTTAGTAGTTAGTAGTTAGTATGTAGTAGTTAATAGTTAGTAGTTAGCAGTTAGTAGTCAGTAGTTAGTATTTAGTATTTAGTAGTTAGTAGTTAGTAGTTAGTAGTTAGTAGTCAGTAGTTAGTATTTAGTAGTTAGTAGTTAGTATGCAGTAGTTAGTAGTTAGTAGTTAGTAGTTAGTAGTTAGTAGTTAGTAGTTAGTAGTTAGTAGTTAGTAGTTAGTAGTTAGTAGTTAGTAGTCAGTAGTCAGTAGTTGGTATTTAGTAGTTAGTAGTTAGTATGTAGTAGTTAGTAGTTAGTAGTTAGCAGTTAGTAGTCAGTAGTTAGTATTTAGTATTTAGTAGTTAGTAGTTAGTAGTTAGTAGTTAGTAGTTAGTAGCTAGTAGTCAGTAGTTAGTATTTAGTAGTTAGTAGTTAGTATGTAGTAGTTAGTAGTTAGTAGTCAGTATGTAGTAGTTATTAGTTAGTAGCTAGCAGTTAGTAGTTAGTAGTTAGTAGTTATTAGTTAGTAGTTAGTAGTCAGTAGTTAGTAGTTAGTAGTTAGTAGTTAGTAGTTAGTAGTTAGTAGTTAGTAGTCAGTAGTTAGTAGTTAGTAGTCAGTAGTTAGTAATTAGTAGTTAGTAGTTAGTAGTTAGTAGTTAGTAGTTAGTAGTTAGTAGTTAGTAGTTAGTAGTCAGTAGTTAGTAGTTAGTAGTCAGTAGTTAGTATTTAGTATTTAGTAGTTAGTAGTCAGTATGTAGTAGTTAATAGTTACTAGTTAGCAGTTAGTAGTTAGTAGTTAGTAGTTAGTAGTTAGTAGTTAGTAGTTAGCAGTTAGTAATTAGTAGTTATTAGTTAGAAGTTATTAGTTAGTAGTTAGTAGTTAGTAGTTAGTAGTCAGTAGTTAGTAGTTAGTAGTTAGTAGTTAGTAGTTAGTAGTTAGTAGTTAGTAGTTAGTAGTTAGTAGTTAGTAGTTAGTAGTCAGTAGTTAGTATTTAGTAGTTAGTAGTTAGTATGTAGTAGTTAGTAGTTAGTAGTTAGCAGTTAGTATCTAGTGGTTAGTATTTAGTAGTTAGTAGTTAGTAGTTAGTAGTCAGTAGTTAATAGTTAGTAGTTGGTATTTAGTAGTTAGTAGTCAGTATGTAGTAGTTAATAGTTAGTAGTTAGCAGTTAGTAGTTAGTAGTTAGTAGTTAGTAGTTAGTAGTTATTAGTTAGTAGTTAGTAGTTAGTAGTTAGTAGTTATTAGTTAGTAGTTAGTAGTTAGTAGTTAGTAGTTAGTAGTTAGTAGTTAGTAGTTAGTAGTTAGTAGTTAGTAGTCAGTAGTTAGTAGTTAGTAGTTAGAAGTTAGTAGTTAGTAGTTAGTAGTTAGTAGTTAGTAGTTAGTAGTTAGTAGTCAGTAGTTAGTAGTTAGTAGTTAGTAGTTAGTATGTAGTAGTTAGTAGTTAGTAGTTAGCAGTTAGTATCTAGTGGTTAGTATTTAGTAGTTAGTAGTTAGTAGTTAGTAGTCAGTAGTTAATAGTTAGTAGTTGGTATTTAGTAATTAGTAGTCAGTATGTAGTAGTTAATAGTTAGTAGTTAGCAGTTAGTAGTTAGTAGTTAGTAGTTAGTAGTTATTAGTTAGTAGTTAGTAGTTAGTAGTTAGTAGTTATTAGTTAGTAGTTAGTAGTTAGTAGTTAGTAGTTAGTAGTTAGTAGTTAGTAGTTAGTAGTTAGTAGTTAGTAGTCAGTAGTTAGTAGTTAGTAGTTAGAAGTTAGTAGTTAGTAGTTAGTAGTTAGTAGTTAGTAGTTAGTAGTTAGTAGTCAGTAGTTAGTAGTTAGTAGTTAGTAGTTAGTAGTCAGTAGTTAGTATTTAGTAGTTAGTAGTTAGTATGTAGTAGTTAGTAGTTATTAGTTAGCAGTTAGTAGTTAGTGGTTAGTATTTAGTAGTTAGTAGTTAGTAGTTAGTAGTCAGTAGTTAATAGTTAGTAGTTGGTATTTAGTAGTTAGTAGTCAGTATGTAGTAGTTAATAGTTAGTAGTTAGCAGTTAGTAGTTAGTAGTTAGTAGTTAGTAGTTAGTAGTTATTAGTTAGTAGTTAGTAGTTAGTAGTTAGTAGTTAGTAGTCAGTAGTTAGTAGTTAGTAGTTAGAAGTTAGTAGTTAGTAGTTAGTAGTTAGTAGTTAGTTGTTAGTAGTTAGTAGTCAGTAGTTAGTAGTTAGTAGTTAGTAGTTAGTAGTCAGTAGTTAGTATTTAGTAGTTAGTAGTTAGTATGTAGTAGTTAGTAGTTATTAGTTAGCAGTTAGTAGTTAGTGGTTAGTATTTAGTAGTTAGTAGTTAGTAGTTAGTAGTCAGTAGTTAATAGATAGTAGTTGGTAGTTAGTAGTTAGTAGTCAGTATGTAGTAGTTAATAGTTAGTAGTTAGCAGTTAGTAGTTAGTAGTTAGTAGTTAGTAGTTAGTAGTTATTAGTTAGTAGTTAGTAGTTAGTAGTTAGTAGTTAGTAGTCAGTAGTTAGTAGTTAGTAGTTAGTAGTTAGTAGTCAGTAGTTAGTAGTTAGTAGTTAGTAGTTAGTAGTTAGTAGTTAGTAGTTAGTAGTTAGTAGTTAGTAGTTAGTAAATATTAGTTAGTAGTTAGTGGTTAGTAGTTAGTAGTTAGTAGTTAGTAGTCAGTAGTTAGTAGTTAGTAGTAAGTAGTTAGTAGTCAGTAGTTAGTAGTTAGTAGTTAGTAGTTAGTAGTTAGTAGTTAGTAGTCAGTAGTTAGTATTTAGTATTTAGTAGTTAGTAGTCAGTATGTAGTAGTTAATAGTTAGTAGTTAGCAGTTAGTAGTTAGTAGTTAGTAGTTAGTAGTTAGTAGTTAGCAGTTAGTAGTTAGTAGTTAGTAGTTATTAGTTAGAAGTTATTAGTTAGTAGTTAGTAGTTAGTAGTTAGTAGTCAGTAGTTAGTAGTTAGTAGTTAGTAGTTAGTAGTTAGTAGTTAGTAGTTAGCAGTTAGTAGTTAGTAGTTAGTAGTTAGTAGTTAGTAGTTAGTAGTTAGTAGTCAGTAGTTAGTAGTTAGTAGTTAGTAGTCAGTAGTTAGTATTTAGTATTTAGCAGTTAGTAGTCAGTATGTGGTAGTTAAAAGTTAGTAGTTAGCAGTTAGTAGTTAGTAGTTAGTAGTTAGTAGTTAGTAGTTAGTAGTTAGTAGTTAGCAGTTAGTAGTTAGTAGTTAGTAGTTTTTAGTTAGAAGTTATTAGTTAGTAGTTAGTTGTTAGTAGTTAGTAGTCAGTAGTTAGTAGTTAGTAGTTAGTAGTTAGTAGTTAGTAGTTAGCAGTTAGTAGTTAGTGGTTAGTATTTAGTAGTTAGTAGTTAGTAGTTAGTAGTTAGGAGTTAGTAGTTATTAGTTAGTAGTTAGTAGTTAGTAGTTAGTAGTCAGTAGTTAGTAGTTAGTAGATAGTAGTCAGTAGTTAGTAGTTAGTAGTTAGTAGTTAGTAGTTAGTAGTTAGTAGTCAGTAGTTAGTAGTTAGTAGTTAGTAGTTAGTAGTTAGTAGTCAGTAGTTAGTATTTAGTATTTAGTAGTTAGTAGTCAGTAGGTAGTAGTTAATAGTTAGTAGTTAGTAGTCAGTAGTTAGTAGTTAGTAGTTAGTAGTTAGTAGTTAGCAGTTAGTAGTTAGTAGTTAGTAGTTATTAGTTAGAAGTTATTAGTTAGTAGTTAGTAGTTAGTAGTTAGTAGTCAGTAGTTAGTAGTTAGTAGTTAGTAGTTAGTAGTTAGTAGTTAGTAGTCAGTAGTTAGTATTTAGTATTTAGTAGTTAGTAGTCAGTATGTAGTAGTTAAAAGTTAGTAGTTAGCAGTTAGTAGTTAGTAGTTAGTAGTTAGTAGTTAGTAGTTAGCAGTTAGTAGTTAGTAGTTAGTAGTTATTAGTTAGAAGTTATTAGTTAGAAGTTAGTTGTTAGTAGTTAGTAGTCAGTAGTTAGTAGTTAGTAGTTAGTAGTTAGTAGTTAGTAGTTAGTAGTTAGTAGTTAGTAGTTAGTAGTCAGTAGTTAGTATTTAGTAGTTAGTAGTTAGTATGTAGTAGTTAGTAGTTAGTAGTTAGCAGTTAGTAGTTAGTGGTTAGTATTTAGTAGTTAGTAGTTAGTAGTTAGTAGTTAGGAGTTAGTAGTTATTAGTTAGTAGTTAGTAGTTAGTAGTTAGTAGTCAGTAGTTAGTAGTTAGTAGATAGTAGTCAGTAGTTAGTAGTTAGTAGTTAGTAGTTAGTAGTTAGTAGTTAGTAGTTAGTAGTCAGTAGTTAGTAGTTAGTAGTTAGTAGTCAGTAGTTAGTATTTAGTATTTAGTAGTTAGTAGTCAGTAGGTAGTAGTTAATAGTTAGTAGTTAGCCGTTAGTAGTTAGTATTTAGTAGTTAGTAGTTAGTAGTTAGTAGTTAGTAGTTAGTAGTTAGTAGTTAGTAGTTAGCAGTTAGTAGTTAGTAGTTAGTAGTTATTAGTTAGTAGTTATTAGTTAGTAGTTAGTAGTTAGTAGTTAGTAGTCAGTAGTTAGTAGTTAGTAGTTAGTAGTTAGTAGTTAGTAGTTAGTAGTTAGTAGTTAGTAGTTAGTAGTCAGTAGTTAGTATTTAGTAGTTAGTAGTCAGTATGTAGTAGTTAAAAGTTAGTAGTTAGCAGTTAGTAGTTAGTAGTTAGTAGTTAGTAGTTAGTAGTTAGTAGTTAGTAGTTAGTAGTTAGTAGTTAGTAGTTAGTAGTTAGCAGTTAGTAGTTAGTAGTTATTAGTTAGAAGTTATTAGTTAGTAGTTAGTAGTTAGTAGTTAGTAGTCAGTAGTTAGTAGTTAGTAGTTAGTAGTTAGTAGTTAGTAGTTAGTAGTTAGTAGTTAGTAGTTAGTAGTTAGTAGTCAGTAGTTAGTATTTAGTAGTTAGTAGTTAGTATGTAGTAGTTAGTAGTTAGTAGTTAGCAGTTAGTAGTTAGTGGTTAGTATTTAGTAGTTAGTAGTTAGTAGTTAGTAGTCAGTAGTTAATAGTTAGTAGTTGGTAGTTAGTAGTTAGTAGTCAGTATGTAGTAGTTAATAGTTAGTAGTTAGCAGTTAGTAGTTAGTAGTTAGTAGTTATTAGTTAGTAGTTAGTAGTTAGTAGTTAGTAGTCAGTAGTTAGTAGTTAGTAGTTAGTAGTCAGTAGTTAGTATGTAGTAGTTAGTAGTTAGTAGTTAGTAGTTATTAGTTAGTAGTTAGTAGTTAGTAGTTAGTAGTCAGTACTTAGTAGTTAGTAGTTAGAAGTCAGTAGTTAGTATGTAGTAGTTAGTAGTTAGCAGTTAGCAGTTAGTAGTTAGTGGTTAGTAGTTAGTTGTTAGTAGTTAGTAGTCAGTAGTTAGTAGTTAGTAGTTAGTAGTTAGTAGTTAGTAGTTAGTAGTTAGTAGTTAGTAGTCAGTAGTTAGAATTTAGTAGTTAGTAGTTAGTATGTAGTAGTTAGTAGTTAGTAGTTAGCAGTTAGTAGTTAGTGGTTAGTATTTAGTAGTTAGTAGTTAGTAGTTAGTAGTTAGGAGTTAGTAGTTATTAGTTAGTAGTTAGTAGTTAGTAGTTAGTAGTCAGTAGTTAGTAGTTAGTAGATAGTAGTCAGTAGTTAGTAGTTAGTAGTTAGTAGTTAGTAGTTAGTAGTTAGTAGTTAGTAGTCAGTAGTTAGTAGTTAGTAGTTAGTAGTCAGTAGTTAGTATTTAGTATTTAGTAGTTAGTAGTCAGTAGGTAGTAGTTAATAGTTAGTAGTTAGCCGTTAGTAGTTAGTATTTAGTAGTTAGTAGTTAGTAGTTAGTAGTTAGTAGTTAGTAGTTAGTAGTTAGTAGTTAGCAGTTAGTAGTTAGTATTTAGTAGTTAGTAGTTAGTAGTCAGTAGTTAGTATTTAGTAGTTAGTAGTCAGTATGTAGTTAAAAGTTAGTAGTTAGCAGTTAGTAGTTAGTAGTTAGTAGTTAGTAGTTAGTAGTTAGTAGTTAGTAGTTAGTAGTTAGTAGTTAGTAGTTAGTAGTTAGCAGTTAGTAGTTAGTAGTTATTAGTTAGAAGTTATTAGTTAGTAGTTAGTAGTTAGTAGTTAGTAGTCAGTAGTTAGTAGTTAGTAGTTAGTAGTTAGTAGTTAGTAGTTAGTAGTTAGTAGTTAGTAGTTAGTAGTTAGTAGTTAGTAGTCAGTAGTTAGTATTTAGTAGTTAGTAGTTAGTATGTAGTAGTTAGTAGTTAGTAGTTAGCAGTTAGTAGTTAGTGGTTAGTATTTAGTAGTTAGTAGTTAGTAGTTAGTAGTCAGTAGTTAATAGTTAGTAGTTGGTAGTTAGTAGTTAGTAGTCAGTATGTAGTAGTTAATAGTTAGTAGTTAGCAGTTAGTAGTTAGTAGTTAGTAGTTATTAGTTAGTAGTTAGTAGTTAGTAGTTAGTAGTCAGTAGTTAGTAGTTAGTAGTTAGTAGTCAGTAGTTAGTATGTAGTAGTTAGTAGTTAGTAGTTAGTAGTTATTAGTTAGTAGTTAGTAGTTAGTAGTTAGTAGTCAGTACTTAGTAGTTAGTAGTTAGTAGTCAGTAGTTAGTATGTAGTAGTTAGTAGTTAGCAGTTAGCAGTTAGTAGTTAGTGGTTAGTAGTTAGTTGTTAGTAGTTAGTAGTCAGTAGTTAGTAGTTAGTAGTTAGTAGTTAGTAGTTAGTAGTTAGTAGTTAGTAGTTAGTAGTCAGTAGTTAGAATTTAGTAGTTAGTAGTTAGTATGTAGTAGTTAGTAGTTAGTAGTTAGCAGTTAGTAGTTAGTGGTTAGTATTTAGTAGTTAGTAGTTAGTAGTTAGTAGTTAGGAGTTAGTAGTTATTAGTTAGTAGTTAGTAGTTAGTAGTTAGTAGTCAGTAGTTAGTAGTTAGTAGATAGTAGTCAGTAGTTAGTAGTTAGTAGTTAGTAGTTAGTAGTTAGTAGTTAGTAGTTAGTAGTCAGTAGTTAGTAGTTAGTAGTTAGTAGTCAGTAGTTAGTATTTAGTATTTAGTAGTTAGTAGTCAGTAGGTAGTAGTTAATAGTTAGTAGTTAGCCGTTAGTAGTTAGTATTTAGTAGTTAGTAGTTAGTAGTTAGTAGTTAGTAGTTAGTAGTTAGTAGTTAGTAGTTAGCAGTTAGTAGTTAGTAGTTAGTAGTTATTAGTTAGTAGTTATTAGTTAGTAGTTAGTAGTTAGTAGTTAGTAGTCAGTAGTTAGTAGTTAGTAGTTAGTAGTTAGTAGTTAGTAGTTAGTAGTTAGTAGTCAGTAGTTAGTATTTAGTAGTTAGTAGTCAGTATGTAGTAGTTAATAGTTAGTAGTTAGCAGTTAGTAGTTAGTAGTTAGTAGTTAGTAGTTAGTAGTTAGTAGTTAGTAGTTAGTAGTTAGCAGTTAGTAGTTAGTAGTTATTAGTTAGAAGTTATTAGTTAGTAGTTAGTAGTTAGTAGTTAGTAGTCAGTAGTTAGTAGTTAGTAGTTAGTAGTTAGTAGTTAGTAGTTAGTAGTTAGTAGTTAGTAGTTAGTAGTTAGTAGTTAGTAGTTAGTAGTCAGTAGTTAGTATTTAGTAGTTAGTAGTTAGTATGTAGTAGTTAGTAGTTAGTAGTTAGCAGTTAGTAGTTAGTGGTTAGTATTTAGTAGTTAGTAGTTAGTAGTTAGTAGTCAGTAGTTAATAGTTAGTAGTTGGTAGTTAGTAGTTAGTAGTCAGTATGTAGTAGTTAATAGTTAGTAGTTAGCAGTTAGTAGTTAGTAGTTAGTAGTTATTAGTTAGTAGTTAGTAGTTAGTAGTTAGTAGTCAGTAGTTAGTAGTTAGTAGTTAGTAGTCAGTAGTTAGTATGTAGTAGTTAGTAGTTAGCAGTTAGCAGTTAGTAGTTAGTGGTTAGTATTTAGTAGTTAGTAGTTAGTAGTTTGTAGTTAGTAGTTAGTAGTTAGTAGTTAGTAGTTAGTAGTTAGTAGTTAGTAGTTAGTAGTTAGTAGTTAGTAGTTAGTAGTTAGTAGTTAGTAGTTAGTAGTTAGTAGTTAGTAGTTAGTAGTTAGTAGTTAGTAGTTAGTAGTTAGTAGTTAGTAGTTAGTTGTTGGTAATTAGTATTTAGTAGTTAGTAGTTAGTAGTTAGTAGTCAGTAGTTAGTAGTTAATAGTTAGTAGTTAGCCGTTAGTAGTTAGTATTTAGTAGTTAGTAGTTAGTAGTTAGTAGTTAGTAGTTAGTAGTTAGTAGTTAGTAGTTAGTAGTTAGCAGTTAGTAGTTAGTAGTTAGTTGTTGGTAATTAGTATTTAGTAGTTAGTAGTTAGTAGTTAGTAGTCAGTAGTTAGTAGTTAATAGTTAGTAGTTAGCCGTTAGTAGTTAGTATTTAGTAGTTAGTAGTTAGTAGTTAGTAGTTAGTAGTTAGTAGTTAGTAGTTAGTAGTTAGTAGTTAGTAGTTAGTAGTTAGTAGTTAGTAGTCAGTAGTTAGTAGTTAGTAGTTAGTAGTTAGTAGTTAGTAGTTAGTAGTTAGTAGTTAGTAGTTAGTAGTTAGTAGTTAGTAGTTAGTAGTTAGTAGTTAGTAGTTAATAGTTAGTAGTTTGTAGTTAGCAGTTAGTAGTTAGTAGTTAGTTGTTGGTAATTAGTATTTAGTAGTTAGTAGTTAGTAGTTAGTAGTCAGTAGTTAGTAGTTAATAGTTAGTAGTTAGCCGTTAGTAGTTAGTAGTTAGTAGTTAGTAGTTAGTAGTTAGTAGTTAGTAGTTAGTAGTTAGTAGTTAGTAGTTAGCAGTTAGTAGTTAGTAGTTATTAGTTAGAAGTTATTAGTTAGTAGTTAGTAGTTAGTAGTCAGTAGTTAGTAGTTAGTAGTTAGTAGTTAGTAGTTAGTAGTTAGTAGTTAGTAGTTAGTAGTTAGTAGTTAGTAGTTAGTAGTTAGTAGTCAGTAGTTAGTATTTAGTAGTTAGTAGTTAGTATGTAGTAGTTAGTAGTTAGTAGTTAGCAGTTAGTAGTTAGTGGTTAGTATTTAGTAGTTAGTAGTTAGTAGTTAGTAGTTAGTAGTTAGTAGTTAGTAGTTAGTAGTTAGTAGTTAGTAGTTAGTAGTTAGTAGTTAGTAGTTAGTAGTTAGTAGTTAGTAGTTAGTAGTTAGTAGTTAGTAGTTAGTAGTTAGTAGTCAGTAGTTAGTAGTTAGTAGTTAGTAGTCAGTAGTTAGTATGTAGTAGTTAGTAGTTAGCAGTTAGCAGTTAGTAGTTAGTGGTTAGTATTTAGTAGTTAGTAGTTAGTAGTTAGTAGTTAGTAGTTAGTAGTTAGTAGTTAGTAGTTAGTAGTTAGTAGTTAGTAGTTAGTAGTTAGTTGTTGGTAATTAGTATTTAGTAGTTAGTAGTTAGTAGTTAGTAGTCAGTAGTTAGTAGTTAATAGTTAGTAGTTAGCCGTTAGTAGTTAGTATTTAGTAGTTAGTAGTTAGTAGTTAGTAGTTAGTAGTTAGTAGTTAGTAGTTAGTAGTTAGTAGTTAGTAGTTAGTAGTTAGCAGTTAGTAGTTAGTAGTTAGTTGTTGGTAATTAGTATTTAGTAGTTAGTAGTTAGTAGTTAGTAGTCAGTAGTTAGTAGTTAATAGTTAGTAGTTAGCCGTTAGTAGTTAGTATTTAGTAGTTAGTAGTTAGTAGTTAGTAGTTAGTAGTTAGTAGTTAGTAGTTAGTAGTTAGTAGTTAGTAGTTAGTAGTCAGTAGTTAGTAGTTAGTAGTTAGTAGTTAGTAGTTAGTAGTTAGTAGTTAGTAGTTAGTAGTTAGTAGTTAGTAGTTAGTAGTTAGTAGTTAGTAGTTAGTAGTTAGTAGTTAGTAGTCAGTAGTTAGTATTTAGTAGTTAGTAGTCAGTATGTAGTAGTTAATAGTTAGTAGTTAGCAGTTAGTAGTTAGTAGTTAGTAGTTAGTAGTTAGTAGTTAGTAGTTAGTAGTTAGTAGTTAGTAGTTAGTAGTTAGTAGTTAGCAGTTAGTAGTTAGTAGTTATTAGTTAGAAGTTATTAGTTAGTAGTTAGTAATTAGTAGTTAGTAGTCAGTAGTTAGTAGTTAGTAGTTAGTAGTTAGTAGTTAGTAGTTAGTAGTTAGTAGTTAGTAGTTAGTAGTTAGTAGTCAGTAGTTAGTATTTAGTAGTTAGTAGTTAGTATGTAGTAGTTAGTAGTTAGTAGTTAGCAGTTAGTAGTTAGTGGTTAGTATTTAGTAGTTAGTAGTTAGTAGTTAGTAGTCAGTAGTTAATAGTTAGTAGTTGGTAGTTAGTAGTTAGTAGTCAGTATGTAGTAGTTAATAGTTAGTAGTTAGCAGTTAGTAGTTAGTAGTTAGTAGTTAGTAGTTAGTAGTTAGTAGTTAGTAGTTAGTAGTTAGTAGTTAGTAGTCAGTAGTTAGTAGTTAGTATTTAGTAGTCAGTAGTTAGTATGTAGTAGTTAGTAGTTAGCAGTTAGCAGTTAGTAGTTAGTGGTTAGTATTTAGTAGTTAGTAGTTAGTAGTTAGTAGTTAGTAGTTAGTAGTTAGTAGTTAGTAGTTAGTAGTTAGTAGTTAGTAGTTAGTAGTTAGTAGTTAGTAGTTAGTAGTTAGTAGTTAGTAGTTAGTAGTTAGTAGTTAGTAGTTAGTAGTTAGTAGTTAGTAGTTAGTTGTTGGTAATTAGTATTTAGTAGTTAGTAGTTAGTAGTTAGTAGTTAGAGGTTAGTAGTAAGTAGTTAGTAGTTAGTAGTTAGTAATTAGTAGTTAGTAGTTAGTAGTTAGTAGTTAGTAGTTAATAGTTAGTTGTTATTAGTTAGTAGTTAGTAGTTAGTTGTTGGTAGTTAGTAGTTAGTAGTTATTAGTTAGTAGTTAGTAGTTAGTAGTTAGTAGTTAGTAGTCAGTAGTTATTAGTTAGTAGTTAGTAGTTAGTAGTCAGTAGTTAGTAGTTAGTAGTTAGTAGTTAGTAGTTAGTAGTTAGTAGTTAGTAGTTAGTAGTTAGTAGTTAGTAGTTAGTAGTTAGTAGTTAGTAGTTAGTAGTGAGTAGTTAGTAGTTAGTAGTTAGTAGTTAGTAGTTAGTAGTCAGTAGTTAGTATTTAGTAGTTAGTAGTTAGTATGTAGTAGTTAGTAGTTAGTAGTTAGCAGTTAGTAGTTAGTGGTTAGTATTTAGTAGTTAGTAGTTAGTAGTTAGTAGTTAGTAGTTAGTAGTTATTAGTTAGAAGTTATTAGTTAGTAGTTAGTAGTTAGTAGTTAGTAGTCAGTAGTTAGTAGTTAGTAGTTAGTAGTGAGTAGTTAGTAGTTAGTAGTCAGTAGTTAGTATTTAGTAGTTAGTAGTTAGTATGTAGTAGTTAGTAGTTAGTAGTTAGCAGTTAGTAGTTAGTGGTTAGTATTTAGTAGTTAGTAGTTAGTAGTTAGTAGTCAGTAGTTAATAGTTAGTAGTTGGTAGTTAGTAGTTAGTAGTCAGTATGTAGTAGTTAATAGTTAGTAGTTAGCAGTTAGTAGTTAGTAGTTAGTAGTTAGTAGTTATTAGTTAGTAGTTAGTAGTTAGTAGTTAGTAGTCAGTAGTTAGTAGTGAGTAGTTAGTAGTCAGTAGTTAGTAGTTAGTAGTTAGTAGTTAGTAGTTAGTAGTTAGTAGTTAGTAGTCAGTAGTTAGAAGTTATTAGTTAGTAGTCAGTAGTTAGTAGTGAGTAGTTAGTAGTCAGTAGTTAGTATTTAGTAGTTAGTAGTTAGTAGTTAGTAGTTAGTAGTTAGTAGTTATTAGTTAGAAGTTATTAGTTAGTAGTTAGTAGTTAGTTGTTGGTAGTTAGTAGTTAGTAGTTATTAGTTAGTAGTTAGTAGTTAGTAGTTAGTAGTTAGTAGTCAGTAGTTATTAGTTAGTAGTTAGTAGTTAGTAGTCAGTAGTTAGTAGTTAGTAGTTAGTAGTTAGTAGTTAGTAGTTAGTAGTTAGTAGTTAGTAGTTAGTAGTTAGTAGTTAGTAGTTAGTAGTTAGTAGTTAGTAGTTAGTAGTGAGTAGTTAGTAGTTAGTAGTTAGTAGTTAGTAGTTAGTAGTCAGTAGTTAGTATTTAGTAGTTAGTAGTTAGTATGTAGTAGTTAGTATTTAGTAGTTAGTAGTTAGTAGTTAGTAGTTAGTAGTTAGTAGTTATTAGTTAGAAGTTATTAGTTAGTAGTTAGTAGTTAGTTGTTGGTAGTTAGTAGTTAGTAGTTATTAGTTAGTAGTTAGTAGTTAGTAGTTAGTAGTTAGTAGTCAGTAGTTATTAGTTAGTAGTTAGTAGTTAGTAGTTAGTAGTTAGTAGTTAGTAGTTATTAGTTAGTAGTTAGTAGTTAGTAGTTAGTAGTCAGTAGTTAGTAGTGAGTAGTTAGTAGTCAGTAGTTAGTATTTAGTAGTTAGTAGTTAGTAGTTAGTAGTTAGTAGTTAGTAGTTATTAGTTAGAAGTTATTAGTTAGTAGTTAGTAGTTAGTTGTTGGTAGTTAGTAGTTAGTAGTTATTAGTTAGTAGTTAGTAGTTAGTAGTGAGTAGTTAGTAGTCAGTAGTTAGTATTTAGTAGTTAGTAGTTAGTAGTTAGTAGTTAGTATTTAGTAGTCAGTAGTTAGTATGTAGTAGTTAGTAGTTAGCAGTTAGCAGTTAGTAGTTAGTGGTTAGTATTTAGTAGTTAGTAGTTAGTAGTTAGTAGTTAGTAGTTAGTAGTTAGTAGTTAGTAGTTAGTAGTTAGTAGTTAGTAGTTAGTAGTTAGTAGTTAGTAGTTAGTAGTTAGTAGTTAGTAGTCAGTAGTTAGTAGTCAGTAGTTAGTAGTTAGTAGTTAGTAGTGAGTAGTTAGTAGTTAGTAGTCAGTAGTTAGTATTTAGTAGTTAGTAGTTAGTATGTAGTAGTTAGTAGTTAGTAGTTAGCAGTTAGTAGTTAGTGGTTAGTATTTAGTAGTTAGTAGTTAGTAGTTAGTAGTCAGTAGTTAATAGTTAGTAGTTGGTAGTTAGTAGTTAGTAGTCAGTATGTAGTAGTTAATAGTTAGTAGTTAGCAGTTAGTAGTTAGTAGTTAGTAGTTAGTAGTTATTAGTTAGTAGTTAGTAGTTAGTAGTTAGTAGTCAGTAGTTAGTAGTGAGTAGTTAGTAGTCAGTAGTTAGTAGTTAGTAGTTAGTAGTTAGTAGTTAGTAGTTAGTAGTTAGTAGTTACTAGTTAGTAGTCAGTAGTTAGTAGTTAGTAGTTAGTAGTCAGTAGTTAGTATTTAGTATTTAGTAGTTAGTAGTCAGTATGTAGTAGTTAATAGTTAGTAGTTAGCAGTTAGTAGTTAGTAGTTAGTAGTTAGTAGTTATTAGTTAGTAGTTAGTAGTTAGTAGTTAGTAGTCAGTAGTTAGTAGTTAGTAGTTAGTAGTCAGTAGTTAGTAGTTAGTAGTTAGTAGTCAGTAGTTAGTATTTAGTATTTAGTAGTTAGTAGTCAGTATGTAGTAGTTAATAGTTAGTAGTTAGCAGTTAGTAGTTAGTAGTTAGTAGTTAGTAGTTATTAGTTAGTAGTTAGTAGTTAGTAGTTAGTAGTTAGTAGTTAGTAGTCGGTAGTTAGTAGTTAGTAGTCAGTATGTAGTAGTTAATAGTTAGTAGTTAGCAGTTAGTAGTTAGTAGTTAGTAGTTAGTAGTTATTAGTTAGTAGTTAGTAGTTAGTAGTTAGTAGTTAGTAGTCAGTAGTTAGTAGTGAGTAGTGAGTAGTCAGTAGTTAGTAGTTAGTAGTTAGTAGTTAGTAGTTAGTAGTTAGTAGTTAGTAGTTAGTAGTTAGTAGTTATTAGTTAGTAGTTAGTAGTTAGTAGTTAGTAGTTAGTAGTCAGTAGTTAGTAGTTAGTAGTCAGTAGTTAATAGTTAGTAGTTGGTAGTTAGTAGTTAGTAGTTAGTAGTTAGTAGTTAGTAGTTATTAGTTAGTAGTTAGTAGTTAGTAGTTAGTAGTTAGTAGTTAGTAGTCAGTAGTTAGTAGTTAGTAGTCAGTAGTTAATAGTTAGTAGTTGGTAGTTAGTAGTTAGTAGTCAGTATGTAGTAGTTAATAGTTAGTAGTTAGCAGTTAGTAGTTAGTAGTTAGTAGTTAGTGGTTATTAGTTAGTAGTTAGTAGTTAGTAGTTAGTAGTCGGTAGTTAGTAGTTAGTAGTCAGTATGTAGTAGTTAATAGTTAGTAGTTAGCAGTTAGTAGTTAGTAGTTAGTAGTTAGTAGTTAGTAGTTAGTAGTTATTAGTTAGTAGTTAGTAGTTAGTAGTTAGTAGTTAGTAGTCAGTAGTTAGTAGTGAGTAGTTAGTAGTCAGTAGTTAGTAGTTAGTAGTTAGTAGTTAGTAGTTAGTAGTTAGTAGTTAGTAGTTAGTAGTTATTAGTTAGTAGTTAGTAGTTAGTAGTTAGTAGTTAGTAGTCAGTAGTTAGTAGTTAGTAGTCAGTAGTTAATAGTTAGTAGTTGGTAGTTAGTAGTTAGTAGTCAGTAGTTAATAGTTAGTAGTTGGTAGTTAGTAGTTAGTAGTCAGTATGTAGTAGTTAATAATTAGTAGTTAGTAGTTAGTAGTTATTAGTTAGTAGTTAGTAGTTAGTAGTTAGTAGTCAGTAGTTAGTAGTTAGTAGTTAGTAGTCAGTAGTTAGTAGTTAGTAGTTAGTAGTTAGTAGTTAGTAGTTAGTATTTAGTAGTTAGTAGTTAGTAGTTAGTAGTTAGTAGTTAGTAGTTAGTAGTTAGTAGTCAGTAGTTAGTATTTAGTAGTTAGTAGTTAGTATGTAGTAGTTAGTAGTTAGTAGTTAGTAGTTAGTAGTTAGTGGTTAGTATTTAGTAGTTAGTAGTCAGTAGTTAATAGTTAGTAGTTGGTAGTTAGTAGTTAGTAGTCAGTATGTAGTAGTTAATAGTTAGTAGTTAGCAGTTAGTAGTTAGTAGTTAGTAGTTAGTAGTTAGTAGTTATTAGTTAGTAGTTAGTAGTTAGTAGTTAGTAGTCAGTAGTTAGTAGTGAGTAGCTAGTAGTCAGTAGTTAGTAGTTAGTAGTTAGTAGTTAGTAGTTAGCAGTTAGTAGTTAGTAGTTAGTAGTTATTAGTTAGAAGTTATTAGTTAGTAGTTAGTAGTTAGTAGTTAGTAGTCAGTAGTTAGTAGTTAGTAGTTAGTAGTTAGTAGTTAGTAGTTAGTAGTTAGTAGTTAGTAGTTAGTAGTCAGTAGTTAGTATTTAGTAGTTAGTAGTTAGTATGTAGTAGTTAGTAGTTAGTAGTTAGCAGTTAGTAGTTAGTGGTTAGTATTTAGTAGTTAGTAGTTAGTAGTTAGGAGATAGTAGTTATTAGTTAGTAGTTAGTAGTTAGTAGTTAGTAGTCAGTAGTTAGTAGTTAGTAGATAGTAGTCAGTAGTTAGTAGTTAGTAGTTAGTAGTTAGTAGTTAGTAGTTAGTAGTTAGTAGTTAGTAGTCAGTTGTTAGTAGTTAGTAGTTGGTAGTCAGTAGTTAGTATTTAGTATTTAGTAGTTAGTAGTCAGTAGGTAGTAGTTAATAGTTAGTAGTTAGCCGTTAGAAGTTAGTAGTTAGTAGTTAGTAGTTAGTAGTTAGTAGTTAGTAGTTAGTAGTTAGTAGTTAGCAGTTAGTAGTTAGTAGTTAGTAGTTATTAGTTAGTAGTTATTAGTTAGTAGTTAGTAGTTAGTAGTTAGAGTCAAGCTCAACAGGGTCTAGAGTCAAGCTCAACAGGGTCTTCTTTCCCCACTGATTTAGCTTTGCCCGTTCCCAAAGCTGTGGTTTCGCTGGATAGTAGATAGGGACAGTAGGAATCTCGTTAATAGTTAGTAGTTAGTAGTTAGTAGTTAGTATGTAGTAGTTAGTAGTTAGTAGTTAGCAGTTAGTAGTTAGTGGTTAGTATTTAGTAGTTAGTAGTTAGTAGTTAGTAGTCAGTAGTTAATAGTTAGTAGTTGGTAGTTAGTAGTTAGTAGTCAGTATGTAGTAGTTAATAGTTAGTAGTTAGCAGTTAGTAGTTAGTAGTTAGTAGTTAGTAGTTAGTAGTTAGTAGTTATTAGTTAGTAGTTAGTAGTTAGTAGTTAGTAGTCAGTAGTTAGTAGTTAGTAGTTAGTAGTCAGTAGTTAGTAGTTAGTAGTTAGTAGTTAGTAGTTAGTAGTTAGTAGTTAGTAGTTAGTAGTTAGTAGTTAGTAGTTAGTAGTCAGTAGTTAGTAGTTAGTAGTCAGTAGTTAGTATTTAGTAGTTAGTAGTCAGTATGTAGTAGTTAATAGTTAGTAGTTAGCAGTTAGTAGTTAGTAGTTAGTAGTTAGTAGTTAGTAGTTAGTAGTTAGTAGTTAGTAGTTAGTAGTTAGTAGTTAGTAGTTAGCAGTTAGTAGTTAGTAGTTATTAGTTAGAAGTTATTAGTTAGTAGTTAGTAGTCAGTAGTTAGTAGTTAGTAGTTAGTAGTTAGTAGTTAGTAGTAAGTAGTCAGTAGTTAGTATTTAGTAGTTAGTAGTTAGTATGTAGTAGTTAGTAGTTAGTAGTTAGCAGTTAGTAGTTAGTGGTTAGTATTTAGTAGTTAGTAGTTAGTAGTTAGTAGTTAGTAGTTAGTAGTTAGTAGTTAGTAGTTAGTAGTTAGTAGTTAGCAGTTAGTAGTTAGTAGTTATTAGTTAGAAGTTATTAGTTAGTAATTAGTTTTTAGTAGTTAGTAGTCAGTAGTTAGTAGTTAGTAGTTAGTAGTTAGTAGTTAGTAGTTAGTAGTTAGTAGTTAGTAGTCAGTAGTTAGTATTTAGTAGTTAGTAGTTATTATGTAGTAGTTAGTAGTTAGTAGTTAGCAGTTAGTAGTTAGTGGTTAGTATTTAGTAGTTAGTAGTTAGTAGTTAGTAGTCAGTAGTTAATAGTTAGTAGTTGGTAGTTAGTAGTTAGTAGTCAGTATGTAGTAGTTAATAGTTAGTAGTTAGCAGTTAGTAGTTAGTAGTTAGTAGTTAGTAGTTAGTAGTTATTAGTTAGTAGTTAGTAGTTAGTAGTCAGCAGTTAGTAGTTAGTAGTTAGTAGTCAGTAGTTTGTATTTAGTAGTTAGTAGTTAGTAGTTAGTAGTTAGTAGTTAGTAGTTAGTAGTTAGTAGTTAGTAGTGAGTAGTTAGTAGTTAGTAGTTAGTAGTTAGTAGTTAGTAGTTAGTAGTTAGTAGTCAGTAGTTAGTATTTAGTAGTTAGTAGTTAGTATGTAGTAGTTAGTAGTTAGTAGTTAGTAGTTAGCAGTTAGTAGTTAGTGGTTAGTATTTAGTAGTTAGTAGTTAGGAGTCAGTAGTTAATAGTTAGTAGTTGGTAGTTAGTAGTTAGTAGTCAGTATGTAGTAGTTAATAGTTAGTAGTTAGCAGTTAGTAGTTAGTAGTTAGTAGTTAGTAGTTATTAGTTAGTAGTTAGTAGTTAGTAGTTAGTAGTCAGTAGTTAGTAGTTAGTAGTTAGTAGTCAGTAGTTAGTAGTTAGTAGTTAGTAGTTAGTAGTTAGTAGTTAGTAGTCAGTAGTTAGTAGTTAGTAGTCAGTAGTTAGTATTTAGTAGTTAGTAGTCAGTATGTAGTAGTTAATAGTTAGTAGTTAGCAGTTAGTAGTTAGTAGTTAGTAGTTAGTAGTTAGTAGTTAGTAGTTAGTAGTTAGTAGTTAGTAGTTAGTAGTTAGTAGTTAGCAGTTAGTAGTTAGTAGTTATTAGTTAGAAGTTATTAGTTAGTAGTTAGTAGTCAGTAGTTAGTAGTTAGTAGTTAGTAGTTAGTAGTTAGTAGTTAGTAGTTAGTAGTCAGTAGTTAGTATTTAATAGTTAGTAGTTAGTATGTAGTAGTTAGTAGTTAGTAGTTAGCAGTTAGTAGTTAGTGGTTAGTATTTAGTAGTTAGTAGTTAGTAGTTAGTAGTCAGTAGTTAATAGTTAGTAGTTGGTAGTTAGTAGTTAGTAGTCAGTATGTAGTAGTTAATAGTTAGTAGTTAGCAGTTAGTAGTTAGTAGTTAGTAGTCAGCAGTTAGTAGTTAGTAGTTAGTAGTCAGTAGTTTGTATTTAGTAGTTAGTAGTTAGTAGTTAGTAGTTAGTAGTTAGTAGTTAGTAGTTAGTAGTGAGTAGTTAGTAGTTAGTAGTTAGTAGTTAGTAGTTAGTAGTTAGTAGTTAGTAGTCAGTAGTTAGTATTTAGTAGTTAGTAGTTAGTATGTAGTAGTTAGTAGTTAGTAGTTAGTAGTTAGCAGTTAGTAGTTAGTGGTTAGTATTTAGTAGTTAGTAGTTAGGAGTCAGTAGTTAATAGTTAGTAGTTGGTAGTTAGTAGTTAGTAGTCAGTATGTAGTAGTTAATAGTTAGCAGTTAGCAGTTAGTAGTTAGTAGTTAGTAGTTAGTAGTTATTAGTTAGTAGTTAGTAGTTAGTAGTTAGTAGTCAGTAGTTAGTAGTTAGTAGTTAGTAGTCAGTAGTTAGTAGTTAGTAGTTAGTAGTTAGTAGTTAGTAGTTAGTAGTTAGTAGTTAGTAGTTAGTAGTTAGTAGTTAGTAGTCAGTAGTTAGTAGTTAGTAGTCAGTAGTTAGTATTTAGTAGTTAGTAGTCAGTATGTAGTAGTTAATAGTTAGTAGTTAGCAGTTAGTAGTTAGTAGTTAGTAGTTAGTAGTTAGTAGTTAGTGGTTAGTAGTTAGTAGTTAGTAGTTAGCAGTTAGTAGTTAGTAGTTATTAGTTAGAAGTTATTAGTTAGTAGTTAGTAGTCAGTAGTTAGTAGTTAGTAGTTAGTAGTTAGTAGTTAGTAGTTAGTAGTTAGTAGTTAGTAGTCAGTAGTTAGTATTTAGTAGTTAGTAGTTAGTATGTAGTAGTTAGTAGTTAGTAGTTAGCAGTTAGTAGTTAGTGGTTAGTATTTAGTAGTTAGTAGTTAGTAGTTAGTAGTCAGTAGTTAATAGTTAGTAGTTGGTAGTTAGTAGTTAGTAGTCAGTATGTAGTAGTTAATAGTTAGTAATTAGCAGTTAGTAGTTAGTAGTTAGTAGTTAGTAGTTATTAGTTAGTAGTTAGTAGTTAGTAGTTAGTAGTCAGTAGTTAGTAGTTAGTAGTTAGTAGTCAGTAGTTAGTAGTTAGTAGTTAGTAGTTAGTAGTTAGTAGTTAGTAGTTAGTAGTGAGTAGTTAGTAGTTAGTAGTTAGTAGTTAGTAGTCAGAAGTTAGTATTTAGTAGTTAGTAGTTAGTATGTAGTAGTTAGTAGTTAGTAGTTAGCAGTTAGTAGTTAGTGGTTAGTATTTAGTAGTTAGTAGTTAGTAGTTAGTAGTCAGTAGTTAATGGTTAGTATTTGGTAGTTAGTAGTTAGTAGTCAGTATGTAGTAGTTAATAGTTAGTAGTTAGCAGTTAGTAGTTAGTAGTTAGTAGTTATTAGTCAGTAGTTAGTAGTTAGTAGTTAGTAGTTAGTAGTTAGTAGTTAGTAGTTAGTAGTTAGTAGTTAGTAGTGAGTAGTTAGTAGTTAGTAGTTAGTAGTTAGTAGTTAGTAGTTAGTAGTTAGTAGTCAGTAGTTAGTATTTAGTAGTTAGTAGTTAGTATGTAGTAGTTAGTAGTTAGTAGTTAGTAGTTAGCAGTTAGTAGTTAGTGGTTAGTATTTAGTAGTTAGTAGTTAGTAGTTAGTAGTCAGTAGTTAATAGTTAGTAGTTGGTAGTTAGTAGTTAGTAGTTAGTGGTTAGTATTTAGTAGTTAGTAGTTAGTAGTTAGTAGTCAGTAGTTAATAGTTAGTAGTTGGTAGTTAGTAGTTAGTAGTCAGTATGTAGTAGTTAATAGTTAGTAGTTAGCAGTTAGTAGTTAGTAGTTAGTAGTCAGCAGTTAGTAGTTAGTAGTTAGTAGTCAGTAGTTTGTATTTAGTAGTTAGTAGTTAGTAGTTAGTAGTTAGTAGTTAGTAGTTAGTAGTTAGTAGTGAGTAGTTAGTAGTTAGTAGTTAGTAGTTAGTAGTTAGTAGTTAGTAGTTAGTAGTCAGTAGTTAGTATTTAGTAGTTAGTAGTTAGTATGTAGTAGTTAGTAGTTAGTAGTTAGTAGTTAGCAGTTAGTAGTTAGTGGTTAGTATTTAGTAGTTAGTAGTTAGGAGTCAGTAGTTAATAGTTAGTAGTTGGTAGTTAGTAGTTAGTAGTCAGTATGTAGTAGTTAATAGTTAGTAGTTAGCAGTTAGTAGTTAGTAGTTAGTAGTTAGTAGTTATTAGTTAGTAGTTAGTAGTTAGTAGTTAGTAGTCAGTAGTTAGTAGTTAGTAGTTAGTAGTCAGTAGTTAGTAGTTAGTAGTTAGTAGTTAGTAGTTAGTAGTTAGTAGTTAGTAGTTAGTAGTTAGTAGTCAGTAGTTAGTAGTTAGTAGTCAGTAGTTAGTATTTAGTAGTTAGTAGTCAGTATGTAGTAGTTAATAGTTAGTAGTTAGCAGTTAGTAGTTAGTAGTTAGTAGTTAGTAGTTAGTAGTTAGTAGTTAGTAGTTAGTAGTTAGTGGTTAGTAGTTAGTAGTTAGTAGTTAGCAGTTAGTAGTTAGTAGTTATTAGTTAGAAGTTATTAGTTAGTAGTTAGTAGTCAGTAGTTAGTAGTTAGTAGTTAGTAGTTAGTAGTTAGTAGTTAGTAGTTAGTAGTTAGTAGTCAGTAGTTAGTATTTAGTAGTTAGTAGTTAGTATGTAGTAGTTAGTAGTTAGTAGTTAGCAGTTAGTAGTTAGTGGTTAGTATTTAGTAGTTAGTAGTTAGTAGTTAGTAGTCAGTAGTTAATAGTTAGTAGTTGGTAGTTAGTAGTTAGTAGTCAGTATGTAGTAGTTAATAGTTAGTAATTAGCAGTTAGTAGTTAGTAGTTAGTAGTTAGTAGTTATTAGTTAGTAGTTAGTAGTTAGTAGTTAGTAGTCAGTAGTTAGTAGTTAGTAGTTAGTAGTCAGTAGTTAGTAGTTAGTAGTTAGTAGTTAGTAGTTAGTAGTTAGTAGTTAGTAGTGAGTAGTTAGTAGTTAGTAGTTAGTAGTTAGTAGTCAGAAGTTAGTATTTAGTAGTTAGTAGTTAGTATGTAGTAGTTAGTAGTTAGTAGTTAGCAGTTAGTAGTTAGTGGTTAGTATTTAGTAGTTAGTAGTTAGTAGTTAGTAGTCAGTAGTTAATAGTTAGTAGTTGGTAGTTAGTAGTTAGTAGTCAGTATGTAGTAGTTAATAGTTAGTAGTTAGCAGTTAGTAGTTAGTAGTTAGTAGTTATTAGTCAGTAGTTAGTAGTTAGTAGTTAGTAGTTAGTAGTTAGTAGTTAGTAGTTAGTAGTTAGTAGTGAGTAGTTAGTAGTTAGTAGTTAGTAGTTAGTAGTTAGTAGTTAGTAGTTAGTAGTCAGTAGTTAGTATTTAGTAGTTAGTAGTTAGTATGTAGTAGTTAGTAGTTAGTAGTTAGTAGTTAGCAGTTAGTAGTTAGTGGTTAGTATTTAGTAGTTAGTAGTTAGTAGTTAGTAGTCAGTAGTTAATAGTTAGTAGTTGGTAGTTAGTAGTTAGTAGTCAGTATGTAGTAGTTATTAGTTAGTAGTTAGCAGTTAGTAGTTAGTAGTTAGTAGTTAGTAGATATTAGTTAGTAGTTAGTAGTTAGTAGTTAGTAGTCAGTAGTTAGTAGTTAGTAGTTAGTAGTCAGTAGTTAGTAGTTAGTAGTTAGTAGTTAGTAGTTAGTAGTTAGTAGTTAGTAGTTAGTAGTTAGTAGTTAGTAGTTAGTAGTTAGTAGTCAGTAGTTAGTAGTTAGTAGTCAGTAGTTAGTATTTAGTAGTTAGTAGTCAGTATGTAGTAGTTAATAGTTAGTAGTTAGCAGTTAGTAGTTAGTAGTTAGTAGTTAGTAGTTAGTAGTTAGTAGTTAGTAGTTAGTAGTTAGTAGTTAGTAGTTAGCAGTTAGTAGTCAGTAGTTATTAGTTAGAAGTTATTAATTAGTAGTTAGTAGTCAGTAGTTAGTAGTTAGTAGTTAGTAGTTAGTAGTTAGTAGTTAGTAGTTAGTAGTTAGTAGTTAGTAGTTAGTAGTTAGTAGTTAGTAGTTAGTAGTTAGTAGTTAGTAGTCAGTAGTTAGTAGTTAGTAGTCAGTAGTTAGTATTTAGTAGTTAGTAGTCAGTATGTAGTAGTTAATAGTTAGTAGTTAGCAGTTAGTAGTTAGTAGTTAGTAGTTAGTAGTTAGTAGTTAGTAGTTAGTAGTTAGTAGTTAGTAGTTAGTAGTTAGTAGTTAGTAGTCAGTAGTTAGTATTTAGTAGTTAGTAGTTAGTATGTAGTAGTTAGTAGTTAGTAGTTAGTAGTTAGCAGTTAGTAGTTAGTGGTTAGTATTTAGTAGTTAGTAGTTAGTAGTTAGTAGTCAGTAGTTAATAGTTAGTAGTTGGTAGTTAGTAGTTAGTAGTCAGTATGTAGTAGTTATTAGTTAGTAGTTAGCAGTTAGTAGTTAGTAGTTAGTAGTTAGTAGATATTAGTTAGTAGTTAGTAGTTAGTAGTTAGTAGTCAGTAGTTAGTAGTTAGTAGTTAGTAGTCAGTAGTTAGTAGTTAGTAGTTAGTAGTTAGTAGTTAGTAGTTAGTAGTTAGTAGTTAGTAGTTAGTAGTTAGTAGTTAGTAGTCAGTAGTTAGTAGTTAGTAGTCAGTAGTTAGTATTTAGTAGTTAGTAGTCAGTATGTAGTAGTTAATAGTTAGTAGTTAGCAGTTAGTAGTTAGTAGTTAGTAGTTAGTAGTTAGTAGTTAGTAGTTAGTAGTTATTAGTTAGTAGTTAGTAGTTAGTAGTTAGTAGTCAGTAGTTAGTAGTTAGTAGTTAGTAGTCAGTAGTTAGTAGTTAGTAGTTAGTAGTTAGTAGTTAGTAGTTAGTAGTTAGTAGTTAGTAGTTAGTAGTTAGTAGTTAGTAGTCAGTAGTTAGTAGTTAGTAGTCAGTAGTTAGTATTTAGTAGTTAGTAGTCAGTATGTAGTAGTTAATAGTTAGTAGTTAGCAGTTAGTAGTTAGTAGTTAGTAGTTAGTAGTTAGTAGTTAGTGGTTAGTAGTTAGTAGTTAGTAGTTAGCAGTTAGTAGTTAGTAGTTATTAGTTAGAAGTTATTAGTTAGTAGTTAGTAGTCAGTAGTTAGTAGTTAGTAGTTAGTAGTTAGTAGTTAGTAGTTAGTAGTTAGTAGTTAGTAGTCAGTAGTTAGTATTTAGTAGTTAGTAGTTAGTATGTAGTAGTTAGTAGTTAGTAGTTAGCAGTTAGTAGTTAGTGGTTAGTATTTAGTAGTTAGTAGTTAGTAGTTAGTAGTCAGTAGTTAATAGTTAGTAGTTGGTAGTTAGTAGTTAGTAGTCAGTATGTAGTAGTTAATAGTTAGTAATTAGCAGTTAGTAGTTAGTAGTTAGTAGTTAGTAGTTATTAGTTAGTAGTTAGTAGTTAGTAGTTAGTAGTCAGTAGTTAGTAGTTAGTAGTTAGTAGTCAGTAGTTAGTAGTTAGTAGTTAGTAGTTAGTAGTTAGTAGTTAGTAGTTAGTAGTGAGTAGTTAGTAGTTAGTAGTTAGTAGTTAGTAGTCAGAAGTTAGTATTTAGTAGTTAGTAGTTAGTATGTAGTAGTTAGTAGTTAGTAGTTAGCAGTTAGTAGTTAGTGGTTAGTATTTAGTAGTTAGTAGTTAGTAGTTAGTAGTCAGTAGTTAATGGTTAGTATTTGGTAGTTAGTAGTTAGTAGTCAGTATGTAGTAGTTAATAGTTAGTAGTTAGCAGTTAGTAGTTAGTAGTTAGTAGTTATTAGTCAGTAGTTAGTAGTTAGTAGTTAGTAGTTAGTAGTTAGTAGTTAGTAGTTAGTAGTTAGTAGTTAGTAGTGAGTAGTTAGTAGTTAGTAGTTAGTAGTTAGTAGTTAGTAGTTAGTAGTTAGTAGTCAGTAGTTAGTATTTAGTAGTTAGTAGTTAGTATGTAGTAGTTAGTAGTTAGTAGTTAGTAGTTAGCAGTTAGTAGTTAGTGGTTAGTATTTAGTAGTTAGTAGTTAGTAGTTAGTAGTCAGTAGTTAATAGTTAGTAGTTGGTAGTTAGTAGTTAGTAGTTAGTGGTTAGTATTTAGTAGTTAGTAGTTAGTAGTTAGTAGTCAGTAGTTAATAGTTAGTAGTTGGTAGTTAGTAGTTAGTAGTCAGTATGTAGTAGTTAATAGTTAGTAGTTAGCAGTTAGTAGTTAGTAGTTAGTAGTCAGCAGTTAGTAGTTAGTAGTTAGTAGTCAGTAGTTTGTATTTAGTAGTTAGTAGTTAGTAGTTAGTAGTTAGTAGTTAGTAGTTAGTAGTTAGTAGTGAGTAGTTAGTAGTTAGTAGTTAGTAGTTAGTAGTTAGTAGTTAGTAGTTAGTAGTCAGTAGTTAGTATTTAGTAGTTAGTAGTTAGTATGTAGTAGTTAGTAGTTAGTAGTTAGTAGTTAGCAGTTAGTAGTTAGTGGTTAGTATTTAGTAGTTAGTAGTTAGGAGTCAGTAGTTAATAGTTAGTAGTTGGTAGTTAGTAGTTAGTAGTCAGTATGTAGTAGTTAATAGTTAGTAGTTAGCAGTTAGTAGTTAGTAGTTAGTAGTTAGTAGTTATTAGTTAGTAGTTAGTAGTTAGTAGTTAGTAGTCAGTAGTTAGTAGTTAGTAGTTAGTAGTCAGTAGTTAGTAGTTAGTAGTTAGTAGTTAGTAGTTAGTAGTTAGTAGTTAGTAGTTAGTAGTTAGTAGTCAGTAGTTAGTAGTTAGTAGTCAGTAGTTAGTATTTAGTAGTTAGTAGTCAGTATGTAGTAGTTAATAGTTAGTAGTTAGCAGTTAGTAGTTAGTAGTTAGTAGTTAGTAGTTAGTAATTAGTAGTTAGTGGTTAGTAGTTAGTAGTTAGTAGTTAGCAGTTAGTAGTTAGTAGTTATTAGTTAGAAGTTATTAGTTAGTAGTTAGTAGTCAGTAGTTAGTAGTTAGTAGTTAGTAGTTAGTAGTTAGTAGTTAGTAGTTAGTAGTTAGTAGTCAGTAGTTAGTATTTAGTAGTTAGTAGTTAGTATGTAGTAGTTAGTAGTTAGTAGTTAGCAGTTAGTAGTTAGTGGTTAGTATTTAGTAGTTAGTAGTTAGTAGTTAGTAGTCAGTAGTTAATAGTTAGTAGTTGGTAGTTAGTAGTTAGTAGTCAGTATGTAGTAGTTAATAGTTAGTAATTAGCAGTTAGTAGTTAGTAGTTAGTAGTTAGTAGTTATTAGTTAGTAGTTAGTAGTTAGTAGTTAGTAGTCAGTAGTTAGTAGTTAGTAGTTAGTAGTCAGTAGTTAGTAGTTAGTAGTTAGTAGTTAGTAGTTAGTAGTTAGTAGTTAGTAGTGAGTAGTTAGTAGTTAGTAGTTAGTAGTTAGTAGTCAGAAGTTAGTATTTAGTAGTTAGTAGTTAGTATGTAGTAGTTAGTAGTTAGTAGTTAGCAGTTAGTAGTTAGTGGTTAGTATTTAGTAGTTAGTAGTTAGTAGTTAGTAGTCAGTAGTTAATAGTTAGTAGTTGGTAGTTAGTAGTTAGTAGTCAGTATGTAGTAGTTAATAGTTAGTAGTTAGCAGTTAGTAGTTAGTAGTTAGTAGTTATTAGTCAGTAGTTAGTAGTTAGTAGTTAGTAGTTAGTAGTTAGTAGTTAGTAGTTAGTAGTTAGTAGTGAGTAGTTAGTAGTTAGTAGTTAGTAGTTAGTAGTTAGTAGTTAGTAGTTAGTAGTCAGTAGTTAGTATTTAGTAGTTAGTAGTTAGTATGTAGTAGTTAGTAGTTAGTAGTTAGTAGTTAGCAGTTAGTAGTTAGTGGTTAGTATTTAGTAGTTAGTAGTTAGTAGTTAGTAGTCAGTAGTTAATAGTTAGTAGTTGGTAGTTAGTAGTTAGTAGTCAGTATGTAGTAGTTATTAGTTAGTAGTTAGCAGTTAGTAGTTAGTAGTTAGTAGTTAGTAGATATTAGTTAGTAGTTAGTAGTTAGTAGTTAGTAGTCAGTAGTTAGTAGTTAGTAGTTAGTAGTCAGTAGTTAGTAGTTAGTAGTTAGTAGTTAGTAGTTAGTAGTTAGTAGTTAGTAGTTAGTAGTTAGTAGTTAGTAGTTAGTAGTTAGTAGTTAGTAGTCAGTAGTTAGTAGTTAGTAGTCAGTAGTTAGTATTTAGTAGTTAGTAGTCAGTATGTAGTAGTTAATAGTTAGTAGTTAGCAGTTAGTAGTTAGTAGTTAGTAGTTAGTAGTTAGTAGTTAGTAGTTAGTAGTTAGTAGTTAGTAGTTAGTAGTTAGCAGTTAGTAGTCAGTAGTTATTAGTTAGAAGTTATTAATTAGTAGTTAGTAGTCAGTAGTTAGTAGTTAGTAGTTAGTAGTTAGTAGTTAGTAGTTAGTAGTTAGTAGTTAGTAGTTAGTAGTTAGTAGTCAGTAGTTAGTATTTAGTAGTTAGTAGTCAGTATGTAGTAGTCAATAGTTAAGAGTTAGCAGTTAGTGGTTAGTAGTTAGCAGTTAGTAGTTATTAGTTAGTAGTTAGTAGTTAGTAGTTAGTAGTCAGTAGTTAGTAGTTAGTAGTTAGTAGTCAGTAGTTAGTAGTTAGTAGTTAGTAGTTAGTAGTTAGTAGTTAGTAGTTAGTAGTTAGTCGTTCGTGGTTAGTATTTAGTAGTTAGTAGTTAGTAGTTAGTAGTCAGTAGTTAATAGTTAGTAGTTGGTAGTTAGTAGTTAGTAGTCAGTATGTAGTAGTTAATAGTTAGTAGTTAGCAATTAGTAGTTAGTAGTTAGTAGTTAGTAGTTATTAGTCAGTAGTTAATAGTTAGTAGTTGGTAGTTAGTAGTTAGTAGTCAGTATGTAGTAGTTAATAGTTAGTAGTTAGCAGTTAGTAGTTAGTAGTTAGTAGTTAGTAGTTATTAGTTAGTAGTTAGTAGTTAGTAGTTAGTAGTCAGTAGTTAGTAGTTAGTAGTTAGTAGTCAGTAGTTAGTAGTTAGTAGTTAGTAGTTAGTAGTTAGTAGTTAGTAGTGAGTAGTTAGTAGTTAGTAGTTAGTAGTTAGTAGTCAGAAGTTAGTATTTAGTAGTTAGTAGTTAGTATGTAGTAGTTAGTAGTTAGTAGTTAGCAGTTAGTAGTTAGTGGTTAGTATTTAGTAGTTAGTAGTTAGTAGTCAGTAGTTAATAGTTAGTAGTTGGTTGTTAGTAGTTAGTAGTCAGTATGTAGTAGTTAATAGTTAGTAGTTAGCAGTTAGTAGTTAGTAGTTAGTAGTTAGTAGTTATTAGTTAGTAGTTAGTAGTTAGTAGTTAGTAGTCAGTAGTTAGTAGTTAGTAGTTAGTAGTCAGTAGTTAGTAGTTAGTAGTTATTAGTTAGTAGTTAGTAGTTAGTAGTTAGTAGTCAGTAGTTAGTAGTTAGTAGTTAGTAGTCAGTATGTAGTAGTTAATAGTTAGTAGTTAGCAGTTAGTAGTTAGTAGTTAGTAGTTAGTAGTTATTAGTTAGTAGTTAGTAGTTAGTAGTTAGTAGTCAGTAGTTAGTAGTTAGTAGTTAGTAGTCAGTAGTTAGTAGTTAGTAGTTAGTAGTTAGTAGTTAGTAGTTAGTAGTTAGTAGTGAGTAGTTAGTAGTTAGTAGTTAGTAGTTAGTAGTCAGAAGTTAGTATTTAGTAGTTAGTAGTTAGTATGTAGTAGTTAGTAGTTAGTAGTTAGCAGTTAGTAGTTAGTGGTTAGTATTTAGTAGTGAGTAGTTAGTAGTTAGTAGTTAGTAGTTAGTAGTCAGAAGTTAGTATTTAGTAGTTAGTAGTTAGTATGTAGTAGTTAGTAGTTAGTAGTTAGCAGTTAGTAGTTAGTGGTTAGTATTTAGTAGTTAGTAGTTAGTAGTTAGTAGTCAGTAGTTAATAGTTAGTAGTTGGTAGTTAGTAGTTAGTAGTCAGTATGTAGTAGTTAATAGTTAGTAGTTAGCCGTTAGTAGTTAGTAGTTAGTAGTTATTAGTTAGTAGTTAGTAGTTAGTAGTTAGTAGTCAGTAGTTAGTAGTTAGTAGTTAGTAGTCAGTAGTTAGTAGTTAGTAGTTAGTAGTTAGTAGTTAGTAGTTAGTAGTTAGCAGTTAGTAGTTAGTAGTTAGTAGTCAGTAGTTAGTAGTTAGTAGTCAGTAGTTAGTATTTAGTAGTTAGTAGTCAGTATGTAGTAGTTAATAGTTAGTAGTTAGCAGTTAGTAGTTAGTAGTTAGTAGTTAGTAGTTAGTAGTTAGTAGTTAGTAGTTAGTAGTTAGTAGTTAGTAGTTAGTAGTTAGCAGTTAGTAGTTAGTAGTTATTAGTTAGAAGTTATTAGTTAGTAGTTAGTAGTTAGTAGTTAGTAGTCAGTAGTTAGTAGTTAGTAGTTAGTAGTTAGTAGTTAGTAGTTAGTAGTTAGTAGTTAGTAGTTAGTAGTCAGTAGTTAGTATTTAGTAGTTAGTAGTTAGTATGTAGTAGTTAGTAGTTAGTAGTTAGCAGTTAGTAGTTAGTGGTTAGTATTTAGTAGTTAGTAGTTAGTAGTTAGTAGTCAGTAGTTAATAGTTAGTAGTTGGTAGTTAGTAGTTAGTAGTCAGTATGTAGTAGTTAATAGTTAGTAGTTAGCAGTTAGTAGTTAGTAGTTAGTAGTTAGTAGTTATTAGTTAGTAGTTAGTAGTTAGTAGTTAGTAGTCAGTAGTTAGTAGTTAGTAGTTAGTAGTCAGTAGTTAGTAGTTAGTAGTTAGTAGTTAGTAGTTAGTAGTTAGTAGTTAGTAGTTAGTAGTGAGTAGTTAGTAGTTAGTAGTTAGTAGTTAGTAGTTAGTAGTCAGTAGTTAGTATTTAGTAGTTAGTAGTTAGTATGTAGTAGTTAGTAGTTAGTAGTTAGCAGTTAGTAGTTAGTGGTTAGTATTTATTAGTTAGTAGTTAGTAGTTAGTAGTCAGTAGTTAATAGTTAGTAGTTGGTAGTTAGTAGTTAGTAGTCAGTATGTAGTAGTTAATAGTTAGTAGTTAGCAGTTAGTAGTTAGTAGTTAGTAGTTAGTAGTTAGTAGTTATTAGTTAGTAGTTAGTAGTTAGTAGTTAGTAGTCAGTAGTTAGTAGTTAGTAGTTAGTAGTCAGTAGTTAGTAGTTAGTAGTTAGTAGTTAGTAGTTAGTAGTTAGTAGTTAGTAGTTAGTAGTTAGTAGTTAGTAGTTAGTAGTCAGTAGTTAGTAGTTAGTAGTTAGTAGTCAGTAGTTAGTATTTAGTATTTAGTAGTTAGTAGTCAGTATGTAGTAGTTAATAGTTAGTAGTTAGCAGTTAGTAGTTAGTAGTTAGTAGTTAGTAGTTAGTAGTTAGCAGTTAGTAGTTAGTAGTTAGTAGTTAGTAGTTATTAGTTAGAAATTATTAGTTAGTAGTTAGTAGTTAGCAGTTAGTAGACAGTAGTTAGTAGTTAGTAGTTAGTAGTTAGTAGTTAGTAGTTAGTAGTTAGTAGTTAGTAGTTAGTAGTTAGTAGTTAGTAGTTAGTAGTTAGTAGTCAGTAGTTAGTATTTAGTAGTTAGTAGTTAGTATGTAGTAGTTAGTAGTTAGTAGTTAGCAGTTAGTAGTTAGTGGTTAGTATTTAGTAGTTAGTAGTTAGTAGTTAGTAGTTAGGAGTTAGTAGTTATTAGTTAGTAGTTAGTAGTTAGTAGTTAGTAGTTAGTAGTCAGTAGTTAGTAGTTAGTAGTTTGTAGTCAGTAGTTAGTAGTTAGTAGTTAGTAGTTAGTAGTTAGTGGTTAGTATTTAGTAGTTAGTAGTTAGTAGTTAGTAGTTAGGAGTTAGTAGTTATTAGTTAGTAGTTAGTAGTTAGTAGTTAGTAGTTAGTAGTCAGTAGTTAGTAGTTAGTAGTTTGTAGTCAGTAGTTAGTAGTTAGTAGTTAGTAGTTAGTAGTTAGTAGTTAGTAGTTAGTAGTTAGTAGTTAGTAGTCAGTAGTTAGTAGTTAGTAGTTAGTAGTCAGTAGTTAGTATTTAGTATTTAGTAGTTAGTAGTCAGTAGGTAGTAGTTAATAGTTAGTAGTTAGCCGTTAGTAGTTAGTAGTTAGTAGTTAGTAGTTAGTAGTTAGTAGTTAGTAGTTAGTAGTTAGTAGTTAGTAGTTAGTAGTTAGCAGTTAGTAGTTAGTAGTTAGTAGTTATTAGTTAGTAGTTATTAGTTAGTAGTTAGTAGTTAGTAGTTAGTAGTCAGTAGTTAGTAGTTAGTAGTTAGTAGTTAGTAGTTAGTAGTGAGTAGTTAGTAGTCAGTAGTTAGTATTTAGTATTTAGTAGTTAGTAGTCAGTAGGTAGTAGTTAATAGTTTGTAGTTAGCCGTTAGTAGTTAGTAGTTAGTAGTTAGTAGTTAGTAGTTCGTAGTTAGTAGCTAGTAGTTAGTAGTTAGCAGTTAGTAGTTAGTAAATAGAGGTTATTAGTTAGTAGTTATTAGTTAGTAGTTAGTAGTTAGTAGTTAGTAGTCAGTAGTTAGTAGTTAGTAGTTAGTAGTTAGTAGTTAGTAGTTAGTAGTTAGTAGTCAGTAGTTAGTATTTAGTAGTTAGTAGTTAGTATGTAGTAGTTAATTGTTAGTAGTTAGCAGTTAGTAGTCAGTAGTTAGTATTTAGTATTAAGTAGTTAGTAGTTAGTAGTTAGTAGTTAGTAGTTAGTAGTTAGTAGTTAGTAGTCAGTAGTTAGTATTTAGTAGTTAGTATGTAGTAGTTAATAGTTAGTAGTTAGCAGTTAGTAGTTAGTGGTTAGTATTTAGTAGTTAGTAGTTAGTAGTTAGTAGTTATTAGTTAGTAGTTAGTAGTTAGTAGTTAGTAGTTAGTAGTTAGTAGTCAGTAGTCAGTATTTAGCAGTTAGTAGTTAGTAGTTAGTAGTTAGTAGTTAGTAGTTAGTAGTTAGTAGATAGTAGTTAGTAGTCAGTAGTTAGTAGTTAGTAGTTAGTAGTCAGTAGTTAGTAATTAGTAGTTAGTAGTTAGTAGTTAGTAGTTAGTAGTTAGTAGTCAGTAGTTAGTAGTTAGTAGTTAGTAGTCAGTAGTTAGTATTTAGTATTTAGTAGTTAGTAGTCAGTATGTAGTAGTTAATAGTTAGTTGTTAGCAGTTAGTATTTAGTATTTAGTAGTTAGTAGTTAGTAGTTAGTAGTTAGTAGTTAGCAGTTAGTAGTTAGTAGTTAGTAGTTATTAGTTAGTAGTTATTAGTTAGTAGTTAGTAGTTAGTAGTTAGTAGTCAGTAGTTAGTTGTTAGTAGTTAGTAGTTAGTAGTTAGTAGTCAGTAGTTAGTATTCAGTAGTTAGTAGTTAGTATGTAGTAGTTAATAGTTAGTAGTTAGCAGTTAGTAGTTAGTGGTTAGTATTTAGTAGTTAGTAGTTAGTAGTTAGTAGTCATTAGTTAGTAGTTAGTAGTTAGTAGTTAGTAGTCAGTAGTTAGTAGTTAGTTGTTAGTAGTCAGTAGTTAGTATTTAGTATTTAGTAGTTAGTAGTCAGTAGGTAGTACTTAATAGTTAGTAGTTAGCCGTTAGTAGTTAGTGGTTAGTAGTTAGTAGTTAGTAGTTAGTAGTTATTAGTTAGTAGTTATTAGTTAGTAGTTAGTAGTTAGTAGTTAGTAGTCAGTAGTTAGTATTTAGTAGTTAGTAGTTAGTAGTTAGTAGTTAGTAGTTAGTAGTTAGTAATTAGTAGTTAGTAGTCAGTAGTTAGTATTTAGTAGTTAGTAGTTAGTATGTAGTAGTTAATTGTTAGTAGTTAGCAGTTAGTAGTCAGTAGTTAGTATTTAGTATTAAGTAGTTAGTAGTTAGTAGTTAGTAGTTAGTAGTCAGTAGTTAGTATTTAGTAGTTAGTAGTTAGTATGTAGTAGTTAATAGTTAGTAGTTAGCCGTTAGTAGTTAGTGGTTAGTATTTAGTAGTTAGTAGTTAGTAGTTATTAGTTAGTAGTTAGTAGTTAGTAGTTAGTAGTCAGTAGTTAGTATTTAGTTTTTAGTAGTTAGTAGTCAGTAGGTAGTAGTTAATAGTTAGTAGTTAGCCGTTAGTAGTTAGTAGTTAGTAGTTAGTAGTTAGTAAGTAGTAGTTAGTAGTTATTAGTTAGTAGTTATTAGTTAGTAGTTAGTAGTTAGTAGTTAGTAGTTAGTAGTCAGTAGTTAGTGGTTAGTAGTTAGTAGTTAGTAGTTAGTAGTTAGTAGTTAGTAGTTAGTAGTCAGTAGTTAGTATTTAGTAGTTAGTAGTTAGTATGTAGTAGTTAATTGTTAGTAGTTAGCAATTAGTAGTCAGTAGTTAGTATTTAGTATTAAGTAGTTAGTAGTTAGTAGTTAGTAGTTAGTAGTCAGTAGTTAGTATTTAGTAGTTAGTAGTTAGTATGTAGTAGTTAGTAGTTAGTAGTTAGCCGTTAGTAGTTAGTGGTTAGTTTTTAGTAGTTAGTAGTTAGTAGTTAGTAGTTATTAGTTAGTAGTTAGTAGTTAGTAGTTAGTAGTTAGTAGTTAGTAGTTAGTAGTTAGTAGTTAGTAGTTAGTAGTTAGTAGTTAGCAGTTAGTAGTTAGTAGTTAGTAGTTATTAGTTAGTAGTTATTAGTTAGTAGTTAGTAGTTAGTAGTCAGTAGTTAGTAGTTAGTAGTTAGTAGTTAGTAGTTAGTAGTTAGTAGTTAGTAGTTAGTAGTTAGTAGTTAGTAGTTAGTAGTCAGTAGTTAGTATTTAGTAGTTAGTAGTTAGTATGTAGTAGTTAATTGTTAGTAGTTAGCAGTTAGTAGTCAGTAGTTAGTATTTAGTATTAAGTAGTTAGTAGTTAGTAGTTAGTAGTTAGTAGTTAGTAGTCAGTAGTTAGTATTTAGTATTTAGTAGTTAGTATGTAGTAGTTAATAGTTAGTAGTTAGCAGTTAGTAGTTAGTGGTTAGTATTCAGTAGTTAGTAGTTAGTAGTTAGTAGTTATTAGTTAGTAGTTAGTAGTTAGTAGTTAGTAGTTAGTAGTTAGTAGTTAGTAGTCAGTAGTTAGTATTTAGTAGTTAGTAGTTAGTAATTAGTAGTTAGTAGTTAGTAGTTAGTAGTTAGTAGTTAGTAGTTATTAGTTAGTAGTTAGTAGTTAGTAGTTAGTATTTAGTATTAAGTAGTTAGTAGTTAGTAGTTAGTAGTTAGTAGTTAGTAGTCAGTAGTTAGTATTTAGTATTTAGTAGTTAGTATGTAGTAGTTAATAGTTAGTAGTTAGCAGTTAGTAGTTAGTGGTTAGTATTCAGTAGTTAGTAGTTAGTAGTTAGTAGTTATTAGTTAGTAGTTAGTAGTTAGTAGTTAGTAGTTAGTAGTTAGTAGTCAGTAGTTAGTATTTAGTAGTTAGTAGTTAGTAATTAGTAGTTAGTAGTTAGTAGTTAGTAGTTAGTAGTTAGTAGTCAGCAGTTAGTAGTTAGTAGTTAGTAGTCAGTAGTTAGTATTTAGTATTTAGTAGTTAGTAGTCAGTATGTAGTAGCTAATAGTTAGTTGTTAGCAGTTAGTATTTAGTAGTTAGTAGTTAGTAGTTAGTAGTTAGTAGTTAGTAGTTAGCAGTTAGTAGTTAGTAGTTAGTAGTTATTAGTTAGTAGTTATTAGTTAGTAGTTAGTAGTTAGTAGTTAGTAGTCAGTAGTTAGTAGTTAGTAGTTAGTAGTTAGTAGTTAGTAGTTAGTAGTCAGTAGTTAATATTTAGTATTTAGTAGTTAGTAGTCAGTATGTAGTAGCTAATAGTTAGTTGTTAGCAGTTAGTATTTAGTAGTTAGTAGTTAGTAGTTAGTAGTTAGTAGTTAGTAGTTAGCAGTTAGTAGTTAGTAGTTAGTAGTTATTAGTTAGTAGTTATTAGTTAGTAGTTAGTAGTTAGTAGTTAGTAGTTAGTAGTCAGTAGTTAGTATTTAGTAGTTAGTAGTTAGTATGTAGTAGTTAATAGTTAGTAGTTAGCAGTTAGTAGTTAGTGGTTAGTATTTAGTAGTTAGTAGTTAGTAGTTAGTAGTTAATAGTTAGTAGTTAGTAGTTAGTAGTTAGTAGTTAGTAGTTAGTAGTCAGTAGTTAGTATTTAGTAGTTAGTAGTTAGTAGTTAGTAGTTAGTAGTTAGTAGTCAGTAGTTAGTAGTTAGTAGTTGGTAGTTAGTAGTTAGTAGTCAGTATGTAGTAGTTAATAGTTAGTAGTTAGCAGTTAGTAAGTAGTAGTTAGTAGATAGTAGTTAGTAGTTAGCAATTAGTAGTTAGTAGTTATTAGTTAATAGTTATTAGTTAGTAGTTAGTAGTTAGTAGTAAGTAGTCAGTAGTTAGTAGTTAGTAGTTAGTAGTCAGTAGTTAGTAGTTAGTAGTTAGTAGTTAGTAGTTAGTAGTTAGTAGTTAGTAGTTAGTAGTTAGTAGTTAGTAGTTAGTAGATAGTAGTCAGTAGTTAGTAGTTAGTATGTAGTAGTTAATAGTTAGTAGTTAGCAGTTAGTAGTTATTAGTTAGTAGTTAGTAGTTAGTAGTTAGTAGTTAGTAGTCAGTAGTTAGTATTTAGTAGTTAGTAGTTAGTAGTTAGTAGTTAGTAGTTAGTAGTCAGTATGTAGTAGTTAGTAGTTAGTAGTTAGTAGTTAGTAGTCGGTAGTTAGTAGTTAGTAGTTAGTAGTCAGTAGTTAGTATTTAGTATTTAGTAGTTAGTAGTCAGTATGTAGTAGTTAATAGTTAGTTGTTAGCAGTTAGTATTTAGTAGTTAGTAGTTAGTAGTTAGTAGTTAGTAGTTAGTAGTTAGCAGTTAGTAGTTAGTAGTTAGTAGTTATTAGTTAGTAGTTATTAGTTAGTAGTTAGTAGTTAGTAGTTAGTAGTCAGTAGTTAGTAGTTAGTAGTTAGTAGTTAGTAGTTAGTAGTTAGTAGTTAGTAGTCAGTAGTTAGTATTTAGTAGTTAGTAGTTAGTATGTAGTAGTTAATAGTTAGTAGTTAGCAGTTAGTAGTTAGTGGTTAGTATTTAGTAGTTAGTAGTTAGTAGTTAGTAGTTATTAGTTAGTAGTTAGTAGTTAGTAGTTAGTAGTTAGTAGTTAGTAGTCAGTAGTTAGTATTTAGTAGTTAGTAGTTAGTAGTTAGTAGTTAGTAGTTAGTAGTCAGTAGTTAGTAGTTAGTAGTTGGTAGTTAGCAGTTAGTAGTCAGTAGTTAGTAATTAGTAGTTAGTAGTTAGTAGTTAGTAGTTAGTAGTCAGTAGTTAGTAGTTAGTAGTTAGTAGTCAGTAGTTAGTATTTAGTATTTAGTAGTTAGTAGTCAGTATGTAGTAGCTAATAGTTAGTTGTCAGCAGTTAGTATTTAGTAGTTAGTAGTTAGTAGTTAGTAGTTAGTAGTTAGTAGTTAGCAGTTAGTAATTAGTAGTTAGTCGTTATTAGTTAGTAGTTAGTAGTTAGTAGTCAGTATGTAGTAGTTAGTAGTTAGTAGTTAGTAGTTAGTAGTCGGTAGTTAGTAGTTAGTAGTTAGTAGTCAGTAGTTAGTATTTAGTATTTAGTAGTTAGTAGTCAGTATGTAGTAGTTAATAGTTAGTTGTTAGCAGTTAGTATTTAGTAGTTAGTAGTTAGTAGTTAGTAGTTAGTAGTTAGTAGTTAGCAGTTAGTAGTTAGTAGTTAGTAGTTATTAGTTAGTAGTTATTAGTTAGTAGTTAGTAGTTAGTAGTTAGTAGTCAGTAGTTAGTAGTTAGTAGTTAGTAGTTAGTAGTTAGTAGTTAGTAGTTAGTAGTCAGTAGTTAGTATTTAGTAGTTAGTAGTTAGTATGTAGTAGTTAATAGTTAGTAGTTAGCAGTTAGTAGTTAGTGGTTAGTATTTAGTAGTTAGTAGTTAGTAGTTAGTAGTTATTAGTTAGTAGTTAGTAGTTAGTAGTTAGTAGTTAGTAGTCAGTAGTTAGTATTTAGTAGTTAGTAGTTAGTAGTTAGTAGTTAGTAGTTAGTAGTCAGTATGTAGTAGTTAGTAGTTAGTAGTTAGTAGTTAGTAGTCGGTAGTTAGTAGTTAGTAGTTAGTAGTCAGTAGTTAGTATTTAGTATTTAGTAGTTAGTAGTCAGTATGTAGTAGTTAATAGTTAGTTGTTAGCAGTTAGTATTTAGTAGTTAGTAGTTAGTAGTTAGTAGTTAGTAGTTAGTAGTTAGCAGTTAGTAGTTAGTAGTTAGTAGTTATTAGTTAGTAGTTATTAGTTAGTAGTTAGTAGTTAGTAGTTAGTAGTCAGTAGTTAGTAGTTAGTAGTTAGTAGTTAGTAGTTAGTAGTTAGTAGTTAGTAGTCAGTAGTTAGTATTTAGTAGTTAGTAGTTAGTATGTAGTAGTTAATAGTTAGTAGTTAGCAGTTAGTAGTTAGTGGTTAGTATTTAGTAGTTAGTAGTTAGTAGTTAGTAGTTATTAGTTAGTAGTTAGTAGTTAGTAGTTAGTAGTTAGTAGTTAGTAGTCAGTAGTTAGTATTTAGTAGTTAGTAGTTAGTAGTTAGTAGTTAGTAGTTAGTAGTCAGTAGTTAGTAGTTAGTAGTTGGTAGTTAGCAGTTAGTAGTCAGTAGTTAGTAATTAGTAGTTAGTAGTTAGTAGTTAGTAGTTAGTAGTCAGTAGTTAGTAGTTAGTAGTTAGTAGTCAGTAGTTAGTATTTAGTATTTAGTAGTTAGTAGTCAGTATGTAGTAGCTAATAGTTAGTTGTCAGCAGTTAGTATTTAGTAGTTAGTAGTTAGTAGTTAGTAGTTAGTAGTTAGTAGTTAGCAGTTAGTAATTAGTAGTTAGTCGTTATTAGTTAGTAGTTAGTAGTTAGTAGTCAGTATGTAGTAGTTAGTAGTTAGTAGTTAGTAGTTAGTAGTCGGTAGTTAGTAGTTAGTAGTTAGTAGTCAGTAGTTAGTATTTAGTATTTAGTAGTTAGTAGTCAGTATGTAGTAGTTAATAGTTAGTTGTTAGCAGTTAGTATTTAGTAGTTAGTAGTTAGTAGTTAGTAGTTAGTAGTTAGTAGTTAGCAGTTAGTAGTTAGTAGTTAGTAGTTATTAGTTAGTAGTTATTAGTTAGTAGTTAGTAGTTAGTAGTTAGTAGTCAGTAGTTAGTAGTTAGTAGTTAGTAGTTAGTAGTTAGTAGTTAGTAGTTAGTAGTCAGTAGTTAGTATTTAGTAGTTAGTAGTTAGTATGTAGTAGTTAATAGTTAGTAGTTAGCAGTTAGTAGTTAGTGGTTAGTATTTAGTAGTTAGTAGTTAGTAGTTAGTAGTTATTAGTTAGTAGTTAGTAGTTAGTAGTTAGTAGTTAGTAGTTAGTAGTCAGTAGTTAGTATTTAGTAGTTAGTAGTTAGTAGTTAGTAGTTAGTAGTTAGTAGTCAGTAGTTAGTAGTTAGTAGTTGGTAGTTAGCAGTTAGTAGTCAGTAGTTAGTAATTAGTAGTTAGTAGTTAGTAGTTAGTAGTTAGTAGTCAGTAGTTAGTAGTTAGTAGTTAGTAGTCAGTAGTTAGTATTTAGTATTTAGTAGTTAGTAGTCAGTATGTAGTAGCTAATAGTTAGTTGTCAGCAGTTAGTATTTAGTAGTTAGTAGTTAGTAGTTAGTAGTTAGTAGTTAGTAGTTAGCAGTTAGTAATTAGTAGTTAGTCGTTATTAGTTAGTAGTTAGTAGTTAGTAGTCAGTATGTAGTAGTTAGTAGTTAGTAGTTAGTAGTTAGTAGTCGGTAGTTAGTAGTTAGTAGTTAGTAGTCAGTAGTTAGTATTTAGTATTTAGTAGTTAGTAGTCAGTATGTAGTAGTTAATAGTTAGTTGTTAGCAGTTAGTATTTAGTAGTTAGTAGTTAGTAGTTAGTAGTTAGTAGTTAGTAGTTAGCAGTTAGTAGTTAGTAGTTAGTAGTTATTAGTTAGTAGTTATTAGTTAGTAGTTAGTAGTTAGTAGTTAGTAGTCAGTAGTTAGTAGTTAGTAGTTAGTAGTTAGTAGTTAGTAGTTAGTAGTTAGTAGTCAGTAGTTAGTATTTAGTAGTTAGTAGTTAGTATGTAGTAGTTAATAGTTAGTAGTTAGCAGTTAGTAGTTAGTGGTTAGTATTTAGTAGTTAGTAGTTAGTAGTTAGTAGTTATTAGTTAGTAGTTAGTAGTTAGTAGTTAGTAGTTAGTAGTCAGTAGTTAGTATTTAGTAGTTAGTAGTTAGTAGTTAGTAGTTAGTAGTTAGTAGTCAGTAGTTAGTAGTTAGTAGTTGGTAGTTAGCAGTTAGTAGTCAGTAGTTAGTAATTAGTAGTTAGTAGTTAGTAGTTAGTAGTTAGTAGTCAGTAGTTAGTAGTTAGTAGTTAGTAGTCAGTAGTTAGTATTTAGTATTTAGTAGTTAGTAGTCAGTATGTAGTAGCTAATAGTTAGTTGTCAGCAGTTAGTATTTAGTAGTTAGTAGTTAGTAGTTAGTAGTTAGTAGTTAGTAGTTAGCAGTTAGTAATTAGTAGTTAGTCGTTATTAGTTAGTAGTTATTAGTTAGTAGTTAGTAGTTAGTAGTTAGTAGTCAGTAGTTAGTATTTAGTAGTTAGTAGTTAGTAGTTAGTAGTTAGTAGTTAGTAGTCAGTAGTTAGTATTTAGTAGTTAGTAGTTAGTAGTTAGTAGTTAGTAGTCAGTATGTAGTAGTTAGTAGTTAGTAGTTAGTAGTTAGTAGTCAGTAGTTAGTAGTTAGTAGTTAGTAGTTAGTAGTTAGTAGTTAGTAGTCAGTATGTAGTAGTTAGTATTTAGTAGTTAGTAGTTAGTAGTTAGTAGTTAGTAGTCAGTATGTAGTAGTTAGTAGTTAGTAGTTAGTAGTTAGTAGTCAGTAGTTAGTAGTTATTAGTTAGTAGTTAGTAGTTAGTAGTTAGTAGTCAGTAGTTAGTATTTAGTAGTTAGTAGTTAGTAGTTAGTAGTTAGTAGTTAGTAGTCAGTAGTTAGTATTTAGTAGTTAGTAGTTAGTAGTTAGTAGTTAGTAGTCAGTATGTAGTAGTTAGTAGTTAGTAGTTAGTAGTTAGTAGTCAGTAGTTAGTAGTTAGTAGTTAGTAGTCAGTAGTTAGTATTTAGTATTTAGTAGTTAGTAGTCAGTATGTAGTAGTTAATAGTTATTTGTTAGCAGTTAGTATTTAGTAATTAGTAGTTAGTAGTTAGTAGTTAGTAGTTAGTAGTTAGCAGTTAGTAGCTAGTAGTTAGTAGTTATTAGTTAGTAGTTATTAGTTAGTAGTTAGTAGTTAGTAGTTAGTAGTCAGTAGTTAGTAGTTAGTAGTTAGTAGTTAGTAGTTAGTAGTTAGTAGTTAGTAGTCAGTAGTTAGTATTTAGTAGTTAGTAGTTAGTATGTAGTAGTTAATAGTTAGTAGTTAGCAGTTAGTAGTTAGTGGTTAGTATTTAGTAGTTAGTAGTTAGTAGTTAGTAGTTATTAGTTAGTAGTTAGTAGTTAGTAGTTAGTAGTTAGTAGTTAGTAGTCAGTAGTTAGTATTTAGTAGTTAGTAGTTAGTAGTTAGTAGTTAGTAGTTAGTAGTCAGTAGTTAGTAGTTAGTAGTTGGTAGTTAGCAGTTAGTAGTCAGTAGTTAGTAATTAGTAGTTAGTAGTTAGTAGTTAGTAGTTAGTAGTCAGTAGTTAGAAGTTAGTAGTTAGTAGTCAGTAGTTAGTATTTAGTATTTAGTAGTTAGTAGTCAGTATGTAGTAGCTAATAGTTAGTTGTCAGCAGTTAGTATTTAGTAGTTAGTAGTTAGTAGTTAGTAGTTAGTAGTTAGTAGTTAGTAGTTAGCAGTTAGTAATTAGTAGTTAGTAGTTATTAGTTAGTAGTTATTAGTTAGTAGTTAGTAGTTAGTAGTTAGTAGTCAGTAGTTAGTAGTTAGTAGTTAGTAGTTAGTAGTTAGTAGTTAGTAGTCAGTAGTTAGTATTTATTAGTTAGTAGTTAGTATGTAGTAGTTAATAGTTAGTAGTTAGCAGTTAGTAGTTAGTGGTTAGTATTTAGTAGTTAGTAGTTAGTAGTTAGTAGTTAGTAGTCAGTAGTTAGTAGTTAGTAGTTAGTAGTCAGTAGTTAGTATTTAGTATTTAGTAGTTAGTAGTCAGTATGTAGTAGTTAATAGTTAGTTGTTAGCAGTTAGTATTTAGTAGTTAGTAGTTAGTAGTTAGTAGTTAGTAGTTAGTAGTTAGCAGTTAGTAGTTAGTAGTTAGTAGTTATTAGTTAGTAGTTATTAGTTAGTAGTTAGTAGTTAGTAGTTAGTAGTCAGTAGTTAGTAGTTAGTAGTTAGTAGTTAGTAGTTAGTAGTTAGTAGTCAGTAGTTAGTATTTAGTAGTTAGTAGTTAGTATGTAGTAGTTAATAGTTAGTAGTTAGCAGTTAGTAGTTAGTGGTTAGTATTTAGTAGTTAGTAGTTAGTAGTTAGTAGTTATTAGTTAGTAGTTAGTAGTTAGTAGTTAGTAGTTAGTAGTTGGTAGTCAGTAGTTAGTATTTAGTAGTTAGTAGTTAGTAGTTAGTAGTTAGTAGTTAGTAGTCAGTAGTTAGTAGTTAGTAGTTGGTAGTTAGCAGTTAGTAGTCAGTAGTTAGTAATTAGTAGTTAGTAGTTAGTAGTTAGTAGTTAGTAGTCAGTAGTTAGTAGTTAGTAGTTAGTAGTCAGTAGTTAGTATTTAGTATTTAGTAGTTAGTAGTCAGTATGTAGTAGCTAATAGTTAGTTGTCAGCAGTTAGTATTTAGTAGTTAGTAGTTAGTAGTTAGTAGTTAGTAGTTAGTAGTTAGTAGTTAGCAGTTAGTAATTAGTAGTTAGTAGTTATTAGTTAGTAGTTATTAGTTAGTAGTTAGTAGTTAGTAGTTAGTAGTCAGTAGTTAGTAGTTAGTAGTTAGTAGTTAGTAGTTAGTAGTTAGTAGTCAGTAGTTAGTATTTATTAGTTAGTAGTTAGTATGTAGTAGTTAATAGTTAGTAGTTAGCAGTTAGTAGTTAGTGGTTAGTATTTAGTAGTTAGTAGTTAGTAGTTAGTAGTTAGTAGTCAGTAGTTAGTAGTTAGTAGTTAGTAGTCAGTAGTTAGTATTTAGTATTTAGTAGTTAGTAGTCAGTATGTAGTAGTTAATAGTTAGTTGTTAGCAGTTAGTATTTAGTAGTTAGTAGTTAGTAGTTAGTAGTTAGTAGTTAGTAGTTAGCAGTTAGTAGTTAGTAGTTAGTAGTTATTAGTTAGTAGTTATTAGTTAGTAGTTAGTAGTTAGTAGTTAGTAGTCAGTAGTTAGTAGTTAGTAGTTAGTAGTTAGTAGTTAGTAGTCAGTAGTTAGTATTTAGTAGTTAGTAGTTAGTATGTAGTAGTTAATAGTTAGTAGTTAGCAGTTAGTAGTTAGTGGTTAGTATTTAGTAGTTAGTAGTTAGTAGTTAGTAGTTATTAGTTAGTAGTTAGTAGTTAGTAGTTAGTAGTTAGTAGTTGGTAGTCAGTAGTTAGTATTTAGTAGTTAGTAGTTAGTAGTTAGTAGTTAGTAGTTAGTAGTCAGTAGTTAGTAGTTAGTAGTTGGTAGTTAGCAGTTAGTAGTCAGTAGTTAGTAATTAGTAGTTAGTAGTTAGTAGTTAGTAGTTAGTAGTCAGTAGTTAGTAGTTAGTAGTTAGTAGTCAGTAGTTAGTATTTTGTATTTAGTAGTTAGTAGTCAGTATATAGTAGCTAATAGTTAGTTGTCAGCAGTTAGTATTTAGTAGTTAGTAGTTAGTAGTTAGTAGTTAGTAGTTAGTAGTTAGCAGTTAGTAATTAGTAGTTAGTAGTTATTAGTTAGTAGTTATTAGTTAGTAGTTAGTAGTTAGTAGTTAGTAGTCAGTAGTTAGTAGTTAGTAGTTAGTAGTTAGTAGTTAGTAGTTAGTAGTTAGTAGTCAGTAGTTAGTATTTAGTAGTTAGTAGTTAGTATGTAGTAGTTAATAGTTAGTAGTTAGCAGTTAGTAGTTAGTGGTTAGTATTTAGTAGTTAGTAGTTAGTAGTTAGTAGTTATTAGTTAGTAGTTAGTAGTTAGTAGTTAGTAGTTAGTAGTTAGTAGTCAGTAGTTAGTATTTAGTAGTTAGTAGTTAGTAGTTAGTAGTTAGTAGTTAGTAGTCAGTAGTTAGTAGTTAGTAGTTGGTAGTTAGCAGTTAGTAGTCAGTAGTTAGTAATTAGTAGTTAGTAGTTAGTAGTTAGTAGTTAGTAGTCAGTAGTTAGAAGTTAGTAGTTAGTAGTCAGTAGTTAGTATTTAGTATTTAGTAGTTAGTAGTCAGTATGTAGTAGCTAATAGTTAGTTGTCAGCAGTTAGTATTTAGTAGTTAGTAGTTAGTAGTTAGTAGTTAGTAGTTAGTAGTTAGTAGTTAGCAGTTAGTAATTAGTAGTTAGTAGTTATTAGTTAGTAGTTATTAGTTAGTAGTTAGTAGTTAGTAGTTAGTAGTCAGTAGTTAGTAGTTAGTAGTTAGTAGTTAGTAGTTAGTAGTTAGTAGTCAGTAGTTAGTATTTATTAGTTAGTAGTTAGTATGTAGTAGTTAATAGTTAGTAGTTAGCAGTTAGTAGTTAGTGGTTAGTATTTAGTAGTTAGTAGTTAGTAGTTAGTAGTTAGTAGTCAGTAGTTAGTAGTTAGTAGTTAGTAGTCAGTAGTTAGTATTTAGTATTTAGTAGTTAGTAGTCAGTATGTAGTAGTTAATAGTTAGTTGTTAGCAGTTAGTATTTAGTAGTTAGTAGTTAGTAGTTAGTAGTTAGTAGTTAGTAGTTAGCAGTTAGTAGTTAGTAGTTAGTAGTTATTAGTTAGTAGTTATTAGTTAGTAGTTAGTAGTTAGTAGTTAGTAGTCAGTAGTTAGTAGTTAGTAGTTAGTAGTTAGTAGTTAGTAGTTAGTAGTTAGTAGTCAGTAGTTAGTATTTAGTAGTTAGTAGTTAGTATGTAGTAGTTAATAGTTAGTAGTTAGCAGTTAGTAGTTAGTGGTTAGTATTTAGTAGTTAGTAGTTAGTAGTTAGTAGTTATTAGTTAGTAGTTAGTAGTTAGTAGTTAGTAGTTAGTAGTTGGTAGTCAGTAGTTAGTATTTAGTAGTTAGTAGTTAGTAGTTAGTAGTTAGTAGTTAGTAGTCAGTAGTTAGTAGTTAGTAGTTGGTAGTTAGCAGTTAGTAGTCAGTAGTTAGTAATTAGTAGTTAGTAGTTAGTAGTTAGTAGTTAGTAGTCAGTAGTTAGTAGTTAGTAGTTAGTAGTCAGTAGTTAGTATTTAGTATTTAGTAGTTAGTAGTCAGTATGTAGTAGCTAATAGTTAGTTGTCAGCAGTTAGTATTTAGTAGTTAGTAGTTAGTAGTTAGTAGTTAGTAGTTAGTAGTTAGTAGTTAGCAGTTAGTAATTAGTAGTTAGTAGTTATTAGTTAGTAGTTATTAGTTAGTAGTTAGTAGTTAGTAGTTAGTAGTCAGTAGTTAGTAGTTAGTAGTTAGTAGTTAGTAGTTAGTAGTTAGTAGTCAGTAGTTAGTATTTATTAGTTAGTAGTTAGTATGTAGTAGTTAATAGTTAGTAGTTAGCAGTTAGTAGTTAGTGGTTAGTATTTAGTAGTTAGTAGTTAGTAGTTAGTAGTTAGTAGTCAGTAGTTAGTAGTTAGTAGTTAGTAGTCAGTAGTTAGTATTTAGTATTTAGTAGTTAGTAGTCAGTATGTAGTAGTTAATAGTTAGTTGTTAGCAGTTAGTATTTAGTAGTTAGTAGTTAGTAGTTAGTAGTTAGTAGTTAGTAGTTAGCAGTTAGTAGTTAGTAGTTAGTAGTTATTAGTTAGTAGTTATTAGTTAGTAGTTAGTAGTTAGTAGTTAGTAGTCAGTAGTTAGTAGTTAGTAGTTAGTAGTTAGTAGTTAGTAGTTAGTAGTCAGTAGTTAGTATTTAGTAGTTAGTAGTTAGTATGTAGTAGTTAATAGTTAGTAGTTAGCAGTTAGTAGTTAGTGGTTAGTATTTAGTAGTTAGTAGTTAGTAGTTAGTAGTTATTAGTTAGTAGTTAGTAGTTAGTAGTTAGTAGTTAGTAGTTGGTAGTCAGTAGTTAGTATTTAGTAGTTAGTAGTTAGTAGTTAGTAGTTAGTAGTTAGTAGTTAGTAGTCAGTAGTTAGTAGTTAGTAGTTGGTAGTTAGCAGTTAGTAGTCAGTAGTTAGTAATTAGTAGTTAGTAGTTAGTAGTTAGTAGTTAGTAGTCAGTAGTTAGTAGTTAGTAGTTAGTAGTCAGTAGTTAGTATTTAGTATTTAGTAGTTAGTAGTCAGTATATAGTAGCTAATAGTTAGTTGTCAGCAGTTAGTATTTAGTAGTTAGTAGTTAGTAGTTAGTAGTTAGTAGTTAGCAGTTAGTAATTAGTAGTTAGTAGTTATTAGTTAGTAGTTATTAGTTAGTAGTTAGTAGTTAGTAGTTAGTAGTCAGTAGTTAGTAGTTAGTAGTTAGTAGTTAGTAGTTAGTAGTTAGTAGTTAGTAGTCAGTAGTTAGTATTTAGTAGTTAGTAGTTAGTATGTAGTAGTTAATAGTTAGTAGTTAGCAGTTAGTAGTTAGTGGTTAGTATTTAATAGTTAGTAGTTAGTAGTTAGTAGTTATTAGTTAGTAGTTAGTAGTTAGTAGTTAGTAGTTAGTAGTTAGTAGTTAGTAGTTAGTAGTCAGTAGTTAGTAGTCAGTAGTTAGTATTTAGTAGTTAGTAGTTAGTAGTTAGTAGTTAGTAGTCAGTAGTTAGTAGTTAGTAGTTGGTAGTTAGTAGTTAGTAGTCAGTATGTAGTAGTTAATAGTTAGTAGTTAGCAGTTAGTAAGTAGTAGTTAGTATTTAGTAGTTAGTAGTTAGTATGTAGTAGTTAATAGTTAGTAGTTAGCAGTTAGTAGTCAGTAGTTAGTAGTTAGTAGTTAGTAGTTAGTAGTCAGTAGTTAGTAGTTAGTAGTTAGTAGTTAGTAGTTAGTAGTTAGTAGTCAGTAGTTAGTATTTAGTAGTTAGTAGTTAGTATGTAGTAGTTAATAGTTAGTAGTTAGCAGTTAGTAGTTAGTATTTAGTAGTTAGTAGTTAGTAGTTAGTAGTTAGTAGTTAGTAGATAGTAGTCAGTAGTTAGTAGTTAGTAGTTAGTATGTAGTAGTTAATAGTTAGTAGTTAGCAGTTAGTAGTTAGTAGTTAGTAGTTAGTAGTTAGTAGTTAGTAGTTAGTAGATAGTAGTCAGTAGTTAATAGTTAGTAGTTAGTATGTAGTAGTTAATAGTTAGTAGTTAGCAGTTAGTAGTTAGTGGTTAGTATTTAGTAGTTAGTAGTTAGTAGTTAGTAGTTATTAGTTAGTAGTTAGTAGTTAGTAGTTAGTAGTTAGTAGTCAGTAGTTAGTATTTAGTAGTTAGTAGTTAGTAGTTAGTAGTTATTAGTTAGTAGTTAGTAGTTAGTAGTTAGTAGTTAGTAGTTAGTAGTTAGTAGTTAGTAGTCAGTAGTTAGTATTTAGTAGTTAGTAGTTAGTAGTTAGTAGTTAGTAGTCAGTAGTTAGTAGTTAGTAGTTAGTAGTTAGTAGTCAGTAATTAGTAGTTAGTAGTTAGTAGTTAGTAGTTAGTAGTTAGTAGTCAGTAGTTAGTATTTAGTAGTTAGTAGTTATTAGTTAGTAGTTATTAGTTAGTAGTTAGTAGTTAGTAGTTAGTAGTCAGTAGTTAGTAGTTAGTAGTTAGTAGTTAGTAGTTAGTAGTCAGTAGTTAGTATTTAGTAGTTAGTAGTTAGTATGTAGTAGTTGATAGTTAGTAGTTAGCAGTTAGTAGTTAGTGGTTAGTATTTAGTAGTTAGTAGTTAGTAGTTAGTAGTTATTAGTTAGTAGTTAGTAGTTAGTAGTTAGTAGTTAGTAGTTAGTAGTCAGTAGTTAGTATTTAGTAGTTAGTAGTTAGTAGTTAGTAGTTAGTAGTTAGTAGTCAGTAGTTAGTAGTTAGTAGTTGGTAGTTAGCAGTTAGTAGTCAGTAGTTAGTAATTAGTAGTTAGTAGTTAGTAGTTAGTAGTTAGTAGTCAGTAGTTAGTAGTTAGTAGTTAGTAGTCAGTAGTTAGTATTTAGTATTTAGTAGTTAGTAGTCAGTATATAGTAGCTAATAGTTAGTTGTCAGCAGTTAGTATTTAGTAGTTAGTAGTTAGTAGTCAGTAGTTAGTAGTTAGTAGTTAGCAGTTAGTAATTAGTAGTTAGTAGTTATTAGTTAGTAGTTATTAGTTAGTAGTTAGTAGTTAGTAGTTAGTAGTCAGTAGTTAGTAGTTAGTAGTTAGTAGTTAGTAGTTAGTAGTCAGTAGTTAGTATTTAGTAGTTAGTAGTTAGTATGTAGTAGTTAATAGTTAGTAGTTAGCAGTTAGTAGTTAGTGGTTAGTATTTAGTAGTTAGTAGTTAGTAGTTAGTAGTTATTAGTTAGTAGTTAGTAGTTAGTAGTTAGTAGTTAGTAGTTAGTAGTTAGTAGTTAGTAGTCAGTAGTTAGTATTTAGTAGTTAGTAGTTAGTAGTTAGTAGTTAGTAGTCAGTAGTTAGTAGTTAGTAGTTGGTAGTTAGTAGTTAGTAGTCAGTATGTAGTAGTTAATAGTTAGTAGTTAGCAGTTAGTAAGTAGTAGTTAGTATTTAGTAGTTAGTAGTTAGTATGTAGTAGTTAATAGTTAGTAGTTAGCAGTTAGTAGTCAGTAGTTAGTAGTTAGTAGTTAGTAGTTAGTAGTCAGTAGTTAGTAGTTAGTAGTTAGTAGTTAGTAGTTAGTAGTTAGTAGTCAGTAGTTAGTATTTAGTAGTTAGTAGTTAGTATGTAGTAGTTAATAGTTAGTAGTTAGCAGTTAGTAGTTAGTATTTAGTAGTTAGTAGTTAGTAGTTAGTAGTTAGTAGTTAGTAGATAGTAGTCAGTAGTTAGTAGTTAGTAGTTAGTATGTAGTAGTTAATAGTTAGTAGTTAGCAGTTAGTTGTTAGTAGTTAGTAGTTAGTAGTTAGTAGTTAGTAGATAGTAGTCAGTAGTTAGTAGTTAGTAGTTAGTATGTAGTAGTTAATAGTTAGTAGTTAGCAGTTAGTAGTTAGTGGTTAGTATTTAGTAGTTAGTAGTTAGTAGTTAGTAGTTATTAGTTAGTAGTTAGTAGTTAGTAGTTAGTAGTTAGTAGTCAGTAGTTAGTATTTAGTAGTTAGTAGTTAGTAGTTAGTAGTTATTAGTTAGTAGTTAGTAGTTAGTAGTTAGTAGTTAGTAGTTAGTAGTTAGTAGTTAGTAGTCAGTAGTTAGTATTTAGTAGTTAGTAGTTAGTAGTTAGTAGTTAGTAGTCAGTAGTTAGTAGTTAGTAGTTAGTAGTTAGTAGTCAGTAGTTAGTAGTTAGTAGTTAGTAGTTAGTAGTTAGTAGTTAGTAGTTAGTAGTTTGTATTTAGTAGTTAGTAGTTAGTATGTAGTAGTTAATAGTTAGTAGTTAGCAGTTAGTAGTTAGTGGTTAGTATTTAGTAGTTAGTAGTTAGTAGTTAGTAGTTATTAGTTAGTAGTTAGTAGTTAGTAGTTAGTAGTTAGTAGTTAGTAGTTAGTAGTTAGTAGTCAGTAGTTAGTATTTAGTAGTTAGTAGTTAGTAGTTAGTAGTTAGTAGTCAGTAGTTAGTAGTTAGTAGTTGGTAGTTAGTAGTTAGTAGTCAGTATGTAGTAGTTAATAGTTAGTAGTTAGCAGTTAGTAAGTAGTAGTTAGTAGTTAGTAGTTAGCAATTAGTAGTTAGTAGTTATTAGTTAATAGTCATTAGTTAGCAGTTAGTAGTTAGTAGTAAGTAGTCAGTAGTTAGTAGTTAGTAGTTAGTAGTCAGTAGTTAGTAGTTAGTAGTTAGTAGTTAGTAGTTAGTAGTTAGTAGTTAGTAGTTAGTAGATAGTAGTCAGTAGTTAGTAGTTAGTAGTTAGTATGTAGTAGTTAATAGTTAGTAGTTAGCAGTTAGTAGTTAGTGGTTAGTATTTAGTAGTTAGTAGTTAGTAGTTAGTAGTTATTAGTTAGTAGTTAGTAGTTAGTAGTTAGTAGTTAGTAGTCAGTAGTTAGTATTTAGTAGTTAGTAGTTAGTAGTTAGTAGTTAGTAGTTAGTAGTTAGTAGTTAGTAGTTAGTAGTTAGTAGTTAGTAGTTAGTAGTTAGTAGTCAGTAGTTAGTAGTTAGTAGTTAGTAGTCAGTAGTTAGTATTTAGTATTTAGTAGTTAGTAGTCAGTATGTAGTAGTTAATAGTTAGTTGTTAGCAGTTAGTATTTAGTAGTTAGTAGTTAGTAGTTAGTAGTTAGTAGTTAGTAGTTAGTAGTTAGCAGTTAGTAGTTAGTAGTTAGTAGTTATTAGTTAGTAGTTAGTAGTCAGTATGTAGTAGTTAGTAGTTAGTAGTTAGTAGTTAGTAGTCAGTAGTTAGTAGTTAGTAGTTAGTAGTCAGTAGTTAGTATTTAGTATTTAGTAGTTAGTAGTCAGTATGTAGTAGTTAATAGTTAGTTGTTAGCAGTTAGTATTTAGTAGTTAGTAGTTAGTAGTTAGTAGTTAGTAGTTAGTAGTTAGCAGTTAGTAGTTAGTAGTTAGTAGTTAGTAGTTAGTAGTCAGTAGTCAGTAGTTAGTAGTTAGTAGTTAGTAGTTAGTAGTTAGTAGTTAGTAGTCAGTAGTTAGTATTTAGTAGTTAGTAGTTAGTATGTAGTAGTTAATAGTTAGTAGTTAGCAGTTAGTAGTTAGTGGTTAGTATTTAGTAGTTAGTAGTTAGTAGTTAGTAGTTATTAGTTAGTAGTTAGTAGTTAGTGGTTAGTAGTCAGTAGTTAGTATTTAGTAGTTAGTAGTTAGTAGTTAGTAGTTAGTAGTTAGTAGTCAGTATGTAGTAGTTAGTAGTTAGTAGTTAGTAGTTAGTAGTCAGTAGTTAGTAGTTAGTAGTCAGTAGTTAGTATTTAGTATTTAGTAGTTAGTAGTCAGTATGTAGTAGTTAATAGTTAGTTGTTAGCAGTTAGTATTTAGTAGTTAGTAGTTAGTAGTTAGTAGTTAGTAGTTAGTAGTTAGTAGTTAGCAGTTAGTAGTTAGTAGTTAGTAGTTAATAGTTAGTAGTTAGCAGTTAGTAGTTAGTGGTTAGTATTTAGTAGTTAGTAGTTAGTAGTTAGTAGTTATTAGTTAGTAGTTAGTAGTTAGAAGTTAGTAGTCAGTAGTTAGTATTTAGTAGTTAGTAGTTAGTAGTTAGTAGTTAGTAGTTAGTAGTCAGTATGTAGTAGTTAGTAGTTAGTAGTTAGTAGTTAGTAGTCAGTAGTTAGTAGTTAGTAGTTAGTAGTCAGTAGTTAGTATTTAGTATTTAGTAGTTAGTAGTCAGTATGTAGTAGTTAATAGTTAGTTGTTAGTAGTTAGTATTTAGTAGTTAGTAGTTAGTAGTTAGTAGTTAGTAGTTAGTAGTTAGCAGTTAGTAGTTAGTAGTTAGTAGTTATTAGTTAGTAGTTATTAGTTAGTAGTTAGCAGTTAGTAGTTAGTAGTCAGTAGTTAGTAGTTAGTAGTTAGTAGTTAGTAGTTAGTAGTCAGTAGTTAGTATTTAGTAGTTAGTAGTTAGTATGTAGTAGTTAATAGTTAGTAGTTAGCAGTTAGTAGTTAGTGGTTAGTATTTAGTAGTTAGTAGTTAGTAGTTAGTAGTTATTAGTTAGTAGTTAGTAGTCAGTAGTTAGTAGTTAGTAGTTGGAAGTTAGTAGTTAGTAGTCAGTATGTAGTAGTTAATAGTTAGTAGTTAGCAGTTAGTAAGTAGTAGTTAGTAGTTAGTAGTTAGTAGTTAGCAATTAGTAGTTAGTAGTTATTAGTTAATAGTTATTAGTTAGTAGTTAGTAGTTAGTAGTAAGTAGTCAGTAGTTAGTAGTTAGTAGTTAGTAGTCAGTAGTTAGTAGTTAGTAGTTAGTAGTTAGTAGTTAGTAGTTAGTAGTTAGTAGTTAGTAGATAGTAGTCAGTAGTTAGTAGTTAGTAGTTATTATGTAGTAGTTAATAGTTAGTAGTTAGCAGTTAGTAGTTAGTGGTAAGTATTTAGTAGTTAGTAGTTAGTAGTTAGTAGTTATTAGTTAGTAGTTAGTAGTTAGTAGTCAGTAGTTAGTATTTAGTAGTTAGTAGTTAGTAGTTAGTAGTTAGTAGTTAGTAGTCAGTATGTAGTAGTTAGTAGTTAGTAGTTAGCAGTTAGTAGTTAGTAGTTAGTAGTTATTAGTTAGTAGTTATTAGTTAGTAGTTAGTAGTTAGTAGTTAGTAGTCAGTAGTTAGTAGTTAGTAGTTAGTAGTTAGTAGTTAGTAGTCAGTAGTTAGTATTTAGTAGTTAGTAGTTAGTATGTAGTAGTTAATAGTTAGTAGTTAGCAGTTAGTAGTTAGTGGTTAGTATTTAGTAGTTAGTAGTTAGTAGTTAGTAGTTAGTAGTTATTAGTTAGTAGTTAGTAGTCAGTAGTTAGTAGTTAGTAGTTGGAAGTTAGTAGTTAGTAGTCAGTATGTAGTAGTTAATAGTTAGTAGTTAGCAGTTAGTAAGTAGTAGTTAGTAGTTAGTAGTTAGTAGTTAGCAATTAGTAGTTAGTAGTTATTAGTTAATAGTTATTAGTTAGTAGTTAGTAGTTAGTAGTAAGTAGTCAGTAGTTAGTAGTTAGTAGTCAGTAGTTAGTAGTTAGTAGTTAGTAGTTAGTAGTTAGTAGTTAGTAGTTAGTAGTTAGTAGATAGTAGTCAGTAGTTAGTAGTTAGTAGTTAGTATGTAGTAGTTAATAGTTAGTAGTTAGCAGTTAGTAGTTAGTGGTAAGTATTTAGTAGTTAGTAGTTAGTAGTTAGTAGTTATTAGTTAGTAGTTAGTAGTTAGTAGTTAGTAGTCAGTAGTTAGTATTTAGTAGTTAGTAGTTAGTAGTTAGTAGTTAGTAGTTAGTAGTCAGTATGTAGTAGTTAGTAGTTAGTAGTTAGTAGTTAGTAGTTAGTAGTCAGTAGTTAGTAGTTAGTAGTTAGTAGTCAGTAGTTAGTATTTAGTATTTAGTAGTTAGTAGTCAGTATGTAGTAGTTAATAGTTAGCTGTTAGCAGTTAGTAGTCAGTAGTTAGTTGTTAGTAGTTAGTAGTCAGTAGTTTGTATTTAGTATTTAGTAGTTAGTAGTTAGTAGTTATTAGTTAGTAGTTAGTAGTTAGTAGTTAGTAGTCAGTAGTTAGTATTTAGTATTTAGTAGTTAGTAGTCAGTATGTAGTAGTTAGTAGTTAGTAGTTAGTATTTAGTAGTCAGTAGTTAGTAGTTAGTAGTTAGTAGTCAGTAGTTAGTATTTAGTATTTAGTAGTTAGTAGTCAGTATGTAGTAGTTAATAGTTAGTTGTTAGCAGTTAGTATTTAGTAGTTAGTAGTTAGTAGTTAGTAGTTAGTAGTTAGTAGTTAGCAGTTAGTAGTTAGTAGTTAGTAGTTATTAGTTAGTAGTTATTAGTTAGTAGTTAGTAGTTAGTAGTTAGTAGTCAGTAGTTAGTAGTTAGTAGTTAGTAGTTAGTAGTTAGTAGTTAGTAGTTAGTAGTCAGTAGTTAGTATTTAGTAGTTAGTAGTTAGTAGTTAGTAGTTAGTAGTTAGTAGTCAGTATGTAGTAGTTAGTAGTTAGTAGTTAGTAGTTAGTAGTTAGTAGTCAGTAGTTAGTAGTTAGTAGTTAGTAGTCAGTAGTTAGTATTTAGTATTTAGTAGTTAGTAGTCAGTATGTAGTAGTTAATAGTTAGCTGTTAGCAGTTATTAGTCAGTAGTTAGTAGTTAGTAGTTAGTAGTCAGTAGTTTGTATTTAGTATTTAGTAGTTAGTAGTTAGTAGTTATTAGTTAGTAGTTAGTAGTTAGTAGTTAGTAGTTAGTAGTCAGTAGTTAGTATTTAGTTTTTAGTAGTTAGTAGTCAGTATGTAGTAGTTAGTAGTTAGTAGTTAGTAGTTAGTAGTCAGTAGTTAGTAGTTAGTAGTTAGTAGTCAGTAGTTAGTATTTAGTATTTAGTAGTTAGTAGTCAGTATGTAGTAGTTAATAGTTAGTTGTTAGCAGTTAGTATTTAGTAGTTAGTAGTTAGTAGTTAGCAATTAGTAGTTAGTAGTTATTAGTTAATAGTTATTAGTTAGTAGTTAGTAGTTAGTAGTAAGTAGTCAGTAGTTAGTAGTTAGTAGTTAGTAGTCAGTAGTTAGTAGTTAGTAGTTAGTAGTTAGTAGTTAGTAGTTAGTAGTTAGTAGTTAGTAGATAGTAGTCAGTAGTTAGTAGTTAGTAGTTAGTATGTAGTAGTTAATAGTTAGTAGTTAGCAGTTAGTAGTTAGTGGTAAGTATTTAGTAGTTAGTAGTTAGTAGTTAGTAGTTATTAGTTAGTAGTTAGTAGTTAGTAGTTAGTAGTCAGTAGTTAGTATTTAGTAGTTAGTAGTTAGTAGTTAGTAGTTAGTAGTCAGTATGTAGTAGTTAGTAGTTAGTAGTTAGTAGTTAGTAGTTAGTAGTCAGTAGTTAGTAGTTAGTAGTTAGTAGTCAGTAGTTAGTATTTAGTATTTAGTAGTTAGTAGTCAGTATGTAGTAGTTAATAGTTAGCTGTTAGCAGTTAGTAGTCAGTAGTTAGTAGTTAGTAGTTAGTAGTCAGTAGTTTGTATTTAGTATTTAGTAGTTAGTAGTTAGTAGTTATTAGTTAGTAGTTAGTAGTCAGTAGTTAGTAGTCAGTAGTTAGTATTTAGTATTTAGTAGTTAGTAGTCAGTATGTAGTAGTTAGTAGTTAGTAGTTAGTAGTCAGTAGTTAGTAGTTAGTAGTTAGTAGTCAGTAGTTAGTATTTAGTATTTAGTAGTTAGTAGTCAGTATGTAGTAGTTAATAGTTAGTTGTTAGCAGTTAGTATTTAGTAGTTAGTAGTTAGTAGTTAGTAGTTAGTAGTTAGCAGTTATTTGTTAGTAGTTAGTAGTTATTAGTTAGTAGTTATTAGTTAGTAGTTAGTAGTTAGTAGTTAGTAGTCAGTAGTTAGTAGTTAGTAGTTAGTAGTTAGTAGTTAGTAGTTAGTAGTTAGTAGTCAGTAGTTAGTATTTAGTAGTTAGTAGTTAGTATGTAGTAGTTAATAGTTAGTAGTTAGCAGTTAGTAGTTAGTGGTTAGTATTTAGTAGTTAGTAGTTAGTAGTTAGTAGTTATTAGTTAGTAGTTAGTAGTCAGTAGTTAGTAGTTAGTAGTTGGTAGTTAGTAGTTAGTAGTCAGTATGTAGTAGTTAATAGTTAGTAGTTAGCAGTTAGTAAGTAGTAGTTAGTAGTTAGTAGTTAGCAATTAGTAGTTAGTAGTTATTAGTTAATAGTTATTAGTTAGTAGTTAGTAGTTAGTAGTAAGTAGTCAGTAGTTAGTAGTTAGTAGTTAGTAGTCAGTAGTTAGTAGTTAGTAGTTAGTAGTTAGTAGTTAGTAGTTAGTAGTTAGTAGTTAGTAGATAGTAGTCAGTAGTTAGTAGTTAGTAGTTAGTATGTAGTAGTTAATAGTTAGTAGTTAGCAGTTAGTAGTTAGTGGTAAGTATTTAGTAGTTAGTAGTTAGTAGTTAGTAGTTATTAGTTAGTAGTTAGTAGTTAGTAGTTAGTAGTCAGTAGTTAGTATTTAGTAGTTAGTAGTTAGTAGTTAGTAGTTAGTAGTTAGTAGTTAGTAGTCAGTATGTAGTAGTTAGTAGTTAGTAGTTAGTAGTTAGTAGTTAGTAGTCAGTAGTTAGTAGTTAGTAGTTAGTAGTCAGTAGTTAGTATTTAGTATTTAGTAGTTAGTAGTCAGTATGTAGTAGTTAATAGTTAGTTGTTAGCAGTTAGTATTTAGTAGTTAGTAGTTAGTAGTTAGTAGTTAGTAGTTAGTAGTTAGCAGTTAGTAGTTAGTAGTTAGTAGTTATTAGTTAGTAGTTATTAGTTAGTAGTTAGTAGTTAGTAGTTAGTAGTCAGTAGTTAGTAGTTAGTAATTAGTAGTTAGTAGTTAGTAGTTAGTAGTTAGTAGTCAGTAGTTAGTATTTAGTAGTTAGTAGTTAGTATGTAGTAGTTAATAGTTAGTAGTTAGCAGTTAGTAGTTAGTGGTTAGTATTTAGTAGTTAGTAGTTAGTAGTTAGTAGTTATTAGTTAGTAGTTAGTAGTTAGTAGTTAGTAGTTAGTAGTCAGTAGTTAGTATTTAGTAGTTAGTAGTTAGTAGTCAGTAGTTAGTAGTTAGTAGTTGGTAGTTAGTAGTTAGTAGTCAGTAGTTAGTAATTAGTAGTTAGTAGTTAGTAGTTAGTAGTTAGTAGTCAGTAGTTAGTAGTTAGTAGTTAGTAGTCAGTAGTTAGTATTTAGTATTTAGTAGTTAGTAGTCAGTATGTAGTAGCTAATAGTTAGTTGTTAGCAGTTAGTATTTAGTAGTTAGTAGTTAGTAGTTAGTAGTTAGTAGTTAGTAGTTAGCAGTTAGTAGTTAGTAGTTAGTAGTTATTAGTTAGTAGTTATTAGTTAGTAGTTAGTAGTTAGTAGTTAGTAGTCAGTAGTTAGTAGTTAGTAGTTAGTAGTTAGTAGTTAGTAGTCAGTAGTTAGTATTTAGTAGTTAGTAGTTAGTATGTAGTAGTTAATAGTTAGTAGTTAGCAGTTAGTAGTTAGTGGTTATTATTTAGTAGTTAGTAGTTAGTAGTTAGTAGTTAGTAGTTAGTAGTTAGTAGTCAGTAGTTAGTAGTTAGTAGTTGGTAGTTAGTAGTTAGTAGTCAGTATGTAGTAGTTAATAGTTAGTAGTTAGCAGTTAGTAAGTAGTAGTTAGTAGTTAGTAGTTAGTAGTTAGCAATTAGTAGTTAGTAGTTATTAGTTAATAGTTATTAGTTAGTAGTTAGTAGTTAGTAGTAAGTAGTCAATAGTTAGTAGTTAGTAGTTAGTAGTCAGTAGTTAGTAGTTAGTAGTTAGTAGTTAGTAGTTAGTAGTTAGTAGTTAGTAGTTAGTAGTTAGTAGATAGTAGTCAGTAGTTAGTAGTTAGTAGTTAGTATGTAGTAGTTAGTAGTTAGTAGTTAGTAGTCAGTAGTTAGTAGTTAGTAGTTGGTAGTTAGTAGTTAGTAGTCAGTATGTAGTAGTTAATAGTTAGTAGTTAGCAGTTAGTAAGTAGTAGTTAGTAGTTAGTAGTTAGTAGTTAGCAATTAGTAGTTAGTAGTTATTAGTTAATAGTTATTAGTTAGTAGTTAGTAGTTAGTAGTAAGTAGTCAATAGTTAGTAGTTAGTAGTTAGTAGTCAGTAGTTAGTAGTTAGTAGTTAGTAGTTAGTAGTTAGTAGTTAGTAGTTAGTAGTTAGTAGTTAGTAGATAGTAGTCAGTAGTTAGTAGTTAGTAGTTAGTATGTAGTAGTTAATAGTTAGTAGTTAGCAGTTAGTAGTTAGTGGTTAGTATTTAGTAGTTAGTAGTTAGTAGTCAGTATGTAGTAGTTAGTAGTTAGTAGTTAGTAGTTAGTAATTAGTAGTCAGTAGTTAGTAGTTAGTAGTTAGTAGTCAGTAGTTAGTATTTAGTATTTAGTAGTTAGTAGTCAGTATGTAGTAGTTAATAGTTAGTTGTTAGCAGTTAGTATTTAGTAGTTAGTAGTTAGTAGTTAGTAGTTAGTAGTTAGCAGTTAGTAGTTAGTAGTTAGTAGTTATTAGTTAGTAGTTATTAGTTAGTAGTTAGTAGTTAGTAGTTAGTAGTTAGTAGTCAGTAGTTAGTAGTTAGTAGTTAGTAGTTAGTAGTTAGTAGTTAGTAGTCAGTAGTTAGTATTTAGTAGTTAGTAGTTAGTATGTAGTAGTTAATAGTTAGTAGTTAGCAGTTAGTAGTTAGTGGTTAGTATTTAGTAGTTAGTAGTTAGTAGTTAGTAGTTATTAGTTAGTAGTTAGTAGTTAGTATTTAGTAGTTAGTAGTTAGTAGTCAGTAGTTAGTATTTAGTAGTTAGTAGTTAGTAGTTAGTAGTTAGTAGTTAGTAGTCAGTAGTTAGTAGTTAGTAGTTGGTAGTTAGTAGTTAGTAGTCAGTATGTAGTAGTTAATAGTTAGTAGTTAGCAGTTAGTAAGTAGTAGTTACTAGTTAGTAGTTAGTAGTTAGTAGTTAGTAGTCAGTATGTAGTAGTTAGTAGTTAGTAGTTAGTAGTTAGTAGTCAGTAGTTAGTAGTTAGTAGTTAGTAGTCAGTAGTTAGTATTTAGTATTTAGTAGTTAGTAGTCAGTATGTAGTAGTTAATAGTTAGTTGTTAGTAGTTAGTATTTAGTAGTTAGTAGTTAGTAGTTAGTAGTTAGTAGTTAGCAGTTAGTAGTTAGTAGTTAGTAGTTATTAGTTAGTAGTTATTAGTTAGTAGTTAGTAGTTAGTAGTTAGTAGTCAGTAGTTAGTAGTTAGTAGTTAGTAGTTAGTAGTTAGTAGTCAGTAGTTAGTATTTAGTAGTTAGTAGTTAGTATGTAGTAGTTAATAGTTAGTAGTTAGCAGTTAGTAGTTAGTGGTTAGTATTTAGTAGTTAGTAGTTAGTAGTTAGTAGTTATTAGTTAGTAGTTAGTAGTCAGTAGTTAGTAGTTAGTAGTTGGAAGTTAGTAGTTAGTAGTCAGTATGTAGTAGTTAATAGTTAGTAGTTAGCAGTTAGTAAGTAGTAGTTAGTAGTTAGTAGTTAGTAGTTAGCAATTAGTAGTTAGTAGTTATTAGTTAATAGTTATTAGTTAGTAGTTAGTAGTTAGTAGTAAGTAGTCAGTAGTTAGTAGTTAGTAGTTAGTAGTCAGTAGTTAGTAGTTAGTAGTTAGTAGTTAGTAGTTAGTAGTTAGTAGTTAGTAGTTAGTAGATAGTAGTCAGTAGTTAGTAGTTAGTAGTTAGTATGTAGTAGTTAATAGTTAGTAGTTAGCAGTTAGTAGTTAGTGGTAAGTATTTAGTAGTTAGTAGTTAGTAGTTAGTAGTTATTAGTTAGTAGTTAGTAGTTAGTAGTCAGTAGTTAGTATTTAGTAGTTAGTAGTTAGTAGTTAGTAGTTAGTATTAGTAGTCAGTATGTAGTAGTTAGTAGTTAGTAGTTAGCAGTTAGTAGTTAGTAGTTAGTAGTTATTAGTTAGTAGTTATTAGTTAGTAGTTAGTAGTTAGTAGTTAGTAGTCAGTAGTTAGTAGTTAGTAGTTAGTAGTTAGTAGTTAGTAGTCAGTAGTTAGTATTTAGTAGTTAGTAGTTAGTATGTAGTAGTTAATAGTTAGTAGTTAGCAGTTAGTAGTTAGTGGTTAGTATTTAGTAGTTAGTAGTTAGTAGTTAGTAGTTAGTAGTTATTAGTTAGTAGTTAGTAGTCAGTAGTTAGTAGTTAGTAGTTGGAAGTTAGTAGTTAGTAGTCAGTATGTAGTAGTTAATAGTTAGTAGTTAGCAGTTAGTAAGTAGTAGTTAGTAGTTAGTAGATAGTAGTTAGCAATTAGTAGTTAGTAGTTATTAGTTAATAGTTATTAGTTAGTAGTTAGTAGTTAGTAGTAAGTAGTCAGTAGTTAGTAGTTAGTAGTTAGTAGTCAGTAGTTAGTAGTTAGTAGTTAGTAGTTAGTAGTTAGTAGTTAGTAGTTAGTAGTTAGTAGATAGTAGTCAGTTGTTAGTAGTTAGTAGTTAGTATGTAGTAGTTAATAGTTAGTAGTTAGCAGTTAGTAGTTAGTGGTAAGTATTTAGTAGTTAGTAGTTAGTAGTTAGTAGTTATTAGTTAGTAGTTAGTAGTTAGTAGTTAGTAGTCAGTAGTTAGTATTTAGTAGTTAGTAGTTAGTAGTTAGTAGTTAGTAGTTAGTAGTCAGTATGTAGTAGTTAGTAGTTAGTAGTTCGTAGTTAGTAGTTAGTAGTCAGTAGTTAGTAGTTAGTAGTTAGTAGTCAGTAGTTAGTATTTAGTATTTAGTAGTTAGTAGTCAGTATGTAGTAGTTAATAGTTAGCTGTTAGCAGTTAGTAGTCAGTAGTTAGTAGTTAGTAGTTAGTAGTCAGTAGTTTGTATTTAGTATTTAGTAGTTAGTAGTTAGTAGTTATTAGTTAGTAGTTAGTAGTTAGTAGTTAGTAGTCAGTAGTTAGTATTTAGTATTTAGTAGTTAGTAGTCAGTATGTAGTAGTTAGTAGTTAGTAGTTAGTAGTTAGTAGTCAGTAGTTAGTAGTTAGTAGTTAGTAGTCAGTAGTTAGTATTTAGTATTTAGTAGTTAGTAGTCAGTATGTAGTAGTTAATAGTTAGTTGTTAGCAGTTAGTATTTAGTAGTTAGTAGTTAGTAGTTAGTAGTTAGTAGTTAGCAGTTAGTAGTTAGTAGTTAGTAGTTATTAGTTAGTAGTTATTAGTTAGTAGTTAGTAGTTAGTAGTTAGTAGTCAGTAGTTAGTAGTTAGTAGTTAGTAGTTAGTAGTTAGTAGTTAGTAGTTAGTAGTCAGTAGTTAGTATTTAGTAGTTAGTAGTTAGTAGTAAGTAGTTAGTAGTTAGTAGTCAGTATGTAGTAGTTAGTAGTTAGTAGTTAGTAGTTAGTAGTTAGTAGTCAGTAGTTAGTAGTTAGTAGTTAGTAGTTAGTATGTAGTAGTTAATAGTTAGTAGTTAGCAGTTAGTAGTTAGTGGTAAGTATTTAGTAGTTAGTAGTTAGTAGTTAGTAGTTATTAGTTAGTAGTTAGTAGTTAGTAGTCAGTAGTTAGTATTTAGTAGTTAGTAGTTAGTAGTTAGTAGTTAGTATTAGTAGTCAGTATGTAGTAGTTAGTAGTTAGTAGTTAGCAGTTAGTAGTTAGTAGTTAGTAGTTATTAGTTAGTAGTTATTAGTTAGTAGTTAGTAGTTAGTAGTTAGTAGTCAGTAGTTAGTAGTTAGTAGTTAGTAGTTAGTAGTTAGTAGTCAGTAGTTAGTATTTAGTAGTTAGTAGTTAGTATGTAGTAGTTAATAGTTAGTAGTTAGCAGTTAGTAGTTAGTGGTTAGTATTTAGTAGTTAGTAGTTAGTAGTTAGTAGTTAGTAGTTATTAGTTAGTAGTTAGTAGTCAGTAGTTAGTAGTTAGTAGTTGGAAGTTAGTAGTTAGTAGTCAGTATGTAGTAGTTAATAGTTAGTAGTTAGCAGTTAGTAAGTAGTAGTTAGTAGTTAGTAGATAGTAGTTAGCAATTAGTAGTTAGTAGTTATTAGTTAATAGTTATTAGTTAGTAGTTAGTAGTTAGTAGTAAGTAGTCAGTAGTTAGTAGTTAGTAGTTAGTAGTCAGTAGTTAGTAGTTAGTAGTTAGTAGTTAGTAGTTAGTAGTTAGTAGTTAGTAGTTAGTAGATAGTAGTCAGTTGTTAGTAGTTAGTAGTTAGTATGTAGTAGTTAATAGTTAGTAGTTAGCAGTTAGTAGTTAGTGGTAAGTATTTAGTAGTTAGTAGTTAGTAGTTAGTAGTTATTAGTTAGTAGTTAGTAGTTAGTAGTTAGTAGTCAGTAGTTAGTATTTAGTAGTTAGTAGTTAGTAGTTAGTAGTTAGTAGTTAGTAGTCAGTATGTAGTAGTTAGTAGTTAGTAGTTCGTAGTTAGTAGTTAGTAGTCAGTAGTTAGTAGTTAGTAGTTAGTAGTCAGTAGTTAGTATTTAGTATTTAGTAGTTAGTAGTCAGTATGTAGTAGTTAATAGTTAGCTGTTAGCAGTTAGTAGTCAGTAGTTAGTAGTTAGTAGTTAGTAGTCAGTAGTTTGTATTTAGTATTTAGTAGTTAGTAGTTAGTAGTTATTAGTTAGTAGTTAGTAGTTAGTAGTTAGTAGTCAGTAGTTAGTATTTAGTATTTAGTAGTTAGTAGTCAGTATGTAGTAGTTAGTAGTTAGTAGTTAGTAGTTAGTAGTCAGTAGTTAGTAGTTAGTAGTTAGTAGTCAGTAGTTAGTATTTAGTATTTAGTAGTTAGTAGTCAGTATGTAGTAGTTAATAGTTAGTTGTTAGCAGTTAGTATTTAGTAGTTAGTAGTTAGTAGTTAGTAGTTAGTAGTTAGTAGTTAGCAGTTAGTAGTTAGTAGTTAGTAGTTATTAGTTAGTAGTTATTAGTTAGTAGTTAGTAGTTAGTAGTTAGTAGTCAGTAGTTAGTAGTTAGTAGTTAGTAGTTAGTAGTTAGTAGTTAGTAGTTAGTAGTCAGTAGTTAGTATTTAGTAGTTAGTAGTTAGTAGTAAGTAGTTAGTAGTTAGTAGTCAGTATGTAGTAGTTAGTAGTTAGTAGTTAGTAGTTAGTAGTTAGTAGTCAGTAGTTAGTAGTTAGTAGTTAGTAGTCAGTAGTTAGTATTTAGTATTTAGTAGTTAGTAGTCAGTATGTAGTAGTTAATAGTTAGCTGTTAGCAGTTATTAGTCAGTAGTTAGTAGTTAGTAGTTAGTAGTCAGTAGTTTGTATTTAGTATTTAGTAGTTAGTAGTTAGTAGTTATTAGTTAGTAGTTAGTAGTTAGTAGTTAGTAGTCAGTAGTTAGTATTTAGTATTTAGTAGTTAGTAGTCAGTATGTAGTAGTTAGTAGTTAGTAGTTAGTAGTTAGTAGTCAGTAGTTAGTAGTTAGTAGTTAGTAGTCAGTAGTTAGTATTTAGTATTTAGTAGTTAGTAGTCAGTATGTAGTAGTTAATAGTTAGTTGTTAGCAGTTAGTATTTAGTAGTTAGTAGTTAGTAGTTAGCAATTAGTAGTTAGTAGTTATTAGTTAATAGTTATTAGTTAGTAGTTAGTAGTTAGTAGTAAGTAGTCAGTAGTTAGTAGTTAGTAGTTAGTAGTCAGTAGTTAGTAGTTAGTAGTTAGTAGTTAGTAGTTAGTAGTTAGTAGTTAGTAGTTAGTAGATAGTAGTCAGTAGTTAGTAGTTAGTAGTTAGTATGTAGTAGTTAATAGTTAGTAGTTAGCAGTTAGTAGTTAGTGGTAAGTATTTAGTAGTTAGTAGTTAGTAGTTAGTAGTTATTAGTTAGTAGTTAGTAGTTAGTAGTTAGTAGTCAGTAATTAGTATTTAGTAGTTAGTAGTTAGTAGTTAGTAGTTAGTAGTTAGTAGTCAGTATGTAGTAGTTAGTAGTTAGTAGTTAGTAGTTAGTAGTTAGTAGTCAGTAGTTAGTAGTTAGTAGTTAGTAGTCAGTAGTTAGTATTTAGTATTTAGTAGTTAGTAGTCAGTATGTAGTAGTTAATAGTTAGCTGTTAGCAGTTAGTAGTCAGTAGTTAGTAGTTAGTAGTTAGTAGTCAGTAGTTTGTATTTAGTATTTAGTAGTTAGTAGTTAGTAGTTATTAGTTAAAAGTTAGTAGTCAGTAGTTAGTAGTCATTAGTTAGTATTTAGTATTTAGTAGTTAGTAGTCAGTATGTAGTAGTTAGTAGTTAGTAGTTAGTAGTCAGTAGTTAGTAGTTAGTAGTTAGTAGTCAGTAGTTAGTATTTAGTATTTAGTAGTTAGTAGTCAGTATGTAGTAGTTAATAGTTAGTTGTTAGCAGTTAGTATTTAGTAGTTAGTAGTTAGTAGTTAGTAGTTAGTAGTTAGTAGTTAGTAGTTAGCAGTTATTTGTTAGTAGTTAGTAGTTATTAGTTAGTAGTTATTAGTTAGTAGTTAGTAGTTAGTAGTTAGTAGTCAGTAGTTAGTAGTTAGTAGTTAGTAGTTAGTAGTTAGTAGTTAGTAGTTAGTAGTCAGTAGTTAGTATTTAGTAGTTAGTAGTTAGTATGTAGTAGTTAATAGTTAGTAGTTAGCAGTTAGTAGTTAGTGGTTAGTATTTAGTAGTTAGTAGTTAGTAGTTAGTAGTTATTAGTTAGTAGTTAGTAGTCAGTAGTTAGTAGTTAGTAGTTGGTAGTTAGTAGTTAGTAGTCAGTATGTAGTAGTTAATAGTTAGTAGTTAGCAGTTAGTAAGTAGTAGTTAGTAGTTAGTAGTTAGCAATTAGTAGTTAGTAGTTATTAGTTAATAGTTATTAGTTAGTAGTTAGTAGTTAGTAGTAAGTAGTCAGTAGTTAGTAGTTAGTAGTTAGTAGTCAGTAGTTAGTAGTTAGTAGTTAGTAGTTAGTAGTTAGTAGTTAGTGGATAGTAGTCAGTAGTTAGTAGTTAGTAGTTAGTATGTAGTAGTTAATAGTTAGTAGTTAGCAGTTAGTAGTTAGTGGTAAGTATTTAGTAGTTAGTAGTTAGTAGTTAGTAGTTATTAGTTAGTAGTTAGTAGTTAGTAGTCAGTATGTAGTAGTTAATAGTTAGTAGTTAGCAGTTAGTAAGTAGTAGTTAGTAGTTAGTAGTTAGCAATTAGTAGTTAGTAGTTATTAGTTAATAGTTATTAGTTAGTAGTTAGTAGTTAGTAGTAAGTAGTCAGTAGTTAGTAGTTAGTAGTTAGTAGTCAGTAGTTAGTAGTTAGTAGTTAGTAGTTAGTAGTTAGTAGTTAGTAGATAGTAGTCAGTAGTTAGTAGTTAGTAGTTAGTATGTAGTAGTTAATAGTTAGTAGTTAGCAGTTAGTAGTTAGTGGTAAGTATTTAGTAGTTAGTAGTTAGTAGTTAGTAGTTATTAGTTAGTAGATAGTAGTTAGTAGTTAGTAGTCAGTAGTTAGTATTTAGTAGTTAGTAGTTAGTAGTTAGTAGTTAGTAGTTAGTAGTTAGTAGTCAGTATGTAGTAGTTAGTAGTTAGTAGTTAGTAGTTAGTAGTTAGTAGTCAGTAGTTAGTAGTTAGTAGTTAGTAGTCAGTAGTTAGTATTTAGTATTTAGTAGTTAGTAGTCAGTATGTAGTAGTTAATAGTTAGTTGTTAGCAGTTAGTATTTAGTAGTTAGTAGTTAGTAGTTAGTAGTTAGTAGTTAGTAGTTAGCAGTTAGTAGTTAGTAGTTAGTAGTTATTAGTTAGTAGTTATTAGTTAGTAGTTAGTAGTTAGTAGTTAGTAGTCAGTAGTTAGTAGTTAGTAATTAGTAGTTAGTAGTTAGTAGTTAGTAGTTAGTAGTCAGTAGTTAGTATTTAGTAGTTAGTAGTTAGTATGTAGTAGTTAATAGTTAGTAGTTAGCAGTTAGTAGTTAGTGGTTAGTATTTAGTAGTTAGTAGTTAGTAGTTAGTAGTTATTAGTTAGTAGTTAGTAGTTAGTAGTTAGTAGTTAGTAGTCAGTAGTTAGTATTTAGTAGTTAGTAGTTAGTAGTCAGTAGTTAGTAGTTAGTAGTTGGTAGTTAGTAGTTAGTAGTCAGTAGTTAGTAATTAGTAGTTAGTAGTTAGTAGTTAGTAGTTAGTAGTCAGTAGTTAGTAGTTAGTAGTTAGTAGTCAGTAGTTAGTATTTAGTATTTAGTAGTTAGTAGTCAGTATGTAGTAGCTAATAGTTAGTTGTTAGCAGTTAGTATTTAGTAGTTAGTAGTTAGTAGTTAGTAGTTAGTAGTTAGTAGTTAGCAGTTAGTAGTTAGTAGTTAGTAGTTATTAGTTAGTAGTTATTAGTTAGTAGTTAGTAGTTAGTAGTTAGTAGTCAGTAGTTAGTAGTTAGTAGTTAGTAGTTAGTAGTTAGTAGTCAGTAGTTAGTATTTAGTAGTTAGTAGTTAGTATGTAGTAGTTAATAGTTAGTAGTTAGCAGTTAGTAGTTAGTGGTTAGTATTTAGTAGTTAGTAGTTAGTAGTTAGTAGTTAGTAGTTAGTAGTTAGTAGTCAGTAGTTAGTAGTTAGTAGTTGGTAGTTAGTAGTTAGTAGTCAGTATGTAGTAGTTAATAGTTAGTAGTTAGCAGTTAGTAAGTAGTAGTTAGTAGTTAGTAGTTAGTAGTTAGCAATTAGTAGTTAGTAGTTATTAGTTAATAGTTATTAGTTAGTAGTTAGTAGTTAGTAGTAAGTAGTCAATAGTTAGTAGTTAGTAGTTAGTAGTCAGTAGTTAGTAGTTAGTAGTTAGTAGTTAGTAGTTAGTAGTTAGTAGTTAGTAGTTAGTAGATAGTAGTCAGTAGTTAGTAGTTAGTAGTTAGTATGTAGTAGTTAGTAGTTAGTAGTTAGTAGTCAGTAGTTAGTAGTTAGTAGTTGGTAGTTAGTAGTTAGTAGTCAGTATGTAGTAGTTAATAGTTAGTAGTTAGCAGTTAGTAAGTAGTAGTTAGTAGTTAGTAGTTAGTAGTTAGCAATTAGTAGTTAGTAGTTATTAGTTAATAGTTATTAGTTAGTAGTTAGTAGTTAGTAGTAAGTAGTCAATAGTTAGTAGTTAGTAGTTAGTAGTCAGTAGTTAGTAGTTAGTAGTTAGTAGTTAGTAGTTAGTAGTTAGTAGTTAGTAGTTAGTAGATAGTAGTCAGTAGTTAGTAGTTAGTAGTTAGTATGTAGTAGTTAATAGTTAGTAGTTAGCAGTTAGTAGTTAGTGGTTAGTATTTAGTAGTTAGTAGTTAGTAGTCAGTATGTAGTAGTTAGTAGTTAGTAGTTAGTAATTAGTAGTCAGTAGTTAGTAGTTAGTAGTTAGTAGTCAGTAGTTAGTATTTAGTATTTAGTAGTTAGTAGTCAGTATGTAGTAGTTAATAGTTAGTTGTTAGCAGTTAGTATTTAGTAGTTAGTAGTTAGTAGTTAGTAGTTAGTAGTTAGCAGTTAGTAGTTAGTAGTTAGTAGTTATTAGTTAGTAGTTATTAGTTAGTAGTTAGTAGTTAGTAGTTAGTAGTTAGTAGTCAGTAGTTAGTAGTTAGTAGTTAGTAGTTAGTAGTTAGTAGTTAGTAGTCAGTAGTTAGTATTTAGTAGTTAGTAGTTAGTATGTAGTAGTTAATAGTTAGTAGTTAGCAGTTAGTAGTTAGTGGTTAGTATTTAGTAGTTAGTAGTTAGTAGTTAGTAGTTATTAGTTAGTAGTTAGTAGTTAGTATTTAGTAGTTAGTAGTTAGTAGTCAGTAGTTAGTATTTAGTAGTTAGTAGTTAGTAGTTAGTAGTTAGTAGTTAGTAGTCAGTAGTTAGTAGTTAGTAGTTGGTAGTTAGTAGTTAGTAGTCAGTATGTAGTAGTTAATAGTTAGTAGTTAGCAGTTAGTAAGTAGTAGTTAGTAGTTAGTAGTTAGTAGTTAGCAATTAGTAGTTAGTAGTTATTAGTTAATAGTTATTAGTTAGTAGTTAGTAGTTAGTAGTAAGTAGTCAGTAGTTAGTAGTTAGTAGTTAGCAGTTAGTAGTTAGTGGTTAGTATTTAGTAGTTAGTAGTTAGTAGTTAGTAGTTATTAGTTAGTAGTTAGTAGTTAGTAGTTAGTAGTTAGTAGTCAGTAGTTAGTATTTAGTAGTTAGTAGTTAGTAGTTAGTAGTTAGTAGTTAGTAGTTAGTAGTCAGTATGTAGTAGTTAATAGTTAGTAGTTAGCAGTTAGTAAGTAGTAGTTAGTAGTTAGTAGTTAGTAGTTAGCAGTTAGTAGTTAGTAGTTATTAGTTATTAGTTAGTAGTTATTAGTTAGTAGTTAGTAGTTAGTAGTTAGTAGTCAGTAGTTAGTAGTTAGTAGTTAGTAGTCAGTAGTTAGTAGTTAGTAGTTAGTAGTTAGTATTTAGTAATTAGTAGTTAGTAGACAGTAGTCAGTAGTTAGTAGTTAGTAGTTAGTATGTAGTAGTTAATAGTTAGTAGTTAGCAGTTAGTAGTTAGTGGTTAGTATTTAGTAGATAGTAGTAAGTAGTTAGTAGTTATTAGTTAGTAGTTAGTAGATAGTAGTTAGTAGTTAGTAGTCAGTAGTTAGTATTTAGTAGTTAGTAGTTAGTAGTTAGTAGTTAGTAGTTAGTAGTTAGTAGTCAGTAGTTAGTAGTTAGTAGTTGGTAGTTAGTAGTTAGTAGTCAGTATGTAGTAGTTAATAGTTAGTAGTTAGCAGTTAGTAAGTAGTAGTTAGTAGTTAGTAGTTAGTAGTTAGTAGTTAGTAGTTAGTAGTTAGTAGTTAGCAGTTAGTAGTTAGTAGTTAGTAGTTATTAGTTAGTAGTTATTAGTTTGTATTTAGTAGTTAGTAGTTAGTAGTTAGTAGTTAGTAGTCAGTAGTTAGTAGTTAGTAGTTGGTAGTTAGTAGTTAGTAGTCAGTATGTAGTAGTTAATAGTTAGTAGTTAGCAGTTAGTAAGTAGTAGTTAGTAGTTAGTAGTTAGTAGTTAGCAATTAGTTGTTAGTAGTTATTAGTTAATAGTTATTAGTTAGTAGTTAGTAGTTAGTAGTAAGTAGTCAGTAGTTAGTAGTTAATAGTTAGCAGTTAGTAGTTAGTGGTTAGTATTTAGTAGTTAGTAGTTAGTAGTTAGTAGTTATTAGTTAGTAGTTAGTAGTTAGTAGTTAGTAGTTAGTACTTAGTAGTCAGTAGTTAGTATTTAGTAGTTAGTAGTTAGTAGTTAGTAGTTAGTAGTTAGTAGTCAGTATGTAGTAGTTAATAGTTAGTAGTTAGCAGTTAGTAAGTAGTAGTTAGTAGTTAGTAGTTAGTAGTTAGCAGTTAGTAGTTAGTAGTTAGTAGTTATTAGTTAGTAGTTATTAGTTAGTAGTTAGTAGTTAGTAGTTAGTAGTTAGTAGTCAGTAGTTAGTAGTTAGTAGTTAGTAGTCAGTAGTTAGTAGTTAGTAGTTAGTAGTTAGTATTTAGTAGTTAGTAGTTAGTAGATAGTAGTCAGTAGTTAGTATTAGTAGTTAGTATGTAGTAGTTAATAGTTAGTAGTTAGCAGTTAGTAGTTAGTGGTTAGTATTTAGTAGTTAGTAGTAAGTAGTTAGTAGTTATTAGTTAGTAGTTAGTAGATAGTAGTTAGTAGTTAGTAGTCAGTAGTTAGTATTTAGTAGTTAGTAGTTAGTAGTTAGTAGTTAGTAGTTAGTAGTTAGTAGTCAGTAGTTAGTAGTTAGTAGTTGGTAGTTAGTAGTTAGTAGTCAGTATGTAGTAGTTAATAGTTAGTAGTTAGCAGTTAGTAAGTAGTAGTTAGTAGTTAGTAGTTAGTAGTTAGTAGTTAGTAGTTAGTAGTTAGCAGTTAGTAGTTAGTAGTTAGTAGTTAGTAGTTATTAGTTAGTAGTTATTAGTTAGTAGTTAGTAGTTAGTAGTTAGTAGTTAGTAGTCAGTAGTTAGAAGTTAGTAGTTAGTAGTCAGTAGTTAGTAGTTAGTAGTTAGTAGTTAGTAGTTAGTAGTTAGTAGTTAGTAGTTAGTAGTTAGTAGTTAGTAGTTAGTAGTCAGTAGTTAGTAGTTAGTAGTTAGTAGTCAGTAGTTAGTATTTAGTATTTAGTAGTTAGTAGTCAGTATGTAGTAGTTAATAGTTAGTAGTTAGCAGTTAGTAGTTAGTAGTTAGCAGTTAGTAGTTAGTAGTTAGTAGTTATTAGTTAGTAGTTATTAGTTAGTAGTTAGTAGTTAGTAGTCAGTAGTTAGTAGTTAGTAGTTAATAGTTAGTAGTTAGTAGTTAGTAGTTAGTAGTCAGTAGTTAGTAGTTAGTAGTTAGTAGATAGTAGTTAGTAGTTAGTAGTTAGTAGTTAGCAGTTAGTAGTTAGTAGTTAGTAGTTATTAGTTAGTAGTTTTTAGTTAGTAGTTAGTAGTTAGTAGTCAGTAGTTAGTAGTTAGTAGTTAGTAGTTAGTAGTTAGTAGTTAGTAGTCAGTAGTTAGTAGTTAGTAGTTAGTAGTCAGTAGTTAGTAGTTAGTAGTTGGTAGTTAGTAGTTAGTAGTCAGTATGTAGTAGTTAATAGTTAGTAGTTAGCAGTTAGTAAGTATTTGTTAGTAGTTAGTAGTTAGTAGTTAGCAGTTAGTAGTTAGTGGTTAGTATTAAGTAGTTAGTAGTTAGTAGTTAGTAGTTATTAGTTAGTAGTTAGTAGTTAGTAGTTAGTAGTTAGTAGTTAGTATGTAGTAGTTAATAGTTAGTAGTTAGCAGTTAGTAGTTAGTGGTTAGTGTTTAGTAGTTAGTAGTTAGTAGTTAGTAGTTATTAGTTAGTAGTTAGTAGATAGTAGTTAGTAGTTAGTAGTCAGTAGTTAGTATTTAGTAGTTAGTAGTTAGTAGTTAGTAGTTAGTAGTTAGTAGTTAGTAGTTAGTAGTCAGTAGTTAGTAGTTAGTAGTTGGTAGTTAGTAGTTAGTAGTCAGTATGTAGTAGTTAATAGTTAGTAGTTAGCAGTTAGTAAGTAGTAGTTAGTAGTTAGTAGTTAGTAGTTAGTAGTTAGTAGTTAGCAGTTAGTAGTTAGTAGTTAGTAGTTATTAGTTAGTAGTTATTAGTTAGTAGTTAGTAGTTAGTAGTTAGTAGTCAGTAGTTAGTAGTTAGTAGTTAGTAGTCAGTAGTTAGTAGTTAATAGTTAGTAGTTAGCAGTTAGTAGTTAGTAGTTAGCAGTTAGTAGTTAGTAGTTAGTAGTTATTAGTTAGTAGTTATTAGTTAGTAGTTAGTAGTTAGTAGTCAGTAGTTAGTAGTTAGTAGTTAGTAGTTAGTAGTTAGTAGTTAGTAGTTAGTAGTCAGTAGTTAGTAGTTAGTAGTTAGTAGATAGTAGTTAGTAGTTAGTAGTTAGTAGTTAGCAGTTAGTAGTTAGTAGTTAGTAGTTATTAGTTAGTAGTTATTAGTTAGTAGTTAGTAGTTAGTAGTCAGTAGTTAGTAGTTAGTAGTTAGTAGTTAGTAGTTAGTAGTTAGTAGTTAGTAGTCAGTAGTTAGTAGTTAGTAGTTAGTAGTCAGTAGTTAGTAGTTAGTAGTTGGTAGTTAGTAGTTAGTAGTCAGTATGTAGTAGTTAATAGTTAGTAGTTAGCAGTTAGTAAGTAGTAGTTAGTAGTTAGTAGTTAGTAGTTAGCAGTTAGTAGTTAGTGGTTAGTATTAAGTAGTTAGTAGTTAGTAGTTAGTAGTTATTAGTTAGTAGTTAGTAGTTAGTAGTTAGTAGTTAGTAGTTAGTATGTAGTAGTTAATAGTTAGTAGTTAGCAGTTAGTAGTTAGTGGTTAGTATTTAGTAGTTAGTAGTTAGTAGTTAGTAGTTATTAGTTAGTAGTTAGTAGATAGTAGTTAGTAGTTAGTAGTCAGTAGTTAGTATTTAGTAGTTAGTAGTTAGTAGTTAGTAGTTAGTAGTTAGTAGTTAGTAGTTAGTAGTCAGTAGTTAGTAGTTAGTAGTTGGTAGTTAGTAGTTAGTAGTCAGTATGTAGTAGTTAATAGTTAGTAGTTAGCAGTTAGTAAGTAGTAGTTAGTAGTTAGTAGTTAGTAGTTAGTAGTTAGTAGTTAGCAGTTAGTAGTTAGTAGTTAGTAGTTATTAGTTAGTAGTTATTAGTTAGTAGTTAGTAGTTAGTAGTCAGTAGTTAGTAGTTAGTAGTTAGTAGTCAGTAGTTAGTAGTTAGTAGTTAGTAGTTAGTAGTTAGTAGTTAGTAGTTAGTAGTTAGTAGTTATTAGTTAGTAGTTATTAGTTAGTAGTTAGTAGTTAGTAGTCAGTAGTTAGTAGTTAGTAGTTAGTAGTTAGTAGTTAGTAGTTAGTAGTTAGTAGTCAGTAGTTAGTAGTTAGTAGTTAGTAGTCAGTAGTTAGTAGTTAGTAGTTGGTAGTTAGTAGTTAGTAGTCAGTATGTAGTAGTTAATAGTTAGTAGTTAGCAGTTAGTAAGTAGTAGTTAGTAGTTAGTAGTTAGTAGTTAGCAGTGAGTAGTTAGTGGTTAGTATTTAGTAGTTAGTAGTTAGTAGTTAGTAGTTATTAGTTAGTAGTTAGTAGTTAGTAGTTAGTAGTTAGTAGTTAGTATGTAGCAGTTAATAGTTAGTAGTTAGCAGTTAGTAGTTAGTGGTTAGTATTTAGTAGTTAGTAGTTAGTAGTTAGTAGTTATTAGTTAGTAGTTAGTAGATAGTAGTTAGTAGTTAGTAGTCAGTAGTTAGTATTTAGTAGTTAGTAGTTAGTAGTTAGTAGTTAGTAGTTAGTAGTTAGTAGTTAGTAGTTAGTAGTCAGTAGTTAGTAGTTAGTAGTTGGTAGTTAGTAGTTAGTAGACAGTATGTAGTAGTTAATAGTTAGTAGTTAGCAGTTAGTAAGTAGTAGTTAGTAGTTAGTAGTTAGTAGTTAGTAGTTAGTAGTTAGCAGTTAGTAGTTAGTAGTTAGTAGTTATTAGTTAGTAGTTATTAGTTAGTAGTTAGTAGTTAGTAGTTAGTAGTCAGTAGTTAGTAGTTAGTATTTAGTAGTCAGTAGTTAGTAGTTAGTAGTTAGTAGTTAGTAGTTAGTAGTTAGTAGTTAGTAGTTAGTAGTTAGTAGTTAGTAGTCAGTAGTAAGTAGTTAGTAGTTAGTAGTCAGTAGTTAGTATTTAGTATTTAGTAGTTAGTAGTCAGTATGTAGTAGTTAATAGTTAGTAGTTAGCAGTTAGTAGTTAGTAGTTAGTAGTTAGTAGTTAGTAGTTAGTAGTTAGTAGTTATTAGTTAGTAGTTATTAGTTAGTAGTTAGTAGTTAGTAGTCAGTAGTTAGTAGTTAGTAGTTAGTAGTTAGTAGTTAGTAGTTAGTAGTCAGTAGTTAGTAGTTAGTAGTTAGTAGTCAGTAGTTAGTAGTTAGTAGTTGGTAGTTAGTAGTTAGTAGTCAGTATGTAGTAGTTAATAGTTAGTAGTTAGCAGTTAGTAAGTAGTAATTAGTAGTTAGTAGTTAGTAGTTAGCAGTGAGTAGTTAGTGGTTAGTATTTAGTAGTTAGTAGTTAGTAGTTAGTAGTTATTAGTTAGTAGTTAGTAGTTAGTAGTTAGTAGTTAGTAGTTAGTATGTAGCAGTTAATAGTTAGTAGTTAGCAGTTAGTAGTTAGTGGTTAGTATTTAGTAGTTAGTAGTTAGTAGTTAGTAGTTATTAGTTAGTAGTTAGTAGATAGTAGTTAGTAGTTAGTAGTCAGTAGTTAGTATTTAGTAGTTAGTAGTTAGTAGTTAGTAGTTAGTAGTTAGTAGTTAGTAGTTAGTAGTTAGTAGTTAGCAGTTAGTAGTTAGTAGTTAGTAGTCAGTAGTTAGTAGTTAGTATTTAGTAGTCAGTAGTTAGTAGTTAGTAGTTAGTAGTTAGTAGTTAGTAGTTAGTAGTTAGTAGTTAGTAGTTAGTAGTTAGTAGTCAGTAGTAAGTAGTTAGTAGTTAGTAGTTAGTAGTTAGTAGTTAGTAGTTAGTAGTTAGCAGTTAGTAGTTAGTAGTTAGTAGTTATTAGTTAGTAGTTATTAGTTAGTAGTTAGTAGTTAGTAGTCAGTAGTTAGTAGTTAGTATTTAGTAGTCAGTAGTTAGTAGTTAGTAGTTAGTAGTTAGTAGTTAGTAGTTAGTAGTTAGTAGTTAGTAGTTAGTAGTTAGTAGTCAGTAGTAAGTAGTTAGTAGTTAGTAGTTAGTAGTTAGTAGTTAGCAGTTAGTAGTTAGTAGTTAGTAGTTAGTAGTTAGTAGTTAGTAGTTAGTAGTTATTAGTTAGTAGTTATTAGTTAGTAGTTAGTAGTTAGTAGTCAGTAGTTAGTAGTTAGTAGTTAGTAGTTAGTAGTTAGTAGTTAGTAGTCAGTAGTTAGTAGTTAGTAGTTAGTAGTCAGTAGTTAGTAGTTAGTAGTTGGTAGTTAGTAGTTAGTAGTCAGTATGTAGTAGTTAATAGTTAGTAGTTAGCAGTTAGTAAGTAGTAGTTAGTAGTTAGTAGTTAGTAGTTAGCAGTGAGTAGTTAGTGGTTAGTATTTAGTAGTTAGTAGTTAGTAGTTAGTAGTTATTAGTTAGTAGTTAGTAGTTAGTAGTTAGTAGTTAGTAGTTAGTATGTAGCAGTTAATAGTTAGTAGTTAGCAGTTAGTAGTTAGTGGTTAGTATTTAGTAGTTAGTAGTTAGTAGTTAGTAGTTATTAGTTAGTAGTTAGTAGATAGTAGTTAGTAGTTAGTAGTCAGTAGTTAGTATTTAGTAGTTAGTAGTTAGTAGTTAGTAGTTAGTAGTTAGTAGTTAGTAGTTAGTAGTTAGTAGTCAGTAGTTAGTAGTTAGTAGTTGGTAGTTAGTAGTTAGTAGACAGTATGTAGTAGTTAATAGTTAGTAGTTAGCAGTTAGTAAGTAGTAGTTAGTAGTTAGTAGTTAGTAGTTAGTAGTTAGTAGTTAGCAGTTAGTAGTTAGTAGTTAGTAGTTATTAGTTAGTAGTTATTAGTTAGTAGTTAGTAGTTAGTAGTTAGTAGTCAGTAGTTAGTAGTTAGTATTTAGTAGTCAGTAGTTAGTAGTTAGTAGTTAGTAGTTAGTAGTTAGTAGTTAGTAGTTAGTAGTTAGTAGTCAGTAGTAAGTAGTTAGTAGTTAGTAGTCAGTAGTTAGTATTTAGTATTTAGTAGTTAGTAGTCAGTATGTAGTAGTTAATAGTTAGTAGTTAGCAGTTAGTAGTTAGTAGTTAGTAGTTAGTAGTTAGTAGTTAGTAGTTAGTAGTTAGTAGTTAGTAGTTAGTAGTTAGTAGTTAGCAGTTAGTAGTTAGTAGTTAGTAGTTATTAGTTAGTAGTTTTTAGTTAGTAGTTAGTAGTTAGTAGTCAGTAGTTAGTAGTTAGTAGTTAGTAGTTAGTAGTTAGTAGTTAGTAGTCAGTAGTTAGTAGTTAGTAGTTAGTAGTCAGTAGTTAGTAGTTAGTAGTTGGTAGTTAGTAGTTAGTAGTCAGTATGTAGTAGTTAATAGTTAGTAGTTAGCAGTTAGTAAGTAGTAGTTAGTAGTTAGTAGTTAGTAGTTAGCAGTTAGTAGTTAGTTGTTAGTATTTAGTAGTTAGTAGTTAGTAGTTATTAGTTAGTAGTTAGTAGTTAGTAGTTAGTAGTTAGTAGTTAGTATGTAGTAGTTAATAGTTAGTAGTTAGCAGTTAGTAGTTAGTGGTTAGTATTTAGTAGTTAGTAGTTAGTAGTTAGTAGTTATTAGTTAGTAGTTAGTAGTTAGTAGTTAGTAGTTAGTAGTCAGTAGTTAGTATTTAGCAGTTAGTAGTTAGTAGTTAGTAGTCAGTATGTAGTAGTTAATAGTTAGTAGTTAGCAGTTAGTAGTTAGTAGTTAGTAGTTAGTAGTTAGTAGTTAGTAGTTAGTAGTTAGTAGTTAGTAGTTAGTAGTTAGCAGATAGTAGTTAGTAGTTAGTAGTTATTAGTTAGTAGTTATTAGTTAGTAGTTAGTAGTTAGTAGTCAGTAGTTAGTAGTTAGTAGTTAGTAGTTATTAGTTAGTAGTTAGTAGTTAGTAGTCAGTAGTTAGTAGTGAGTAGTTAGTATTTAGTAGTTAGTAGTTAGTAGTCAGTAAGTAGTAGTTAATAGTTAGTAGTTAGCAGTTAATAGTTAGTAGTTAGTAGTTAGTAGTTAGCAGTTACTAGTTAGTAGTTAGTAGTTATTAGTTAGTAGTTATTAGTTAGTAGTTAGTAGTTAGTAGTTAGTAGTCAGTAGTTAGTAGTTAGTAGTTAGTAGTCAGTAGTTAGTAGTTAGTAGTTAGTAGTTAGTAGTTAGTAGTTAGTAGTTAGTAGTTAGTAGTTAGTAGTTAGTAGTTAATAGTCAGTAGTTAGTAGTTAGTAGTTAGTAGTTAGTCGTTAGTAGTTAGTAGTTAGCAGTTAGTAGTTAGTAGTTAGTAGTTATTAGATAGTAGTTATTTGTTAGTAGTTAGTAGTTAGTAGTCAGTAGTTAGTAGTTAGTAGTTAGTAGTTAGTAGTTAGTAGTTAGTAGTTAGTAGTCAGTAGTTAGTAGTTAGTAGTTAGTAGTCAGTAGTTAGTAGTTAGTAGTTGGTAGTTAGTAGTTAGTAGTCAGTATGTAGTAGTTAATAGTTAGTAGTTAGCAGTTAGTAAATAGTAGTTAGTAGTTAGTAGTTAGTAGTTAGCAGTTAGTAGTTAGTGGTTAGTATTTAGTAGTTAGTATTTAGTAGTTAGTAGTTATTAGTTAGTAGTTAGTAGTTAGTAGTTAGTAGTTAGTATGTAGTAGTTAATAGTTAGTAGTTAGCAGTAAGTAGTTAGTGGTTAGTAGTTAGTAGTTAGTAGTTAGTAGTTATTAGTTAGTAGTTAGTAGTTAGTAGTTAGTAGTTAGTAGTTAGTAGTCAGTAGGTAGTATTTAGTAGTTAGTAGTTAGTAGTTAGTAGTTAGTAGTTAGTAGTCAGTAGTTAGTAGTTAGTAGTTGGTAGTTAGTAGTTAGTAGTCAGTATGTAGTAGTTAATAGTTAGTAGTTAGCAGTTAGTAAGTAGTAGTTAGTAGTTAGTAGTTAGTAGTTAGCAGTTAGTAGTTAGTAGTTAGTAGTTATTAGTTAGTAGTTATTAGTTAGTAGTTAGTAGTTAGTAGTTAGTAGTCAGTAGTTAGTAGTTAGTAGTTAGTAGTCAGTAGTTAGTGGTTAGTAGTTAGTAGTTAGTAGTTAGTAGTTAGTAGTTAGTAGATAGTAGTCAGTAGTTAGTAGTTAGTAGTTAGTAGTCAGTAGTTAGTATTTAGTATTTAGTAGTTAGTAGTTAGTAGTCAGTATGTAGTAGTTAATAGTTAGTAGTTAGCAGTTAATAGTTAGTAGTTAGTAGTTAGTAGTTAGTAGTTAGTAGTTAGCAGTTAGTAGTTAGTAGTTAGCACTTATTAGTTAGTAGTTATTAGTTAGTAGTTAGTAGTTAATAGTTAGTAGTCAGTAGTTAGTAGTTAGTAGTTAGTAGTCAGTAGATAGTAGTTAGTAGTTAGTAGTCAGTAGTTAGTGTTTAGTAGTTAGTAGTTAGTATGTAGTAGTTAATAGTTAGTAGTTAGCAGTTAGTAGTTAGTGGTTAGTATTTAGTAGTTAGTAGTTAGAAGTTAGTAGTTGTTAGTTAGTAGTTAGTAGTTAGTAGTCAGTAGTTAGTAGTTAGTAGTTAGTAGTCAGTAGTTAGTAGTTAGTAGTTAATAGTTGGTAGTTAGTAGTTAGTAGTCAGTAGTTATTAGTTAGTAGTTAGTAGTTAATATTTAGTAGTCAGTAGTTAGTAGTTAGCAGTTAGTAGTTAGTAGTCAGTAGTTAGTAGTTAGTAGTTAGTAGTTGGTAGTTAGTAGTTAGTAGTCAGTAGTTAGTAGTTGGTAGTTAGTAGTTAGTAGTCAGTAGTTAGTATTTAGTAGTTAGTAGTCAGTAGTTAGTATGTAGTAGTTAATAGTTAGTAGTTAGTAGTTAGTAGTTAGTAGTAAGTAGTTAGTAGTTAGTAGTCAGTAGTTAGTAGTTAGCAGTTAGTAGTTAGTAGTCAGTAGTTAGTAGTTAGTAGTTGGTAGTTAGTAGTTAGAAGTCAGTAGTTAGTAGTTAGTAGTTAGTATTTAGTAGTCAATAGTTAGTAGTTAGCAGTTAGTAGTTAGTAGTCAGTAGTTAGTAGTTGGTAGTTAGTAGTTAGTAATCAGTAGTTAGTAGTTAGTAGTTAGTAGTTAGTAGTCAGTAGTTAGTATTTAGTAGTTAGTAGTTAGTAGTTAGTATGTAGTAGTTAATAGTTAGTAGTTAGCAGTTAGTAGTTAGTGGTTAGTATTTAGTAGTTAGTAGTTAGTAGTTAGTAGTTATTAGTTAGTAGTTAGTAGTTAGTAGTAAGTAGTTAGTAGTTAGTAGTCAGTAGTTAGTAGTTAGCAGTTAGTAGTTAGTAGTCAGTAGTTAGTATTTAGTAGTTATTAATTAGTAATTAGTAGTTAGTAGTTAGTAGTTAGTAGTTAGTAGTCAGTAGTTAGTAGTTAGTATTTGGTAGTTAGTAGTTAGTAGTCAGTAGTTAGTAGTTAGTAGTTAGTAGTTAGTAGTTAGTAGTCAGTAGTTAGTATTTAGTAGTTGGTAGTTAGTAGTTAGTATGTAGTAGTTAATAGTTAGTAGTTAGCAGTTAGTAGTTAGTAGTTACTAGTTAGTAGTTAGTAGTTAGTAGTTAGTAGTTAGTAGTTGGTAATTAGTAGTTAGTAGTCAGTAGTTAGTAGTTAGTAGTTAGTAGTCAGTAGTTAGTAGTAATTAGTTAGTAGTTAGTAGTCAGTAGATAGTAGTTAGCAGTTAGTAGTTAGTAGTCAGTAGTTAGTAGTTAGTAGTTGGTAGTTAGTAGTTAGTAGTCAGTAGTTAGTAGTTAGTAGTTAGTAGTTAGTATTTAGTCGTCAGTAGTTAGTAGTTAGTATGTAGTAGTTAATAGTTAGTAGTTAGCAGTTAGTAGTTAGTGGTTAGTATTTAGTAGTTAGTAGTTAGTAGTTATTATTTAGTAGTTAGTAGTTAGTAGTAAGTAGTTAGTAGTTAGTAGTCAGTAGTTAATAGTTAGCAGTTAGTAGTTATTATTTAGTAGTTAGTAGTTAGTAGTAAGTAGTTAGTAGTTAGTAGTCAGTAGTTAATAGTTAGCAGTTAGTAGTAAGTAGTCAGTAGATAGTATTTAGTAGTTATTAGTTATTAGTCAGTAGTTAGTAGTTAGCAGTTAGTAGTTAGTAGTCAGTAGTTAGTATTTAGTAGTTAGTAGTTAGTAGTTAGTAGTTAGTAGTTAGTAGTCAGTAGTTAGTAGTTATTAGTTAGTAGTTAGTAGTTAGTAGTTAGTAGTCAGTAGTTAGTAGTTAGTAGTTAGTAGACAGTAGTTAGTAGTTAGTAGTTAGTAGTTAGTAGTTAGTAGTTAGTAGTTAGTAGTTAGTAGTTAGTAGTCAGTATGTAGTAGTTAATAGTTAGTAGTTAGCAGTTAGTAGTTAGTAGTCAGTAGTTAGTAGTTAGTAGTTAGCAGTTATTAGTTAGTAGTTAGTAGTTATTAGTTAGTAGTTATTAGTTAGTAGTTAGTAGTTAGTAGTTAGTAGTCAGTAGTTAGTAGTTAGTACTTAGTAGTCAGTAGTTAGTAGTTAGTAGTTAGTAGTTAGTAGTTAGTAGTTAGTAGTTAGTAGTTAGTAGTTAGTAGTCAGTAGTTAGTAGTTAGTAGTTAGTAGTCAGTAGTTAGTATTTAGTATTTAGTAGTTAGTAATTAGTAGTCAGTATGTAGTAGTTAATAGTTAGTAGTTAGCAGTTAGTAGTTAGTAGTTAGTAGTTAGTAGTTAGTAGTTAGTAGTTATTAGTTAGCAGTTATTAGTTAGTAGTTATTAGTTAGTAGTTAGTAGTTAGTAGTTAGTAGTTAGTAGTTAGTAGTCAGTAGTTAGTGGTTAGTAGTTAGTAGTCAGTAGTTAGTAGTTAGTAGTTAGTAGTTAGTAGTAAGTAGTTAGTAGTTAGTAGTCAGTAGATAGTAGTTAGCAGTTAGTAGTTAGTAGTCAGTAGTTAGTAGTTAGTAGTTGGTAGTTAGTAGTTAGTAGTCAGTAGTTAGTAGTAGGTAGTTAGTAGTTAGTAGTTAGTATTTAGTCGTCAGTAGTTAGTAGTTAGCAGTTAGTAGTTAGTAGTCAGTAGTTAGTAGTTAGTAGTTGGTAGTTAGTAGTTAGTAGTCAGTAGTTAGTAGTTAGTAGTTAGTAGTTAGTAGTCAGGAGTTAGTATTTAGTAGTTAGTAGTTAGTAGTTAGTATGTAGTAGTTAGTAGTTAGTAGTCAGTAGTTAGTATTTAGTATTTAGTAGTTAGTAATTAGTAGTCAGTATGTAGTAGTTAATAGTTAGTAGTTAGCAGTTAGTAGTTAGTAGTTAGTAGTTAGTAGTTAGTAGTTATTAGTTAGCAGTTATTAGTTAGTAGTTATTAGTTAGTAGTTAGTAGTTAGTAGTTAGTAGTTAGTAGTTAGTAGTCAGTAGTTAGTGGTTAGTAGTTAGTAGTCAGTAGTTAGTAGTTAGTAGTTAGTAGTTAGTAGTAAGTAGTTAGTAGTTAGTAGTCAGTAGATAGTAGTTAGCAGTTAGTAGTTAGTAGTCAGTAGTTAGTAGTTAGTAGTTGGTAGTTAGTAGTTAGTAGTCAGTAGTTAGTAGTAGGTAGTTAGTAGTTAGTAGTTAGTATTTAGTCGTCAGTAGTTAGTAGTTAGCAGTTAGTAGTTAGTAGTCAGTAGTTAGTAGTTAGTAGTTGTTAGTTAGTAGTTAGTAGTCAGTAGTTAGTAGTTAGTAGTTAGTAGTTAGTAGTCAGGAGTTAGTATTTAGTAGTTAGTAGTTAGTAGTTAGTATGTAGTAGTTAAAAGTTAGTAGTTAGCAGTTAGTAGTTAGTGGTTAGTATTTAGTAGTTAGTAGTTAGTAGTTATTAGTTAGTAGTTAGTAGTTAGTAGTAAGTAGTTAGTAGTTAGTAGTCAGTAGTTAGCAGTTAGTAGTTAGTAGTCAGTAGTTAGTATTTAGTAGTTATTAGTTATTAGTTAGTAGTTAGTAGTTAGTAGTCAGTAGTTAGTAGTTAGCAGTTAGTAGTTAGTAGTCAGTAGTTAGTATTTAGTAGTTAGTAGTTAGTAGTTAGTAGTTAGTAGTCAGTAGTTAGTAGTTAGTAGTTGGTAGTTAGTTGTTAGTAGTCAGTATGTAGTAGTTAATAGTTAGTAGTTAGCAGTTAGTAGTTAGTAGTTAGTAGTTATTAGTTAGTTGTTATTAGTTAGTAGTTAGTAGTTAGTAGTTAGTAGTTAGCAGTTAGTAGTTAGTAGTTAGTAGTTATTAGTTAGTTGTTATTAGTTAGTAGTTAGTAGTTATTAGTTAGCAGTTATTAGTTAGTAGTTATTAGTTAGTAGTTAGTAGTTAGTAGTTAGTAGTTAGTAGTTAGTAGTCAGTAGTTAGTGGTTAGTAGTTAGTAGTCAGTAGTTAGTAGTTAGTAGTTAGTAGTTAGTAGTAAGTAGTTAGTAGTTAGTAGTCAGTAGATAGTAGTTAGCAGTTAGTAGTTAGTAGTCAGTAGTTAGTAGTTAGTAGTTGGTGGTTAGTAGTTAGTAGTCAGTAGTTAGTAGTAGGTAGTTAGTAGTTAGTAGTTAGTATTTAGTCGTCAGTAGTTAGTAGTTAGCAGTTAGTAGTTAGTAGTCAGTAGTTAGTAGTTAGTAGTTGTTAGTTAGTAGTTAGTAGTCAGTAGTTAGTAGTTAGTAGTTAGTAGTTAGTAGTCAGGAGTTAGTATTTAGTAGTTAGTAGTTAGTAGTTAGTATGTAGTAGTTAAAAGTTAGTAGTTAGCAGTTAGTAGTTAGTGGTTAGTATTTAGTAGTTAGTAGTTAGTAGTTATTAGTTAGTAGTTAGTAGTTAGTAGTAAGTAGTTAGTAGTTAGTAGTCAGTAGTTAGCAGTTAGTAGTTAGTAGTCAGTAGTTAGTATTTAGTAGTTATTAGTTATTAGTTAGTAGTTAGTAGTTAGTAGTCAGTAGTTAGTAGTTAGCAGTTAGTAGTTAGTAGTCAGTAGTTAGTATTTAGTAGTTAGTAGTTAGTAGTTAGTAGTTAGTAGTCAGTAGTTAGTAGTTAGTAGTTGGTAGTTAGTTGTTAGTAGTCAGTATGTAGTAGTTAATAGTTAGTAGTTAGCAGTTAGTAGTTAGTAGTTAGTAGTTATTAGTTAGTTGTTATTAGTTAGTAGTTAGTAGTTAGTAGTTAGTAGTTAGCAGTTAGTAGTTAGTAGTTAGTAGTTATTAGTTAGTTGTTATTAGTTAGTAGTTAGTAGTTAGTAGTTAGTAGTCAGTAGTTAATAGTTAGTAGTTAGTAGTTAGTAGTTAGTAGTTAGTAGTTAGTAGTTAGTAGTTAGTAGTTAGTAATTAGTAGTTAGTAGTTAATAGTCAGTAGTTAGTAGTTAGTAGTCAGTAGTTAGTATTTAGTATTTAGTAGTTAGTGGTTAGTAGTCAGTATGTAGTAGTTAATAGTTAGTAGTTAGCAGTTAGTAGTTAGTAGTTAGTAGTTAGTAGTTAGTAGTTAGTAGTTAGTAGTTAGTAGTTAGCAGTTAGTAGTTAGTAGTTAGTAGTTATTAGTTAGTAGTTATTAGTTAGTAGTTATTAGTTAGTAGTTAGTAGTTAGTAGTTAGTAGTCAGTAGTTAATAGTTAGTAGTTAGTAGTCAGTAGTTAGTAGTTAGTAGTTAGTAGTTAGTAGTTAGTAGTCAGTAGTTAGTATTTAGTAGTTAGTAGTTAGTATGTAGTAGTTAATAGTTAGTAGTTAGCAGTTAGTAGTTAGTGGTTAGTATTTAGTAGTTATTAGTTAGTAGTTATTGGTTAGTAGTTATTAGTTAGTAGTTAGTAGTTAGTAGCTAGTAGTCAGTAGTTAATAGTTAGTAGTTAGAAGTCAGTAGTTAGTAGTTCGTAGTTAGTAGTTAGTAGTTAGTAGTCAGTAGTTAGTATTTAGTAGTTAGTAGTTAGTATGTAGTAGTTAATAGTTAGTAGTTAGCAGTTAGTAGTTAGTGGTTAGTATTTAGTAGTTATTAGTTAGTAGTTAGTAGTTAGTACTAAGTAGTTAGTAGTTAGTAGTCAGTAGTTTGTAGTTAGCAGTTAGTAGTTAGTCGTCAGTAGTTAGTATTTAGTAGTTATTAGTTATAAGTTAGTAGTTAGTAGTTAGTAGTCAGTAGTCAGTAGTTAGTAGTTAGCAGTTAGTAGTTAGTAGTCAGTAGTTAGTATTTAGTAGTTAGTAGTTAGTAGTTAGTAGTTAGTAGTTAGTAGTTAGTAGTTAGTAGTCAGTAGTTAGTAGTTAGTAGTTGGTAGTTAGTAGTTAGTAGTCAGTATGTAGTAGTTAATAGTTAGTAGTTAGTAGTTATCAGTTAGTAGTTAGTAGTTAGTAGTTATTAGTTAGTCGTTATTAGTTAGTAGTTATTAGTTAGTAGTTAGTAGTTAGTAGTTAGTATTCAGTAGTTAATAGTTAGTAGTTAGTAGTCAGTAGTTAGTAGTTAGTAGTCAGTAGTTAGTATTTAGTATTTAGTAGTTAGTAGTTAGTAGTCAGTATGTAGTAGTTAATAGTTAGTAGTTAGCAGTTAGTAGTTAGTAGTTAGTAGTTAGTAGTTAGTAGTTAGTAGTTAGTAGTTAGTAGTTAGCAGTTAGTAGTTAGTAGTTATTAGTTAGTAGTTATTAGTTAGTAGTTATTAGTTAGTAGTTAGTAGTTAGTAGTTAGTAGTCAGTAGTTAATAGTTAGTAGTTAGTAGTCAGTAGTTAGTAGTTAGTAGTTAGTAGTTAGTAGTCAGTAGTTAGTATTTAGTAGTTAGTAGTTAGTATGTAGTAGTTAATAGTTAGTAGTTAGCAGTTAGTAGTTAGTGGTTAGTATTTAGTAGTTATTAGTTAGTAGTTATTAGTTAGTAGTTATTAGTAAATTGAGTACATTATCGGGTCATTCTAAACGTTAGATCTATTCATTTTGACCATATTGTTATTTTTATAAACAAAAAACTAGAATCAGAAGAGTAAAAGTTCTTATAATTTCGTTTCAGTGCATAAACTTGAAAATAACGTTATAAAAATAGCACAAACGATTTTGAGAGAGCTGTGATATAAAAATAATAAAATATTTGCCTAATATGAAACGTTAGATCTGTTCAAAACATCACAATCTTAGTTCTGGAATCTTCTTTTGACGTCTACTTCAAGGTAAAAGCTCCATAATTTCGTTTTAGTGAACTTATTTCTTGAAAAAAATAATTACACCTATTTTTATTCGCGCTTTCGGTTGCGGTTGAGTAAATTGAGTACATTATCGGGTCATTCTAAACGTTAGATCTATTCATTTTGACCATATTGTTATCTTTATAAACAAAAAACTAGAATCAGAAGAGTAAAAGTTCTTATAATTTCGTTTCAGTGCATAATCTTGAAAATAACGTTATAAAAATAGCACAAACGATTTTGAGAGAGCTGTGATATAAAAATAATAAAATATTTGCTTATTATGAAACGTTAGATCTCTTCGAAATTTCAATATCTTCCAGCCAAATTCTTTTTTTGACAACAATTGAATGATTAAAGTTCCAGAATTTCGTTTCAGTGAAATTATGTCTTAAAAATTGGTTATATATGTTTCCATTCTCACTTGCTTTTGAGAGGCTTATTGAATACGTTATTGGGTAATTCTAAACGTTAGATATATTCATCTTGAGTCAATTGTCAGTGTGTTAATTGAAAAAACCGAATCAGAAAAACATAAGTCCTCAAAATTTCGTTTTACTACAAAATATTCAAAATATCCTAAGAAAAGTAAGCTGAATTGACTTTGAGTACTGAGAACAGTTCAAAAACTTTATTATAATTCTAAAACTTCAGATCGCCAAGAAATGGAAATCATATTGGCCTCGTTTTGGTGAAACATGATTGACTACTGCCTTGAGCTCCATAAAATTTTCCCGCAACTTAAACAAGATGACAATTGGCGTTATGTATATAGTAATAAATCAAGAGCATCAAAGCTTCTATTATGAGTTTTTGTTTTATTCGTAGCATCAATCTAGTACCGAGGGAGCCCATATATGGTGCTTAAGGGGTTTCAAAACGATTTAACGCTCTTTTGACACTAGAAAATTCGCTAAGCGGATTAACAATAATTTACTATGACATGTCACTACCTTAAATTGAGAGATCTCTGATATATAGATAGTTTACTTTTTGCCTAATATGAAACGTTAGATCTGTTCAAAACATCACAGTCTTACTTCTGGAATCTTCTTTTGACGTCTACTTGATGGTAAAAGCTCCATAATTTCGTTTTAGTGAACTTATTTCTTGAAAAAAATGTTTACACCTATTTTTATCCGCGCCTTCGGTTGCGGAGCTAATTGAGTACATTATCGGGTCGTTCTAAACGTTAGATCTATTCATTTTGAGCATATTGTTATATTTATAAACAAAAAACTAGAATCAGAAGAGTAAAAGTTCTTATAATTTCGTTTCAGTGCATAATCTTGAAAATAATGTTATAAAAATAGCACAAAAGATTTTGAGAGAGCTGTGATATAAAAATAAAAAATATTTGCTTAATATGAAACGTTAGATCTCTTTGAAAGTTCAATATCTTCCTACCAAATTCTTTTTTTGACAACAATTGAATGATTAAAGTTCCAGAATTTCGTTTCAGTGATTCAAAAACGCTTATATAAAAATTGATTAATTATTGCAACTTACAGGACTTTCTCCCGGCATAGAGATTGGAGTTGATGCTGGTTCTAATACTTTAATTGTATCGCCTGATGATGAATGGGGCGGAGTGCCTTGGTCTTCTACTTCATTAACCGGAGCAATGGAATCCATTGTATTCTCAACGATATCAATGAAACAAAAAGCAATTCAGGTACAGATCAATTTGTGTTGCAAAGTTTTAACTAGTTGAATCAGAGTTGTATTGCAATGTAAAATTGAAGCACGACAAAAGTATAGTGGAGACAGAAGATAAGAACTTATGGCTCAAAATTGTATAATTTTTGACAGGTGCTAAAATGCACACATAATTAGCACGTTCTCAACCTGATAACAGCTCACTGATTGTCAAAATTAATAAATAATTTAAACACATATGTGACATAAAATTTAGCACCAAAAATCACTGCAAATTGAGTGCAAAACTGAATTTCTGGCCCAACCTATTCGTTGTTAATTGAGTTCCGATTAGAGATTAAATTTCGATCCGACCCAAAATTGATTGTGTATGTTTTGTCTGCTTAAACGAAATTATAAGAACTTTTATTTGTCTGAATCCGACTTTTTTAACTCCACAAAGAAACTTAGCTGAAAATTAATAGATCTAGCGTTTAGAATTACACGATAAGGTATTCAAAAAATTTCCGAAGCGCAATCGAGAACCAAAGTATGTATCAACTTTTTCTTTCAAGACATAAGTACACTAAAACGAAATTCTGGAGCTTTTACCATCATGGAGTTATCCAAACCAGTTTTCAAAGGTTAGATATTGAAGTAATGAAGAGATCTAACGTTTCATAATAGGCAAATTGTCCAGCATCTATAAATCAGAAATGTCTCAATATAAGGAGAGCTATAGATGACACTAAATTGATGTTAATCCGCTTAGTGAATGTTCTATTGTGAGCAGTGCTTTAAATGGCTTTGAAACTCACTTGGAACCATATATAGACTCCCATTGTATAAGGTTGACGTTATGAACCAAACAAGCATCATAATAAAAGAACTGAAGCTTTTAAGTTGTTCCTAAATGCATAACACCGATTTTTATCTTATTTAAGTTGCCGAAAAAACCTATGTGGCTCTAGACAGTAATCAATCATCTTTCAACAATATGGGGCCATTTTATATTGTACAGGACCGGGGTCCGACGTTTTCTAATGTTGGTAAACCTTTTGAACAGTTCTAAGCTCGCTAAAACCACTCAGTTCACTTTTCGTAGGCTATTTTCAAAAATTATGTTCTAAAACGAAATTATGAGGACTTACATTTTTCTGATTAGGTTTTCTGTATTACCAACGTGACAATATACGCAAAGTGAAGAGATCTAACGATTAGAATTGCCCGATAATGTGTTCAGTAGGCTTGTCAAGCGCAATCGTTAATCAAAAAATACATCATCATTTTTTTTCAAGGCATAAGTACACTGAAACGAAATTCTGGAGCTTTTATCATCAAGGAGTTATCCAAAAAAGTTTTCAAATGTTAGATATTGAAGTATTGAAGAGATCTAACGTTTTAAATTAGGCAATTTGTCCAGCATCTAATAATCAGAAATGTCTCAATATAAGGGGAGTTATAGATCACACTAAATTCCTGTTAATCCGCTTAATGAATGTTCTATTGTAAGCAGTGCTTTAAATGGTTTTGAAACTCAGTTGGAACCATATATAGGCTCGCTTTGTATTAGGTTGACGTTATGAACCAAATAAGCATCATTATAGAAGCACTAAAGCTTTTAAGTTGTTTCTAAATGTATAACACCGATTGTTTTATTATTTAAGTTGCCGAAAAAAACCTATGTGGCTCTAGACAGTAATCAATCATCTTTCAACAATATGGAGCCAAAATATATTGTAGAGGACCGGGTTCCGACGTTACCGAATGTTGGTAAACCTTTTGAACCCTTCTAAGCTCGCTAAAACCATTCAGTTCACTTTTCTTAGGTAATTTTCAAAAAGTATGTTCTAAAACGAAATTATAAGGACTTAATTTTTTCTGATCAAATTTTCTTTATTACCAACGTGACAATCTACCAAAAATGAAGAGATCTAACGATTAGAATTACCCAATAATGTGTTCACTAAGCTTCTCAAGCACAATCGAGAATCAAATTATTTATCAACCTTTTTTTTCAAGACATAAGTACACTGAAACGAAATTCTGGAGCTTTTATCAACAAGGAGTTATCCAAAAAAGTTTTCAAATGTTAGACATTGAAGTATTGAAGAGATCTAACGTTTCAAATTAGGCAATTTGTCCAGCATCTATTAATCAGAAATGTCTCAATATAAGGGGAGTTATAGATTACACTAAATTGATGTTAATCCGCTTAGTGAATGTTCTATTGTAAGCAGTGCTTTAAATGGTTTTGAAACTCAGTTGGAACCATATATAGGCTCGCTTTGTATTAGGTTGACGTTATGAACCAAATAGGCATCATTATAGAAGCACTAAAGCTTTTAAGTTGTTCCTAAATGTATAACACCGATTGTTTTATTATTTAAGTTGCCGAAAAAACCTATGTCGCTTTAGACAGTAATCAATCATCTTTCAACAATATGGGGCCAATATATATTGTAGAGGACCGGGGTCCGACTTTTTCTAATGTTGGTAAGCCTTTTGAACAGTTCTAAGCTCGCTAAAACCACTCAGTTCACTTTTCGTAGGTTAATTTCAAAAATTATGTTCTAAAACGAAATTATGAGGACATACATTTTTCTGATTAAATTTTCTCTATTACCAACGTGACAATTTACGCAAAGTGAAGAGATCTAACGATTAGAATTGCCCGATAATGTGTTTCGTAAGCTTCTCAAGCGCAATCGAGAATCAAATTATGCATCATCTTTTTTTTTCAAGACATAAGTACACTGAAACGAAATTCTGGAGCTTTTATCATCAAGGAGTTATCCAAAAAAGTTTTCAAATGTTAGATATTGAAGTATTGAAGAGATCTAACGTTTCAAATTAAGCAATTTGTCCGGCATCTATTAATCGGAAATGTCTCAATATAAGGGGAGTTATAGATCACACTAAACTGTTGTTAATCCGCTTAGTGAATGTTCTTTTGTCAACATTGCTTTAAATGGCCTTGAAACTGGTGAGTCCGGAAAACCTGAACGGAGTCCGATTTTCTAGTCTGGTTATGGATTTAAGTCATCTGAGCCCGCTTTTTTTATTCCATTTCTCCTAAGCCCCTTTTTAAAGCCCGTTTTCCCGTCAAGTCCGTATTTTAGGTCTCAGTCCGATTTTTCGAGTCCTCAAAAATTGCTCGAAGTTCAATTCTTTAGTCCCATTTTCATCTGAAGTCCGTTTTTCAAGTCCGGAAAACATGACTGGAGTCCGCTTTTTTGTTTGGAAAAATTTTGATTCTGAGACAATTCGTTTCTACTGAGTCCGGAAAATCTGAACTGGGTCCGATTTTCTTGTCCAGTTTCAAGACAATCCTGAAACACGCATTCTGAAGCCCGTTTTTCTTGAGCCCTTTTAAAGTCCGCTTTTCTCTTGGAGTCCGATTTTAGGCCTGACACCATTTTCTCGAGTCCGAAAAAAAACACGAAGTCCGATTATTTAGTACGATTCTCATCTGAAGTCCGATTTTCAAGTCCGGAAAATATGAATGGAGTCCTCTTTCTTGACAATCACATCAAGTCAATCCTGAAGCCCGCATACCGAAGCCCGTTTTTTCTTCAAGTCCGATTTTAAGCATGAGTCCAGTTTCTCGAGTCCGAAAAAACTGACCACAGTCCGATTTTTCAGTCCGATTCTCATCTCATATCCGATTTTCGAGTCCGGAAAACATGACAGGAGTCGGCCTTTTTAGCCCGAATTTCACTTCCAGTCCGAATTGTCAGCAAGAGTCCGATTTTTAAGTCCGAGAAACCTGCATAAAGTCCGGAAAATGGTAGCCAAGTCCGAAAACAGCTATCAAAACCGAGTCCGAAATTTGAAAAAATCGGACTCAAAAATCGGACTACTTCCAGCTCAACAGGGTCTTCTTTCCCCACTGATTTAGCTTTGCCCGTTCCCAAAGCTGTGGTTTCGCTGGATAGTAGATAGGGACAGTAGGAATCTCGTTAATAGTTAGTAGTTAGTAGTTAGTAGTTAGTATGTAGTAGTTAGTAGTTAGTAGTTAGCAGTTAGTAGTTAGTGGTTAGTATTTAGTAGTTAGTAGTTAGTAGTTAGTAGTCAGTAGTTAATAGTTAGTAGTTGGTAGTTAGTAGTTAGTAGTCAGTATGTAGTAGTTAATAGTTAGTAGTTAGCAGTTAGTAGTTAGTAGTTAGTAGTTAGTAGTTAGTAGTTAGTAGTTAGTAGTTATTAGTTAGTAGTTAGTAGTTAGTAGTTAGTAGTCAGTAGTTAGTAGTTAGTAGTTAGTAGTCAGTAGTTAGTAGTTAGTAGTTAGTAGTTAGTAGTTAGTAGTTAGTAGTTAGTAGTTAGTAGTTAGTAGTTAGTAGTTAGTAGTCAGTAGTTAGTAGTTAGTAGTCAGTAGTTAGTATTTAGTAGTTAGTAGTCAGTATGTAGTAGTTAATAGTTAGTAGTTAGCAGTTAGTAGTTAGTAGTTAGTAGTTAGTAGTTAGTAGTTAGTAGTTAGTAGTTAGTAGTTAGTAGTTAGTAGTTAGCAGTTAGTAGTTAGTAGTTATTAGTTAGAAGTTATTAGTTAGTAGTTAGTAGTCAGTAGTTAGTAGTTAGTAGTTAGTAGTTAGTAGTTAGTAGTAAGTAGTCAGTAGTTAGTATTTAGTAGTTAGTAGTTAGTATGTAGTAGTTAGTAGTTAGTAGTTAGCAGTTAGTAGTTAGTGGTTAGTATTTAGTAGTTAGTAGTTAGTAGTTAGTAGTTAGTAGTTAGTAGTTAGTAGTTAGTAGTTAGTAGTTAGTAGTTAGCAGTTAGTAGTTAGTAGTTATTAGTTAGAAGTTATTAGTTAGTAATTAGTTTTTAGTAGTTAGTAGTCAGTAGTTAGTAGTTAGTAGTTAGTAGTTAGTAGTTAGTAGTTAGTAGTTAGTAGTTAGTAGTCAGTAGTTAGTATTTAGTAGTTAGTAGTTATTATGTAGTAGTTAGTAGTTAGTAGTTAGCAGTTAGTAGTTAGTGGTTAGTATTTAGTAGTTAGTAGTTAGTAGTTAGTAGTCAGTAGTTAATAGTTAGTAGTTGGTAGTTAGTAGTTAGTAGTCAGTATGTAGTAGTTAATAGTTAGTAGTTAGCAGTTAGTAGTTAGTAGTTAGTAGTTAGTAGTTAGTAGTTATTAGTTAGTAGTTAGTAGTTAGTAGTCAGCAGTTAGTAGTTAGTAGTTAGTAGTCAGTAGTTTGTATTTAGTAGTTAGTAGTTAGTAGTTAGTAGTTAGTAGTTAGTAGTTAGTAGTTAGTAGTGAGTAGTTAGTAGTTAGTAGTTAGTAGTTAGTAGTTAGTAGTTAGTAGTTAGTAGTCAGTAGTTAGTATTTAGTAGTTAGTAGTTAGTATGTAGTAGTTAGTAGTTAGTAGTTAGTAGTTAGCAGTTAGTAGTTAGTGGTTAGTATTTAGTAGTTAGTAGTTAGGAGTCAGTAGTTAATAGTTAGTAGTTGGTAGTTAGTAGTTAGTAGTCAGTATGTAGTAGTTAATAGTTAGTAGTTAGCAGTTAGTAGTTAGTAGTTAGTAGTTAGTAGTTATTAGTTAGTAGTTAGTAGTTAGTAGTTAGTAGTCAGTAGTTAGTAGTTAGTAGTTAGTAGTCAGTAGTTAGTAGTTAGTAGTTAGTAGTTAGTAGTTAGTAGTTAGTAGTTAGTAGTCAGTAGTTAGTAGTTAGTAGTCAGTAGTTAGTATTTAGTAGTTAGTAGTCAGTATGTAGTAGTTAATAGTTAGTAGTTAGCAGTTAGTAGTTAGTAGTTAGTAGTTAGTAGTTAGTAGTTAGTAGTTAGTAGTTAGTAGTTAGTAGTTAGTAGTTAGTAGTTAGCAGTTAGTAGTTAGTAGTTATTAGTTAGAAGTTATTAGTTAGTAGTTAGTAGTCAGTAGTTAGTAGTTAGTAGTTAGTAGTTAGTAGTTAGTAGTTAGTAGTTAGTAGTCAGTAGTTAGTATTTAATAGTTAGTAGTTAGTATGTAGTAGTTAGTAGTTAGTAGTTAGCAGTTAGTAGTTAGTGGTTAGTATTTAGTAGTTAGTAGTTAGTAGTTAGTAGTCAGTAGTTAATAGTTAGTAGTTGGTAGTTAGTAGTTAGTAGTCAGTATGTAGTAGTTAATAGTTAGTAGTTAGCAGTTAGTAGTTAGTAGTTAGTAGTCAGCAGTTAGTAGTTAGTAGTTAGTAGTCAGTAGTTTGTATTTAGTAGTTAGTAGTTAGTAGTTAGTAGTTAGTAGTTAGTAGTTAGTAGTTAGTAGTGAGTAGTTAGTAGTTAGTAGTTAGTAGTTAGTAGTTAGTAGTTAGTAGTTAGTAGTCAGTAGTTAGTATTTAGTAGTTAGTAGTTAGTATGTAGTAGTTAGTAGTTAGTAGTTAGTAGTTAGCAGTTAGTAGTTAGTGGTTAGTATTTAGTAGTTAGTAGTTAGGAGTCAGTAGTTAATAGTTAGTAGTTGGTAGTTAGTAGTTAGTAGTCAGTATGTAGTAGTTAATAGTTAGTAGTTAGCAGTTAGTAGTTAGTAGTTAGTAGTTAGTAGTTATTAGTTAGTAGTTAGTAGTTAGTAGTTAGTAGTCAGTAGTTAGTAGTTAGTAGTTAGTAGTCAGTAGTTAGTAGTTAGTAGTTAGTAGTTAGTAGTTAGTAGTTAGTAGTTAGTAGTTAGTAGTTAGTAGTTAGTAGTCAGTAGTTAGTAGTTAGTAGTCAGTAGTTAGTATTTAGTAGTTAGTAGTCAGTATGTAGTAGTTAATAGTTAGTAGTTAGCAGTTAGTAGTTAGTAGTTAGTAGTTAGTAGTTAGTAGTTAGTAGTTAGTGGTTAGTAGTTAGTAGTTAGTAGTTAGCAGTTAGTAGTTAGTAGTTATTAGTTAGAAGTTATTAGTTAGTAGTTAGTAGTCAGTAGTTAGTAGTTAGTAGTTAGTAGTTAGTAGTTAGTAGTTAGTAGTTAGTAGTTAGTAGTCAGTAGTTAGTATTTAGTAGTTAGTAGTTAGTATGTAGTAGTTAGTAGTTAGTAGTTAGCAGTTAGTAGTTAGTGGTTAGTATTTAGTAGTTAGTAGTTAGTAGTTAGTAGTCAGTAGTTAATAGTTAGTAGTTGGTAGTTAGTAGTTAGTAGTCAGTATGTAGTAGTTAATAGTTAGTAATTAGCAGTTAGTAGTTAGTAGTTAGTAGTTAGTAGTTATTAGTTAGTAGTTAGTAGTTAGTAGTTAGTAGTCAGTAGTTAGTAGTTAGTAGTTAGTAGTCAGTAGTTAGTAGTTAGTAGTTAGTAGTTAGTAGTTAGTAGTTAGTAGTTAGTAGTGAGTAGTTAGTAGTTAGTAGTTAGTAGTTAGTAGTCAGAAGTTAGTATTTAGTAGTTAGTAGTTAGTATGTAGTAGTTAGTAGTTAGTAGTTAGCAGTTAGTAGTTAGTGGTTAGTATTTAGTAGTTAGTAGTTAGTAGTCAGTAGTCAGTAGTTAATGGTTAGTAGTTGGTAGTTAGTAGTTAGTAGTCAGTATGTAGTAGTTAATAGTTAGTAGTTAGCAGTTAGTAGTTAGTAGTTAGTAGTTATTAGTCAGTAGTTAGTAGTTAGTAGTTAGTAGTTAGTAGTTAGTAGTTAGTAGTTAGTAGTTAGTAGTTAGTAGTTAGTAGTGAGTAGTTAGTAGTTAGTAGTTAGTAGTTAGTAGTTAGTAGTTAGTAGTTAGTAGTCAGTAGTTAGTATTTAGTAGTTAGTAGTTAGTATGTAGTAGTTAGTAGTTAGTAGTTAGTAGTTAGCAGTTAGTAGTTAGTGGTTAGTATTTAGTAGTTAGTAGTTAGTAGTTAGTAGTCAGTAGTTAATAGTTAGTAGTTGGTAGTTAGTAGTTAGTAGTTAGTGGTTAGTATTTAGTAGTTAGTAGTTAGTAGTTAGTAGTCAGTAGTTAATAGTTAGTAGTTGGTAGTTAGTAGTTAGTAGTCAGTATGTAGTAGTTAATAGTTAGTAGTTAGCAGTTAGTAGTTAGTAGTTAGTAGTCAGCAGTTAGTAGTTAGTAGTTAGTAGTCAGTAGTTTGTATTTAGTAGTTAGTAGTTAGTAGTTAGTAGTTAGTAGTTAGTAGTTAGTAGTTAGTAGTGAGTAGTTAGTAGTTAGTAGTTAGTAGTTAGTAGTTAGTAGTTAGTAGTTAGTAGTCAGTAGTTAGTATTTAGTAGTTAGTAGTTAGTATGTAGTAGTTAGTAGTTAGTAGTTAGTAGTTAGCAGTTAGTAGTTAGTGGTTAGTATTTAGTAGTTAGTAGTTAGGAGTCAGTAGTTAATAGTTAGTAGTTGGTAGTTAGTAGTTAGTAGTCAGTATGTATTAGTTAATAGTTAGTAGTTAGCAGTTAGTAGTTAGTAGTTAGTAGTTAGTAGTTATTAGTTAGTAGTTAGTAGTTAGTAGTTAGTAGTCAGTAGTTAGTAGTTAGTAGTTAGTAGTCAGTAGTTAGTAGTTAGTAGTTAGTAGTTAGTAGTTAGTAGTTAGTAGTTAGTAGTTAGTAGTTAGTAGTTAGTAGTCAGTAGTTAGTAGTTAGTAGTCAGTAGTTAGTATTTAGTAGTTAGTAGTCAGTATGTAGTAGTTAATAGTTAGTAGTTAGCAGTTAGTAGTTAGTAGTTAGTAGTTAGTAGTTAGTAGTTAGTAGTTAGTGGTTAGTAGTTAGTAGTTAGTAGTTAGCAGTTAGTAGTTAGTAGTTATTAGTTAGAAGTTATTAGTTAGTAGTTAGTAGTCAGTAGTTAGTAGTTAGTAGTTAGTAGTTAGTAGTTAGTAGTTAGTAGTTAGTAGTTAGTAGTCAGTAGTTAGTATTTAGTAGTTAGTAGTTAGTATGTAGTAGTTAGTAGTTAGTAGTTAGCAGTTAGTAGTTAGTGGTTAGTATTTAGTAGTTAGTAGTTAGTAGTTAGTAGTCAGTAGTTAATAGTTAGTAGTTGGTAGTTAGTAGTTAGTAGTCAGTATGTAGTAGTTAATAGTTAGTAATTAGCAGTTAGTAGTTAGTAGTTAGTAGTTAGTAGTTATTAGTTAGTAGTTAGTAGTTAGTAGTTAGTAGTCAGTAGTTAGTAGTTAGTAGTTAGTAGTCAGTAGTTAGTAGTTAGTAGTTAGTAGTTAGTAGTTAGTAGTTAGTAGTTAGTAGTGAGTAGTTAGTAGTTAGTAGTTAGTAGTTAGTAGTCAGAAGTTAGTATTTAGTAGTTAGTAGTTAGTATGTAGTAGTTAGTAGTTAGTAGTTAGCAGTTAGTAGTTAGTGGTTAGTATTTAGTAGTTAGTAGTTAGTAGTTAGTAGTCAGTAGTTAATGGTTAGTAGTTGGTAGTTAGTAGTTAGTAGTCAGTATGTAGTAGTTAATAGTTAGTAGTTAGCAGTTAGTAGTTAGTAGTTAGTAGTTATTAGTCAGTAGTTAGTAGTTAGTAGTTAGTAGTTAGTAGTTAGTAGTTAGTAGTTAGTAGTTAGTAGTTAGTAGTGAGTAGTTAGTAGTTAGTAGTTAGTAGTTAGTAGTTAGTAGTTAGTAGTTAGTAGTCAGTAGTTAGTATTTAGTAGTTAGTAGTTAGTATGTAGTAGTTAGTAGTTAGTAGTTAGTAGTTAGCAGTTAGTAGTTAGTGGTTAGTATTTAGTAGTTAGTAGTTAGTAGTTAGTAGTCAGTAGTTAATAGTTAGTAGTTGGTAGTTAGTAGTTAGTAGTTAGTGGTTAGTATTTAGTAGTTAGTAGTTAGTAGTTAGTAGTCAGTAGTTAATAGTTAGTAGTTGGTAGTTAGTAGTTAGTAGTCAGTATGTAGTAGTTAATAGTTAGTAGCTAGCAGTTAGTAGTTAGTAGTTAGTAGTCAGCAGTTAGTAGTTAGTAGTTAGTAGTCAGTAGTTTGTATTTAGTAGTTAGTAGTTAGTAGTTAGTAGTTAGTAGTTAGTAGTTAGTAGTTAGTAGTGAGTAGTTAGTAGTTAGTAGTTAGTAGTTAGTAGTTAGTAGTTAGTAGTTAGTAGTCAGTAGTTAGTATTTAGTAGTTAGTAGTTAGTATGTAGTAGTTAGTAGTTAGTAGTTAGTAGTTAGCAGTTAGTAGTTAGTGGTTAGTATTTAGTAGTTAGTAGTTAGGAGTCAGTAGTTAATAGTTAGTAGTTGGTAGTTAGTAGTTAGTAGTCAGTATGTAGTAGTTAATAGTTAGTAGTTAGCAGTTAGTAGTTAGTAGTTAGTAGTTAGTAGTTATTAGTTAGTAGTTAGTAGTTAGTAGTTAGTAGTCAGTAGTTAGTAGTTAGTAGTTAGTAGTCAGTAGTTAGTAGTTAGTAGTTAGTAGTTAGTAGTTAGTAGTTAGTAGTTAGTAGTTAGTAGTTAGTAGTTAGTAGTCAGTAGTTAGTAGTTAGTAGTCAGTAGTTAGTATTTAGTAGTTAGTAGTCAGTATGTAGTAGTTAATAGTTAGTAGTTAGCAGTTAGTAGTTAGTAGTTAGTAGTTAGTAGTTAGTAGTTAGTAGTTAGTGGTTAGTAGTTAGTAGTTAGTAGTTAGCAGTTAGTAGTTAGTAGTTATTAGTTAGAAGTTATTAGTTAGTAGTTAGTAGTCAGTAGTTAGTAGTTAGTAGTTAGTAGTTAGTAGTTAGTAGTTAGTAGTTAGTAGTTAGTAGTCAGTAGTTAGTATTTAGTAGTTAGTAGTTAGTATGTAGTAGTTAGTAGTTAGTAGTTAGCAGTTAGTAGTTAGTGGTTAGTATTTAGTAGTTAGTAGTTAGTAGTTAGTAGTCAGTAGTTAATAGTTAGTAGTTGGTAGTTAGTAGTTAGTAGTCAGTATGTAGTAGTTAATAGTTAGTAATTAGCAGTTAGTAGTTAGTAGTTAGTAGTTAGTAGTTATTAGTTAGTAGTTAGTAGTTAGTAGTTAGTAGTCAGTAGTTAGTAGTTAGTAGTTAGTAGTCAGTAGTTAGTAGTTAGTAGTTAGTAGTTAGTAGTTAGTAGTTAGTAGTTAGTAGTGAGTAGTTAGTAGTTAGTAGTTAGTAGTTAGTAGTCAGAAGTTAGTATTTAGTAGTTAGTAGTTAGTATGTAGTAGTTAGTAGTTAGTAGTTAGCAGTTAGTAGTTAGTGGTTAGTATTTAGTAGTTAGTAGTTAGTAGTTAGTAGTCAGTAGTTAATAGTTAGTAGTTGGTAGTTAGTAGTTAGTAGTCAGTATGTAGTAGTTAATAGTTAGTAGTTAGCAGTTAGTAGTTAGTAGTTAGTAGTTATTAGTCAGTAGTTAGTAGTTAGTAGTTAGTAGTTAGTAGTTAGTAGTTAGTAGTTAGTAGTTAGTAGTTAGTAGTTAGTAGTGAGTAGTTAGTAGTTAGTAGTTAGTAGTTAGTAGTTAGTAGTTAGTAGTTAGTAGTCAGTAGTTAGTATTTAGTAGTTAGTAGTTAGTATGTAGTAGTTAGTAGTTAGTAGTTAGTAGTTAGCAGTTAGTAGTTAGTGGTTAGTATTTAGTAGTTAGTAGTTAGTAGTTAGTAGTCAGTAGTTAATAGTTAGTAGTTGGTAGTTAGTAGTTAGTAGTCAGTATGTAGTAGTTATTAGTTAGTAGTTAGCAGTTAGTAGTTAGTAGTTAGTAGTTAGTAGATATTAGTTAGTAGTTAGTAGTTAGTAGTTAGTAGTCAGTAGTTAGTAGTTAGTAGTTAGTAGTCAGTAGTTAGTAGTTAGTAGTTAGTAGTTAGTAGTTAGTAGTTAGTAGTTAGTAGTTAGTAGTTAGTAGTTAGTAGTTAGTAGTTAGTAGTCAGTAGTTAGTAGTTAGTAGTCAGTAGTTAGTATTTAGTAGTTAGTAGTCAGTATGTAGTAGTTAATAGTTAGTAGTTAGCAGTTAGTAGTTAGTAGTTAGTAGTTAGTAGTTAGTAGTTAGTAGTTAGTAGTTAGTAGTTAGTAGTTAGTAGTTAGCAGTTAGTAGTCAGTAGTTATTAGTTAGAAGTTATTAATTAGTAGTTAGTAGTCAGTAGTTAGTAGTTAGTAGTTAGTAGTTAGTAGTTAGTAGTTAGTAGTTAGTAGTTAGTAGTTAGTAGTCAGTAGTTAGTATTTAGTAGTTAGTAGTCAGTATGTAGTAGTCAATAGTTAAGAGTTAGCAGTTAGTGGTTAGTAGTTAGCAGTTAGTAGTTATTAGTTAGTAGTTAGTAGTTAGTAGTTAGTAGTCAGTAGTTAGTAGTTAGTAGTTAGTAGTCAGTAGTTAGTAGTTAGTAGTTAGTAGTTAGTAGTTAGTAGTTAGTAGTTAGTAGTTAGTCGTTCGTGGTTAGTATTTAGTAGTTAGTAGTTAGTAGTTAGTAGTCAGTAGTTAATAGTTAGTAGTTGGTAGTTAGTAGTTAGTAGTCAGTATGTAGTAGTTAATAGTTAGTAGTTAGCAGTTAGTAGTTAGTAGTTAGTAGTTAGTAGTTATTAGTCAGTAGTTAATAGTTAGTAGTTGGTAGTTAGTAGTTAGTAGTCAGTATGTAGTAGTTAATAGTTAGTAGTTAGCAGTTAGTAGTTAGTAGTTAGTAGTTAGTAGTTATTAGTTAGTAGTTAGTAGTTAGTAGTTAGTAGTCAGTAGTTAGTAGTTAGTAGTTAGTAGTCAGTAGTTAGTAGTTAGTAGTTAGTAGTTAGTAGTTAGTAGTTAGTAGTGAGTAGTTAGTAGTTAGTAGTTAGTAGTTAGTAGTCAGAAGTTAGTATTTAGTAGTTAGTAGTTAGTATGTAGTAGTTAGTAGTTAGTAGTTAGCAGTTAGTAGTTAGTGGTTAGTATTTAGTAGTTAGTAGTTAGTAGTCAGTAGTTAATAGTTAGTAGTTGGTTGTTAGTAGTTAGTAGTCAGTATGTAGTAGTTAATAGTTAGTAGTTAGCAGTTAGTAGTTAGTAGTTAGTAGTTAGTAGTTATTAGTTAGTAGTTAGTAGTTAGTAGTTAGTAGTCAGTAGTTAGTAGTTAGTAGTTAGTAGTCAGTAGTTAGTAGTTAGTAGTTATTAGTTAGTAGTTAGTAGTTAGTAGTTAGTAGTCAGTAGTTAGTAGTTAGTAGTTAGTAGTCAGTATGTAGTAGTTAATAGTTAGTAGTTAGCAGTTAGTAGTTAGTAGTTAGTAGTTAGTAGTTATTAGTTAGTAGTTAGTAGTTAGTAGTTAGTAGTCAGTAGTTAGTAGTTAGTAGTTAGTAGTCAGTAGTTAGTAGTTAGTAGTTAGTAGTTAGTAGTTAGTAGTTAGTAGTTAGTAGTGAGTAGTTAGTAGTTAGTAGTTAGTAGTTAGTAGTCAGAAGTTAGTATTTAGTAGTTAGTAGTTAGTATGTAGTAGTTAGTAGTTAGTAGTTAGCAGTTAGTAGTTAGTGGTTAGTATTTAGTAGTGAGTAGTTAGTAGTTAGTAGTTAGTAGTTAGTAGTCAGAAGTTAGTATTTAGTAGTTAGTAGTTAGTATGTAGTAGTTAGTAGTTAGTAGTTAGCAGTTAGTAGTTAGTGGTTAGTATTTAGTAGTTAGTAGTTAGTAGTTAGTAGTCAGTAGTTAATAGTTAGTAGTTGGTAGTTAGTAGTTAGTAGTCAGTATGTAGTAGTTAATAGTTAGTAGTTAGCCGTTAGTAGTTAGTAGTTAGTAGTTATTAGTTAGTAGTTAGTAGTTAGTAGTTAGTAGTCAGTAGTTAGTAGTTAGTAGTTAGTAGTCAGTAGTTAGTAGTTAGTAGTTAGTAGTTAGTAGTTAGTAGTTAGTAGTTAGCAGTTAGTAGTTAGTAGTTAGTAGTCAGTAGTTAGTAGTTAGTAGTCAGTAGTTAGTATTTAGTAGTTAGTAGTCAGTATGTAGTAGTTAATAGTTAGTAGTTAGCAGTTAGTAGTTAGTAGTTAGTAGTTAGTAGTTAGTAGTTAGTAGTTAGTAGTTAGTAGTTAGTAGTTAGTAGTTAGTAGTTAGCAGTTAGTAGTTAGTAGTTATTAGTTAGAAGTTATTAGTTAGTAGTTAGTAGTTAGTAGTTAGTAGTCAGTAGTTAGTAGTTAGTAGTTAGTAGTTAGTAGTTAGTAGTTAGTAGTTAGTAGTTAGTAGTTAGTAGTCAGTAGTTAGTATTTAGTAGTTAGTAGTTAGTATGTAGTAGTTAGTAGTTAGTAGTTAGCAGTTAGTAGTTAGTGGTTAGTATTTAGTAGTTAGTAGTTAGTAGTTAGTAGTCAGTAGTTAATAGTTAGTAGTTGGTAGTTAGTAGTTAGTAGTCAGTATGTAGTAGTTAATAGTTAGTAGTTAGCAGTTAGTAGTTAGTAGTTAGTAGTTAGTAGTTATTAGTTAGTAGTTAGTAGTTAGTAGTTAGTAGTCAGTAGTTAGTAGTTAGTAGTTAGTAGTCAGTAGTTAGTAGTTAGTAGTTAGTAGTTAGTAGTTAGTAGTTAGTAGTTAGTAGTTAGTAGTGAGTAGTTAGTAGTTAGTAGTTAGTAGTTAGTAGTTAGTAGTCAGTAGTTAGTATTTAGTAGTTAGTAGTTAGTATGTAGTAGTTAGTAGTTAGTAGTTAGCAGTTAGTAGTTAGTGGTTAGTATTTATTAGTTAGTAGTTAGTAGTTAGTAGTCAGTAGTTAATAGTTAGTAGTTGGTAGTTAGTAGTTAGTAGTCAGTATGTAGTAGTTAATAGTTAGTAGTTAGCAGTTAGTAGTTAGTAGTTAGTAGTTAGTAGTTAGTAGTTATTAGTTAGTAGTTAGTAGTTAGTAGTTAGTAGTCAGTAGTTAGTAGTTAGTAGTTAGTAGTCAGTAGTTAGTAGTTAGTAGTTAGTAGTTAGTAGTTAGTAGTTAGTAGTTAGTAGTTAGTAGTTAGTAGTTAGTAGTTAGTAGTCAGTAGTTAGTAGTTAGTAGTTAGTAGTCAGTAGTTAGTATTTAGTATTTAGTAGTTAGTAGTCAGTATGTAGTAGTTAATAGTTAGTAGTTAGCAGTTAGTAGTTAGTAGTTAGTAGTTAGTAGTTAGTAGTTAGCAGTTAGTAGTTAGTAGTTAGTAGTTAGTAGTTATTAGTTAGAAATTATTAGTTAGTAGTTAGTAGTTAGCAGTTAGTAGACAGTAGTTAGTAGTTAGTAGTTAGTAGTTAGTAGTTAGTAGTTAGTAGTTAGTAGTTAGTAGTTAGTAGTTAGTAGTTAGTAGTTAGTAGTTAGTAGTCAGTAGTTAGTATTTAGTAGTTAGTAGTTAGTATGTAGTAGTTAGTAGTTAGTAGTTAGCAGTTAGTAGTTAGTGGTTAGTATTTAGTAGTTAGTAGTTAGTAGTTAGTAGTTAGGAGTTAGTAGTTATTAGTTAGTAGTTAGTAGTTAGTAGTTAGTAGTTAGTAGTCAGTAGTTAGTAGTTAGTAGTTTGTAGTCAGTAGTTAGTAGTTAGTAGTTAGTAGTTAGTGGTTAGTATTTAGTAGTTAGTAGTTTGTAGTTAGTAGTTAGGAGTTAGTAGTTATTAGTTAGTAGTTAGTAGTTAGTAGTTAGTAGTTAGTAGTCAGTAGTTAGTAGTTAGTAGTTTGTAGTCAGTAGTTAGTAGTTAGTAGTTAGTAGTTAGTAGTTAGTAGTTAGTAGTTAGTAGTTAGTAGTTAGTAGTCAGTAGTTAGTAGTTAGTAGTTAGTAGTCAGTAGTTAGTATTTAGTATTTAGTAGTTAGTAGTCAGTAGGTAGTAGTTAATAGTTAGTAGTTAGCCGTTAGTAGTTAGTAGTTAGTAGTTAGTAGTTAGTAGTTAGTAGTTAGTAGTTAGTAGTTAGTAGTTAGTAGTTAGTAGTTAGCAGTTAGTAGTTAGTAGTTAGTAGTTATTAGTTAGTAGTTATTAGTTAGTAGTTAGTAGTTAGTAGTTAGTAGTCAGTAGTTAGTAGTTAGTAGTTAGTAGTTAGTAGTTAGTAGTTAGTAGTGAGTAGTTAGTAGTCAGTAGTTAGTATTTAGTATTTAGTAATTAGTAGTCAGTTGGTAGTAGTTAATAGTTTGTAGTTAGCCGTTAGTAGTTAGTAGTTAGTAGTTAGTAGTTAGTAGTTCGTAGTTAGTAGCTAGTAGTTAGTAGTTAGCAGTTAGTAGTTAGTAAATAGAGGTTATTAGTTAGTAGTTATTAGTTAGTAGTTAGTAGTTAGTAGTTAGTAGTCAGTAGTTAGTAGTTAGTAGTTAGTAGTTAGTAGTTAGTAGTTAGTAGTTAGTAGTCAGTAGTTAGTATTTAGTAGTTAGTAGTTAGTATGTAGTAGTTAATTGTTAGTAGTTAGCAGTTAGTAGTCAGTAGTTAGTATTTAGTATTAAGTAGTTAGTAGTTAGTAGTTAGTAGTTAGTAGTTAGTAGTTAGTAGTTAGTAGTCAGTAGTTAGTATTTAGTAGTTAGTATGTAGTAGTTAATAGTTAGTAGTTAGCAGTTAGTAGTTAGTGGTTAGTATTTAGTAGTTAGTAGTTAGTAGTTAGTAGTTATTAGTTAGTAGTTAGTAGTTAGTAGTTAGTAGTTAGTAGTTAGTAGTCAGTAGTCAGTATTTAGTAGTTAGTAGTTAGTAGTTAGTAGTTAGTAGTTAGTAGTTAGTAGTTAGTAGATAGTAGTTAGTAGTCAGTAGTTAGTAGTTAGTAGTTAGTAGTCAGTAGTTAGTAATTAGTAGTTAGTAGTTAGTAGTTAGTAGTTAGTAGTTAGTAGTCAGTAGTTAGTAGTTAGTAGTTAGTAGTCAGTAGTTAGTATTTAGTATTTAGTAGTTAGTAGTCAGTATGTAGTAGTTAATAGTTAGTTGTTAGCAGTTAGTATTTAGTATTTAGTAGTTAGTAGTTAGTAGTTAGTAGTTAGTAGTTAGCAGTTAGTAGTTAGTAGTTAGTAGTTATTAGTTAGTAGTTATTAGTTAGTAGTTAGTAGTTAGTAGTTAGTAGTCAGTAGTTAGTTGTTAGTAGTTAGTAGTTAGTAGTTAGTAGTCAGTAGTTAGTATTCAGTAGTTAGTAGTTAGTATGTAGTAGTTAATAGTTAGTAGTTAGCAGTTAGTAGTTAGTGGTTAGTATTTAGTAGTTAGTAGTTAGTAGTTAGTAGTCATTAGTTAGTAGTTAGTAGTTAGTAGTTAGTAGTCAGTAGTTAGTAGTTAGTAGTTAGTAGTCAGTAGTTAGTATTTAGTATTTAGTAGTTAGTAGTCAGTAGGTAGTACTTAATAGTTAGTAGTTAGCCGTTAGTAGTTAGTGGTTAGTAGTTAGTAGTTAGTAGTTAGTAGTTATTAGTTAGTAGTTATTAGTTAGTAGTTAGTAGTTAGTAGTTAGTAGTCAGTAGTTAGTATTTAGTAGTTAGTAGTTAGTAGTTAGTAGTTAGTAGTTAGTAGTTAGTAATTAGTAGTTAGTAGTCAGTAGTTAGTATTTAGTAGTTAGTAGTTAGTATGTAGTAGTTAATTGTTAGTAGTTAGCAGTTAGTAGTCAGTAGTTAGTATTTAGTATTAAGTAGTTAGTAGTTAGTAGTTAGTAGTTAGTAGTCAGTAGTTAGTATTTAGTAGTTAGTAGTTAGTATGTAGTAGTTAATAGTTAGTAGTTAGCCGTTAGTAGTTAGTGGTTAGTATTTAGTAGTTAGTAGTTAGTAGTTATTAGTTAGTAGTTAGTAGTTAGTAGTTAGTAGTCAGTAGTTAGTATTTAGTTTTTAGTAGTTAGTAGTCAGTAGGTAGTAGTTAATAGTTAGTAGTTAGCCGTTAGTAGTTAGTAGTTAGTAGTTAGTAGTTAGTAAGTAGTAGTTAGTAGTTATTAGTTAGTAGTTATTAGTTAGTAGTTAGTAGTTAGTAGTTAGTAGTTAGTAGTCAGTAGTTAGTGGTTAGTAGTTAGTAGTTAGTAGTTAGTAGTTAGTAGTTAGTAGTTAGTAGTCAGTAGTTAGTATTTAGTAGTTAGTAGTTAGCATGTAGTAGTTTATTGTTAGTAGTTAGCAATTAGTAGTCAGTAGTTAGTATTTAGTATTAAGTAGTTAGTAGTTAGTAGTTAGTAGTTAGTAGTCAGTAGTTAGTATTTAGTAGTTAGTAGTTAGTATGTAGTAGTTAGTAGTTAGTAGTTAGCCGTTAGTAGTTAGTGGTTAGTTTTTAGTAGTTAGTAGTTAGTAGTTAGTAGTTATTAGTTAGTAGTTAGTAGTTAGTAGTTAGTAGTTAGTAGTTAGTAGTTAGTAGTTAGTAGTTAGTAGTTAGTAGTTAGTAGTTAGTAGTTAGCAGTTAGTAGTTAGTAGTTAGTAGTTATTAGTTAGTAGTTATTAGTTAGTAGTTAGTAGTTAGTAGTCAGTAGTTAGTAGTTAGTAGTTAGTAGTTAGTAGTTAGTAGTTAGTAGTTAGTAGTTAGTAGTTAGTAGTTAGTAGTTAGTAGTCAGTAGTTAGTATTTAGTAGTTAGTAGTTAGTATGTAGTAGTTAATTGTTAGTAGTTAGCAGTTAGTAGTCAGTAGTTAGTATTTAGTATTAAGTAGTTAGTAGTTAGTAGTTAGTAGTTAGTAGTTAGTAGTCAGTAGTTAGTATTTAGTATTTAGTAGTTAGTATGTAGTAGTTAATAGTTAGTAGTTAGCAGTTAGTAGTTAGTGGTTAGTATTCAGTAGTTAGTAGTTAGTAGTTAGTAGTTATTAGTTAGTAGTTAGTAGTTAGTAGTTAGTAGTTAGTAGTTAGTAGTTAGTAGTTAGTAGTCAGTAGTTAGTATTTAGTAGTTAGTAGTTAGTAATTAGTAGTTAGTAGTTAGTAGTTAGTAGTTAGTAGTTAGTAGTTATTAGTTAGTAGTTAGTAGTTAGTAGTTAGTATTTAGTATTAAGTAGTTAGTAGTTAGTAGTTAGTAGTTAGTAGTTAGTAGTCAGTAGTTAGTATTTAGTATTTAGTAGTTAGTATGTAGTAGTTAATAGTTAGTAGTTAGCAGTTAGTAGTTAGTGGTTAGTATTCAGTAGTTAGTAGTTAGTAGTTAGTAGTTATTAGTTAGTAGTTAGTAGTTAGTAGTTAGTAGTTAGTAGTTAGTAGTCAGTAGTTAGTATTTAGTAGTTAGTAGTTAGTAATTAGTAGTTAGTAGTTAGTAGTTAGTAGTTAGTAGTTAGTAGTCAGCAGTTAGTAGTTAGTAGTTAGTAGTCAGTAGTTCGTATTTAGTATTTAGTAGTTAGTAGTCAGTATGTAGTAGCTAATAGTTAGTTGTTAGCAGTTAGTATTTAGTAGTTAGTAGTTAGTAGTTAGTAGTTAGTAGTTAGTAGTTAGCAGTTAGTAGTTAGTAGTTAGTAGTTATTAGTTAGTAGTTATTAGTTAGTAGTTAGTAGTTAGTAGTTAGTAGTCAGTAGTTAGTAGTTAGTAGTTAGTAGTTAGTAGTTAGTAGTTAGTAGTCAGTAGTTAGTATTTAGTATTTAGTAGTTAGTAGTCAGTATGTAGTAGCTAATAGTTAGTTGTTAGCAGTTAGTATTTAGTAGTTAGTAGTTAGTAGTTAGTAGTTAGTAGTTAGTAGTTAGCAGTTAGTAGTTAGTAGTTAGTAGTTATTAGTTAGTAGTTATTAGTTAGAAGTTATTAATTAGTAGTTAGTAGTCAGTAGTTAGTAGTTAGTAGTTAGTAGTTATTAGTTAGTAGTTAGTAGTTAGTAGTTAGTAGTTAGTAGTTAGTAGTTAGTAGTTAGTAGTCAGTAGTTAGTATTTAGTATTTAGTAGTTAGTATGTAGTAGTTAATAGTTAGTAGTTAGCAGTTAGTAGTTAGTGGTTAGTATTCAGTAGTTAGTAGTTAGTAGTTAGTAGTTATTAGTTAGTAGTTAGCAGTTAGTAGTTAGTGGTTAGTATTCAGTAGTTAGTAGTTAGTAGTTAGTAGTTATTAGTTAGTAGTTAGTAGTTAGTAGTTAGTAGTTAGTAGTTAGTAGTTAGTAGTTAGTAGTCAGTAGTTAGTATTTAGTAGTTAGTAGTTAGTAATTAGTAGTTAGTAGTTAGTAGTTAGTAGTTAGTAGTTAGTAGTTATTAGTTAGTAGTTAGTAGTTAGTAGTTAGTATTTAGTATTAAGTAGTTAGTAGTTAGTAGTTAGTAGTTAGTAGTTAGTAGTCAGTAGTTAGTATTTAGTATTTAGTAGTTAGTATGTAGTAGTTAATAGTTAGTAGTTAGCAGTTAGTAGTTAGTGGTTAGTATTCAGTAGTTAGTAGTTAGTAGTTAGTAGTTATTAGTTAGTAGTTAGTAGTTAGTAGTTAGTAGTTAGTAGTTAGTAGTCAGTAGTTAGTATTTAGTAGTTAGTAGTTAGTAATTAGTAGTTAGTAGTTAGTAGTTAGTAGTTAGTAGTTAGTAGTCAGCAGTTAGTAGTTAGTAGTTAGTAGTCAGTAGTTCGTATTTAGTATTTAGTAGTTAGTAGTCAGTATGTAGTAGCTAATAGTTAGTTGTTAGCAGTTAGTATTTAGTAGTTAGTAGTTAGTAGTTAGTAGTTAGTAGTTAGTAGTTAGCAGTTAGTAGTTAGTAGTTAGTAGTTATTAGTTAGTAGTTATTAGTTAGTAGTTAGTAGTTAGTAGTTAGTAGTCAGTAGTTAGTAGTTAGTAGTTAGTAGTTAGTAGTTAGTAGTTAGTAGTTAGTAGTTAGTATTTAGTATTTAGTAGTTAGTAGTCAGTATGTAGTAGCTAATAGTTAGTTGTTAGCAGTTAGTATTTAGTAGTTAGTAGTTAGTAGTTAGTAGTTAGTAGTTAGTAGTTAGCAGTTAGTAGTTAGTAGTTAGTAGTTATTAGTTAGTAGTTATTAGTTAGTAGTTAGTAGTTAGTAGTTAGTAGTCAGTAGTTAGTATTTAGTAGTTAGTAGTTAGTATGTAGTAGTTAATAGTTAGTAGTTAGCAGTTAGTAGTTAGTGGTTAGTATTTAGTAGTTAGTAGTTAGTAGTTAGTAGTTATTAGTTAGTAGTTAGTAGTTAGTAGTTAGTAGTTAGTAGTCAGTAGTTAGTATTTAGTAGTTAGTAGTTAGTAGTTAGTAGTTAGTAGTTAGTAGTCAGTAGTTAGTAGTTAGTAGTTGGTAGTTAGTAGTTAGTAGTCAGTATGTAGTAGTTAATAGTTAGTAGTTAGCAGTTAGTAAGTAGTAGTTAGTAGATAGTAGTTAGTAGTTAGCAATTAGTAGTTAGTAGTTATTAGTTAATAGTTATTAGTTAGTAGTTAGTAGTTAGTAGTAAGTAGTCAGTAGTTAGTAGTTAGTAGTTAGTAGTCAGTAGTTAGTAGTTAGTAGTTAGTAGTTAGTAGTTAGTAGTTAGTAGTTAGTAGTTAGTAGTTAGTAGTTAGTAGTTAGTAGTTAGTAGTTAGTAGATAGTAGTCAGTAGTTAGTAGTTAGTATGTAGTAGTTAATAGTTAGTAGTTAGCAGTTAGTAGTTATTAGTTAGTAGTTAGTAGTTAGTAGTTAGTAGTTAGTAGTCAGTAGTTAGTATTTAGTAGTTAGTAGTTAGTAGTTAGTAGTTAGTAGTTAGTAGTCAGTATGTAGTAGTTAGTAGTTAGTAGTTAGTAGTTAGTAGTCGGTAGTTAGTAGTTAGTAGTTAGTAGTCAGTAGTTAGTATTTAGTATTTAGTAGTTAGTAGTCAGTATGTAGTAGTTAATAGTTAGTTGTTAGCAGTTAGTATTTAGTAGTTAGTAGTTAGTAGTTAGTAGTTAGTAGTTAGTAGTTAGCAGTTAGTAGTTAGTAGTTAGTAGTTATTAGTTAGTAGTTATTAGTTAGTAGTTAGTAGTTAGTAGTTAGTAGTCAGTAGTTAGTAGTTAGTAGTTAGTAGTTAGTAGTTAGTAATTAGTAGTTAGTAGTCAGTAGTTAGTATTTAGTAGTTAGTAGTTAGTATGTAGTAGTTAATAGTTAGTAGTTAGCAGTTAGTAGTTAGTGGTTAGTATTTAGTAGTTAGTAGTTAGTAGTTAGTAGTTATTAGTTAGTAGTTAGTAGTTAGTAGTTAGTAGTTAGTAGTTAGTAGTCAGTAGTTAGTATTTAGTAGTTAGTAGTTAGTAGTTAGTAGTTAGTAGTTAGTAGTCAGTAGTTAGTAGTTAGTAGTTGGTAGTTAGCAGTTAGTAGTCAGTAGTTAGTAATTAGTAGTTAGTAGTTAGTAGTTAGTAGTTAGTAGTCAGTAGTTAGTAGTTAGTAGTTAGTAGTCAGTAGTTAGTATTTAGTATTTAGTAGTTAGTAGTCAGTATGTAGTAGCTAATAGTTAGTTGTCAGCAGTTAGTATTTAGTAGTTAGTAGTTAGTAGTTAGTAGTTAGTAGTTAGTAGTTAGCAGTTAGTAATTAGTAGTTAGTCGTTATTAGTTAGTAGTTATTAGTTAGTAGTTAGTAGTTAGTAGTTAGTAGTCAGTAGTTAGTATTTAGTAGTTAGTAGTTAGTAGTTAGTAGTTAGTAGTTAGTAGTCAGTAGTTAGTATTTAGTAGTTAGTAGTTAGTAGTTAGTAGTTAGTAGTCAGTATGTAGTAGTTAGTAGTTAGTAGTTAGTAGTTAGTAGTCAGTAGTTAGTAGTTAGTAGTTAGTAGTCAGTAGTTAGTATTTAGTATTTAGTAGTTAGTAGTCAGTATGTAGTAGTTAATAGTTAGTTGTTAGCAGTTAGTATTTAGTAATTAGTAGTTAGTAGTTAGTAGTTAGTAGTTAGTAGTTAGCAGTTAGTAGTTAGTAGTTAGTAGTTATTAGTTAGTAGTTATTAGTTAGTAGTTAGTAGTTAGTAGTTAGTAGTCAGTAGTTAGTAGTTAGTAGTTAGTAGTTAGTAGTTAGTAGTTAGTAGTTAGTAGTCAGTAGTTAGTATTTAGTAGTTAGTAGTTAGTATGTAGTAGTTAATAGTTAGTAGTTAGCAGTTAGTAGTTAGTGGTTAGTATTTAGTAGTTAGTAGTTAGTAGTTAGTAGTTATTAGTTAGTAGTTAGTAGTTAGTAGTTAGTAGTTAGTAGTTAGTAGTCAGTAGTTAGTATTTAGTAGTTAGTAGTTAGTAGTTAGTAGTTAGTAGTTAGTAGTCAGTAGTTAGTAGTTAGTAGTTGGTAGTTAGCAGTTAGTAGTCAGTAGTTAGTAATTAGTAGTTAGTAGTTAGTAGTTAGTAGTTAGTAGTCAGTAGTTAGAAGTTAGTAGTTAGTAGTCAGTAGTTAGTATTTAGTATTTAGTAGTTAGTAGTCAGTATGTAGTAGCTAATAGTTAGTTGTCAGCAGTTAGTATTTAGTAGTTAGTAGTTAGTAGTTAGTAGTTAGTAGTTAGTAGTTAGTAGTTAGCAGTTAGTAATTAGTAGTTAGTAGTTATTAGTTAGTAGTTATTAGTTAGTAGTTAGTAGTTAGTAGTTAGTAGTCAGTAGTTAGTAGTTAGTAGTTAGTAGTTAGTAGTTAGTAGTTAGTAGTCAGTAGTTAGTATTTATTAGTTAGTAGTTAGTATGTAGTAGTTAATAGTTAGTAGTTAGCAGTTAGTAGTTAGTGGTTAGTATTTAGTAGTTAGTAGTTAGTAGTTAGTAGTTAGTAGTCAGTAGTTAGTAGTTAGTAGTTAGTAGTCAGTAGTTAGTATTTAGTATTTAGTAGTTAGTAGTCAGTATGTAGTAGTTAATAGTTAGTTGTTAGCAGTTAGTATTTAGTAGTTAGTAGTTAGTAGTTAGTAGTTAGTAGTTAGTAGTTAGCAGTTAGTAGTTAGTAGTTAGTAGTTATTAGTTAGTAGTTATTAGTTAGTAGTTAGTAGTTAGTAGTTAGTAGTCAGTAGTTAGTAGTTAGTAGTTAGTAGTTAGTAGTTAGTAGTTAGTAGTCAGTAGTTAGTATTTAGTAGTTAGTAGTTAGTATGTAGTAGTTAATAGTTAGTAGTTAGCAGTTAGTAGTTAGTGGTTAGTATTTAGTAGTTAGTAGTTATTAGTTAGTAGTTATTAGTTAGTAGTTAGTAGTTAGTAGTTAGTAGTTAGTAGTTGGTAGTCAGTAGTTAGTATTTAGTAGTTAGTAGTTAGTAGTTAGTAGTTAGTAGTTAGTAGTCAGTAGTTAGTAGTTAGTAGTTGGTAGTTAGCAGTTAGTAGTCAGTAGTTAGTAATTAGTAGTTAGTAGTTAGTAGTTAGTAGTTAGTAGTCAGTAGTTAGTAGTTAGTAGTTAGTAGTCAGTAGTTAGTATTTAGTATTTAGTAGTTAGTAGTCAGTATGTAGTAGCTAATAGTTAGTTGTCAGCAGTTAGTATTTAGTAGTTAGTAGTTAGTAGTTAGTAGTTAGTAGTTAGTAGTTAGTAGTTAGCAGTTAGTAATTAGTAGTTAGTAGTTATTAGTTAGTAGTTATTAGTTAGTAGTTAGTAGTTAGTAGTTAGTAGTCAGTAGTTAGTAGTTAGTAGTTAGTAGTTAGTAGTTAGTAGTTAGTAGTCAGTAGTTAGTATTTATTAGTTAGTAGTTAGTATGTAGTAGTTAATAGTTAGTAGTTAGCAGTTAGTAGTTAGTGGTTAGTATTTAGTAGTTAGTAGTTAGTAGTTAGTAGTTAGTAGTCAGTAGTTAGTAGTTAGTAGTTAGTAGTCAGTAGTTAGTATTTAGTATTTAGTAGTTAGTAGTCAGTATGTAGTAGTTAATAGTTAGTTGTTAGCAGTTAGTATTTAGTAGTTAGTAGTTAGTAGTTAGTAGTTAGTAGTTAGTAGTTAGCAGTTAGTAGTTAGTAGTTAGTAGTTATTAGTTAGTAGTTATTAGTTAGTAGTTAGTAGTTAGTAGTTAGTAGTCAGTAGTTAGTAGTTAGTAGTTAGTAGTTAGTAGTTAGTAGTTAGTAGTCAGTAGTTAGTATTTAGTAGTTAGTAGTTAGTATGTAGTAGTTAATAGTTAGTAGTTAGCAGTTAGTAGTTAGTGGTTAGTATTTAGTAGTTAGTAGTTAGTAGTTAGTAGTTATTAGTTAGTAGTTAGTAGTTAGTAGTTAGTAGTTAGTAGTTGGTAGTCAGTAGTTAGTATTTAGTAGTTAGTAGTTAGTAGTTAGTAGTTAGTAGTTAGTAGTCAGTAGTTAGTAGTTAGTAGTTGGTAGTTAGCAGTTAGTAGTTAGTAGTTAGTAATTAGTAGTTAGTAGTTAGTAGTTAGTAGTTAGTAGTCAGTAGTTAGTAGTTAGTAGTTAGTAGTCAGTAGTTAGTATTTAGTATTTAGTAGTTAGTAGTCAGTATATAGTAGCTAATAGTTAGTTGTCAGCAGTTAGTATTTAGTAGTTAGTAGTTAGTAGTTAGTAGTTAGTAGTTAGTAGTTAGCAGTTAGTAATTAGTAGTTAGTAGTTATTAGTTAGTAGTTATTAGTTAGTAGTTAGTAGTTAGTAGTTAGTAGTCAGTAGTTAGTAGTTAGTAGTTAGTAGTTAGTAGTTAGTAGTTAGTAGTTAGTAGTCAGTAGTTAGTATTTAGTAGTTAGTAGTTAGTATGTAGTAGTTAATAGTTAGTAGTTAGCAGTTAGTAGTTAGTGGTTAGTATTTAGTAGTTAGTAGTTAGTAGTTAGTAGTTATTAGTTAGTAGTTAGTAGTTAGTAGTTAGTAGTTAGTAGTTAGTAGTTAGTAGTTAGTAGTCAGTAGTTAGTATTTAGTAGTTAGTAGTTAGTAGTTAGTAGTTAGTAGTCAGTAGTTAGTAGTTAGTAGTTGGTAGTTAGTAGTTAGTAGTCAGTATGTAGTAGTTAATAGTTAGTAGTTAGCAGTTAGTAAGTAGTAGTTAGTATTTAGTAGTTAGTAGTTAGTATGTAGTAGTTAATAGTTAGTAGTTAGCAGTTAGTAGTCAGTAGTTAGTAGTTAGTAGTTAGTAGTTAGTAGTCAGTAGTTAGTAGTTAGTAGTTAGTAGTTAGTAGTTAGTAGTTAGTAGTCAGTAGTTAGTATTTAGTAGTTAGTAGTTAGTATGTAGTAGTTAATAGTTAGTAGTTAGCAGTTAGTAGTTAGTATTTAGTAGTTAGTAGTTAGTAGTTAGTAGTTAGTAGTTAGTAGATAGTAGTCAGTAGTTAGTAGTTAGTAGTTAGTATGTAGTAGTTAATAGTTAGTAGTTAGCAGTTAGTAGTTAGTAGTTAGTAGTTAGTAGTTAGTAGTTAGTAGTTAGTAGATAGTAGTCAGTAGTTAATAGTTAGTAGTTAGTATGTAGTAGTTAATAGTTAGTAGTTAGCAGTTAGTAGTTAGTGGTTAGTATTTAGTAGTTAGTAGTTAGTAGTTAGTAGTTATTAGTTAGTAGTTAGTAGTTAGTAGTTAGTAGTTAGTAGTCAGTAGTTAGTATTTAGTAGTTAGTAGTTAGTAGTTAGTAGTTATTAGTTAGTAGTTAGTAGTTAGTAGTTAGTAGTTAGTAGTTAGTAGTTAGTAGTTAGTAGTCAGTAGTTAGTATTTAGTAGTTAGTAGTTAGTAGTTAGTAGTTAGTAGTCAGTAGTTAGTAGTTAGTAGTTAGTAGTTAGTAGTCAGTAGTTAGTAGTTAGTAGTTAGTAGTTAGTAGTTAGTAGTTAGTAGTCAGTAGTTAGTATTTAGTAGTTAGTAGTTATTAGTTAGTAGTTATTAGTTAGTAGTTAGTAGTTAGTAGTTAGTAGTCAGTAGTTAGTAGTTAGTAGTTAGTAGTTAGTAGTTAGTAGTCAGTAGTTAGTATTTAGTAGTTAGTAGTTAGTATGTAGTAGTTGATAGTTAGTAGTTAGCAGTTAGTAGTTAGTGGTTAGTATTTAGTAGTTAGTAGTTAGTAGTTAGTAGTTATTAGTTAGTAGTTAGTAGTTAGTAGTTAGTAGTTAGTAGTTAGTAGTCAGTAGTTAGTATTTAGTAGTTAGTAGTTAGTAGTTAGTAGTTAGTAGTTAGTAGTCAGTAGTTAGTAGTTAGTAGTTGGTAGTTAGCAGTTAGTAGTCAGTAGTTAGTAATTAGTAGTTAGTAGTTAGTAGTTAGTAGTTAGTAGTCAGTAGTTAGTAGTTAGTAGTTAGTAGTCAGTAGTTAGTATTTAGTATTTAGTAGTTAGTAGTCAGTATATAGTAGCTAATAGTTAGTTGTCAGCAGTTAGTATTTAGTAGTTAGTAGTTAGTAGTCAGTAGTTAGTAGTTAGTAGTTAGCAGTTAGTAATTAGTAGTTAGTAGTTATTAGTTAGTAGTTATTAGTTAGTAGTTAGTAGTTAGTAGTTAGTAGTCAGTAGTTAGTAGTTAGTAGTTAGTAGTTAGTAGTTAGTAGTCAATAGTTAGTATTTAGTAGTTAGTAGTTAGTATGTAGTAGTTAATAGTTAGTAGTTAGCAGTTAGTAGTTAGTGGTTAGTATTTAGTAGTTAGTAGTTAGTAGTTAGTAGTTATTAGTTAGTAGTTAGTAGTTAGTAGTTAGTAGTTAGTAGTTAGTAGTCAGTAGTTAGTATTTAGTAGTTAGTAGTTAGTAGTTAGTAGTTAGTAGTCAGTAGTTAGTAGTTAGTAGTTGGTAGTTAGTAGTTAGTAGTCAGTATGTAGTAGTTAATAGTTAGTAGTTAGCAGTTAGTAAGTAGTAGTTAGTATTTAGTAGTTAGTAGTTAGTATGTAGTAGTTAATAGTTAGTAGTTAGCAGTTAGTAGTCAGTAGTTAGTAGTTAGTAGTTAGTAGTTAGTAGTCAGTAGTTAGTAGTTAGTAGTTAGTAGTTAGTAGTTAGTAGTTAGTAGTCAGTAGTTAGTATTTAGTAGTTAGTAGTTAGTATGTAGTAGTTAATAGTTAGTAGTTAGCAGTTAGTAGTTAGTATTTAGTAGTTAGTAGTTAGTAGTTAGTAGTTAGTAGTTAGTAGATAGTAGTCAGTAGTTAGTAGTTAGTAGTTAGTATGTAGTAGTTAATAGTTAGTAGTTAGCAGTTAGTAGTTAGTAGTTAGTAGTTAGTAGTTAGTAGATAGTAGTCAGTAGTTAGTAGTTAGTAGTTAGTATGTAGTAGTTAATAGTTAGTAGTTAGCAGTTAGTAGTTAGTGGTTAGTATTTAGTAGTTAGTAGTTAGTAGTTATTAGTTAGTAGTTAGTAGTTAGTAGTTAGTAGTTAGTAGTCAGTAGTTAGTATTTAGTAGTTAGTAGTTAGTAGTTAGTAGTTATTAGTTAGTAGTTAGTAGTTAGTAGTTAGTAGTTAGTAGTTAGTAGTTAGTAGTTAGTAGTCAGTAGTTAGTATTTAGTAGTTAGTAGTTAGTAGTTAGTAGTTAGTAGTCAGTAGTTAGTAGTTAGTAGTTAGTAGTTAGTAGTCAGTAGTTAGTAGTTAGTAGTTAGTAGTTAGTAGTTAGTAGTTAGTAGTCAGTAGTTTGTATTTAGTAGTTAGTAGTTAGTATGTAGTAGTTAATAGTTAGTAGTTAGCAGTTAGTAGTTAGTGGTTAGTATTTAGTAGTTAGTAGTTAGTAGTTAGTAGTTATTAGTTAGTAGTTAGTAGTTAGTAGTTAGTAGTTAGTAGTTAGTAGTTAGTAGTTAGTAGTCAGTAGTTAGTATTTAGTAGTTAGTAGTTAGTAGTTAGTAGTTAGTAGTCAGTAGTTAGTAGTTAGTAGTTGGTAGTTAGTAGTTAGTAGTCAGTATGTAGTAGTTAATAGTTAGTAGTTAGCAGTTAGTAAGTAGTAGTTAGTAGTTAGTAGTTAGCAATTAGTAGTTAGTAGTTATTAGTTAATAGTCATTAGTTAGTAGTTAGTAGTTAGTAGTAAGTAGTCAGTAGTTAGTAGTTAGTAGTTAGTAGTCAGTAGTTAGTAGTTAGTAGTTAGTAGTTAGTAGTTAGTAGTTAGTAGTTAGTAGTTAGTAGATAGTAGTCAGTAGTTAGTAGTTAGTAGTTAGTATGTAGTAGTTAATAGTTAGTAGTTAGCAGTTAGTAGTTAGTGGTTAGTATTTAGTAGTTAGTAGTTAGTAGTTAGTAGTTATTAGTTAGTAGTTAGTAGTCAGTAGTTAGTATTTAGTAGTTAGTAGTTAGTAGTTAGTAGTTAGTAGTTAGTAGTTAGTAGTTAGTAGTTAGTAGTCAGTAGTTAGTAGTTAGTAGTTAGTAGTCAGTAGTTAGTATTTAGTATTTAGTAGTTAGTAGTCAGTATGTAGTAGTTAATAGTTAGTTGTTAGCAGTTAGTATTTAGTAGTTAGTAGTTAGTAGTTAGTAGTTAGTAGTTAGTAGTTAGTAGTTAGCAGTTAGTAGTTAGTAGTTAGTAGTTATTAGTTAGTAGTTAGTAGTCAGTATGTAGTAGTTAGTAGTTAGTAGTTAGTAGTTAGTAGTCAGTAGTTAGTAGTTAGTAGTTAGTAGTCAGTAGTTAGTATTTAGTATTTAGTAGTTAGTAGTCAGTATGTAGTACTTAATAGTTAGTTGTTAGCAGTTAGTATTTAGTAGTTAGTAGTTAGTAGTTAGTAGTTAGTAGTTAGTAGTTAGCAGTTAGTAGTTAGTAGTTAGTAGTTAGTAGTTAGTAGTCAGTAGTCAGTAGTTAGTAGTTAGTAGTTAGTAGTTAGTAGTTAGTAGTTAGTAGTCAGTAGTTAGTATTTAGTAGTTAGTAGTTAGTATGTAGTAGTTAATAGTTAGTAGTTAGCAGTTAGTAGTTAGTGGTTAGTATTTAGTAGTTAGTAGTTAGTAGTTAGTAGTTATTAGTTATTAGTTAGTAGTTAGTGGTTAGTAGTCAGTAGTTAGTATTTAGTAGTTAGTAGTTAGTAGTTAGTAGTTAGTAGTTAGTAGTCAGTATGTAGTAGTTAGTAGTTAGTAGTTAGTAGTTAGTAGTCAGTAGTTAGTAGTTAGTAGTCAGTAGTTAGTATTTAGTATTTAGTAGTTAGTAGTCAGTATGTAGTAGTTAATAGTTAGTTGTTAGCAGTTAGTATTTAGTAGTTAGTAGTTAGTAGTTAGTAGTTAGTAGTTAGTAGTTAGTAGTTAGCAGTTAGTAGTTAGTAGTTAGTAGTTAATAGTTAGTAGTTAGCAGTTAGTAGTTAGTGGTTAGTATTTAGTAGTTAGTAGTTAGTAGTTAGTAGTTATTAGTTAGTAGTTAGTAGTTAGAAGTTAGTAGTCAGTAGTTAGTATTTAGTAGTTAGTAGTTAGTAGTTAGTAGTTAGTAGTTAGTAGTCAGTATGTAGTAGTTAGTAGTTAGTAGTTAGTAGTCAGTAGTTAGTAGTTAGTAGTTAGTAGTCAGTAGTTAGTATTTAGTATTTAGTAGTTAGTAGTCAGTATGTAGTAGTTAATAGTTAGTTGTTAGTAGTTAGTATTTAGTAGTTAGTAGTTAGTAGTTAGTAGTTAGTAGTTAGTAGTTAGCAGTTAGTAGTTAGTAGTTAGTAGTTATTAGTTAGTAGTTATTAGTTAGTAGTTAGCAGTTAGTAGTTAGTAGTCAGTAGTTAGTAGTTAGTAGTTAGTAGTTAGTAGTTAGTAGTCAGTAGTTAGTATTTAGTAGTTAGTAGTTAGTATGTAGTAGTTAATAGTTAGTAGTTAGCAGTTAGTAGTTAGTGGTTAGTATTTAGTAGTTAGTAGTTAGTAGTTAGTAGTTATTAGTTAGTAGTTAGTAGTCAGTAGTTAGTAGTTAGTAGTTGGAAGTTAGTGTTTAGTAGTCAGTGTGTAGTAGTTAATAGTTAGTAGTTAGCAGTTAGTAAGTAGTAGTTAGTAGTTAGTAGTTAGTAGTTAGCAATTAGTAGTTAGTAGTTATTAGTTAATAGTTATTAGTTAGTAGTTAGTAGTTAGTAGTAAGTAGTCAGTAGTTAGTAGTTAGTAGTTAGTAGTCAGTAGTTAGTAGTTAGTAGTTAGTAGTTAGTAGTTAGTAGTTAGTAGTTAGTAGTTAGTAGATAGTAGTCAGTAGTTAGTAGTTAGTAGTTAGTATGTAGTAGTTAATAGTTAGTAGTTAGCAGTTAGTAGTTAGTGGTAAGTATTTAGTAGTTAGTAGTTAGTAGTTAGTAGTTATTAGTTAGTAGTTAGTAGTTAGTAGTCAGTAGTTAGTATTTAGTAGTTAGTAGTTAGTAGTTAGTAGTTAGTAGTTAGTAGTCAGTATGTAGTAGTTAGTAGTTAGTAGTTAGCAGTTAGTAGTTAGTAGTTAGTAGTTATTAGTTAGTAGTTATTAGTTAGTAGTTAGTAGTTAGTAGTTAGTAGTCAGTAGTTAGTAGTTAGTAGTTAGTAGTTAGTAGTTAGTAGTCAGTAGTTAGTATTTAGTAGTTAGTAGTTAGTATGTAGTAGTTATTAGTTAGTAGTTAGTAGTCAGTAGTTAGTAGTTAGTAGTTGGAAGTTAGTAGTTAGTAGTCAGTATGTAGTAGTTAATAGTTAGTAGTTAGCAGTTAGTAAGTAGTAGTTAGTAGTTAGTAGTTAGTAGTTAGCAATTAGTAGTTAGTAGTTATTAGTTAATAGTTATTAGTTAGTAGTTAGTAGTTAGTAGTAAGTAGTCAGTAGTTAGTAGTTAGTAGTTAGTAGTCAGTAGTTAGTAGTTAGTAGTTAGTAGTTAGTAGTTAGTAGTTAGTAGTTAGTAGTTAGTATTTAGTAGTTAGTAGTTAGTAGTTAGTAGTTAGTAGTTATTAGTTAGTAGTTAGTAGTCAGTAGTTAGTAGTTAGTAGTTGGAAGTTAGTAGTTAGTAGTCAGTATGTAGTAGTTAATAGTTAGTAGTTAGCAGTTAGTAAGTAGTAGTTAGTAGTTAGTAGTTAGTAGTTAGCAATTAGTAGTTAGTAGTTATTAGTTAATAGTTATTAGTTAGTAGTTAGTAGTTAGTAGTAAGTAGTCAGTAGTTAGTAGTTAGTAGTTAGTAGTCAGTAGTTAGTAGTTAGTAGTTAGTAGTTAGTAGTTAGTAGTTAGTAGTTAGTAGTTAGTAGATAGTAGTCAGTAGTTAGTAGTTAGTAGTTAGTATGTAGTAGTTAATAGTTAGTAGTTAGCAGTTAGTAGTTAGTGGTAAGTATTTAGTAGTTAGTAGTTAGTAGTTAGTAGTTATTAGTTAGTAGTTAGTAGTTAGTAGTTAGTAGTCAGTAGTTAGTATTTAGTAGTTAGTAGTTAGTAGTTAGTAGTTAGTAGTTAGTAGTTAGTAGTCAGTATGTAGTAGTTAGTAGTTAGTAGTTAGTAGTTAGTAGTTAGTAGTCAGTAGTTAGTAGTTAGTAGTTAGTAGTCAGTAGTTAGTATTTAGTATTTAGTAGTTAGTAGTCAGTATGTAGTAGTTAATAGTTAGCTGTTAGCAGTTAGTAGTCAGTAGTTAGTAGTTAGTAGTTAGTAGTCAGTAGTTTGTATTTAGTATTTAGTAGTTAGTAGTTAGTAGTTATTAGTTAGTAGTTAGTAGTTAGTAGTTAGTAGTCAGTAGTTAGTATTTAGTATTTAGTAGTTAGTAGTCAGTATGTAGTAGTTAGTAGTTAGTAGTTAGTAGTTAGTAGTCAGTAGTTAGTAGTTAGTAGTTAGTAGTCAGTAGTTAGTATTTAGTATTTAGTAGTTAGTAGTCAGTATGTAGTAGTTAATAGTTAGTTGTTAGCAGTTAGTATTTAGTAGTTAGTAGTTAGTAGTTAGTAGTTAGTAGTTAGTAGTTAGCAGTTAGTAGTTAGTAGTTAGTAGTTATTAGTTAGTAGTTATTAGTTAGTAGTTAGTAGTTAGTAGTTAGTAGTCAGTAGTTAGTAGTTAGTAGTTAGTAGTTAGTAGTTAGTAGTTAGTAGTCAGTAGTTAGTATTTAGTAGTTAGTAGTTAGTAGTTAGTAGTTAGTAGTTAGTAGTCAGTATGTAGTAGTTAGTAGTTAGTAGTTAGTAGTTAGTAGTTAGTAGTCAGTAGTTAGTAGTTAGTAGTTAGTAGTCAGTAGTTAGTATTTAGTATTTAGTAGTTAGTAGTCAGTATGTAGTAGTTAATAGTTAGCTGTTAGCAGTTATTAGTCAGTAGTTAGTAGTTAGTAGTTAGTAGTCAGTAGTTTGTATTTAGTATTTAGTAGTTAGTAGTTAGTAGTTATTAGTTAGTAGTTAGTAGTTAGTAGTTAGTAGTTAGTAGTCAGTAGTTAGTATTTAGTATTTAGTAGTTAGTAGTCAGTATGTAGTAGTTAGTAGTTAGTAGTTAGTAGTTAGTAGTCAGTAGTTAGTAGTTAGTAGTTAGTAGTCAGTAGTTAGTATTTAGTATTTAGTAGTTAGTAGTCAGTATGTAGTAGTTAATAGTTAGTTGTTAGCAGTTAGTATTTAGTAGTTAGTAGTTAGTAGTTAGCAATTAGTAGTTAGTAGTTATTAGTTAATAGTTATTAGTTAGTAGTTAGTAGTTAGTAGTAAGTAGTCAGTAGTTAGTAGTTAGTAGTTAGTAGTCAGTAGTTAGTAGTTAGTAGTTAGTAGTTAGTAGTTAGTAGTTAGTAGTTAGTAGATAGTAGTCAGTAGTTAGTAGTTAGTAGTTAGTATGTAGTAGTTAATAGTTAGTAGTTAGCAGTTAGTAGTTAGTGGTAAGTATTTAGTAGTTAGTAGTTAGTAGTTAGTAGTTATTAGTTAGTAGTTAGTAGTTAGTAGTTAGTAGTCAGTAGTTAGTATTTAGTAGTTAGTAGTTAGTAGTTAGTAGTTAGTAGTTAGTAGTCAGTATGTAGTAGTTAGTAGTTAGTAGTTAGTAGTTAGTAGTTAGTAGTCAGTAGTTAGTAGTTAGTAGTTAGTAGTCAGTAGTTAGTATTTAGTATTTAGTAGTTAGTAGTCAGTATGTAGTAGTTAATAGTTAGCTGTTAGCAGTTAGTAGTCAGTAGTTAGTAGTTAGTAGTTAGTAGTCAGTAGTTTGTATTTAGTATTTAGTAGTTAGTAGTTAGTAGTTATTAGTTAGTAGTTAGTAGTCAGTAGTTAGTAGTCAGTAGTTAGTATTTAGTATTTAGTAGTTAGTAGTCAGTGTGTAGTAGTTAGTAGTTAGTAGTTAGTAGTCAGTAGTTAGTAGTTAGTAGTTAGTAGTCAGTAGTTAGTATTTAGTATTTAGTAGTTAGTAGTCAGTATGTAGTAGTTAATAGTTAGTTGTTAGCAGTTAGTATTTAGTAGTTAGTAGTTAGTAGTTAGTAGTTAGTAGTTAGTAGTTAGCAGTTATTTGTTAGTAGTTAGTAGTTATTAGTTAGTAGTTATTAGTTAGTAGTTAGTAGTTAGTAGTTAGTAGTCAGTAGTTAGTAGTTAGTAGTTAGTAGTTAGTAGTTAGTAGTTAGTAGTTAGTAGTCAGTAGTTAGTATTTAGTAGTTAGTAGTTAGTATGTAGTAGTTAATAGTTAGTAGTTAGCAGTTAGTAGTTAGTGGTTAGTATTTAGTAGTTAGTAGTTAGTAGTTAGTAGTTATTAGTTAGTAGTTAGTAGTCAGTAGTTAGTAGTTAGTAGTTGGTAGTTAGTAGTTAGTAGTCAGTATGTAGTAGTTAATAGTTAGTAGTTAGCAGTTAGTAAGTAGTAGTTAGTAGTTAGTAGTTAGCAATTAGTAGTTAGTAGTTATTAGTTAATAGTTATTAGTTAGTAGTTAGTAGATAGTAGTAAGTAGTCAGTAGTTAGTAGTTAGTAGTTAGTAGTCAGTAGTTAGTAGTTAGTAGTTAGTAGTTAGTAGTTAGTAGTTAGTAGTTAGTAGTTAGTAGATAGTAGTCAGTAGTTAGTAGTTAGTAGTTAGTATGTAGTAGTTAATCGTTAGTAGTTAGCAGTTAGTAGTTAGTGGTAAGTATTTAGTAGTTAGTAGTTAGTAGTTATTAGTTAGTAGTTAGTAGTTAGTAGTTAGTAGTCAGTAGTTAGTATTTAGTAGTTAGTAGTTAGTAGTTAGTAGTTAGTAGTTAGTAGTTAGTAGTCAGTATGTAGTAGTTAGTAGTTAGTAGTTAGTAGTTAGTAGTTAGTAGTCAGTAGTTAGTAGTTAGTAGTTAGTAGTCAGTAGTTAGTATTTAGTATTTAGTAGTTAGTAGTCAGTATGTAGTAGTTAATAGTTAGTTGTTAGCAGTTAGTATTTAGTAGTTAGTAGTTAGTAGTTAGTAGTTAGTAGTTAGTAGTTAGCAGTTAGTAGTTAGTAGTTAGTAGTTATTAGTTAGTAGTTATTAGTTAGTAGTTAGTAGTTAGTAGTTAGTAGTCAGTAGTTAGTAGTTAGTAATTAGTAGTTAGTAGTTAGTAGTTAGTAGTTAGTAGTCAGTAGTTAGTATTTAGTAGTTAGTAGTTAGTATGTAGTAGTTAATAGTTAGTAGTTAGCAGTTAGTAGTTAGTGGTTAGTATTTAGTAGTTAGTAGTTAGTAGTTAGTAGTTATTAGTTAGTAGTTAGTAGTTAGTAGTTAGTAGTTAGTAGTCAGTAGTTAGTATTTAGTAGTTAGTAGTTAGTAGTCAGTAGTTAGTAGTTAGTAGTTGGTAGTTAGTAGTTAGTAGTCAGTAGTTAGTAATTAGTAGTTAGTAGTTAGTAGTTAGTAGTTAGTAGTCAGTAGTTAGTAGTTAGTAGTTAGTAGTCAGTAGTTAGTATTTAGTATTTAGTAGTTAGTAGTCAGTATGTAGTAGCTAATAGTTAGTTGTTAGCAGTTAGTATTTAGTAGTTAGTAGTTAGTAGTTAGTAGTTAGTAGTTAGTAGTTAGCAGTTAGTAGTTAGTAGTTAGTAGTTATTAGTTAGTAGTTATTAGTTAGTAGTTAGTAGTTAGTAGTTAGTAGTCAGTAGTTAGTAGTTAGTAGTTAGTAGTTAGTAGTTAGTAGTCAGTAGTTAGTATTTAGTAGTTAGTAGTTAGTATGTAGTAGTTAATAGTTAGTAGTTAGCAGTTAGTAGTTAGTGGTTAGTATTTAGTAGTTAGTAGTTAGTAGTTAGTAGTTAGTAGTTAGTAGTTAGTAGTCAGTAGTTAGTAGTTAGTAGTTGGTAGTTAGTAGTTAGTAGTCAGTATGTAGTAGTTAATCGTTAGTAGTTAGCAGTTAGTAAGTAGTAGTTAGTAGTTAGTAGTTAGTAGTTAGCAATTAGTAGTTAGTAGTTATTAGTTAATAGTTATTAGTTAGTAGTTAGTAGTTAGTAGTAAGTAGTCAATAGTTAGTAGTTAGTAGTTAGTAGTCAGTAGTTAGTAGTTAGTAGTTAGTAGTTAGTAGTTAGTAGTTAGTAGTTAGTAGTTAGTAGTTAGTAGTTAGTAGATAGTAGTCAGTAGTTAGTAGTTAGTAGTTAGTATGTAGTAGTTAGTAGTTAGTAGTTAGTAGTCAGTAGTTAGTAGTTAGTAGTTGGTAGTTAGTAGTTAGTAGTCAGTATGTAGTAGTTAATAGTTAGTAGTTAGCAGTTAGTAAGTAGTAGTTAGTAGTTAGTAGTTAGTAGTTAGCAATTAGTAGTTAGTAGTTATTAGTTAATAGTTATTAGTTAGTAGTTAGTAGTTAGTAGTAAGTAGTCAATAGTTAGTAGTTAGTAGTTAGTAGTCGGTAGTTAGTAGTTAGTAGTTAGTAGTTAGTAGTTAGTAGTTAGTAGTTAGTAGTTAGTAGTTAGTAGATAGTAGTCAGTAGTTAGTAGTTAGTAGTTAGTATGTAGTAGTTAATAGTTAGTAGTTAGCAGTTAGTAGTTAGTGGTTAGTATTTAGTAGTTAGTAGTTAGTAGTCAGTATGTAGTAGTTAGTAGTTAGTAGTTAGTAATTAGTAGTCAGTAGTTAGTAGTTAGTAGTTAGTAGTCAGTAGTTAGTATTTAGTATTTAGTAGTTAGTAGTCAGTATGTAGTAGTTAATAGTTAGTTGTTAGCAGTTAGTATTTAGTAGTTAGTAGTTAGTAGTTAGTAGTTAGTAGTTAGCAGTTAGTAGTTAGTAGTTAGTAGTTATTAGTTAGTAGTTATTAGTTAGTAGTTAGTAGTTAGTAGTTAGTAGTTAGTAGTCAAAAGTTAGTAGTTAGTAGTTAGTAGTTAGTAGTTAGTAGTTAGTAGTCAGTAGTTAGTATTTAGTAGTTAGTAGTTAGTATGTAGTAGTTAATAGTTAGTAGTTAGCAGTTAGTAGTTAGTGGTTAGTATTTAGTAGTTAGTAGTTAGTAGTTAGTAGTTATTAGTTAGTAGTTAGTAGTTAGTATTTAGTAGTTAGTAGTTAGTAGTCAGTAGTTAGTATTTAGTAGTTAGTAGTTAGTAGTTAGTAGTTAGTAGTTAGTAGTTAGTAGTCAGTAGTTAGTAGTTAGTAGTTGGTAGTTAGTAGTTAGTAGTCAGTATGTAGTAGTTAATAGTTAGTAGTTAGCAGTTAGTAAGTAGTAGTTAGTAGTTAGTAGTTAGTAGTTAGTAGTTAGTAGTCAGTATGTAGTAGTTAGTAGTTAGTAGTTAGTAGTTAGTAGTCAGTAGTTAGTAGTTAGTAGTTAGTAGTCAGTAGTTAGTATTTAGTATTTAGTAGTTAGTAGTCAGTATGTAGTAGTTAATAGTTAGTTGTTAGTAGTTAGTATTTAGTAGTTAGTAGTTAGTAGTTAGTAGTTAGTAGTTAGTAGTTAGCAGTTAGTAGTTAGTAGTTAGTAGTTATTAGTTAGTAGTTATTAGTTAGTAGTTAGTAGTTAGTAGTTAGTAGTCAGTAGTTAGTAGTTAGTAGTTAGTAGTTAGTAGTTAGTAGTCAGTAGTTAGTATTTAGTAGTTAGTAGTTAGTATGTAGTAGTTAATAGTTAGTAGTTAGCAGTTAGTAGTTAGTGGTTAGTATTTAGTAGTTAGTAGTTAGTAGTTAGTAGTTATTAGTTAGTAGTTAGTAGTCAGTAGTTAGTAGTTAGTAGTTGGAAGTTAGTAGTTAGTAGTCAGTATGTAGTAGTTAATAGTTAGTAGTTAGCAGTTAGTAAGTAGTAGTTAGTAGTTAGTAGTTAGTAGTTAGCAATTAGTAGTTAGTAGTTATTAGTTAATAGTTATTAGTTAGTAGTTAGTAGTTAGTAGTAAGTAGTCAGTAGTTAGTAGTTAGTAGTTAGTAGTCAGTAGTTAGTAGTTAGTAGTTAGTAGTTAGTAGTTAGTAGTTAGTAGTTAGTAGTTAGTAGATAGTAGTCAGTAGTTAGTAGTTAGTAGTTAGTATGTAGTAGTTAATAGTTAGTAGTTAGCAGTTAGTAGTTAGTGGTAAGTATTTAGTAGTTAGTAGTTAGTAGTTAGTAGTTATTAGTTAGTAGTTAGTAGTTAGTAGTCAGTAGTTAGTATTTAGTAGTTAGTAGTTAGTAGTTAGTAGTTAGTATTAGTAGTCAGTATGTAGTAGTTAGTAGTTAGTAGTTAGCAGTTAGTAGTTAGTAGTTAGTAGTTATTAGTTAGTAGTTATTAGTTAGTAGTTAGTAGTTAGTAGTTAGTAGTCAGTAGTTAGTAGTTAGTAGTTAGTAGTTAGTAGTTAGTAGTCAGTAGTTAGTATTTAGTAGTTAGTAGTTAGTATGTAGTAGTTAATAGTTAGTAGTTAGCAGTTAGTAGTTAGTGGTTAGTATTTAGTAGTTAGTAGTTAGTAGTTAGTAGTTAGTAGTTATTAGTTAGTAGTTAGTAGTCAGTAGTTAGTAGTTAGTAGTTGGAAGTTAGTAGTTAGTAGTCAGTATGTAGTAGTTAATAGTTAGTAGTTAGCAGTTAGTAAGTAGTAGTTAGTAGTTAGTAGTTAGTAGTTAGCAATTAGTAGTTAGTAGTTATTAGTTAATAGTTATTAGTTAGTAGTTAGTAGTTAGTAGTAAGTAGTCAGTAGTTAGTAGTTAGTAGTTAGTAGTCAGTAGTTAGTAGTTAGTAGTTAGTAGATAGTAGTCAGTAGTTAGTAGTTAGTAGTTAGTATGTAGTAGTTAATAGTTAGTAGTTAGCAGTTAGTAGTTAGTGGTAAGTATTTAGTAGTTAGTAGTTAGTAGTTAGTAGTTATTAGTTAGTAGTTAGTAGTTAGTAGTTAGTAGTCAGTAGTTAGTATTTAGTAGTTAGTAGTTAGTAGTTAGTAGTTAGTAGTTAGTAGTCAGTATGTAGTAGTTAGTAGTTAGTAGTTAGTAGTTAGTAGTTAGTAGTCAGTAGTTAGTAGTTAGTAGTTAGTAGTCAGTAGTTAGTATTTAGTATTTAGTAGTTAGTAGTCAGTATGTAGTAGTTAATAGTTAGCTGTTAGCAGTTAGTAGTCAGTAGTTAGTAGTTAGTAGTTAGTAGTCAGTAGTTTGTATTTAGTATTTAGTAGTTAGTAGTTAGTAGTTATTAGTTAGTAGTTAGTAGTTAGTAGTTAGTAGTCAGTAGTTAGTATTTAGTATTTAGTAGTTAGTAGTCAGTATGTAGTAGTTAGTAGTTAGTAGTTAGTAGTTAGTAGTCAGTAGTTAGTAGTTAGTAGTTAGTAGTCAGTAGTTAGTATTTAGTATTTAGTAGTTAGTAGTCAGTATGTAGTAGTTAATAGTTAGTTGTTAGCAGTTAGTATTTAGTAGTTAGTAGTTAGTAGTTAGTAGTTAGTAGTTAGTAGTTAGCAGTTAGTAGTTAGTAGTTAGTAGTTATTAGTTAGTAGTTATTAGTTAGTAGTTAGTAGTTAGTAGTCAGTAGTTAGTAGTTAGTAGTTAGTAGTTAGTAGTTAGTAGTTAGTAGTTAGTAGTCAGTAGTTAGTATTTAGTAGTTAGTAGTTAGTAGTTAGTAGTTAGTAGTTAGTAGTCAGTATGTAGTAGTTAGTAGTTAGTAGTTAGTAGTCAGTAGTTAGTAGTTAGTAGTTAGTAGTCAGTAGTTAGTATTTAGTATTTAGTAGTTAGTAGTCAGTATGTAGTAGTTAATAGTTAGCTGTTAGCAGTTATTAGTCAGTAGTTAGTAGTTAGTAGTTAGTAGTCAGTAGTTTGTATTTAGTATTTAGTAGTTAGTAGTTAGTAGTTATTAGTTAGTAGTTAGTAGTTAGTAGTTAGTAGTCAGTAGTTAGTATTTAGTATTTAGTAGTTAGTAGTCAGTATGTAGTAGTTAGTAGTTAGTAGTTAGTAGTTAGTAGTCAGTAGTTAGTAGTTAGTAGTGAGTAGTTAGTAGTTAGTAGTTAGTAGTTAGTAGTTAGTAGTTAGTAGTTAGTAGTCAGTAGTTAGTATTTAGTATTTAGTAGTTAGTAGTCAGTATGTAGTAGTTAATAGTTAGTTGTTAGCAGTTAGTATTTAGTAGTTAGTAGTTAGTAGTTAGTAGTTAGTAGTTAGTAGTTAGCAGTTAGTAGTTAGTAGTTAGTAGTTATTAGTTAGTAGTTATTAGTTAGTAGTTAGTAGTTAGTAGTTAGTAGTCAGTAGTTAGTAGTTAGTAGTTAGTAGTTAGTAGTTAGTAGTTAGTAGTTAGTAGTCAGTAGTTAGTATTTAGTAGTTAGTAGTTAGTAGTTAGTAGTTAGTAGTCAGTATGTAGTAGTTAGTAGTTAGTAGTTAGTAGTTAGTAGTTAGTAGTCAGTAGTTAGTAGTTAGTAGTTAGTAGTCAGTAGTTAGTATTTAGTATTTAGTAGTTAGTAGTCAGTATGTAGTAGTTAATAGTTAGCTGTTAGCAGTTATTAGTCAGTAGTTAGTAGTTAGTAGTTAGTAGTCAGTAGTTTGTATTTAGTATTTAGTAGTTAGTAGTTAGTAGTTATTAGTTAGTAGTTAGTAGTTAGTAGTTAGTAGTCAGTAGTTAGTATTTAGTATTTAGTAGTTAGTAGTCAGTATGTAGTAGTTAGTAGTTAGTAGTTAGTAGTTAGTAGTCAGTAGTTAGTAGTTAGTAGTTAGTAGTCAGTAGTTAGTATTTAGTATTTAGTAGTTAGTAGTCAGTATGTAGTAGTTAATAGTTAGTTGTTAGCAGTTAGTATTTAGTAGTTAGTAGTTAGTAGTTAGCAATTAGTAGTTAGTAGTTATTAGTTAATAGTTATTAGTTAGTAGTTAGTAGTTAGTAGTAAGTAGTCAGTAGTTAGTAGTTAGTAGTTAGTAGTCAGTAGTTAGTAGTTAGTAGTTAGTAGTTAGTAGTTAGTAGTTAGTAGTTAGTAGTTAGTAGATAGTAGTCAGTAGTTAGTAGTTAGTAGTTAGTATGTAGTAGTTAATAGTTAGTAGTTAGCAGTTAGTAGTTAGTGGTAAGTATTTAGTAGTTAGTAGTTAGTAGTTAGTAGTTATTAGTTAGTAGTTAGTAGTTAGTAGTTAGTAGTCAGTAGTTAGTATTTAGTAGTTAGTAGTTAGTAGTTAGTAGTTAGTAGTTAGTAGTCAGTATGTAGTAGTTAGTAGTTAGTAGTTAGTAGTTAGTAGTTAGTAGTCAGTAGTTAGTAGTTAGTAGTTAGTAGTCAGTAGTTAGTATTTAGTATTTAGTAGTTAGTAGTCAGTATGTAGTAGTTAATAGTTAGCTGTTAGCAGTTAGTAGTCAGTAGTTAGTAGTTAGTAGTTAGTAGTCAGTAGTTTGTATTTAGTATTTAGTAGTTAGTAGTTAGTAGTTATTAGTTAAAAGTTAGTAGTCAGTAGTTAGTAGTCAGTAGTTAGTATTTAGTATTTAGTAGTTAGTAGTCAGTATGTAGTAGTTAGTAGTTAGTAGTTAGTAGTCAGTAGTTAGTAGTTAGTAGTTAGTAGTCAGTAGTTAGTATTTAGTATTTAGTAGTTAGTAGTCAGTATGTAGTAGTTAATAGTTAGTTGTTAGCAGTTAGTATTTAGTAGTTAGTAGTTAGTAGTTAGTAGTTAGTAGTTAGTAGTTAGTAGTTAGCAGTTATTTGTTAGTAGTTAGTAGTTATTAGTTAGTAGTTATTAGTTAGTAGTTAGTAGTTAGTAGTTAGTAGTCAGTAGTTAGTAGTTAGTAGTTAGTAGTTAGTAGTTAGTAGTTAGTAGTTAGTAGTCAGTAGTTAGTATTTAGTAGTTAGTAGTTAGTATGTAGTAGTTAATAGTTAGTAGTTAGCAGTTAGTAGTTAGTGGTTAGTATTTAGTAGTTAGTAGTTAGTAGTTAGTAGTTATTAGTTAGTAGTTAGTAGTCAGTAGTTAGTAGTTAGTAGTTGGTAGTTAGTAGTTAGTAGTCAGTATGTAGTAGTTAATAGTTAGTAGTTAGCAGTTAGTAAGTAGTAGTTAGTAGTTAGTAGTTAGCAATTAGTAGTTAGTAGTTATTAGTTAATAGTTATTAGTTAGTAGTTAGTAGTTAGTAGTAAGTAGTCAGTAGTTAGTAGTTAGTAGTTAGTAGTCAGTAGTTAGTAGTTAGTAGTTAGTAGTTAGTAGTTAGTAGTTAGTAGATAGTAGTCAGTAGTTAGTAGTTAGTAGTTAGTATGTAGTAGTTAATAGTTAGTAGTTAGCAGTTAGTAGTTAGTGGTAAGTATTTAGTAGTTAGTAGTTAGTAGTTAGTAGTTATTAGTTAGTAGTTAGTAGTTAGTAGTTAGTAGTCAGTAGTTAGTATTTAGTAGTTAGTAGTTAGTAGTTAGTAGTTAGTAGTTAGTAGTTAGTAGTCAGTATGTAGTAGTTAGTAGTTAGTAGTTAGTAGTTAGTAGTTAGTAGTCAGTAGTTAGTAGTTAGTAGTTAGTAGTCAGTAGTTAGTATTTAGTATTTAGTAGTTAGTAGTCAGTATGTAGTAGTTAATAGTTAGTTGTTAGCAGTTAGTATTTAGTAGTTAGTAGTTAGTAGTTAGTAGTTAGTAGTTAGTAGTTAGTAGTTAGCAGTTAGTAGTTAGTAGTTAGTAGTTATTAGTTAGTAGTTATTAGTTAGTAGTTAGTAGTTAGTAGTTAGTAGTCAGTAGTTAGTAGTTAGTAATTAGTAGTTAGTAGTTAGTAGTTAGTAGTTAGTAGTCAGTAGTTAGTATTTAGTAGTTAGTAGTTAGTATGTAGTAGTTAATAGTTAGTAGTTAGCAGTTAGTAGTTAGTGGTTAGTATTTAGTAGTTAGTAGTTAGTAGTTAGTAGTTATTAGTTAGTAGTTAGTAGTTAGTAGTTAGTAGTTAGTAGTCAGTAGTTAGTATTTAGTAGTTAGTAGTTAGTAGTCAGTAGTTAGTAGTTAGTAGTTGGTAGTTAGTAGTTAGTAGTCAGTAGTTAGTAATTAGTAGTTAGTAGTTAGTAGTTAGTAGTTAGTAGTCAGTAGTTAGTAGTTAGTAGTTAGTAGTCAGTAGTTAGTATTTAGTATTTAGTAGTTAGTAGTCAGTATGTAGTAGCTAATAGTTAGTTGTTAGCAGTTAGTATTTAGTAGTTAGTAGTTAGTAGTTAGTAGTTAGTAGTTAGTAGTTAGCAGTTAGTAGTTAGTAGTTAGTAGTTATTAGTTAGTAGTTATTAGTTAGTAGTTAGTAGTTAGTAGTTAGTAGTCAGTAGTTAGTAGTTAGTAGTTAGTAGTTAGTAGTTAGTAGTCAGTAGTTAGTATTTAGTAGTTAGTAGTTAGTATGTAGTAGTTAATAGTTAGTAGTTAGCAGTTAGTAGTTAGTGGTTAGTATTTAGTAGTTAGTAGTTAGTAGTTAGTAGTTAGTAGTTAGTAGTTAGTAGTTAGTAGTTAGTAGTCAGTAGTTAGTAGTTAGTAGTTGGTAGTTAGTAGTTAGTAGTCAGTATGTAGTAGTTAATAGTTAGTAGTTAGCAGTTAGTAAGTAGTAGTTAGTAGTTAGTAGTTAGTAGTTAGCAATTAGTAGTTAGTAGTTATTAGTTAATAGTTATTAGTTAGTAGTTAGTAGTTAGTAGTAAGTAGTCAATAGTTAGTAGTTAGTAGTTAGTAGTCAGTAGTTAGTAGTTAGTAGTTAGTAGTTAGTAGTTAGTAGTTAGTAGTTAGTAGTTAGTAGTTAGTAGTTAGTAGATAGTAGTCAGTAGTTAGTAGTTAGTAGTTAGTATGTAGTAGTTAGTAGTTAGTAGTTAGTAGTCAGTAGTTAGTAGTTAGTAGTTGGTAGTTAGTAGTTAGTAGTCAGTATGTAGTAGTTAATAGTTAGTAGTTAGCAGTTAGTAAGTAGTAGTTAGTAGTTAGTAGTTAGTAGTTAGCAATTAGTAGTTAGTAGTTATTAGTTAATAGTTATTAGTTAGTAGTTAGTAGTTAGTAGTAAGTAGTCAATAGTTAGTAGTTAGTAGTTAGTAGTCAGTAGTTAGTAGTTAGTAGTTAGTAGTTAGTAGTTAGTAGTTAGTAGTTAGTAGTTAGTAGTTAGTAGATAGTAGTCAGTAGTTAGTAGTTAGTAGTTAGTATGTAGTAGTTAATAGTTAGTAGTTAGCAGTTAGTAGTTAGTGGTTAGTATTTAGTAGTTAGTAGTTAGTAGTCAGTATGTAGTAGTTAGTAGTTAGTAGTTAGTAATTAGTAGTCAGTAGTTAGTAGTTAGTAGTTAGTAGTCAGTAGTTAGTATTTAGTATTTAGTAGTTAGTAGTCAGTATGTAGTAGTTTATAGTTAGTTGTTAGCAGTTAGTATTTAGTAGTTAGTAGTTAGTAGTTAGTAGTTAGTAGTTAGCAGTTAGTAGTTAGTAGTTAGTAGTTATTAGTTAGTAGTTATTAGTTAGTAGTTAGTAGTTAGTAGTTAGTAGTTAGTAGTCAGTAGTTAGTAGTTAGTAGTTAGTAGTTAGTAGTTAGTAGTTAGTAGTCAGTAGTTAGTATTTAGTAGTTAGTAGTTAGTATGTAGTAGTTAATAGTTAGTAGTTAGCAGTTAGTAGTTAGTGGTTAGTATTTAGTAGTTAGTAGTTAGTAGTTAGTAGTTATTAGTTAGTAGTTAGTAGTTAGTATTTAGTAGTTAGTAGTTAGTAGTCAGTAGTTAGTATTTAGTAGTTAGTAGTTAGTAGTTAGTAGTTAGTAGTTAGTAGTCAGTAGTTAGTAGTTAGTAGTTGGTAGTTAGTAGTTAGTAGTCAGTATGTAGTAGTTAATAGTTAGTAGTTAGCAGTTAGTAAGTAGTAGTTAGTAGTTAGTAGTTAGTAGTTAGCAATTAGTAGTTAGTAGTTATTAGTTAATAGTTATTAGTTAGTAGTTAGTAGTTAGTAGTAAGTAGTCAGTAGTTAGTAGTTAGTAGTTAGCAGTTAGTAGTTAGTGGTTAGTATTTAGTAGTTAGTAGTTAGTAGTTAGTAGTTATTAGTTAGTAGTTAGTAGTTAGTAGTTAGTAGTTAGTAGTCAGTAGTTAGTATTTAGTAGTTAGTAGTTAGTAGTTAGTAGTTAGTAGTTAGTAGTTAGTAGTCAGTATGTAGTAGTTAATAGTTAGTAGTTAGCAGTTATTAAGTAGTAGTTAGTAGTTAGTAGTTAGTAGTTAGCAGTTAGTAGTTAGTAGTTATTAGTTATTAGTTAGTAGTTATTAGTTAGTAGTTAGTAGTTAGTAGTTAGTAGTCAGTAGTTAGTAGTTAGTAGTTAGTAGTCAGTAGTTAGTAGTTAGTAGTTAGTAGTTAGTATTTAGTAATTAGTAGTTAGTAGATAGTAGTCAGTAGTTAGTAGTTAGTAGTTAGTATGTAGTAGTTAATAGTTAGTAGTTAGCAGTTAGTAGTTAGTGGTTAGTATTTAGTAGATAGTAGTAAGTAGTTAGTAGTTATTAGTTAGTAGTTAGTAGATAGTAGTTAGTAGTTAGTAGTCAGTAGTTAGTATTTAGTAGTTAGTAGTTAGTAGTTAGTAGTTAGTAGTTAGTAGTTAGTAGTCAGTAGTTAGTAGTTAGTAGTTGGTAGTTAGTAGTTAGTAGTCAGTATGTAGTAGTTAATAGTTAGTAGTTAGCAGTTAGTAAGTAGTAGTTAGTAGTTAGTAGTTAGTAGTTAGTAGTTAGTAGTTAGTAGTTAGTAGTTAGCAGTTAGTAGTTAGTAGTTAGTAGTTATTAGTTAGTAGTTATTAGTTTGTATTTAGTAGTTAGTAGTTAGTAGTTAGTAGTTAGTAGTCAGTAGTTAGTAGTTAGTAGTTGGTAGTTAGTAGTTAGTAGTCAGTATGTAGTAGTTAATAGTTAGTAGTTAGCAGTTAGTAAGTAGTAGTTAGTAGTTAGTAGTTAGTAGTTAGCAATCAGTAGTTAGTAGTTATTAGTTAATAGTTATTAGTTAGTAGTTAGTAGTTAGTAGTAAGTAGTCAGTAGTTAGTAGTTAGTAGTTAGCAGTTAGTAGTTAGTGGTTAGTATTTAGTAGTTAGTAGTTAGTAGTTAGTAGTTATTAGTTAGTAGTTAGTAGTTAGTAGTTAGTAGTTAGTACTTAGTAGTCAGTAGTTAGTATTTAGTAGTTAGTAGTTAGTAGTTAGTAGTTAGTAGTTAGTAGTCAGTATGTAGTAGTTAATAGTTAGTAGTTAGCAGTTAGTAAGTAGTAGTTAGTAGTTAGTAGTTAGTAGTTAGCAGTTAGTAGTTAGTAGTTAGTAGTTATTAGTTAGTAGTTATTAGTTAGTAGTTAGTAGTTAGTAGTTAGTAGTTAGTAGTCAGTAGTTAGTAGTTAGTAGTTAGTAGTCAGTAGTTAGTAGTTAGTAGTTAGTAGTTAGTATTTAGTAGTTAGTAGTTAGTAGATAGTAGTCAGTAGTTAGTAGTTAGTAGTTAGTATGTAGTAGTTAATAGTTAGTAGTTAGCAGTTAGTAGTTAGTGGTTAGTATTTAGTAGTTAGTAGTAAGTAGTTAGTAGTTATTAGTTAGTAGTTAGTAGATAGTAGTTAGTAGTTAGTAGTCAGTAGTTAGTATTTAGTAGTTAGTAGTTAGTAGTTAGTAGTTAGTAGTTAGTAGTTAGTAGTCAGTAGTTAGTAGTTAGTAGTTGGTAGTTAGTAGTTAGTAGTCAGTATGTAGTAGTTAATAGTTAGTAGTTAGCAGTTAGTAAGTAGTAGTTAGTAGTTAGTAGTTAGTAGTTAGTAGTTAGTAGTTAGTAGTTAGTAGTTAGCAGTTAGTAGTTAGTAGTTAGTAGTTAGTAGTTATTAGTTAGTAGTTATTAGTTAGTAGTTAGTAGTTAGTAGTTAGTAGTTAGTAGTCAGTAGTTAGAAGTTAGTAGTTAGTAGTCAGTAGTTAGTAGTTAGTAGTTAGTAGTTAGTAGTTAGTAGTTAGTAGTTAGCAGTTAGTAGTTAGTAGTTAGTAGTTAGTAGTTATTAGTTAGTAGTTATTAGTTAGTAGTTAGTAGTTAGTAGTTAGTAGTTAGTAGTCAGTAGTTAGAAGTTAGTAGTTAGTAGTCAGTAGTTAGTAGTTAGTAGTTAGTAGTTAGTAGTTAGTAGTTAGTAGTTAGTAGTTAGTAGTTAGTAGTTAGTAGTCAGTAGTTAGTAGTTAGTAGTTAGCAGTTAGTAGTTAGTGGTTAGTATTTAGTAGTTAGTAGTTAGTAGTTAGTAGTTATTAGTTAGTAGTTAGTAGTTAGTAGTTAGTAGTTAGTACTTAGTAGTCAGTAGTTAGTATTTAGTAGTTAGTAGTTAGTAGTTAGTAGTTAGTAGTTAGTAGTCAGTATGTAGTAGTTAATAGTTAGTAGTTAGCAGTTAGTAAGTAGTAGTTAGTAGTTAGTAGTTAGTAGTTAGCAGTTAGTAGTTAGTAGTTAGTAGTTATTAGTTAGTAGTTATTAGTTAGTAGTTAGTAGTTAGTAGTTAGTAGTTAGTAGTCAGTAGTTAGTAGTTAGTAGTTAGTAGTCAGTAGTTAGTAGTTAGTAGTTAGTAGTTAGTATTTAGTAGTTAGTAGTTAGTAGATAGTAGTCAGTAGTTAGTAGTTAGTAGTTAGTATGTAGTAGTTAATAGTTAGTAGTTAGCAGTTAGTAGTTAGTGGTTAGTATTTAGTAGTTAGTAGTAAGTAGTTAGTAGTTATTAGTTAGTAGTTAGTAGATAGTAGTTAGTAGTTAGTAGTCAGTAGTTAGTATTTAGTAGTTAGTAGTTAGTAGTTAGTAGTTAGTAGTTAGTAGTTAGTAGTCAGTAGTTAGTAGTTAGTAGTTGGTAGTTAGTAGTTAGTAGTCAGTATGTAGTAGTTAATAGTTAGTAGTTAGCAGTTAGTAAGTAGTAGTTAGTAGTTAGTAGTTAGTAGTTAGTAGTTAGTAGTTAGTAGTTAGCAGTTAGTAGTTAGTAGTTAGTAGTTAGTAGTTATTAGTTAGTAGTTATTAGTTAGTAGTTAGTAGTTAGTAGTTAGTAGTTAGTAGTCAGTAGTTAGAAGTTAGTAGTTAGTAGTCAGTAGTTAGTAGTTAGTAGTTAGTAGTTAGTAGTTAGTAGTTAGTAGTTAGCAGTTAGTAGTTAGTAGTTAGTAGTTAGTAGTTATTAGTTAGTAGTTATTAGTTAGTAGTTAGTAGTTAGTAGTTAGTAGTTAGTAGTCAGTAGTTAGAAGTTAGTAGTTAGTAGTCAGTAGTTAGTAGTTAGTAGTTAGTAGTTAGTAGTTAGTAGTTAGTAGTTAGTAGTTAGTAGTTAGTAGTTAGTAGTCAGTAGTTAGTAGTTAGTAGTTAGTAGTCAGTAGTTAGTATTTAGTATTTAGTAGTTAGTAGTCAGTATGTAGTAGTTAATAGTTAGTAGTTAGCAGTTAGTAGTTAGTAGTTAGCAGTTAGTAGTTAGTAGTTAGTAGTTATTAGTTAGTAGTTATTAGTTAGTAGTTAGTAGTTAGTAGTCAGTAGTTAGTAGTTAGTAGTTAGTAGTTAGTAGTTAGTAGTTAGTAGTTAGTAGTTAGTAGTCAGTAGTTAGTAGTTAGTAGTTAGTAGATAGTAGTTAGTAGTTAGTAGTTAGTAGTTAGCAGTTAGTAGTTAGTAGTTAGTAGTTATTAGTTAGTAGTTATTAGTTAGTAGTTAGTAGTTAGTAGTCAGTAGTTAGTAGTTAGTAGTTAGTAGTTAGTAGTTAGTAGTTAGTAGTCAGTAGTTAGTAGTTAGTAGTTAGTAGTCAGTAGTTAGTAGATAGTAGTTGGTAGTTAGTAGTTAGTAGTCAGTATGTAGTAGTTAATAGTTAGTAGTTAGCAGTTAGTAAGTAGTAGTTAGTAGTTAGTAGTTAGTAGTTAGCAGTTAGTAGTTAGTGGTTAGTATTAAGTAGTTAGTAGTTAGTAGTTAGTAGTTATTAGTTAGTAGTTAGTAGTTAGTAGTTAGTAGTTAGTAGTTAGTATGTAGTAGTTAATAGTTAGTAGTTAGCAGTTAGTAGTTAGTGGTTAGTATTTAGTAGTTAGTAGTTAGTAGTTAGTAGTTATTAGTTAGTAGTTAGTAGATAGTAGTTAGTAGTTAGTAGTCAGTAGTTAGTATTTAGTAGTTAGTAGTTAGTAGTTAGTAGTTAGTAGTTAGTAGTTAGTAGTTAGTCGTCAGTAGTTAGTAGTTAGTAGTTGGTAGTTAGTAGTTAGTAGTCAGTATGTAGTAGTTAATAGTTAGTAGTTAGCAGTTAGTAAGTAGTAGTTAGTAGTTAGTAGTTAGTAGTTAGCAGTTAGTAGTTAGTAGTTAGTAGTTATTAGTTAGTAGTTATTAGTTAGTAGTTAGTAGTTAGTAGTTAGTAGTCAGTAGTTAGTAGTTAGTAGTTAGTAGTCAGTAGTTAGTAGTTAATAGTTAGTAGTTAGCAGTTAGTAGTTAGTAGTTAGCAGTTAGTAGTTAGTAGTTAGTAGTTATTAGTTAGTAGTTATTAGTTAGTAGTTAGTAGTTAGTAGTCAGTAGTTAGTAGTTAGTAGTTAGTAGTTAGTAGTTAGTAGTTAGTAGTTAGTAGTCAGTAGTTAGTAGTTAGTAGTTAGTAGATAGTAGTTAGTAGTTAGTAGTTAGTAGTTAGCAGTTAGTAGTTAGTAGTTAGTAGTTATTAGTTAGTAGTTATTAGTTAGTAGTTAGTAGTTAGTAGTCAGTAGTTAGTAGTTAGTAGTTAGTAGTTAGTAGTTAGTAGTTAGTAGTTAGTAGTCAGTAGTTAGTAGTTAGTAGTTAGTAGTCAGTAGTTAGTAGTTAGTAGTTGGTAGTTAGTAGTTAGTAGTCAGTATGTAGTAGTTAATAGTTAGTAGTTAGCAGTTAGTAAGTAGTAGTTAGTAGTTAGTAGTTAGTAGTTAGCAGTTAGTAGTTAGTGGTTAGTATTAAGTAGTTAGTAGTTAGTAGTTAGTAGTTATTAGTTAGTAGTTAGTAGTTAGTAGTTAGTAGTTAGTAGTTAGTATGTAGTAGTTAATAGTTAGTAGTTAGCAGTTAGTAGTTAGTGGTTAGTATTTAGTAGTCAGTAGTTAGTAGTTAGTAGTTATTAGTTAGTAGTTAGTAGATAGTAGTTAGTAGTTAGTAGTCAGTAGTTAGTATTTAGTAGTTAGTAGTTAGTAGTTAGTAGTTAGTAGTTAGTAGTTAGTAGTTAGTAGTCAGTAGTTAGTAGTTAGTAGTTGGTAGTTAGTAGTTAGTAGTCAGTATGTAGTAGTTAATAGTTAGTAGTTAGCAGTTAGTAAGTAGTAGTTAGTAGTTAGTAGTTAGTAGTTAGTAGTTAGTAGTTAGCAGTTAGTAGTTAGTAGTTAGTAGTTATTAGTTAGTAGTTATTAGTTAGTAGTTAGTAGTTAGTAGTTAGTAGTCAGTAGTTAGTAGTTAGTAGTTAGTAGTCAGTAGTTAGTAGTTAGTAGTTAGTAGTTAGTAGTTAGTAGTTAGTAGTTAGTAGTTAGTAGTTATTAGTTAGTAGTTATTAGTTAGTAGTTAGTAGTTAGTAGTCAGTAGTTAGTAGTTAGTAGTTAGTAGTTAGTAGTTAGTAGTTAGTAGTTAGTAGTCAGTAGTTAGTAGTTAGTAGTTAGTAGTCAGTAGTTAGTAGTTAGTAGTTGGTAGTTAGTAGTTAGTAGTCAGTATGTAGTAGTTAATAGTTAGTAGTTAGCAGTTAGTAAGTAGTAGTTAGTAGTTAGTAGTTAGTAGTTAGCAGTGAGTAGTTAGTGGTTAGTATTTAGTAGTTAGTAGTTAGTAGTTAGTAGTTATTAGTTAGTAGTTAGTAGTTAGTAGTTAGTAGTTAGTAGTTAGTATGTAGCAGTTAATAGTTAGTAGTTAGCAGTTAGTAGTTAGTGGTTAGTATTTAGTAGTTAGTAGTTAGTAGTTAGTAGTTATTAGTTAGTAGTTAGTAGATAGTAGTTAGTAGTTAGTAGTCAGTAGTTAGTATTTAGTAGTTAGTAGTTAGTAGTTAGTAGTTAGTAGTTAGTAGTTAGTAGTTAGTAGTTAGTAGTCAGTAGTTAGTAGTTAGTAGTTGGTAGTTAGTAGTTAGTAGACAGTATGTAGTAGTTAATAGTTAGTAGTTAGCAGTTAGTAAGTAGTAGTTAGTAGTTAGTAGTTAGTAGTTAGTAGTTAGTAGTTAGCAGTTAGTAGTTAGTAGTTAGTAGTTATTAGTTAGTAGTTATTAGTTAGTAGTTAGTAGTTAGTAGTTAGTAGTCAGTAGTTAGTAGTTAGTATTTAGTAGTCAGTAGTTAGTAGTTAGTAGTTAGTAGTTAGTAGTTAGTAGTTAGTAGTTAGTAGTTAGTAGTTAGTAGTCAGTAGTAAGTAGTTAGTAGTTAGTAGTCAGTAGTTAGTATTTAGTATTTAGTAGTTAGTAGTCAGTATGTAGTAGTTAATAGTTAGTAGTTAGCAGTTAGTAGTTAGTAGTTAGTAGTTAGTAGTTAGTAGTTAGTAGTTAGTAGTTATTAGTTAGTAGTTATTAGTTAGTAGTTAGTAGTTAGTAGTCAGTAGTTAGTAGTTAGTAGTTAGTAGTTAGTAGTTAGTAGTTAGTAGTCAGTAGTTAGTAGTTAGTAGTTAGTAGTCAGTAGTTAGTAGTTAGTAGTTGGTAGTTAGTAGTTAGTAGTCAGTATGTAGTAGTTAATAGTTAGTAGTTAGCAGTTAGTAAGTAGTAGTTAGTAGTTAGTAGTTAGTAGTTAGCAGTGAGTAGTTAGTGGTTAGTATTTAGTAGTTAGTAGTTAGTAGTTAGTAGTTATTAGTTAGTAGTTAGTAGTTAGTAGTTAGTAGTTAGTAGTTAGTATGTAGCAGTTAATAGTTAGTAGTTAGCAGTTAGTAGTTAGTGGTTAGTATTTAGTAGTTAGTAGTTAGTAGTTAGTAGTTATTAGTTAGTAGTTAGTAGATAGTAGTTAGTAGTTAGTAGTCAGTAGTTAGTATTTAGTAGTTAGTAGTTAGTAGTTAGTAGTTAGTAGTTAGTAGTTAGTAGTTAGTAGTTAGTAGTCAGTAGTTAGTAGTTAGTAGTTGGTAGTTAGTAGTTAGTAGACAGTATGTAGTAGTTAATAGTTAGTAGTTAGCAGTTAGTAAGTAGTAGTTAGTAGTTAGTAGTTAGTAGTTAGTAGTTAGTAGTTAGCAGTTAGTAGTTAGTAGTTAGTAGTTATTAGTTAGTAGTTATTAGTTAGTAGTTAGTAGTTAGTAGTTAGTAGTCAGTAGTTAGTAGTTAGTATTTAGTAGTCAGTAGTTAGTAGTTAGTAGTTAGTAGTTAGTAGTTAGTAGTTAGTAGTTAGTAGTTAGTAGTTAGTAGTCAGTAGTAAGTAGTTAGTAGTTAGTAGTCAGTAGTTAGTATTTAGTATTTAGTAGTTAGTAGTCAGTATGTAGTAGTTAATAGTTAGTAGTTAGCAGTTAGTAGTTAGTAGTTAGTAGTTAGTAGTTAGTAGTTAGTAGTTAGTAGTTAGTAGTTAGTAGTTAGTAGTTAGTAGTTAGCAGTTAGTAGTTAGTAGTTAGTAGTTATTAGTTAGTAGTTTTTAGTTAGTAGTTAGTAGTTAGTAGTCAGTAGTTAGTAGTTAGTAGTTAGTAGTTAGTAGTTAGTAGTTAGTAGTCAGTAGTTAGTAGTTAGTAGTTAGTAGTCAGTAGTTAGTAGTTAGTAGTTGGTAGTTAGTAGTTAGTAGTCAGTATGTAGTAGTTAATAGTTAGTAGTTAGCAGTTAGTAAGTAGTAGTTAGTAGTTAGTAGTTAGTAGTTAGCAGTGAGTAGTTAGTGGTTAGTATTTAGTAGTTAGTAGTTAGTAGTTAGTAGTTATTAGTTAGTAGTTAGTAGTTAGTAGTTAGTAGTTAGTAGTTAGTATGTAGCAGTTAATAGTTAGTAGTTAGCAGTTAGTAGTTAGTGGTTAGTATTTAGTAGTTAGTAGTTAGTAGTTAGTAGTTATTAGTTAGTAGTTAGTAGATAGTAGTTAGTAGTTAGTAGTCAGTAGTTAGTATTTAGTAGTTAGTAGTTAGTAGTTAGTAGTTAGTAGTTAGTAGTTAGTAGTTAGTAGTTAGTAGTCAGTAGTTAGTAGTTAGTAGTTGGTAGTTAGTAGTTAGTAGACAGTATGTAGTAGTTAATAGTTAGTAGTTAGCAGTTAGTAAGTAGTAGTTAGTAGTTAGTAGTTAGTAGTTAGTAGTTAGTAGTTAGCAGTTAGTAGTTAGTAGTTAGTAGTTATTAGTTAGTAGTTATTAGTTAGTAGTTAGTAGTTAGTAGTTAGTAGTCAGTAGTTAGTAGTTAGTATTTAGTAGTCAGTAGTTAGTAGTTAGTAGTTAGTAGTTAGTAGTTAGTAGTTAGTAGTTAGTAGTTAGTAGTTAGTAGTCAGTAGTAAGTAGTTAGTAGTTAGTAGTCAGTAGTTAGTATTTAGTATTTAGTAGTTAGTAGTCAGTATGTAGTAGTTAATAGTTAGTAGTTAGCAGTTAGTAGTTAGTAGTTAGTAGTTAGTAGTTTGTAGTTAGTAGTTAGTAGTTAGTAGTTAGTAGTTAGTAGTTAGTAGTTAGCAGTTAGTAGTTAGTAGTTAGTAGTTATTAGTTAGTAGTTTTTAGTTAGTAGTTAGTAGTTAGTAGTCAGTAGTTAGTAGTTAGTAGTTAGTAGTTAGTAGTTAGTAGTTAGTAGTCAGTAGTTAGTAGTTAGTAGTTAGTAGTCAGTAGTTAGTAGTTAGTAGTTGGTAGTTAGTAGTTAGTAGTCAGTATGTAGTAGTTAATAGTTAGTAGTTAGCAGTTAGTAAGTAGTAGTTAGTAGTTAGTAGTTAGTAGTTAGCAGTTAGTAGTTAGTTGTTAGTATTTAGTAGTTAGTAGTTAGTAGTTATTAGTTAGTAGTTAGTAGTTAGTAGTTAGTAGTTAGTAGTTAGTATGTAGTAGTTAATAGTTAGTAGTTAGCAGTTAGTAGTTAGTGGTTAGTATTTAGTAGTTAGTAGTTAGTAGTTAGTAGTTATTAGTTAGTAGTTAGTAGTTAGTAGTTAGTAGTTAGTAGTCAGTAGTTAGTATTTAGTAGTTAGTAGTTAGTAGTTAGTAGTCAGTATGTAGTAGTTAATAGTTAGTAGTTAGCAGTTAGTAGTTAGTAGTTAGTAGTTAGTAGTTAGTAGTTAGTAGTTAGTAGTTAGTAGTTAGTAGTTAGCAGATAGTAGTTAGTAGTTAGTAGTTATTAGTTAGTAGTTATTAGTTAGTAGTTAGTAGTTAGTAGTCAGTAGTTAGTAGTTAGTAGTTAGTAGTTATTAGTTAGTAGTTAGTAGTTATTAGTCAGTAGTTAGTAGTGAGTAGTTAGTATTTAGTAGTTAGTAGTTAGTAGTCAGTAAGTAGTAGTTAATAGTTAGTAGTTAGCAGTTAATAGTTAGTAGTTAGTAGTTAGTAGTTAGCAGTTACTAGTTAGTAGTTAGTAGTTATTAGTTAGTAGTTATTAGTTAGTAGTTAGTAGTTAGTAGTTAGTAGTCAGTAGTTAGTAGTTAGTAGTTAGTAGTCAGTAGTTAGTAGTTAGTAGTTAGTAGTTAGTAGTTAGTAGTTAGTAGTTAGTAGTTAGTAGTTAATAGTCAGTAGTTAGTAGTTAGTAGTTAGTAGTTAGTCGTTAGTAGTTAGTAGTTAGCAGTTAGTAGTTAGTAGTTAGTAGTTATTAGATAGTAGTTATTTGTTAGTAGTTAGTAGTTAGTAGTCAGTAGTTAGTAGTTAGTAGTTAGTAGTTAGTAGTTAGTAGTTAGTAGTTAGTAGTCAGTAGTTAGTAGTTAGTAGTTAGTAGTCAGTAGTTAGTAGTTAGTAGTTGGTAGTTAGTAGTTAGTAGTCAGTATGTAGTAGTTAATAGTTAGTAGTTAGCAGTTAGTAAATAGTAGTTAGTAGTTAGTAGTTAGCAGTTAGTAGTTAGTGGTTAGTATTTAGTAGTTAGTATTTAGTAGTTAGTAGTTATTAGTTAGTAGTTAGTAGTTAGTAGTTAGTAGTTAGTATGTAGTAGTTAATAGTTAGTAGTTAGCAGTAAGTAGTTAGTGGTTAGTAGTTAGTAGTTAGTAGTTAGTAGTTAGTAGTTATTAGTTAGTAGTTAGTAGTTAGTAGTTAGTAGTTAGTAGTTAGTAGTCAGTAGGTAGTATTTAGTAGTTAGTAGTTAGTAGTTAGTAGTTAGTAGTTAGTAGTCAGTAGTTAGTAGTTAGTAGTTGGTAGTTAGTAGTTAGTAGTCAGTATGTAGTAGTTAATAGTTAGTAGTTAGCAGTTAGTAAGTAGTAGTTAGTAGTTAGTAGTTAGTAGTTAGCAGTTAGTAGTTAGTAGTTTGTAGTTATTAGTTAGTAGTTATTAGTTAGTAGTTAGTAGTTAGTAGTTAGTAGTCAGTAGTTAGTAGTTAGTAGTTAGTAGTCAGTAGTTAGTGGTTAGTAGTTAGTAGTTAGTAGTTAGTAGTTAGTAGTTAGTAGATAGTAGTCAGTAGTTAGTAGTTAGTAGTTAGTAGTCAGTAGTTAGTATTTAGTATTTAGTAGTTAGTAGTTAGTAGTCAGTATGTAGTAGTTAATAGTTAGTAGTTAGCAGTTAATAGTTAGTAGTTAGTAGTTAGTAGTTAGTAGTTAGTAGTTAGCAGTTAGTAGTTAGTAGTTAGCACTTATTAGTTAGTAGTTATTAGTTAGTAGTTAGTAGTTAATAGTTAGTAGTCAGTAGTTAGTAGTTAGTAGTTAGTAGTCAGTAGATAGTAGTTAGTAGTTAGTAGTCAGTAGTTAGTGTTTAGTAGTTAGTAGTTAGTAGTTAGTATGTAGTAGTTAATAGTTAGTAGTTAGCAGTTAGTAGTTAGTGGTTAGTATTTAGTAGTTAGTAGTTAGAAGTTAGTAGTTGTTAGTTAGTAGTTAGTAGTTAGTAGTCAGTGGTTAGTAGTTAGTAGTTAGTAGTCAGTAGTTAGTAGTTAGTAGTTAATAGTTGGTAGTTAGTAGTTAGTAGTCAGTAGTTATTAGTTAGTAGTTAGTAGTTAATATTTAGTAGTCAGTAGTTAGTAGTTAGCAGTTAGTAGTTAGTAGTCAGTAGTTAGTAGTTAGTAGTTAGTAGTTGGTAGTTAGTAGTTAGTAGTCAGTAGTTAGTAGTTGGTAGTTAGTAGTTAGTAGTCAGTAGTTAGTATTTAGTAGTTAGTAGTCAGTAGTTAGTATGTAGTAGTTAATAGTTAGTAGTTAGTAGTTAGTAGTTAGTAGTAAGTAGTTAGTAGTTAGTAGTCAGTAGTTAGTAGTTAGCAGTTAGTAGTTAGTAGTCAGTAGTTAGTAGTTAGTAGTTGGTAGTTAGTAGTTAGAAGTCAGTAGTTAGTAGTTAGTAGTTAGTATTTAGTAGTCAATAGTTAGTAGTTAGCAGTTAGTAGTTAGTAGTCAGTAGTTAGTAGTTGGTAGTTAGTAGTTAGTAATCAGTAGTTAGTAGTTAGTAGTTAGTAGTTAGTAGTCAGTAGTTAGTATTTAGTAGTTAGTAGTTAGTAGTTAGTATGTAGTAGTTAATAGTTAGTAGTTAGCAGTTAGTAGTTAGTGGTTAGTATTTAGTAGTTAGTAGTTAGTAGTTAGTAGTTATTAGTTAGTAGTTAGTAGTTAGTAGTAAGTAGTTAGTAGTTAGTAGTCAGTAGTTAGTAGTTAGCAGTTAGTAGTTAGTAGTCAGTAGTTAGTATTTAGTAGTTATTAATTAGTAATTAGTAGTTAGTAGTTAGTAGTTAGTAGTTAGTAGTCAGTAGTTAGTAGTTAGTATTTGGTAGTTAGTAGTTAGTAGTCAGTAGTTAGTAGTTAGTAGTTAGTAGTTAGTAGTTAGTAGTCAGTAGTTAGTATTTAGTAGTTGGTAGTTAGTAGTTAGTATGTAGTAGTTAATAGTTAGTAGTTAGCAGTTAGTAGTTAGTAGTTGGTAATTAGTAGTTAGTAGTCAGTAGTTAGTAGTTAGTAGTTAGTAGTCAGTAGTTAGTAGTAATTAGTTAGTAGTTAGTAGTCAGTAGATAGTAGTTAGCAGTTAGTAGTTAGTAGTCAGTAGTTAGTAGTTAGTAGTTGGTAGTTAGTAGTTAGTAGTCAGTAGTTAGTAGTTAGTAGTTAGTAGTTAGTATTTAGTCGTCAGTAGTTAGTAGTTAGTATGTAGTAGTTAATAGTTAGTAGTTAGCAGTTAGTAGTTAGTGGTTAGTATTTAGTAGTTAGTAGTTAGTAGTTATTATTTAGTAGTTAGTAGTTAGTAGTAAGTAGTTAGTAGTTAGTAGTCAGTAGTTAATAGTTAGCAGTTAGTAGTTATTATTTAGTAGTTAGTAGTTAGTAGTAAGTAGTTAGTAGTTAGTAGTCAGTAGTTAATAGTTAGCAGTTAGTAGTAAGTAGTCAGTAGATAGTATTTAGTAGTTATTAGTTATTAGTCAGTAGTTAGTAGTTAGCAGTTAGTAGTTAGTAGTCAGTAGTTAGTATTTAGTAGTTAGTAGTTAGTAGTTAGTAGTTAGTAGTTAGTAGTCAGTAGTTAGTAGTTATTAGTTAGTAGTTAGTAGTTAGTAGTTAGTAGTCAGTAGTTAGTAGTTAGTAGTTAGTAGACAGTAGTTAGTAGTTAGTAGTTAGTAGTTAGTAGTTAGTAGTTAGTAGTTAGTAGTTAGTAGTTAGTAGTCAGTATGTAGTAGTTAATAGTTAGTAGTTAGCAGTTAGTAGTTAGTAGTCAGTAGTTAGTAGTTAGTAGTTAGCAGTTATTAGTTAGTAGTTAGTAGTTATTAGTTAGTAGTTATTAGTTAGTAGTTAGTAGTTAGTAGTTAGTAGTCAGTAGTTAGTAGTTAGTACTTAGTAGTCAGTAGTTAGTAGTTAGTAGTTAGTAGTTAGTAGTTAGTAGTTAGTAGTTAGTAGTTAGTAGTTAGTAGTCAGTAGTTAGTAGTTAGTAGTTAGTAGTCAGTAGTTAGTATTTAGTATTTAGTAGTTAGTAATTAGTAGTCAGTATGTAGTAGTTAATAGTTAGTAGTTAGCAGTTAGTAGTTAGTAGTTAGTAGTTAGTAGTTAGTAGTTAGTAGTTATTAGTTAGCAGTTATTAGTTAGTAGTTATTAGTTAGTAGTTAGTAGTTAGTAGTGAGTAGTTAGTAGTTAGTAGTCAGTAGTTAGTGGTTAGTAGTTAGTAGTCAGTAGTTAGTAGTTAGTAGTTAGTAGTTAGTAGTAAGTAGTTAGTAGTTAGTAGTCAGTAGATAGTAGTTAGCAGTTAGTAGTTAGTAGTCAGTAGTTAGTAGTTAGTAGTTGGTAGTTAGTAGTTAGTAGTCAGTAGTTAGTAGTAGGTAGTTAGTAGTTAGTAGTTAGTATTTAGTCGTCAGTAGTTAGTAGTTAGCAGTTAGTAGTTAGTAGTCAGTAGTTAGTAGTTAGTAGTTGGTAGTTAGTAGTTAGTAGTCAGTAGTTAGTAGTTAGTAGTTAGTAGTTAGTAGTCAGGAGTTAGTATTTAGTAGTTAGTAGTTAGTAGTTAGTATGTAGTAGTTAGTAGTTAGTAGTCAGTAGTTAGTATTTAGTATTTAGTAGTTAGTAATTAGTAGTCAGTATGTAGTAGTTAATAGTTAGTAGTTAGCAGTTAGTAGTTAGTAGTTAGTAGTTAGTAGTTAGTAGTTATTAGTTAGCAGTTATTAGTTAGTAGTTATTAGTTAGTAGTTAGTAGTTAGTAGTTAGTAGTTAGTAGTTAGTAGTCAGTAGTTAGTGGTTAGTAGTTAGTAGTCAGTAGTTAGTAGTTAGTAGTTAGTAGTTAGTAGTAAGTAGTTAGTAGTTAGTAGTCAGTAGATAGTAGTTAGCAGTTAGTAGTTAGTAGTCAGTAGTTAGTAGTTAGTAGTTGGTAGTTAGTAGTTAGTAGTCAGTAGTTAGTAGTAGGTAGTTAGTAGTTAGTAGTTAGTATTTAGTCGTCAGTAGTTAGTAGTTAGCAGTTAGTAGTTAGTAGTCAGTAGTTAGTAGTTAGTAGTTGTTAGTTAGTAGTTAGTAGTCAGTAGTTAGTAGTTAGTAGTTAGTAGTTAGTAGTCAGGAGTTAGTATTTAGTAGTTAGTAGTTAGTAGTTAGTATGTAGTAGTTAAAAGTTAGTAGTTAGCAGTTAGTAGTTAGTGGTTAGTATTTAGTAGTTAGTAGTTAGTAGTTATTAGTTAGTAGTTAGTAGTTAGTAGTAAGTAGTTAGTAGTTAGTAGTCAGTAGTTAGCAGTTAGTAGTTAGTAGTCAGTAGTTAGTATTTAGTAGTTATTAGTTATTAGTTAGTAGTTAGTAGTTAGTAGTCAGTAGTTAGTAGTTAGCAGTTAGTAGTTAGTAGTCAGTAGTTAGTATTTAGTAGTTAGTAGTTAGTAGTTAGTAGTTAGTAGTCAGTAGTTAGTAGTTAGTAGTTGGTAGTTAGTTGTTAGTAGTCAGTATGTAGTAGTTAATAGTTAGTAGTTAGCAGTTAGTAGTTAGTAGTTAGTAGTTATTAGTTAGTTGTTATTAGTTAGTAGTTAGTAGTTAGTAGTTAGTAGTTAGCAGTTAGTAGTTAGTAGTTAGTAGTTATTAGTTAGTTGTTATTAGTTAGTAGTTAGTAGTTATTAGTTAGCAGTTATTAGTTAGTAGTTATTAGTTAGTAGTTAGTAGTTAGTAGTTAGTAGTTAGTAGTTAGTAGTCAGTAGTTAGTGGTTAGTAGTTAGTAGTCAGTAGTTAGTAGTTAGTAGTTAGTAGTTAGTAGTAAGTAGTTAGTAGTTAGTAGTCAGTAGATAGTAGTTAGCAGTTAGTAGTTAGTAGTCAGTAGTTAGTAGTTAGTAGTTGGTAGTTAGTAGTTAGTAGTCAGTAGTTAGTAGTAGGTAGTTAGTAGTTAGTAGTTAGTATTTAGTCGTCAGTAGTTAGTAGTTAGCAGTTAGTAGTTAGTAGTCAGTAGTTAGTAGTTAGTAGTTGTTAGTTAGTAGTTAGTAGTCAGTAGTTAGTAGTTAGTAGTTAGTAGTTAGTAGTCAGGAGTTAGTATTTAGTAGTTAGTAGTTAGTAGTTAGTATGTAGTAGTTAAAAGTTAGTAGTTAGCAGTTAGTAGTTAGTGGTTAGTATTTAGTAGTTAGTAGTTAGTAGTTATTAGTTAGTAGTTAGTAGTTAGTAGTAAGTAGTTAGTAGTTAGTAGTCAGTAGTTAGCAGTTAGTAGTTAGTAGTCAGTAGTTAGTATTTAGTAGTTATTAGTTATTAGTTAGTAGTTAGTAGTTAGTAGTCAGTAGTTAGTAGTTAGCAGTTAGTAGTTAGTAGTCAGTAGTTAGTATTTAGTAGTTAGTAGTTAGTAGTTAGTAGTTAGTAGTCAGTAGTTAGTAGTTAGTAGTTGGTAGTTAGTTGTTAGTAGTCAGTATGTAGTAGTTAATAGTTAGTAGTTAGCAGTTAGTAGTTAGTAGTTAGTAGTTATTAGTTAGTTGTTATTAGTTAGTAGTTAGTAGTTAGTAGTTAGTAGTTAGCAGTTAGTAGTTAGTAGTTAGTAGTTATTAGTTAGTTGTTATTAGTTAGTAGTTAGTAGTTAGTAGTTAGTAGTCAGTAGTTAATAGTTAGTAGTTAGTAGTTAGTAGTTAGTAGTTAGTAGTTAGTAGTTAGTAGTTAGTAGTTAGTAATTAGTAGTTAGTAGTTAATAGTCAGTAGTTAGTAGTTAGTAGTCAGTAGTTAGTATTTAGTATTTAGTAGTTAGTGGTTAGTAGTCAGTATGTAGTAGTTAATAGTTAGTAGTTAGCAGTTAGTAGTTAGTAGTTAGTAGTTAGTAGTTAGTAGTTAGTAGTTAGTAGTTAGTAGTTAGCAGTTAGTAGTTAGTAGTTAGTAGTTATTAGTTAGTAGTTATTAGTTAGTAGTTATTAGTTAGTAGTTAGTAGTTAGTAGTTAGTAGTCAGTAGTTAATAGTTAGTAGTTAGTAGTCAGTAGTTAGTAGTTAGTAGTTAGTAGTTAGTAGTTAGTAGTCAGTAGTTAGTATTTAGTAGTTAGTAGTTAGTATGTAGTAGTTAATAGTTAGTAGTTAGCAGTTAGTAGTTAGTGGTTAGTATTTAGTAGTTATTAGTTAGTAGTTATTAGTTAGTAGTTATTAGTTAGTAGTTAGTAGTTAGTAGCTAGTAGTCAGTAGTTAATAGTTAGTAGTTAGAAGTCAGTAGTTAGTAGTTCGTAGTTAGTAGTTAGTAGTTAGTAGTCAGTAGTTAGTATTTAGTAGTTAGTAGTTAGTATGTAGTAGTTAATAGTTAGTAGTTAGCAGTTAGTAGTTAGTGGTTAGTATTTAGTAGTTATTAGTTAGTAGTTAGTAGTTAGTACTAAGTAGTTAGTAGTTAGTAGTCAGTAGTTTGTAGTTAGCAGTTAGTAGTTAGTCGTCAGTAGTTAGTATTTAGTAGTTATTAGTTATAAGTTAGTAGTTAGTAGTTAGTAGTCAGTAGTCAGTAGTTAGTAGTTAGCAGTTAGTAGTTAGTAGTCAGTAGTTAGTATTTAGTAGTTAGTAGTTAGTAGTTAGTAGTTAGTAGTTAGTAGTTAGTAGTTAGTAGTCAGTAGTTAGTAGTTAGTAGTTGGTAGTTAGTAGTTAGTAGTCAGTATGTAGTAGTTAATAGTTAGTAGTTAGTAGTTATCAGTTAGTAGTTAGTAGTTAGTAGTTATTAGTTAGTCGTTATTAGTTAGTAGTTATTAGTTAGTAGTTAGTAGTTAGTAGTTAGTATTCAGTAGTTAATAGTTAGTAGTTAGTAGTCAGTAGTTAGTAGTTAGTAGTCAGTAGTTAGTATTTAGTATTTAGTAGTTAGTAGTTAGTAGTCAGTATGTAGTAGTTAATAGTTAGTAGTTAGCAGTTAGTAGTTAGTAGTTAGTAGTTAGTAGTTAGTAGTTAGTAGTTAGTAGTTAGTAGTTAGCAGTTAGTAGTTAGTAGTTAGTAGTTATTAGTTAGTAGTTATTAGTTAGTAGTTATTAGTTAGTAGTTAGTAGTTAGTAGTTAGTAGTCAGTAGTTAATAGTTAGTAGTTAGTAGTCAGTAGTTAGTAGTTAGTAGTTAGTAGTTAGTAGTTAGTAGTCAGTAGTTAGTATTTAGTAGTTAGTAGTTAGTATGTAGTAGTTAATAGTTAGTAGTTAGCAGTTAGTAGTTAGTGGTTAGTATTTAGTAGTTATTAGTTAGTAGTTATTAGTTAGTAGTTATTAGTTAGTAGTTAGTAGTTAGTAGTTAGTAGTCAGTAGTTAATAGTTAGTAGTTAGTAGTCAGTAGTTAGTAGTTCGTAGTTAGTAGTTAGTAGTTAGTAGTCAGTAGTTAGTATTTAGTAGTTAGTAGTTAGTATGTAGTAGTTAATAGTTAGTAGTTAGCAGTTAGTAGTTAGTGGTTAGTATTTAGTAGTTATTAGTTAGTAGTTAGTAGTTAGTAGTAAGTAGTTAGTAGTTAGTAGTCAGTAGTTTGTAGTTAGCAGTTAGTAGTTAGTCGTCAGTAGTTAGTATTTAGTAGTTATTAGTTATAAGTTAGTAGTTAGTAGTTAGTAGTCAGTAGTCAGTAGTTAGTAGTTAGCAGTTAGTAGTTAGTAGTCAGTAGTTAGTATTTAGTAGTTAGTAGTTAGTAGTTAGTAGTTAGTAGTTAGTAGTTAGTAGTTAGTAGTCAGTAGTTAGTAGTTAGTAGTTGGTAGTTAGTAGTTAGTAGTCAGTATGTAGTAGTTAATAGTTAGTAGTTAGTAGTTAGCAGTTAGTAGTTAGTAGTTAGTAGTTATTAGTTAGTAGTTATTAGTTAGTAGTTATTAGTTAGTAGTTAGTAGTTAGTAGTTAGTATTCAGTAGTTAATAGTTAGTAGTTAGTAGTCAGTAGTTAGTAGTTAGTAGTCAGTAGTTAGTATTTAGTATTTAGTAGTTAGTAGTTAGTAGTCAGTATGTAGTAGTTAATAGTTAGTAGTTAGCAGTTAGTAGTTAGTAGTTAGTAGTTAGTAGTTAGTAGTTAGTAGTTAGTAGTTAGTAGTTAGCAGTTAGTAGTTAGTAGTTAGTAGTTATTAGTTAGTAGTTATTAGTTAGTAGTTATTAGTTAGTAGTTAGTAGTTAGTAGTTAGTAGTCAGTAGTTAATAGTTAGTAGTTAGTAGTCAGTAGTTAGTAGTTAGTAGTTAGTAGTTAGTAGTTAGTAGTCAGTAGTTAGTATTTAGTAGTTAGTAGTTAGTATGTAGTAGTTAATAGTTAGTAGTTAGCAGTTAGTAGTTAGTGGTTAGTATTTAGTAGTTATTAGTTAGTAGTTATTAGTTAGTAGTTATTAGTTAGTAGTTAGTAGCTAGTAGTTAGTAGTCAGTAGTTAATAGTTAGTAGTTAGTAGTCAGTAGTTAGTAGTTCGTAGTTAGTAGTTAGTAGTTAGTAGTCAGTAATTAGTATTTAGTAGTTAGTAGTTAGTATGTAGTAGTTAATAGTTAGTAGTTAGCAGTTAGTAGTTAGTGGTTAGTATTTAGTAGTTATTAGTTAGTAGTTAGTAGTTAGTAGTAAGTAGTTAGTAGTCAGTAGTTTGTAGTTAGCAGTTAGTAGTTAGTCGTCAGTAGTTAGTATTTAGTAGTTATTAGTTATAAGTTAGTAGTTAGTAGTTAGTAGTCAGTAGTCAGTAGTTAGTTGTTAGCAGTTAGTAGTTAGTAGTCAGTAGTTAGTATTTAGTAGTTAGTAGTTAGTAGTTAGTAGTTAGTAGTTAGTAGTCAGTAGTTAGTAGTTAGTAGTTAGTAGTTGGTAGTTAGTAGTTAGTAGTCAGTATGTAGTAGTTAATAGTTAGTAGTTAGTAGTTAGCAGTTAGTAGTTAGTAGTTAGTAGTTATTAGTTAGTAGTTATTAGTTAGTAGTTATTAGTTAGTAGTTAGTAGTTAGTAGTTAGTATTCAGTAGTTAACAGTTAGTAGTTAGTAGTCAGTAGTTAGTAGTTAGTAGTCAGTAGTTAGTAGTTAGTAGTTAGTAGTTAGTAGTTAGTAGTTAGTAGTCAGTAGTTAGTATTTAGTAGTTAGTAGTTAGTATGTAGTAGTTAATAGTTAGTAGTTAGCAGTTAGTAGTTAGTGGTTAGTATTTAGTAGTTATTAGTTAGTAGTTAGTAGTTAGTAGTAAGTAGTTAGTAGTTAGTAGTCAGTTGTTTGTAGTTAGCAGTTAGTAGTTAGTAGTCAGTAGTTAGTATTTAGTAGTTATTAGTTATAAGTTAGTAGTTAGTAGTTAGTAGTCAGTAGTTAGTAGTTAGCAGTTAGTAGTTAGTAGTCAGTAGTTAGTATTTAGTAGTTAGTAGTTAGTAGTTAGTATGTAGTAGTTAATAGTTAGTAGTTAGCAGTTAGTAGTTAGTAGTTAGTAGTTAGTAGTTAGTAGTTAGTAGTTAGCAGTTAGTAGTTAGTAGTTAGTAGTTATTAGTTAGTAGTTATTAGTTAGTAGTTAATAGTTAGTAGTTAGTAGTCAGTGGTTAGTAGTTAGTAGTTAGTAGTCAGTAGTTAGTAGTTAGCAGTTAGTAGTTAGTAGTTAGTAGTTAGTAGTTAGTAGTTAGTAGTCAGTAGTTAGTAGTTAGTAGTTAGTAGTTAGTAGTCAGTAGTTAGTATTTAGTATTTAGTGGTTAGTAGTTAGTAGTCAGTATGTAGTAGTTAATAGTTAGTAGTTAGCAGTTAGTAGTTAGTAGTTAGTAGTTAGTAGTTAGCAGTTAGTAGTTAGTAGTTATTAGTTAGTAGTTATTAGTTAGTAGTTAGTAGTTAGTAGTTAGCAGTCAGTAGTTAGTAGTTAGTAGTCAGCAGTTAGTAGTTAGTAGTTAGTAGTCAGCAGTTAGTAGTTTGTAGTTAGTAGTTAGTAGTTAGTAGTTAGTAGTTAGTAGTTAGTAGTCAGTAGTTAGTAGTTAGTAGTTAGTAGTCAGTAGTTAATATTTAGCAGTTAGTAGTTAGTAGTTAGTAGTCAGTATGTATTAGTTAATAGTTAGTAGTTAGCAGTTAGTAGTTAGTATTTAGTTGTTAGTAGTTAGTAGTTAGCAGTTAGCAGTTAGTGGTTAGTAGTTATTAGTTAGTAGTTATTAGTTAGTAGTTAGTAGATAGTAGTTAGTAGTCAGCAGTTAGTAGTTAGTAGTTAGAAGTCAGTAGTTAGTAGTTAGTAGTTAGTAGTTAGTAGTTAGTAGTTAGTAGTAAGCAGTTAGTAGTTAGTAGTTAGTAGTTAGTAGTTATTAGACAGTAGTTAGTAGTCAGCAGTTAGTAGTTAGTAGTTAGTAGTCAGTAATTAGTATTTAGTAGTTAGTAGTTAGTAGTTAGTAGTCAGTAACTAGTAGTTAGTAGTTAGTAGTTAGTAGTTGGTAGTTAATGGTTACTATTCATTAGTTTTTAGTTAGTAGTTATTAGTGAGTAGTTAGTGGTTAGTAGTTAGTAGTTAGTAATTAGTAAAAAGTACTTTGTCCTTAGTATTTAGTAGATAGTAGTTAGTTGTTAGTAGTTAGTAGTTAGTAGTTAGTAGTTAGCAGTTAGTAGTTATTAGTTAGTAGTTAGTAGTTAGTAGTTAGTAGATAGTAGTTGGTAGTTAGTAGTCAGTAGTAAGTAGTTAGTAGTTAGTAGTTAGTAGTTAGTAGTTAGTAGTCAGTAGTTAGTATTTAGTAGTTAGTAGTTAGTAGTTAGTATGTAGTAGTTAATAGTTAGTAGTTAGAAGTTAGTAGTTAGTAGTTAGTAGTTAGTAGTTAATAGTTAGTAGTTAGCAGTAAGTAGTTAGTAGTTAGTAGTTAGTAGTTAGTAGTTAGTAGTTAGTAGTTAGTAGTTAGTAGTTAGTATTTAGTAGTTAGTAGTTAGTAGTTAGTAGTCAGTAACTAGTAGTTAGTAGTTAGTAGTTAGTAGTTGGTAGTTAATGGTTACTATTCATTAGTTTTTAGTTAGTAGTTATTAGTGAGTAGTTAGTGGTTAGTAGTTAGTAGTTAGTAATTAGTAAAAAGTACTTTGTCGTTAGTATTTAGTAGATAGTAGTTAGTTGTTAGTAGTTAGTAGTTAGTAGTTAGTAGTTAGTAGTTATTAGTTAGTAGTTAGTAGTTAGTAGTTAGTAGATAGTAGTTGGTAGTTAGTAGTCAGTAGTAAGTAGTTAGTAGTTAGTAGTTAGTAGTTAGTAGTTAGTAGTCAGTAGTTAGTATTTAGTAGTTAGTAGTTAGTAGTTAGTATGTAGTAGTTAATAGTTAGTAGTTAGAAGTTAGTAGTTAGTAGTTAGTAGTTAGTAGTTAATAGTTAGTAGTTAGCAGTAAGTAGTTAGTAGTTAGTAGTTAGTAGTTAGTAGTTAGTAGTTAGTAGTTAGTAGTTAGTAGTTAGTATTTAGTAGTTAGTAGTTAGTATGTAGTAGTTAATAGTTAGTAGTTAGCAGTAAGTAGTTAGTAGTTAGTAGTTAGTAGTTAGTAGTTAGTAGTTAGTAGTTAGTAGTTAGTAGTTAGTAGTTAGTAGTTAGTAGTTAGTCGTTAGTAATTATTAATTATTAGTTATTAGTTAGTAGTTAGTAGTAAGTAGTTAGTAGCTAGTAGTTAGTAGTTAGTAGTTAGTAGTCAGTAGTTAGTATTTAGTAGTTAGTAGTTAGTAGTTAGTATGTAGTAGTTAATAGTTAGTAGTTAGCAGTTAGTAGTTAGTAGTTAGTAGTTAGTAGTTAGTAGTTAGTAGTTAGTAGTTAGTAGTTAGTAGTAAGTAGTTAGTAGTTAGTAGTTAGTAGTTAGTAGTTATTAGTTACTAAATAGTAGTTAGTAGTCAGTAGTTAGTTTTTAGTAGTTAGTAGTTAGTAGTTAGTAGTTGGTAGTTAGTAGTTAGTATTTAGTAGTTAGTAGTTAGTAGTTAGTAGTTAGTAGTTAGTAGTTAGCAGTTAGTAGTTAGTAGTTAGTAGTTATTAGTTAGTAGTTATTAGTTAGTAGTTAATAGTTAGTAGTTAGTAGTCAGTAGTTAGTAGTTAGTAGTTAGTAGTCAGTAGTTAGTAGTTAGCAGTTAGTAGTTAGTAGTTAGTAGTTAGTAGTTAGTAGTTAGTAGTCAGTAGTTAGTAGTTAGTAGTTAGTAGTTAGTAGTCAGTAGTTAGTATTTAGTATTTAGTGGTTAGTAGTTAGTAGTCAGTATGTAGTAGTTAATAGTTAGTAGTTAGCAGTTAGTAGTTAGTAGTTAGTAGTCAGTATGTAGCAGTTAATAGTTAGTAGTTAGCAGTTAGTAGTTAGCAGTTAGTAGTTAGTAGTTAGTAGTTATTAGTTAGTAGTTATTAGTTAGTAGTTAGTAGTTAGTAGTTAGTAGTTAGTAGTTAGCAGTCAGTAGATAGTAGTTAGTAGTCAGTAGTTAGCAGTTAGTAGTTAGTAGTTAGTAGTTATTAGTTAGTAGTTATTAGTTAGTAGTTAGTAGTTAGTAGTTAGTAGTTAGCAGTCAGTAGATAGTAGTTAGTAGTCAGTAGTTAGTAGTTAGTAGTCAGCAGTTAGTAGTTTGTAGTTAGTAGTTAGTAGTTAGTAGTTAGCAGTTAGTAGTTAGTAGTTAGTAGTTATTAGTTAGTAGTTATTAGTTAGTAGTTAGTAGTTAGTAGTTAGTAGTTAGTAGTTAGTAGTTAGCAGTCAGTAGATAGTAGTTGGTAGTCAGTAGTTAGTAGTTAGTAGTTAGTAGTCAGCAGTTAGTAGTTTGTAGTTAGTAGTTAGTAGTTAGTAGTTAGAAGTTAGTAGTTAGCAGTTAGTAGTTAGTAGTTAGTAGTTAGTAGTTAGTAGTTTTTAGTTAGTAGTTATTAGTTAGTAGTTAGTAGTTAGCAGTCAGTAGATAGTAGTTAGTAGTCAGTAGTTAGTAGTTAGTAGTTAGTAGTCAGTAGTTAGTAGTTAGTAGTCAGTAGTTAGTATTTAGTAGTTAGTAGTTAGTAGTTAGTAGTCAGTATGTATTAGTTAATAGTTAGTAGTTAGCAGTTAGTAGTTAGTAGTTAGTAGTAAGTAGTTAGTAGTTAGTAGTTAGTAGTTAGTAGTTAGTAGTCAGTAATTAGTATTTAGTAGTTAGTAGTTAGTAGTTAGTATGTAGTAGTTAATAGTTAGTAGTTAGCAGTTAGTAGTTAGTAGTTAGTAGTTAGTAGTTAATAGTTAGTAGTTAGCAGTAAGTAGTTAGTAGTTAGTAGTTAGTAGTTAGTAGTTAGTAGTTAGTAGTTAGTATTTAGTAGTTAGTAGTTAGTATGTAGTAGTTAATAGTTAGTAGTTAGCAGTAAGTAGTTAGTAGTTAGTAGTTAGTAGTTAGTAGTTAATAGTTAGTAGTTAGTAGTCAGCAGTTAGTAGTTTGTAGTTAGTAGTTAGTAGTTAGTAGTTAGAAGTTAGTAGTTAGCAGTTAGTAGTTAGTAGTTAGTAGTTAGTAGTTAGTAGTTTTTAGTTAGTAGTTATTAGTTAGTAGTTAGTAGTTAGCAGTCAGTAGATAGTAGTTAGTAGTCAGTAGTTAGTAGTTAGTAGTTAGTAGTCAGTAGTTAGTAGTTAGTAGTCAGTAGTTAGTATTTAGTAGTTAGTAGTTAGTAGTTAGTAGTCAGTATGTATTAGTTAATAGTTAGTAGTTAGCAGTTAGTAGTTAGTAGTTAGTAGTAAGTAGTTAGTAGTTAGTAGTTAGTAGTTAGTAGTTAGTAGTCAGTAATTAGTATTTAGTAGTTAGTAGTTAGTAGTTAGTATGTAGTAGTTAATAGTTAGTAGTTAGCAGTTAGTAGTTAGTAGTTAGTAGTTAGTAGTTAATAGTTAGTAGTTAGCAGTAAGTAGTTAGTAGTTAGTAGTTAGTAGTTAGTAGTTAGTAGTTAGTAGTTAGTATTTAGTAGTTAGTAGTTAGTATGTAGTAGTTAATAGTTAGTAGTTAGCAGTAAGTAGTTAGTAGTTAGTAGTTAGTAGTTAGTAGTTAATAGTTAGTAGTTAGTAGTTAGTAGTTAGTCGTTAGTAATTATTAATTAGTAGTTATTAGTTAGTAGTTAGTAGTAAGTAGTTAGTAGCTAGTAGTTAGTAGTTAGTAGTTAGCAGTCAGTAGTTAGTATTTAGTAGTTAGTAGTTAGTAGTTAGTATGTAGTAGTTAATAGTTAGTAGTTAGCAGTTAGTAGTTAGTAGTTAGTAGTTAGTAGTTAGTAGTTAGTAGTTAGTAGTTAGTAGTTAGTAGTTAGTAGTTAGTAGTTATTAGTTACTAAAAAGTAGTTAGTAGTCAGTAGTTAGTTTTTAGTAGTTAGTAGTTAGTAGTTAGTAGTTGGTAGTTAGTAGTTAGTATTTAGTAGTTAGTAGTTAGTAGTTATTAGTTAGTAGTTATTAGTTAGTAGTTAATAGTTAGTAGTTAGTAGTCAGTAGTTAGTAGTTAGTAGTTAGTAGTCAGTAATTAGTAGTTAGCAGTTAGTAGTTAGTAGTTAGTAGTTAGTAGTTAGTAATTAGTAGTTAGTAGTCAGTAGTTAGTAGTTAGTAGTTAGTAGTTAGTAGTCAGTAGTTAGTACTTAGTATTTAGTGGTTAGTAGTTAGTAGTCAGTATGTAGTAGTTAATAGTTAGTAGTTAGCAGTTAGTAGTTAGTAGTTAGTAGTTATTAGTTAGTAGTTATTAGTTAGTAGTTAATAGTTAGTAGTTAGTAGTCAGTAGTTAGTAGTTAGTAGTTAGTAGTTAGTAGTTAGTAGTTAGCAGTTAGTAGTTAGTAGTTAGTAGTTATTAGTTAGTAGTTATTAGTTAGTAGTTAATAGTTAGTAGTTAGTAGTCAGTAGTTAGTAGTAAGTAGTTAGTAGTCAGTAATTAGTAGTTAGCAGTTAGTAGTTAGTAGTTAGTAGTTAGTAGTTAGTAATTAGTAGTTAGTAGTCAGTAGTTAGTAGTTAGTAGTTAGTAGTTAGTAGTCAGTAGTTAGTACTTAGTATTTAGTGGTTAGTAGTTAGTAGTCAGTATGTAGTAGTTAATAGTTAGTAGTTAGCAGTTAGTAGTTAGTAGTTAGTAGTTATTAGTTAGTAGTTATTAGTTAGTAGTTAATAGTTAGTAGTTAGTAGTCAGTAGTTAGTAGTTAGTAGTTAGTAGTTAGTAGTTAGTAGTTAGCAGTTAGTAGTTAGTAGTTAGTAGTTATTAGTTAGTAGTTATTAGTTAGTAGTTAATAGTTAGTAGTTAGTAGTCAGTAGTTAGTAGTTAGTAGTTAGTAGTCAGTAATTAGTAGTTAGCAGTTAGTAGTTAGTAGTTAGTAGTTAGTAGTTAGTAGTTAGTAATTAGTAGTTAGTAGTCAGTAGTTAGTAGTTAGTAGTTAGTAGTTAGTAGTCAGTAGTTAGTACTTAGTATTTAGTGGTTAGTAGTTAGTAGTCAGTATGTAGTAGTTAATAGTTAGTAGTTAGCAGTTAGTAGTTAGTAGTTAGTAGTTAGTAGTCAGTATGTAGTAGTTAATAGTTAGTAGTTAGCAGTTAGTAGTTAGTAGTTAGTAGTTAGTAGTTAGTAGTTAGTAGTTAGCAGTTAGTAGTTAGTAGTTAGTAGTTATTAGTTAGTAGTTATTAGTTAGTAGTTAGTCGTTAGTAGTTAGTAGTTAGCAGTCAGTAGTTAGTAGTTAGTAGTCAGTAGTTAGTAGTTAGTAGTTAGTAGTTAGTAGTTAGTAGTTAGTAGTTAGTAGTTAGTAGTTAGTAGTTAGTAGTCAGTAGTTAGTAGTTAGTAGTTAGTAGTTAGTAGTTAGTATTTAGTAGTTAGTAGTTAGTAGTTAGTAGTCAGTATGTATTAGTTAATAGTTAGTAGTTAGCAGTTAGTAGTTAGTAGTTAGTAGTTAGTAGTTAGTAGTTAGTAGTTAGTAGTTAGTAGTTAGTAGTTAGTAGTTAGTAGTTATTAGTTACTAAAAAGTAGTTAGTAGTCAGTAGTTAGTTTTTAGTAGTTAGTAGTTAGTAGTTAGTAGTTGGTAGTTAGTAGTTAGTATTTAGTAGTTAGTAGTTAGTAGTTATTAGTTAGTAGTTATTAGTTAGTAGTTAATAGTTAGTAGTTAGTAGTCAGTAGTTAGTAGTTAGTAGTTAGTAGTCAGTAATTAGTAGTTAGCAGTTAGTAGTTAGTAGTTAGTAGTTAGTAGTTAGTAATTAGTAGTTAGTAGTCAGTAGTTAGTAGTTAGTAGTTAGTAGTTAGTAGTCAGTAGTTATTACTTAGTATTTAGTGGTTAGTAGTTAGTAGTCAGTATGTAGTAGTTAATAGTTAGTAGTTAGCAGTTAGTAGTTAGTAGTTAGTAGTTATTAGTTAGTAGTTATTAGTTAGTAGTTAATAGTTAGTAGTTAGTAGTCAGTAGTTAGTAGTTAGTAGTTAGTAGTTAGTAGTTAGTAGTTAGTAGTTAGCAGTTAGTAGTTAGTAGTTAGTAGTTATTAGTTAGTAGTTATTAGTTAGTAGTTAATAGTTAGTAGTTAGTAGTCAGTAGTTAGTAGTTAGTAGTTAGTAGTCAGTAATTAGTAGTTAGCAGTTAGTAGTTAGTAGTTAGTAGTTAGTAGTTAGTAATTAGTAGTTAGTAGTCAGTAGTTAGTAGTTAGTAGTTAGTAGTTAGTAGTCAGTAGTTAGTACTTAGTATTTAGTGGTTAGTAGTTAGTAGTCAGTATGTAGTAGTTAATAGTTAGTAGTTAGCAGTTAGTAGTTAGTAGTTAGTAGTTAGTAGTTAGTAGTTAGCAGTTAGTAGTTAGTAGTTAGTAGTTATTAGTTAGTAGTTATTAGTTAGTAGTTAATAGTTAGTAGTTAGTAGTCAGTAGTTAGTAGTTAGTAGTTAGTAGTCAGTAATTAGTAGTTAGCAGTTAGTAGTTAGTAGTTAGTAGTTAGTAGTTAGTAGTTAGTAATTAGTAGTTAGTAGTCAGTAGTTAGTAGTTAGTAGTTAGTAGTTAGTAGTCAGTAGTTAGTACTTAGTATTTAGTGGTTAGTAGTTAGTAGTCAGTATGTAGTAGTTAATAGTTAGTAGTTAGCAGTTAGTAGTTAGTAGTTAGTAGTTAGTAGTCAGTATGTACTAGTTAATAGTTAGTAGTTAGCAGTTAGTAGTTAGTAGTTAGTAGTTAGTAGTTAGTAGTTAGTAGTTAGCAGTTAGTAGTTAGTAGTTAGTAGTTATTAGTTAGTAGTTATTAGTTAGTAGTTAGTAGTTAGTAGTTAGTAGTTAGCAGTCAGTAGTTAGTAGTTAGTAGTCAGTAGTTAGTAGTTAGTAGTTAGTAGTCAGCAGTTAGTAGTTTGTAGTTAGTAGTTAGTAGTTAGTAGTTAGTAGTTAGTAGTCAGTAGTTAGTAGTTAGTAGTTAGTAGTTAGTAGTTAGTATTTAGTAGTTAGTAGTTAGTAGTTAGTAGTCAGTATGTATTAGTTAGTAGTTAGTAGTCAGCAGTTAGTAGTTTGTAGTTAGTAGTTAGTAGTTAGTAGTTAGTAGTTAGTAGTCAGTAGTTTGTAGTTAGTAGTTAGTAGTTAGTAGTTAGTATTTAGTAGTTAGTAGTCAGTATGTATTAGTTAATAGTTAGTAGTTAGCAGTTAGTAGTTAGTAGTTAGTAGTTAGTAGTTAGTAGTTAGTAGTTTGTAGTTAGCAGTTAGCAGTTAATAGTTAGAAGTTATTAGTTAGTAGTTATTAGTTAGTAGTTAGTAGTTAGTAGTTAGTAGTCAGTAGTTAGTAGTTAGTAGTTAGAAGTCAGTAGTTAGTAGTTAGTAGTTAGTAGTCAGCAGTTAGTATTTAGTAGTTAGTAGTTAGTAGTTAGTAGTTAGTAGTTAGCAGTTAGTAGTTAGTAGTTAGTAGTTAGCAGTTAGTAGTTAGTAGTTAGTAGTTATTAGTTAGTAGTTATTAGTTAGTAGTTAGTAGTTAGTAGTTAGTAGTTAGCAGTCAGTAGTTAGTAGTTAGTAGTCAGTAGTTAGTAGTTAGTAGTTAGTAGTCAGCAGTTAGTAGTTTGTAGTTAGTAGTTAGTAGTTAGTAGTTAGTAGTTAGTAGTCAGTAGTTAGTAGTTAGTAGTTAGTAGTTAGTAGTTAGTATTTAGTAGTTAGTAGTTAGTAGTTAGTAGTCAGTATGTATTAGTTAGTAGTTAGTAGTCAGCAGTTAGTAGTTTGTAGTTAGTAGTTAGTAGTTAGTAGTTAGTAGTTAGTAGTCAGTAGTTTGTAGTTAGTAGTTAGTAGTTAGTAGTTAGTATTTAGTAGTTAGTAGTCAGTATGTATTAGTTAATAGTTAGTAGTTAGCAGTTAGTAGTTAGTAGTTAGTAGTTAGTAGTTAGTAGTTAGTAGTTTGTAGTTAGCAGTTAGCAGTTAATAGTTAGAAGTTATTAGTTAGTAGTTATTAGTTAGTAGTTAGTAGTTAGTAGTTAGCAGTTAGTAGTTAGTAGTTAGTAGTTATTAGTTAGTAGTTATTAGTTAGTAGTTAATAGTTAGTAGTTAGTAGTCAGTAGTTAGTAGTTAGTAGTTAGTAGTCAGTAATTAGTAGTTAGCAGTTAGTAGTTAGTAGTTAGTAGTTAGTAGTTAGTAGTTAGTAATTAGTAGTTAGTAGTCAGTAGTTAGTAGTTAGTAGTTAGTAGTTAGTAGTCAGTAGTTAGTACTTAGTATTTAGTGGTTAGTAGTTAGTAGTCAGTATGTAGTAGTTAATAGTTAGTAGTTAGCAGTTAGTAGTTAGTAGTTAGTAGTTAGTAGTCAGTATGTACTAGTTAATAGTTAGTAGTTAGCAGTTAGTAGTTAGTAGTTAGTAGTTAGTAGTTAGTAGTTAGTAGTTAGTAGTTAGCAGTTAGTAGTTAGTAGTTAGTAGTTATTAGTTAGTAGTTATTAGTTAGTAGTTAGTAGTTAGTAGTTAGTAGTTAGCAGTCAGTAGTTAGTAGTTAGTAGTCAGTAGTTAGTAGTTAGTAGTTAGTAGTCAGCAGTTAGTAGTTTGTAGTTAGTAGTTAGTAGTTAGTAGTTAGTAGTTAGTAGTCAGTAGTTAGTAGTTAGTAGTTAGTAGTTAGTAGTTAGTATTTAGTAGTTAGTAGTTAGTAGTTAGTAGTCAGTATGTATTAGTTAGTAGTTAGTAGTCAGCAGTTAGTAGTTTGTAGTTAGTAGTTAGTAGTTAGTAGTTAGTAGTTAGTAGTCAGTAGTTTGTAGTTAGTAGTTAGTAGTTAGTAGTTAGTATTTAGTAGTTAGTAGTCAGTATGTATTAGTTAATAGTTAGTAGTTAGCAGTTAGTAGTTAGTAGTTAGTAGTTAGTAGTTAGTAGTTAGTAGTTTGTAGTTAGCAGTTAGCAGTTAATAGTTAGAAGTTATTAGTTAGTAGTTATTAGTTAGTAGTTAGTAGTTAGTAGTTAGTAGTCAGTAGTTAGTAGTTAGTAGTTAGAAGTCAGTAGTTAGTAGTCAGTAGTTAGCAGTTAGTAGTTAGTAGTTAGTAGTTAGTAGTTAGTAGTTAGTAGTTAGTAGTTAGCAGTTAGTAGTTAGTAGTTAGTAGTTATTAGTTAGTAGTTATTAGTTAGTAGTTAGTAGTTAGTAGTTAGTAGTTAGTAGTTAGTAGTTATTAGTTACTAAATAGTAGTTAGTAGTCAGTAGTTGGTTTTTAGTAGTTAGTAGTTAGTAGTTAGTAGTTGGTAGTTAGTAGTTAGTATTTAGTAGTTAGTAGTTAGTAGTTAGTAGTTAGTAGTTAGTAGTTAGCAGTTAGTAGTTAGTAGTTAGTAGTTTTTAGTTAGTAGTTATTAGTTAGTAGTTAATAGTTAGTAGTTAGTAGTCAGTAGTTAGTAGTTAGTAGTTAGTAGTCAGTAGTTAGTAGTTAGCAGATAGTAGTTAGTAGTTAGTAGTTAGTAGTTAGTAGTTAGTAGTTAGTAGTTAGTAGTCAGTAGTTAGTAGTTAGTAGTTAGAAGTTAGTAGTCAGTAGTTAGTATTTAGTATTTAGTGGTTAGTAGTTAGTAGTCAGTATGTAGTAGTTAATAGTTAGTAGTTAGCAGTTAGTAGATAGTAGTTAGTAGTCAGTATGTAGTAGTTAATAGTTAGTAGTTAGCAGTTAGTAGTTAGTAGTTAGTAGTTAGTAGTTAGTAGTTAGTAGTTAGTAGTTAGTAGTTAGTAGTTAGTAGTTAGCAGTTAGTAGTTAGTAGTTAGTAGTTATTAGTTAGTAGTTATTAGTTAGTAGTTAGTAGTTAGTAGTTAGCAGTCAGTAGTTAGTAGTTAGTAGTCAGTAGTTAGTAGTTAGTAGTCAGCAGTTAGTAGTTTGTAGTTAGTAGTTAGTAGTTAGTAGTTAGTAGTTAGTAGTCAGTAGTTAGTAGTAAGTAGTTAGTAGTCAGTAGTTAGTATTTAGTAGTTAGTAGTTAGTAGTTAGTAGTCAGTATGTATTAGTTAATAGTTAGTAGTTAGCAGTTAGTAGTTAGTAGTTAGTAGTTAGTAGTTAGTAGTTAGTAGTTAGCAGTTAGCAGTTAGTAGTTAGTAGTTATTAGTTAGTAGTTATTAGTTAGTAGTTAGTAGTTAGTAGTTAGTAGTCAGTAGTTAGTAGTTAGTAGTTAGAAGTCAGTAGTTAGTAGTTAGTAGTTAGTAGTTAGTAGTTAGTAGTTAGTAGTCAGCAGTTAGTAGTTAGTAGTTAGTAGTTAGTAGTTAGTAGTTAGTAGATAGTAGTTAGTAGTCAGCAGTTAGTAGTTTGTAGTTAGTAGTCAGTAGTTAGTATTTAGTAGTTAGTTGTTAGTAGTTAGTAGTCAGTAACTGGTAGTTAGTAGTTAGTACTTAGTAGTTGGTAGTTAATGGTTACTATTAAATAGTTTTTAGTTAGTAGTTATTAGTGAGTAGTTAGTGGTTAGTAGTTAGTAGTTAGTTATTAGTAAAAAGTACTTTGTAGTTAGTATTTAGTAGATAGTAGATAGTTGTTAGTAGTTAGTAGTTAGTAGTTAGTAGTTATTAGTTAGCAGTTAGTAGTTAGTAGTTAGTAGTTAGTAGTTAGTAGTTAGTAGTTAGTAGTCAGTAGTTAGTAGTTAGTAGTTAGAAGTTAGTAGTCAGTAGTTAGTATTTAGTATTTAGTGGTTAGTAGTTAGTAGTCAGTATGTAGTAGTTAATAGTTAGTAGTTAGCAGTTAGTAGATAGTAGTTAGTAGTTAGTAGTTAGTAGTCAGTATGTAGTATTTAATAGTTAGTAGTTAGCAGTTAGTAGTTAGTAGTTATTAGTTACTAAATAGTAGTTAGTAGTCAGTAGTTAGTTTTTAGTAGTTAGTAGTTAGTAGTTAGTAGTTGGTAGTTAGTAGTTAGTATTTAGTAGTTAGTAGTTAGTAGTTAGTAGTTAGTAGTTAGTAGTTAGCAGTTAGTAGTTAGTAGTTAGTAGTTTTTAGTTAGTAGTTATTAGTTAGTAGTTAATAGTTAGTAGTTAGTAGTCAGTAGTTAGTAGTTAGTAGTTAGTAGTCAGTAGTTAGTAGTTAGCAGTTAGTAGTTAGTAGTTAGTAGTTAGTAGTTAGTAGTTAGTAGTTAGTAGTTAGTAGTTAGTAGTTAGTAGTCAGTAGTTAGTAGTTAGTAGTTAGAAGTTAGTAGTCAGTAGTTAGTATTTAGTATTTAGTGGTTAGTAGTTAGTAGCCAGTATGTAGTAGTTAATAGTTAGTAGTTAGCAGTTAGTAGATAGTAGTTAGTAGTCAGTATGTAGTAGTTAATAGTTAGTAGTTAGCAGTTAGTAGTTAGTAGTTAGTAGTTAGTAGTTAGTAGTTAGTAGTTAGTAGTTAGTAGTTAGTAGTTAGTAGTTAGCAGTTAGTAGTTAGTAGTTAGTAGTTATTAGTTAGTAGTTATTAGTTAGTAGTTAGTAGTTAGTAGTTAGCAGTCAGTAGTTAGTAGTTAGTAGTCAGTAGTTAGTAGTTAGTAGTTAGTAGTCAGCAGTTAGTAGTTTGTAGTTAGTAGTTAGTAGTTAGTAGTTAGTAGTTAGTAGTCAGTAGTTAGTAGTAAGTAGTTAGTAGTCAGTAGTTAGTATTTAGTAGTTAGTAGTTAGTAGTTAGTAGTCAGTATGTATTAGTTAATAGTTAGTAGTTAGCAGTTAGTAGTTAGTAGTTAGTAGTTAGTAGTCAGTAGTTAGTAGTTAGCAGTTAGCAGTTAGTAGTTAGTAGTTATTAGTTAGTAGTTATTAGTTAGTAGTTAGTAGTTAGTAGTTAGTAGTCAGTAGTTAGTAGTTAGTAGTTAGAAGTCAGTAGTTAGTAGTTAGTAGTTAGTAGTTAGTAGTTAGTAGTTAGTAGTCAGCAGTTAGTAGTTAGTAGTTAGTAGTTAGTAGTTAGTAGTTAGTAGATAGTAGTTAGTAGTCAGCAGTTAGTAGTTAATAGTTAGTAGTCAGTAGTTAGTATTTAGTAGTTAGTAGTTAGTAGTTAGTAGTCAGTAACTAGTAGTTAGTAGTTAGTACTTAGTAGTTGGTAGTTAATGGTTACTATTAAATAGTTTTTAGTTAGTAGTTATTAGTGAGTAGTTAGTGGTTAGTAGTTAGTAGTTAGTTATTAGTAAAAAGTACTTTGTAGTTAGTATTTAGTAGATAGTAGTTAGTTGTTAGTAGTTAGTAGTTAGTAGTTATTAGTTAGCAGTTAGTAGTTAGTAGTTAGTAGTTAGTAGTTAGTAGTTAGTAGTTAGTAGTTAGTAGTTAGTAGTCAGTAGTTAGTAGTTAGTAGTTAGAAGTTAGTAGTCAGTAGTTAGTATTTAGTATTTAGTGGTTAGTAGTTAGTAGTCAGTATGTAGTAGTTAATAGTTAGTAGTTAGCAGTTAGTAGATAGTAGTTAGTAGTTAGTAGTTAGTAGTCAGTATGTAGTATTTAATAGTTAGTAGTTAGCAGTTAGTAGTTAGTAGTTAGTAGTTAGTAGTTAGTAGTTAGTAGTTAGTAGTTAGTAGTTAGTAGTTAGTAGTTAGTAGTTAGCAGTTAGTAGTTAGTAGTTAGTAGTTAATAGTTAGTAGTTATTAGTTAGTAGTTAGTAGTTAGTAGTTAGTAGTTAGCAGTCAGTAGTTAGTAGTTAGTAGTCAGTAGTTAGTAGTTAGTAGTTAGTAGTCAGCAGTTAGTAGTTTGGAGTTAGTAGTTAGTAGTTAGTAGTTAGTAGTTAGTAGTCAGTAGTTAGTAGTAAGTAGTTAGTAGTCAGTAGTTAGTATTTAGTAGTTAGTAGTTAGTAGTTAGTAGTCAGTATGCATTAGTTAATAGTTAGTAGTTAGCAGTTAGTAGTTAGTAGTTAGTAGTTAGTAGTTAGCAGTTAGCAGTTAGTAGTTAGTAGTTATTAGTTAGTAGTTATTAGTTAGTAGTTAGTAGTTAGTAGTTAGTAGTCAGTAGTTAGTAGTTAGTAGTTAGAAGTCAGTAGTTAGTAGTTAGTAGTTAGTAGTTAGTAGTTAGTAGTTAGTAGTTAGTAGTCAGCAGTTAGTAGTTAGTAGTTAGTAGTTAGAAGTTAGTAGATAGTAGTTAGTAGTCAGCAGTTAGTAGTTAGTAGTTAGTAGTCAGTAGTTAGTATTTAGTAGTTAGTAGTTAGTAGTTAGTAGTCAGTAACTAGTAGTTAGTAGTTAGTACTTAGTAGTTGGTAGTTAATGGTTACTATTAAATAGTTTTTAGTTAGTAGTTATTAGTGAGTAGTTAGTGGTTAGTAGTTAGTAGTTAGTTATTAGTAAAAAGTACTTTGTAGTTAGTAGATAGTAGTTAGTTGTTAGTAGTTAGTAGTTAGTAGTTAGTAGTTATTAGTTAGTAGTTAGTAGTTAGTAGTTAGTAGATAGTAGTTGGTAGTTAGTAGTCAGTAGTAAGTAGTTAGTAGTTAGTAGTTAGTAGTTAGTAGTTAGTAGTTAGCAGTTAGTAGTTAGTATGTAGTAGTTAATAGTTAGTAGTTAGCAGTTAGTAGTCAGTAGTTAGTAGTTAGTAGTTAATAGTTAGTAGTTAGCAGTAAGTAGTTAGTAGTTAGTAGTTAGTAGTTAGTAGTTAGTAGTTAGTATTTAGTAGTTAGTAGTTAGTATGTAGTAGTTAATAGTTAGTAGTTAGCAGTAAGTAGTTAGTAGTTAGTAATTAGTAGTTAGTAGTTAGTAGTTAGTAGTTAGTAATTAGTAGTTAGTCGTTAGTAACTATTAGTTATTAGTTATTAGTTAGTAGTTAGTAGTAAGTAGTTAGTAGTTAGTAGTTAGTAGCTAGTAGTTAGTAGTTAGTTGTCAGTATAGTTAGTATTTAGTAGTTAGTAGTTAGTAGTTAGTATGTAGTAGTTAATAGTTAGTAGTTAGCAGTTAGTAGTTAGTAGTTAGTAGTTAGTAGTTAGTAGTTAGTAGTTAGTAGTTAGTATTTAGTAGTTAGTAGTTAGTATGTAGTAGTTAATAGTTAGTAGTTAGCAGTAAGTAGTTAGTAGTTAGTAATTAGTAGTTAGTAGTTAGTAGTTAGTAGTTAGTAGTTAGTAATTAGTAGTTAGTCGTTAGTAATTATTAGTTAGTAGTTATTAGTTAGTAGTTAGTAGTAAGTAGTTAGTAGTTAGTAGTTAGTAGTTAGTAGTTAGTAGTTAGTTGTCAGTAGTTAGTATTTAGTAGTTAGTAGTTAGTAGTTAGTATGTAGTAGTTAATAGTTAGTAGTTAGCAGTTAGTAGTTAGTAGTTAGTAGTTAGTAGTTAGTATGTAGTAGTTAATAGTTAGTAGTCAGTAGTTAGTATTTAGTAGTTAGTAGTTAGTAGTTAGTAGTTGGTAGTTAGTAGTTAGTATTTAGTAGTTAGTAGTTAGTATGTAGTAGTTAATAGTTAGTAGTTAGCAGTAAGTAGTTAGTAGTTAGTAGTTAGTAGATAGTAGTTAGTAGTTAGTAGTTAGTGGTTAGTAGTTAGTAATTATTAGTTAGTAGTTGTTAGTTAGTAGTTAGTAGTAAGTAGTTAGTAGTTAGTAGTTAGTAGTTATTAGTTAGTAGTCAGTAGTTAGTATTTAGTAGTTAGTAGTTAGTATGTAGTAGTTAATAGTTAATAGTTAGCAGTTAGTAGTTAGTAGTTAGTAATTAGTAGTTAGTAGTTAGTAGTTAGTAGTTAGTAGTTAGTAATTATTAGTTACTAGTTAGTAGTTAGTAGTCAGTAGTTAGTATTTAGTAGTTAGTAGTTAGTAGTTAGTAGTTGGTAGTTAGTAGTTAGTAGTTAGTAGTTAGTAGTCAGTAGTAAGTAGTTAGTAGTTAGTAGTTGGTAGTCAGTAGTTAGTAGTCAGTATGTAGGAGTTAATAGTTAGTAGTTAGCAGTTAGTAGTTAGTAGTTAGTAATTAGTAGTTAGTAGTTAGTAGTTAGTAGTTAGTAATTAGTAGTTAGTCGTTAGTAACTATTAGTTATTAGTTATTAGTTAGTAGTTAGTAGTAAGTAGTTAGTAGTTAGTAGTTAGTAGCTAGTAGTTAGTAGTTAGTTGTCAGTAGTTAGTATTTAGTAGTTAGTAGTTAGTAGTTAGTATGTAGTAGTTAATAGTTAGTAGTTAGCAGTTAGTAGTTAGTAGTTAGTAGTTAGTAGTTAGTAGTTAGTAGTTAGTAGTTAGTAGTTAGTATTTAGTAGTTAGTAGTTAGTATGTAGTAGTTAATAGTTAGTAGTTAGCAGTAAGTAGTTAGTAGTTAGTAATTAGTAGTTAGTAGTTAGTAGTTAGTAGTTAGTAGTTAGTAATTAGTAGTTAGTCGTTAGTAATTATTAGTTAGTAGTTATTAGTTAGTAGTTAGTAGTAAGTAGTTAGTAGTTAGTAGTTAGTAGTTAGTAGTTAGTAGTTAGTTGTCAGTAGTTAGTATTTAGTAGTTAGTAGTTAGTAGTTAGTATGTAGTAGTTAATAGTTAGTAGTTAGCAGTTAGTAGTTAGTAGTTAGTAGTTAGTAGTTAGTATGTAGTAGTTAATAGTTAGTAGTCAGTAGTTAGTATTTAGTAGTTAGTAGTTAGTAGTTAGTAGTTGGTAGTTAGTAGTTAGTATTTAGTAGTTAGTAGTTAGTATGTAGTAGTTAATAGTTAGTAGTTAGCAGTAAGTAGTTAGTAGTTAGTAGTTAGTAGATAGTAGTTAGTAGTTAGTAGTTAGTGGTTAGTAGTTAGTAATTATTAGTTAGTAGTTGTTAGTTAGTAGTTAGTAGTAAGTAGTTAGTAGTTAGTAGTTAGTAGTTATTAGTTAGTAGTCAGTAGTTAGTATTTAGTAGTTAGTAGTTAGTATGTAGTAGTTAATAGTTAATAGTTAGCAGTTAGTAGTTAGTAGTTAGTAATTAGTAGTTAGTAGTTAGTAGTTAGTAGTTAGTAGTTAGTAATTATTAGTTACTAGTTAGTAGTTAGTAGTCAGTAGTTAGTATTTAGTAGTTAGTAGTTAGTAGTTAGTAGTTGGTAGTTAGTAGTTAGTAGTTAGTAGTTAGTAGTCAGTAGTAAGTAGTTAGTAGTTAGTAGTTGGTAGTCAGTAGTTAGTAGTCAGTATGTAGGAGTTAATAGTTAGTTGTTAGCAGTTAGTAGTTAGTAGTTAGTAGTTAGTAGTTAGTAGTTAGTAGTTAGTAGTTAGTAGTTAGTAGTTAGCAGTTAGTAGTTAGTAGTTAGTAGTTATTTGTTAGTAATTAGTAGTTAGTAGTTAGTAGTTAGTAGTTAGTAGTTAGTAGTTAGTAGTTAGTAGTTAGTAGTTATTAGATAGTAGTTAGTAGTTAGTAGTTAGTAGTTAGTAGATAGTAGTTGGTAGTTAGTAGTCAGTAGTAAGTAGTTAGTAGTTAGTAGTTAGTAGTTAGTAGTCAGTAGTTAGTATTTAGTAGTTAGTAGTTAGTATGTAGTAGTTAATAGTTAGTAGTTAGCAGTTAGTAGTTAGTAGTGAGTAGTTAGTAGTTAGTAGTTAGTAGTTAGTAGTTAGTATGTAGTAGTTAATAGTTAGTAGTTAGCAGTAAGTAGTTAGTAGTTAGTAGTTAGTAGTTAGTAGTTAATAGTTAGTAGTTAGTATTTAGTAGTTAGTAGTTAGTATGTAGTAGTTAATAGTTAGTAGTTAGCAGTAAGTGGTTAGCAGTTAGTAGTTATTAGTTAGTAATTATTAGTTAGTAGTTATTAGTTAGTAGTTAGTAGTAAGTAGTTAGTAGTTAGAAGTTAGTAGTTAGTAGTTAGTAGTCAGTAGTTAGTATTTAGTAGTTAGTAGTTAGTAGTTAGTATGTAGTAGTTAATAGTTAGTAGTTAGCAGTTAGTAGTTAGTAGTTAGTAGTTAGTAGTTAGTAGTTAGTAGTTAGTAGTCAGTAGTTAGTATTTAGTAGTTAGTAGTTAGTATGTAGTAGTTAATAGTTAATAGTTAGCAGTTAGTAGTTAGTAGTTAGTAATTAGTAGTTAGTAGTTAGTAGTTAGTAGTTAGTAGTTAGTAATTATTAGTTACTAGTTAGTAGTTAGTAGTCAGTAGTTAGTATTCAGTAGTTAGTAGTTAGTAGTTAGTAGTTGGTAGTTAGTAGTTAGTAGTTAGTAGTTAGTAGTCAGTAGTAAGTAGTTAGTAGTTAGTAGTTGGTAGTCAGTAGTTAGTAGTCAGTATGTAGGAGTTAATAGTTAGTAGTTAGCAGTTAGTAGTTAGTAGTTAGTAGTTAGTAGTTAGTAGTTAGTAGTTAGTAGTTAGTAGTTAGCAGCTGGTAGTTAGTAGTTAGTAGTTATTTGTTAGTAATTAGTAGTTAGTAGTTAGTAGTTAGTAGTTAGTAGTTAGTAGTTAGTAGTTAGTAGTTAGTAGTTATTAGTTAGTAGTTAGTAGTTAGTAGTTAGTAGTTAGTAGATAGTAGTTGGTAGTTAGTAGTCAGTAGTAAGTAGTTAGTAGTTAGTAGTTAGTAGTTAGTAGTTAGTAGTCAGTAGTTAGTATTTAGTAGTTAGTAGTTAGTATGTAGTAGTTAATAGTTAGTAGTTAGCAGTTAGTAGTTAGTAGTGAGTAGTTAGTAGTTAGTAGTTAGTAGTTAGTAGTTAGTATGTAGTAGTTAATAGTTAGTAGTTAGCAGTAAGTAGTTAGTAGTTAGTAGTTAGTAGTTAGTAGTTAATAGTTAGTAGTTGGTATTTAGTAGTTAGTAGTTAGTATGTAGTAGTTAATAGTTAGTAGTTAGCAGTAAGTGGTTAGCAGTTAGTAGTTATTAGTTAGTAATTATTAGTTAGTAGTTATTAGTTAGTAGTTAGTAGTAAGTAGTTAGTAGTTAGAAGTTAGTAGTTAGTAGTTAGTACTCAGTAGTTAGTATTTAGTAGTTAGTAGTTAGTAGTTAGTATGTAGTAGTTAATAGTTAGTAGTTAGCAGTTAGTAGTTAGTAGTTAGTAGTTAGTAGTTAGTAGATAGTAGTTAGTAGTTAGTAGTTAGTAGTTAGTAGTTAGTAGTTATTAGTTACTAGTTAGTAGTTAGTAGTCAGTAGTTAGTATTTAGTAGTTAGTAGTTAGTAGTTAGCAGTTGGTAGTTAGTAGTTAGTAGTTAGTAGTTAGTAGTTAGTTGTCAGTAGTTAGTAGTTAGTAGTTAGTAGTTGGTAGTCAGTAGTTAGTAGTCAGTATGTAGTAGTTAATAGTTAGTTGTTAGCAGTTAGTAGTTAGTAGTTAGTAGTTAGTAGTTAGTAGTTAGTAGTTAGCAATTAGTAGTTAGTAGTTAGTAGTTATTTGTTAGTAATTAGGAGTTAGTAGTTAGTAATTAGTAGTTAGTAGTTAGTAGTTAGTAGTCAGTAGTTAGTAGTTAGTAGTTAGTAGTTAGTAGTCAGTATGTAGTAGTTAATAGTTAGTAGTTAGCAGTTAGTAGTTAGTAGTTAGTAGTTAGTAGTTAGTAGTTAGTAGTTAGCAGTTAGTAGTTAGTAGTTAGTAGTCAGTAGTTAGTAGTTAGTAGTTAGTAGTTAGTAGTTAGTAGTTAGTAGTTAGTAGTCAGTAGTTAGCAGTTAGTAGATAGTAGTTATTTGTTAGTAATTAGTATTTAGTAGTTAGTAGTTAGTACTTAGTAGTAAGTAGTCAGTAGTTAGTAGTTAGTAGATAGTAGTTATTAGTTAGTAGTTAGTAGTTAGCAGTTAGTAGTTAGTAGTTAGTAGTCAGTAGTTAGTAGTTAGTAGTTAGTAGTTAGTAGTTAGTAGTTAGTAGTTAGTAGTTAGTAGTCAGTAGTTAGTAGTTAGTAGTTAGTAGTTATTAGTTATTAGTTAGTAGTTAGTAGTTAGTGGTTAGTAGTTAGTATGTAGTAGTTAATAGTTAGTAGTTAGCAGTTAGTAGTTAGTAGTTAGTAGTTAGTAGTCACTAGTTAGTATTTAGTAGTTAGTAGTTGAAAGTTAGTATGTAGTAGTTAATAGTTAGTAGTTAGCAGTTAGTAGTTAGTAGTTAGTAGTTAGTAGTTAGTAGTTAGCAGTTAGTAGTTAGTAGTTAGTAGTTATTAGTTATTAGTTACTAGTTAGTAGTTAGTAGTCAGTAGTTAGTATTTAGTAGTTAGTAGTTAGTAGTTGGTTGTTAGTAGTTAGTAGTTAGTAGTCAGTAGTTAGTAGTTAGTAGTTGGTAGTCAGTAGTTAGTAGTCAGTATGTAGTAGTTAATAGTTAGTAGTTAGCAGTTAGTAGTTAGTAGTTAGTAGTTAGTAGTTAGTAGTTAGTAGTTAGTAGTTAGTAGTTATTTGTTAGTAATTAGGAGTTAGTAGTTAGTAGTTAGTAGTTAGTAGTTAGTAGTTAGTAGTCAGTAGTTAGTAGTTAGTAGTTAGTAGTTAGTAGTCAGTATGTAGTAGTTAATAGTTAGTAGTTAGCAGTTAGTAGTTAGTAGTTAGTAGTTAGTAGTTAGTAGTTAGCAGTTAGTAGTTAGTAGTTAGTAGTCAGTAGTTAGTAGTTAGTAGTTAGTAGTTAGTAGTTAGTAGTTAGTAGTTAGTAGTTAGTAGTCAGTAGTTAGCAGTTAGCAGTTAGTAGATAGTAGTTATTTGTTAGTAATTAGTATTTAGTAGTTAGTAGTTAGTAGTTAGTACTTAGTAGTAAGTAGTCAGTAGTTAGTAGTTAGTAGATAGTAGTTATTAGTTAGTAGTTAGTAGTTAGCAGTTAGTAGTTAATAGTTAGTAGTCAGTAGTTAGTAGTTAGTAGTTATTAGTTAGTAGTTAGTAGTTAGTAGTTAGTAGTTAGTAGTTATTAGTTATTAGTTAGTAGTTAGTAGTTAGTGGTTAGTAGTTAGTATGTAGTAGTTAATAGTTAGTAGTTAGCAGTTAGTAGTTAGTAGTTAGTAGTTAGTAGTCACTAGTTAGTATTTAGTAGTTAGTAGTTGAAAGTTAGTATGTAGTAGTTAATAGTTAGTAGTTAGCAGTTAGTAGTTAGTAGTTAGTAGTTAGTAGTTAGTAGTTATTAGTTACTAGTTAGTAGTTAGTAGTCAGTAGTTAGTATTTAGTAGTTAGTAGTTAGTAGTTGGTTGTTAGTAGTTAGTAGTTAGTAGTCAGTAGTCAGTAGTTAGTAGTTGGTAGTCAGTAGTTAGTAGTCAGTATGTAGTAGTTAATAGTTAGTAGTTAGCAGTTAGTAGTTAGTAGTTAGTAGTTAGTAGTTAGTAGTTAGTAGTTAGTAGTTAGTAGTTAGTAGTTAGTAGTTAGTAGTTAGTAGTTAGTAGTTAGTAGTTAGTAGTTAGTAGTTAGTAGTTAGTAGTTAGTAGTTAGTAGTTAGTAGTTAGTAGTTAGTAGTTAGTAGTTAGTAGTTAGTAGTTAGTAGTTATTAGTTAGCAGTTAGTAGTTAGTAGTTAGTAGTTATTTGTTAGTAATTAGTAGTTAGTAGTTAGTAGTTAGTAGTTAGTAGTTAGTAGTTAGTAGTCAGTAGTTAGTAGTTCGTAGTTAGTAGTTAGTAGTTAGTAGTTAGCAGTTAGCAGTTAGTAGTTAGTAGTTATTAGTTATTAGTTAGTAGTTAGCAGTTAGTAGTTAGTAGTTAGTGGTTAGTAGTCAGTAGTTAGTAGTTAGTAGTTAGTAGTTAGTAGTTAGTAGTTAGTAGCCAGTAGTTAGTAGTCAGTAGTTAGTAGTTAGTAGTTAGTAGTTATTAGTTATTAGTTATTAGTTAGTAGTTAGTATGTAGTAGTTAATAGTTAGTAGTTAGCAGTTAGTAGTTAGTAGTTAGTAGTTAGTAGTTAGTATGTAGTAGTTAATAGTTAGTAGTTAGCAGTTAGTAGTTAGCAGTTAGAAGTTAGTAGTTAGTAGTTAGTAGTTAGTAGTTAGTAGTTAGTATTTAGTAGATAGTAGTTAGTAGTTAGTAGTTAGTAGTTAGTAGTTAGTAGTTAGTAGTTAGCAGTTAGTAGTTAGTAGTTAGTAATTAGTAGTTAGTAGTTAGTAGTTAGTAGTTAGTAGTTAGTAGTTAGTAGTTAGTATGTAGTAGTTAATAGTTAGTAGTTAGCAGTTAGTAGTTAGCAGTTAGAAGTTAGTAGTTAGTAGTTAGTAGTTAGTAGTTAGTAGTTAGTATTTAGTAGATAGTAGTTAGTAGTTAGTAGTTAGTAGTTATTAGTTACTAGTTAGTAGTTAGTATTTAGTAGTTAGTAGTTAGTAGTTGGTAGTTAGTAGTCAGTAGTTAGTATTTAGTAGTTAGTAGTTGAAAGCAGTTAGTATTTAGTAGTTAGCAGTTAGCAGTTAGTAGTCAGTAGTTAGTATTTAGTAGTTAGTAGTTGAAAGTTAGTATGTAGTAGTTAATAGTTAGTAGTTAGCAGTTAGTAGTTAGTAGTTAATAGTTAGTAGTTAGTAGTTAGTAGTTAGTAGTTATTAGTTACTAGTTAGTAGTTAGTAGTAAGTATTTAGTAGTTAGTAGTTAGTAGTTGGTAGTTAGTAGTTAGTAGTTAGTAGTCAGTAGTTATTTGTTAGTAGTTGGTAGTCAGTAGTTAGTATTTAGTAGTTAGTAGTTGAAAGTTAGTATGTAGTAGTTAATAGTTAGTAGTTAGCAGTTAGTAGTTAGTAGTTAGTAGTTAATAGTTAGTAGTTAGTAGTTAGTAGTTAGTAGTTATTAGTTACTAGTTAGTAGTTAGTAGTTAGTAGTAAGTATTTAGTAGTTAGTAGTTAGTAGTTGGTAGTTAGTAGTTAGTAGATAGTAGTCAGTAGTTAGTAGTTAGTAGTTGGTAGTCAGTAGTTAGTAGTCAGTATATAGTAGTTAATAGTTAGTAGTTAGCAGTTAGTAGATAGTAGTTAGTAGTTAGTAGTTAGTAGTTAGTAGTTAGTAGTTAGTAGTTAGTAGTTAGTAGTTAGTAGCTAGTAGTTAGTAGTTAGTAGTTAGTAGTTTGTAGTTAGCAGTTAGTAGTTAGTAGTTAGTAGTTATTTGTTAGTAATTAGTGGTTAGTAGTTAGTAGTTAGTAGTTAGTAGTTAGTAGTCAGTAGTTAGTAGTTAGTAGTTAGTAGTCAGTAGTTAGTAGTTAGTAGTTAGTAGTTAGTAGTTAGTAGTTAGCAGTTAGCAGTTAGTAGTTAGTAGTTATTAGTTAGTAGTTAGTAGTTAGCAGTTAGTAGTTAGTAGTTAGTGGTTAGTAGTCAGTAGTCAGTAGTTAGTAGTTAGTAGTTAGTAGTTAGTAGTTAGTAGTTAGTAGTTAGTAGTTAGTAGTCAGTAGTTAGTAGTCAGTAGTTAGTAGTTAGTAGTTAGTATTTATTAGTTATTAGTTAGTAGTTAGTAGTTAGTATGTAGTAGTTAATAGTTAGTAGTTAGCAGTTAGTAGTTAGTAGTTAGTAGTTAGTAGTTAGTATGTAGTAGTTAATAGTTATTAGTTAGTAGTTAGTAGTTAGTAGTTAGTAGTTAGCAGTTAGTAGTTAGTAGTTAGTAGTTAGTAGTTAGTAGTTAGTAGTTAGTAGTTAGTATGTAGTAGTTAATAGTTAGTAGTTAGCAGTTAGTAGTTAGCAGTTAGAAGTTAGTAGTTAGTAGTTAGTAGTTAGTAGTTAGTAGTTAGTAGTTAGTAGTTAGTAGTTAGCAGTTAGTAGTTAGTAGTTAGTAGTTAGCAGTCAGTAGTTAGCAGTTAGAAGTTAGTAGTTAGTAGTTAGTAGTTAGTAGTTAGTAGTTAGTAGTTAGCAGTAAGTAGTTAGTAGTTAGTAGTTAGTATGTAGTAGTTAATAGTTAGTAGTTAGCAGTCAGTAGTTAGCAGTTAGAAGTTAGTAGTTAGTAGTTAGTAGTTAGTAGTTAGTAGTTAGTAGTTAGTAGTTAGTAGTTAGTAGTTAGTAGTTAGCAGTTAGTAGTTAGTAGTTAGTAGTTAGCAGTCAGTAGTTAGTAGTTAGTAGTTAGTAGTTAGTAGTTAGTAGTTAGTAGTCAGTAGTTAGTAGTTAGTAGTTAGTATGTAGTAGTTAATAGTTATTAGTTAGTAGTTAGTAGTTAGTAGTTAGTAGTTAGTAGTTAGTAGTTAGTAGTTAGCAGTTAGTAGTTAGTAGTTAGTAGTTAGTAGTTAGTAGTTAGTAGTTAGTAGTTAGTAGTTAGTAGTTAGTAGTTAGCAGTTTGTAGTTAGTAGTTAGTAGTTAGCAGTCAGTAGTTAGTAGTTAGAAGTTAGTAGTTAGTAGTTAGTAGCTAGTAGTCAGTAGTTAGTAGTTAGTAGTTAGCAGTTAGCAGTTAGTAGTTAGTAGTTAGTTAGTAGTTAGTAGTTAGTAGTTAGTAGTTAGCAGTTAGAAGTTAGTAGTTAGTAGTTAGTAGTTAGTAGTTAGTAGTTAGTAGTTAGTAGTTAGCAGTAAGTAGTTAGTAGTTAGTAGTTAGTATGTAGTAGTTAATAGTTATTAGTTAGCAGTTAGTAGTTAGCAGTTAGTAGTTAGTAGTTAGTAGTTAGTAGTTAGTAGTTAGTAGTTAGTAGTTAGTAGTTAGCAGTTAGTAGTTAGTAGTTAGTAGTTAGCAGTCAGTAGTTAGTAGCTAGTAGTTAGTAGTTAGTAGTTAGTAGTTAGTAGTTAGTAGTCAGTAGTTAGTAGTTAGTAGTTAGTATGTAGTAGTTAATAGTTATTAGTTAGTAGTTAGTAGTTAGTAGTTAGTAGTTAGTAGTTAGCAGTTAGTAGTAGTAGTTAGTAGTTAGTAGTTAGTAGTTAGTAGTTAGTAGTTAGTAGTTAGTAGTTAGTAGCTAGTAGTTAGCAGTAAGTAGTTAGTAGTTAGTAGTTAGTATGTAGTAGTTAATAGTTAGTAGTTAGCAGTTAGTAGTTAGCAGTTAGAAGTTAGTAGTTAGTATTTAGTAGTTAGCAGTTAGCAGTTAGTAGTTAGTAGTTATTAGTTAGTAGTTAGTAGTTAGCAGTTAGAAGTTAGTAGTTAGTAGTTAGTAGTTAGTAGTTAGTAGTTAGCAGTAAGTAGTTAGTAGTTAGTAGTTAGTATGTAGTAGTTAATAGTTAGTAGTTAGCCGTTAGTAGTTAGCAGTTAGAAGTTAGTAGTTAGCAGTTAGTAGTTAGCAGTTAGAAGTTAGTAGTTAGTAGTTAGTAGTTAGTAGTTAGTAGTTAGTAGTTAGTAGTTAGTAGTTAGTAATTAGTAGTTAGCAGTTTGTAGTTAGTAGTTAGTAGTTAGCAGTCAGTAGTTAGTAGTTAGAAGTTAGTAGTTAGTAGTTAGTAGCTAGTAGTCAGTAGTTAGTTGTTAGTAGTTAGTAGTTAGCAGTTAGCAGTTAGTAGTTAGTAGTTATTAGTTAGTAGTTGGTAGTTAGCAGTTAGAAGTTATTAGTTAGTAGTTAGTAGTTAGTAGTTAGTAGTTAGCAGTAAGTAGTTGGTAGTTAGTAGTTAGTATGTAGTAGTTAATAGTTAGTAGTTAGCAGTTAGTAGTTAGCAGTTAGAAGTTAGTAGTTAGTAGTTAGTAGTTAGTAGTTAGTAGTTAGTAGTTAGTAGTTAGTAGTTAGCAGTTAGTAGTTAGTAGTTAGTAGTTAGCGGTCAGTAGCTAGTAGTTAGAAGTTAGTAGTTAGTAGTTAGTAGTTAGTAGTCAGTAGTTAGTAGTTAGTAGTTAGTAGTTAGCAGTTAGCAGTTAGTAGTTAGTAGTTAGTTAGCAGTTAGTAGTTAGTAGTTAGCAGTCAGTAGTTAGTAGTTAGTAGTTAGTAGTTAGTAGTTAGTAGTCAGTAGTTAGTAGTTAGTAGTTAGTATGTAGTAGTTAATAGTTAGTAGTTAGTAGTTAGCAGTTAGAAGTTAGTAGTTAGTAGTTAGTAGTTAGTAGTTAGTAGTTAGTAGTTAGTAGTTAGTAGTTAGTAGTTAGTAGTTAGTAGTTAGTAGTTAGTAGTTAGTAGTTAGCAGTTAGTAGTTAGTAGTTAGTAGTTAGTAGTTAGCGGTCAGTAGTTAGTAGTTAGAAGTTAGTAGTTAGCAGTAAGTAGTTAGTAGTTAGTAGTTAGTATGTAGTAGTTAATAGTTAGTAGTTAGCAGTTAGTAGTTAGCAGTTAGAAGTTAGTAATTAGCAGTTAGTAGTTAGCAGTTAGAAGTTAGTAGTTAGTAGTTAGTAGTTAGTAGTTAGTAGTTAGTAGTTAGTAGTTAGTAGTTAGTAGTTAGTAGTTAGCAGTTTGTAGTTAGTAGTTAGTAGTTAGCAGTCAGTAGTTAGTAGTTAGAAGTTAGTAGTTAGTAGTTAGTAGCTAGTAGTCAGTAGTTAGGAGTTAGTAGTTAGTAGTTAGCAGTTAGCAGTTAGTAGTTAGTAGTTATTAGTTAGTAGTTTGTAGTTAGCAGTTAGAAGTTATTAGTTAGTAGTTAGTAGTTAGTAGTTAGTAGTTAGCAGTAAGTAGTTGGTAGTTAGTAGTTAGTATGTAGTAGTTAATAGTTAGTAGTTAGCAGTTAGTAGTTAGCAGTTAGAAGTTAGTAGTTAGTGGTTAGTAGTTAGTAGTTAGTAGTTAGTATTTAGTAGTTAGTAGTTAGTAGTTAGCAGTTAGTAGTTAGTAGTTAGTAGTTAGCGGTCAGTAGTTAGTAGTTAGAAGTTAGTAGTTAGTAGTTAGTAGTTAGTAGTCAGTAGTTAGTAGTTAGTAGTTAGTAGTTAGCAGTAAGTAGTTGGTAGTTAGTAGTTAGTATGTAGTAGTTAATAGTTAGTAGTTAGCAGTTAGTAGTTAGCAGTTAGAATTTAGTAGTTAGTAGTTAGTAGTTAGTAGTTAGTAGTTAGTAGTTAGTAGTTAGTAGTTAGTAGTTAGCAGTTAGTAGTTAGTAGTTAGTAGTTAGCAGTCAGTAGTTAGTAGTTAGTAGTTAGTAGTTAGTAGTTAGTAGTTAGTAGTCAGTAGAGTAGTTAGTAGTTAGTAGTTAGTATGTAGTAGTTAATAGTTATTAGTTAGTAGTTAGTAGTTAGTAGTTAGTAGTTAGTAGTTAGTAGTTAGCAGTTAGTAGTTAGTAGTTAGTAGTTAGTAGTTAGTATGTAGTAGTTAATAGTTAGTAGTTAGCAGTTAGTAGTTAGCAGTTAGAAGTTAGTAGTTAGTAGTTAGTAGTTAGTAGTTAGTAGTTAGTAGTTAGTAGTTAGTAGTTAGTAGTTAGCAGTAAGTAGTTAGTAGTTAGTAGTTAGTATGTAGTAGTTAATAGTTAGTAGTTAGCAGTTAGTAGTTAGCAGTTAGAAGTTAGTAGTTAGTAGTTAGTAGTTAGTAGTTAGTAGTTAGTAGTTAGTAGTTAGTAGTTAGTAGTTAGCAGTTAGAAGTTAGTAGTTAGTAGTTAGCAGTCAGTAGTTAGTAGTTAGTAGTTAGTAGTTAGTAGTTAGTAGTCAGTAGTTAGTAGTTAGTAGTTAGTATGTAGTAGTTAATAGTTATTAGTTAGTAGTTAGTAGTTAGTAGTTAGTAGTTAGCAGTTAGTAGTTAGTAGTTAGTAGTTAGTAGTTAGCAGTTAGTAGTTAGTAGTTAGTAGTTAGCGGTCAGTAGTTAGTAGTTAGAAGTTAGTAGTTAGTAGTTAGTAGTTAGTAGTCAGTAGTTAGTAGTTAGTAGTTAGTAGTTAGTAGTTAGTAGTTAGTAGTTAGCAGTAAGTAGTTGGTAGTTAGTAGTTAGTATGTAGTAGTTAATAGTTAGTAGTTAGTAGTTAGTAGTTTGTAGTCAGTAGAGTAGTTAGTAGTTAGTAGTTAGTATGTAGTAGTTAATAGTTATTAGTTAGTAGTTAGTAGTTAGTAGTTAGTAGTTAGTAGTTAGCAGTTAGTAGTTAGTAGTTAGTAGTTAGTAGTTAGTATGTAGTAGTTAATAGTTAGTAGTTAGCAGTTAGTAGTTAGCAGTTAGAAGTTAGTAGTTAGTAGTTAGTAGTTAGTAGTTAGTAGTTAGTAGTTAGTAGTTAGTAGTTAGCAGTAAGTAGTTAGTAGTTAGTAGTTAGTATGTAGTAGTTAATAGTTAGTAGTTAGCAGTTAGTAGTTAGCAGTTAGAAGTTAGTAGTTAGTAGTTAGTAGTTAGTAGTTAGTAGTTAGTAGTTAGTAGTTAGTAGTTAGTAGTTAGCAGTTAGAAGTTAGTAGTTAGTAGTTAGCAGTCAGTAGTTAGTAGTTAGTAGTTAGTAGTTAGTAGTTAGTAGTCAGTAGTTAGTAGTTAGTAGTTAGTATGTAGTAGTTAATAGTTATTAGTTAGTAGTTAGTAGTTAGTAGTTAGTAGTTAGCAATTAGTAGTTAGTAGTTAGTAGTTAGCGGTCAGTAGTTAGTAGTTAGAAGTTAGTAGTTAGTAGTTAGTAGTTAGTAGTCAGTAGTTAGTAGTTAGTAGTTAGTAGTTAGTAGTTAGTAGTTAGTAGTTAGCAGTAAGTAGTTGGTAGTTAGTAGTTAGTATGTAGTAGTTAATAGTTAGTAGTTAGTAGTTAGTAGTTAGTAGTCAGTAGAGTAGTTAGTAGTTAGTAGTTAGTATGTAGTAGTTAATAGTTATTAGTTAGTAGTTAGTAGTTAGTAGTTAGTAGTTAGCAGTTAGTAGTTAGTAGTTAGTAGTTAGTAGTTAGTAGTTAGTATGTAGTAGTTAATAGTTAGTAGTTAGCAGTTAGTAGTTAGCAGTTAGAAGTTAGTAGTTAGTAGTTAGTAGTTAGTAGTTAGTAGTTAGTAGTTAGTAGTTAGTAGTTAGTAGTTAGCAGTAAGTAGTTAGTAGTTAGTAGTTAGTATGTAGTAGTTAATAGTTAGTAGTTAGCAGTTAGTAGTTAGCAGTTAGAAGTTAGTAGTTAGTAGTTAGTAGTTAGTAGTTAGTAGTTAGTAGTTAGTAGTTAGTAGTTAGTAGTTAGCAGTTAGAAGTTAGTAGTTAGTAGTTAGCAGTCAGTAGTTAGCAGTTAGTAGTTAGTAGTTAGTAGTCAGTAGTTAGTAGTTAGTAGTTAGTATGTAGTAGTTAATAGTTATTAGTTAGTAGTTAGTAGTTAGTAGTTAGTAGTTAGTAGTCAGTAGTTAGTAGTTAGTAGTTAGTATGTAGTAGTTAATAGTTATTAGTTAGTAGTTAGTAGTTAGTAGTTAGTAGTTAGCAGTTAGTAGTTAGTAGTTAGTAGTTAGTAGTTAGCAGTTAGTAGTTAGTAGTTAGTAGTTAGCGGTCAGTAGTTAGTAGTTAGAAGTTAGTAGTTAGTAGTTAGTAGTTAGTAGTCAGTAGTTAGTAGTTAGTAGTTAGTAGTTAGTAGTTAGTAGTTAGTAGTTAGCAGTAAGTAGTTGGTAGTTAGTAGTTAGTATGTAGTAGTTAATAGTTAGTAGTTAGTAGTTAGTAGTTAGTAGTCAGTAGAGTAGTTAGTTGTTAGTAGTTAGTATGTAGTAGTTAATAGTTATTAGTTAGTAGTTAGTAGTTAGTAGTTAGTAGTTAGTAGTTAGCAGTTAGTAGTTAGTAGTTAGTAGTTAGTAGTTAGTAGTTAGTATGTAGTAGTTAATAGTTAGTAGTTAGCAGTTAGTAGTTAGCAGTTAGAAGTTAGTAGTTAGTAGTTAGTAGTTAGTAGTTAGTAGTTAGTAGTTAGTAGTTAGTAGTTAGTAGTTAGTAGTTAGTAGTTAGCAGTAAGTAGTTAGTAGTTAGTAGTTAGTATGTAGTAGTTAATAGTTAGTAGTTAGCAGTTAGTAGTTAGCAGTTAGAAGTTAGTAGTTAGTAGTTAGTAGTTAGTAGTTAGTAGTTAGTAGTTAGTAGTTAGCAGTTAGAAGTTAGTAGTTAGTAGTTAGCAGTCAGTAGTTAGCAGTTAGTAGTTAGTAGTTAGTAGTCAGTAGTTAGTAGTTAGTAGTTAGTATGTAGTAGTTAATAGTTATTAGTTAGTAGTTAGTAGTTAGTAGTTAGTAGTTAGTAGTTAGCAGTTAGTAGTTAGTAGTTAGTAGTTATTAGTTAGTAGTTAGTAGTTAGTAGTTAGTAGTTAGTATGTAGTAGTTAATAGTTAGTAGTTAGCAGTTAGTAGTTAGCAGTTAGAAGTTAGTAGTTAGTAGTTAGTAGTTAGTAGTTAGTAGTTAGTACTTAGTAGTTAGTAGTTAGTAGTTAGTAGTTAGCAGTTTGTAGTTAGTAGTTAGTAGTTAGCAGTCAGTAGTTAGTAGTTAGAAGTTAGTAGTTAGTAGTTAGTAGCTAGTAGTCAGTAGTTAGTAGTTAGTAGTTAGTAGTTAGCAGTTAGCAGTTAGCAGTTAGTAGTTATTAGTTAGTAGTTAGTAGTTAGCAGTTAGAAGTTAGTAGTTAGTAGTTAGTAGTTAGTAGTTAGCAGTAAGTAGTTAGTAGTTAGTAGTTAGTATGTAGTAGTTAATAGTTAGTAGTTAGCAGTTAGTAGTTAGCAGTTAGAATTTAGTAGTTAGTAGTTAGTAGTTAGTAGTTAGTAGTTAGTAGTTAGCAGTTAGTAGTTAGTAGTTAGTAGTTAGCAGTCAGTAGTTAGTAGTTAGTAGTTAGTAGTTAGTAGTTAGTAGTTAGTAGTCAGTAGTTAGTAGTTAGTAGTTAGTAGTTAGCAGTTAGCAGTTAGTAGTTAGTAGTTATTAGTTAGTAGTTAGTAGTTAGCAGTTAGTAGTTAGTAGTTAGCAGTTAGTAGTCAGTAGTTAGTAGTTAGTAGTTAGTAGTTAGTAGTTAGTAGTTAGTAGTTAGTAGTTACTAGTTAGTAGTCAGTAGTTAGTAGTCAGTAGTTAGTAGTTAGTAGTAATTAGTAATTAGTTAGTAGTTAGTAGTTAGTATGTAGTAGTTAATAGTTAGTAGTTAGCAGTTAGTAGTTAGTAGTTAGTAGTTAGCAGTTAGTATGTAGTAGTTAATAGTTAGTAGTTAGCAGTTAGAAGTTAGTAGTTAGTAGTAAGTAGTCAGTAGTCAGCAGTTAGTAGTTAGTAGTTAGTAGTCAGTAGTCAGTAGTTAGTAGTCAGTAGTTAGTAGTTAGTATTTAGTAGTTATTAGTTAGTAGTTAGTAGTTAGCAGTTAGTAGTTAGTAGTTAGTAGTCAGTAGTTAGCAGTAAGTAGTTAGTAGTTAGTAGTTAGTATGTAGTAGTTAATAGTTAGTAGTTAGCAGTTAGTAGTTAGCAGTTAGAATTTAGTAGTTAGTAGTTAGTAGTTAGTAGTTAGTAGTTAGTAGTTAGCAGTTAGTAGTTAGTAGTTAGTAGTTAGCAGTCAGTAGTTAGTAGTTAGTAGTTAGTAGTTAGTAGTTAGTAGTTAGTAGTCAGTAGTTAGTAGTTAGTAGTTAGTAGTTAGCAGTTAGCAGTTAGTAGTTAGTAGTTATTAGTTAGTAGTTAGTAGTTAGCAGTTAGTAGTTAGTAGTTAGCAGTTAGTAGTCAGTAGTTAGTAGTTAGTAGTTAGTAGTTAGTAGTTAGTAGTTAGTAGTTAGTAGTTACTAGTTAGTAGTCAGTAGTTAGTAGTCAGTAGTTAGTAGTTAGTAGTAATTAGTAATTAGTTAGTAGTTAGTAGTTAGTATGTAGTAGTTAATAGTTAGTAGTTAGCAGTTAGTAGTTAGTAGTTAGTAGTTAGCAGTTAGTATGTAGTAGTTAATAGTTAGTAGTTAGCAGTTAGAAGTTAGTAGTTAGTAGTAAGTAGTCAGTAGTCAGCAGTTAGTAGTTAGTAGTTAGTAGTCAGTAGTCAGTAGTTAGTAGTCAGTAGTTAGTAGTTAGTATTTAGTAGTTATTAGTTAGTAGTTAGTAGTTAGCAGTTAGTAGTTAGTAGTTAGTAGTCAGTAGTTAGTAGTTAGTAGTTAGTAGTTAGTAGTCAGTAGTTAGTAGTTAGTAGTTATTAGTTATTAGTTAGTAGTTAATATGTAGTAGTCAATATTTAGTAGTTAGCAGTTAGTAGATAGTAGTTGGTAGTTAGTAGTTAGCAGTTAGTAGTTAGTAGTTAGTAGTTAGCATTCAGTAGTTAGTAGTTAGTAGTTAGTAGTTAGTAGTTAGTAGTTAGTAGTCAGTAGTTAGTAGTTAGTAGTTAGTAGTTAGTAGTTAGCAGTTAGCAGTTAGTAGTTATTAGTTAGTAGTTAGTAGTTAGCAGTGAGTAGTTAGTAGTTAGTAGTCAGTAGTTCGTAGTTAGTAGTTAGTAGTTAGTAGTTAGTAGTTAGTAGTCAGTAGTTAGTAGTCAGTAGTTAGTAGTTAGTAGTTAGTAGTTATTAGTTATTAGTTAGTAGTTAGTAGTTAGTATGTAGTAGTTAATAGTTAGTAGTTAGTAGTTAGTAGTTAGTATGTAGTAGTTAATAGTTAGTAGTTAGCAGTTAGAAGTTAGTAGTTAGTAGTTAGTAGTCAGTAGTTAGTAGTCAGTAGTTAGTAGTTAGTAGTTAGTAGTTATTAGTTATTAGTTAGTAGATAGTAGCTAGTATGTAGTAGTTAATAGTTAGTAGTTAGCAGTTAGTAGTTAGTAGTTAGTAGTTAGCAGTTAGTAGTTAGTATGTAGTAGTTAATAGTTAGTAGTTTGTAATTAGTAGTTAGTAGTTAGTAGTTAGTATTTAGTAGTTATTAGTTAGTAGTTAGTAGTTAGCAGTTAGTAGTTAGTAGTTAGTAGTTAGTAGTCAGTAGCTAGTAGTTAGTAGTTAGTAGTTAGTAGTTAGTAGTTAGTAGTTAGTAGTCAGTAGTTGGTAGTCAGTAGTTAGTAGTTAGTAGTTAGTAGTTATTAGTTATTAGTTAGTAGTTAGTAGTTAGTATGTAGTAGTTATTAGTTAGTAGTTAGCAGTTAGTAGTTAGTAGTTAGTATTTAGTATGTAGTAGTTATTAGTTAGTAGTTAGCAGTTAGAAGTTAGCAGTTAGTAGTTAGTAGTTAGTAGTTAGTAGTTAGTAGTTAGTAGTTAGTAGTTAGTAGTTAGTAGTTAGTAGTTAGTATGTAGTAGTTAATAGTTAGTAGTTAGCAGTTAGAAGTTAGTAGTTAGTAGTTAGTAATTAGTAGTTAGTAGTTAGTAGTTAGTAGTTAGTAGTTAGTAGTTAGTAGTAAGTAGTCAGTAGTTAGTAGTTAGTAGTTAGTAGTTAGTAGTTAAAAGTTAGCAGTTAGTAGTTAGTAGTTATTAGTTAGTAGTTAGTAGTTAGCAGTTAGTAGTTAGTGGTTAGTAATTAGTAGTCAGTAGTTAGTAGTTAGTAGTTAGTAGTTAGTAGTTAGTAGTAAGTAGTCAGTAGTTAGTAGTTAGTAGTTAGTAGTTAGCAGTTAGCAGTTAGTAGTTAGTAGTTATTAGTTAGTAGTTAGTAGTTAGCAGTTAGTAGTTAGTAGTTAGTAGTTAGTAGTCAGTAGTTAGTAGTTAGTAGTTAGTAGTTAGTAGTCAGTAGTTAGTAGTCAGTAGTTACTAGTTAGTAGTTAGTAGTTATTAGTTATTAGTTAGTAGTTAGTAGTTAGTATGTAGTAGTTAATAGTTAGTAGTTAGCAGTTAGTAGTTAGTAGTTAGTATTTAGTATGTAGTAGTTAGTAGTCAGTAGTTAGTATTTAGTAGTTAGTAGTTAGTAGTCAGGAGTTAGTAGTTAGTAGTTAGTAGTTAGTAGTTAGTAGTTAGTAGTTAGCAGTTAGCAGTTAGTAGTTAGTAGTTATTAGTTAGTAGTTAGTAGTTAGTAGTTAGTAGTTAGTAGTTAGTAGTTAGTAGTTAGTAGTCAGTAGTTAGTAGTCAGTAGTTAGTAGTTAGTAGTTAGTAGTTAGTAGTTATTAGTTAGTAGTTAGTTGTTAGTATGTAGTAGTTAATAGTTAGTATTTAGCAGTTAGTAGTTAGTAGTTAGTAGTTAGTAGCTGGTAGTCAGTAGTTAGTAGTTAGTAGTTAGTAGTTAGTAGTTAGTAGTAAGTAGTCAGTAGTTAGTAGTTAGTAGTTAGTAGTTAGCAGTTAGCAGTTAGTAGTTAGTAGTTATTAGTTAGTAGTTAGTAGTTAGCAGTTAGTAGTTAGTAGTTAGTAGTTAGTAGTCAGTAGTTAGTAGTTAGTAGTTAGTAGTTAGTAGTTAGTAGTCAGTAGTTAGTAGTCATTAGTTACTAGTTAATAGTTAGTAGTTATTAGTTATTAGTTAGTAGTTAGTAGTTAGTATGTAGTAGTTAATAGTTAGTAGTTAGCAGTTAGTAGTTAGTAGTTAGTATTTAGTATGTAGTAGTTAGTAGTCAGTAGTTAGTAGTTAGTAGTTAGTAGTTAGTAGTCAGGAGTTAGTAGTTAGTAGTTAGTAGTTAGTAGTTAGTAGTTAGCAGTTAGCAGTTAGTAGTTAGTAGTTATTAGTTAGTAGTTAGTAGTTAGCAGTTAGTAGTTAGTAGTTAGTGGTTAGTAGTCAGTAGTTAGTAGTTAGTAGTTAGTAGTTTGTAGTTAGTAGTTAGTAGTCAGTAGTTAGTAGTCAGTAGTTAGTAGTTAGTAGTTAGTAGTTAGTAGTTAGTAGTTATTAGTTAGTAGTTAGTTGTTAGTATGTAGTAGTTAATAGTTAGTATTTAGCAGTTAGTAGTTAGTAGTTAGTAGTTAGTATGTAGTAGTTAATAGTTATTAGTTAGTAGTTAGTAGTTAGTAGTTAGCAGTTAGTAGTTAGTAGTTAGTATGTAGTAATTAGTAGTCAGTAGTTAGTAGTTAGTAGTTAGTAGTTAGTAGTTAGTAGTCAGTAGTTAGTAGTTAGTAGTTAGTAGTTAGTAGTTAGTAGTTAGTAGTTAGTAGTTGGCAGTTAGCAGTTAGTAGTTAGTAGTTATTAGTTAGTAGTTAGTAGTTAGCAGTTAGTAGTTAGTAGTTAGTTGTTAGTAGTCAGTAGTTAGTAGTTAGTAGTTAGTAGTTAGTAGTTAGTAGATAGTAGTTAGTAGTCAGTAGTTAGTAGTCAGTAGTTAGTAGTTAGTAGTTAGTAGTTATTATTTAGTAGTTAGTAGTTAGTATGTAGTAGTTAATAGATAGTAGTTAGCAGTTAGTAGTTAGTAGTCAGTAGTTAGTATTTAGTAGTTCGTAGTTAGTAGTTGGTCGTTAGTAGTTAGTAGTTAGTAGTCAGTAGTTAGTAGTTAGTAGTTGGTAGTCAGTAGTTAGTAGTCAGTATGTAGTAGTTAATAGTTAGTAGTTAGCAGTTAGTAGTTAGTAGTTAGTAGTTAGTAGTTAGTATGTAGTAGTTAACAGTTATTAGTTAGTAGTTAGTAGTTAAGAGTCAGTAGTTAGTATTTAGTAGTTAGTAGTTAGTAGTTGGTAGTTAGTAGTTAGTAGTTAGTAGTCAGTAGTTAGTAGTTAGTAGTTGGTAGTCAGTAGTTAGTAGTCAGTATGTAGTAGTTAATAGTTAGTAGTTAGCAGTTAGTAGTTAGTAGTTTGTAGTTAGTAGTTAGTAGTTAGTAGTTAGTAGTTAGTAGTTAGTAGTTAGTAGTTAGCAGTTAGTAGTTAGTAGTTAGTAGTTATTTGTTTGTAATTAGTAGTTAGTAGTTAGTAGTTAGTAGTTAGTAGTTATTAGTTAGTAGTTAGTAGTTAGCAGTTAGTAGTTAGTAGTTAGTTGTTAGTAGTCAGTAGTCAGTAGTTAGTAGTTAGTAGTTGGTAGTTAGTAGTTAGTAGTTAGTAGTCAGTAGTTAGTAGTTAGTAGTTGGTAGTCAGTAGTTAGTAGTCAGTATGTAGTAGTTAATAGTTAGTAGTTAGCAGTTAGTAGTTAGTAGTTTGTAGTTAGTAGTTAGTAGTTAGTAGTTAGTAGTTAGTAGTTAGTAGTTAGTAGTTAGCAGTTAGTAGTTAGTAGTTAGTAGTTATTTGTTTGTAATTAGTAGTTAGTAGTTAGTAGTTAGTAGTTAGTAGTTATTAGTTAGTAGTTAGTAGTTAGCAGTTAGTAGTTAGTAGTTAGTTGTTAGTAGTCAGTAGTTAGTAGTTAGTAGTTAGTAGTTAGTAGATAGTAGTTAGTAGTTAGTAGTTAGTTGTTAGTAGTCAGTAGTTAGTAGTTAGTAGTTAGTAGTTAGCAGTTAGTAGTTAGTAGTTAGTTGTTAGTAGTCAGTAGTTAGTAGTTAGTAGTTATTAGTTAGTAGTTAGTAGTTAGCAGTTAGTAGTTAGTAGTTAGTTGTTAGTAGTCAGTAGTTAGTAGTTAGTAGTTAGTAGTTAGTAGTTAGTAGATAGTAGTTAGTAGTCAGTAGTTAGTAGTCAGTAGTTAGTAGTTAGTAGTTAGTAGTTATTATTTAGTAGTTAGTAGTTAGTATGTAGTAGTTAATAGATAGTAGTTAGCAGTTAGTAGTTAGTAGTCAGTAGTTAGTATTTAGTAGTTCGTAGTTAGTAGTTGGTCGTTAGTAGTTAGTAGTTAGTAGTCAGTAGTTAGTAGTTAGTAGTTGGTAGTCAGTAGTTAGTAGTCAGTATGTAGTAGTTAATAGTTAGTAGTTAGCAGTTAGTAGTTAGTAGTTAGTAGTTAGTAGTTAGTATGTAGTAGTTAACAGTTATTAGTTAGTAGTTAGTAGTTAAGAGTCAGTAGTTAGTATTTAGTAGTTAGTAGTTAGTAGTTGGTAGTTAGTAGTTAGTAGTTAGTAGTCAGTAGTTAGTAGTTAGTAGTTGGTAGTCAGTAGTTAGTAGTCAGTATGTAGTAGTTAATAGTTAGTAGTTAGCAGTTAGTAGTTAGTAGTTTGTAGTTAGTAGTTAGTAGTTAGTAGTTAGTAGTTAGTAGTTAGTAGTTAGTAGTTAGCAGTTAGTAGTTAGTAGTTAGTAGTTATTTGTTTGTAATTAGTAGTTAGTAGTTAGTAGTTAGTAGTTAGTAGTTAGTAGTTAGTAGTCAGTAGTTAGTAGTTAGTAGTTAGTAGTTAGTAGTCAGTAGTTAGTAGTTAGTAGTTAGTAGTTAGTAGTTAGCAGTTAGCAGTTAGTAGTTAGTAGTTAGTAGTTGGTAGTCAGTAGTTAGTAGTCAGTATGTAGTAGTTAATAGTTAGTAGTTAGCAGTTAGTAGTTAGTAGTTAGTAGTTAGTATGTAGTAGTTAACATTTATTAGTTAGTAGTTAGTAGTTAAGAGTCAGTAGTTAGTATTTAGTAGTTAGTAGTTAGTAGTTGGTAGTTAGTAGTTAGTAGTTAGTAGTCAGTAGTTAGTAGTTAGTAGTTGGTAGTCAGTAGTTAGTAGTCAGTATGTAGTAGTTAATAGTTAGTAGTTAGCAGTTAGTAGTTAGTAGTTTGTAGTTAGTAGTTAGTAGTTAGTAGTTAGTAGTTAGTAGTTAGTAGTTAGTAGTTAGTAGTTAGTAGTTAGCAGTTAGTAGTTAGTAGTTAGTAGTTATTTGTTTGTAATTAGTAGTTAGTAGTTAGTAGTTAGTAGTTAGTAGTTAGTAGTTAGTAGTCAGTAGTTAGTAGTTAGTAGTTAGTAGTTAGTAGTCAGTAGTTAGTAGTTAGTAGTTAGTAGTTAGTAGTTAGCAGTTAGCAGTTAGTAGTTAGTAGTTATTAGTTAGTAGTTAGTAGTTAGCAGTTAGTAGTTAGTAGTTAGTGGTTAGTAGTCAGTAGTTAGTAGTTAGTAGTTAGTAGTTAGTAGTTAGTAGTTAGTAGTTAGTAGTCAGTAGTTAGTAGTCAGTAGTTAGTAGTTAGTAGTTAGTAGTTAGTAGTTAGTAGTTAGCAGTTAGCAGTTAGTAGTTAGTAGTTATTAGTTAGTAGTTAGTAGTTAGCAATTAGTAGTTAGTAGTTAGTGGTTAGTAGTCAGTAGTTAGTAGTTAGTAGTTAGTAGTTAGTAGTTAGTAGTTAGTTGTTAGTAGTCATTAGTTAGTAGTCAGTAGTTAGTAGTTAGTAGTTAGTAGTTAGTAGTTAGTAGTTAGTAGTTAGTAGTTAGTAGTTATTAGTTAGTAGTTAGTTGTTAGTATGTAGTAGTTAATAGTTAGTATTTAGCAGTTAGTAGTTAGTAGTTAGTAGTTAGTAGTTAGTATGTAGTAGTTAATAGTTATTAGTTAGTAGTTAGTAGTTAGTAGTTAGCAGTTAGTAGTTAGTAGTTAGTATGTAGTAATTAGTAGTCAGTAGTTAGTAGTTAGTAGTTAGTAGTTAGTAGTCAGTAGTTAGTAGTTAGTAGTTAGTAGTTAGTAGTTAGTAGTTAGTAGTTAGTAGTTAGTAGTTAGTAGTTAGCAGTTAGCAGTTAGTAGTTAGTAGTTATTAGTTAGTAGTTAGTAGTTAGCAGTTAGTAGTTAGTAGTTAGTTGTTAGTAGTCAGTAGTTAGTAGTTAGTAGTTAGTAGTTAGTAGTTAGTAGTTAGTAGTTAGTAGTCAGTAGTTAGTAGTCAGTAGTTAGTAGTTAGTAGTTAGTAGTTATTATTTAGTAGTTAGTAGTTAGTATGTAGTAGTTAATAGTTAGTAGTTAGCAGTTAGTAGTTAGTAGTCACTAGTTAGTATTTAGTAGTTAGTAGTTAGTAGTTGGTAGTTAGTAGTTAGTAGTTAGTAGTCAGTAGTTAGTAGTTAGTAGTTAGTAGTTAGTAGTTAGTAGTTAGTAGTTAGTATGTAGTAGTTAACAGTTATTAGTTAGTAGTTAGTAGTTAGTAGTCAGTAGTTAGTATTTAGTAGTTAGTAGTTAGTAGTTGGTAGTCAGTAGTTAGTAGTCAGTATGTAGTAGTTAATAGTTAGTAGTTAGCAGTTAGTAGTTAGTAGTTAGTAGTTAGTAGTTAGTATGTAGTAGTTAACAGTTATTAGTTAGTAGTTAGTAGTTAGTAGTCAGTAGTTAGTATTTAGTAGTTAGTAGTTAGTAGTTGGTAGTTAGTAGTTAGTAGTTAGTAGTCAGTAGTTAGTAGTTAGTAGTTGGTAGACAGTAGTTAGTAGTTAGTAGTTACTAGTTAGTAGTTAGCAGTTAGCAGTTAGTAGTTAGTAGTTATTAGTTATTAGTTAGTAGTTAGTAGTTAGCAGGTAGTAGTTAGTAGTTAGTGGTTAGTAGTCAGTAGTTAGTAGTTAGTAGTTAGTAGTTAGTAGTTAGTAGTTAGTAGTTAGTAGTTAGTAGTCAGTAGTTAGTAGTCAGTAGTTAGTAGTTAGTAGTTAGTAGTTAGTAGTTAGTAGTTAGTAGTTAGCAGTTAGCAGTTAGTAGTTAGTAGTTATTAGTTAGTAGTTAGTAGTTAGCAGTTAGTAGTTAGTAGTTAGTGGTTAGTAGTCAGTAGTTAGTAGTTAGTAGTTAGTAGTTAGTAGTTAGTAGTTAGTTGTTAGTAGTCAGTAGTTAGTAGTCAGTAGTTAGTAGTTAGTAGTTAGTAGTTAGTAGTTAGTAGTTAGTAGTTAGTAGTTATTAGTTAGTAGTTAGTTGTTAGTATGTAGTAGTTAATAGTTAGTATTTAGCAGTTAGTAGTTAGTAGTTAGTAGTTAGTAGTTAGTATGTAGTAGTTAATAGTTATTAGTTAGTAGTTAGTAGTTAGTAGTTAGCAGTTAGTAGTTAGTAGTTAGTATGTAGTAATTAGTAGTCAGTAGTTAGTAGTTAGTAGTTAGTAGTTAGTAGTCAGTAGTTAGTAGTTAGTAGTTAGTAGTTAGTAGTTAGTAGTTAGTAGTTAGCAGTTAACAGTTAGTAGTTAGTAGTTATTAGTTAGTAGTTAGTAGTTAGCAGTTAGTAGTTAGTAGTTAGTTGTTAGTAGTCAGTAGTTAGTAGTTAGTAGTTAGTAGTTAGTAGTTAGTAGTTAGTAGTTAGTAGTTAGTAGTCAGTAGTTAGTAGTCAGTAGTTAGTAGTTAGTAGTTAGTAGTTATTATTTAGTAGTTAGTAGTTAGTATGTAGTAGTTAATAGTTAGTAGTTAGCAGTTAGTAGTTAGTAGTCACTAGTTAGTATTTAGTAGTTAGTAGTTAGTAGTTGGTAGTTAGTAGTTAGTAGTTAGTAGTCAGTAGTTAGTAGTTAGTAGTTAGTAGTTAGTAGTTAGTAGTTAGTAGTTAGTAGTTAGTATGTAGTAGTTAACAGTTATTAGTTAGTAGTTAGTAGTTAGTAGTCAGTAGTTAGTATTTAGTAGTTAGTAGTTAGTAGTTGGTAGTCAGTAGTTAGTAGTCAGTATGTAGTAGTTAATAGTTAGTAGTTAGCAGTTAGTAGTTAGTAGTTAGTAGTTAGTAGTTAGTATGTAGTAGTTAACAGTTATTAGTTAGTAGTTAGTAGTTAGTAGTCAGTAGTTAGTATTTAGTAGTTAGTAGTTAGTAGTTGGTAGTTAGTAGTTAGTAGTTAGTAGTCAGTAGTTAGTAGTTAGTAGTTGGTAGACAGTAGTTAGTAGTCAGTATTTAGTAGTTAATAGTTAGTAGTTAGCAGTTAGTAGTTAGTAGTTTGTAGTTAGTAGTTAGTAGTTAGTAGTTAGTAGTTAGTAGTTAGTAGTTAGTAGTAAGTAGTTAGCAGTTAGTAGTTAGTAGTTAGTAGTTATTTGTTAGTAATTAGTAGTTAGTAGTTAGTAGTTAGTAGTTAGTAGTTGGTAGTTAGTAGTCAGTTGTTTGTAGTTAGTAGTTAGTAGTTAGTAGTCAGTAGTTAGTAGTTAGTAGTTAGTAGTTAGTAGTTAGCAGTTAGTAGTTATTAGTTAGTAGTCAGTAGTTAGTAGTCAGTAGTTAGTAGTTAGTAGTTAGTAGTTATTATTTAGTAGTTAGTAGTTAGTATGTAGTAGTTAATAGTTAGTAGTTAGCAGTTAGTAGTTAGTAGTCAGTAGTTAGTATTTAGTAGTTAGTAGTTAGTAGTTAGTAGTCAGTAGTTAGTAGTCAGTAGTTAGTAGTTAGTAGTTAGTAGTTATTATTTAGTAGTTAGTAGTTAGTATGTAGTAGTTAATAGTTAGTAGTTAGCAGTTAGTAGTTAGTAGTCAGTAGTTAGTATTTAGTAGTTAGTAGTTAGTAGTTGGTAGTTAGTAGTTAGTAGTTAGTAGTCAGTAGTTAGTAGTTAGTAGTTGGTAGTCAGTAGTTAGTAGTCAGTATGTAGTAGTTAATAGTTAGTAGTTAGCAGTTAGTAGTTAGTAGTCAGTAGTTAGTAGTTAGTAGTTAGTAGTTAGTAGTTAGCAGTTAGTAGTTAGTAGTTAGTAGTCAGTAGTTAGTAGTCAGTAGTTAGTAGTTAGTAGTTAGTAGTTATTATTTAGTAGTTAGTAGTTAGTATGTAGTAGTTAATAGTTAGTAGTTAGCAGTTAGTAGTTAGTAGTCAGTAGTTAGTATTTAGTAGTTAGTAGTTAGTAGTTAGTAGTCAGTAGTTAGTAGTCAGTAGTTAGTAGTTAGTAGTTAGTAGTTATTATTTAGTATTTAGTAGTTAGTATGTAGTAGTTAATAGTTAGTAGTTAGCAGTTAGTAGTTAGTAGTCAGTAGTTAGTATTTAGTAGTTAGTAGTTAGTAGTTGGTAGTTAGTAGTTAGTAGTTAGTAGTCAGTAGTTAGTAGTTAGTAGTTGGTAGTCAGTAGTTAGTAGTTATTATTTAGTAGTTAGTAGTTAGTAGTTAGCAGTTAGTAGTTAGTAGTTAGTATGTAGTAGTTAACAGTTATTAGTTAGTAGTTAGTAGTTAGTAGTTAGTATTTAGTAGTTAGTAGTTAGTAGTTGGTAGTTAGTAGTTAGTAGTTAGTAGTCAGTAGTTAGTAGTTAGTAGTTGGTAGTCAGTAGTTAGTAGTCAGTATGTAGTAGTTAATAGTTAGTAGTTTGTAGTTAGTAGTTAGTAGTTAGTAGTTAGTAGTTAGTAGTTAGTAGTTAGTAGTTAGTAGTTAGTAGTTAGCAGTTAGTAGTTAGTAGTTAGTAGTTATTTGTTAGTAATTAGTAGTTAGTAGTTAGTAGTTAGTAGTTAGTAGTTAGTAGTTAGTAGTCAGTAGTTAGTAGTTAGTAGTTAGTGGTTAGTAGTCAGTAGTTAGTAGTTAGTAGTTAGTAGTCAGTTGTTAGTAGTTAGTAGTTAGTAGTTAGTAGTCAGTAGTTAGTAGTTAGTAGTTAGTAGTTAGTAGTTAGCAGTTAGTAGTTAGTAGTTAGTAGTCAGTAGTTAGTAGTCAGTAGTTAGTAGTTAGTAGTTAGTAGTTATTATTTAGTAGTTAGTAGTTAGTATGTAGTAGTTAATAGTTAGTAGTTAGCAGTTAGTAGTTAGTAGTCAGTAGTTAGTATTTAGTAGTTAGTAGTTAGTAGTTAGTAGTCAGTAGTTAGTAGTCAGTAGTTAGTAGTTAGTAGTTAGTAGTTATTATTTAGTAGTTAGTAGTTAGTATGTAGTAGTTAATAGTTAGTGGTTAGCAGTTAGTAGTTAGTAGTCAGTAGTTAGTATTTAGTAGTTAGTAGCTAGTAGTTGGTAGTTAGTAGTTAGTAGTTAGTAGTCAGTAGTTAGTAGTTAGTAGTTGGTAGTCAGTAGTTAGTAGTCAGTATGTAGTAGTTAATAGTTAGTAGTTAGCAGTTAGTAGTTAGTAGTTAGTATGTAGTAGTTAACAGTTATTAGTTAGTAGTTAGTAGTTAGTAGTCAGTAGTTAGTATTTAGTAGTTAGTAGTTAGTAGTTGGTAGTTAGTAGTTAGTAGTTAGTAGTCAGTAGTTAGTAGTTAGTAGTTGGTAGTCAGTAGTTAGTAGTCAGTATGTAGTAGTTAATAGTTAGTAGTTTGTAGTTAGTAGTTAGTAGTTAGTAGTTAGTAGTTAGTAGTTAGTAGTTAGTAGTTAGTAGTTAGTAGTTAGCAGTTAGTAGTTAGTAGTTAGTAGTTATTTGTTAGTAATTAGTAGTTAGTAGTTAGTAGTTAGTAGTTAGTAGTTAGTAGTTAGTAGTTAGTAGTCAGTAGTTAGTAGTTAGTAGTTAGTGGTTAGTAGTCAGTAGTTAGTAGTTAGTAGTTAGTAGTTAGTAGTTGGTAGTTAGTAGTTAGTAGTTAGTAGTCAGTAGTTAGTAGTTAGTAGTTGGTAGTCAGTAGTTAGTAGTCAGTATGTAGTAGTTAATAGTTAGTAGTTTGTAGTTAGTAGTTAGTAGTTAGTAGTTAGTAGTTGGTAGTTAGTAGTCAGTTGTTAGTAGTTAGTAGTTAGTAGTTAGTAGTCAGTAGTTAGTAGTTAGTAGTTAGTAGTTAGCAGTTAGTAGTTAGTAGTTAGTAGTCAGTAGTTAGTAGTCAGTAGTTAGTAGTTAGTAGTTAGTAGTTAGTATGTAGTAGTTATTAGTTAGTAGTTAGCAGTTAGTAGTTAGTAGTTAGTAGTTATTATGTAGTAGTTATTAGTTAGTAGTTAGCAGTTTAAGTTAGCAGTTAGTAGTTAGTAGTTAGTAGTTAGTAGTTAGTAGTTAGTAGTTAGTAGTTAGTAGTTAGTATGTAGTAGTTAATAGTTAGTAGTTAGCAGTTAGAAGTTAGTAGTTAGTAGTTAGTAATTAGTAGTTAGTAGTTAGTAGTTAGTAGTTAGTAGTTAGTAGTTAGTAGTTAGTAGTAAGTAGTCAGTAGTTAGTAGTTAGTAGTTAGTAGTTAGTAGTTAAAAGTTAGCAGTTAGTAGTTAGTAGTTATTAGTTAGTAGTTAGTAGTTAGCAGTTAGTAGTAAGTAGTCAGTAGTTAGTAGTTAGTAGTTAGCAGTTAGCAGTTAGTAGTTAGTAGTTATTAGTTAGTAGTTAGTAGTTAGCAGTTAGTAGTTAGTAGTTAGTAGTTAGTAGTCAGTAGTTAGTAGTTAGTAGTTAGTAGTTAGTAGTCAGTAGTTAGTAGTCAGTAGTTACTAGTTAGTAGTTAGTAGTTATTAGTTATTAGTTAGTAGTTAGTAGTTAGTATGTAGTAGTTAATAGTTAGTAGTTAGCAGTTAGTAGTTAGTAGTTAGTATTTAGTATGTAGTAGTTAGTAGTCAGTAGTTAGTAGTTAGTAGTTAGTAGTTAGTAGTCAGGAGTTAGTAGTTAGTAGTTAGTAGTTAGTAGTTAGTAGTTAGCAGTTAGCAGTTAGTAGTTAGTAGTTATTAGTTAGTAGTTAGTAGTTAGCAGTTAGTAGTTAGTAGTTAGTGGTTAGTAGTCAGTAGTTAGTAGTTAGTAGTTAGTAGTTAGTAGTTAGTAGTTAGTAGTTAGTAGTTAGTAGTCAGTAGTTAGTAGTCAGTAGTTAGTAGTAAGTAGTCAGTAGTTAGTAGTTAGTAGTTAGTAGTTAGCAGTTAGCAGTTAGTAGTTAGTAGTTATTAGTTAGTAGTTAGTAGTTAGCAGTTAGTAGTTAGTAGTTAGTAGTTAGTAGTCAGTAGTTAGTAGTTAGTAGTTAGTAGTTAGTAGTTAGTAGTCAGTAGTTAGTAGTCATTAGTTACTAGTTAGTAGTTAGTAGTTATTAGTTATTAGTTAGTAGTTAGTAGTTAGTATGTAGTAGTTAGTAGTTAGTAGTTAGTAGTTATTAGTTAGTAGTTAGTTGTTAGTATGTAGTAGTTAATAGTTAGTATTTAGCAGTTAGTAGTTAGTAGTTAGTAGTTAGTAGCTGGTAGTCAGTAGTTAGTAGTTAGTAGTTAGTAGTTAGTAGTAAGTAGTCAGTAGTTAGTAGTTAGTAGTTAGTAGTTAGCAGTTAGCAGTTAGTAGTTAGTAGTTATTAGTTAGTAGTTAATAGTTAGCAGTTAGTAGTTAGTAGTTAGTAGTTAGTAGTCAGTAGTTAGTAGTTAGTAGTTAGTAGTTAGTAGTTAGTAGTCAGTAGTTAGTAGTCATTAGTTACTAGTTAGTAGTTAGTAGTTATTAGTTATTAGTTAGTAGTTAGTAGTTAGTATGTAGTAGTTAATAGTTAGTAGTTAGCAGTTAGTAGTTAGTAGTTAGTATTTAGTATGTAGTAGTTAGTAGTCAGTAGTTAGTAGTTAGTAGTTAGTAGTTAGTAGTCAGGAGTTAGTAGTTAGTAGTTAGTAGTTAGTAGTTAGTAGTTAGCAGTTAGCAGTTAGTAGTTAGTAGTTATTAGTTAGTAGTTAGTAGTTAGCAGTTAGTAGTTAGTAGTTAGTGGTTAGTAGTCAGTAGTTAGTAGTTAGTAGTTAGTAGTTAGTAGTTAGTAGTTTGTAGTTAGTAGTTAGTAGTCAGTAGTTAGTAGTCAGTAGTTAGTAGTTAGTAGTTAGTAGTTAGTAGTTAGTAGTTATTAGTTAGTAGTTAGTTGTTAGTATGTAGTAGTTAATAGTTAGTATTTAGCAGTTAGTAGTTAGTAGTTAGTAGTTAGTATGTAGTAGTTAATAGTTATTAGTTAGTAGCTAGTAGTTAGTAGTTAGCAGTTAGTAGTTAGTAGTTAGTATGTAGTAATTAGTAGTCAGTAGTTAGTAGTTAGTAGTTAGTAGTTAGTAGTTAGTAGTCAGTAGTTAGTAGTTAGTAGTTAGTAGTTAGTAGTTAGTAGTTAGTAGTTAGTAGTTGGCAGTTAGCAGTTAGTAGTTAGTAGTTATTAGTTAGTAGTTAGTAGTTAGCAGTTAGTAGTTAGTAGTTAGTTGTTAGTAGTCAGTAGTTAGTAGTTAGTAGTTAGTAGTTAGTAGTTAGTAGTTAGTAGATAGTAGTTAGTAGTCAGTAGTTAGTAGTCAGTAGTTAGTAGTTAGTAGTTAGTAGTTATTATTTAGTAGTTAGTAGTTAGTATGTAGTAGTTAATAGTTAGTAGTTAGCAGTTAGTAGTTAGTAGTCAGTAGTTAGTATTTAGTAGTTCGTAGTTAGTAGTTGGTCGTTAGTAGCTAGTAGTTAGTAGTCAGTAGTTAGTAGTTAGTAGTTGGTAGTCAGTAGTCAGTAGTCAGTATGTAGTAGTTAATAGTTAGTAGTTAGCAGTTAGTAGTTAGTAGTTAGTAGTTAGTAGTTAGTATGTATTAGTTAACAGTTATTAGTTAGTAGTTAGTAGTTAAGAGTCAGTAGTTAGTATTTAGTAGTTAGTAGTTAGTAGTTGGTAGTTAGTAGTTAGTAGTTAGTAGTCAGTAGTTAGTAGTTAGTAGTTGGTAGTCAGTAGTTAGTAGTCAGTATGTAGTAGTTAATAGTTAGTAGTTAGCAGTTAGTAGTTAGTAGTTTGCAGTTAGTAGTTAGTAGTTAGTAGTTAGTAGTTAGTAGTTAGTAGTTAGTAGTTAGTAGTTAGTAGTTAGCAGTTAGTAGTTAGTAGTTAGTAGTTATTTGTTTGTAATTCGTAGTTAGTAGTTAGTAGTTAGTAGTTAGTAGTTAGTAGTTAGTAGTCAGTAGTTAGTAGTTAGTAGTTAGTAGTTAGTAGTCAGTAGTTAGTAGTTAGTAGTTAGTAGTTAGCAGTTAGCAGTTAGTAGTTAGTAGTTATTAGTTAGTAGTTAGTAGTTAGCAGTTAGTAGTTAGTAGTTAGTAGTTAGTAGTTAGTAGTCAGTAGTTAGTAGTTAGTAGTTAGTAGTTAGTAGTTAGTAGTTAGTAGTTAGTAGTTGGCAGTTAGCAGTTAGTAGTTAGTAGTTATTAGTTAGTAGTTAGTAGTTAGCAGTTAGTAGTTAGTAGTTAGTTGTTAGTAGTCAGTAGTTAGTAGTTAGTAGTTAGTAGTTAGTAGTTAGTAGTTAGTAGTTAGTAGATAGTAGTTAGTAGTCAGTAGTTAGTAGTCAGTAGTTAGTAGTTAGTAGTTAGTAGTTATTATTTAGTAGTTAGTAGTTAGTATGTAGTAGTTAATAGTTAGTAGTTAGCAGTTAGTAGTTAGTAGTCAGTAGTTAGTATTTAGTAGTTCGTAGTTAGTAGTTGGTCGTTAGTAGTTAGTAGTTAGTAGTCAGTAGTTAGTAGTTAGTAGTTGGTAGTCAGTAGTCAGTAGTCAGTATGTAGTAGTTAATAGTTAGTAGTTAGCATTTAGTAGTTAGTAGTTAGTAGTTAGTAGTTAGTATGTAGTAGTTAACAGTTATTAGTTAGTAGTTAGTAGTTAAGAGTCAGTAGTTAGTATTTAGTAGTTAGTAGTTAGTAGTTGGTAGTTAGTAGTTAGTAGTTAGTAGTCAGTAGTTAGTAGTTAGTAGTTGGTAGTCAGTAGTTAGTAGTCAGTATGTAGTAGTTAATAGTTAGTAGTTAGCAGTTAGTAGTTAGTAGTTTGTAGTTAGTAGTTAGTAGTTAGTAGTTAGTAGTTAGTAGTTAGTAGTTAGTAGTTAGTAGTTAGTAGTTAGTAGTTAGCAGTTAGTAGTTAGTAGTTAGTAGTTATTTGTTTGTAATTAGTAGTTAGTAGTTAGTAGTTAGTAGTTAGTAGTTAGTAGTCAGTAGTTAGTAGTTAGTAGTTAGTAGTTAGTAGTCAGTAGTTAGTAGTTAGTAGTTAGTAGTTAGCAGTTAGCAGTTAGTAGTTAGTAGTTATTAGTTAGTAGTTAGTAGTTAGCAGTTAGTAGTTAGTAGTTAGTGGTTAGTAGTCAGTAGTTAGTAGTTAGTAGTTAGTAGTTAGTAGTTAGTAGTTAGTAGTTAGTAGTTAGTAGTTAGTAGTTAGTAGTCAGTAGTTAGTAGTCAGTAGTTAGTAGTTAGTAGTTAGTAGTTAGTAGTTAGTAGTTAGTAGTTATTAGTTAGTAGTTAGTTGTTAGTATGTAGTAGTTAATAGTTAGTATTTAGCAGTTAGTAGTTAGTAGTTAGTAGTTAGTATGTAGTAGTTAATAGTTATTAGTTAGTAGTTAGTAGTTAGTAGTTAGCTGTTAGTAGTTAGTAGTTAGTATGTAGTAATTAGTAGTCAGTAGTTAGTAGTTAGTAGTTAGTAGTTAGTAGTCAGTAGTTAGTAGTTAGTAGTTAGTAGTTAGTAGTCAGTAGTTAGTAGTTAGTAGTTAGTAGTTAGCAGTTAGCAGTTAGTAGTTAGTAGTTATTAGTTAATAGTTAGTAGTTAGCAGTTAGTAGTTAGTAGTTAGTATTTAGTATGTAGTAGTTAGTAGTCAGTAGTTAGGAGTTAGTAGTTAGTAGTTAGTAGTCAGGAGTTAGTAGTTAGTAGTTAGTAGTTAGTAGTTAGTAGTTAGCAGTTAGCAGTTAGTAGTTAGTAGTTATTAGTTAGTAGTTAGTAGTTAGCAGTTAGTAGTTAGTAGTTAGTGGTTAGTAGTCAGTAGTTAGTAGTTAGTAGTTAGTAGTTAGTAGTTAGTAGTTTGTAGTTAGTAGTTAGTAGTCAGTAGTTAGTAGTCAGTAGTTAGTAGTTAGTAGTTAGTAGTTAGTAGTTAGTAGTTATTAGTTAGTAGTTAGTTGTTAGTATGTAGTAGTTAATAGTTAGTATTTAGCAGTTAGTAGTTAGTAGTTAGTAGTTAGTATGTAGTAGTTAATAGTTATTAGTTAGTAGCTAGTAGTTAGTAGTTAGCAGTTAGTAGTTAGTAGTTAGTATGTAGTAATTAGTAGTCAGTAGTTAGTAGTTAGTAGTTAGTAGTTAGTAGTTAGTAGTCAGTAGTTAGTAGTTAGTAGTTAGTAGTTAGTAGTTAGTAGTTAGTAGTTAGTAGTTGGCAGTTAGCAGTTAGTAGTTAGTAGTTATTAGTTAGTAGTTAGTAGTTAGCAGTTAGTAGTTAGTAGTTAGTTGTTAGTAGTCAGTAGTTAGTAGTTAGTAGTTAGTAGTTAGTAGTTAGTAGTTAGTAGATAGTAGTTAGTAGTCAGTAGTTAGTAGTCAGTAGTTAGTAGTTAGTAGTTAGTAGTTATTATTTAGTAGTTAGTAGTTAGTATGTAGTAGTTAATAGTTAGTAGTTAGCAGTTAGTAGTTAGTAGTCAGTAGTTAGTATTTAGTAGTTCGTAGTTAGTAGTTGGTCGTTAGTAGCTAGTAGTTAGTAGTCAGTAGTTAGTAGTTAGTAGTTGGTAGTCAGTAGTCAGTAGTCAGTATGTAGTAGTTAATAGTTAGTAGTTAGCAGTTAGTAGTTAGTAGTTAGTAGTTAGTAGTTAGTATGTATTAGTTAACAGTTATTAGTTAGTAGTTAGTAGTTAAGAGTCAGTAGTTAGTATTTAGTAGTTAGTAGTTAGTAGTTGGTAGTTAGTAGTTAGTAGTTAGTAGTCAGTAGTTAGTAGTTAGTAGTTGGTAGTCAGTAGTTAGTAGTCAGTATGTAGTAGTTAATAGTTAGTAGTTAGCAGTTAGTAGTTAGTAGTTTGCAGTTAGTAGTTAGTAGTTAGTAGTTAGTAGTTAGTAGTTAGTAGTTAGTAGTTAGTAGTTAGTAGTTAGCAGTTAGTAGTTAGTAGTTAGTAGTTATTTGTTTGTAATTCGTAGTTAGTAGTTAGTAGTTAGTAGTTAGTAGTTAGTAGTTAGTAGTCAGTAGTTAGTAGTTAGTAGTTAGTAGTTAGTAGTCAGTAGTTAGTAGTTAGTAGTTAGTAGTTAGCAGTTAGCAGTTAGTAGTTAGTAGTTATTAGTTAGTAGTTAGTAGTTAGCAGTTAGTAGTTAGTAGTTAGTAGTTAGTAGTTAGTAGTCAGTAGTTAGTAGTTAGTAGTTAGTAGTTAGTAGTTAGTAGTTAGTAGTTAGTAGTTGGCAGTTAGCAGTTAGTAGTTAGTAGTTATTAGTTAGTAGTTAGTAGTTAGCAGTTAGTAGTTAGTAGTTAGTTGTTAGTAGTCAGTAGTTAGTAGTTAGTAGTTAGTAGTTAGTAGTTAGTAGTTAGTAGTTAGTAGATAGTAGTTAGTAGTCAGTAGTTAGTAGTCAGTAGTTAGTAGTTAGTAGTTAGTAGTTATTATTTAGTAGTTAGTAGTTAGTATGTAGTAGTTAATAGTTAGTAGTTAGCAGTTAGTAGTTAGTAGTCAGTAGTTAGTATTTAGTAGTTCGTAGTTAGTAGTTGGTCGTTAGTAGTTAGTAGTTAGTAGTCAGTAGTTAGTAGTTAGTAGTTGGTAGTCAGTAGTCAGTAGTCAGTATGTAGTAGTTAATAGTTAGTAGTTAGCAGTTAGTAGTTAGTAGTTAGTAGTTAGTAGTTAGTATGTAGTAGTTAACAGTTATTAGTTAGTAGTTAGTAGTTAAGAGTCAGTAGTTAGTATTTAGTAGTTAGTAGTTAGTAGTTGGTAGTTAGTAGTTAGTAGTTAGTAGTCAGTAGTTAGTAGTTAGTAGTTGGTAGTCAGTAGTTAGTAGTCAGTATGTAGTAGTTAATAGTTAGTAGTTAGCAGTTAGTAGTTAGTAGTTTGTAGTTAGTAGTTAGTAGTTAGTAGTTAGTAGTTAGTAGTTAGTAGTTAGTAGTTAGTAGTTAGTAGTTAGTAGTTAGCAGTTAGTAGTTAGTAGTTAGTAGTTATTTGTTTGTAATTAGTAGTTAGTAGTTAGTAGTTAGTAGTTAGTAGTTAGTAGTCAGTAGTTAGTAGTTAGTAGTTAGTAGTTAGTAGTCAGTAGTTAGTAGTTAGTAGTTAGTAGTTAGCAGTTAGCAGTTAGTAGTTAGTAGTTATTAGTTAGTAGTTAGTAGTTAGCAGTTAGTAGTTAGTAGTTAGTGGTTAGTAGTCAGTAGTTAGTAGTTAGTAGTTAGTAGTTAGTAGTTAGTAGTTAGTAGTTAGTAGTTAGTAGTTAGTAGTTAGTAGTCAGTAGTTAGTAGTCAGTAGTTAGTAGTTAGTAGTTAGTAGTTAGTAGTTAGTAGTTAGTAGTTATTAGTTAGTAGTTAGTTGTTAGTATGTAGTAGTTAATAGTTAGTATTTAGCAGTTAGTAGTTAGTAGTTAGTAGTTAGTATGTAGTAGTTAATAGTTATTAGTTAGTAGTTAGTAGTTAGTAGTTAGCTGTTAGTAGTTAGTAGTTAGTATGTAGTAATTAGTAGTCAGTAGTTAGTAGTTAGTAGTTAGTAGTTAGTAGTCAGTAGTTAGTAGTTAGTAGTTAGTAGTTAGTAGTTAGTAGTTAGTAGTTAGTAGTTAGCAGTTAGCAGTTAGTAGTTAGTAGTTATTAGTTAGTAGTTAGTAGTTAGCAGTTAGTAGTTAGTAGTTAGTTGTTAGTAGTCAGTAGTTAGTAGTTAGTAGTTAGTAGTTAGTAGTTAGTAGTTAGTAGTTAGTAGTCAGTAGTTAGTAGTCAGTAGTTAGTAGTTAGTAGTTAGTAGTTATTATTTAGTAGTTAGTAGTTAGTATGTAGTAGTTAATAGTTAGTAGTTAGCAGTTAGTAGTTAGTAGTCACTAGTTAGTATTTAGTAGTTAGTAGTTAGTAGTTGGTAGTTAGTAGTTAGTAGTTAGTAGTCAGTAGTTAGTAGTTAGTAGTTAGTAGTTAGTAGTTAGTAGTTAGTAGTTAGTATGTAGTAGTTAACAGTTATTAGTTAGTAGTTAGTAGTTAGTAGTCAGTAGTTAGTATTTAGTAGTTAGTAGTTAGTAGTTGGTAGTCAGTTGTTAGTAGTCAGTATGTAGTAGTTAATAGTTAGTAGTTAGCAGTTAGTAGTTAGTAGTTAGTAGTTAATAGTTAGTATGTAGTAGTTAACAGTTATTAGTTAGTAGTTAGTAGTTAGTAGTCAGTAGTTAGTATTTAGTAGTTAGTAGTTAGTAGTTGGTAGTTAGTAGTTAGTAGTTAGTAGTCAGTAGTTAGTAGTTAGTAGTTGGTAGACAGTAGTTAGTAGTCAGTATTTAGTAGTTTATAGTTAGTAGTTAGCAGTTAGTAGTTAGTAGTTTGTAGTTAGTAGTTAGTAGTTAGTAGTTAGTAGTTAGTAGTTAGTAGTTAGTAGTTAGTAGTTAGTAGTAAGTAGTTAGCAGTTAGTAGTTAGTAGTTAGTAGTTATTTGTTAGTAATTAGTAGTTAGTAGTTAGTAGTTAGTAGTTAGTAGTTGGTAGTTAGTAGTCAGTTGTTAGTAGTTAGTAGTTAGTAGTTAGTAGTCAGTAGTTAGTAGTTAGTAGTTAGTAGTTAGTAGTTAGCAGTTAGTAGTTAGTAGGTAGTAGTCAGTAGTTAGTAGTCAGTAGTTAGTAGTTAGTAGTTAGTAGTTATTATTTAGTAGTTAGTAGTTAGTATGTAGTAGTTAATAGTTAGTAGTTAGCAGTTAGTAGTTAGTAGTCAGTAGTTAGTATTTAGTAGTTAGTAGTTAGTAGTTAGTAGTCAGTAGTTAGTAGTCAGTAGTTAGTAGTTAGTAGTTAGTAGTTATTATTTAGTAGTTAGTAGTTAGTATGTAGTAGTTAATAGTTAGTAGTTAGCAGTTAGTAGTTAGTAGTCAGTAGTTAGTATTTAGTAGTTAGTAGTTGGTAGTTAGTAGTTAGTAGTTAGTAGTCAGTAGTTAGTAGTTAGTAGTTGGTAGTCAGTAGTTAGTAGTCAGTATGTAGTAGTTAATAGTTAGTAGTTAGCAGTTAGTAGTTAGTAGTCAGTAGTTAGTAGTTAGTAGTTAGTAGTTAGTAGTTAGCAGTTAGTAGTTAGTAGTTAGTAGTCAGTAGTTAGTAGTCAGTAGTTAGTATTTAGTAGTTAGTAGTTATTATTTAGTAGTTAGTAGTTAGTATGTAGTAGTTAATAGTTAGTAGTTAGCAGTTAGTAGTTAGTAGTCAGTAGTTAGTATTTAGTCGTTAGTAGTTAGTAGTTAGTAGTCAGTAGTTAGTAGTCAGTAGTTAGTAGTTAGTAGTTAGTAGTTATTATTTAGTAGTTAGTAGTTAGTATGTAGTAGTTAATAGTTAGTAGTTAGCAGTTAGTAGTTAGTAGTCAGTAGTTAGTATTTAGTAGTTAGTAGTTAGTAGTTGGTAGTTAGTAGTTAGTAGTTAGTAGTCAGTAGTTAGTAGTTAGTAGTTGGTAGTCAGTAGTTAGTAGTTATTATTTAGTAGTTAGTAGTTAGTAGTTAGCAGTTAGTAGTTAGTAGTTAGTATGTAGTAGTTAACAGTTATTAGTTAGTAGTTAGTAGTTAGTAGTCAGTAGTTAGTATGTAGTAGTTAGTAGTTGGTAGTTAGTAGTTAGTAGTTAGTAGTCAGTAGTTAGTAGTTAGTAGTTGGTAGTCAGTAGTTAGTAGTCAGTATGTTGTAGTTAATAGTTAGTAGTTTGTAGTTAGTAGTTAGTAGTTAGTAGTTAGTAGTTAGTAGTTAGTAGTTAGTAGTTAGTAGTTAGCAGTTAGTAGTTCGTAGTTAGTAGTTATTTGTTAGTAATTAGTAGTTAGTAGTTAGTAGTTAGTAGTTAGTAGTTAGTAGTCAGTAGTTAGTAGTTAGTAGTTAGTGGTTAGTAGTCAGTAGTTAGTAGTTAGTAGTTAGTAGTCAGTTGTTAGTAGTTAGTAGTTAGTAGTTAGTAGTCAGTAGTTAGTAGTTAGTAGTTAGTAGTTAGTAGTTAGCAGTTAGTAGTTAGTAGTTAGTAGTCAGTAGTTAGTAGTCAGTAGTTAGTAGTTAGTAGTTAGTAGTTATTATTTAGTAGTTAGTAGTTAGTATGTAGTAGTTAATAGTTAGTAGTTAGCAGTTAGTAGTTAGTAGTCAGTAGTTAGTATTTAGTAGTTAGTAGTTAGTAGTTAGTAGTCAGTAGTTAGTAGTCAGTAGTTAGTAGTTAGTAGTTAGTAGTTATTATTTAGTAGTTAGTAGTTAGTATGTAGTAGTTAATAGTTAGTGGTTAGCAGTTAGAAGTTAGTAGTCAGTAGTTAGTATTTAGTAGTTAGTAGTTAGTAGTTGGTAGTTAGTAGTTAGTAGTTAGTAGTCAGTAGTTAGTAGTTAGTAGTTGGTAGTCAGTAGTTAGTAGTCAGTATGTAGTAGTTAATAGTTAGTAGTTAGCAGTTAGTAGTTAGTAGTTAGTATGTAGTAGTTAACAGTTATTAGTTAGTAGTTAGTAGTTAGTAGTCAGTAGTTAGTATTTAGTAGTTAGTAGTTAGTAGTTGGTAGTTAGTAGTTAGTAGTTGGTAGTCAGTAGTTAGTAGTTAGTAGTTGGTAGTCAGTAGTTAGTAGTCAGTATGTAGTAGTTAATAGTTAGTAGTTTGTAGTTAGTAGTTAGTAGTTAGTAGTTAGTAGTTAGTAGTTAGTAGTTAGTAGTTAGTAGTTAGTAGTTAGTAGTTAGCAGTTAGTAGTTAGTAGTTAGTAGTTATTTGTTAGTAATTAGTAGTTAGTAGTTAGCAGTTAGTAGTTAGTAGTTAGTAGTCAGTAGTTAGTAGTTAGTAGTTAGTGGTTAGTAGTCAGTAGTTAGTAGTTAGTAGTTAGTAGTCAGTAGTTAGTATTTAGTAGTTAGTAGTTAGTAGTTGGTAGTTAGTAGTTAGTAGTTAGTAGTCAGTAGTTGGTAGTTAGTAGTTGGTAGTCAGTAGTTAGTAGTCAGTATGTAGTAGTTAATAGTTAGTAGTTTGTAGTTAGTAGTTAGTAGTTAGTAGTTAGTAGTTGGTAGTTAGTAGTCAGTTGTTAGTAGTTAGTAGTTAGTAGTTAGTAGTCAGTAGTTAGTAGTTAGTAGTTAGTAGTTAGTAGTTAGCAGTTAGTAGTTAGTAGTTAGTAGTCAGTAGTTAGTAGTCAGTAGTTAGTAGTTAGTAGTTAGTAGTTATTATTTAGTAGTTAGTAGTTAGTATGTAGTAGTTAATAGTTAGTAGTTAGCAGTTAGTAGTTAGTAGTCAGTAGTTAGTATTTAGTAGTTAGTAGTTAGTAGTTAGTATTTAGTAGTTAGTAGTTAGTAGTTAGTAGTCAGCAGTTAGTAGTCAGTAGTTAGTAGTTAGTAGTTAGTAGTTATTATTTAGTAGTTAGTAGTTAGTATGTAGTAGTTAATAGTTAGTAGTTAGCAGTTAGTAGTTAGTAGTCAGTAGTTAGTATTTAGTAGTTAGTAGTTAGTAGTTGGTAGTTAGTAGTTAGTAGTTAGTAGTCAGTAGTTAGTAGTTAGTAGTTGGTAGTCAGTAGTTAGTAGTCAGTATGTAGTAGTTAATAGTTAGTAGTTAGAAGTTAGTAGTTAGTAGTTAGTATGTAGTAGTTAACAGTTATTAGTTAGTAGTTAGTAGTTAGTAGTCAGTAGTTAGTATTTAGTAGTTAGTAGTTAGTAGTTGGTAGTTAGTAGTTAGTAGTTAGTAGTCAGTAGTTAGTAGTTAGTAGTTAGTAGTTAGTAGTTAGTAGTTAGCAGTTAGTAGTTAGTAGTTAGTAGTCAGTAGTTAGTAGTCAGTAGTTAGTAGTTAGTAGTTAGTAGTCAGTAGTTAGTATTTAGTAGTTAGTAGTTAGTAGTTGGTAGTTAGTAGTTAGTAGTTAGTAGTCAGTAGTTGGTAGTTAGTAGTTGGTAGTCAGTAGTTAGTAGTCAGTATGTAGTAGTTAATAGTTAGTAGTTTGTAGTTAGTAGTTAGTAGTTAGTAGTTAGTAGTTGGTAGTTAGTAGTCAGTTGTTAGTAGTTAGTAGTTAGTAGTTAGTAGTCAGTAGTTAGTAGTTAGTAGTTAGTAGTTAGTAGTTAGCAGTTAGTAGTTAGTAGTTAGTAGTTAGTAGTTAGTAGTTAGCAGTTAGTAGTTAGTAGTTAGTAGTTATTTGTTAGTAATTAGTAGTTAGTAGTTAGTAGTTAGTAGTTAGTAGTTAGTAGTTAGTAGTTAGTAGTCAGTAGTTAGTAGTTAGTAGTTAGTGGTTAGTAGTCAGTAGTTAGTAGTTAGTAGTTAGTAGTCAGTAGTTAGTATTTAGTAGTTAGTAGTTAGTAGTTGGTAGTTAGTAGTTAGTAGTTAGTAGTCAGTAGTTGGTAGTTAGTAGTTGGTAGTCAGTAGTTAGTAGTCAGTATGTAGTTGTTAATAGTTAGTAGTTTGTAGTTAGTAGTTAGTAGTTAGTAGTTAGTAGTTGGTAGTTAGTAGTCAGTTGTTAGTAGTTAGTAGTTAGTAGTTAGTAGTCAGTAGTTAGTAGTTAGTAGTTAGTAGTTAGTAGTTAGCAGTTAGTAGTTAGTAGTTAGTAGTCAGTAGTTAGTAGTCAGTAGTTAGTAGTTAGTAGTTAGTAGTTATTATTTAGTAGTTAGTAGTTAGTATGTAGTAGTTAATAGTTAGTAGTTAGCAGTTAGCAGTTAGTAGTCAGTAGTTAGTATTTAGTAGTTAGTAGTTAGTAGTTAGTAGTCAGCAGTTAGTAGTCAGTAGTTAGTAGTTAGTAGTTAGTAGTTATTATTTAGTAGTTAGTAGTTAGTATGTAGTAGTTAATAGTTAGTAGTTAGCAGTTAGTAGTTAGTAGTCAGTAGTTAGTATTTAGTAGTTAGTAGTTAGTAGTTGGTAGTTAGTAGTTAGTAGTTAGTAGTCAGTAGTTAGTAGTTAGTAGTTGGTAGTCAGTAGTTAGTAGTCAGTATGTAGTAGTTAATAGTTAGTAGTTAGAAGTTAGTAGTTAGTAGTTAGTATGTAGTAGTTAACAGTTATTAGTTAGTAGTTAGTAGTTAGTAGTCAGTAGTTAGTATTTAGTAGTTAGTAGTTAGTAGTTGGTAGTTAGTAGTTAGTAGTTAGTAGTCAGTAGTTAGTAGTTAGTAGTTAGTAGTTAGTAGTTAGTAGTTAGCAGTTAGTAGTTAGTAGTTAGTAGTCAGTAGTTAGTAGTCAGTAGTTAGTAGTTAGTAGTTAGTAGTTATTATTTAGTAGTTAGTAGTTAGTATGTAGTAGTTAATAGTTAGTAGTTAGCAGTTAGTAGTTAGTAGTCAGTAGTTAGTATTTAGTAGTTAGTAGTTAGTAGTTAGTAGTCAGTAGTTAGTAGTCAGTAGTTAGTAGTTAGTAGTTAGTAGTTATTATTTAGTAGTTAGTAGTTAGTATGTAGTAGTTAATAGTTAGTAGTTAGCAGTTAGTAGTTAGTAGTCAGTAGTTAGTATTTAGTAGTTAGTAGTTAGTAGTTGGTAGTTAGTAGTTAGTAGTCAGTAGTTAGTAGTTAGTAGTTGGTAGTCAGTAGTTAGTAGTCAGTATGTAGTAGTTAATAGTTAGTAGTTAGCAGTTAGTAGTTAGTAGTTAGTATGTAGTAGTTAACAGTTATTAGTTAGTAGTTAGTAGTTAGTAGTCAGTAGTTAGTATTTAGTAGTTAGTAGTTAGTAGTTGGTAGTTAGTAGTTAGTAGTTAGTAGTCAGTAGTTAGTAGTTAGTAGTTGGTAGTCAGTAGTTAGTAGTCAGTATGTAGTAGTTAATAGTTAGTAGTTTGTAGTTAGTAGTTAGTAGTTAGTAGTTAGTAGTTAGTAGTTAGTAGTTAGTAGTTAGCAGTTAGTAGTTAGCAGTTAGTAGTTAGTAGTTAGTAGTTATTTGTTAGTAATTAGTAGTTAGTAGTTAGTAGTTAGTAGTTAGTAGTTAGTAGTCAGTAGTTAGTAGTTAGTAGTTAGTGGTTAGTAGTCAGTAGTTAGTAGTTAGTAGTTAGTAGTCAGTAGTTAGTATTTAGTAGTTAGTAGTTAGTAGTTGGTAGTTAGTAGTTAGTAGTTAGTAGTCAGTAGTTAGTAGTTAGTAGTTGGTAGTCAGTAGTTAGTAGTCAGTATGTAGTAGTTAATAGTTAGTAGTTTGTAGTTAGTAGTTAGTAGTTAGTAGTTAGTAGTTGGTAGTTAGTAGTCAGTTGTTAGTAGTTAGTAGTTAGTAGTTAGTAGTCAGTAGTTAGTAGTTAGTAGTTAGTAGTTAGTAGTTAGCAGTTAGTAGTTAGTAGTTAGTAGTCAGTAGTTAGTAGTTAGTAGTTATTATTTAGTAGTTAGTAGTTAGTATGTAGTAGTTAATAGTTAGTAGTTAGCAGTTAGTAGTTAGTAGTCAGTAGTTAGTATTTAGTAGTTAGTAGTTAGTAGTTGGTAGTTAGTAGTTAGTAGTTAGTAGTCAGTAGTTAGTAGTTAGTAGTTGGTAGTCAGTAGTTAGTAGTCAGTATGTAGTAGTTAATAATTAGTAGTTAGCAGTTAGTAGTTAGTAGTTAGTATGTAGTAGTTAACAGTTATTAGTTAGTAGTTAGTAGTTAGTAGTTATTATTTAGTAGTTAGTAGTTAGTATGTAGTAGTTAATAGTTAGTAGTTAGCAGTTAGTAGTTAGTAGTCAGTAGTTAGTATTTAGTAGTTAGTAGTTAGTAGTTAGTATGTAGTAGTTAATAGTTAGTAGTTTGTAGTTAGTAGTTAGTAGTTAGTAGTTAGTAGTTAGTAGTCAGTAGTTAGTAGTTAGTAGTTGGTAGTCAGTAGTTAGTAGTCAGTATGTAGTAGTTAATAGTTAGTAGTTTGTAGTTAGTAGTTAGTAGTTAGTAGTTAGTAGTTAGTAGTTAGTAGTTAGTAGTTAGTAGTTAGTAGTTAGCAGTTAGTAGTTAGTAGTTAGTAGTTATTTGTTAGTAATTAGTAGTTAGTAGTTAGTAGTTAGTAGTTAGTAGTTAGTAGTCAGTAGTTAGTAGTTAGTAGTTAGTGGTTAGTAGTCAGTAGTTAGTAGTTAGTAGTTAGTAGTCAGTAGTTAGTATTTAGTAGTTAGTAGTTAGTAGTTGGTAGTTAGTAGTTAGTAGTTAGTAGTCAGTAGTTAGTAGTTAGTAGTTGGTAGTCAGTAGTTAGTAGTCAGTATGTAGTAGTTAATAGTTAGTAGTTTGTAGTTAGTAGTTAGTAGTTAGTAGTTAGTAGTTGGTAGTTAGTAGTCAGTTGTTAGTAGTTAGTAGTTAGTAGTTAGTAGTCAGTAGTTAGTAGTTAGTAGTTAGTAGTTAGTAGTTAGCAGTTAGTAGTTAGTAGTTAGTAGTCAGTAGTTAGTAGTTAGTAGTTATTATTTAGTAGTTAGTAGTTAGTATGTAGTAGTTAATAGTTAGTAGTTAGCAGTTAGTAGTTAGTAGTCAGTAGTTAGTATTTAGTAGTTAGTAGTTAGTAGTTGGTTGTTAGTAGTTAGTAGTTAGTAGTCAGTAGTTAGTAGTTAGTAGTTGGTAGTCAGTAGTTAGTAGTCAGTATGTAGTAGTTAATAGTTAGTAGTTAGCAGTTAGTAGTTAGTAGTTAGTATGTAGTAGTTAACAGTTATTAGTTAGTAGTTAGTAGTTAGTAGTTATTATTTAGTAGTTAGTAGTTAGTATGTAGTAGTTAATAGTTAGTAGTTAGCAGTTAGTAGTTAGTAGTCAGTAGTTAGTATTTAGTAGTTAGTAGTTAGTAGTTAGTAGTCAGTAGTTAGTAGTCAGTAGTTAGTAGTTAGTAGTTAGTAGTTATTATTTAGTAGTTAGTAGTTAGTATGTGGTAGTTAATAGTTAGTAGTTAGCAGTTAGTAGTTAGTAGTCAGTAGTTAGTATTTAGTAGTTAGTAGTTAGTAGTTGGTAGTTAGTAGTTAGTAGTTAGTAGTCAGTAGTTAGTAGTTAGTAGTTGGTAGTCAGTAGTTAGTAGTCAGTATGTAGTAGTTAATAGTTAGTAGTTAGTAGTTAGTAGTTAGTAGTAAGTAGTTAGTAGTTAGTAGTTAGTAGTTAGTAGTTAGTAGTTAGTAGTTAGTAGTTAGTAGTTAGCAGTTAGTAGTTAGTAGTTAGTAGTTATTTGTTAGTAATTAGTAGTTAGTAGTTAGTAGTTAGTAGTTAGTAGTTAGTAGTCAGTAGTTAGTAGTTAGTAGTTAGTGGTTAGTAGTCAGTAGTTAGTAGTTAGTAGTTAGTAGTCAGTAGTTAGTATTTAGTAGTTAGTAGTTAGTAGATGGTAGTTAGTAGTTAGTAGTTAGTAGTCAGTAGTTAGTAGTTAGTAGTTGGTAGTCAGTAGTTAGTAGTCAGTATGTAGTAGTTAATAGTTAGTAGTTTGTAGTTAGTAGTTAGTAGTTAGTAGTTAGTAGTTAGTAGTTAGTAGTTAGTAGTTAGTAGTTAGCAGTTAGTAGTTAGTAGTTAGTAGTTATTTGTTAGTAATTAGTAGTTAGTAGTTAGTAGTTAGTAGTTAGTAGTTAGTAGTCAGTAGTTAGTAGTTAGTAGTTAGTGGTTAGTAGTCAGTAGTTAGTAGTTAGTAGTTAGTAGTTAGTAGTTAGCAGTTAGCAGTTAGTAGTTAGTAGTTATTAGTTAGTAATTAGTAGTTAGCAGTTAGTAATTAGTAGTTAGTGGTTAGTAGTCAGTAGTTAGTAGTTAGTAGTTAGTAGTTAGAAGTTAGTAGTTAGTAGTTAGTAGTCAGTAGTTAGTAGTCAGTAGTTAGTAGTTAGTAGTTAGTAGTTATTAGTTATTAGTTAGTAGTTAGTAGTTAGTATGTAGTAGTTAATAGTTAGTAGTCAGCAGTTGGTAGTTATTAGTTAGTAGTTAGTAGTTAGTATGTAGTAGTTAATAGTTATTAGTTAGTAGTTAGTAGTTAGTAGTTAGAAGTTAGTAGTTAGTAGTTAGTAGTTAGTAGTTAGTAGTTAGTAGTTAGTAGTTAGTAGTTAGTAGTTAGTAGTTAGTAGTTAGTAGTTAGTAGTTAGTAGTTAGTAGTTAGTAGTTAGTAGTTAGTAGTTAGTAGTTAGTAGTTAGTAGTTAATATGTAGTAGTTAATACTTATTAGTTAGTAGTTAGTAGTTAGTAGTTAGTAGTTAGTAGTTAGCAGTTAGTAGTTAGTAATTAGTAGTTAGTAGTTAGTAGTTAGTATTTAGCAGTTAGCAAGTAGTAGTTAGTAGTTATTAGTTAGTAGTTAGTAGTTAGCAGTTAGTAGTTAGTAGTTAGTGGTTAGTAGTCAGTAGTTAGTAGTTAGTAGTTAGTAGTTGGAAGTTAGTAGTTAGTAGTTAGTAGTCAGTAGTTAGTAGTCAGTAGTTAGTAGTTAGTAGTTAGTAGTTATTAGTTATTAGTTAGTAGTTAGTAGTTAGTATGTAGTAGTTAATAGTTGGTAGTTAGCAGTTAGTAGTTAGTAGTTAGTAGTTAGCAGTTAGCAGTTAGCAGTTAGTAGTTAGTAGTTATTAGTTAGTAGTTAGTAGTTAGCAGTTAGTAGTTAGTGGTTAGTAGTCAGTAGTTAGTAGTTAGTAGTTAGTAGTTAGTAGTTAGTAATTAGTAGTTAGTAGTTAGTATTTAGTAGTTAGCAGTTAGCAAGTAGTAGTTAGTAGTTATTAGTTAGTAGTTAGTAGTTAGCAGTTACTAGTTAGTAGTTAGTGGTTAGTAGTCAGTAGTTAGTAGTTAGTAGTTAGTAGTTGGAAGTTAGTAGTTAGTAGTTATCTGTCAGTAGTTAGTAGTCAGTAGTTAGTAGTTAGTAGTTATTAGTTATTAGTTAGTAGTTAGTAGTTAGTATGTAGTAGTTAATAGTTGGTAGTTAGCAGTTAGTGGTTAGTAGTTAGTAGTTAGCAGTTAGCAGTTAGCAGTTAGCAGTTAGTAGTTAGTAGTTATTAGTTAGTAGTTAGTAGTTAGCAGTTAGTAGTTAGTGGTTAGTAGTCAGTAGTTAGTAGTTAGTAGTCAGTAGTTAGTTGTCAGTAGTTAGTAGTTAGTAGTTAGTAGTTTTTAGCTATCAGTTAGTAGTTAGTAGTTAGTATGTAGTAGTTAATAGTTAGTGGTTAGCAGTTAGTAGTTAGTAGTTAGTAGTTAGTAGTTAGTAGTTAGTAGTTAGTATGTAGTAGTTAATAGTTATTAGTTAGTAGTTAGTAGTTAGTAGTTAGTATGTAGTGGTTAATAGTTATTAGTTAGTAGTTAGTAGTTAGTAGTTAGTAGTTAGTAGTTAGCAGTTAGTAGTTAGTAATTAGTAGTTAGTAGTTAGTAGTTAGTAGTTAGTAGTTAGTAGTTAGTAGTTAGTAGTTAGTAGTTAGTAGTTAGTAGTTAGTAGTTAGTAGTTAGTAGTCAGTAGATAGTAGTTAGTAGTTAGTAGTTAGTAGTCAGTAGTTAGTAGTTAGTAGTTAGTAGTTAGTAGTTAGCATTTAGCAGTTAGTGGTTAGTAGTTATTAGATAGTAGTTAGTAGTTAGCAGTCAGTAGTTAGTAGTTAGTGGTTAGTAGTCAGTAGTTAGTAGTTAGTAGTTAGTAGTTAGTAGTTAGTAGTTAGTAGTTAGTAGTTAGTAGTTAGTAGTTAGTAGTCAGTAGTTAGTAGTCAGTAGTTAGTAGTTAGTAGTTAGTAGTTATTAGTTATTAGTTAGTAGTTAGTAGTTAGTATGTAGTAGTTAATAGTTAGTAGTCAGCAGTTAGTAGTTAGTAGTTAGTAGTTAGTATGTAGTAGTTAATAGTTAGTAGTTAGTAGTTAGTAGTTAGTAGTTAGTAGTTAGTAGTTAGCAGTTAGTAGTTAGTTGTTAGTAGTTAGTAGTTAGTAGTTAGTAGTTAGTAGTTAGTAGTTAGTAGTTAGTATGTAGTAGTTAATAGTTAGTAGTTATTAGTTAGTAGTTAGTAGTTAGTAGTCAGTAGTTAGTAGTTAAAAGTTAGTAGTTAGTAGTTAGTAGTTAGCAGTTAGCAGTTAGTGGTTAGTAGTTATTAGTTAGTAGTTAGTAGTTAGCAGTTTGTAGTTAGTAGTTAGTGGTTAGTAGTCAGTAGTTAGTAGTTAGTAGTTAGTAGTTAGTAGTTAGTAGTTAGTAGTTAGTAGTTAGTAGTTAGTAGTTAGTAGTTAGTAGTTAGTAGTCAGTAGTTAGTAGTCAGTAGTTAGTAGTTAGTAGTTAGTCGTTATTAGTTATTAGTTAGTAGTTAGTAGTTAGTATGTAGTAGTTAATAGTTAGTAGTCAGCAGTTAGTAGTTAGTAGTTAGTAGTTAGTATGTAGTAGTTAATAGTTAGTAGTTAGTAGTTAGTAGTTAGTAGTTAGTAGTTAGTAGTTAGCAGTTAGTAGTTAGTTGTTAGTAGTTAGTAGTTAGTAGTTAGTAGTCAGTAGTTAGTAGTCAGTAGTTAGTAGTTAGTAGTTAGTCGTTATTAGTTATTAGTTAGTAGTTAGTAGTTAGTATGTAGTAGTTAATAGTTAGTAGTCAGCAGTTAGTAGTTAGTAGTTAGTAGTTAGTATGTAGTAGTTAATAGTTAGTAGTTAGTAGTTAGTAGTTAGTAGTTAGTAGTTAGTAGATAGCAGTTAGTAGTTAGTAGTTAGTAGTTAGTAGTTAGTAGTTAGTAGTTAGCAGTTAGTAGTTAGTAGTTAGTAGTTAGCAGTCAGTAGTTAGTAGTTAGTAGTTAGTAGTTAGTAGTTAGTAGTCAGTAGTTAGTAGTTAGTAGTTAGTAGTTAGCAGTTAGCAGTTAGCAGTTAGTAGTTATTAGTTATTAGTTAGTAGTTAGTAGATAGCAGTTAGTAGTTAGTAGTTAGTAGTTAGTAGTCAGTTGTTAGTAGTTAGTAGTTAGTAGTTAGTAGTTAGTAGTCAGTAGTTAGTAGTCAGTAGTTAGTAGTTAGTAGTTATTAGTTATTAGTTAGTAGTTAGTAGTTAGTATGCAGTAGTTAATAGTTAGTAGTTAGCAGTTAGCAGTTAGTAGTTATTAGTTAGTAGTTAGTAGTTAGCAGTTAGTAGTTAATAGTTAGTGGTTAGTAGTCAGTAGTTAGTAGTTAGTAGTTAGTAGTTAGTATTTAGTAGTTAGTAGTTAGTAGTTAGTAGTTAGTAGTTAGTAGTCAGTAGTTAGTAGTCAGTAGTTAGTAGTTAGTAGTTAGTAGTTATTAGTTATTAGTTAGTAGTTAGTAGTTAGTATGCAGTAGTTAATAGTTAGTAGTGAGCAGTTAGCAGTTAGTAGTTAGTAGTTAGTAGTTAGCAGTTAGTAGTTAGTAGTTAGTAGTTAGTAGTTAGTTGTTAGTAGTTAATAGTTAGTAGTTAGTATGTAGTAGTTAATAGTTAGTAGTTAGCAGTTAGTAGTTAGCAGTTAGAAGTTAGTAGTTAGTAGTTAGTAGTTAGTAGTTAGTAGTTAGTAGTTAGTAGTTAGTAGTTAGTAGTTAGTAGTTAGTAGTTAGTATGTAGTAGTTAATAGTTAGTAGTCAGCAGTTAGTAGTTAGTAGTTAGTAGTTAGTATGTAGTAGTTAATAGTTAGTAGTTAGTAGTTAGTAGTTAGTAGTTAGTAGTTAGTAGTTAGCAGTTAGTAGTTAGTTGTTAGTAGTTAGTAGTTAGTAGTTAGTAGTCAGTAGTTAGTAGTCAGTAGTTAGTAGTTAGTAGTTAGTAGTTATTAGTTATTAGTTAGTAGTTAGTAGTTAGTATGTAGTAGTTAATAGTTAGTAGTCAGCAGTTAGTAGTTAGTAGTTAGTAGTTAGTATGTAGTAGTTAATAGTTAGTAGTTAGTAGTTAGTAGTTAGTAGTTAGTAGTTAGTAGTTAGTAGTTAGCAGTTAGTAGTTAGTAGTTAGTAGTTAGTAGTTAGTAGTTAGCAGTTAGTAGTTAGTAGTTAGTAGTTAGCAGTCAGTAGTTAGTAGTTAGTAGTTAGTAGTTAGTAGTTAGTAGTCAGTAGTTAGTAGTTAGTAGTTAGTAGTTAGCAGTTAGCAGTTAGCAGTTAGTAGTTATTAGTTATTAGTTAGTAGTTAGTAGATAGCAGTTAGTAGTTAGTAGTTAGTAGTTAATAGTCAGTTGTTGGTAGTTAGTAGTTAGTAGTTAGTAGTTAGTAGTCAGTAGTTAGTAGTCAGTAGTTAGTAGTTAGTAGTTATTAGTTATTAGTTAGTAGTTAGTAGTTAGTATGCAGTAGTTAATAGTTAGTAGTTAGCAGTTAGCAGTTAGTAGTTATTAGTTAGTAGTTAGTAGTTAGCAGTTAGTAGTTAATAGTTAGTGGTTAGTAGTCAGTAGTTAGTAGTTAGTAGTTAGTAGTTAGTATTTAGTAGTTAGTAGTTAGTAGTTAGTAGTTAGTAGTTAGTAGTCAGTAGTTAGTAGTCAGTAGTTAGTAGTTAGTAGTAAGTAGTTATTAGTTATTAGTTAGTAGTTAGTAGTTAGTATGCAGTAGTTAAAAGTTAGTAGTGAGCAGTTAGCAGTTAGTAGTTAGTAGTTAGTAGTTAGCAGTTAGTAGTTAGTAGTTAGTAGTTAGTAGTTAGTTGTTAGTAGTTAATAGTTAGTAGTTAGTATGTAGTAGTTAATAGTTAGTAGTTAGTAGTTAGCAGTTAGTAGTTAGTAGTTAGTAGTTAGCAGTCAGTAGTTAGTAGTTAGTAGTTAGTAGTTAGTAGTTAGTAGTCAGTAGTTAGTAGTTAGTAGTTAGTAGTTAGCAGTTAGCAGTTAGCAGTTAGTAGTTATTAGTTATTAGTTAGTAGTTAGTAGATAGCAGTTAGTAGTTAGTAGTCAGTAGTTAGTAGTCAGTTGTTAGTAGTTAGTAGTTAGTAGTTAGTAGTTAGTAGTCAGTAGTTAGTAGTCAGTAGTTAGTAGTTAGTAGTTATTAGTTATTAGTTAGTAGTTAGTAGTTAGTATGCAGTAGTTAATAGTTAGTAGTTAGCAGTTAGCAGTTAGTAGTTATTAGTTAGTAGTTAGTAGTTAGCAGTTAGTAGTTAATAGTTAGTGGTTAGTAGTCAGTAGTTAGTAGTTAGTAGTTAGTAGTTAGTATTTAGTAGTTAGTAGTTAGTAGTTAGTAGTTAGTAGTTAGTAGTTAGTAGTCAGTAGTTAGTAGTCAGTAGTTAGTAGTTAGTAGTTAGTAGTTATTAGTTATTAGTTAGTAGTTAGTAGTTAGTATGCAGTAGTTAATAGTTAGTAGTGAGCAGTTAGCAGTTAGTAGTTAGTAGTTAGTAGTTAGCAGTTAGTAGTTAGTAGTTAGTAGTTAGTAGTTAGTTGTTAGTAGTTAATAGTTAGTAGTTAGTATGTAGTAGTTAATAGTTAGTAGTTAGCAGTTAGTAGTCAGCAGTTAGAAGTTAGTAGTTAGTAGTTAGTAGTTAGTAGTTAGTAGTTAGTAGTTAGTAGTTAGTAGTTAGTAGTTAGTAGTTAGTAGTTAGCAGTGAGTAGTTAGTAGTTAGTTGTTAGCAGTCAGTAGTTAGTATTCAGTAGTTAGTAGTTAGTAGTTAGTAGTCAGTAGTTAGTAGTTAGTAGTTAGTAGTTAGCAGTTAGCAGTTAGCAGTTAGTAGTTAGTAGTTATTAGTTAGTAGTTAGTAGTTAGCAGTTAGTAGTTAGTAGTTAGTAGTTAGTAGTCAGTAGTTAGTAGTTAGTAGTTAGTAGTTAGTAGTTAGTAGTCAGTAGTTAGTAGTCAGTAGTTAGTAGTTAATAGTTATTAGTTATTAGTTAGTAGTTAGTAGTTAGTATGCAGTAGTTAATAGTTAGTAGGTAGCAGTTAGCAGTTAGTAGTTAGTAGTTATTAGTTAGTAGTTAGTAGTTAGCAGTTAGTAGTTAATAGTTAGTGGTTAGTAGTCAGTAGTTAGTAGTTAGTAGTTAGTAGTTAGTAGTTAGTAGTCAATAGTTAGTAGTCAGTAGTTAGTAGTTAGTAGTTAGTAGTTATTAGTTATTAGTTAGTAGTTAGTAGTTAGTATGCAGTAGTTAATAGTTAGTAGTGAGCAGTTAGCAGTTAGTAGTTATTAGTTATTAGTTAGTAGTTAGTAGTTAGTATGTAGTAGTTAATAGTTAGTAGTCAGCAGTTAGTAGTTAGTAGTTAGTAGTTAGTAGTTAGTAGTTAGTAGTTAGTATGTAGTAGTTAATAGTTAGTAGTTAGTAGTTAGTAGTTAGTAGTTAGTAGTTAGTAGTTAGCAGTTAGTAGTTAGTAGTTAGTAGTTAGTAGTTAGTAGTTAGTAGTTAGTAGTTAGTAGTTAGTAGTTAGTAGTTAGTATGTAGTAGTTAATAGTTAGTAGTTAGCAGTTAGTAGTTAGCAGTTAGCAGTTAGTAGTTAGTAGTTAGTAGTTAGCAGTCAGTAGTTAGTAGTTAGTAGTTAGTAGTTAGTAGTTAGTAGTCAGTAGTTAGTAGTTAGTAGTTAGTAGTTAGTAGTTAGTAGTTAGCAGTTAGCAGTTAGCAGTTAGTAGTTATTAGTTGTTAGTTAGTAGTTAGTAGTTAGCAGTTAGTAGTTAGTAGTTAGTAGTCAGTAGTTAGTAGTTAGTAGTTAGTAGTTAGTAGTTAGTAGTCAGTAGTTAGTAGTCAGTAGTTAGTAGTTAGTAGTTATTAGTTATTAGTTAGTAGTTAGTAGTTAGTATGCAGTAGTTAATAGTTAGTAGTTAGCAGTTAGCAGTTAGTAGTTAGTAGTTAGTAGTTAGCAGTTAGCAGTTAGCAGTTAGTAGTTATTAGTTAGTAGTCAGTAGTTAGTAGTTAGTAGTTAGTAGTTAGTAGTTAGTAGTCAGTAGTTAGTTGTCAGTTGTTAGTAGTTAGTAGTTATTGGTTATTAGTTAGTAGTTAGTAGTTAGTATGCAGTAGTTAATAGTTAGTAGTTAGCAGTTAGCAGTTAGTAGTTAGCAGTTAGTAGTTAGTAGTTAGTAGTCAGTAGTTAGTAGTTAGTAGTTAGTAGTTAGTAGTTAGTAGTCAGTAGTTAGTAGTCAGTAGTTAGTAGTTAGTAGTTATTAGTTATTAGTTAGTAGTTAGTAGTTAGTATGCAGTAGTTAATAGTTAGTAGTTAGCAGTTAGCAGTTAGTAGTTAGCAGTTAGTAGTTAGCAGTTAGCAGTTAGTAGTTAGTAGTTAGTAGTTAGCAGTCAGTAGTTAGTAGTTAGTAGTTAGTAGTTAGTAGTTAGTAGTCAGTAGTTAGTAGTTAGTAGTTAGTAGTTAGCAGTTAGCAGTTAGCAGTTAGCAGTTAGTAGTTATTAGTTGTTAGTTAGTAGTTAGTAGTTAGCAGTTAGCAGTTAGTAGTTAGTAGTCAGTAGTTAGTAGTTAGTAGTTAGTAGTTAGTAGTTAGTAGTTAGCAGTTAGTAGTTAGTAGTTAGTAGTTAGTAGTTAGTAGTTAGTAGTTAGTAGTTAGTAGTTAGTATGTAGTAGTTAATAGTTAGTAGTTAGCAGTTAGTAGTTAGCAGTTAGCAGTTAGTAGTTAGTAGTTAGTAGTTAGCAGTTAGCAGTTAGCAGTTAGTAGTTATTAGTTGTTAGTTAGTAGTTAGTAGTTAGCAGTTAGTAGTTAGTAGTTAGTAGTCAGTAGTTAGTAGTTAGTAGTTAGTAGTTAGTAGTTAGTAGTTAGTAGTTAGTAGTCAGTAGTTAGTAGTTAGTAGTTAGTAGTTAGTAGTTAGTAGTTAGCAGTTAGCAGTTAGCAGTTAGCAGTTAGTAGTTATTAGTTGTTAGTTAGTAGTTAGTAGTTAGCAGTTAGTAGTTAGTAGTTAGTAGTCAGTAGTTAGTAGTTAGTAGTTAGTAGTTAGTAGTTAGTAGTTAGTAGTCAGTAGTTAGTAGTCAGTAGTTAGTATACTAACTACTGACTACTAACTACTGACTACTAACTACTAACTACTAACTACTAACTACTAACTACTGACTACTAACTACTAACTACTAACTGCTAACTACTAACTACTAACTAACAACTAATAACTACTAACTGCTAACTGCTAACTGCTAACTGCTAACTACTAACTACTAACTACTAACTACTAACTACTGACTACTAACTACTAACTACTAACTACTAACTACTAACTACTGACTACTAACTACTAACTACTAACTGAGTAGTTAGTAGTTATTAGTTATTAGTTAGTAGTTAGTAGTTAGTATGCAGTAGTTAATAGTTAGTAGTTAGCAGTTAGCAGTTAGTAGTTAGTAGTTATTAGTTAGTAGTTAGTAGTTAGCAGTTAGTAGTTAATAGTTAGTGGTTAGTAGTCAGTAGTTAGTAGTTAGTAGTTAGTAGTTAGTAGTTAGTAGTCAGTAGTTAGTAGTCAGTAGTTAGTAGTTAGTAGTTAGTAGTTATTAGTTGTTAGTTAGTAGTTAGTAGTTAGCAGTTAGTAGTTAGTAGTTAGTAGTCAGCAGTTAGTAGTTAGTAGTTAGTAGTTAGTAGTTAGTAGTCAGTAGTTAGTAGTCAGTAGTTAGTAGTTAGTAGTTATTAGTTATTAGTTGGTAGTTAGTAGTTAGTATTCAGTAGTTAATAGTTAGTAGTTAGCAGTTAGCAGTTAGTAGTTAGTAGTAAGTAGTTAGCAGTTAGTAGTCAGTAGTTAGTAGTTAGTAGTTAGTAGTTAGTAGTCAGTAGTTAGTAGTCAGTAGTTAGTAGTTAGTAGTTATTAGTTATTAGTTAGTAGTTAGTAGTTAGTATGCAGTAGTTAATAGTTAGTAGTTAGCAGTTAGCAGTTAGTAGTTAGTAGTTATTAGTTAGTAGTTAGTAGTTAGCAGTTAGTAGTTAATAGTTAGTGGTTAGTAGTCAGTAGTTAGTAGTTAGTAGTTAGTAGTTAGTAGTTAGTAGTCAGTAGTTAGTAGTCAGTAGTTAGTAGTTAGTAGTTAGTAGTTATTAGTTGTTAGTTAGTAGTTAGTAGTTAGCAGTTAGTAGTTAGTAGTTAGTAGTCAGTAGTTAGTAGTTAGTAGTCAGTAGTTAGTAGTCAGTAGTTAGTAGTTAGTAGTTATTAGTTATTAGTTAGTAGTTAGTAGTTAGTATGCAGTAGTTAATAGTTAGTAGTTAGCAGTTAGCAGTTAGTAGTTAGTAGTTTTTAGTTAGTAGTTAGTAGTTAGCAGTTAGTAGTTAATAGTTAGTAGTTTTTAGTTAGTAGTTAGTAGTTAGCAGTTAGTAGTTAATAGTTAGTGGTTAGTAGTCAGTAGTTAGTAGTTATTAGTTAGTAGTTAGTAGTTAGTATGCAGTAGTTAATAGTTAGTAGTTAGCAGTTAGCAGTTAGTAGTTAGTAGTTATTAGTTAGTAGTTAGTAGTTAGCAGTTAGTAGTTAATAGTTAGTGGTTAGTAGTCAGTAGTTAGTAGTTATTAGTTAGTAGTTAGTAGTTAGTATGCAGTAGTTAATAGTTAGTAGTTAGCAGTTAGCAGTTAGTAGTTAGTAGTTATTAGTTAGTAGTTAGTAGTTAGCAGTTAGTAGTTAATAGTTAGTGGTTAGTAGTCAGTAGTTAGTAGTTAGTAGTTAGTAGTTAGTAGTCAGTAGTTAGTAGTCAGTAGTTAGTAGTTAGTAGTTATTAGTTATTAGTTAGTAGTTAGTAGTTAGTATGCAGTAGTTAATAGTTAGTAGTTAGCAGTTAGCAGTTAGTAGTTAGTAGTTATTAGTTAGTAGTTAGTAGTTAGCAGTTAGTAGTTAATAGTTAGTGGTTAGTAGTCAGTAGTTAGTAGTTAGTAGTTAGTAGTTAGTAGTCAGTAGTTAGTAGTCAGTAGTTAGTAGTTAGTAGTTATTAGTTAGTAGTTAGTAGTTAGCAGTTAGTAGTTAATAGTTAGTGGTTAGTAGTCAGTAGTTAGTAGTTATTAGTTAGTAGTTAGTAGTTAGTATGCAGTAGTTAATAGTTAGTAGTTAGCAGTTAGCAGTTAGTAGTTAGTAGTTATTAGTTAGTAGTTAGTAGTTAGCAGTTAGTAGTTAATAGTTAGTGGTTAGTAGTTAGTAGTTAGTAGTTAGCAGTTAGCAGTTAGCAGTTAGCAGTTAGTAGTTATTAGTTAGTAGTCAGTAGTTAGTATTTAGTAGTTAGTACTTAGTAGTTAGTACTCAGTAGTTAGTTGTCAGTAGTTAGTAGTTAGTAGTTATTAGTTATTAGTTAGTAGTTAGTAGTTAGTATGCAGTAGTTAATAGTTAGTAGTTAGCAGTTAGCAGTTAGTAGTTAGTAGTTTTTAGTTAGTAGTTAGTAGTTAGCAGTTAGTAGTTAATAGTTAGTAGTTTTTAGTTAGTAGTTAGTAGTTAGCAGTTAGTTGTTAATAGTTAGTGGTTAGTAGTCAGTAGTTAGTAGTTATTAGTTAGTAGTTAGTAGTTAGTATGCAGTAGTTAATAGTTAGTAATTAGCAGTTAGCAGTTAGTAGTTAGTAGTTATTAGTTAGTAGTTAGTAGTTAGCAGTTAGTAGTTAATAGTTAGTGGTTAGTAGTCAGTAGTTAGTAGTTAGTAGTTAGTAGTTAGTAGTTAGTAGTCAGTAGTTAGTAGTCAGTAGTTAGTAGTTAGTAGTTATTAGTTATTAGTTAGTAGTTAGTAGTTAGTATGCAGTAGTTAATAGTTAGTAGTTAGCAGTTAGCAGTTAGTAGTTAGTAGTTAGTAGTTAGCAGTTAGCAGTTAGCAGTTAGTAGTTATTAGTTAGTAGTCAGTAGTTAGTAGTTAGTAGTTAGTAGTTAGTAGTCAGTAGTTAGTTGTCAGTAGTTAGTAGTTAGTAGTTATTAGTTATTAGTTAGTAGTTAGTAGTTAGTATGCAGTAGTTAATAGTTAGTAGTTAGCAGTTAGCAGTTAGTAGTTAGCAGTTAGTAGTTAGTAGTTAGTAGTCAGTAGTTAGTAGTTAGTAGTTAGTAGTTAGTAGTTAGTAGTCAGTAGTTAGTAGTCAGTAGTTAGTAGTTAGTAGTTATTAGTTATTAGTTAGTAGTTAGTAGTTAGTATGCAGTAGTTAATAGTTAGTAGTTAGCAGTTAGCAGTTAGTAGTTAGCAGTTAGTAGTTAGCAGTTAGCAGTTAGTAGTTAGTAGTTAGTAGTTAGCAGTCAGTAGTTAGTAGTTAGTAGTTAGTAGTTAGTAGTTAGTAGTCAGTAGTTAGTAGTTAGTAGTTAGTAGTTAGCAGTTAGCAGTTAGCAGTTAGTAGTTATTAGTTGTTAGTTAGTAGTTAGTAGTTAGCAGTTAGTAGTTAGTAGTTAGTAGTCAGTAGTTAGTAGTTAGTAGTTAGTAGTTAGTAGTTAGTAGTTAGTAGTTAGTAGTTAGCAGTTAGTAGTTAGTAGTTAGTAGTTAGTAGTTAGTAGTTAGTAGTTAGTAGTTAGTAGTTAGTAGTTAGTAGTTAGTATGCAGTAGTTAATAGTTAGTAGTTAGCAGTTAGCAGTTAGTAGTTAGTAGTTAGTAGTTAGCAGTTAGCAGTTAGCAGTTAGTAGTTATTAGTTAGTAGTCAGTAGTTAGTAGTTAGTAGTTAGTAGTTAGTAGTTAGTAGTCAGTAGTTAGTTGTCAGTAGTTAGTAGTTAGTAGTTATTAGTTATTAGTTAGTAGTTAGTAGTTAGTATGCAGTAGTTAATAGTTAGTAGTTAGCAGTTAGCAGTTAGTAGTTAGCAGTTAGTAGTTAGTAGTCAGTAGTTAGTAGTTAGTAGTTAGTAGTTAGTAGTTAGTAGTCAGTAGTTAGTAGTCAGTAGTTAGTAGTTAGTAGTTATTAGTTATTAGTTAGTAGTTAGTAGTTAGTATGCAGTAGTTAATAGTTAGTAGTTAGCAGTTAGCAGTTAGTAGTTAGCAGTTAGTAGTTAGCAGTTAGCAGTTAGTAGTTAGTAGTTAGTAGTTAGCAGTCAGTAGTTAGTAGTTAGTAGTTAGTAGTTAGTAGTTAGTAGTCAGTAGTTAGTAATTAGTAGTTAGTAGTTAGCAGTTAGCAGTTAGCAGTTAGTAGTTATTAGTTGTTAGTTAGTAGTTAGTAGTTAGCAGTTAGTAGTTAGTAGTTAGTAGTCAGTAGTTAGTAGTTAGTAGTTAGTAGTTAGTAGTTAGTAGTTAGTAGTTAGCAGTTAGTAGTTAGTAGTTAGTAGTTAGTAGTTAGTAGTTAGTAGTTAGTAGTTAGTAGTTATTAGTTATTAGTTAGTAGTTAGTAGTTAGTATGCAGTAGTTAATAGTTAGTAGTTAGCAGTTAGCAGTTAGTAGTTAGTAGTTAGTAGTTAGCAGTTAGCAGTTAGCAGTTAGTAGTTATTAGTTAGTAGTCAGTAGTTAGTAGTTAGTAGTTAGTAGTTAGTAGTTAGTAGTTAGTAGTCAGTAGTTAGTTGTCAGTAGTTAGTAGTTAGTAGTTATTAGTTATTAGTTAGTAGTTAGTAGTTAGTATGCAGTAGTTAATAGTTAGTAGTTAGCAGTTAGCAGTTAGTAGTTAGCAGTTAGTAGTTAGTAGTTAGTAGTCAGTAGTTAGTAGTTAGTAGTTAGTAGTTAGTAGTTAGTAGTCAGTAGTTAGTAGTCAGTAGTTAGTAGTTAGTAGTTATTAGTTATTAGTTAGTAGTTAGTAGTTAGTATGCAGTAGTTAATAGTTAGTAGTTAGCAGTTAGCAGTTAGTAGTTAGCGGTTAGTAGTTAGCAGTTAGCAGTTAGTAGTTAGTAGTTAGTAGTTAGCAGTCAGTAGTTAGTAGTTAGTAGTTAGTAGTTAGTAGTTAGTAGTCAGTAGTTAGTAGTTAGTAGTTAGTAGTTAGCAGTTAGCAGTTAGCAGTTAGTAGTTATTAGTTGTTAGTTAGTAGTTAGTAGTTAGCAGTTAGTAGTTAGTAGTTAGTAGTCAGTAGTTAGTAGTTAGTAGTTAGTAGTTAGTAGTTAGTAGTTAGTAGTTAGCAGTTAGTAGTTAGTAGTTAGTAGTTAGTAGTTAGTAGTTAGTAGTTAGTAGTTAGTATGTAGTAGTTAATAGTTAGTAGTTAGCAGTTAGTAGTTAGCAGTTAGCAGTTAGTAGTTAGTAGTTAGTAGTTAGTAGTTAGCAGTTAGCAGTTAGCAGTTAGTAGTTATTAGTTGTTAGTTAGTAGTTAGTAGTTAGCAGTTAGTAGTTAGTAGTTAGTAGTCAGTAGTTAGTAGTTAGTAGTTAGTAGTTAATAGTTAGTAGTTAGTAGTCAGTAGTTAGTAGTTAGTAGTTAGTAGTTAGCGGTTAGCAGTTAGCAGTTAGCAGTTAGTAGTTATTAGTTGTTAGTTAGTAGTTAGTAGTTAGCAGTTAGTAGTTAGTAGTTAGTAGTCAGTAGTTAGTAGTTAGTAGTTAGTAGTTAGTAGTCAGTAGTTAGTAGTCAGTAGTTAGTAGTTAGTAGTTATTAGTTATTAGTTAGTAGTTAGTTGTTAGTATTCAGTAGTTAATAGTTAGTAGTTAGCAGTTAGCAGTTAGTAGTTAGTAGTTATTAGTTAGTAGATAGTAGTTAGCAGTTAGTAGTTAATAGTTAGTGGTTAGTAGTCAGTAGTTAGTAGTTAGTAGTTAGTAGTTAGTAGTTAGTAGTCAGTAGTTAGTAGTCAGTAGTTAGTAGTTAGTAGTTAGTAGTTATTAGTTATTAGTTAGTAGTTAGTCGTTAGTATGCAGTAGTTAATAGTTCGTAGTGAGCAGTTAGCACTTAGTAGTTAGTAGTTAGTAGTTAGCAGTTAGTAGTTAGTAGTTAGTAGTTAGTAGTTAATAGTTAGTAGTTAGTATGTAGTAGTTAATAGTTAGTAGTTAGCAGTTAGTAGTTAGCAGTTAGAAGTTAGTAGTTAGTAGTTAGTAGTTAGTAGTTAGTAGTTAGTAGTTAGTAGTTAGTAGTTAGCAGTTAGTAGTTAGTAGTTAGTAGTTAGCAGTCAGTAGTTAGTAGTTAGTAGTTAGTAGTTAGTAGTCAGTAGTTAGTAGTTGGTAGTTAGTAGTTAGCAGTTAGCAGTTAGCAGTTAGTAGTTAGTAGTTATTAGTTAGTAGTTAGTAGTTAGCAGTTAGTAGTTAGTAGTTAGTAGTTAGTAGTCAGTAGTTAGTAGTTAGTAGTTAGTAGTTAGTAGTTAGTAGTCAGTAGTTAGTAGTCAGTAGTTAGTAGTTAGTAGTCAGTAGTTAGTAGTTAGTAGTTAGTAGTTAGTAGTTAGTAGTCAGTAGTTAGTTGTCAGTAGTTAGTAGTTAGTAGTTATTAGTTATTAGTTAGTAGTTAGTAGTTAGCAGTTAGTAGTTATTAGTTAGTAGTCAGTAGTTAGTAGTTAGTAGTTAGTAGTTAGTAGTTAGTAGTTAGTAGTCAGTAGTTAGTTGTCAGTAGTTAGTAGTTAGTAGTTATTAGTTATTAGTTAGTAGTTAGTAGTTAGTATGCAGTAGTTAATAGTTAGTAGTTAGCAGTTAGCAGTTAGTAGTTAGTAGTTAGTAGTTAGCAATTAGCAGTTAGCAGTTAGTAGTTATTAGTTAGTAGTCAGTAGTTAGTAGTTAGTAGTTAGTAGTTAGTAGTTAGTAGTCAGTAGTTAGTTGTCAGTAGTTAGTAGTTAGTAGTTATTAGTTATTAGTTAGTAGTTAGTAGTTAGTATGCAGTAGTTAATAGTTAGTAGTTAGCAGTTAGCAGTTAGTAGTTAGCAGTTAGTAGTTAGTAGTTAGTAGTCAGTAGTTAGTAGTTAGTAGTTAGTAGTTAGTAGTCAGTAGTTAGTAGTCAGTAGTTAGTAGTTAGTAGTTATTAGTTATTAGTTAGTAGTTAGTAGTTAGTATGCAGTAGTTAATAGTTAGTAGTTAGCAGTTAGCAGTTAGTAGTTAGCAGTTAGTAGTTAGCAGTTAGCAGTTAGTAGTTAGTAGTTAGTAGTTAGCAGTCAGTAGTTAGTAGTTAGTAGTTAGTAGTTAGTAGTTAGTAGTCAGTAGTTAGTAGTTAGTAGTTAGTAGTTAGCAGTTAGCAGTTAGTAGTTAGTAGTTATTAGTTGTTAGTTAGTAGTTAGTAGTTAGCAGTTAGTAGTTAGTAGTTAGTAGTCAGTAGTTAGTAGTTAGTAGTTAGTAGTTAGTAGTTAGTAGTTAGCAGTTAGTAGTTAGTAGTTAGTAGTTAGTAGTTAGTAGTTAGTAGTTAGTAGTTAGTAGTTAGTATGTAGTAGTTAATAGTTAGTAGTTAGCAGTTAGTAGTTATTAGTTGTTAGTTAGTAGTTAGTAGTTAGCAGTTAGTAGTTAGTAGTTAGTAGTCAGTAGTTAGTAGTTAGTAGTTAGTAGTTAGTAGTTAGTAGTTAGTAGTCAGTAGTTAGTAGTTAGTAGTTAGTAGTTAGTAGTTAGCAGTTAGCAGTTAGCAGTTAGCAGTTAGCAGTTAGTAGTTATTAGTTGTTAGTTAGTAGTTAGTAGTTAGCAGTTAGTAGTTAGTAGTTAGTAGTCAGTAGTTAGTAGTTAGTAGTTAGTAGTTAGTAGTTAGTAGTCAGTAGTTAGTAGTCAGTAGTTAGTAGTTAGTAGTTATTAGATATTAGTTAGTAGTTAGTGGTTAGTATGCAGTAGTTAATAGTTAGTAGTTAGCAGTTAGCAGTTAGTAGTTAGTAGTTATTAGTTAGTAGTTAGTAGTTAGCAGTTAGTAGTTAATAGTTAGTGGTTAGTAGTCAGTAGTTAGTAGTTAGTAGTTAGTAGTTAGTAGTTAGTAGTTATTAGTTATTAGTTAGTAGTTAGTAGCTAGTATGCAGTAGTTAATAGTTCGTAGTGAGCAGTTAGCAGTTAGTAGTTAGTAGTTAGTAGTTAGCAGTTAGTAGTTAGTAGTTAGTAGTTAGTAGTTAATAGTTAGTAGTTAGTATGTAGTAGTTAATAGTTAGTAGTTAGCAGTTAGTAGTTAGCAGTTAGAAGTTAGTAGTTAGTAGTTAGTAGTTAGTAGTTAGTAGTTAGTAATTAGTAGTTAGTAGTTAGTAGTTAGTAGTTAGCAGTTAGTAGTTAGTAGTTAGTAGTTAGCAGTCAGTAGTTAGTAGTTAGTAGTTAGTAGTTAGTAGTTAGTAGTCAGTAGTTAGTAGTTAGTAGTTAGTAGTTAGTAGTTAGCAGTTAGCAGTTAGCAGTTAGTAGTTAGTAGTTATTAGTTAGTAGTTAGTAGTTAGCAGTTAGTAGTTAGTAGTTAGTAGTTAGTAGTTAGTAGTCAGTAGTTAGTAGTTAGTAGTTAGTAGTTAGTAGTTAGTAGTCAGTAGTTAGTAGTCAGTAGTTAGTAGTTAGTAGTTATTAGTTATTAGTTAGTAGTTAGTAGTTAGTATGCAGTAGTTAATAGTTACTAGGTAGCAGTTAGCAGTTAGTAGTTAGTAGTTATTAGTTAGTAGTTAGTAGTTAGCAGTTAGTAGTTAATAGTTAGTGGTTAGTAGTCAGTAGTTAGTAGTTAGTAGTTAGTAGTTAGTAGTTAGTAGTTAGTAGTTAGTAGTCAGTAGTTAGTAGTCAGTAGTTAGTAGTTAGTAGTTAGTAGTTATTAGTTATTAGTTAGTAGTTAGTAGTTAGTATGCAGTAGTTAATAGTTAGTAGTGAGCAGTTAGCAGTTAGTAGTTAGTAGTTATTAGTTAGTAGTTAGTAGTTAGCAGTTAGTAGTTAGTAGTTAGTGGTTAGTAGTCAGTAGTTAGTAGTTAGTAGTTAGTAGTTAGTAGTTAGTAGTTAGTAGTTAGTAGTTAGTAGTTAGTAGTTAGTAGTTAGTAGTTACTAGTTAGTAGTTAGTAGTCAGTAGTTAGTAGTCAGTAGTTAGTAGTTAGTAGTTAGTAGTTATTAGTTATTAGTTAGTAGTTAGCAGTTAGTATGCACTAGTTAATAGTTAGTAGTTAGCAGTTAGCAGTTAGTAGTTAGTAGTTATTAGTTAGTAGTTAGTAGTTAGCAGTTAGTAGTTAATAGTTAGTGGTTAGTTGTCAGTAGTTAGTAGTTAGTAGTTAGTAGTTAGTAGTTAGTAGTTAGTAGTTAGTAGTTAGTAGTTAGTAGTCAGTAGTTAGTAGTCAGTAGTTAGTAGTTAGTAGTTAGTAGTTATTAGTTATTAGTTAGTAGTTAGTAGTTAGTATGCAGTAGTTAATAGTTAGTAGTGAGCAGTTAGCAGTTAGTAGTTACTAGTTAGTAGTTAGCAGTTAGTAGTTAGTAGTTAGTAGTTAGTAGTTAGTATGTAGTAGTTAATAGTTAGTAGTTAGCAGTTAGTAGTTAGCAGTTAGAAGTTAGTAGTTAGTAGTTAGTAGTTAGTAGTTAGTAGTTAGTAGTTAGTAGTTAGTAGTTAGTAGTTAGTAGTTAGTAGTTAGCAGTTAGTAGTTAGTAGTTAGTAGTCAGCAGTCAGTAGTTAGTAGTTAGTAGTTAGTAGTTAGTAGTCAGTAGTTAGTAGTTAGTAGTTAGTAGTTAGCAGTTAGCAGTTAGCAGTTAGTAGTTAGTAGTTATTAGTTAGTAGTTAGTAGTTAGCAGTTAGTAGTTAGTAGTTAGTAGTTAGTAGTCAGTAGTTAGTAGTTAGTAGTTAGTAGTTAGTAGTTAGTAGTCAGTAGTTAGTAGTCAGTAGTTAGTAGCTGGTAGTTATTAGTTATTAGTTAGTAGTTAGTAGTTAGTATGCAGTAGTTAATAGTTAGTAGGTAGCAGTTAGCAGTTAGTAGTTAGTAGTTATTAGTTAGTAGTTAGTAGTTAGCAGTTAGTAGTTAATAGTTAGTGGTTAGTAGTCAGTAGTTAGTAGTTAGTAGTTAGTAGTTAGTAGTTAGTAGTTAGTAGTCAGTAGTTAGTAGTTAGTAGTTAGTAGTTAGCAGTTAGCAGTTAGCAGTTAGTAGTTAGTAGTTATTAGTTAGTAGTTAGTAGTTAGCAGTTAGTAGTTAGTAGTTAGTAGTTAGTAGTCAGTAGTTAGTAGTTAGTAGTTAGTAGTTAGTAGTTAGTAGTTAGTAGTCAGAAGTTAGTAGTCAGTAGTTAGTAGTTAGTAGTTATTAGTTATTAGTTAGTAGTTAGTAGTTAGTATGCAGTAGTTAATAGTTAGTAGGTAGCAGTTAGCAGTTAGTAGTTAGTAGTTATTAGTTAGTAGTTAGTAGTTAGCAGTTAGTAATTAATAGTTAGTGGTTAGTAGTCAGTAGTTAGTAGTTAGTAGTTAGTAGTTAGTAGTTAGTAGTTAGTAGTTAGTAGTTAGTAGTTAGTAGTCAGTAGTTAGTAGTCAGTAGTTAGTAGTTAGTAGTTAGTAGTTATTAGTTATTAGTTAGTAGTTAGTAGTTAGTATGCAGTAGTTAATAGTTAGTAGTGAGCAGTTAGCAGTTAGTAGTTAGTAGTTATTAGTTAGTAGTTAGTAGTTAGCAGTTAGTAGTTAGTAGTTGGTGGTTAGTAGTCAGTAGTTAGTAGTTAGTAGTTAGTAGTTAGTAGTTAGTTGTTAGTAGTTAGTAGTTAGTAGTTAATAGTTAGTAGGTAGCAGTTAGCAGTTAGTAGTTAGTAGTTAGTAGTCAGTAGTTAGTAGTCAGTAGTTAGTAGTTAGTAGTTATTAGTTATTAGTTAGTAGTTAGTAGTTAGTATGCAGTATTTAATAGTTAGTAGGTAGCAGTTAGCAGTTAGTAGTTAGTAGTTATTAGTTAGTAGTTAGTAGTTAGCAGTTAGTAGTTAATAGTTAGTGGTTAGTAGTCAGTAGTTAGTAGTTAGTAGTTAGTAGTTAGTAGTTAGTAGTTAGTAGTTAGTAGTCAGTAGTTAGTAGTTAGTAGTTAGTAGTTAGTAGTTAGTAGTTAGTAGTCAGTAGTTAGTAGTTAGTAGTTAGTAGTTAGTAGTTAGTAGTCAGTAGTTAGTAGTCAGTAGTTAGTATTTGGTAGTTATTAGTTTTTAGTTAGTAGTTAGTAGTTAGTATGCAGTAGTTAATAGTTAGTAGGTAGCAGTTAGCAGTTAGTAGTTAGTAGTTATTAGTTAGTAGTTAGTAGTTAGCAGTTAGTAGTTAATAGTTAGTGGTTAGTAGTCAGTAGTTAGTAGTTAGTAGTTAGTAGTTAGTAGTTAGTAGTTAGTAGTCAGTAGTTAGTAGTTAGTAGTTAGTAGTTAGCAGTTAGCAGTTAGCAGTTAGTAGTTAGTAGTTATTAGTTAGTAGTTAGTAGTTAGCAGTTAGTAGTTAGTAGTTAGTAGTTAGTAGTCAGTAGTTAGTAGTTAGTAGTTAGTAGTTAGTAGTTAGTAGTTAGTAGTCAGTAGTTAGTAGTCAGTAGTTAGTAGTTAGTAGTTATTAGTTATTAGTTAGTAGTTAGTAGTTAGTAGTTAATAGTTAGTAGGTAGCAGTTAGCAGTTAGTAGTTAGTAGTTAGTAGTTAGTAGTCAGTAGTTAGTAGTCAGTAGTTAGTAGTTAGTAGTTATTAGTTATTAGTTAGTAGTTAGTAGTTAGTATGCAGTAGTTAATAGTTAGTAGGTAGCAGTTAGCAGTTAGTAGTTAGTAGTTATTAGTTAGTAGTTAGTAGTTAGCAGTTAGTAGTTAATAGTTAGTGGTTAGTAGTCAGTAGTTAGTAGTTAGTAGTTAGTAGTTAGTAGTTAGTAGTTAGTAGTTAGTAGTCAGTAGTTAGTAGTTAGTAGTTAGTAGTTAGTAGTTAGTAGTTAGTAGTCAGTAGTTAGTAGTTAGTAGTTAGTAGTTAGTAGTTAGTAGTCAGTAGTTAGTAGTCAGTAGTTAGTAGTTGGTAGTTATTAGTTATTAGTTAGTAGTTAGTAGTTAGTATGCAGTAGTTAATAGTTAGTAGGTAGCAGTTAGCAGTTAGTAGTTAGTAGTTATTAGTTAGTAGTTAGTAGTTAGCAGTTAGTAGTTAATAGTTAGTGGTTAGTAGTCAGTAGTTAGTAGTTAGTAGTTAGTAGTTAGTAGTTAGTAGTTAGTAGTTAGTAGTCAGTAGTTAGTAGTTAGTAGTTAGTAGTTAGCAGTTAGCAGTTAGCAGTTAGTAGTTAGTAGTTATTAGTTAGTAGTTAGTAGTTAGCAGTTAGTAGTTAGTAGTTAGTAGTTAGTAGTCAGTAGTTAGTAGTTAGTAGTTAGTAGTTAGTAGTTAGTAGTTAGTAGTCAGTAGTTAGTAGTCAGTAGTTAGTAGTTAGTAGTTATTAGTTATTAGTTAGTAGTTAGTAGTTAGTATGCAGTAGTTAATAGTTAGTAGGTAGCAGTTAGCAGTTAGTAGTTAGTAGTTATTAGTTAGTAGTTAGTAGTTAGCAGTTAGTAATTAATAGTTAGTGGTTAGTAGTCAGTAGTTAGTAGTTAGTAGTTAGTAGTTAGTAGTTAGTAGTTAGTAGTTAGTAGTTAGTAGTTAGTAGTTAGTAGTCAGTAGTTAGTAGTCAGTAGTTAGTAGTTAGTAGTTAGTAGTTATTAGTTATTAGTTAGTAGTTAGTAGTTAGTATGCAGTAGTTAATAGTTAGTAGTGAGCAGTTAGCAGTTAGTAGTTAGTAGTTATTAGTTAGTAGTTAGTAGTTAGCAGTTAGTAGTTAGTAGTTGGTGGTTAGTAGTCAGTAGTTAGTAGTTAGTAGTTAGTAGTTAGTAGTTAGTAGTTAGTAGTTAGTAGTTAGTAGTTAGTAGTTAATAGTTAGTAGGTAGCAGTTAGCAGTTAGTAGTTAGTAGTTAGTAGTCAGTAGTTAGTAGTCAGTAGTTAGTAGTTAGTAGTTATTAGTTATTAGTTAGTAGTTAGTAGTTAGTATGCAGTAGTTAATAGATAGTAGGTAGCAGTTAGCAGTTAGTAGTTAGTAGTTATTAGTTAGTAGTTAGTAGTTAGCAGTTAGTAGTTAATAGTTAGTGGTTAGTAGTCAGTAGTTAGTAGTTAGTAGTTAGTAGTTAGTAGTTAGTAGTTAGTAGTTAGTAGTTAGTAGTCAGTAGTTAGTAGTTAGTAGTTAGTAGTTATTAGTTATTAGTTAGTAGTTAGTAGTTAGTATGCAGTAGTTAGTAGTTAGTAGTTAGTAGTTATTAGTTATTAGTTAGTAGTTAGTAGTTAGTATGCAGTAGTTAATAGTTAGTAGTGAGCAGTTAGCAGTTAGTGGTTAGTAGTTATTAGTTAGTAGTTAGTAGTTAGCAGTTATTAGTTAGTAGTTAGTGGTTAGTAGTCAGTAGTTAGTAGTAAGTAGTTAGTAGTTAGTAGTTAGTAGTTAGTAGTTAGTAGTTAGTAGTTAGTAGTTAGTAGTTAGTAGTTAGTAGTTACTAGTTAGTAGTTAGTAGTCAGTAGTTAGTAGTCAGTAGTTAGTAGTTAGTAGTTAGTAGTTATTAGTTATTAGTTATTAGTTAGTAGTTAGCAGTTAGTATGCACTAGTTAATAGTTAGTAGTTAGCAGTTAGCAGTTAGTAGTTAATAGTTAGTGGTTAGTAGTCAGTAGTTAGTAGTTAGTAGTTAGTAGTTAGTAGTTAGTAGTTAGTAGTTAATAGTCAGTAGTTAGTAGTTAGTAGTTAGTAGTTAGCAGTTAGCAGTTAGCAGTTAGTAGTTAGTAGTTATTAGTTAGTAGTTAGTAGTTAGCAGTTAGTAGTTAGTAGTTAGTAGTTAGTAGTCAGTAGTTAGTAGTTAGTAGTTAGTAGTTAGTAGTTAGTAGTTAGTAGTTAGTAGTCAGTAGTTAGTAGTCAGTAGTTAGTAGTTAGTAGTTATTAGTTATTAGTTAGTAGTTAGTAGTTAGTATGCAGTAGTTAATAGTTAGTAGGTAGCAGTTAGCAGTTAGTAGTTAGTAGTTATTAGTTAGTAGTTAGTAGTTAGCAGTTAGTAATTAATAGTTAGTGGTTAGTAGTCAGTAGTTAGTAGTTAGTAGTTAGTAGTTAGTAGTTAGTAGTTAGTAGTCAGTAGTTAGTAGTCAGTAGTTAGTAGTTAGTAGTTATTAGTTATTAGTTAGTAGTTAGTAGTTAGTATGCAGTAGTTAATAGTTAGTAGTGAGCAGTTAGCAGTTAGTAGTTAGTAGTTATTAGTTAGTAGTTAGTAGTTAGCAGTTAGTAGTTAGTAGTTGGTGGTTAGTAGTCAGTAGTTAGTAGTTAGTAGTTAGTAGTTAGTAGTTAGTAGTTAGTAGTTAGTAGTTAGTAGTTAGTAGTTAATAGTTAGTAGGTAGCAGTTAGCAGTTAGTAGTTAGTAGTTAGTAGTCAGTAGTTAGTAGTCAGTAGTTAGTAGTTAGTAGTTATTAGTTATTAGTTAGTAGTTAGTAGTTAGTATGCAGTAGTTAATAGTTAGTAGGTAGCAGTTAGCAGTTAGTAGTTAGTAGTTATTAGTTAGTAGTTAGTAGTTAGCAGTTAGTAGTTAATAGTTAGTGGTTAGTAGTCAGTAGTTAGTAGTTAGTAGTTAGTAGTTAGTAGTTAGTAGTTAGTAGTTAGTAGTTAGTAGTCAGTAGTTAGTAGTTAGTAGTTAGTAGTTAGTAGTTAGTAGTCAGTAGTTAGTAGTTAGTAGTTAGTAGTTAGTAGTCAGTAGTTAGTAGTCAGTAGTTAGTAGTTGGTAGTTATTAGTTATTAGTTAGTAGTTAGTAGTTAGTATGCAGTAGTTAATAGTTAGTAGGTAGCAGTTAGCAGTTAGTAGTTAGTAGTTATTAGTTAGTAGTTAGTAGTTAGCAGTTAGTAGTTAATAGTTAGTGGTTAGTAGTCAGTAGTTAGTAGTTAGTAGTTAGTAGTTAGTAGTTAGTAGTTAGTAGTTAGTAGTCAGTAGTTAGTAGTTAGTAGTTAGTAGTTAGCAGTTAGCAGTTAGCAGTTAGTAGTTAGTAGTTATTAGTTAGTAGTTAGTAGTTAGCAGTTAGTAGTTAGTAGTTAGTAGTTAGTAGTCAGTAGTTAGTAGTTAGTAGTTAGTAGTTAGTAGTTAGTAGTTAGTAGTCAGTAGTTAGTAGTCAGTAGTTAGTAGTTAGTAGTTATTAGTTATTAGTTAGTAGTTAGTAGTTAGTAGTTAATAGTTAGTAGGTAGCAGTTAGCAGTTAGTAGTTAGTAGTCAGTAGTTAGTAGTCAGTAGTTAGTAGTTAGTAGTTATTAGTTATTAGTTAGTAGTTAGTAGTTAGTATGCAGTTGTTAATAGTTAGTAGGTAGCAGTTAGCAGTTAGTAGTTAGTAGTTATTAGTTAGTAGTTAGTAGTTAGCAGTTAGTAGTTAATAGTTAGTGGTTAGTAGTCAGTAGTTAGTAGTTAGTAGTTAGTAGTTAGTAGTTAGTAGTTAGTAGTTAGTAGTCAGTAGTTAGTAGTTAGTAGTTAGTAGTTAGTAGTTAGTAGTTAGTAGTCAGTAGTTAGTAGTTAGTAGTTAGTAGTTAGTAGTTAGTAGTCAGTAGTTAGTAGTCAGTAGTTAGTAGTTGGTAGTTATTAGTTATTAGTTAGTAGTTAGTAGTTAGTATGCAGTAGTTAATAGTTAGTAGGTAGCAGTTAGCAGTTAGTAGTTAGTAGTTATTAGTTAGTAGTTAGTAGTTAGCAGTTAGTAGTTAATAGTTAGTGGTTAGTAGTCAGTAGTTAGTAGTTAGTAGTTAGTAGTTAGTAGTTAGTAGTTAGTAGTCAGTAGTTAGTAGTTAGTAGTTAGTAGTTAGTAGTTAGCAGTTAGCAGTTAGCAGTTAGTAGTTAGTAGTTATTAGTTAGTAGTTAGTAGTTAGCAGTTAGTAGTTAGTAGTTAGTAGTTAGTAGTCAGTAGTTAGTAGTTAGTAGTTAGTAGTTAGTAGTTAGTAGTCAGTAGTTAGTAGTCAGTAGTTAGTAGTTAGTAGTTATTAGTTATTAGTTAGTAGTTAGTAGTTAGTATGCAGTAGTTAATAGTTAGTAGGTAGCAGTTAGCAGTTAGTAGTTAGTAGTTATTAGTTAGTAGTTAGTAGTTAGCAGTTAGTAATTAATAGTTAGTGGTTAGTAGTCAGTAGTTAGTAGTTAGTAGTTAGTAGTTAGTAGTTAGTAGTTAGTAGTTAGTAGTTAGTAGTTAGTAGTCAGTAGTTAGTAGTCAGTAGTTAGTAGTTAGTAGTTAGTAGTTATTAGTTATTAGTTAGTAGTTAGTAGTTAGTATGCAGTAGTTAATAGTTAGTAGTGAGCAGTTAGCAGTTAGTAGTTAGTAGTTATTAGTTAGTAGTTAGTAGATAGCAGTTAGTAGTTAGTAGTTGGTGGTTAGTAGTCAGTAGTTAGTAGTTAGTAGTTAGTAGTTAGTAGTTAGTAGTTAGTAGTTAGTAGTTAGTAGTTAGTAGTTAGTAGTTAGTAGTTAATAGTTAGTAGGTAGCAGTTAGCAGTTAGTAGTTAGTAGTTAGTAGTCAGTAGTTTGTAGTCAGTAGTTAGTAGTTAGTAGTTATTAGTTATTAGTTAGTAGTTAGTAGTTAGTATGCAGTAGTTAATAGATAGTAGGTAGCAGTTAGCAGTTAGTAGTTAGTAGTTATTAGTTAGTAGTTAGTAGTTAGCAGTTAGTAGTTAATAGTTAGTGGTTAGTAGTCAGTAGTTAGTAGTTAGTAGTTAGTAGTTAGTAGTTAGTAGTTAGTAGTTAGTAGTCAGTAGTTAGTAGTTAGTAGTTAGTAGTTAGTAGTTATTAGTTATTAGTCAGTAGTTAGTAGTTAGTATGCAGTAGTTAGTAGTTAGTAGTTAGTAGTTATTAGTTATTAGTTAGTAGTTAGTAGTTAGTATGCAGTAGTTAATAGTTAGTAGTGAGCAGTTAGCAGTTAGTAGTTAGTAGTTATTAGTTAGTAGTTAGTAGTTAGCAGTTAGTAGTTAGTAGTTAGTGGTTAGTAGTCAGTAGTTAGTAGTTAGTAGTTAGTAGTTAGTAGTTAGTAGTTAGTAGTTAGTAGTTAGTAGTTAGTAGTTAGTAGTTAGTAGTTAGTAGTTACTAGTTAGTAGTTAGAAGTCAGTAGTTAGTAGTCAGTAGTTAGTAGTTAGTAGTTAGTAGTTATTAGTTATTAGTTATTAGTTAGTAGTTAGCAGTTAGTATGCACTAGTTAATAGTTAGTAGTTAGCAGTTAGCAGTTAGTAGTTAGTAGTTATTAGTTAGTAGTTAGTAGTTAGCAGTTAGTAGTTAATAGTTAGTGGTTAGTTGTCAGTAGTTAGTAGTTAGTAGTTAGTAGTTAGTAGTTAGTAGTTAGTAGTTAGTAGTTAGTAGTTAGTAGTCAGTAGTTAGTAGTCAGTAGTTAGTAGTTAGTAGTTAGTAGTTATTAGTTATTAGTTAGTAGTTAGTAGTTAGTATGCAGTAGTTAATAGTTAGTAGTGAGCAGTTAGCAGTTAGTAGTTAGTAGTTAGTAGTTAGCAGTTAGTAGTTAGTAGTTAGTAGTTAGTAGTTAGTAGTTAGTATGTAGTAGTTAATAGTTAGTAGTTAGCAGTTAGTAGTTAGCAGTTAGAAGTTAGTAGTTAGTAGTTAGTAGTTAGTAGTTAGTAGTTAGTAGTTAGTAGTTAGCAGTTAGTAGTTAGTAGTTAGTAGTCAGCAGTCAGTAGTTAGTAGTTAGTAGTTAGTAGTTAGTAGTTAGTAGTTAGTAGTCAGTAGTTAGTAGTTAGTAGTTAGTAGTTAGCAGTTACCAGTTAGCAGTTAGTAGTTAGTAGTTATTAGATAGTAGTTAGTAGTTAGCAGTTAGTAGTTAGTAGTTAGTAGTTAGTAGTCAGTAGTCAGTAGTTAGTAGTTAGTAGTTAGTAGTTAGTAGTTAGTAGTCAGTAGTTAGTAGTCAGTAGTTAGTAGTTGGTAGTTATTAGTTATTAGTTAGTAGTTAGTAGTTAGTATGCAGTAGTTAATAGTTAGTAGGTAGCAGTTAGCAGTTAGTAGTTAGTAGTTATTAGTTAGTAGTTAGTAGTTAGCAGTTAGTAGTTAATAGTTAGTGGTTAGTAGTCAGTAGTTAGTAGTTAGTAGTTAGTAGTTAGTAGTTAGTAGTTAGTAGTTAGTAGTTAGTAGTCAGTAGTTAGTAGTTAGTAGTTAGTAGTTAGTAGTTAGCAGTTAGCAGTTAGCAGTTAGTAGTTAGTAGTTATTAGTTAGTAGTTAGTAGTTAGCAGTTAGTAGTTGGTAGTTAGTAGTCAGTAGTTAGTAGTTAGTAGTTAGTAGTTAGTAGTTAGTAGTTAGTAGTCAGTAGTTAGTAGTCAGTAGTTAGTAGTTAGTAGTTATTAGTTATTAGTTAGTAGTTAGTAGTTAGTATGCAGTAGTTAATAGTTAGTAGGTAGCAGTTAGCAGTTAGTAGTTAGTAGTTATTAGTTAGTAGTTAGTAGTTAGCAGTTAGTAATTAATAGTTAGTGGTTAGTAGTCAGTAGTTAGTAGTTAGTAGTTAGTAGTTAGTAGTTAGTAGTTAGTAGTTAGTAGTCAGTAGTTAGTAGTCAGTAGTTAGTAGTTAGTAGTTAGTAGTTATTAGTTATTAGTTAGTAGTTAGTAGTTAGTATGCAGTAGTTAATAGTTAGTAGTGACCAGTTAGCAGTTAGTAGTTAGTAGTTATTAGTTAGTAGTTAGTAGTTAGCAGTTAGTAGTTAGTAGTTGGTGGTTAGTAGTCAGTAGTTAGTAGTTAGTAGTTAGTAGTTAGTAGTTAGTAGTTAGTAGTTAGTAGTTAGTAGTTAATAGTTAGTAGGTAGCAGTTAGCAGTTAGTAGTTAGTAGTTAGTAGTCAGTAGTTAGTAGTCAGTAGTTAGTAGTTAGTAGTTATTAGTTATTAGTTAGTAGTTAGTAGTTAGTATGCAGTAGTTAATAGTTAGTAGGTAGCAGTTAGCAGTTAGTAGTTAGTAGTTATTAGTTAGTAGTTAGTAGTTAGCAGTTAGTAGTTAATAGTTAGTGGTTAGTAGTCAGTAGTTAGTAGTTAGTAGTTAGTAGTTAGTAGTTAGTAGTTAGTAGTTAGTAGTTAGTAGTCAGTAGTTAGTAGTTAGTAGTTAGTAGTTAGTAGTTATTAGTTATTAGTTAGTAGTTAGTAGTTAGTATGCAGTAGTTAATAGTTAGTAGTGAGCAGTTAGCAGTTAGTAGTTAGAAGTTATTAGTTAGTAGTTAGTAGTTAGCAGTTAGTAGTTAGTAGTTAGTAGTTAGTAGTTAGTAGTTAGTAGTTAGTAGTCAGTAGTTAGTAGTTAGTAGTTAGTAGTTAGTAGTTATTAGTTATTAGTTAGTAGTTAGTAGTTAGTATGCAGTAGTTAATAGTTAGTAGTGAGCAGTTAGCGGTTAGTAGTTAGAAGTTATTAGTTAGTAGTTAGTAGTTAGCAGTTAGTAGTTAGTAGTTAGTGGTTAGTAGTCAGTAGTTAGTAGTTAGTAGTTAGTAGTCAGTAGTTAGTAGTTAGTAGTTAGTAGTTATTAGTTATTAGTTAGTAGTTAGTAGTTAGTATGCAGTAGTTAATAGTTAGTAGTGAGCAGTTAGCAGTTAGTAGTTAGTAGTTATTAGTTAGTAGTTATTAGTTATTAGTTAGTAGTTAGTAGTTAGTATGCAGTAGTTAATAGTTAGTAGTTAGTAGTTAGTAGTTAGTAGTTAGTAGTTAGTAGTTAGTAGTCAGTAGTTAGTAGTTAGTAGTTAGTAGTTAGTAGTTATTAGTTATTAGTTAGTAGTTAGTAGTTAGTATGCAGTAGTTAATAGTTAGTAGTGAGCAGTTAGCAGTTAGTAGTTAGAAGTTATTAGTTAGTAGTTAGTAGTTAGCAGTTAGTAGTTAGTAGTTAGTAGTTAGTAGTTAGCAGTTAGTAGTTAGTAGTTGGTGGTTAGTAGTCAGTAGTTAGTAGTTAGTAGTTAGTAGTTAGTAGTTAGTAGTTAGTAGTTAGTAGTTAGTAGTTAATAGTTAGTAGGTAGCAGTTAGCAGTTAGTAGTTAGTAGTTAGTAGTCAGTAGTTAGTAGTCAGTAGTTAGTAGTTAGTAGTTATTAGTTATTAGTTAGTAGTTAGTAGTTAGTATGCAGTAGTTAATAGTTAGTAGGTAGCAGTTAGCAGTTAGTAGTTAGTAGTTATTAGTTAGTAGTTAGTAGTTAGCAGTTAGTAGTTAATAGTTAGTGGTTAGTAGTCAGTAGTTAGTAGTTAGTAGTTAGTAGTTAGTAGTTAGTAGTTAGTAGTTAGTAGTTAGTAGTCAGTAGTTAGTAGTTAGTAGTTAGTAGTTAGTAGTTATTAGTTATTAGTTAGTAGTTAGTAGTTAGTATGCAGTAGTTAATAGTTAGTAGTGAGCAGTTAGCAGTTAGTAGTTAGAAGTTATTAGTTAGTAGTTAGTAGTTAGCAGTTAGTAGTTAGTAGTTAGTAGTTAGTAGTTAGTAGTTAGTAGTTAGTAGTCAGTAGTTAGTAGTTAGTAGTTAGTAGTTAGTAGTTATTAGTTATTAGTTAGTAGTTAGTAGTTAGTATGCAGTAGTTAATAGTTAGTAGTGAGCAGTTAGCGGTTAGTAGTTAGAAGTTATTAGTTAGTAGTTAGTAGTTAGCAGTTAGTAGTTAGTAGTTAGTGGTTAGTAGTCAGTAGTTAGTAGTTAGTAGTTAGTAGTCAGTAGTTAGTAGTTAGTAGTTAGTAGTTATTAGTTATTAGTTAGTAGTTAGTAGTTAGTATGCAGTAGTTAATAGTTAGTAGTGAGCAGTTAGCAGTTAGTAGTTAGTAGTTATTAGTTAGTAGTTAGTAGTTAGTAGTCAGTAGTTAGTAGTTAGTAGTTAGTAGTTAGTAGTTAGTAGTTAGTAGTTAGTAGTTAGTAGTTAGTAGTTAATATTTAGTAGGTAGCAGTTAGCAGTTAGTAGTTAGTAGTTAGTAGTCAGTAGTTAGTAGTCAGTAGTTAGTAGTTAGTAGTTATTAGTTATTAGTTAGTAGTTAGTAGTTAGTATGCAGTAGTTAGTAGTTAGTAGTTAGTAGTTATTAGTTATTAGTTAGTAGTCAGTAGTTAGTAGTTAGTAGTTAGTAGTTATTAGTTATTAGTTAGTAGTTAGTAGTTAGTATGCAGTAGTTAATAGTTAGTAGTGAGCAGTTAGCAGTTAGTAGTTAGTAGTTATTAGTTAGTAGTTAGTAGTTAGTAGTTAGCAGTTATTAGTTAGTAGTTAGTAGTTAGCAGTTAGTAGTTAGTAGTTAGTAGTTAGTAGTTATTAGTTATTAGTTAGTAGTTAGTAGTTAGTATGCAGTAGTTAATAGTTAGTAGTGAGCAGTTAGCAGTTAGTAGTTAGTAGTTATTAGTTAGTAGTTAGTAGTTAGTAGTTAGCAGTTATTAGTTAGTAGTTAGTAGTTAGCAGTTAGTAGTTAGTAGTTAATGGTTAGTAGTCAGTAGTTAGTAGTTAGTAGTTAGTAGTTAGTAGTTAGTAGTTAGTAGTCAGTAGTTAGTAGTTAGTAGTTAGTAGTTATTAGTTATTAGTTAGTAGTTAGTAGTTAGTATGCAGTAGTTAATAGTTAGTAGTGAGCAGTTAGCAGTTAGTAGTTAGTAGTTATTAGTTAGTAGTTAGCAGTTAGTAGTTAGTAGTTAGTGGTTAGTAGTCAGTAGTTAGTAGTTAGTAGTTAGTAGTTAGTAGTTAGTAGTTAGTAGTTAATAGTTAGTAGGTAGCAGTTAGCAGTTAGTAGTTAGTAGTTAGTAGTCAGTAGTTAGTAGTCATTAGTTAGTAGTTAGTAGTTATTAGTTATTAGTAAGTAGTTAGTAGTTAGTATGCAGTAGTTAATAGTTAGTAGGTAGCAGTTAGCAGTTAGTAGTTAGTAGTTATTAGTTAGTAGTTAGTAGTTAGCAGTTAGTAGTTAATAGTTAGTGGTTAGTAGTCAGTAGTTAGTAGTTAGTAGTTAGTAGTTAGTAGTTAGTAGTTAGTAGTTAGTAGTTAGTAGTTAGTAGTTAGTAGTCAGTAGTTAGTAGTTAGTAGTTAGTAGTTAGCAGTTAGCAGTTAGCAGTTAGCAGTTAGTAGTTAGTAGTTATTAGTTAGTAGTTAGTAGTTAGCAGTTAGTAGTTAGTAGTTAGTAGTTAGTAGTCAGTAGTTAGTAGTTAGTAGTTAGTAGTTAGTAGTTAGTAGTCAGTAGTTAGTAGCCAGTAGTTAGTAGTTAGTAGTTATTAGTTATTAGTTAGTAGTTAGTAGTTAGTATGCAGTAGTAAATAGTTAGTAGGTAGCAGTTAGCAGTTAGTAGTTAGTAGTTATTAGTTAGTAGTTAGTAGTTAGCAGTTAGTAGTTAATAGTTAGTGGTTAGTAGTCAGTAGTTAGTAGTTAGTAGTTAGTAGTTAGTAGTTAGTAGTTAGTAGTTAGTAGTTAGTAGTCAGTAGTTAGTAGTCAGTAGTTAGTAGTTAGTAGTTAGTAGTTATTAGTTATTAGTTAGTAGTTAGTAGTTAGTATGCAGTAGTTAATAGTTAGTAGTGAGCAGTTAGCAGTTAGTAGTTAGTAGTTATTAGTTAGTAGTTAGTAGTTAGCAGTTAGTAGTTAGTAGTTAGTGGTTAGTAGTCAGTAGTTAGTAGTTAGTAGTTAGTAGTTAGTAGTTAGTAGTTAGTAGTTAGTAGTCAGTAGTTAGTAGTCAGTAGTTAGTAGTTAGTAGTTAGTAGTCATTAGTTATTAGTTAGTAGTTAGTAGTTAGTAGTTAGTATGTAGTAGTTAATAGTTAGTAGTTAGTAGTTAGTAGTTAGTAGTTAGTAGTTAGTAGTTAGTATGTAGTAGTTAATAGTTATTAGTTAGTAGTTAGTAGTTAGTAGTTAGTAGTTAGTAGTTAGCAGTTAGTAGTTAGTAGTTAGTAGTTAGTAGTTAGTAGTTAGTAGTTAGTAGTTAGTAGTTAGTAGTTAGTAGTTAGTAGTTAGTAGTTAGTAGTTAGTAGTTAGTAGTTAGTAGTTAGTAGTTAGTATATAGTAGTTAAAAGTTAGTAGTTAGCAGTTAGTAGTTAGCAGTTAGAAGTTAGTAGTTAGTAGTTAGTTGTTAATAGTTAGTAGTTAGTAGTTAGTAGTTAGTAGTTAGTAGTTATTAGTTATTAGTTAGTAGTTAGTAGTTAGTATGCAGTAGTTAATAGTTAGTAGTGAGCAGTTAGCAGTTAGTAGTTAGTAGTTATTAGTTAGTAGTTAGTAGTTAGCAGTTAGTAGTTAGTAGTTAGTGGTTAGTAGTCAGTAGTTAGTAGTTAGTAGTTAGTAGTTAGTAGTTAGTAGTTAGTAGTTAGTAGTTAGTAGTTAGTAGTCAGTAGTTAGTAGTCAGTAGTTAGTAGTTAGTAGTTAGTAGTTATTAGTTATTAGCTAGTAGTTAGTAGTTAGTATGTAGTAGTTAATAGTTAGTAGTTAGCAGTTAGTAGTTAGTAGTTAGTAGTTAGTAGTTAGTATGTAGTAGTTAATAGTTATTAGTTAGTAGTTAGTAGTTAGTAGTTAGTAGTTAGTAGTTAGTAGTTAGTAGTTAGTAGTTAGTAGTTAGCAGTTAGTAGTTAGTAGTTAGTAGTTAGTAGTTAGTAGTTAGTAGTTAGTAGTTAGTAGTTAGTAGTTAGTAGTTAGTAGTTAGTAGTTAGTAGTTAGTAGTTAGTAGTTAGTAGTTAGTATGTAGTAGTTAATAGTTAGTAGTTAGCTGTTAGTAGTTAGCAGTTAGAAGTTAGTAGTTAGTAGTTAGTTGTTAGTAGTTAGTAGTTAGTAGTTAGTAGTTAATAGTTAGTAGTTAGTAGTTAGTAGTTAGTAGTTAGTAGTTAGCAGTTAGTAGTTAGTAGTTAGTACTTAGCAGTCAGTAGTTAGCAGTTAGTAGTTAGTAGTTAGTGGTTAGTAGTCAGTAGTTAGTAGTTAGTAGTTAGTAGTTAGTAGTTAGTAGTTAGTAGTCAGTAGTTAGTAGTCAGTAGTTAGTAGTTAGTAGTTAGTAGTTATTAGTTATTAGTTAGTAGTTAGTATGCAATAGTTAATAGTTAGTAGTTAGCAGTTAGCAGTTAGTAGTTAGTAGTTATTAGTTATTAGTTAGTAGTTAGCAGTTAGTAGTTAGTAGTTAGTGGTTAGTAGTCAGTAGTTAATAGTTATTAGTTATTAGTTAGTAGTTAGTAGTTAGTATGTAGTAGTTAATAGTTAGTAGTTAGCAGTTAGTAGTTAGTAGTTAGTAGTTAGTATGTAGTAGTTAATAGTTAGTAGTTAGTAGTTAGTAGTTAGTAGTTAGTAGTTACTAGTTAGTAGTTAGCAGTTAGTAGTTAGTAGTTAGTAGTTAGTAGTTAGTAGTTAGTAGTTAGTAGTTAGTAGTTAGTAGTTAGTAGTTAGTAGTTAGTAGTTAGTAGTTAGTAGTTAGTAGTTAGTAGTTAGTAGTTAGTATGTAGTAGTTAATAGTTAGTAGTTAGCAGTTAGTAGTTAGTTGTTAGTAGTTAGTAGTTAGTAGTTAGTAGTTAGTAGTTAGTAGTTAGTAGTTAGTAGTTAGCAGTTAGTAGTTAGTAGTTAGTTTTTAGCAGTCAGTAATTAGTAGTTAGTAGTTAGTAGTTAGTAGTTAGTAGTTAGTAGTCAGTAGTTAGTAGTTAGTAGTTAGTAGTTAGCAGTTAGCAGTTAGCAGTTAGTAGTTAGTAGTTATTAGTTAGTAGTTAGTGGTTAGCAGTTAGTAGTTAGTAGTTAGTAGTTAGTAGTCAGTAGTTAGTAGTTAGTAGTTAGTAGTTAGTAGTCAGTAGTTAGTAGTCAGTAGTTAGTAGTTAGTAGTTATTAGTTATTAGTTAGTAGTTAGTAGTTAGTATGCAGTAGTTAATAGTTAGTAGTTAGCAGTTAGTAGTTAGTAGTTAGTAGTTAGTAGTTAGTAGTTAGTATGTAGTAGTTAATAGTTAGTAGTTAGCAGTTAGAAGTTAGTAGTTAGTAGTTAGTAGTCAGTAGTTAGTAGTTAGTAGTTAGTAGTTAGTAGTTAGTAGTTAGTAGTTAGTAGTCAGTAGTTAGTAGTCAGTAGTTAGTAGTTAGTAGTTAATAGTTATTAGTTATTAGTTAGTAGTTAGTAGTTAGTATGTAGTAGTTAATAGTTAGTAGTTAGCAGTTAGTAGTTAGTAGTTAGTAGTTAGTAGTTAGTATGTAGTAGTTAATAGTTAGTAGTTAGTAGTTAGTAGTTAGTAGTTAGTAGTTAGTAGTTAGCAGTTAGTAGTTAGTAGTTAGTAGTTAGTAGTTAGTAGTTAGTAGTTAGTAGTTAGTAGTTAGTAGTTAGTAGTTAGTAGTTAGTAGTTAGTAGTTAGTAGTTAGTAGATAGTAGTTAGTAGTTAGTATGTAGTAGTTAATATTTAGTAGTTAGCAGTTAGTAGTTAGTTGTTAGTAGTTAGTAGTTAGTAGTTAGTAGTTAGTAGTTAGTAGTTAGTAGTTAGTAGTTAGCAGTTAGTAGTTAGTAGTTAGTATTTAGCAGTCAGTAGTTAGTAGTTAGTAGTTAGTAGTTAGTAGTTAGTAGTTAGTAGTTAGTAGTTAGTAGTTAGTAGTTAGCAGTTAGTAGTTAGTAGTTAGTAGTTAGTAGTTAGTAGTTAGTAGTTAGTAGTTAGTAGTTAGTAGTTAGTAGTTAGTAGTTAGTAGTTAGTAGTTAGTAGTTAGTAGTTAGTAGTTAGTATGTAGTAGTTAATAGTTAGTAGTTAGCTGTTAGTAGTTAGCAGTTAGAAGTTAGTAGTTAGTAGTTAGTTGTTAGTAGTTAGTAGTTAGTAGTTAGTAGTTAATAGTTAGTAGTTAGTAGTTAGTAGTTAGTAGTTAGTAGTTAGCAGTTAGTAGTTAGTAGTTAGTATTTAGCAGTCAGTAGTTAGCAGTTAGTAGTTAGTAGTTAGTGGTTAGTAGTCAGTAGTTAGTAGTTAGTAGTTAGTAGTTAGTAGTTAGTAGTTAGTAGTCAGTAGTTAGTAGTCAGTAGTTAGTAGTTAGTAGTTAGTAGTTATTAGTTATTAGTTAGTAGTTAGTATGCAATAGTTAATAGTTAGTAGTTAGCAGTTAGCAGTTAGTAGTTAGTAGTTATTAGTTAGTAGTTAGTAGTTAGCAGTTAGTAGTTAGTAGTTAGTGGTTAGTAGTCAGTAGTTAATAGTTATTAGTTATTAGTTAGTAGTTAGTAGTTAGTATGTAGTAGTTAATAGTTAGTAGTTAGCAGTTAGTAGTTAGTAGTTAGTAGTTAGTATGTAGTAGTTAATAGTTAGTAGTTAGTAGTTAGTAGTTAGTAGTTAGTAGTTACTAGTTAGTAGTTAGCAGTTAGTAGTTAGTAGTTAGTAGTTAGTAGTTAGTAGTTAGTAGTTAGTAGTTAGTAGTTAGTAGTTAGTAGTTAGTAGTTAGTAGTTAGTAGTTAGTAGTTAGTAGTTAGTAGTTAGTAGTTAGTAGTTAGTAGTTAGTATGTAGTAGTTAATAGTTAGTAGTTAGCAGTTAGTAGTTAGTTGTTAGTAGTTAGTAGTTAGTAGTTAGTAGTTAGTAGTTAGTAGTTAGTAGTTAGTAGTTAGCAGTTAGTAGTTAGTAGTTAGTTTTTAGCAGTCAGTAATTAGTAGTTAGTAGTTAGTAGTTAGTAGTTAGTAGTTAGTAGTCAGTAGTTAGTAGTTAGTAGTTAGTAGTTAGCAGTTAGCAGTTAGCAGTTAGTAGTTAGTAGTTATTAGTTAGTAGTTAGTGGTTAGCAGTTAGTAGTTAGTAGTTAGTAGTTAGTAGTCAGTAGTTAGTAGTTAGTAGTTAGTAGTTAGTAGTCAGTAGTTAGTAGTCAGTAGTTAGTAGTTAGTAGTTATTAGTTATTAGTTAGTAGTTAGTAGTTAGTATGCAGTAGTTAATAGTTAGTAGTTAGCAGTTAGTAGTTAGTAGTTAGTAGTTAGTAGTTAGTAGTTAGTATGTAGTAGTTAATAGTTAGTAGTTAGCAGTTAGAAGTTAGTAGTTAGTAGTTAGTAGTCAGTAGTTAGTAGTTAGTAGTTAGTAGTTAGTAGTTAGTAGTTAGTAGTTAGTAGTCAGTAGTTAGTAGTCAGTAGTTAGTAGTTAGTAGTTAATAGTTATTAGTTATTAGTTAGTAGTTAGTAGTTAGTATGTAGTAGTTAATAGTTAGTAGTTAGCAGTTAGTAGTTAGTAGTTAGTAGTTAGTAGTTAGTATGTAGTAGTTAATAGTTAGTAGTTAGTAGTTAGTAGTTAGTAGTTAGTAGTTAGTAGTTAGCAGTTAGTAGTTAGTAGTTAGTAGTTAGTAGTTAGTAGTTAGTAGTTAGTAGTTAGTAGTTAGTAGTTAGTAGTTAGTAGTTAGTAGTTAGTAGATAGTAGTTAGTAGTTAGTATGTAGTAGTTAATATTTAGTAGTTAGCAGTTAGTAGTTAGTTGTTAGTAGTTAGTAGTTAGTAGTTAGTAGTTAGTAGTTAGTAGTTAGTAGTTAGTAGTTAGTAGTTAGCAGTTAGTAGTTAGTAGTTAGTATTTAGCAGTCAGTAGTTAGTAGTTAGTAGTTAGTAGTTAGTAGTTAGTAGTCAGTAGTCAGTAGTTAGTAGTTAGTAGTTAGTAGTTAGCAGTTAGCAGTTAGCAGTTAGTAGTTAGTAGTTAGTAGTTAGTAGTCAGTAGTTAGTAGTTAGTAGTTAGTATGTAGTAGTTAATAGTTAGTAGTTAGCAGTTAGTAGTTAGTTGTTAGTAGTTAGTAGTTAGTATTTAGTAGTTAGTAGTTAGTTGTTAGTAGTTAGTAGTTAGTAGTTAGTAGTTAGTATGTAGTAGTTAATAGTTAGTAGTTAGCAGTTAGTAGTTAGTTGTTAGTAGTTAGTAGTTAGTAGTTAGTAGTTAGTAGTTAGTATGTAGTAGTTAATAGTTAGTAGTTAGCAGTTAGTAGTTAGTTGTTAGTAGTTAGTAGTTAGTAGTTAGTAGTTAGTAGTTAGTTGTTAGTAGTTAGTAGTTAGTAGTTAGTAGTTAGTAGTTAGTAGTTAGTAGTTAGTAGTTAGTAGTTAGTAGTTAGTAGTTAGTAGTTAGTAGTTAGTAGTTAGTAGTTAGTAGTTAGTAGTTAGTAGTTAGTATGTAGTAGTTAATAGTTAGTAGTTAGCAGTTAGTAGTTAGTTGTTAGTAGTTAGTAGTTAGTAGTTAGTAGTTAGTAGTTAGTTGTTAGTAGTTAGTAGTTAGTAGTTAGTAGTTAGTAGTTAGTAGTTAGTAGTTAGTAGTTAGCAGTTAGTAGTTAGTAGTTAGTATTTAGCAGTCAGTAGTTAGTAGTTAGTAGTTAGTAGTTAATAGTTAGTAGTCAGTAGTTAGTAGTTAGTAGTTAGTAGTTAGTAGTTAGCAGTTAGCAGTTAGCAGTTAGTAGTTAGTAGTTAGTAGTCAGTAGTTAGTAGTTAGTAGTTAGTAGTTAGTAGTTAGTAGTTAGTAGTTAGTAGTTAGTAGTTAGTAGTTAGTAGTTAGTAGTTAGTAGTTAGCAGTTAGTAGTTAGTAGTTAGTATTTAGCAGTCAGTAGTTAGTAGTTAGTAGTTAGTAGTTAGTAGTTAGTAGTCAGTAGTTAGTAGTTAGTAGTTAGCAGTTAGCAGTTAGTAGTTAGTAGTTAGTAGTTAGTAGTTAGTAGTTAGTAGTTAGTAGTTAGTAGTTAGTAGTTAGTAGTTAGTAGTTAGTAGTCAGTAGTTAGTAGTTAGTAGTTAGTAGTTAGCAGTTAGCAGTTAGCAGTTAGTTGTTAGTAGTTAGTAGTTAGTAGTTACTAGTTAGTAGTTAGTAGTTAGTAGTTAGTAGTTAGTAGTTAGCAGTTAGTAGTTAGTAGTTAGTATTTAGCAGTCAGTAGTTAGTAGTTAGTAGTTAGTAGTTAGTAGTTAGTAGTTAGTAGTCAGTAGTTAGTAGTTAGTAGTTAGTAGTTAGCAGTTAGCAGTTAGCAGTTAGTAGTTAGTAGTTAGTAGTTAGTAGTTAGTAGTCAGTAGTTAGTAGTTAGTAGTTAGTAGTTAGTAGTTAGTAGTTATTAGTTAGTAGTTAGTAGTTAGTAGTTAGTAGTTAGTAGTTAGTAGTTAGTAGTTAGTAGTTAGTAGTTAGTAGTTAGTAGTTAGTAGTTAGTAGTTAGCAGTTAGTAGTTAGTAGTTAGTATTTAGCAGTCAGTAGTTAGTAGTTAGTAGTTAGTAGTTAGTAGTTAGTGGTTAGCAGTTAGTAGTTAGTTGTTAGTAGTTAGTAGTCAGTAGTTAGTAGTTAGTAGTTAGTAGTTAGTAGTTAGTAGTTAGTAGTCAGTAGTTAGTAGTCAGTAGTTAGTAGTTAGTAGTTATTAGTTATTAGTTAGTAGTTAGTAGTTAGTATGCAGTAGTTAATAGTTAGTAGTTAGCAGTTAGTAGTTAGTAGTTAGTAGTTAGTAGTTAGTATGTAGTAGTTAATAGTTAGTAGTCAGTAGTTAGTAGTCAGTAGTTAGTAGTTAGTAGTTATTAGTTATTAGTTAGTAGTTAGTAGTTAGTATGCAGTAGTTAATAGTTAGTAGTTAGCAGTTAGAAGTTAGTAGTTAGTGGTTAGCAGTTAGTAGTTAGTTGTTAGTAGTTAGTAGTCAGTAGTTAGTAGTTAGTAGTTAGTAGTTAGTAGTTAGTAGTTAGTAGTTAGTAGTTAGTAGTCAGTAGTTAGTAGTTAGTAGTTATTAGTTATTAGTTAGTAGTTAGTAGTTAGTATGCAGTAGTTAATAGTTAGTAGTTAGCAGTTAGAAGTTAGTAGTTAGTGGTTAGCAGTTAGTAGTTAGTTGTTAGTAGTTAGTAGTCAGTAGTTAGTAGTTAGTAGTTAGTAGTTAGTAGTTAGTAGTTAGTAGTTAGTAGTTAGTAGTTAGTAGTTAGTGGTTAGCAGTTAGTAGTTAGTTGTTAGTAGTTAGTAGTCAGTAGTTAGTAGTTAGTAGTTAGTAGTTAGTAGTTAGTAGTTAGTAGTCAGTAGTTAGTAGTCAGTAGTTAGTAGTTAGTAGTTATTAGTTATTAGTTAGTAGTTAGTAGTTAGTATGCAGTAGTTAATAGTTAGTAGTTAGCAGTTAGAAGTTAGTAGTTAGTGGTTAGCAGTTAGTAGTTAGTTGTTAGTAGTTAGTAGTCAGTAGTTAGTAGTTAGTAGTTAGTAGTTAGTAGTTAGTAGTTAGTAGTTAGTAGTCAGTAGTTAGTAGTTAGCAGTTAGTAGTTAGTAGTTAGTATTTAGCAGTCAGTACTTAGTAGTTAGTAGTTAGTAGTTAGTAGTTAGTAGTCAGTAGTTAGTAGTTAGTAGTTAGTAGTTAGCAGTTAGCAGTTAGTAGTTAGTAGTTAGTAGTTAGTAGTTAGTAGTTAGCAGTTAGTAGTTAGTAGTTAGTATTTAGCAGTCAGTAGTTAGTAGTTAGTAGTTAGTAGTTAGTAGTTAGTAGTCAGTAGTTAGTAGTTAGTAGTTAGTAGTTAGCTGTTAGCAGTTAGCAGTTAGTAGTTAGTAGTTAGTAGTTAGTAGTCAGTAGTTAGTAGTTAGTTGTTAGTAGTTAGTAGTTAGTAGTTAGTAGTTAGTAGTTAGTAGTTAGTTGTTAGTAGTTAGTAGTTAGTAGTTAGTGGTTAGCAGTTAGTAGTTAGTTGTTAGTAGTTAGTAGTCAGTAGTTAGTAGTTAGTAGTTAGTAGTTAGTAGTTAGTAGTTAGTAGTTAGTAGTCAGTAGTTAGTAGTTAGTAGTTATTAGTTATTAGTTAGTAGTTAGTAGTTAGTATGCAGTAGTTAATAGTTAGTAGTTAGCAGTTAGAAGTTAGTAGTTAGTGGTTAGCAGTTAGTAGTTAGTTGTTAGTAGTTAGTAGTCAGTAGTTAGTAGTTAGTAGTTAGTAGTTAGTAGTTAGTAGTTAGTAGTTAGTAGTTAGTAGTTAGTAGTTAGTAGTTAGTGGTTAGCAGTTAGTAGTTAGTTGTTAGTAGTTAGTAGTCAGTAGTTAGTAGTTAGTAGTTAGTAGTTAGTAGTTAGTAGTTAGTAGTTAGTAGTTAGTAGTCAGTAGTTAGTAGTCAGTAGTTAGTAGTTAGTAGTTATTAGTTATTAGTTAGTAGTTAGTAGTTAGTATGCAGTAGTTAATAGTTAGTAGTTAGCAGTTAGAAGTTAGTAGTTAGTGGTTAGCAGTTAGTAGTTAGTTGTTAGTAGTTAGTAGTCAGTAGTTAGTAGTTAGTAGTTAGTAGTTAGTAGTTAGTAGTTAGTAGTTAGTAGTTAGTAGTCAGTAGTTAGTAGTTAGCAGTTAGTAGTTAGTAGTTAGTATTTAGCAGTCAGTACTTAGTAGTTAGTAGTTAGTAGTTAGTAGTTAGTAGTTAGTAGTCAGTAGTTAGTAGTTAGTAGTTAGTAGTTAGCAGTTAGCAGTTAGTAGTTAGTAGTTAGTAGTTAGTAGTTAGTAGTTAGCAGTTAGTAGTTAGTAGTTAGTATTTAGCAGTCAGTAGTTAGTAGTTAGTAGTTAGTAGTTAGTAGTTAGTAGTCAGTAGTTAGTAGTTAGTAGTTAGTAGTTAGCTGTTAGCAGTTAGCAGTTAGTAGTTAGTAGTTAGTAGTTAGTAGTCAGTAGTTAGTAGTTAGTTGTTAGTAGTTAGTAGTTAGTAGTTAGTAGTTAGTAGTTAGTAGTTAGTTGTTAGTAGTTAGTAGTTAGTAGTTAGTAGTTAGTAGTTAGTAGTTAGTAGTTAGTAGTTAGCAGTTAGTAGTTAGTAGTTAGTATTTAGCAGTCAGTAGTTAGTAGTTAGTAGTTAGTAGTTAGTAGTTAGTAGTCAGTAGTTAGTAGTTAGTAGTTAGTAGTTAGCAGTTAGCAGTTAGCAGTTAGTAGTTAGTAGTTAGTAGTTAGTAGTTAGTAGTTATTAGTTAGTAGTTAGTAGTTAGTAGTTAGTAGTTAGTAGTTAGTAGATAGTAGTTAGTAGTTAGTAGTTAGTAGTTAGTAGTTAGTAGTTAGTAGTTAGTAGTTAGTAGTTAGTAGTTAGCAGTTAGTAGTTAGTAGTTAGTATTTAGCAGTCAGTAGTTAGTAGTTAGTAGTTAGTGGTTAGCAGTTAGTAGTTAGTTGTTAGTAGTTAGTAGTCAGTAGTTAGTAGTTAGTAGTTAGTAGTTAGTAGTTAGTAGTTAGTAGTCAGTAGTTAGTAGTCAGTAGTTAGTAGTTAGTAGTTATTAGTTATTAGTTAGTAGTTAGTAGTTAGTATGCAGTAGTTAATAGTTAGTAGTTAGCAGTTAGTAGTTAGTAGTTAGTAGTTAGTAGTTAGTATGTAGTAGTTAATAGTTAGTAGTTAGCAGTTAGAAGTTAGTAGTTAGTAGTTAGTAGTCAGTAGCTTGTAGTCAGTAGTTAGTAGTTAGTAGTTAGTAGTCAGTAGTTAGTAGTTAGTAGTTAGTAGTTAGCAGTTAGCAGTTAGCAGTTAGTAGTTAGTAGTTAGTAGTTAGTAGTCAGTAGTTAGTAGTTAGTAGTTAGTAGTTAGTAGTTAGTTGTTAGTAGTTAGTAGTTAGTAGTTAGTAGTTAGTAGTTAGTAGTTAGTAGTTAGTAGTTAGCTGTTAGTAGTTAGTAGTTAGTATTTAGCAGTCAGTAGTTAGTAGTTAGTAGTTAATAGTTAGTAGTTAGTAGTCAGTAGTTAGTAGTTAGTAGTTAGTAGTTAGCAGTTAGCAGTTAGCAGTTAGTAGTTAGTAGTTAGTAGTTAGTAGTCAGTAGTTAGTAGTTAGTAGTTAGTAGTTAGTAGTTAGTAGTTAGTAGTTAGTAGTTAGTAGTTAGTAGTTAGTAGTTAGTAGTTAGTAATTAGTAGTTAGTAGTTAGTAGTTAGTAGTTAGTAGTTAGTAGTTAGCAGTTAGTAGTTATTTGTTAGTATTTAGCAGTCAGTAGTTAGTAGTTAGTAGTTAGTAGTTAGTAGTTAGTGGTTAGCAGTTAGTAGTTAGTAGTTAGTAGTTAGTAGTCAGTAGTTAGTAGTTAGTAGTTAGTAGTTAGTAGTTAGTAGTTAGTAGTCAGTAGTTAGTAGTCAGTAGTTAGTAGTTAGTAGTTATTAGTTATTAGTTAGTAGTTAGTAGTTAGTATGCAGTAGTTAATAGTTAGTAGTTAGCAGTTAGTAGTTAGTAGTTAGTAGTTAGTAGTTAGTATGTAGTAGTTAATAGATAGTAGTTAGCAGTTAGAAGTTAGTAGTTAGTAGTTAGTAGTCAGTAGCTTGTAGTCAGTAGTTAGTAGTTAGTAGTTAGTAGTTATTAGTTATTAGTTAGTAGTTAGTAGTTAGTAGTTAGTAGTTAGCAGTTAGTAGTTAGTAGTTAGTATTTAGCAGTCAGTAGTTAGTAGTTAGTAGTTAGTAGTTAGTAGTTAGTAGTCAGTAGTTAGTAGTTAGTAGTTAGTAGTTAGCAGTTAGCAGTTAGCAGTTAGTAGTTAGTAGTTAGTAGTCAGTAGTTAGTAGTTAGTAGTTAGTAGTTAGTAGTTAGTAGTTAGTAGTTAGTAGTTAGTAGTTAGTAGTTAGTAGTTAGTAGTTAGTAGTTAGTAGTTAGTAGTTAGCAGTTAGTAGTTAGTAGTTAGTATTTAGCAGTCAGTAGTTAGTAGTTAGTAGTTAGTAGTTAGTAGTTAGTGGTTAGCAGTTAGTAGTTAGTAGTTAGTAGTTAGTGATCAGTAGTTAGTAGTTAGTAGTTAGTAGTTAGTAGTTAGTAGTTAGTATTTAGTAGTCAGTAGTTAGTAGTCAGTAGTTAGTAGTTAGTAGTTATTAGTTATTAGTTAGTAGTTAGTCGTTAGTATGCAGTAGTTAATAGTTAGTAGTTAGCAGTTAGTAGTTAGTAGTTAGTAGTTAGTAGTTAGTATGTAGTAGTTAATAGTTAGTAGTTAGCAGTTAGAAGTTAGTAGTTAGTAGTTAGTAGTCAGTAGTTTGTAGTCAGTAGTTAGTAGTTAGTAGTTAGTAGTTATTAGTTATTAGTTAGTAGTTAGTAGTTAGTATGTAGTAGTTAATAGTTAGTATTTAGCAGTTAGTAGTTAGTAGATAGTAGTTAGTAGTTAGTAGTTAGTATGTAGTAGTTAATAGTTAGTGGTTAGCAGTTAGAAGTTAGTAGTTAGTAGTTAGTAGTTACTAGTTAGTAGTTAGTAGTTAGTAGTTAGTAGTAAGTAGTCAGTAGTTAGTAGTTAGTAGTTAGTAGTTAGTAGTTAGCAGTTAGCAATTAGTAGTTAGTAGTTATTAGTTAGTAGTTAGTAGTTAGCAGTTAGTAGTCAGTAGTTAGTAGTCAGTAGTTAGTAGTTAGTAGTTAGTAGTTATTAGTTATTAGTTAGTAGTTAGTAGTTAGTATGTAGTAGTTAATAGTTAGTAGTTAGCAGTTAGAAGTTAGTAGTTAGTATTTAGTAGTTAGTAGTTAGTAGTTAGTAGTTAATAGTTAGTAGTTAGTAGTTAGTAGTTATTTGTTACTAGTTAGTAGTTAGTAGTCAGTTGTTAGTATTTAGTAGTTAGTAGTTAGTAGTTGGTAGTTAGTAGTTAGTAGTTAGTAGTTATTAGTTATTAGTTAGTAGTTAGTAGTTAGTATGTAGTAGTTAATAGTTAGTAGTTGGCAGTTAGTAGTTAGTCATTAGTAGTTAGTAGTTAGTAGTTTGTATGTAGTAGTTAATAGTTAGTGGTTAGCAGTTAGAAGTTAGTAGTTAGTAGTTAGTAGTTACTAGTTAGTAGTTAGTTGTTAGTAGTTATTAGTCAGTAGTTAGTAGTTATTAGTTAGTAGTTAGTAGTTAGTAGTTAGTAGTCAGTAGTTAGTAGTCAGTAGTTAGTAGTTAGTAGTGAGTAGTTATTAGTTATTAGTTAGTAGTTAGTAGTTAGTATGTAGTAGTTAATAGTTAGTAGTTGGCAGTTAGTAGTTAGTAGTTAGTAGTTAGTAGTTAGTATGTAGTAGTTAATAGTTAGTAGTTAGCAGTTAGAAGTTAGTAGTTAGTATTTAGTAGTTAGTAGTTAGTAGTTAGTAGTTAATAGTTAGTAGTTAGTAGTTAGTAGTTATTTGTTACTAGTTAGTAGTTAGTAGTCAGTTGTTAGTATTTAGTAGTTAGTAGTTAGTAGTTGGTAGTTAGTAGTTAGTAGTTAGTAGTTAGTAGTCAGTAGTTAGTAGTTAGTAGTTGGTAGTTAGGAGTTAGTAGTCAGTATGTAGTAGTTAATAATTAGTAGTTAGCAGTTAGTAGTTAGTAGTTAGTAGTTAGTAGTTAGTAGTTAGTAGTTAGTAGTTAGTAGTTATTTGTTAGTAATTAGTAGGTAGTAGTTAGTAGTTAGTAGCTAGTAGTTAGTAGTCAGTAGTTAGTAGTTAGTAGTTAGTAGTTAGTAGTCAGTAGTTAGTATTTAGTAGTTAGTAGTTAGTAGTTGGTAGTTAGTAGTAAGTAGTCAGTAGTTAGTAGTTAGTAGTTAGTAGTTAGTAGTTAGCAGTTAGTAGTTAGTAGTTGTTAGTTAGTAGATAGTAGTTAGTAGTTAGTAGTTAGTAGTTAGTAGTCAGTAGTCAGTAGTTAGTAGTTAGTAGTGAGTAGTTAGTAGTTAGTAGTTAGTAGTTAGTAGTCAGTAGTTAGTAGTCAGTAGTTAGTAGTTAGTAGTTAGTAGTTATTAGTTATTAGTTAGTAGTTAGTAGTTAGTATGTAGTAGTTAGTAGTTAGTAGTTAGTAGTTAATAGTTAGTAGTTAGTAGTTAGTAGTTATTTGTTACTAGTTAGTAGTTAGTAGTCAGTTGTTAGTATTTAGTAGTTAGTAGTTAGTAGTTGGTAGTTAGTAGTTAGTAGTTAGTAGTTAGTAGTTATTAGTTATTAGTTAGTAGTTAGTAGTTAGTATGTAGTAGTTAATAGTTAGTAGTTGGCAGTTAGTAGTTAGTAGTTAGTAGTTAGTAGTTAGTAGTTAGTATGTAGTAGTTAATAGTTAGTGGTTAGCAGTTAGAAGTTAGTAGTTAGTAGTTAGTAGTTAGTAGTTACTAGTTAGTAGTTAGTTGTTAGTAGTTATTAGTCAGTAGTTAGTAGTTATTAGTTAGTAGTTAGTAGTTAGTAGTTAGTAGTTAGTAGTCAGTAGTTAGTAGTCAGTAGTTAGTAGTTAGTAGTTAGTAGTTATTAGTTATTAGTTAGTAGTTAGTAGTTAGTATGTAGTAGTTAATAGTTAGTAGTTGGCAGTTAGTAGTTAGTAGTTAGTAGTTAGTAGTTAGTATGTAGTGGTTAATAGTTAGTAGTTAGCAGTTAGAAGTTAGTAGTTAGTATTTAGTAGTTAGTAGTTAGTAGTTAGTAGTTAATAGTTAGTAGTTAGTAGTTAGTAGTTATTTGTTACTAGTTAGTAGTTAGTAGTCAGTTGTTAGTATTTAGTAGTTAGTAGTTAGTAGTTGGTAGTTAGTAGTTAGTAGTTAGTAGTTAGTAGTCAGTAGTTAGTAGTTAGTAGTTGGTAGTTAGGAGTTAGTAGTCAGTATGTAGTAGTTAATAATTAGTAGTTAGCAGTTAGTAGTTAGTAGTTAGTAGTTAGTAGTTAGTAGTTAGTAGTTAGCAGTTAGTAGTTAGTAGTTAGTAGTTAGTAGTTATTTGTTAGTAATTAGTAGTTAGTAGTTAGTAGTTAGTAGTTAGTAGTTAGTAGTCAGTAGTTAGTAGTTAGTAGTTAGTAGTTAGTTGTCAGTAGTTAGTATTTAGTAGTTAGTAGTTAGTAGTTGGTAGTTAGTAGTAAGTAGTCAGTAGTTAGTAGTTAGTAGTTAGTAGTTAGTAGTTAGCAGTTAGTAGTTAGTAGTTGTTAGTTAGTAGATAGTAGTTAGTAGTTAGTAGTTAGTAGTTAGTAGTCAGTAGTCAGTAGTTAGTAGTTAGTAGTGAGTAGTTAGTAGTTAGTAGTTAGTAGTTAGTAGTCAGTAGTTAGTAGTCAGTAGTTAGTAGTTAGTAGTTAGTAGTTATTAGTTATTAGTTAGTAGTTAGTAGTTAGTATGTAGTAGTTAATAGTTAGTAGTTGGCAGTTAGTAGTTAGTAGTTAGTAGTTAGTAGTTAGTAGTTAGTATGTAGTAGTTAATAGTTAGTAGTTAGCAGTTAGAAGTTAGTAGTTAGTATTTAGTAGTTAGTAGTTAGTAGTTAGTAGTTAATAGTTAGTAGTTAGTAGTTAGTAGTTATTTGTTACTAGTTAGTAGTTAGTAGTCAGTTGTTAGTATTTAGTAGTTAGTAGTTAGTAGTTGGTAGTTAGTAGTTAGTAGTTAGTAGTTAGTAGTCAGTAGTTAGTAGTTAGTAGTTGGTAGTTAGGAGTTAGTAGTCAGTATGTAGTAGTTAATAATTAGTAGTTAGCAGTTAGTAGTTAGTAGTTAGTAGTTAGTAGTTAGTAGTTAGTAGTTAGCAGTTAGTAGTTAGTAGTTAGTAGTCAGTAGTTAGTATTTAGTAGTTAGTAGTTAGTAGTTGGTAGTTAGTAGTAAGTAGTCAGTAGTTAGTAGTTAGTAGTTAGTAGTTAGTAGTTAGCAGTTAGTAGTTAGTAGTTGTTAGTTAGTAGATAGTAGTTAGTAGTTAGTAGTTAGTAGTTAGTAGTCAGTAGTCAGTAGTTAGTAGTTAGTAGTGAGTAGTTAGTAGTTAGTAGTTAGCAGTTAGTAGTCAGTAGTTAGTAGTCAGTAGTTAGTAGTTAGTAGTTAGTAGTTATTAGTTATTAGTTGCTAGTTAGTAGTTAGTAGTTAGTAGTTAGTAGTCAGTAGTTAGTAGTTAGTAGTTGGTAGTTAGTAGTTAGTAGTCAGTAGTCAGTAGTTAGTAGTTAGTAGTGAGTAGTTAGTAGTTAGTAGTTAGCAGTTAGTAGTCAGTAGTTAGTAGTCAGTAGTTAGTAGTTAGTAGTTAATAGTTATTAGTTATTAGTTGCTAGTTAGTAGTTAGTAGTTAGTAGTTAGTAGTTAGTAGTGAGTAGTTAGTAGTTAGTAGTTAGCAGTTAGTGGTCAGTAGTTAGTAGTCAGTAGTTAGTAGTTAGTAGTTAGTAGTTATTAGTTATTAGTTGCTAGTTAGTAGTTAGTAGTTAGTAGTTAGTAGTTAGTAGTTAGTAGTTAGCAGTTAGTAGTTAGTAGTTAGTAGTTATTTGTTAGTAATTAGTAGTTAGTAGTTAGTAGTTAGTAGTTAGTAGTTAGTAGTTAGTAGTTAGTAGTTAGTAGTTAGTAGTCAGTAGTTAGTAGTTAGTAGTTAGTAGTCAGTAGTTAGTATTTAGTAGTTAGTAGTTAGTAGTTGGTAGTTAGTAGTAAGTAGTCAGTAGTTAGTAGATAGTAGTTAGTAGTTAGTAGTTAGTGGTTAGCAGTTAGTAGTTAGGAGTTAGTAGTTAGGAGTTAGTAGTTATTAGTTTTTAGTTAGTAGTTAGTAGTTAGTAGTTAGTAGTTAGTAGTTAGTAGTCAGTAGTTAGTAGTTAGTAGTTAGTAGTTACTAGTTAGTAGTTAGTAGTTAGTAGTTTGTAGTTAGTAGTCAGTAGTTAAGAGTCAGTAGTTAGTAGTTAGTAGTTAGTAGTTATTATTTATTAGTTAGTAGTTAGTAGTTAGTAGTTAGTAGTGAGTAGTTAGTAGTCAGTACTTAGTAATTAGTAATTAGTAGTTAGTAGTCAGTTGTTAGTATTTAGTAGTTAGTAGTAAGTAGTTAGTAGTTAGTAGTTAGTAGTTAGTAGTTAGTAGTCAGTAGTTAGTCGTTAGTAGTTAGTAGTTAGTAGTCAGTAGTTAGTATTTAGTAGTTAGTGGTTAGTAGTTAGTAGTTAGTAGTTAGTAGTTAGTACTTATTAGTTAGTAGTTAGTAGTTAGTAGTTAGTAGTTAGTAGTTAGTAGTTAGTAGTCAGTAGTTAGTAGATATTAGTTAGTAGTTAGTAGTTAGTAGCTGGTAGTTAGTAGTCAGTAGTTATTAGTTATTAGTTAGTAGTTAGTAGTTAGTAGTTAGTAGTTAGTAGTTGGTAGTTAGTAGTTAGTAGTTAGTAGTTAGTAGTCAGTAGTTAGTAGTTAGTAGTTGGTAGTTAGGAGTTAGTAGTCAGTATGTAGTAGTTAATAATTAGTAGTTAGCAGTTAGTAGTTAGTAGTTAGTAGTTAGTAGTTAGTAGTTAGTAGTTAGCAGTTAGTAGTTAGTAGTTAGTAGTCAGTAGTTAGTATTTAGTAGTTAGTAGTTAGTAGTTGGTAGTTAGTAGTAAGTAGTCAGTAGTTAGTAGTTAGTAGTTAGTAGTTAGTAGTTAGCAGTTAGTAGTTAGTAGTTGTTAGTTAGTAGATAGTAGTTAGTAGTTAGTAGTTAGTAGTTAGTAGTCAGTAGTCAGTAGTTAGTAGTTAGTAGTGAGTAGTTAGTAGTTAGTAGTTAGCAGTTAGTAGTCAGTAGTTAGTAGTCAGTAGTTAGTAGTTAGTAGTTAGTAGTTATTAGTTATTAGTTGCTAGTTAGTAGTTAGTAGTTAGTAGTTAGTAGTCAGTAGTTAGTAGTTAGTAGTTGGTAGTCAGTAGTCAGTAGTTAGTAGTTAGTAGTGAGTAGTTAGTAGTTAGTAGTTAGCAGTTAGTAGTCAGTAGTTAGTAGTCAGTAGTTAGTAGTTAGTAGTTAATAGTTATTAGTTATTAGTTGCTAGTTAGTAGTTAGTAGTTAGTAGTTAGTAGTTAGTAGTGAGTAGTTAGTAGTTAGTAGTTAGCAGTTAGTGGTCAGTAGTTAGTAGTCAGTAGTTAGTAGTTAGTAGTTAGTAGTTATTAGTTATTAGTTGCTAGTTAGTAGTTAGTAGTTAGTAGTTAGTAGTTAGTAGTTAGTAGTTAGCAGTTAGTAGTTAGTAGTTAGTAGTTATTTGTTAGTAATTAGTAGTTAGTAGTTAGTAGTTAGTAGTTAGTAGTTAGTAGTTAGTAGTTAGTAGTTAGTAGTTAGTAGTCAGTAGTTAGTAGTTAGTAGTTAGTAGTCAGTAGTTAGTATTTAGTAGTTAGTAGTTAGTAGTTGGTAGTTAGTAGTAAGTAGTCAGTAGTTAGTAGATAGTAGTTAGTAGTTAGTAGTTAGTGGTTAGCAGTTAGTAGTTAGGAGTTAGTAGTTAGGAGTTAGTAGTTATTAGTTTTTAGTTAGTAGTTAGTAGTTAGTAGTTAGTAGTTAGTAGTTAGTAGTCAGTAGTTAGTAGTTAGTAGTTAGTAGTTACTAGTTAGTAGTTAGTAGTTAGTAGTTTGTAGTTAGTAGTCAGTAGTTAAGAGTCAGTAGTTAGTAGTTAGTAGTTAGTAGTTATTATTTATTAGTTAGTAGTTAGTAGTTAGTAGTTAGTAGTGAGTAGTTAGTAGTCAGTACTTAGTAATTAGTAATTAGTAGTTAGTAGTCAGTTGTTAGTATTTAGTAGTTAGTAGTAAGTAGTTAGTAGTTAGTAGTTAGTAGTTAGTAGTTAGTAGTCAGTAGTTAGTCGTTAGTAGTTAGTAGTTAGTAGTCAGTAGTTAGTATTTAGTAGTTAGTGGTTAGTAGTTAGTAGTTAGTAGTTAGTAGTTAGTACTTATTAGTTAGTAGTTAGTAGTTAGTAGTTAGTAGTTAGTAGTTAGTAGTTAGTAGTCAGTAGTTAGTAGATATTAGTTAGTAGTTAGTAGTTAGTAGCTGGTAGTTAGTAGTCAGTAGTTATTAGTTATTAGTTAGTAGTTAGTAGTTAGTAGTTAGTAGTTAGTAGTTAGTAGTCAGTAGTTAGTAGTTAGTAGTCAGTATTTAGTAGTTAGTGGTTAGTAGTTAGTAGTTAGTAGTTAGTAGTTAGTACTTATTAGTTAGTAGTTAGTAGTTAGTAGTTAGTAGTTAGTAGTTAGTAGTTAGTAGTCAGTAGTTAGTAGATATTAGTTAGTAGTTAGTAGTTAGTAGCTGGTAGTTAGTAGTCAGTAGTTATTAGTTATTAGTTAGTAGTTAGTAGTTAGTAGTTAGTAGTTAGTAGTTAGTAGTCAGTAGTTAGTAGTTAGTAGTTAGTAGTTAGAAGTCAGTAGTTAGTATTTAGTAGTTAGTAGTTAGTAGTTGTTAGTGAGTAGTTATTGGTTAGTAGTTAGTAGTTAGTAATTAGTAAAAAGTACTCAGTAGTTAGTATTTAGTAGATAGTAGTTAGTAGTTAGTACTTAGTAGTTAGTAGTTGTTAGTTAGTAGTTAGTAGTTAGTAGTTAGTAGTTAGTAGTTAGTAGTTAGTAGTTAGTAGTTAGTAGTTAGTAGTTAGTAGTTAGTAGTTAGTAAATAGTTGTTAGTAGTTAGTGGTCAGTAGTTAGTAGTTAGTAGTTAGTAGTCAGTAGTTACTATTTGGTAATTATTAGTTAGTACTTAGTAGTTAGTAGTCAGTAGTTATTAGTTAGTAGTTAGTAGTTAGTAGTTAGTAGTTATTAGTGAGTAGTTAGTGGTTAGTAGTTAGTAGTTAGTATTTAGTAAAAAGTACTTAGCAGTTAGTAGTCAGTAGTTAGTCGTTAGTAGTTAGTAGTTAGTAGTCAGTAGTTAGTATTTAGTAGTTAGTGGTTAGTAGTTAGTAGTTAGTAGTTAGTAGTTAGTAGTTAGTAGTTAGTAGTTAGTGTCAGTAGTTAGTAGATATTAGTTAGTAGTTAGTAGTTAGTAGCTGGTAGTTAGTAGTCAGTAGTTATTAGTTATTAGTTAGTAGTTAGTAGTTAATAGTTAGTAGTTAGTAGTTAGTAGTTAGTAGTCAGTAGTTAGTAGTTAGTAGTTAGTAGTTAGTAGTCAGTAGTTAGTATTTAGTAGTTAGTAGTTAGTAGTTGTTAGTGAGTAGTTATTGGTTAGTAGTTAGTAGTTGGTAATTAGTAAAAAGTACTCAGTAGTTAGTATTTAGTAGATAGTAGTTAGTAGTTAGTACTTAGTAGTTAGTAGTTATTAGTTAGTAGTTAGTAGTTATTAGTTAGTAGTTAGTAGTTAGTAGTTAGTAGTTAGTAGTTAGTAGTTAGTATTTAGTTGTTAGTAGTTAGTGGTCAGTAGTTAGTAGTTATTAGTTAGTAGTTAGTAGTTAGTAGTCAGTAGTTAGTATTTGGTAATTATTAGTTAGTAGTTAGTAGTTAGTCGTCAGTAGTTATTAGTTAGTAGTTAGTAGTTAGCAGTTAGTAGTTATTAGTGAGTAGTTAGTGGTTAGTAGTTAGTAGTTAGTATTTAGTAAAAAGTACTTAGTAGTTAGTATTTAGTAGATAGTAGTTACTAGTTAGTACTTAGTAGTTAGTAGTTAGTAGTCAGTAGTTAGTATTTAGTAGTTAGTAGTTAGTAGTTGTTAGTGAGTAGTTATTGGTTAGTAGTTAGTAGTTAGTAATTAGTAAAAAGTACTCAGTAGTTAGTATTTAGTAGATAGTAGTTAGTAGTTAGTACTTAGTAGTTAGTAGTTAGTATTTAGTAGATAGTAGTTGGTAGTTCGTACTTAGTAGTTAGTAGTTATTAGTTAGTAGTTAGTAGTTAGTAGTTAGTACTTAGTAGTTAGTAGTTAGTAGTTATTAGTGAGTAGTTAGTGGTTAGTAGTTAGTAATTAGTAAAAAGTACTTAGGAATTAGTATTTAGTAGATAGTAGTTACTAGTTAGTACTTAGTAGTTAGTAGTTATTAGTTAGTAGTTAGTAGTTAGTAGTTAGTAGTTAGTAGTTAGTAGTTAGTAATTAGTAGTTAGTAGTTAGTAGTCAGTAGTTAGTAGTTAGTAGTTAGTAGTTAGTAGTTAGTAGTTAGTAGTTAATAGTTAGTAGTCAGTAGTCAGTATTTAGTAATTAGTAGTTAGTAGTTAGTAGTTAGTAGTTATTAGTTAGTATTTAGAAATTAGAAGTTAGCAGTTAGTAGTTAGTAGTTATTAGTTCTTAGTTAGTAGTTAGTAGTTAGTAGTTAGTAGTTAGTAATTAGTAGTTAGTAGTCAGTAGTTAGTAGTTAGTAATTATTAGTTAGTAGTTAGTATGTAGTAGTCAATAGTTAGTTGTTAGCAGTTAGTAGTTAGTAGTTAGTAGTCAGTAGTCAGTAGTTAGTAGTCAGTAGTTAGTAGTTAGTAGTTAGTAGTTATTAGTTAGTAGTTAGTAGTCAGTAGTTAGCAGTTAGTAGTTAGTAGTTAGTAGTTAGTAGTTAGTAGTTAGTAGTTAGTAGTTAGTAGTTAGTAGTTAGTATGTAGTAGTCAATAGTTAGTAGTTAGTAGTTAGTAGTTAGTTGTTAGCAGTTAGTAGTTATTAGTTAGTAGTTAGTAGTCAGTAGTTAGCAGTTAGTAGTTAGTAGTTAGTAGTTATTAGTTAGTAGTTAGTAGTTAGTAGTTAGTATGTAGTAGTCAATAGTTAGTAGTTAGTAGTTAGTAGTTAGTTGTTAGCAGTTAGTAGTTAGTAGTTATTAGTTAGTAGTTAGTAGTTAGTAGTTAGTAGTGAGTAGTTAGTAGTTAGTAGTTAGTAGTTAGTAGTTAGTAGTTAGTAGTTAGTAGTTAGTAGTTAGTAGTTAGTAGTTAGTAGTTAGTAGTCAGTAGTTATTAGTTAGTAGTTAGTATGTAGTAGTCAATAGTTAGTAGTTAGCAGTTAGTAGTTAGTAGTTAGTAGTCAGTAGTTAATAGTCAGTAGTTAGTAGTTAGTAGTTAGTAGTTATTAGTTAGTAGTTAGTAGTTAGTAGTCAGTAGTTAGCAGTTAGTAGTTAGTAGTTAGTAGTTATTAGTTAGTAGTTAGTAGTTAGTAGTTAGTAGTTAGTATGTAGTAGTCAATAGTTAGCAGTTAGCAGTTAGTAGTTAGTAGTTAGTAGTTAGTAGTTAGTAATTAGTAGTTAGTAGTTAGTAGTCAGTAGTTAGTAGTTACTAGTTAGTAGTTAGTAGTTAGTAGTCAGTAGTCAGTAATTAGTAATTAGTAGTTAGTAGTTAGTAGTTAGTAGTTAGTAGTTAGTAGTTAGTAGTTATTAGTTAGTAGCTAGTAGTTAGTAGTTAGCAGTTAATAGTTAGTTATTATTAGTTATTAGTTAGTAGTTAGTAGTTAGTAGTTAGTAGTTAGTAATTATTAGTTAATAGTCAGTAGTTAGTAGTTAGTAATTATTAGTTAGTATTTAGTATGTAGTAGTCAATAGTTAGTAGTTAGCAGTTAGTAGTTAGTAGTTAGTAGTTAGTAGTTAGTAGTCAGTAGTTAGTATTCAGTAGTTAGTAGTTAGTAGTTAGTAGTTATTAGTTAGTAGTTAGTAGTTAGTAGTTAGTAGTTAGTAGTTAGTAGTTAGTAGTTAGTAGTTAGTAGTTAGTAGTTAGTAGTTAGTAGTTAGCAGTTAGCAGTTAGTAGTTAGTAGTTAGTAGTTATTAGTTAGTAGTTAGTAGTTAGTAGGTAGTAGTTAGTAGTTAATAGTTAGTAGTTAGTAGTTAGTAGTTAGTAGTTAGTAGTTAGTAGTTAGTAGTTAGTAGTTAGAAGTTAGTAGACAGTAGTTATTAGTTAGTAGTCAGTAGTTAGTTGTTAGTAGTTATTAGTGAGTAGTTAGTAGTTAGTAGTTAGTAGTCAGTAGTGATTAGTTAGTAGTTAGTAGTTGTTAGTTAGTAGTTAGTAGTTAGTAGTTAGTAGTTATTAGTTATTAGTTAGTAGTTAGTAGTTAGTAATTAGTAGTTAGTAGTCAGTAGTTAGTAGTTAGTAATTATTAGTTAGTAGTTAGTATGTAGTAGTCAATAGTTAGTAGTTAGCAGTTAGTAGTTAGTAGTTGGTAGTTAGTAGTCAGTAGTTAGTAGTCAGTAGTTAGTAGTTAGTAGTTAGTAGTTAGTAGTTAGTAGTTAGCAGTTAGTAGTTAGTAGTTAGTAGTTATTAGTTAGTAGTTAGTAGTTAGTAGTTAGTAGTTAGTAGTTAGCAGTTAGTAGTTAGTAGTCAGTAGCTATTAGTTAGTAGTTAGTAGTCAGTAGTTAGTAGTTAGTAGTTAGTAGTTATTAGTTAGTAGTTAGTAGTTAGTAGTTAGTAGTTAGCAGTTAGTAGTTAGTAGTTAGTAGTTATTAGTTAGTAGTTAGTAGTTAGTAGTTATTAGAGAGTAGTTAGTAGTTACTAGTTATTAGTTAGTAGTTAGTAGTTAGTAGTTAGCAGTTAGTAGTTAGTAGTTAGTAGTTAGTAGTTAGTAGTTAGTAATTAGTAGTCAGTAGTCAGTAGTTAGAAGCTAGTAATTATTAGTTAGTAGTTAGTAGGTAGTAGTCAATAGTTAGTAGTTAGCAGTTAGCAGTTATTAGTTAGTAGTTAGTAGTTAGTAGTCAGTAGTTAGTAGTCAGTAGTTAGTAGTTAGTAGTTAGTAGTTAGTAGTTATTAGTTAGTAGTTAGTAGTTAGTAGTTAGCAGTTAGTAGTTAGTAGTTAGTAGTTAGTAGTTAGTAGTTAGTAGTTAGTAGTTATTAGTTAGTAGTTAGTAGTTAGTCGTTAGTAGTTAGTAGTTAGTAGTCAGTAGTTATTAGTTAGTAGTTAGTAGTTAGTAGTTAGTAGTTAGTAGTTATCAGTGAGTAGTCAGTAGTTAGTAGTCAGTAGTTAGTAGTTAGTAGTTAGTAGTTATCAGTTATTAGTTAGTAGTTAGTAGTTAGTACTTTTTAGTTAGTAGTTAGTAGTTAGCAGTTAGTAGTTAGTAGTTAGTAGTTATTAGTTAATAGTTAGTAGTTAGTAGTTAGTAGTTAGTAATTAGTAGCTAGTAGTCAGTAGTTAGTAGTTAGTAATTATTAATTAGTAGTTAGTATGTAGTAGTCAATAGTTAGTAGTTAGCAGTTAGTAGTTAGTAGTTAGTAGTTAGTAGTCAGTAGTTAGTAGTCAGTAGTTAGTAGTTAGTAGTTATTAGTTAGCAGTTAGTAGTTAGTAGTTAGTAATTAGCAGTTAGTAGTTAGTAGTTAGTAGTTAGTAGTCAATAGTTAGTAGTCAGTAGTTAGTAGTTAGTAGTTAGTAGTTAGTAGTTTTTAGTTAGTAGTTAGTAGTTAGTAGTTAGCAGTTAGTAGTTAGTAGTTAGTAGTTAGTAGTTAGTAGTTAGTAGTTATTAGTTAGTAGTTAGTAGTTAGTCGTTAGTAGTTAGTAGTTAGTAGTCAGTAGTTATTAGTTAGTAGTTAGTAGTTAGTAGTTATCAGTGAGTAGTCAGCAGTTAGTAGTCAGTAGTTAGTAGTTAGTAGTTAGTAGTTATTAGTGATTAGTTAGTAGTTAGTAGTTAGTACTTTTTAGTTAGTAGTTAGTAGTTAGCAGTTAGTAGTTAGTAGTTAGTAGTTATTAGTTAATAGTTAGTAGTTAGTAGTTAGTAGTTAGTAATTAGTAGCTAGTAGTCAGTAGTTAGTAGTTAGTAATTATTAATTAGTAGTTAGTATGTAGTAGTCAATAGTTAGTAGTTAGCAGTTAGTAGTTAGTAGTTAGTAGTTAGTAGTCAGTAGTTAGTAGTCAGTAGTTAGTAGTTAGTAGTTATTAGTTAGCAGTTAGTAGTTAGTAGTTAGTAATTAGCAGTTAGTAGTTAGTAGTTAGTAGTTATTAGTTGGTAGTTAGTAGTTAGTAATTATTAGTTAGTAGTTAGTAGGTAGTAGTCAATAGTTAGTAGTTAGCAGTTAGCAGTTATTAGTTAGTAGTTAGTAGTTAGTAGTCAGTAGTTAGTAGTCAGTAGTTAGTAGTTAGTAGTTAGTAGTTAGTAGTTAGTAGTTATTAGTTAGTAGTTAGTAGTTAGTAGTTAGCAGTTAGTAGTTAGTAGTTAGTAGTTAGTAGTTAGTAGTTATTAGTTAGTAGTTAGTCGTTAGTAGTTAGTAGTTAGTAGTCAGTAGTTATTAGTTAGTAGTTAGTAGTTAGTAGTTAGTAGTTATCAGTGAGTAGTCAGTAGTTAGTAGTCAGTAGTTAGTAGTTAGTAGTTAGTAGTTAGTAGTTATTAGTTAGTAGTTAGTAGTTAGTACTTTTTAGTTAGTAGTTAGTAGTTAGCAGTTAGTAGTTAGTAGTTAGTAGTTATTAGTTAATAGTTAGTAGTTAGTAGTTAGTAGTTATTAGTTAATAATTAGTAGTTATTAGTTAGTAGTTAGTAGTTAGTAGTTAGTAGTTAGTAGTTAGTAGTTAGTAGTTAGTAGTTAGTCGTTAGTAGTTAGTAGTTAGTAGTCAGTAGTTATTAGTTAGTAGTTAGTAGTTAGTAGTTAGTAGTGATCAGTGAGTAGTCAGTAGTTAGTAGTCAGTAGTTAGTAGTTAGTAGTTAGTAGTTATTAGTTACTAGTTAGTAGTTAGTAGTTAGTACTTTTTAGTTAGTAGTTAGTTGTTAGTAGTTAGCAGTTAGTAGTTAGTAGTTAGTAGTTATTAGTTAATAGTTAGTAGTTAGTAGTTAGTAGTTATTAGTTAATAATTAGTAGTTATTAGTTAGTAGTTAGTAGTTAGTAGTTAGTAGTTAGTAGTTATTAGTTAGTAGTTAGTAGTTAGTCGTTAGTAGTTAGTAGTTAGTAGTCAGTAGTTATTAGTTAGTAGTTAGTAGTTAGTACTTTTTAGTTAGTAGTTAGTAGTTAGCAGTTAGTAGTTAGTAGTTAGTAGTTATTAGTTAATAGTTAGTAGTTAGTAGTTAGTAGTTATTAGTTAATAATTAGTAGTTATTAGTTAGTAGTTAGTAGTTAGTAGTTAGTAGTTAGTAGTTAGTAGTTAGTAGTTAGTAGTTAGTAGTTAGTCGTTAGTAGTTAGTAGTTAGTAGTTAGTAGTCAGTAGTTATTAGTTAGTAGTTAGTAGTTAGTAGTTAGTAGTGATCAGTGAGTAGTCAGTAGTTAGTAGTCAGTAGTTAGTAGTTAGTAGTTAGTAGTTATTAGTTACTAGTTAGTAGTTAGTAGTTAGTACTTTTTAGTTAGTAGTTAGTTGTTAGTAGTTAGCAGTTAGTAGTTAGTAGTTAGTAGTTATTAGTTAATAGTTAGTAGTTAGTAGTTAGTAGTTATTAGTTAATAATTAGTAGTTATTAGTTAGTAGTTAGTAGTTAGTAGTTAGTAGTTAGTAGTTATTAGTTAGTAGTTAGTAGTTAGTCGTTAGTAGTTAGTAGTTAGTAGTCAGTAGTTATTAGTTAGTAGTTAGTAGTTAGTAGTTAGTAGTTAGTAGTTATCAGTGAGTAGTCAGTAGTTAGTAGTCAGTAGTTAGTAGTTAGTAGTTAGTAGTTATTAGTTATTAGTTAGTAGTTAGTAGTTAGTACTTTTTAGTTAGTAGTTAGTAGTTAGCAGTTAGTAGTTAGTAGTTAGTAGTTATTAGTCAATAGTTAGTAGTTAGCAGTTAGTAGTTAGTAGTTAGTAGTTAGTAGTCAGTAGTTAGTAGTCAGTAGTTAGCAGTTAGTAGTTATTAGTTAGCAGTTAGTAGTTAGTAGTTAGTAATTAGCAGTTAGTAGTTAGTAGTTAGTAGTTAGTAGTCAATAGTTAGTAGTCAGTAGTTAGTAGTTAGTAGTTAGTAGTTAGTAGTTATTAGTTAGTAGTTAGTAGTTAGTAGTTAGCAGTTAGTAGTTAGTAGTTAGTAGTTAGTAGTTAGTAGTTAGTAGTTAGTAGTTAGTAGTTATTAGTTAGTAGTTAGTAGTTAGTCGTTAGTAGTTAGTAGTTAGTAGTCAGTAGTTATTAGTTAGTAGTTAGTAGTTAGTAGTTATCAGTGAGTAGTCAGTAGTTAGTAGTCAGTAGTTAGTAGTTAGTAGTTAGTAGTTATTAGTTATTAGTTAGTAGTTAGTAGTTAGTACTTTTTAGTTAGTAGTTAGTAGTTAGCAGTTAGTAGTTAGTAGTTAGTAGTTATTAGTTAATAGTTAGTAGTTAGTAGTTAGTAGTTAGTAGTTAGTAATTAGTAGCTAGTAGTCAGTAGTTAGTAGTTAGTAATTATTAATTAGTAGTTAGTATGTAGTAGTCAATAGTTAGTAGTTAGCAGTTAGTAGTTAGTAGTTAGTAGTTAGTAGTCAGTAGTTAGTAGTCAGTAGTTAGTAGTTAGTAGTTATTAGTTAGCAGTTAGTAGTTAGTAGTTAGTAATTAGCAGTTAGTAGTTAGTAGTTAGTAGTTATTAGTTAGTAGTTAGTAGTTAGTAATTATTAGTTAGTAGTTAGTAGGTAGTAGTCAATAGTTAGTAGTTAGCAGTTAGCAGTTATTAGTTAGTAGTTAGTAGTTAGTAGTCAGTAGTTAGTAGTCAGTAGTTAGAAGTTAGTAGTTAGTAGTTAGTAGTTATTAGTTAGTAGTTAGTAGTTAGTAGTTAGCAGTTAGTAGTTAGTAGTTAGTAGTTAGTAGTTAGTAGTTATTAGTTAGTAGTTAGTAGTTAGTCGTTAGTAGTTAGTAGTTAGTAGTCAGTAGTTATTAGTTAGTAGTTAGTAGTTAGTAGTTAGTAGTTATCAGTGAGTAGTCAGTAGTTAGTAGTCAGTAGTTAGTAGTTAGTAGTTAGTAGTTAGTAGTTATTAGTTATTAGTTAGTAGTTAGTAGTTAGTACTTTTTAGTTAGTAGTTAGTAGTTAGCAGTTAGTAGTTAGTAGTTAGTAGTTATTAGTTAATAGTTAGTAGTTAGTAGTTAGTAGTTATTAGTTAATAATTAACAGTTATTAGTTAGTAGTTAGTAGTTAGTAGTTAGTAGTTAGTAGTTAGTAGTCAGTAGTTATTAGTTAGTAGTTAGTAGTTAGTAGTTAGTAGTTAGTAGTTATTAGTGAGTAGTTAGTGGTTAGTAGTTAGTAGTTAGTAATTAGTAAAAAGTACTTAGTAGTTAGTATTTAGTAGATAGTAGTTAGTAGTTAGTACTTAGTAGTTAGTAGTTAGTAGTTATTAGTTAGTAGTTAGTAGTTAGTAGTTAGTATACAGTAGTTAGTATTTAGTAATTAGTAGTTAGTAGTTAGTAGTTAGTAGTTATTAGTTAGTAGTTAGTAGTTAGTAGTAAGCGGTTAGTAGTTAGTAGTTATTAGTTATTAGTTAGTAGTTAGTAGTTAGTAGTTAGTAGTTAGTAATTAGTAGTTAGTAGTCAGTAGTTAGTAACTAGTAGTTAGTAGTCAGTAGTTAGTAGTTAGTAGTTAGTAGTTATTAGTTAGCAGTTAGTAGTTAGTAGTTAGTAATTAGCAGTTAGTAGCTAGTAGTTAGTAGTTATTAGTTAGTAGTTAGTAGTCAGTAGTTAGTAGTTAGTAGTTATTAGTTAGTAGTTAGTAGTTAGTAGTTAGTAGATAGTAATTATTAATTAGTAGTTAGTATGTAGTAGTCAATAGTTAGTAGTTAGCAGTTAGTAGTTGGTAGTTAGTAGTTAGTAGTCAGTAGTTAGTAGTCAGTAGTTAGTAGTTAGTAGTTAGTAGTTATTAGAGAGCAGTTAGTAGTTAGTAGTTAGTAATTAGCAGTTAGTAGTTAGTAGTTAGTAGTTATTAGTTAGTAGTTAGTAGTTAGTAGTTAGTAGTTAGTAGTTAGTAGTTAGTAGTTAGTAGTTAGTAGTTAGTAGTCAGTAGTTATTAGTTAGTAGTTAGTAGTTAGTAGCTAGTAGTTAGTAGTTAGTAGTTATTAGTGAGTAGTTAGTGGTTAGTAGTTAGTAGTTAGTAATTAGTAGTAAGTAGTTAGTAGTTGATAGTTAGTAGTTAGTAGTCAGTAGTTAGTATTTAGTAATTAGTAGTTAGTAGTTAGTAGTTAGTAGTTAGTAGTTAGTAGTTAGTAGTTAGTAGTCAGTAGTTAGTAGTTAGTATTTAGTAATTAGTAGTTAGTAGTTAGTAGTTAGTAGTTAGTAGTCAGTAGTTAGTAGTTAGTAGTTAGTAGTTAGTAGTCAGTAGTTAGTTTTTAGTTGTTAGTGGTTAGTAGTTAGTAGTTAGTAGTTAGTAGTGAGTAGTTAGTAGTCAGTAGTTATTAGTTATTAGTTAGTAGTTAGTAGTTAGTAGTTAGTAGTTAGTAGTCAGTAGTTAGTATTTAGTAATTAGTAGTTAGTAGTTAGTAGTTAGTAGTTAGTAGTTAGTAGTTATTAGTTAGTAGTTAGTAGTTAGTGTTTAGTAGTTAGTAATTAGTAGTAAGTAGTTAGTAGTTAGTAGTTAGTAGTTAGTAGTCAGTAGTTAGTATTTAGTAATTAGTAGTAAGTAGTTAGTAGTTAGTAGTTATTAGTTAGTAGTTAGTAGTTAGTAGTAAGCAGTTAGTAGTTAGTAGTTATTAGTTATTAGTTAAGAGTTAGTAGTTAGTAGTTAGTAGTTAGTAATTAGTAGTTAGTAGTCAGTAGTTAGTAATTAGTAGTTAGTAGTCAGTAGTTAGTATTCAGTAGTTAGTAGTAAGTAGTTAGTAGTTAGTAGTTAGTAGTCAGTAGTTAGTAGTTAGTAGTTAGTAGTCGGTAGTTAGTTTTTAGTAGTTAGTGGTTAGTAGTTAGTAGTTAGTAGTGAGTAGTTAGTAGTTAGTAGTTATTAGTTAGTAGTTATTAGTTAGTAGTTAGTAGTTGGTAGTCAGTAGTTAGTAGATAGTAGTTAGTAGTTAGTAGTTAGTAGTTAGTAGTCAGTAGTTAGTATTTATTAGTTAGTAGTTAGTAGTCAGTATGTAGTAGTCAATAGTTAGTAGTTAGCAGTTAGTGGTTAGTAGTTAGTAGTTAGTAGTTAGTAGTTAGTAGTTAGTAGTTATTAGTTAGTACTTAGTAGTTAGTAGTTAGTAGTTAGTAGTTAGTAGTTATTAGTTAGTAGTTAGTAGTTAGTAGTCAGTAGTTAGTATTTAGTAGTTAGTAGTTAGTAGTCAGTATGTAGTAGTTAATAGTTAGTAGTTAGCAGTTAGTAGTTACTAGTTAGTAGTTAGTAGTTAGTAGTTAGCAGTTAGTAGTTAGTAGTTAGTAGTTAGTAGTTAGTAGTTAGTAATTAGTGAAAAGTACTTAGTAGTTTGTATTTAGTAGATAGTAGTTAGTAGTTAGTACTTAGTAGTTAGTAGTTAGTAGTTAAGAGTTATTAGTTAGTAGTTAGTAGTTAGTAGTTATTAATTAGTAGTTAGTAGTTAGTGGTCAGTAATTAGTAGTTAGTAGTTAGTAGTTAGTAGTCAGTAGTTGGTATTTAGTAATTAGTAGTTAGTAGTTGGTATGTAGTAGTCAATAGTTAGTAGTTAGCAGTTAGTAGTTAGTAGTTAGTAGTTAGTAGTCAGTAGTTAGTAGTTAGTAGTTAGTAGTTATTAGTTAGTAGTTAGCAGTTAGTAGTTAGTACTAAGCAGTTAGTGGTTAGTAGTTAGTAGTTATTAGTTAGTAGTTAGTAGTTAGTAGTTAGTAGTTAGTAGTTAGTAGTTAGTAGTTAGTAGTTAGTAGTTAGTAGTTAGTAGTTAGTAGTTTTTAGTCAGTAGTTATTAGTTAGTAGTTAGTAGTTAGTAGTTAGTAGTTATTAGTGAGTAGTTAGTGGTTAGTAGTTAGTAGTTAGTAATTAGTAAAAAGTACTTAGTAGTTAGTATTTAGTAGATAGTAGTTAGTAGCTATTAGTTAGTAGTTAGTAGTTAGTAGTTAGTCGTTAGTAATTAGTAGTTAGTAGTTAGTAGTCAGTAGTTAGTAGTTAGTAGTTAGTAGTTAGTAGTTAGTAGTCAGTAGTTAGTATTTAGTAATTAGTAGTTAGTAGTTAGTATGTAGTAGTTAATAGTTAGTAGTTAGCAGTTAGTAGTTATAAATTAGTAGTTAGTAGTCAGTAGTTAGTAGTTAGCTGTTCGTAGTTAGTAGTTATTAGTTAGTAGTTAGTAGTTAGTAGTCAGTAGTTATTAGTTAGTAGTTAGTAGTTAGTAGTTAGTAGTTAGTAGTTAGTAGTTAATAGTCAGTAGTTAGTGGTTAGTAGTCAGTAGTTATTAGTTAGTAGTAAGTAGTTAGTAGTTAGTAGTTATTAGTGAGTAGTTAGTGGTTAGTAGTTAGTAGTTAGTAATTAGTAAAAAGTACTTAGTAGTTAGTATTTAGTAGATAGTAGTTAGTAGCTATTAGTTAGTAGCTAGTAGTTAGTAGTTAGTCGTTAGTAATTAGTAGTTAGTAGTTAGTAGTCAGTAGTTAGTAGTTAGTAGTTAGTAGTTAGTAGTTAGTAGTTAGTAGTCAGTAGTTAGTATTTAGTAATTAGTAGTTAGTAGTTAGTATGTAGTAGTTAATAGTTAGTAGTTAGCAGTTAGTAGTTATAAATTAGTAGTTAGTAGTCAGTAGTTAGTAGTTAGCAGTTCGTAGTTAGTAGTTATTAGTTAGTAGTTAGTAGTTAGTAGTTAGTAGTTAGTAGTCAGTAGTTATTAGTTATTAGTTAGTAGTTAGTAGTTAGTAGTTAGTAGTTAGTAGTTAGTAGTTAATAGTCAGTAGTTAGTAGTTAGTAGTTAGTAGTTAGTAATTAGTAGTTAGTAGTTAGTAGTTAGTAGTTATTAGTGAGTAGTTAGTGGTTAGTAATTAGTAGTTAGTAATTAGTAAAAAGTACTTAGTAGTTAGTATTTAGTAGATAGTAGTTAGTAGCTATTAGTTAGTAGCTAGTAGTTAGTAGTTAGTCGTTAGTAATTAGTAGTTAGTAGTTAGTAGTCAGTAGTTAGTAGTTAGTAGTTAGTAGTTAGTAGTTAGTAGTTAGTAGTCAGTAGTTAGTATTTAGTAATTAGTAGTTAGTAGTTAGTATGTAGTAGTTAATAGTTAGTAGTTAGCAGTTAGTAGTTATAAATTAGTAGTTAGTAGTCAGTAGTTAGTAGTTAGCAGTTCGTAGTTAGTAGTTATTAGTTAGTAGTTAGTAGTTAGTAGTTAGTAGTCAGTAGTTATTAGTTAGTAGTTAGTAGTTAGTAGTTAGTAGTTAGTAGTTAGTAGTTAGTAGTTAGTAGCTAATAGTCAGTAGTTAGTAGTTAGTAGTTAGTAGTTAGTAGTTAGTAGTTAGTAGTTAGTAGTTAGTAGTTATTAGTGAGCAGTTAGTGGTTAGTAGTTAGTAGTTAGTAATTAGTAGAAAGTACTTAGTAGTTAGTATTTAGTAGATAGTAGTTAGTAGTTAGTACTTAGTAGTTAGTAATTAGTAGTTATTAGTTAGTAGTTAGTAGTTAGTAGTTAGTTGTTAGTAATTAGTAGTTAGTAGTTAGAAGTCAGTAGTTAGTAGTTAGTAGTTAGTAGTTAGTAGTCAATAGTTAGTATTTAGTAATTAGTAGTTAGTAGTTAGTATGTAGTAGTTAATAGTTAGTAGTTAGCAGTTAGTAGTTAGTAGTTAGTAGTTAGTAGTTAGTAGTTAGTAGTCAGTAGTTAGTAGTCAGTAGTTAGTAGTTAGTAGTTAGTAGTTATTAGTTATTAGTTAGTAGTTATTAGTTAGTAGTTAGTAGTTAGTAGTTAGTAGTCATTAGTTAGTATTTAGTAGTTAGTAGTTAGTAGTTAGTAGTTAGTAGTTAGTAGTTAGTAGTTAGTATGTAGTAGTTAATAGTTAGTAGTTAGCCGTTAGTAGTTAGTAGTTAGTAGTTAGTAGTTAGTAGTCAGTAGTTAGTAGTCAGTAGTTAGTAGTTAGTAGTTAGTAGTTATTAGTTATTAATTAGTAGTTAGTAGTTAGTAGTCAGTAGTTAGTATTTAGTAGTTCGTAGTCAGTAGTTAGTAGTTAGTAGTTAGTAGTTAGTAATTTGTAGTTAGTAGTTAGTAGTTAGTAGTTATTAGTGAGTAGTTAGTGGTTAGTAGTTAGTAGTTAGTAATTAGTAAAAAGTACTTAGTAGTTAGTATTTAGTAGATAGTAGTTAGTAGTTATTACTTAGTAGTTAGAAGTTAGTAGTTATTAGTTAGTAGTTAGTAGTTAGTAGTTAGTTGTTAGTAATTAGTAGTTAGTAGTTAGTAGTTAGTAGTCAGTAGTTAGTAGTTAGTAGTTAGTAGTTAGTAGTCAATAGTTAGTATTTAGTAATTAGTAGTTAGTAGTTAGTATGTAGTAGTTAATAGTTAGTAGTTAGCAGTTAGAAGTTAGTAGTTAGTAGTTAGTAGTTAGTAGCCAGTAGTTAGTAGTCAGTAGTTAGTAGTTAGTAGTTAGTAGTTAGTAGTTAGTAGTTATTAGTTATTAGTTAGTAGTTAGTAGTTAGTAGTTAGTAGTTAGTAGTTAGTAGTTAGTAGTTAGTAGTTAGTAATCATTAGTTAGTATTTAGTAGTTAGTAGTTAGGAGTTAGTAGTTAGTAGTTAGTAGTCAGTAGTCAGTAGTTAGTAGTTAGTAGTTAGTAGTTATTAGTTATTAGTTAGTAGTTAGTAGTTAGTAGTCAGTAGTTAGTATTTAGTAGTTAGTAGTCAGTAGTTAGTAGTTAGTAGTTAGTAGTTAGTATGTAGTAGTTAATAGTTAGTAGTTAGCCGTTAGTAGTTAGTAGTTAGTAGTTAGTAGTTAGTAGTCAGTAGTTAGTAGTCAGTAGTTAGTAGTTAGTAGTTAGTAGTTATTAGTTATTAGTTAGTAGTTAGTAGTTAGTAGTCAGTAGTTAGTATTTAGTAGTTAGTAGTCAGTAGTTAGTAGTTAGTAGTTAGTAGTTAGTAATTAGTAGTTAGTAGTTAGTAGTTAGTAGTTATTAGTGAGTAGTTAGTGGTTAGTAGTTAGTAGTTAGTAATTAGTAAAAAGTACTTAGTAGTTAGTATTTAGTAGATAGTAGTTAGTAGTTATCACTTAGTAGTTAGTAGTTATTAGTTAGTAGTTAGTAGTTAGTAGTTAGTTGTTAGTAATTAGTAGTTAGTAGTTAGTAGTTAGTAGTCAGTAGTTAGTAGTTAGTAGTTAGTAGTTAGTAGTCAATAGTTAGTATTTAGTAATTAGTAGTTAGTAGTTCGTATGTAGTAGTTAATAGTTAGTAGTTAGCAGTTAGTAGTTAGTAGTTAGTAGTTAGTAGTTAGTAGTCAGTAGTTAGTAGTCAGTAATTAGTAGTTAGTAGTTAGTAGTTATTAGTTATTAGTTAGTAGTTAGTAGTTAGTAGTTAGTAGTTAGTAGTTAGTAGTTAGTAGTTAGTAGTCAGTAGTTAGTATTTAGTAGTTAGTAGTTAGTAGTTAGTAGTCAGTAGTTAGTATTTAGTAATTAGTAGTTAGTAGTTAGTTTGTAGTAGTTAATAGTTAGTAGTTAGCCGTTAGTAGTTAGTAGTTAGTAGTTAGTAGTTAGTAGTCAGTAGTTAGTAGTCAGTAGTTAGTAGTTAGTAGTTAATAGTTAGTAGTTATTAGTTAGTAGTTAGTAGTTAGTAGTTAGTAGTTAGTAGTCAGTAGTTAGTATTTAGTAGTTAGTAGTTAGTAGTTAGAAGTTAGTAGTCAGTAGTTAGTGTTTAGTAATTAGTAAGTAGTAGTTAGTATGTAGTAGTTAATAGTTAGTAGTTAGCAGTTAGTAGTTAGTAGATAGTAGTTAGTAGTCAGTAGTTAGTAGTCAGTAGTTAGTAGTTAGTAGTTAGTAGTTATTAGTTAGTAGTTATTAGTTAGTAATTAGTAGCTAGTAGTTAGTAGTCAGTAGTTAGTAGTTAGTAGTTAGTAGTTAGTAGTGAGTAGTCAGTAGTTAGTATTTAGTAATTAGTAGTTAGTAGTTAGTAGTTAGTAGTTAGTAGTTAGTAGTTAGCAGTTAGTAGTTATTAGTTAGTAGTTAGTATTTAGTAGTTAGTAGTTAGTAGTTAGTAGTTAGTAGTCAGTAGATAGTAGTTAGTAGTTAGTAGTTATTAGTTATTAGTTAGTAGTTAGTAGATAGTGATTAGTAGTTAGTAGTTAGTAGTCAGTAGTTAGTAGTTAGTAGTTAGTAGTTAGTAGTTAGTAGTCAGTAGTTAGTATTTAGTAATTAGTAGTTAGTAGTTAGTGGTTAGTAGTTAGTAGTTAGTAGTTAGTATGTAGTAGTTAATAGTTAGTAGTTAGCAGTTAGTAGTTAGTAGTTAGTAGTTAGTAGTTAGTAGTCAGTAGTTAGTAGTCAGTAGTTAGTAGTTAGTAGTTGTTAGTTATTAGTTAGTAGTTTGTAGTTAGTAGTTAGTAATTAGTAGTTAGTAGTTAGTAGTCAGTAGTTAGTAGTTAGTAGTTAGTAGTTAGCAGTTAGTAGTCAGTAGTTAGTATTTAGTAATTAGTAGTTAGTAGTTAGTGGTTAGAAGTTAGTAGTTAGTAGTTAGTAGTTAGTAGTTAGTAGTTAGTAGTCAGTAGTTATTAGTTAGTAGTTAGTATTTAGTAGTTAGTAGTTAGTAGTTAGTAGTTAGTAGTCAGTATTTAGTAGTTAGTAGTTAGTAGTTAAAAATTAGTAGTTAGTAGTTTGTAGTTAGTAGTTATTAGTGAGTAGTTAGTGGTTAGTAGTTAGTAGTTAGTAATTAGTAAAAAGTACTTAGTAGCTAGTATTTAGTAGATAGTAGTAAGTAGTTAGTACTTAGTAGTTAGGAGTTAGTAGTTCATAGTTAGTAATTAGTAGTTAGTAGTTAGTAGTTAGTAGTTAGTAATTAGTAGTTAGTAGTTAGTAATCAATAGTTAGTATTTAGTAATTAGTAGTTAGTAGTTAGTTTGTAGTAGTTAATAGTTAGTAGTTAGCAGTTAGTAGTTAGTAGTTAGTAGTTAGTAGTTAGTAGTCAGTAGTTAGTAGTCAGTAGTTAGTAGTTAGTAGTTATTAGTTATTAGTTAGTAGTTAGTAGTTAGTAGTTAGTAGTTAGTAGTTAGTAGTTAATAGTTAGTAGTCAGTAGTTAGTAGTTAGTAGTTAGTAGTCAGTAGTTAGTAGTTAGTAGTTAGTAGTTAGTAGTTAGTAGTTAATAGTTAGTAGTCAGTAGTTAGTAGTTAGTAGTTAGTAGTCAGTAGTTAGTATTTAGTAGTTAGTAGTTAGTAGTCAGTAGTTAGTAGTTAGTAGTTAGTAGTCAGTAGTTAGTATTTAGTAGTTAGTAGTTAGTAGTTAGTAGTCAGTAGTTAGTAGTTAGTAGTTAGTAGTCAGTAGTTAGTATTTAGTAGTTAGTGGTTAGTAGTTAGTAGTTAGTAGTTAGTAGTTAGTAGTTAGTAGTTAGTAGTTAGTAGTTAGTAGTTAGTAGTCAGTAGTTAGTAGTTAGTAGTTAGTAGTTAGTAGTTAATAGTTAGTAGTCAGTGGTTAGTAGATAGTAGTTATTAGTTAGTAGTTAGTAGTTAGTAGTCAGTAGTTAGTATTTAGTAGTTAGTAGTTAGTAGTCAGTATGTAGTAGTTAATAGTTAGTAGTTAGTAGTTAGTAGTTAGCAGTTAGTAGTTAGTAGTTAGTAGTTATTAGTTAGTAGTTAGTAGTTAGTAGTTAGTAGTTAGTAGTTAGTATTCAGTAGTTATTAGTTAGTAGTTATTAGTTAGTAGTTAGTAGTTAGTAGTCAGTTGTCAGTAGTTAGTATTTAGTAGTTAGTAGTTAGTAGCCAGTAGTTAGTAGTTAACAGTTAGTACTTATTAGTCAGTAGTTAGTAGTTAGTAGTTAGTAGTCAGTAGTTAGTAGATAGTAGTTAGTAGTTAGTAGTTAGTAGTTAGTAGTTAGTAGTTAGTAGTTAGTAGTTAGTAGTCAGTAGTTAGTATTTAGTAGTTAGTAGTTAGTAATCAATAGTTAGTATTTAGTAATTAGTAGTTAGTAGTTAGTTTGTAGTAGTTAATAGTTAGTAGTTAGCAGTTAGTAGTTAGTAGTTAGTAGTTAGTAGTTAGTAGTTAGTAATTAGTAGTTAGTAGTTAGTAATCAATAGTTAGTATTTAGTAATTAGTAGTTAGTAGTTAGTTTGTAGTAGTTAATAGTTAGTAGTTAGCAGTTAGTAGTTAGTAGTTAGTAGTTAGTAGTTAGTAGTCAGTAGTTAGTAGTCAGTAGTTAGTAGTTAGTAGTTATTAGTTATTAGTTAGTAGTTAGTAGTTAGTAGTTAGTAGTTAGTAGTTAATAGTTAGTAGTCAGTAGTTAGTAGTTAGTAGTTAGTAGTCAGTAGTTAGTAGTTAGTAGTTAGTAGTTAGTAGTTAGTAGTTAGTAGTTAATAGTTAGTAGTCAGTAGTTAGTAGTTAGTAGTTAGTAGTCAGTAGTTAGTATTTAGTAGTTAGTAGTTAGTAGTCAGTAGTTAGTAGTTAGTAGTTAGTAGTCAGTAGTTAGTATTTAGTAGTTAGTAGTTAGTAGTCAGTATGTAAAAGTTAATAGTTAGTAGTTAGTAGTTAGTAGTTAGCAGTTAGTAGTTAGTAGTTAGTAGTTATTAGTTAGTAGTTAGTAGTTAGTAGTTAGTAGTTAGTAGTTAGTAGTTAATAGTTAGTAGTCAGTGGTTAGTAGATAGTAGTTAGTAGTTAGTAGTTAGTAGTTAGTAGTCAGTAGTTAGTATTTAGTAGTTAGTAGTTAGTAGTCAGTATGTAGTAGTTAATAGTTAGTAGTTAGTAGTTAGTAGTTAGCAGTTAGTAGTTAGTAGTTAGTAGTCAGTAGTTAGTAGTTAGTAGTTAGTAGTCAGTAGTTAGTAGTTAGTAGTCAGTAGTTAGTAGTTAGTAGTTAGTAGTCAGTAGTTAGTAGTTAGTAGTTAGTAGTTAATAGTTAGTAGTCAGTAGTTAGTAGTTAGTAGTTAGTAGTCAGTAGTTAGTATTTAGTAGTTAGTAGTTAGTAGTCAGTAGTTAGTAGTTAGTAGTTAGTAGTCAGTAGTTAGTATTTAGTAGTTAGTAGTTAGTAGTCAGTATGTAGTAGTTAATAGTTAGTAGTTAGTAGTTAGTAGTTAGCAGTTAGTAGTTAGTAGTTAGTAGTTATTAGTTAGTAGTTAGCAGTTAGTAGTTAGTAGTTAGTAGTTAGTAGTTAGTAGTTAGTAGTCAGTAGTTAGTAGTTAGTAGTTAGTAGTTAGTAGTTAATAGTTAGTAGTCAGTGGTTAGTAGATAGTAGTTAGTAGTTAGTAGTTAGTAGTTAGTAGTCAGTAGTTAGTATTTAGTAGTTAGTAGTTAGTAGTCAGTATGTAGTAGTTAATAGTTAGTAGTTAGTAGTTAGTAGTTAGCAGTTAGTAGTTAGTAGTTAGTAGTTAGCAGTTAGTAGTTAGTAGTTAGTAGTTAGTAGTTAGTAGTCAGTAGTTAGTAGTCAGTAGTTAGTAGTTAGTAGTCAGTAGTTAGTAGTTAGTAGTTAGTAGTTAGTAGTCAGTAGTTAGTAGTTAGTAGTTAGTAGTTAATAGTTAGTAGTCAGTAGTTAGTAGTTAGTAGTTAGTAGTCAGTAGTTAGTATTTAGTATTTAGTAGTTAGTAGTCAGTAGTTAGTAGTTAGTAGTTAGTAGTCAGTAGTTAGTATTTAGTAGTTAGTAGTTAGTAGTTAGTAGTCAGTAGTTAGTAGTTAGTAGTTAGTAGTCAGTAGTTAGTATTTAGTAGTTAGTGGTTAGTAGTTAGTAGTTAGTAGTTAGTTGTTAGTAGTTAGTAGTTAGTAGTTAGTAGTTAGTAGTTAGTAGTTAGTAGTCAGTAGTTAGTAGTTAGTAGTTAGTAGTTAGTAGTTAATAGTTAGTAGTCAGTGGTTAGTAGATAGTAGTTAGTAGTTAGTAGTTAGTAGTTAGTAGTCAGTAGTTAGTATTTAGTAGTTAGTAGTTAGTAGTCAGTATGTAGTAGTTAATAGTTAGTAGTTAGTAGTTAGTAGTTAGCAGTTAGTAGTTAGTAGTTAGTAGTTATTAGTTAGTAGTTAGTAGTTAGTAGTTAGTAGTTAGTAGTTAGTATTCAGTAGTCAGTATGTAGTAGTTAATAGTTAGTAGTTAGTAGTTAGTAGTTAGCAGTTAGTAGTTAGTAGTTAGTAGTTATTAGTCAGTAGTTAGTAGTTAGTAGTTAGTAGTTAGTAGTTAATAGTTAGTAGTCAGTGGTTAGTAGATAGTAGTTAGTAGTTAGTAGTTAGTAGTTAGTAGTCAGTAGTTAGTATTTAGTAGTTAGTAGTTAGTAGTCAGTATGTAGTAGTTAATAGTTAGTAGTTAGTAGTTAGTAGTTAGCAGTTAGTAGTTATTAGTTAGTAGTTAGTAGTTAGTAGTTAGTAGGTAGCAGTTAGTAGTTAGTAGTTAGTAGTTAGTAGTTATTAGTTAGTAGTTAGTAGTTAGTAGTCAGTTGTCAGTTGTTAGTAGTTAGTAGTTAGTAGTTAGTAGTTAGTAGTTAGTAGTTATTAGTTAGTAGTTAGTAGTTAGTAGTTAGTAGTTAGTAGTCAGTAGTTAGTAGTCAGTAGTTAGTAGTTAGTAGTTATTAGTTATTAGTTAGTAGTTAGTAGTCAGTAGTTAGTAGTTAGTAGTTAGTAGTCAGTAGTTAGTATTTAGTAGTTAGTAGTTAGTAGTTAGTAGTCAGTAGTTAGTAGTTAGTAGTTAGTAGTCAGTAGTTAGTATTTAGTAGTTAGTGGTTAGTAGTTAGTAGTTAGTAGTTAGTAGTTAGTAGTTAGTAGTTAGTAGTTAGTAGTTAGTAGTTAGTAGTTAGTAGTTAGTAGTTAGTAGTTAATAGTTAGTAGTCAGTGGTTAGTAGATAGTAGTTAGTAGTTAGTAGTTAGTAGTCAGTAGTTAGTATTTAGTAGTTAGTAGTTAGTAGTCAGTATGTAGTAGTTAATAGTTAGTAGTTAGTAGTTAGTAGTTAGCAGTTAGTAGTTAGTAGTTAGTAGTTATTAGTTAGTAGTTAGTAGTTAGTAGTTAGTAGTTAGTAGTTAGTAGTTAGTATTCAGTAGTCAGTATGTAGTAGTTAATAGTTAGTAGTTAGTAGTTAGTAGTTAGCAGTTAGTAGTTAGTAGTTAGTAGTTATTAGTCAGTAGTTAGTAGTTAGTAGTTAGTAGTTAGTAGTTAATAGTTAGTAGTCAGTGGTTAGTAGATAGTAGTTAGTAGTTAGTAGTTAGTAGTTAGTAGTCAGTAGTTAGTATTTAGTAGTTAGTAGTTAGTAGTCAGTATGTAGTAGTTAATAGTTAGTAGTTAGTAGTTAGTAGTTAGCAGTTAGTAGTTAGTAGTTAGTAGTTATTAGTTAGTAGTTAGTAGTTAGTAGTCAGTTGTCAGTAGTTAGTATTTAGTAGTTAGTAGTTAGTAGCCAGTAGTTAGTAGTTAACAGTTAGTACTTATTAGTCAGTAGTTAGTAGTTAGTAGTTAGTAGTCAGTAGTTAGTAGATAGTAGTTAGTAGTTAGTAGTTAGTAGTTAGTAGTTAGTAGTTAGTAGTTAGTAGTTAGTAGTTAGTAGTCAGTAGTTAGTATTTAGTAGTTAGTAGTTAGTAGTCAGTATGTAGTAGTTATTAGTTAGTAGTTAGTTTGTAGTAGTTAATAGTTAGTAGTTAGCAGTTAGTAGTTAGTAGTTAGTAGTTAGTAGTTAGTAGTCAGTAGTTAGTAGTCAGTAGTTAGTAGTTAGTAGTTAGTAGTTAGTAGTTATTAGTTTTTAGTTAGTAGTTAGTAGTTAGTAGTCAGTTGTCAGTAGTTAGTATTTAGTAGTTAGTAGTTAGTAGCTAGTAGTTAGTAGTCAGTAGTTAGTAGTTAGTAGTTAGTAGTCAGTAGTTAGTATTTAGTAGTTAGTGGTTAGTAGTTAGTAGTTAGTATTTAGTAGTTAGTAATTAGTAGTTAGTAGTTAGTAGTTAGTAGTTAGTAGTTAGTAGTCAGTATTTAGTAGATAGTAGTGAGTAGTTAGTAGTTAGTAGTTAGTAGTTAGTAGTCAGTAGTTATTAGTTAGTAGTTAGTAGTTAGTAGTCAGTATGTAGTAGTTAATAGTTAGTAGTTAGTAGTTAGTAGTTAGTAGTTAGCAGTTAGTAGTTAGTAGTTAGTAGTTTATAGTTATTAGTTAGAAGTTAGTAGTTAGTAGTCAGTAGTTAGTAGTCAGTAGTTAGTAGTTAGTAGTTAGTAGTTATTAGTTAGTAGTTAGTAGTTAGTAGTTAGTAGTTAGTAGTTAGTAGTTAGTAGTTAGTAGTCAGTAGTTAGTATTTAGTAGTTAGTAGTTAGTAGTTAGTAGTTAGTAGTCAGTAGTTAGTAGTTAGTAGTTAGTAGTCAATAGTTAGTATTTAGTAATTAGTAGTTAGTAGTTAGTTTGTAGTAGTTAATAGTTAGTAGTTAGTAGTTAGCAGTTAGTAGTCAGTAGTTAGTATTTAGTAATTAGTATTTAGTAGTTAGTGGTTAGTAGTTAGTAGTTAGTAGTTAGTAGTTAGTAGTTAGTAGTCAGTAGTTATTAGTTAGTAGTTAGTATTTAGTAGTTAGTAGTTAGTAGTTAGTAGTTAGTAGTTAGTAGTCAGTAGTTAGTAGTTAGTAGTTAGTAGTTAGTAATTAGTAGTTAGTAGTTAGTAGTTATTAGTGAGTAGTTAGTGGTTAGTAGTTAGTAGTTAGTAATTAGTAAAAAGTACTTAGTAGTTAGTATTTAGTAGATAGTAGTAAGTAGTTAGTACTTAGTAGTTAGGAGTTAGTAGTTAATAGTTAGTAATTAGTAGTTAGTAGTTAGTAGTTAGTAGTTAGTAATTAGTAGTTGGTAGTTAGTAATCAATAGTTAGTATTTAGTAATTAGTAGTTAGTAGTTAGTTTGTAGTAGTTAATAGTTAGTAGTTAGCAGTTAGTAGTTAGTAGTTAGTAGTTAGTAGTTAGTAGTCAGTAGTTAGTAGTCAGTAGTTAGTAGTTAGTAGTTATTAGTTATTAGTTAGTAGTTAGTAGTTAGTAGTTAGTAGTTAGTAGTTAGTAGTTAGTAGTTAGTAGTCAGTAGTTAGTATTTAGTAGTTAGTAGTTAGTAGTCAGTAGTTAGTAGTTAGTAGTTAGTAGTCAGTAGTTAGTATTTAGTAGTTAGTGGTTAGTAGTTAGTAGTTAGTAGTTAGTAGTTAGTAGTTAGTAGTTAGTAGTTAGTAGTTAGTAGTTAGTAGTTAGTAGTTAATAGTTAGTAGTCAGTAGTTAGTAGATAGTAGTTAGTAGTTAGTAGTTAGTAGTTAGTAGTCAGTAGTTAGTATTTAGTAGTTAGTAGTTAGTAGTCAGTATGTAGTAGTTAATAGTTAGTAGTTAGTAGTTAGTAGTTAGCAGTTAGTAGTTAGTAGTTAGTAGTTATTAGTTAGTAGTTAGTAGTTAGTAGTTAGTAGTTAGTAGTTAGTAGTTAGTATTCAGTAGTTATTAGTTAGTAGTTAGTAGTTAGTAGTTAGTAGTTAGTAGCCAGTAGTTAGTAGTTAGCAGTTAGTACTTATTAGTCAGTAGTTAGTAGTTAGTAGTTAGTAGTTAGTAGTCAGTAGTTAGTAGATAGTAGTTAGCAGTTAGTAGTTAGTAGTTAGTAGTTAGTAGTTAGTAGTCAGTAGTTAGTATTTAGTAGTTAGTAGTTAGTAGTCAGTATGTAGTAGTTATTAGTTAGTAGTTAGTTTGTAGTAGTTAGTAGTTAGTAGCCAGTAGTTAGTAGTTAGCAGTTAGTACTTATTAGTCAGTAGTTAGTAGTTAGTAGTTAGTAGTTAGTAGTCAGTAGTTAGTAGATAGTAGTTAGTAGTTAGTAGTTAGTAGATAGTAGTTAGTAGTTAGTAGTCAGTAGTTAGTATTTAGTAGTTAGTAGTTAGTAGGCAGTATGTAGTAGTTATTAGTTAGTAGTTAGTTTGTAGTAGTTAATAGTTAGTAGTTAGCAGTTAGTAGTTAGTAGTTAGTAGTTAGTAGTTAGTAGTCAGTAGTTAGTAGTTAGTAGTTAGTAGTCAGTAGTTAGTATTTAGTAGTTAGTGGTTAGTAGTTAGTAGTTAGTATTTAGTAGTTAGTAATTAGTAGTTAGTAGTTAGTAGTTAGTAGTTAGTAGTTAGTAGTCAGTATTTAGTAGATAGTAGTGAGTAGTTAGTAGTTAGTAGTTAGTAGTTAGTAGTCAGTAGTTATTAGTTAGTAGTTAGTAGTTAGTAGTCAGTATGTAGTAGTTAATAGTTAGTAGTTAGTAGTTAGTAGTTAGTAGTTAGCAGTTAGTAGTTAGTAGTTAGTAGTTTATAGTTATTAGTTAGTAGTTAGTAGTTAGTATTCAGTAGTTAGTAGTCAGTAGTTAGTAGTTAGTAGTTATTAGTTATTAGTTAGTAGTTAGTAGTTAGTAGTTAGTAGTTAGTAGTTAGTAGTCAGTAGTTAGTATTTAGTAGTTAGTAGTTAGTAGTTAGTAGTTAGTAGTTAGTAGTCAGTAGTTAGTAGTTAGTAGTTAGTAGTCAATAGTTAGTATTTAGTAATTAGTAGTTAGTAGTTAGTTTGTAGTAGTTAATAGTTAGTAGTTAGCAGTTAGTATTCAGTAGTTAGTAGTTAGTAGTTAGTTGTCAGTAGTTAGTAGTCAGTAGTTAGTAGTTAGTAGTTAGTAGTCAGTAGTTAGTATTTAGTAGTTAGTAGTTAGTAGTTAGTAGTCAGTAGTTAGTAGATGGTAGTTAGTAGTCAGTAGTTAGTATTTAGTAGTTAGTGGTTAGTAGTTAGTAGTTAGTAGTTAGTAGTTAGTAGTTAGTAGTTAGTAGTTAGTAGTTAGTAGTTAGTAGTTAGTACTTAGTAGTTAGTAGTTAGTAGTTAGTAATTAGTAGTTAGTAGTTAGTAGTCAGTAGTTAGTAGTTAGTAGTTAGTAGTTAGTAGTCAATAGTTAGTATTTAGTAATTAGTAGTTAGTAGTTAGTTTGTAGTAGTTAATAGTTAGTAGTTAGCAGTTAGTAGTTAGTAGTTAGTAGTTAGTAGTTAGTAGTTAGTAGTTAGTAGTCAGTAGTTATTAGTCAGTATGTAGTAGTTAATAGTTAGTAGTTAGTAGTTAGTAGTTAGCAGTTAGTAGTTAGTAGTTAGTAGTTATTAGTTAGTAGTTAGTAGTTAGTAATTAGTAGTTAGTAGTTAGTAGTCAGTAGTTAGTAGTTAGTAGTTAGTAGTTAGTAGTCAATATTTAGTATTTAGTAATTAGTAGTTAGTAGTTAGTTTGTAGTAGTTAATAGTTAGTAGTTAGCAGTTAGTAGTTTATAGTTAGTAGTTAGTAGTTAGTAGTCAGTAGTTAGTAGTCAGTAGTTAGTAGTTAGTAGTTAGTAGTTAGTATTTAGTAGTTAGTAGTTAGTAGATAGTAGTCAGTAGTTAGTAGTTAGTAGTTAGTAGTCAGTAGTTAGTATTTAGTAGTTAGTGGTTAGTAGTTAGTAGTTAGTAGTTAGTAGTTAGTAGTTAGTAGTTAGTAGTTAGTAGTTAGTAGTTAGTAGTCAGTATTTAGTAGATAGTAGTTAGTAGTTAGTAGTTATTAGTTAGTAGTTAGTATTTAGTAGTTAGTAGTTAGTAATTAGTAGTTAGTATTTAGTATTTAGTAGTCAGTATGTAGTAGTTAATAGTTAGTAGTTAGTAGTTAGCAGTTAGTAGTTAGTAGTTAGTAGTTAGTAGTTATTAGTTAGTAGTTAGTAGTTAGTAGTTAGTAGTTAGTAATTAGTAGTTAGTGTTTAGTAGTTATTAGTTAGTAGTTAGTAGTTAGTAGTCAGTAGTTAGTAGTTAGCAGTTAGTACTTAGTAGTCAGTAGTTAGTAATTAGTAGTTAGTAATTAGTAGTCAGTAGTTAGTAGATAGTAGTTAGTAGTTAGTAGTTAGTAGTTAGTAGTTAGTAGTCAGTAGTTAGTATTTAGTAGTTAGTAGTTAGTAGTTAGTAGTTATTAGATATTAGTTAGTAGTTAGTAGTTAGTAGTTAGTAGTCAGTAGTTAGTGTTTAGTAGTTAGTAGTTAGTAGTTAGTAGCTAGTAGTTAGTGGTCAGTAGTTAGTAGTTAATAGTTAGTATTTAGTAGTTAGTGGTTAGTAGTTAGTAGTCAGTATGTAGTAGTTAATAGTTAGTAGTTAGTATGTAGTAGTTAATAGTTAGTAGTTAGCAGTTAGTAGTTAGTAGTTAGTAGTTAGTAGTTAATTGTCAGTAGTTAGTAGTCAGTAGTTAGTAGTTAGTAGTTAGTAGTTATTAGATATTAGTTAGTAGTTAGTAGTTAGTAGTTAGTAGTCAGTAGTTAGTGTTTAGTAGTTAGTAGTTAGTAGTTAGTAGCTAGTAGTTAGTGGTCAGTAGTTAGTAGTTAATAGTTAGTATTTAGTAGTTAGTGGTTAGTAGTTAGTAGTTAGTATTTAGTAGTTAGTAGTTAGTAGTTAGTAGTTAGTAGTTAGTAGTCAGAAGTTAGTAGATAGTAGTGAGTAGTTAGTAGTTAGTAGTTAGTAGTCAGTAGTTAGTATTTAGTAGTTAGTGGTTAGTAGTTAGTAGTTAGTATTTAGTAGTTAGTAGTTAGTAGTTAGTAGTTAGTAGTTAGTAGTCAGAAGTTAGTAGATAGTAGTGAGTAGTTAGTAGTTAGTAGTTAGTAGTCAGTAGTTAGTATTTAGTAGTTAGTAGTTAGTAGTCAGTATGTAAAAGTTAATAGTTAGTAGTTAGTAGTTAGTAGTTAGCAGTTAGTAGTTAGTAGTTAGTAGTTATTAGTTAGTAGTTAGTAGTTATTAGTCAGTAGTTAGTAGTCAGTAGTTAGTAGTTAGTAGTTAGTAGTTAGTAGTTAGTAGTTATTAGTTATTAGTTAGTTGTTAGTAGTTAGTAGTTAGTAGTTAGTACTTAGTAGTCAGTAGTTAGTATTTAGTAGTTAGTAGTTAGTAGTTAGTAGTTAGTAGTTAGTAGTCAGTAGTTAGTAGTTAGTAGTTAGTAGTCAATAGTTAGTATTTAGTAGTTAGTAGTTAGTAGTTAGTATGTAGTAGTTAATAGTTAGTGGTTAGCAGTTAGTAGTTTGTAGTTAGTAGTTATTAGTTAGTAGTCAGTAGTAAGTAGTCAGTAGTTAGTAGTTAGTAGTTATTAGTTATTGGTTATTAGTTAGTAGTTAGTAGTTAGTAGTCAGTAGTTAGTATTTACTAGTTAGTAGTTAGTAGTTAGTAGCTAGTAGTTAGTGGTCACTAGTTAGTAGTTAATAGTTAGTAGTCAGTATTTAGTAGTTAGTGGTTAGTAGTTAGTAGTTAGTATTTAGTAGTTAGTAGTTAGTAGTTAGTAGTTGGTAGTTAGTAGTTAGTAGTTAGTAGTTAGTAGTTAGTAGTTAGTAGTTAGTAGTCAGAAGTTAGTAGATAGTAGTGAGTAGTTAGTAGTTAGTAGTTAGTAGTCAGTAGTTAGTATTTAGTAGTTAGTAGTTAGTAGTCAGTATGTAAAAGTTAATAGTTAGTAGTTAGTAGTTAGTAGTTAGCAGTTAGTAGTTAGTAGTTAGTAGTTATTAGTTAGTAATTAGTAGTTATTAGTCAGTAGTTAGTAGTCAGTAGTTAGTATTTAGTAGTTAGTAGTTAGTAGTCAGTATGTAAAAGTTAATAGTTAGTAGTTAGTAGTTAGTAGTTAGTAGTTAGTACTTAGTAGTCAGTAGTTAGTATTTAGTAGTTAGTAGTTAGTAGTTAGTAGTTAGTAGTTAGTAGTCAGTAGTTAGTAGTTAGTAGTTAGTAGTCAATAGTTAGTATTTAGTAGTTAGTAGTTAGTAGTTAGTATGTAGTAGTTAATAGTTAGTGGTTAGCAGTTAGTAGTTTGTAGTTAGTAGTTATTAGTTAGTAGTCAGTAGTAAGTAGTCAGTAGTTAGTAGTTAGTAGTTATTAGTTATTAGTTATTAGTTAGTAGTTAGTAGTTAGTATTCAGTAGTTAGTATTTACTAGTTAGTAGTTAGTAGTTAGTAGCTAGTAGTTAGTGGTCACTAGTTAGTAGTTAATAGTTAGTAGTCAGTATTTAGTAGTTAGTGGTTAGTAGTTAGTAGTTAGTATTTAGTAGTTAGTAGTTAGTAGTTAGTAGTTGGTAGTTAGTAGTTAGTAGTTAGTAGTTAGTAGTTAGTAGTCAGTAGTTAGTATTTAGTAGTTAGTAGTTAGTAGTCAGTATGTAGTAGTTAATAGTTAGTAGTTAGTAGTTAGCAGTTAGTAGTTAGTAGTTAGTAGTTATTAGTTAGTAGTTAGTAGTTAGTAGTCAGTAGTTAGTAGTCATTAGTTAGTAGTTAGTAGTTAGTAGTTATTAGTTATTAGTTAGTAGTTAGTAGTTAGTAGTTAGTAGTTAGTACTTAGTAGTCAGTAGTTAGTTTTTAGTAGTTAGTAGTTAGTAGTTAGTAGTTAGTAGTTAGTAGTCAGTAGTTAGTAGTTAGTAGTTAGTAGTCAATAGTTAGTATTTAGTAGTTAGTAGTTAGTAGTTAGTAGTTAGTAGTTAGTAGTTAGTAGTTAGTAGTTAGTAGTCAGTAGTTAGTAGTTAGTACTTAGTAGTCAGTAGTTAGTATTTAGTAGTTAGTGGTTAGTAGTTAGTAGTTAGTATGTAGTAGTTAATAGTTAGTGGTTAGCAGTTAGTAGTTAGTAGTTAGTAGTTAGTAGTTAGTAGTTAGTAGTCAGTAGTTAGTAGTCAGTAGTTAGTAGTTAGTAGTTAGTAGTTATTAGTTATTAGTTAGTAGTTAGTAGTTAGTAGTTAGTAGTTAGTAGTCAGTAGTTAGTATTTAGTAGTTAGTAGTTAGTAGTTAGTAGTTAGTAGTTAGTAGTTAGTAGTTAGTAGTTAGTAGTCAGTAGTTAGTAGTTAGTACTTAGTAGTCAGTAGTTAGTATTTAGTAGTTAGTGGTTAGTAGTTAGTAGTTAGTAGTTAGTAGTTAGTAGTTAGTAGTTAGTAGTTAGTAGTTAGTAGTTAGTAGTTAGTAGTTAGTAGTCAGTAGTTAGTAGTTAGTAGTTAGTAGTCAGTAGTTAGTATTTAGTAGTTAGTGGTTAGTAATTAGTAGTTAGTAGTTAGTAGTTAGTAGTTAGTAGTTAGTAGTTAGTAGTTAGTAGTTAGTAGTTAGTAGTTAGTAGTTAGTAGTTAGTAGTTAGTAGTTAGTAGTTAGTAGTTAGTAGTTAGTAGTTAGTAGTTAGTAGTTAGTAGTTAGTAGTTAGTAGTTAGTAGTTAGTAGTCAGTAGTTAGTAGATAGTAGTTAGTAGTTAGTAGTTAGTAGTTAGTAGTTAGTAGTTAGTAGTTAGTAGTCAGTAGTTAGTATTTAGTAGTTAGTAGTTAGTAGTCAGTATGTAGTAGTTAATAGTTAGTAGTTAGTAGTTAGTAGTTAGTAGTTAGCAGTTAGTAGTTAGTAGTTAGTAGTTATTAGTTAGTAGTTAGTAGTTAGTAGTTAGTAGTTAGTAGTTAGTAGTTAGTAGTTAGTAGTTAGTAGTTAGTATTTAGTAGTTATCAGTTAGTAGTTAGTAGTTAGTAGTTAGTAGTCAGTAGTTAGTAGTTAGCAGTTAGTACTTAGTAGTCAGTAGTTAGTAGTTAGTAGTTAGTAGTCAGTAGTTAGTAGATAGTAGTTAGTAGTTAGTAGTTAGTAGTTAGTAGTTAGTAGTTAGTAGTTAGTAGTTAGTAGTTAGTAGTCAGTAGTTAGTATTTAGTAGTTAGTAGTTAGTAGTCAGTATGTTGTAATTAATAGTTAGTAGTTAGTATGTAGTAGTTAATAGTTAGTAGTTAGCAGTTAGTAGTTAGTGGTTAGTAATTAGTAGTTAGTAGTCAGTAGTTAGTAGTCAGTAGTTAGTAGTTAGTAGTTAGTAGTTATTAGTTATTAGTTAGTAGTTAGTACTTAGTAGTTAGTAGTTAGTAGTTAGTAGTCAGGAGTTAATATTTAGTAGTTAGTAGTTAGTAGCTAGTAGTTAGTAGTCAGTAGTTAGTAGTTAGTAGTTAGTATTCAGTAGTTAGTAATTTGTAGTTAGTGGTTAGTAGTTAGTAGTTAGTAGTTAGTAGTTAGTAGTTAGTAGTTAGTAGTCAGTAGTTAGTATTTAGTAGTTAGTAGTTAGTAGTCAGTATGTAGTAGTTAATAGTCAGTAGTTAGTAGTTAGTAGTTAGTAGTTAGCAGTTAGTAGTTAGTAGTTAGTAGTTATTAGTTAGTAGTTAGTAGTTAGTAGTTAGTAGTTAGTAGTTAGTAGTTAGTAGTTAGTAGTTAGTAGTTAGTAGTTAGTATTTAGTAGTTATCAGTTAGTAGTTAGTAGTTAGTAGTTAGTAGTCAGTAGTTAGTATTTAGTAGTTAGTAGTTAGTAGTCAGTAGTTAGTATTTAGTAGTTAGTAGTTAGTAGTCAGTATGTAGTAATTAATAGTTAGTAGTTAGTATGTAGTAGTTAATAGTTAGTAGTTAGCAGTTAGTAGTTAGTAGTTAGTAGTTAGTAGTCAGTAGTTAGTATTTAGTAGTTAGTAGTTAGTAGTCAGTATGTAGTAGTTAATAGTCAGTAATTAGTAGTTAGTAGTTAGTAGTTAGCAGTTAGTAGTTAGTAGTTAGTAGTTATTAGTTAGTAGTTAGTAGTTAGTAGTTAGTAGTTAGTAGTTAGCAGTTAGTACTTAGTAGTCAGTAGTTAGTAGTTAGTAGTTAGTAGTCAGTAGTTAGTAGATAGTAGTTAGTAGTTAGTAGTTAGTAGTTAGTAGTTAGTAGTTAGTAGTTAGTAGTCAGTAGTTAGTATTTAGTAGTTAGTAGTTAGTAGTCAGTATGTAGTAATTAATAGTTAGTAGTTAGTATGTAGTAGTTAATAGTTAGTAGTTAGCAGTTAGTAGTTAGTAGTTAGTAATTAGTAGTTAGTAGTCAGTAGTTAGTAGTCAGTAGTTAGTAGTTAGTAGTTAGTAGTTATTAGTTATTAGTTAGTAGTTAGTACTTAGTAGTTAGTAGTTAGTAGTCAGGAGTTAATATTTAGTAGTTAGTAGTTAGTAGCTTGTAGTTAGTAGTCAGTAGTTAGTAGTTAGTAGTTAGTAATTTGTAGTTAGTGGTTAGTAGTTAGTAGTTAGTAGTTAGTAGTTAGTAGTTAGTAGTTAGTAGTCAGTAGTTAGTATTTAGTAGTTAGTAGTTAGTAGTCAGTATGTAGTAGTTAATAGTCAGTAGTTAGTAGTTAGTAGTTAGCAGTTAGTAGTTAGTAGTTAGTAGTTATTAGTTAGTAGTTAGTAGTTAGTAGTTAGTAGTTAGTAGTCAGTAGTTAGTATTTAGTAGTTAGTAGTTAGTAGTCAGTATGTAGTAATTAATAGTTAGTAGTTAGTATGTAGTAGTTAATTGTTAGTAGTTAGCAGTTAGTAGTTAGTAGTTAGTAATTAGTAGTTAGTAGTCAGTAGTTAGTAGTCAGTAGTTAGTAGTTAGTAGTTAGTAGTTATTAGTTATTAGTTAGTAGTTAGTACTTAGTAGTTAGTAGTTAGTAGTTAGTAGTCAGGAGTTAATATTTAGTAGTTAGTAGTTAGTAGCTAGTAGTTAGTAGTCAGTAGTTAGTAGTTAGTAGTTAGTATTCAGTAGTTAGTAATTTGTAGTTAGTGGTTAGTAGTTAGTAGTTAGTAGTTAGTAGTTAGTAGTTAGTAGTTAGTAGTCAGTAGTTAGTATTTAGTAGTTAGTAGTTAGTAGTCAGTATGTAGTAGTTAATAGTCAGTAGTTAGTAGTTAGTAGTTAGTAGTTAGCAGTTAGTAGTTAGTAGTTAGTAGTTATTAGTTAGTAGTTAGTAGTTAGTAGTTAGTAGTTAGTAGTTATTAGTTAGTAGTTAGTAGTTAGTAGTTAGTAGTTAGTATTTAGTAGTTATCAGTTAGTAGTTAGTAGTTAGTAGTTAGTAGTCAGTAGTTAGTAGTTAGCAGTTAGTACTTAGTAGTCAGTAGTTAGTAGTTAGTAGTTAGTAGTCAGTAGTTAGTAGATAGTAGTTAGTAGTTAGTAGTTAGTAGTTAGTAGTTAGTAGTCAGTAGTTAGTATTTAGTAGTTAGTAGTTAGTAGTCAGTATGTAGTAATTAATAGTTAGTAGTTAGTATGTAGTAGTTAATAGTTAGTAGTTAGCAGTTAGTAGTTAGTAGTTAGTAATTAGTAGTTAGTAGTCAGTAGTTAGTAGTCAGTAGTTAGTAGTTAGTAGTTAGTAGTTATTAGTTATTAGTTAGTAGTTAGTACTTAGTAGTTAGTAGTTAGTAGTTAGTAGTCAGGAGTTAATATTTAGTAGTTAGTAGTTAGTAGCTAGTAGTTAGTAGTCAGTAGTTAGTAGTTAGTAGTTAGTATTCAGTAGTTAGTAATTAGTAGTTAGTGGTTAGTAGTTAGTAGTTAGTAGTTAGTAGTTAGTAGTTGGTAGTTAGTAGTTAGTAGTTAGTAGTTAGTAGTTAGTAGTTAGTAGTCAGTAGTTAGTAGATAGTAGTGAGTAGTTAGTAGTTAGTAGTTAGTAGTTAGTAGTCAGTAGTTAGTATTTAGTAGTTAGTAGTTAGTAGTCAGTATGTAGTAGTTAATAGTTAGTAGTTAGTAGTTAGTAGTTAGCAGTTAGTAGTTAGTAGTTATTAGTTAGTAGTTAGTAGTTAGTAGTTAGTAATTAGTAGTTTGTAGTTAGTAGTCAGTAGTTATTAGTTAGTAGTAAAAAGTTAGTAGTTAGTAGTTAGTAGTTAGTAGTCAGTAGTTAGTAGTTAGTAGTCAGTAGTTAGTATTTAGTAGTTAGTAGTTAGTAGTTTTTAGTGAGTAGTTAGTGGTTAGTAGTTACTAGTTAGTAGTCAGTAGTTAGTGATTAGTATTTAGTAGTTAGTAGTTAGTAGTCAGTATGTAGTAATTAATAGTTAGTAGTTAGTATATAGTAGTTTATAGTTAGTAGTTAGCAGTTAGTAGTTAGTAGTTAGTAGTTAGTAGTCAGTAGTTAGTAGTCTGTAGTTAGTAGTTAGTAGTTAGTAGTTATTAGTTATTAGTTAGTAGTTAGTAGTTAGTAGTTAGTAGTTAGTAGTTAGGAGTCAGTAGTTAGTATTTAGTAGTTAGTAGTTAGTAGCTAGTAGTTAGTAGTCAGTAGTCAGTAGTTAGTAGTTAGTAGTCAGTAGTTAGTAATTAGTAGTTAGTGGTTAGTAGTTAGTAGTTAGTAGTTAGTAGTTAGTAGTTAGTAGTTAGTAGTCAGTAGTTAGTAGATAGTAGTGAGTAGTTAGTAGTTAGTAGTTAGTAGTTAGTAGTCAGTATGTAGTAGTTAATAGTTAGTAGTTAGAAGTTAGTAGTTAGTAGTTAGCAGTTAGTAGTTAGTAGTTATTAGTTAGTAGTTAGTAGTTATTAGCTACTAATTAGTAGTTAGTAGTTAGTAGTCAGTAAATATTAGTTAGTAGTTAGTAGTTAGTAGTTAGTGGTTAGTAGTTAGTAGTCAGTAGTTAGTAGATAGTAGTGAGTAGTTAGTAGTTAGTAGTTATTAGTTAGTAGTCAGTAGTTAGTATTTAGTACTTAGTAGTTAGTAGTCAGTATGTAGTAGTTAATAGTTAGTAGTTAGTAGTTAGTAGTTAGTAGTTAGCAGTTAGTAGTTAGTAGTTATTAGTTAGTAGTTAGTAGTTAGTAGTTAGTAATTAGTAGTTAGTAGTTAGTAGTCAGTAGTTATTAGTTAGTAGTAAAAAGTTAGTAGTTAGTAGTTAGTAGTTAGTAGTCAGTAGTTAGTAGTTAGTAGTCAGTAGTTAGTATTTAGTAGTTAGTAGTTAGTAGTTATTAGTGAGTAGTTAGTGGTTAGTAGTTACTAGTTAGTAGTCAGTACTTAGTGATTAGCATTTAGTAGTTAGTAGTTAGTAGTCAGTATGTAGTAATTAATAGTTAGTAGTTAGTATGTAGTAGTTTATAGTTAGTAGTTAGCAGTTAGTAGTTAGTAGTTAGTAGTTAGTAGTCAGTAGTTAGTAGTCAGTAGTTAGTAGTTAGTAGTTAGTAGTTATTAGTTATTAATTAGTAGTTAGTAGTTAGTAGTTAGTAGTTAGGAGTCAGTACTTAGTATTTAGTAGTTAGTTGTTAGTAGCTAGTAGTTAGTAGTCAGTAGTTAGTAGTTAGTAGTTAGTAGTCAGTAGTTAGTAATTAGTAGTTAGTGGTTAGTAGTTAGTAGTTAGTAGTTAGTAGTTAGTAGTTAGTAGTTAGTAGTTAGTAGTTAGTAGTTAGTAGTTAGTAGTCAGTAGTTAGTAGATAGTAGTGAGTAGTTAGTAGTTAGTAGTTAGTAGTTAGTAGTCAGTAGTTAGTATTTAGTAGTTAGTAGTTAGTAGTCAGTAAATATTAGTTAGTAGTTAGTAGTTAGTAGTTAGTAGTTAGTAGTTAGTAGTCAGTAGTTAGTAGTTAGTAGTTAGTAGTCAGTAGTTAGTATTTAGTAGTTAGTAGTTAGTAGTTATTAGTGAGTAGTTAGTGGTTAGTAGTTACTAGTTAGTAGTCAGTAGTTAGTGATTAGTATTTAGTAGTTAGTAGTTAGTAGTCAGTATGTAGTAATTAATAGTTAGTAGTTAGTATGTAGTAGTTTATAGTTAGTAGTTAGCAGTTAGTAGTTAGTAGTTAGTAGTTATTAGTCAGTAGTTAGTAGTCAGTAGTTAGTAGTTAGTAGTTAGTAGTTATTAGTTATTAATTAGTAGTTAGTAGTTAGTAGTTAGTAGTTAGGAGTCAGTACTTAGTATTTAGTAGTTAGTTGTTAGTAGCTAGTAGTTAGTAGTCAGTAGTTAGTAGTTAGTAGTTAGTAGTCAGTATTTAGTAATTAGTAGTTAGTGGTTAGTAGTTAGTAGTTAGTAGTTAGTAGTTAGTAGTTAGTAGTTAGTAGTTAGTAGTTAGTAGTTAGTAGTTAGTAGTTAGTAGTTAGTAGTCAGTAGTTAGTAGATAGTAGTGAGTAGTTAGTAGTTAGTAGTTAGTAGTTAGTAGTCAGTAGTTAGTATTTAGTAGTTAGTAGTTAGTAGTCAGTAAATATTAGTTAGTAGTTAGTAGTTAGTAGTTAGTAGTTAGTAGTTAGTAGTCAGTAGTTAGTAGTTAGTAGTTAGTAGTCAGTAGTTAGTATTTAGTAGTTAGTAGTTAGTAGTTATTAGTGAGTAGTTAGTGGTTAGTAGTTACTAATTAGTAGTTAGTAGTTAGTAGTCAGTAAATATTAGTTAGTAGTTAGTAGTTAGTAGTTAGTAGTTAGTAGTTAGTAGTCAGTAGTTAGTAGTTAGTAGTTAGTAGTTAGTAGTCAGTAGTTAGTATTTATTAATTAGTAGTTAGTAGTTATTAGTGAGTAGTTAGTGGTTAGTAGTTACTAGTTAGTAGTCAGTAGTTAGTAGTTAGTAGTTAGTAGTTAGTAGTTAGTAGTTAGTAGTCAGTAGTTAGTATTTAGTAATTAGTAGTTAGTAGTTAGTAGTTAGTAGTTAGTAGTTAGTAGTTAGTAGTTAGTAGTTAGTAGTTAGTAGTTAGTAGTTAGTAGTCAGTAGTTAGTAGATAGTAGTGAGTAGTTAGTAGTTAGTAGTTAGTAGTCAGTAGTTAGTATTTAGTAGTTAGTAGTTAGTAGTCAGTAAATATTAGTTAGTAGTTAGTAGTTAGTAGTTAGTAGTTAGTAGTTAGTAGTTAGTAGTCAGTAGTTAGTAGTTAGTAGTTAGTAGTCAGTAGTTAGTATTTAGTAGTTAGTAGTTAGTAGTTATTAGTGAGTAGTTAGTGGTTAGTAGTTACTAGTTAGTAGTCAGTAGTTAGTAGCTACTAATTAGTAGTTAGTAGTTAGTAGTCAGTAAATATTAGTTAGTAGTTAGTAGTTAGTAGTTAGTAGTTAGTAGTTAGTAGTCAGTAGTTAGTAGTTAGTAGTTAGTAGTTAGTAGTCAGTAGTTAGTATTTATTAATTAGTAGTTAGTAGTTATTAGTGATTAGTTAGTGGTTAGTAGTTACTAGTTAGTAGTCAGTAGTTAGTAGTTAGTAGTTAGTAGTTAGTAGTTAGTAGTCAGTAGTTAGTATTTAGTAATTAGTAGTTAGTAGTTAGTATGTAGTAGTTAATAGTTAGTAGTTAGCAGTTAGTAGTTAGTAGTTAGTAGTTAGTAGTTAGTAGTTAGTAGTTAGTAGTTAGTAGCTAGTAGTTAGTAGTTAGTAGTCAAAAGTTAGTAGTCAGTAGTTAGTAATTAGTAGTTAGTAGTTAGTAGTCAGTATGTAGTAGTTAATAGTTAATAGTTAGCAGTTAGTAGTTAGTAGTTAGTAGTTAATAGTTAGCAGTTAGTAGTTAGTAGTTAGTAGTTATTAGTTAGTAGTTAGTAGTTAGTAGTTAGTAGTTTGTAGTTAGTAGTTAGTAGTTAGTAGTCAGTAGTTATTAGTTAGTAGTTAGTGGTTAGTAGTTAGTAGTTAGTAGATAGTAGTTAGTAGTTAGTAGTTAGTAGTCAGTAGTTAGTAGTTAGTAGTTAGTAGTTAGTAGTCCATAGTTAGTATTTAGTAGTTAGTAGTTATTATTGAGTAGTTAGTGGTTAGTAGTTAGTAGTTAGTAATTAGTAAAAAGTACTTAGTAGTTAGTATTTAGTAGATAGTAGTTAATTGTTAGTACTTAGTAGTTAGTAGTTAGAAGTTATTAGTTAGTAGTTAGTAGTTAGTAGTTAGTAGTTAGTAGTTAGTAGTTAGTAGTTAGTAGTTAGTAGTTAGTAATTAGTAGTTAATAGTTAGTAGTCAGTAGTAAGTAGTTAGTAGTTAGTATTTTTTAGTCAGTAGTTAGTGTTCAGTAGTTAGTAGTTAGTAGTTAGTATGTAGTAGTTAATAGTTAGTAGTTAGCAGTTAGTAGTTAGTAGTTACTAGTTAGTATTTAGTAGTTAGTAGTTAGTAGTTAGTAGTTAGTAGTTAGTATGTAGTAGTTAATAGTTAGTAGTTAGCAGTTAGTAGTTAGTAGTTAGTAGTTAGTAGTTAGTAGTTAGTAGTTAGTAGTTAGTAGTTAGTAGCTAGTAGTTAGTAGTTAGTAGTCAGAAGTTAGTAGTCAGTAGTTAGTAATTAGTAGTTAGTAGTTAGTAGTCAGTATGTAGTAGTTAATAGTTAATAGTTAGCAGTTAGTAGTTAGTAGTTAGTAGTTAATAGTTAGCAGTTAGTAGTTAGTAGTTAGTAGTTATTAGTTAGTAGTTAGTAGTTAGTAGTTAGTAGTTTGTAGTTAGTAGTTAGTAGTTAGTAGTCAGTAGTTATTAGTTAGTAGTTAGTGGTTAGTAGTTAGTAGTTAGTAGTTAGTAGTTAGTAGTTAGTAGTTAGTAGTCAGTAGTTAGTAGTTAGTAGTTAGTAGTTAGTAGTCAGTAGTTAGTATTTAGTAGTTAGTAGTGATTAGTGAGTAGTTAGTGGTTAGTAGTTAGTAGTTAGTAATTAGTAAAAAGTACTTAGTAGTTAGTATTTAGTAGATAGTAGTTAATTGTTAGTACTTAGTAGTTAGTAGTTAGAAGTTATTAGTTAGTAGTTAGTAGTTAGTAGTTAGTAGTTAGTAGTTAGTAGTTAGTAGTTAGTAGTTAGTAATTAGTAGTTAATAGTTAGTAGTCAGTAGTAAGTAGTTAGTAGTTAGTATTTTTTAGTCAGTAGTTAGTGTTCAGTAGTTAGTAGTTAGTAGTTAGTATGTAGTAGTTAATAGTTAGTAGTTAGCGGTTAGTAATTAGTAGTTACTAGTTAGTAGTTAGTAGTTAGTAGTTAGCAGTTAGTAGTTATTAGTTAGTAGTTGTTAGTTAGTAGTTAGTAGTTAGTAGTTAGTAGTTAGTAGTTAGTAGTTAGTAGTTAGTAGTTAGTAGTCAGTAGTTATTAGTTAGTAGTTAGTAGTTAGTAGTTAGTAGTTAGTAGTTAGTAGTCAGTAGTTAGTAGTTAGTAGTTAGTAGTTAGTAGTCAGTAGTTAGTATTTATTAATTAGTAGTTAGTAGTTATTAGTGATTAGTTAGTGGTTAGTAGTTACTAGTTAGTAGTCAGTAGTTAGTAGTTAGTAGTTAGTAGTTAGTAGTTAGTAGTCAGTAGTTAGTATTTAGTAATTAGTAGTTAGTAGTTAGTATGTAGTAGTTAATAGTTAGTAGTTAGCAGTTAGTAGTTAGTAGTTAGTAGTTAGTAGTTAGTAGTTAGTAGTTAGTAGTTAGTAGCTAGTAGTTAGTAGTTAGTAGTCAAAAGTTAGTAGTCAGTAGTTAGTAATTAGTAGTTAGTAGTTAGTAGTCAGTATGTAGTAGTTAATAGTTAATAGTTAGCAGTTAGTAGTTAGTAGTTAGTAGTTAATAGTTAGCAGTTAGTAGTTAGTAGTTAGTAGTTATTAGTTAGTAGTTAGTAGTTAGTAGTTAGTAGTTTGTAGTTAGTAGTTAGTAGTTAGTAGTCAGTAGTTATTAGTTAGTAGTTAGTGGTTAGTAGTTAGTAGTTAGTAGATAGTAGTTAGTAGTTAGTAGTTAGTAGTCAGTAGTTAGTAGTTAGTAGTTAGTAGTTAGTAGTCCATAGTTAGTATTTAGTAGTTAGTAGTTATTATTGAGTAGTTAGTGGTTAGTAGTTAGTAGTTAGTAATTAGTAAAAAGTACTTAGTAGTTAGTATTTAGTAGATAGTAGTTAATTGTTAGTACTTAGTAGTTAGTAGTTAGAAGTTATTAGTTAGTAGTTAGTAGTTAGTAGTTAGTAGTTAGTAGTTAGTAGTTAGTAGTTAGTAATTAGTAGTTAATAGTTAGTAGTCAGTAGTAAGTAGTTAGTAGTTAGTATTTTTTAGTCAGTAGTTAGTGTTCAGTAGTTAGTAGTTAGTAGTTAGTATGTAGTAGTTAATAGTTAGTAGTTAGCAGTTAGTAGTTAGTAGTTACTAGTTAGTATTTAGTAGTTAGTAGTTAGTAGTTAGTAGTTAGTAGTTAGTATGTAGTAGTTAATAGTTAGTAGTTAGCAGTTAGTAGTTAGTAGTTAGTAGTTAGTAGTTTGTAGTTAGTAGTTAGTAGTTAGTAGTTAGTAGCTAGTAGTTAGTAGTTAGTAGTCAGAAGTTAGTAGTCAGTAGTTAGTAATTAGTAGTTAGTAGTTAGTAGTCAGTATGTAGTAGTTAATAGTTAATAGTTAGCAGTTAGTAGTTAGTAGTTAGTAGTTAATAGTTAGCAGTTAGTAGTTAGTAGTTAGTAGTTATTAGTTAGTAGTTAGTAGTTAGTAGTTAGTAGTTTGTAGTTAGTAGTTAGTAGTTAGTAGTCAGTAGTTATTAGTTAGTAGTTAGTGGTTAGTAGTTAGTAGTTAGTAGTTAGTAGTTAGTAGTTAGTAGTTAGTAGTCAGTAGTTAGTAGTTAGTAGTTAGTAGTTAGTAGTCAGTAGTTAGTATTTAGTAGTTAGTAGTTATTAGTGAGTAGTTAGTGGTTAGTAGTTAGTAGTTAGTAATTAGTAAAAAGTACTTAGTAGTTAGTATTTAGTAGATAGTAGTTAATTGTTAGTACTTAGTAGTTAGTAGTTAGAAGTTATTAGTTAGTAGTTAGTAGTTAGTAGTTAGTAGTTAGTAGTTAGTAGTTAGTAGTTAGTAGTTAGTAGTTAGTAATTAGTAGTTAATAGTTAGTAGTCAGTAGTAAGTAGTTAGTAGTTAGTATTTTTTAGTCAGTAGTTAGTGTTCAGTAGTTAGTAGTTAGTAGTTAGTATGTAGTAGTTAATAGTTAGTAGTTAGCGGTTAGTAATTAGTAGTTACTAGTTAGTAGTTAGTAGTTAGTAGTTAGCAGTTAGTAGTTATTAGTTAGTAGTTGTTAGTTAGTAGTTAGTAGTTAGTAGTTAGTAGTTAGTAGTTAGTAGTTAGTAGTTAGTAGTTAGTAGTCAGTAGTTATTAGTTAGTAGTTAGTAGTTAGTAGTTAGTAGTTAGTATTTAGTAGTTAGTAGTTAGTAGTTAGTAGTTAGTAGTCAGTAGTTAGTAGTTAGTAGTTAGTAGTTAGTAGTCAGTAGTTAGTATTTAGTAGTTAGTAGTTAGTAGTCAGTAGTTAGTAGTTAGTAGTTAGTACTTAGTAGTCAATTGTTAGTATTTAGGAATTAGTAGTTAGTAGTTAGTATGTAGTAGTTAATAGTTAGTAGTTAGCAGTTAGTAGTTAGTAGTTAGTAGTTAGTAGTTAGTAGTTAGTAGTTAGTAGCTAGTAGTTAGTAAATAGTAGTCAGTAGTCAGTAGTTAGTATTTAGTAGTTAGTAGTTAGTAGTCAGTATGTAGTAGTTAATAGTTAGTAGTTAGCAGTTAGTAGTTAGTATTTAGTAGTTAGTAGTTAGCAGTTAGTAGTTAGTAGTTAGTAGTTATTAGTTAGTAGTTAGTAGTTAGTAGTTAGTAGTTAGTAATTAGTAGTTAGTAGTTAGTAGTTAGTAGTTAGTAGTTAGTAGTCAGTAGTTTGTAGTTAGTAGTTAGTAGTTAGTAGTCAGTAGTTATTAGTTAGTAGTTAGTAGTTAATAGTTAGTAGTTAGTAGTTAGAAGTTAGTAGTCAGTAGTTAGTAGTTAGTAGTTAGTAGTTAGTAGTTAGTAGTTAGTAGTTAGTAGTCAGTAGTTAATATTTAGTAGTTAGAGTTAGTAGTTAGTAGTTAGTAGTTAGTAGTTAGTAGTTAGTAGTTAGTAGTTAGTAGTTAGTAGTTAGTAGTTAGTAGTTAGTAGTTAGTAGTTAGTAGTCAGTAGTTAGTAGTTAGTAGTTTCTAGTTAGTAGTTAGTAGTCAGTAATTAGTATTTAGTAGTTAGTAGTTAGTAGTTATTAGTGAGTAGTTAGTAGTTAGTAGTTAGTAGTTAGTAGTCAGTAGTTTGTAGTTAGTAGTTAGTAGTTAGTAGTCAGTAGTTATTAGTTAGTAGTTAGTAGTTAATAGTTAGTAGTTAGTAGTTAGTAGTTAGTAGTTAGTAGTCAGTAGTTAGTAGTTAGTAGTTAGTAGTTAGTAGTTAGTAGTTAGTAGTTAGTAGTTAGTAGTTAGTAGTTAGTAGTTAGTAGTTAGTAGTCAGTAGTTAGTAGTTAGTAGTTACTAGTTAGTAGTTAGTAGTCAGTAATTAGTATTTAGTAGTTAGTAGTTAGTAGTTATTAGTGAGTAGTTAGTAGTTAGTAGTTAGTAGTTAGTAGTCAGTAGTTTGTAGTTAGTAGTTAGTATTTTTTAGTCAGTAGTTAGTGTTCAGTAGTTAGTAGTTAGTAGTTAGTATGTAGTAGTTAATAGTTAGTAGTTAGCGGTTAGTAATTAGTAGTTACTAGTTAGTAGTTAGTAGTTAGTAGTTAGCAGTTAGTAGTTATTAGTTAGTAGTTGTTAGTTAGTAGTTAGTAGTTAGTAGTTAGTAGTTAGTAGTTAGTAGTTAGTAGTTAGTAGTTAGTAGTCAGTAGTTATTAGTTAGTAGTTAGTAGTTAGTAGTTAGTAGTTAGTATTTAGTAGTTAGTAGTTAGTAGTTAGTAGTTAGTAGTCAGTAGTTAGTAGTTAGTAGTTAGTAGTTAGTAGTCAGTAGTTAGTATTTAGTAGTTAGTAGTTAGTAGTCAGTAGTTAGTAGTTAGTAGTTAGTACTTAGTAGTCAATTGTTAGTATTTAGGAATTAGTAGTTAGTAGTTAGTATGTAGTAGTTAATAGTTAGTAGTTAGCAGTTAGTAGTTAGTAGTTAGTAGTTAGTAGTTAGTAGTTAGTAGTTAGTAGCTAGTAGTTAGTAAATAGTAGTCAGTAGTCAGTAGTTAGTATTTAGTAGTTAGTAGTTAGTAGTCAGTATGTAGTAGTTAATAGTTAGTAGTTAGCAGTTAGTAGTTAGTATTTAGTAGTTAGTAGTTAGCAGTTAGTAGTTAGTAGTTAGTAGTTATTAGTTAGTAGTTAGTAGTTAGTAGTTAGTAGTTAGTAATTAGTAGTTAGTAGTTAGTAGTTAGTAGTTAGTAGTTAGTAGTCAGTAGTTTGTAGTTAGTAGTTAGTAGTTAGTAGTCAGTAGTTATTAGTTAGTAGTTAGTAGTTAATAGTTAGTAGTTAGTAGTTAGAAGTTAGTAGTCAGTAGTTAGTAGTTAGTAGTTAGTAGTTAGTAGTTAGTAGTTAGTAGTTAGTAGTCAGTAGTTAATATTTAGTAGTTAGAGTTAGTAGTTAGTAGTTAGTAGTTAGTAGTTAGTAGTTAGTAGTTAGTAGTTAGTAGTCAGTAGTTAGTAGTTAGTAGTTAGTAGTTAGTAGTTAGTAGTCAGTAGTTAGTAGTTAGTAGTTACTAGTTAGTAGTTAGTAGTCAGTAATTAGTATTTAGTAGTTAGTAGTTAGTAGTTATTAGTGAGTAGTTAGTAGTTAGTAGTTAGTAGTTAGTAGTCAGTAGTTTGTAGTTAGTAGTTAGTAGTTAGTAGTCAGTAGTTATTAGTTAGTAGTTAGTAGTTAATAGTTAGTAGTTAGTAGTTAGTAGTTAGTAGTTAGTAGTCAGTAGTTAGTAGTTAGTAGTTAGTAGTTAGTAGTTAGTAGTTAGTAGTTAGTAGTTAGTAGTTAGTAGTTAGTAGTTAGTAGTCAGTAGTTAGTAGTTAGTAGTTACTAGTTAGTAGTTAGTAGTCAGTAATTAGTATTTAGTAGTTAGTAGTTAGTAGTTATTAGTGAGTAGTTAGTAGTTAGTAGTTAGTAGTTAGTAGTCAGTAGTTTGTAGTTAGTAGTTAGTAGTTAGTAGTCAGTAGTTATTAGTTAGTAGTTAGTAGTTAATAGTTAGTAGTTAGTAGTAAGTAGTTAGTAGTTAGTAGTCAGTAGTTAGTAGTTAGTAGTTAGTAGTAAGTAGTCAGTAGTTAATATTTAGTAGTTAGTAGTTAGTAGTTATTAGTGAGTAGTTAGTGGTTAGTAGTTAGTACTTAGTAGTTAATAGTTAGTAGTTAGTAGTTAGTAGTCAGTAGTTAATATTTAGTAGTTAGTAGTTAGTAGTTAGTAGTTAGTAGTTATTAGTTAGTAGTTGTTAGTTAGTAGTTAGTAGTTAGTAGTTAGTAGTTAGTAGTTAGTAGTTAGTAGTTAGTAGTCAGTAGTTATTAGTTAGTAGTTAGTAGTTAGTAGTTAGTAGTTAGTAGTTAGTAGTTAGTAGTTAGTAGTTAGTAGTCAGTAGTTAGTAGTTAGTAGTTAGTAGTTAGTAGTTAGCAGTTAGTAGTTATTAGTTAGTAGTTGTTAGTTAGTAGTTAGTAGTTAGTAGTTAGTAGTTAGTAGTTAGTAGTTAGTAGTTAGTAGTCAGTAGTTATTAGTTAGTAGTTAGTAGTTAGTAGTTAGTAGTTAGTAGTTAGTAGTTAGTAGTTATTAGTGAGTAGTTAGTGGTTAGTAGTTAGTACTTAGTAGTTAATAGTTAGTAGTTAGTAGTTAGTAGTCAGTAGTTAATATTTAGTAGTTAGTAGTTAGTAGTTAGTAGTTAGTAGTTATTAGTTAGTAGTTGTTAGTTAGTAGTTAGTAGTTAGTAGTTAGTAGTTAGTAGTTAGTAGTTAGTAGTTAGTAGTCAGTAGTTAGTAGTTATTAGTGAGTAGTTAGTGGTTAGTAGTTAGTACTTAGTAGTTAATAGTTAGTAGTTAGTAGTTAGTAGTCAGTAGTTAATATTTAGTAGTTAGTAGTTAGTAGTTAGCAGTTAGTAGTTATTAGTTAGTAGTTGTTAGTTAGTAGTTAGTAGTTAGTAGTTAGTAGTTAGTAGTTAGTAGTTAGTAGTTAGTAGTTAGTAGTCAGTAGTTATTAGTTAGTAGTTAGTAGTTAGTAGTTAGTAGTTAGTAGTTAGTAGTTAGTAGTTAGTAGTTAGTAGTTAGTAGTCAGTAGTTAGTAGTTAGTAGTTAGTAGTTAGTAGTCAGTAGTTAGTATTTAGTATTTAGTAGTTAGTAGTCAGTAGTTAGTAGTTAGTAGTTAGTACTTAGTAGTCAATTGTTAGTATTTAGGAATTAGTAGTTAGTAGTTAGTATGTAGTAGTTAATAGTTAGTAGGTAGCAGTTAGTAGTTAGTAGTTAGTAGTTAGTAGTTAGTAGTTAGTAGTTAGTAGCTAGTAGTTAGTAAATAGTAGTCAGTAGTCAGTAGTTAGTATTTAGTAGTTAGTAGTTAGTAGTCAGTATGTAGTAGTTAATAGTTAGTAGTTAGCAGTTAGTAGTTAGTATTTAGTAGTTAGTAGTTAGCAGTTAGTAGTTAGTAGTTAGTAGTTATTAGTTAGTAGTTAGTAGTTAGTAGTTAGTAGTTAGTAATTAGTAGTTAGTAGTTAGTAGTTAGTAGTTAGTAGTTAGTAGTCAGTAGTTTGTAGTTAGTAGTTAGTAGTTAGTAGTCAGTAGTTATTAGTTAGTAGTTAGTAGTTAATAGTTAGTAGTTAGTAGTTAGAAGTTAGTAGTCAGTAGTTAGTAGTTAGTAGTTAGTAGTTAGTAGTTAGTAGTTAGTAGTTAGTAGTCAGTAGTTAATATTTAGTAGTTAGAGTTAGTAGTTAGTAGTTAGTAGTTAGTAGTTAGTAGTTAGTAGTTAGTAGTTAGTAGTTAGTAGTTAGTAGTTAGTAGTTAGTAGTTAGTAGTCAGTAGTTAGTAGTTAGTAGTTACTAGTTAGTAGTTAGTAGTCAGTAATTAGTATTTAGTAGTTAGTAGTTAGTAGTTATTAGTGAGTAGTTAGTAGTTAGTAGTTAGTAGTTAGTAGTCAGTAGTTTGTAGTTAGTAGTTAGTAGTTAGTAGTCAGTAGTTATTAGTTAGTAGTTAGTAGTTAATAGTTAGTAGTTAGTAGTTAGTAGTTAGTAGTTAGTAGTCAGTAGTTAGTAGTTAGTAGTTGGTAATTAGTAGTTAGTAGTTAGTAGTTAGTAGTTAGTAGTTAGTAGTTAGTAGTTAGTAGTTAGTAGTCAGTAGTTAGTAGTTAGTAGTTACTAGTTAGTAGTTAGTAGTCAGTAATTAGTATTTAGTAGTTAGTAGTTAGTAGTTATTAGTGAGTAGTTAGTAGTTAGTAGTTAGTAGTTAGTAGTCAGTAGTTTGTAGTTAGTAGTTAGTAGTTAGTAGTCAGTAGTTATTAGTTAGTAGTTAGTAGTTAAAAGTTAGTAGTTAGTAGTTAGTAGTTAGTAGTTAGTAGTCAGTAGTTAGTAGTTAGTAGTTAGTAGTAAGTAGTCAGTAGTTAATATTTAGTAGTTAGTAGTTAGTAGTTATTAGTGAGTAGTTAGTGGTTAGTAGTTAGTACTTAGTAGTTAATAGTTAGTAGTTAGTAGTTAGTAGTCAGTAGTTAATATTTAGTAGTTAGTAGTTAGTAGTTAGTAGTTAGTAGTCAGTAGTCAGTAGTTAGTAGTTAGTAGTTAGTAGTTAGTAGCTAGTAGTTAGTAGTTAGTAGTTAGTAGCTAGTAGTTAGTAATTAGTAGTCAGTAGTCAGTAGTTAGTATTTAGTAGTTAGTAGTCAGTATGTAGTAGTTAATAGTTAGTAGTTAGCAGTTAGTAGTTAGTAGTTAGTAGTTAGCAGTTAGTAGTTAGTAGTTAGTAGTTAGTAGTTAGTAGTTAGTAGTTAGTAGTCAGTAGTTAGTAGTTAGTAGTTACTAGTTAGTAGTTAGTAGTCAGTAATTAGTATTTAGTAGTTAGTAGTTAGTAGTTATTAGTGAGTAGTTAGTAGTTAGTAGTTAGTAGTTAGTAGTTAGTAGTTAGTAGTTAGTAGTTAGTAGTTAGTAGTTAGTAGTTAGTAGTTAGTAGTCAGTAGTTAGTAGTTTGTAGTTACTAGTTAGTAGTTAGTAGTTATTAGTGAGTAGTTAGTAGTTAGTAGTTAGTAGTTAGTAGTCAGTAGTTTGTAGTTAGTAGTTAGTAGTTAGTAGTCAGTAGTTATTAGTTAGTAGTTAGTAGTTAATAGTTAGTAGTTAGTAGTTAGTAGTTAGTAGTTAGTAGTCAGTAGTTAGTAGTTAGTAGTTAGTAGTAAGTAGTCAGTAGTTAATATTTAGTAGTTAGTAGTTAGTAGTTATTAGTGAGTAGTTAGTAGTTAGTAGTTAGTAGTTAGTAGTCAGTAGTTTGTAGTTAGTAGTTAGTAGTTAGTAGTCAGTAGTTATTAGTTAGTAGTTAGTAGTTAATAGTTAGTAGTTAGTAGTTAGTAGTTAGTAGTTATTAGTGAGTAGTTAGTAGTTAGTAGTTAGTAGTTAGTAGTTAGTAGTTAGTAGTTAGTAGTTATTAGTGAGTAGTTAGTAGTTAGTAGTTAGTAGTCAGTAGTTTGTAGTTAGTAGTTAGTAGTTAGTAGTCAGTAGTTATTAGTTAGTAGTTAGTAGTTAATAGTTAGTAGTTAGTAGTTAGTAGTTAGTAGTTAGTAGTCAGTAGTTAGTAGTTAGTAGTTAGTAGTAAGTAGTCAGTAGTTAATATTTAGTAGTTAGTAGTTAGTAGTTATTAGTGAGTAGTTAGTGGTTAGTAGTTAGTACTTAGTAGTTAATAGTTAGTAGTTAGTAGTTAGTAGTCAGTAGTTAATATTTAGTATTTAGTAGTTAGTAGTTAGTAGTTAGTAGTTAGTAGTTAGTAGTTAGTAGTTAGTAGTCAGTAGTCAGTAGTTAGTAGTCAGTAGTTAGTAGTTAGTAGTTAGTAGTAAGTAGTCAGTAGTTAATATTTAGTAGTTAGAAGTTATTAGTGAGTAGTTAGTGGTTAGTAGTTAGTACTTAGTAGTTAATAGTTAGTAGTTAGTAGTTTGTAGTCAGTAGTTAATATTTAGTAGTTAGTAGTTAGTAGTTAGTAGTTAGTAGTCAGTAGTCAGTAGTTAGTAGTTAGTAGTTAGTAGTTAGTAGCTAGTAGTTAGTAGTTAGTAGTTAGTAGCTAGTAGTTAGTAATTAGTAGTCAGTAGTCAGTAGTTAGTATTTAGTAGTTAGTAGTTAGTAGTCAGTATGTAGTAGTTAATAGTTAGTAGTTAGCAGTTAGTAGTTAGTAGTTAGTAGTTAGCAGTTAGTAGTTAGTAGTTAGTAGTTAGTAGTTAGTAGTTAGTAGTTAGTAGTTAGTAGTCAGTAGTTAGTAGTTAGTAGTTACTAGTTAGTAGTTAGTAGTCAGTAATTAGTATTTAGTAGTTAGTAGTTAGTAGTTATTAGTGAGTAGTTAGTAGTTAGTAGTTAGTAGTTAGTAGTTAGTAGTTAGTAGTTAGTAGTTAGTAGTTAGTAGTTAGTAGTTAGTAGTTAGTAGTTAGTAGTCAGTAGTTAGTAGTTAGTAGTTACTAGTTAGTAGTTAGTAGTCAGTAATTAGTATTTAGTAGTTAGTAGTTAGTAGTTATTAGTGAGTAGTTAGTAGTTAGTAGTTAGTAGTTAGTAGTCAGTAGTTTGTAGTTAGTAGTTAGTAGTTAGTAGTCAGTAGTTATTAGTTAGTAGTTAGTAGTTAATAGTTAGTAGTTAGTAGTTAGTAGTTAGTAGTTAGTAGTCAGTAGTTAGTAGTTAGTAGTTAGTAGTAAGTAGTCAGTAGTTAATATTTAGTAGTTAGTAGTTAGTAGTTATTAGTGAGTAGTTAGTGGTTAGTAGTTAGTACTTAGTAGTTAATAGTTAGTAGTTAGTAGTTAGTAGTCAGTAGTTAATATTTAGTAGTTAGTAGTTAGTAGTTAGTAGTTAGTAGTTAGTAGTTAGTAGTCAGTAGTCAGTAGTTAGTAGTTAGTAGTTAGTAGTTAGTAGCTAGTAGTTAGTAGTTAGTAGTTAGTACCTAGTAGTTAGTAATTAGTAGTCAGTAGTCAGTAGTTAGTATTTAGTAGTCAGTATGTAGTAGTTAATAGTTAGTAGTTAGCAGTTAGTAGTTAGTAGTTAGCAGTTAGTAGTTAGTAGTTAGTAGTTAGTAGTTATTAGTTAGTAGTTAGTAGTTAGTAATTAGTAGTTAGTAGTTAGTAGTTAGTAGTTAGTAGTTAGTAGTTAGTAGTTAGTAGTTAGTAGTTAGTAGTCAGTAGTTTGTAGTTAGTAGTTAGTAGTTAGTAGTCAGTAGTTATTAGTTAGTAGTTAGTAGTTAATAGTTAGTAGTTAGTAGTTAGTAGTTAGTAGTTAGTAGATAATAGTTAGTAGTTAGTAGTTAGTAGTTAGTAGTCAGTAGTTTGTAGTTAGTAGTTAGTAGTTAGTAGTCAGTAGTTATTAGTTAGTAGTTAGTAGTTAATAGTTAGTAGTTAGTAGTTAGTAGTTAGTAGTTAGTAGTCAGTAGTTAGTAGTTAGTAGTTAGTAGTTAGTAGTTAGTAGTCAGTAGTTAATATTTAGTAGTTAGAGTTAGTAGTTATTAGTGAGTAGTTAGTGGTTAGTAGTTAGTAGTTAGTAGTTAGTAGTTAGTAGTTAGTAGTCAGTAGTTAATATTTAGTAGTTAGTAGTTAGTAGTTATTAGTGAGTAGTTAGTGGTTAGTAGTTAGTACTTATTAGTTAATAGTTAGTAGTTAGTAGTTAGTAGTCAGTAGTTAATATTTAGTAGTTAGTAGTTAGTAGTTAGTAGTTAGTAGTTAGTAGTCAGTAGTCAGTAGTTAGTAGTTAGTAGTTAGTAGTTAGTAGCTAGTAGTTAGTAGTTAGTAGTTAGTACCTAGTAGTTAGTAATTAGTAGTCAGTAGTCAGTAGTTAGTATTTAGTAGTTAGTAGTTAGTAGTCAGTATGTAGTAGTTAATAGTTAGTAGTTAGCAGTTAGTAGTTAGTAGTTAGCAGTTAGTAGTTAGTAGTTAGTAGTTAGTAGTTATTAGTTAGTAGTTAGTAGTAAGTAATTAGTAGTTAGTAGTTAGTAGTTAGTAGTTAGTAGTTAGTAGTTAGTAGTTAGTAGTCAGTAGTTTGTAGTTAGTAGTTAGTAGTTAGTAGTCAGTAGTTATTAGTTAGTAGTTAGTAGTTAATAGTTAGTAGTTAGTAGTTAGTAGTTAGTAGTTAGTAGTTAGTAGTTAGTAGTTAGTAGTTAGTAGTTAGTAGTCAGTGGTTTGTAGTTAGTAGTTAGTAGTTAGTAGTCAGTAGTTATTAGTTAGTAGTTAGTAGTTAATAGTTAGTAGTTAGTAGTTAGTAGTTAGTAGTTAGTAGTCAGTAGTTAGTAGTTAGTAGTTAGTAGTTAGTAGTTAGTAGTCAGTAGTTAATATTTAGTAGTTAGAGTTAGTAGTTATTAGTGAGTAGTTAGTGGTTAGTAGTTAGTAGTTAGTAGTTAGTAGTTAGTAGTTAGTAGTTAGTAGTTAGTAGTTAGTAGTTAGTAGTTAGTAGTCAGTAGTTAGTAGTTAGTAGTTACTAGTTAGTAGTTAGTGGTCAGTAATTAGTATTTAGTAGTTAGTAGTTAGTAGTTAGTAGTTATTAGTGAGTAGTTAGTAGTTAGTAGTTAGTAGTTAGTAGTCAGTAGTTTGTAGTTAGTAGTTAGTAGTTAGTAGTCAGTAGTTATTAGTTAGTAGTTAGTAGTTAATAGTTAGTAGTTAGTAGTTAGTAGTTAGTAGTTAGTAGTCAGTAGTTAGTAGTTAGTAATTAGTAGTAAGTAGTCAGTAGTTAAAATTTAGTAGTTAGTAGTTAGTAGTTATTAGTGAGTAGTTAGTGGTTAGTAGTTAGCACTTAGTAGTTAATAGTTAGTAGTTAGTAGTTAGTAGTCAGTAGTTAATATTTAGTAGTTAGTAGTTAGTAGTTAGTAGTTAGTAGTCAGTAGTCAGTAGTTAGTAGTTAGTAGTTAGTAGTTAGTAGCTAGTAGTTAGTAGTTAGTAGTTAGCAGCTAGTAGTTAGTAATTAGTAGTCAGTAGTCAGTAGTTAGTATTTAGTAGTTAGTAGTTAGTAGTTAGCAGTTAGTAGTTAGTAGTTAGTAGTCAGTAGTTAGTAGTTAGCAGTTAGTAGTTAGTAGTTAGTAGTTAGTAGTTATTAGTTAGTAGTTAGTAGTTAGTAGTTAGTAGTTAGTAGTTAGTAGTTAGTAGTCAGTAGTTTGTAGTTAGTAGTTAGTAGTTAGTAGTCAGTAGTTATTAGTTAGTAGCTAGTAGTTAATAGTTAGTAGTTAGTAGTTAGTAGTTAGTAGTCAGTAGTTAGTAGTTAGTAGTTAGTAGTTAGTAGTTAGTAGTCAGTAGTTAATATTTAGTAGTTAGTAGTTAGTAGTTATTAGTGAGTAGTTAGTGGTTAGCAGTTAGTAGTTAGTAGTTAGTAGTTAGTAGTTAGTAGTTAGTAGTTAGTAGTTAGTAGTTAGTAGTTAGTAGTTAGTAGTCAGTAGTTAGTAGTTACTAGTTAGTAGTTAGCAGTTAGTAGTAAGTAGTTAGTAGTTATTAGTTAGTAGTTAGAGTTAGTAGTTATTAGTGAGTAGTTAGTGGTTAGTAGTTAGTAGTTAGTAGTTAGTAGTTAGTAGTTAGTAGTTAGTAGTTAGTAGTTAGTAGTTAGTAGTTAGTAGTTAGTAGTTAGTAGTTAGTAGTTAGTAGTCAGTAGTTAGTAGTTAGTAGTTACTAGTTAGTAGTTAGTAGTCAGTAATTAGTATTTAGTAGTTAGTAGTTAGTAGTTATTAGTGAGTAGTTAGTAGTTAGTAGTTAGTAGTTAGTAGTTAGTAGTCAGTAGTTTGTAGTTAGTAGTTAGTAGTTAGTAGTCAGTAGTTATTAGTTAGTAGTTAGTAGTTAATAGTTAGTAGTTAGTAGTTAGTAGTTAGTAGTTAGTAGTTAGTAGTCAGTAGTTAGTAGTTACTAGTTAGTAGTTAGTAGTCAGTAATTAGTATTTAGTAGTTAGTAGTTAGTAGTTATTAGTGAGTAGTTAGTAGTTAGTAGTTAGTAGTTAGTAGTTAGTAGTCAGTAGTTAATATTTAGTAGTTAGTAGTTAGTAGTTATTAGTGAGTAGTTAGTGGTTAGCAGTTAGTAGTTAGTAGTTAGTAGTTAGTAGTTAGTAGTTAGTAGTTAGTAGTTAGTAGTTAGTAGTTAGTAGTCAGTAGTTAGTAGTTACTAGTTAGTAGTTAGCAGTTAGTAGTAAGTAGTTAGTAGTTATTAGTTAGTAGTTAGAGTTAGTAGTTATTAGTGAGTAGTTAGTGGTTAGTAGTTAGTAGTTAGTAGTTAGTAGTTAGTAGTTAGTAGTTAGTAGTTAGTAGTTAGTAGTTAGTAGTTAGTAGTTAGTAGTTAGTAGTTAGTAGTTAGTAGTCAGTAGTTAGTAGTTAGTAGTTACTAGTTAGTAGTTAGTAGTCAGTAATTAGTATTTAGTAGTTAGTAGTTAGTAGTTATTAGTGAGTAGTTAGTAGTTAGTAGTTAGTAGTTAGTAGTTAGTAGTCAGTAGTTTGTAGTTAGTAGTTAGTAGTTAGTAGTCAGTAGTTATTAGTTAGTAGTTAGTAGTTAATAGTTAGTAGTTAGTAGTTAGTAGTTAGTAGTTAGTAGTTAGTAGTCAGTAGTTAGTAGTTACTAGTTAGTAGTTAGTAGTCAGTAATTAGTATTTAGTAGTTAGTAGTTAGTAGTTATTAGTGAGTAGTTAGTAGTTAGTAGTTAGTAGTTAGTAGTTAGTAGTCAGTAGTTTGTAGTTAGTAGTTAGTAGTTAGTAGTCAGTAGTTATTAGTTAGTAGTTAGTAGTTAATAGTTAGTAGTTAGTAGTTAGTAGTTAGTAGTTAGTAGTTAGTAGTTAGTAGTTAGTAGTTAGTAGTTAGTAGTTAGTAGTCAGTAGTTTGTAGTTAGTAGTTAGTAGTTAGTAGTCAGTAGTTATTAGTTAGTAGCTAGTAGTTAATAGTTAGTAGTTAGTAGTTAGTAGTTAGTAGTTAGTAGTCAGTAGTTAATATTTAGTAGTTAGTAGTTAGTAGTTAGTAGTTAGTAGTCAGTAGTCAGTAGTTAGTAGTTAGTAGTTAGTAGTTAGTAGCTAGTAGTTAGTAGTTAGTAGTTAGCAGCTAGTAGTTAGTAATTAGTAGTCAGTAGTCAGTAGTTAGTATTTAGTAGTTAGTAGTTAGTAGTTAGCAGTTAGTAGTTAGTAGTTAGTAGTTAGTAGTTAGTAGTTAGCAGTTAGTAGTTAGTAGTTAGTAGTTAGTAGTTATTAGTTAGTAGTTAGTAGTTAGTAGTTAGTAGTTAGTAGTTAGTAGTTAGTAGTCAGTAGTTTGTAGTTAGTAGTTAGTAGTTAGTAGTCAGTAGTTATTAGTTAGTAGCTAGTAGTTAATAGTTAGTAGTTAGTAGTTAGTAGTTAGTAGTCAGTAGTTAGTAGTTAGTAGTTAGTAGTTAGTAGTTAGTAGTCAGTAGTTAATATTTAGTAGTTAGTAGTTAGTAGTTATTAGTGAGTAGTTAGTGGTTAGCAGTTAGTAGTTAGTAGTTAGTAGTTAGTAGTTAGTAGTTAGTAGTTAGTAGTTAGTAGTTAGTAGTTAGTAGTTAGTAGTCAGTAGTTAGTAGTTACTAGTTAGTAGTTAGCAGTTAGTAGTAAGTAGTTAGTAGTTATTAGTTAGTAGTTAGAGTTAGTAGTTATTAGTGAGTAGTTAGTGGTTAGTAGTTAGTAGTTAGTAGTTAGTAGTTAGTAGTTAGTAGTTAGTAGTTAGTAGTTAGTAGTTAGTAGTTAGTAGTTAGTAGTTAGTAGTTAGTAGTTAGTAGTCAGTAGTTAGTAGTTAGTAGTTACTAGTTAGTAGTTAGTAGTCAGTAATTAGTATTTAGTAGTTAGTAGTTAGTAGTTATTAGTGAGTAGTTAGTAGTTAGTAGTTAGTAGTTAGTAGTTAGTAGTCAGTAGTTTGTAGTTAGTAGTTAGTAGTTAGTAGTCAGTAGTTATTAGTTAGTAGTTAGTAGTTAATAGTTAGTAGTTAGTAGTTAGTAGTTAGTAGTTAGTAGTTAGTAGTCAGTAGTTAGTAGTTACTAGTTAGTAGTTAGTAGTCAGTAATTAGTATTTAGTAGTTAGTAGTTAGTAGTTATTAGTGAGTAGTTAGTAGTTAGTAGTTAGTAGTTAGTAGTTAGTAGTCAGTAGTTTGTAGTTAGTAGTTAGTAGTTAGTAGTCAGTAGTTATTAGTTAGTAGTTAGTAGTTAATAGTTAGTAGTTAGTAGTTAGTAGTTAGTAGTTAGTAGTTAGTAGTTAGTAGTTAGTAGTTAGTAGTTAGTAGTTAGTAGTTAGTAGTCAGTAGTTTGTAGTTAGTAGTTAGTAGTTAGTAGTCAGTAGTTATTAGTTAGTAGCTAGTAGTTAATAGTTAGTAGTTAGTAGTTAGTAGTTAGTAGTCAGTAGTTAGTAGTTAGTAGTTAGTAGTTAGTAGTTAGTAGTCAGTAGTTAATATTTAGTAGTTAGTAGTTAGTAGTTATTAGTGAGTAGTTAGTGGTTAGCAGTTAGTAGTTAGTAGTTAGTAGTTAGTAGTTAGTAGTTAGTAGTTAGTAGTTAGTAGTTAGTAGTTAGTAGTCAGTAGTTAGTATTTACTAGTTAGTAGTTAGTAGTTAGTAGTAAGTAGTTAGTAGTTATTAGTTAGTAGTTAGAGTTAGTAGTTATTAGTGAGTAGTTAGTGGTTAGTAGTTAGTAGTTAGTAGTTAGTAGTTAGTAGTTAGTAGTTAGTAGTTAGTAGTTAGTAGTTAGTAGTTAGTAGTTAGTAGTTAGTAGTCAGTAGTTAGTAGTTAGTAGTCACTAGTTAGTAGTTAGTAGTCAGTAATTAGTATTTAGTAGTTAGTAGTTAGTAGTTATTAGTGAGTAGTTAGTAGTTAGTAGTTAGTAGTTAGTAGTTAGTAGTTAGTAGTCAGTAGTTTGTAGTTAGTAGTTAGTAGTTAGTAGTCAGTAGTTATTAGTTAGTAGTTAGTAGTTAATAGTTAGTAGTTAGTAGTTAGTAGTTAGTAGTTAGTAGTTAGTAGTCAGTAGTTAGTAGTTAGTAGTTAGTAGTAAGTAGTCAGTAGTTAATATTTAGTAGTTAGTAGTTAGTAGTTATTAGTGAGCAGTTAGTGGTTAGTAGTTAGTAGTTAGTAGTTAATAGTTAGTAGTTAGTAGTTAGTAGTCAGTAGTTAATATTTAGTAGTTAGTAGTTAGTAGTTAGTAGTTAGTAGTTAGTAGTTAGTAGTCAGTAGTCAGTAGTTAGTAGTCAGTAGTTATTAGTTAGTAGTTAGTAGTTAATAGTTAGTAGTTAGTAGTTAATAGTTAGTAGTTAGTAGTTAGTAGTTAGTAGTTAGTAGTTAGTAGTTAGTAGTTAGTAGTTAGTAGTTAGTAGTTAGTAGTTAGTAGTTAGTAGTCAGTAGTTTGTAGTTAGTAGTTAGTAGTTAGTAGTCAGTAGTTATTAGTTAGTAGCTAGTAGTTAATAGTTAGTAGTTAGTAGTTAGTAGTTAGTAGTCAGTAGTTAGTATTTAGTAGTTAGTAGTTAGTAGTTAGTAGTCAGTAGTTAATATTTAGTAGTTAGTAGTTAGTAGTTATTAGTGAGTAGTTAGTGGTTAGCAGTTAGTAGTTAGTAGTTAGTAGTTAGTAGTTAGTAGTTAGTAGTTAGTAGTTAGTAGTTAGTAGTCAGTAGTTAGTAGTTACTAGTTAGTAGTTAGTAGTTAGTAGTAAGTAGTTAGTAGTTATTAGTTAGTAGTTAGAGTTAGTAGTTATTAGTGAGTAGTTAGTGGTTAGTAGTTAGTAGTTAGTAGTTAGTAGTTAGTAGTTAGTAGTTAGTAGTTAGTAGTTAGTAGTTAGTAGTTAGTAGTCAGTAGTTAGTAGTTAGTAGTTACTAGTTAGTAGTTAGTAGTCAGTAGTTAGTATTTAGTAGTTAGTAGTTAGTAGTTATTAGTGAGTAGTTAGTAGTTAGTAGTTAGTAGTTAGTAGTTAGTAGTTAGTAGTCAGTAGTTTGTAGTTAGTAGTTAGTAGTTAGTAGTCAGTAGTTATTAGTTAGTAGTTAGTAGTTAATAGTTAGTAGTTAGTAGTTAGTAGTTAGTAGTTAGTAGTTAGTAGTCAGTAGTTAGTAGTTAGTAGTTAGTAGTAAGTAGTCAGTAGTTAATATTCAGTAGTTAGTAGTTAGTAGTTATTAGTGAGCAGTTAGTGGTTAGTAGTTAGTAGTTAGTAGTTAATAGTTAGTAGTTAGTAGTTAGTAGTCAGTAGTTAATATTTAGTAGTTAGTAGTTAGTAGTTAGTAGTTAGTAGTTAGTAGTTAGTAGTTAGTAGTCAGTAGTCAGTAGTTAGTAGTTAGTAGTTAGTAGTTAGTAGCTAGTAGTTAGTAGTTAGTAGTTAATAGCTAGTAGTTAGTAATTAGTAGTCAGTAGTCAGTAGTTAGTATTTAGTAGTTAGTAGTTAGTAGTCAGTAGTTTGTAGTTAGTAGTTAGTAGTTAGTAGTCAGTAGTTATTAGTTAGTAGTTAGTAGTTAATAGTTAGTAGTTAGTAGTTAGTAGTTAGTAGTTAGTAGTTAGTAGTCAGTAGTTAGTAGTTAGTAGTTAGTAGTAAGTAGTCAGTAGTTAATATTTAGTAGTTAGTAGTTAGTAGTTATTAGTGAGCAGTTAGTGGTTAGTAGTTAGTAGTTAGTAGTTAATAGTTAGTAGTTAGTAGTCAGTATGTAGTAGTTAATAGTTAGTAGTTAGCAGTTAGTAGTTAGTAGTTAGTAGTTAGCAGTTAGTAGTTAGTAGTTAGCAGTTATTAGTTAGTAGTTAGTAGTTAGTAGTTAGTAGTTAGTAGTTAGTAGTTAGTAGTTAGTAGTTAGTAGTCAGTAGTTTGTTGTTAGTAGTTAGTAGTTAGTAGTCAGTAGTTATTAGTTAGTAGCTAGTAGTTAATAGTTAGTAGTTAGTAGTTGGTAGTTAGTAGTTCGTAGTCAGTAGTTAGTAGTTAGTAGTTAGTAGTTAGTAGTCAGTAGTTAATATTTAGTAGTTAGTAGTTAGTAGTTATTAGTGAGTAGTTAGTGGTTAGCAGTTAGTAGTTAGTAGTTAGTAGTTAGTAGTTAGTAGTTAGTAGTTATTAGTTAGTAGTTAGTAGTTGGTAGTTAGTAGTTAGTAGTTAGTAGTCAGTAGTTAGTATTTAGTAGTTAGTAGTTATTAGTGAGTAGTTAGTGGTTAGTAGTTAGTAGTTAGTAGTTATCAGTTAGTAGTTAGTAGTTAGTAGTTAGTAGTTAGTAGTTAGTAATTAGTAATTAGTAGTTAGTAGTTAGTAGTTATCAGTTAGTAGTTAGTAGTTAGTAGTTAGTAGTCAGTAGTTAGTAGTTACTAGTTAGTAGTTAGTAGTTAGTAGTTACTAGTTAGTAGTTAGTAGTTATTAGTTAGTAGTTAGTAGTTGGTAGTTAGTAGTTAGTAGTTAGTAGTCAGTAGTTAGTATTTAGTAGTTAGTAGTTAGTAGTTATTAGTGAGTAGTTAGTGGTTAGTACTTAGTAGTTAGTAGTTATCAGTTAGTAGTTAGTAGTTAGTAGTTAGTAGTTAGTAATTAGTAATTAGTAGTTAGTAGTTAGTAGTTATCAGTTAGTAGTTAGTAGTTAGTAGTTAGTAGTTAGTAGTTAGTAATTAGTAGTTAGTAGTTAGTAGTCAGTAGTTAGTATTTAGTAGTTAGTAGTTTTTAGTCAGTAGTTAGTGTTCAGTAGTTAGTAGTTAGTAGTTAGTATGTAGTAGTTAATAGTTAGTAGTTAGCAATTAGTAGTTAGTAGTTACTAGTTAGTAGTTAGCAGTTAGTAGTTAGCACTTAGTAGTTAGTAGTTAGTAGTTGTTAGTTAGTAGTTAGTAGTTAGTAGTTAGTAGTTAGTAGTTAGTAGTTAGTAGTTAGTAGTTAGTAGTTAGTAGTTAGTAGTTAGTAGTTAGTAGTCAGTAGTTAGTGGTTAGTAGTTAGTAGTTAGTAGTTAGTAGTCAGTAGTTAGTATTTAGTAGTTAGTAGTTAGTAGTTATTAGTGAGTAGTTAGTGGTTAGTAGTTAGTAGTTAGTAATTAGTAAAAAGTACTTAGTAGTTAGTTGTTAGTACTTAGTAGTTAGTACTTAGTAGTTATTAGTTAGTAGTTAGTAGTTAGTAGTTAGTAGTTAGTAATTAGTAGTTAGTAGTTAGTAGTCAGTAGTTAGTAGTTAGTAGTTAGTAGTTAGTAGTTAGTAGTCAGTAGTTAGTAGTTAGTAGTTAGTAGTTAGTAGTTAGTAGTTAGTAGCTAGTAGTTAGTATTTAGTAGTCAGTAGTCAGTAGTTAGTATTTAGTAGTTAGTAGTTAGTAGTCAGTATGTAGTAGTTAATAGTTAGTAGTTAGCAGTTAGTAGTTAGTAGTTAGTAGTTATTAGTTAGTAGTTAGTAGTTAGTAGTTAGTAGTTAGTAGTTAGTAGTCAGTAGTTTGTAGTTAGTAGTTAGTAGTTAGTAGTCAGTAGTTATTAGTTAGTAGTTAGTAGTTAATAGTTAGTAGTAAGTAGTTAGTAGTTAGTAGTTAGTAGTCAGTAGTTAGTAGTTAGTAGTTAGTAGTTAGTATTTAGTAGTCAGTAGTTAATATTTAGTAGTTAGTAGTTAGTAGTTATTAGTGAGTAGTTAGTGGTTAGCAGTTAGTAGTTAGTAGTTAGTAGTTAGTAGTTAGTAGTTAGTAGTTAGTAGTTAGTAGTTAGTAATTAGTAGTTAGTAGTTAGTAGTCAGTAGTCAGTAGTTAGTAGTTAGTAGTTAGTAGTTAGTAGTTAGTAGTCAGTAGTTAGTAGTTAGTAGTTAGTAGTTAGTAGTTAGTAGTTAGTAGTTAGTAGTTAGTAGTTAGTAGTTAGTAGCTAGTAGTTAGTATTTAGTAGTCAGTAGTCAGTAGTTAGTATTTAGTAGTTAGTAGTTAGTAGTCAGTATGTAGTAGTTAATAGTTAGTAGTTAGCAGTTAGTAGTTAGTAGTTAGTAGTTAGCAGTTAGTAGTTAGTAGTTAGTAGTTATTAGTTAGTAGTTAGTAGTTAGTAGTTAGTAGTTAGTAGTCAGTAGTTTGTAGTTAGTAGTTAGTAGTTAGTAGTCAGTAGTTATTAGTTAGTAGTTAGTAGTTAATAGTTAGTAGTTAGTAGTTAGTAGTTAGTAGTTAGTAGTCAGTAGTTAGTAGTTAGTAGTTAGTAGTTAGTATTTAGTAGTCAGTAGTTAATATTTAGTAGTTAGTAGTTAGTAGTTATTAGTGAGTAGTTAGTGGTTAGCAGTTAGTAGTTAGTTATTAGTAGTTAGTAGTTAGTAGTTAGTAGTTAGTAGTTAGTAGTTAGTAGTTAGTAGTTAGTAGTCAGTAGTTAGTAGTTACTAGTTAGTAGTTAGTAGTTAGTAGTTAGTAGTTAGTAGTTAGTAGTTAGTAGTTATTAGTTAGTAGTTAGTAGTTGGTAGTTAGTAGTTAGTAATTAGTAGTTAGTAGTTAGTAGTCAGTAGTTAGTAGTTAGTAGTCAGTAGTTAGTATTTAGTAGTTAGTAGTTATCAGTTAGTAGATAGTAGTTAGTAGTTAGTAATTAGTAATTAGTAGTTAGTAGTTAGTAGTTATCAGTTAGAAGTTAGTAGTTAGTAGTTAGTAGTTAGTAGTTAGTAATTAGTAGTTAGTAGTTAGTAGTCAGTAGTTAGTAGTTAGTAGTTAGTAGTTTTTAGTCAGTAGTTAGTGTTCAGTAGTTAGTAGTTAGTAGTTAGTATGTAGTAGTTAATAGTTAGTAGTTAGCAGTTAGTAGTTAGTAGTTACTAGTTAGTAGTTAGTAGATAGTAGTTAGCACTTAGTAGTTAGTAGTTAGTAGTTGTTAGTTAGTAGTTAGTAGTTAGTAGTTAGTAGTTAGTAGTTAGTAGTTAGTAGTTAGTAGTTAGTAGTTAGTAGTTAGTAGTTAGTAGTCAGTAGTTAGTAGTTAGTAGTTATTAGTTAGTAGTTATTAGTGAGTAGTTAGTGGTTAGTAGTTAGTAGTTAGTAATTAGTAAAAAGTACTTAGTAGTTAGTTGTTAGTACTTAGTAGTTAGTACTTAGTAGTTATTAGTTAGTAGTTAGTAGTTAGTAGTTAGTAATTAGTAGTTAGTAGTTAGTAGTCAGTAGTTAGTAGTTAGTAGTTAGTAGTTAGTAGTTAGTAGTCAGTAGTTAGTATTTACTAGTTAGTAGTTAGTAGTTATTAGTGAAACGTTAGTGGTTAGTAGTTAGTAGTTAGTAATTAGTAAAAAGTACTTAGTAGTTAGTTGTTAGTACTTAGTAGTTAGTAGTTAGTAGTTTTCAGTTAGTAGTTAGTAGTTAGTAGTTAGTAGTTAGTAATTAGTAGTTAGTAGTTAATATTTAGTAGTTAGTAGTCAGCAGTTATTAGTTAGTAGTTAGTAGTTAGTAGTTATTAGTTAGTAGTTAGTAGTCAGTAGTTAATATTTAGTAGTTAGTAGTTAGTAGTTATTAGTGAGTAGTTAGTGGTTAGTAGTTAGTAGTTAGTAGTTAGTAGTTAGTATGTAGTAGTTAATAGTTAGTAGTTAGCAGTTAGTAGTTAGTAGTTACTAGTTAGCAGTTAGTAGTTAGTAGTTAGCAGTTAGTAGTTAGTAGTTAGTAGTTAGTAGTCAGTAGTTAATATTTAGTAGTTAGTAGTCAGCAGTTATTAGTTAGTAGTTAGTAGTTAGTAGTTATTAGTTAGTAGTTAGTAGTCAGTAGTTAATATTTAGTAGTTAGTAGTTAGTAGTTATTAGTGAGTAGTTAGTGGTTAGTAGTTAGTAGTTAGTAGTTAGTAGTCAGTAGTTAATATTTAGTAGTTAGTAGTTAGTAGTTATTAGTGAGTAGTTAGTGGTTAGTAGTTAGTAGTTAGTAGTTAGTAGTTAGTATGTAGTAGTTAGTAGTCAGCAGTTATTAGTTAGTAGTTAGTAGTTAGTAGTTATTAGTTAGTAGTTAGTAGTCAGTAGTTAATATTTAGTAGTTAGTAGTTAGTAGTTATTAGTGAGTAGTTAGTGGTTAGTAGTTAGTAGTTAGTAGTTAGTAGTTAGTATGTAGTAGTTAATAGTTAGTAGTTAGCAGTTAGTAGTTAGTAGTTACTAGTTAGCAGTTAGTAGTTAGTAGTTAGCAGTTAGTAGTTAGTAGTTAGTAGTTGTTAGTTAGTAGTTAGTAGTTGGTAGTTAGTAGTCAGTAGTTAGTAGTCAGCAGTTATTAGTTAGCAGTTAGTAGTTAGTAGTTAGTAGTTATTAGTTAGTAGTTAGTAGTCAGTAGTTAATATTTAGTAGTTAGTAGTTAGTAGTTATTAGTGAGTAGTTAGTGGTTAGTAGTTAGTAGTTAGTAGTTAGTAGTTAGTAGTTAGTAGTTAGTAGTTAGTAGTTAGTAGTTAGTAGTTAGTAGTTAGTAGTTAGTAGTTAGTAGTTAGTAGTCAGTAGTTAGTAGTTAGTAGTTAGTAGTTAGTAGTTAGTAGTTAGTAGTTATTAGTTAGTAGTTAGTAGTTAGTAGTTAGTATTTAGTATGTAGTAGTTAATAGTTAGTAGTTAGCAGTTAGTAGTTAGTAGTTACTAGTTAGTAGTTAGTAGATAGTAGTTAGCACTTAGTAGTTAGTAGTTAGTAGTTGTTAGTTAGTAGTTAGTAGTTAGTAGTTAGTAGTTAGTAGTTAGTAGTTAGTAGTTAGTAGTTAGTAGTCAGTAGTTAGTAGTTAGTAGTTAGTAGTTAGTAGTTAGTAGTTATTAGTGAGTAGTTAGTGGTTAGTAGTTAGTAGTTAGTAATTAGTAAAAAGTACTTAGTAGTTAGTTGTTAGTACTTAGTAGTTAGTACTTAGTAGTTATTAGTTAGTAGTTAGTAGTTAGTAGTTAGTAATTAGTAGTTAGTAGTTAGTAGTCAGTAGTTAGTAGTTAGTAGTTAGTAGTTAGTAGTTAGTAGTCAGTAGTTAGTATTTACTAGTTAGTAGTTAGTAGTTATTAGTGAAACGTTAGTGGTTAGTAGTTAGTAGTTAGTAATTAGTAAAAAGTACTTAGTAGTTAGTTGTTAGTACTTAGTAGTTAGTAGTTAGTAGTTTTCAGTTAGTAGTTAGTAGTTAGTAGTTAGTAGTTAGTAATTAGTAGTTAGTAGTTAGTAGTCAGTAGTTAGTAGTTAGTAGTTAGTAGTTTTTAGTCAGTAGTTAGTAGTCAGTAGTTAATATTTAGTAGTTAGTAGTCAGCAGTTATTAGTTAGTAGTTAGTAGTTAGTAGTTAGTAGTTATTAGTTAGTAGTTAGTAGTCAGTAGTTAATATTTAGTAGTTAGTAGTTAGTAGTTATTAGTGAGTAGTTAGTGGTTAGTAGTTAGTAGTTAGTAGTTAGTAGTTAGTAGTCAGTAGTTAGTATTTACTAGTTAGTAGTTAGTAGTTAGTAGTTAGCAGTTAGTAGTTAGTAGTTAGTAGTTGTTAGTTAGTAGTTAGTAGTTAGTAGTTAGTAGTTATTAGTTAGTAGTTAGTAGTCAGTAGTTAATATTTAGTAGTTAGTAGTTAGTAGTTATTAGTGAGTAGTTAGTGGTTAGTAGTTAGTAGTTAGTAGTTAGTAGTTAGTAGTTAGTAGTTAGTAGTTAGTAGTTAGTAGTTAGTAGTTAGTAGTTAGTAGTTAGTAGTTAGTAGTTAGTAGTCAGTAGTTAGTAGTTAGTAGTTAGTAGTTAGTAGTTAGTAGTTATTAGTTAGTAGTTAGTAGTTAGTAGTTAGTATTTAGTATGTAGTAGTTAATAGTTAGTAGTTAGCAGTTAGTAGTTAGTAGTTACTAGTTAGTAGTTAGTAGTTAGTAGTTAGTAGTTGTTAGTTAGTAGTTAGCAGTTAGTAGTTAGTAGTTAGCAGTTAGTAGTTAGTAGTTAGTAGTTGTTAGTTAGTAGTTAGTAGTTGGTAGTTAGTAGTCAGTAGTTAGTAGTCAGCAGTTATTAGTTAGCAGTTAGTAGTTAGTAGTTAGTAGTTATTAGTTAGTAGTTAGTAGTCAGTAGATAATATTTAGTAGTTAGTAGTTAGTAGTTATTAGTGAGTAGTTAGTGGTTAGTAGTTAGTAGTTAGTAGTTAGTAGTTAGTAGTTAGTAGTTAGTAGTTAGTAGTTAGTAGTTAGTAGTTAGTAGTTAGTAGTTAGTAGTTAGTAGTTAGTAGTCAGTAGTTAGTAGTTAGTAGTTAGTAGTTAGTAGTTAGTAGTTATTAGTTAGTAGTTAGTAGTTAGTAGTTAGTATTTAGTATGTAGTAGTTAATAGTTAGTAGTTAGCAGTTAGTAGTTAGTAGTTACTAGTTAGTAGTTAGTAGATAGTAGTTAGCACTTAGTAGTTAGTAGTTAGTAGTTGTTAGTTAGTAGTTAGTAGTTAGTAGTTAGTAGTTAGTAGTTAGTAGTTAGTAGTTAGTAGTTAGTAGTCAGTAGTTAGTAGTTAGTAGTTAGTAGTTAGTAGTTAGTAGTTATTAGTGAGTAGTTAGTGGTTAGTAGTTAGTAGTTAGTAATTAGTAAAAAGTACTTAGTAGTTAGTTGTTAGTACTTAGTAGTTAGTACTTAGTAGTTATTAGTTAGTAGTTAGTAGTTAGTAGTTAGTAATTAGTAGTTAGTAGTTAGTAGTCAGTAGTTAGTAGTTAGTAGTTAGTAGTTAGTAGTTAGTAGTCAGTAGTTAGTATTTACTAGTTAGTAGTTAGTAGTTATTAGTGAAACGTTAGTGGTTAGTAGTTAGTAGTTAGTAATTAGTAAAAAGTACTTAGTAGTTAGTTGTTAGTACTTAGTAGTTAGTAGTTAGTAGTTTTCAGTTAGTAGTTAGTAGTTAGTAGTTAGTAGTTAGTAATTAGTAGTTAGTAGTTAGTAGTCAGTAGTTAGTAGTTAGTAGTTAGTAGTTTTTAGTCAGTAGTTAGTAGTCAGTAGTTAATATTTAGTAGTTAGTAGTCAGCAGTTATTAGTTAGTAGTTAGTAGTTAGTAGTTAGTAGTTATTAGTTAGTAGTTAGTAGTCAGTAGTTAATATTTAGTAGTTAGTAGTTAGTAGTTATTAGTGAGTAGTTAGTGGTTAGTAGTTAGTAGTTAGTAGTTAGTAGTTAGTAGTCAGTAGTTAGTATTTACTAGTTAGTAGTTAGTAGTTAGTAGTTAGCAGTTAGTAGTTAGTAGTTAGTAGTTGTTAGTTAGTAGTTAGTAGTTAGTAGTTAGTAGTTAGTAGTTAGTAGTTAGTAGTTAGTAGTTAGTAGTCAGTAGTTAGTAGTTAGTAGTTAGTAGTTAGTAGTTAGTAGTTATTAGTTAGTAGTTAGTAGTCAGTAGTTAATATTTAGTAGTTAGTAGTTAGTAGTTATTAGTGAGTAGTTAGTGGTTAGTAGTTAGTAGTTAGTAGTTAGTAGTTAGTAGTTAGTAGTTAGTAGTTAGTAGTTAGTAGTTAGTAGTTAGTAGTTAGTAGTTAGTAGTTAGTAGTCAGTAGTTAGTAGTTAGTAGTTAGTAGTTAGTAGTTAGTAGTTATTAGTTAGTAGTTAGTAGTTAGTAGTTAGTATTTAGTATGTAGTAGTTAATAGTTAGTAGTTAGCAGTTAGTAGTTAGTAGTTACTAGTTAGTAGTTAGTAGATAGTAGTTAGCACTTAGTAGTTAGTAGTTAGTAGTTGTTAGTTAGTAGTTAGTAGTTAGTAGTTAGTAGTTAGTAGTTAGTAGTTAGTAGTTAGTAGTTAGTAGTTAGTAGTCAGTAGTTAGTAGTTAGTAGTTAGTAGTTAGTAGTTAGTAGTTATTAGTGAGTAGTTAGTGGTTAGTAGTTAGTAGTTAGTAATTAGTAAAAAGTACTTAGTAGTTAGTTGTTAGTACTTAGTAGTTAGTACTTAGTAGTTATTAGTTAGTAGTTAGTAGTTAGTAGTTAGTAATTAGTAGTTAGTAGTTAGTAGTCAGTAGTTAGTAGTTAGTAGTTAGTAGTTAGTAGTTAGTAGTCAGTAGTTAGTATTTACTAGTTAGTAGTTAGTAGTTATTAGTGAAACGTTAGTGGTTAGTAGTTAGTAGTTAGTAATTAGTAAAAAGTACTTAGTAGTTAGTTGTTAGTACTTAGTAGTTAGTAGTTAGTAGTTTTCAGTTAGTAGTTAGTAGTTAGTAGTTAGTAGTTAGTAATTAGTAGTTAGTAGTTAGTAGTCAGTAGTTAGTAGTTAGTAGTTAGTAGTTTTTAGTCAGTAGTTAGTAGTCAGTAGTTAATATTTAGTAGTTAGTAGTTAGTAGTTATTAGTTAGTAGTTAGTAGTCAGTAGTTAATATTTAGTAGTTAGTAGTTAGTAGTTATTAGTGAGTAGTTAGTGGTTAGTAGTTAGTAGTTAGTAGTTAGTAGTTAGTATGTAGTAGTTAATAGTTAGTAGTTAGCAGTTAGTAGTTAGTAGTTACTAGTTAGCAGTTAGTAGTTAGTAGTTAGCAGTTAGTAGTTAGTAGTTAGTACTTGTTAGTTAGTAGTTAGTAGTTGGTAGTTAGTAGTCAGTAGTTAGTAGTCAGCAGTTATTAGTTAGCAGTTAGTAGTTAGTAGTTAGTAGTTATTAGTTAGTAGTTAGTAGTCAGTAGTTAATATTTAGTAGTTAGTAGTTAGTAGTTATTAGTGAGTAGTTAGTGGTTAGTAGTTAGTAGTTAGTAGTTAGTAGTTAGTAGTTAGTAGTTAGTAGTTAGTAGTTAGTAGTTAGTAGTTAGTAGTTAGTAGTTAGTAGTTAGTAGTTAGTAGTCAGTAGTTAGTAGTTAGTAGTTAGTAGTTAGTAGTTAGTAGTTATTAGTTAGTAGTTAGTAGTTAGTAGTTAGTATTTAGTAGTTAGTAATTAGTAGTTAGTAGTTAGTAGTCAGTAGTTAGTAGTTAGTAGTTAGTAGTTAGTAGTCAGTAGTTAGTATTTAGGAGTTAGTAGTTAGTAGTTATTAGTGAGTAGTTAGTGGTTAGTAGTTAGTAGTTAGTAATTAGTAAAAAGTACTTAGTAGTTAGTTGTTAGTACTTAGTAGTTAGTAGTTAGTAGTTATCAGTTAGTAGTTAGTAGTTAGTAGTTAGTAGTTAGTAGTTAGTAATTAGTAGTTAGTAGTTAGTAGTCAGTAGTTAGTAGTTAGTAGTTAGTAGTTTTTAGTCAGTAGTTAGTGTTCAGTAGTTTGTAGTTAGTAGTTAGTATGTAGTAGTTAATAGTTAGTAGTTAGCAGTTAGTAGTTAGTAGTTACTAGTTAGTAGTTAGTAGTTAGTAGTTAGCAGTTAGTAGTTAGTAGTTAGTAGTTGTTAGTTAGTAGTTAGTAGTTAGTAGTTAGTAATTAGTAAAAAGTACTTAGTAGTTAGTTGTTAGTACTTAGTAGTTAGTAGTTAGTAGTTTTCAGTTAGTAGTTAGTAGTTAGTAGTTAGTAGTTAGTAATTAGTAGTTAGTAGTTAGTAGTCAGTAGTTAGTAGTTAGTAGTTAGTAGTTTTTAGTCAGTAGTTAGTAGTCAGTAGTTAATATTTAGTAGTTAGTAGTCAGCAGTTATTAGTTAGTAGTTAGTAGTTAGTAGTTAGTAGTTATTAGTTAGTAGTTAGTAGTCAGTAGTTAATATTTAGTAGTTAGTAGTTAGTAGTTATTAGTGAGTAGTTAGTGGTTAGTAGTTAGTAGTTAGTAGTTAGTAGTTAGTATGTAGTAGTTAATAGTTAGTAGTTAGCAGTTAGTAGTTAGTAGTTACTAGTTAGCAGTTAGTAGTTAGTAGTTAGCAGTTAGTAGTTAGTAGTTAGTAGTTGTTAGTTAGTAGTTAATAGTTGGTAGTTAGTAGTCAGTAGTCAGTAGTCAGCAGTTATTAGTTAGCAGTTAGTAGTTAGTAGTTAGTAGTTATTAGTTAGTAGTTAGTAGTCAGTAGTTAATATTTAGTAGTTAGTAGTTAGTAGTTATTAGTGAGTAGTTATTGGTTAGTAGTTAGTAGTTAGTAGTTAGTAGTTAGTAGTTAGTTGTTAGTAGTTAGTAGTTAGTAGTAAGTAGTTAGTAGTTAGTAGTTAGTAGTTAGTAGTCAGTAGTTAGTAGTTAGTAGTTAGTAGTTAGTAGTTAGTAGTTATTAGTTAGTAGTTAGTAGTTAGTAGTTAGTATTTAGTAGTTAGTAATTAGTAGTTAGTAGTTAGTAGTCAGTAGTTAGTAGTTAGTAGTTAGTAGTTAGTAGTCAGTAGTTAGTATTTAGGAGTTAGTAGTTAGTAGTTATTAGTGAGTAGTTAGTGGTTAGTAGTTAGTAGTTAGTAATTAGTAAAAAGTACTTAGTAGTTAGTTGTTAGTACTTAGTAGTTAGTAGTTAGTAGTTATCAGTTAGTAGTTAGTAGTTAGTAGTTAGTAGTTAGTAGTTAGTAATTAGTAGTTAGTAGTTAGTAGTCAGTAGTTAGTAGTTAGTAGTTAGTAGTTTTTAGTCAGTAGTTAGTGTTCAGTAGTTTGTAGTTAGTAGTTAGTATGTAGTAGTTAATAGTTAGTAGTTAGCAGTTAGTAGTCAGTAGTTAGTAGTTACTAGTTAGTAGTTAGTAGTTAGTAGTTAGCAGTTAGTAGTTAGTAGTTAGTAGTTGTTAGTTAGTAGTTAGTAGTTAGTAGTTAGTAGTTAGTAGTTAGTAGTTAGTAGTTAGTAGTCAGTAGTTAGTAGTTAGTAGTTAGTAGTTAGTAGTTAGTAGTTAGTAGTTAGTAGTCAGTAGTTAGTATTTAGTAGTTAGTAGTTAGTAGATATTAGTGAGTAGTTAGTGTTTTGTAGTTAGTAGTTAGTAATTAGTAAAAAGTACTTTGTAGTTAGTTGTTAGTACTTAGTAGTTAGTAGTTAGTAGTTATTAGTTAGTAGTTAGTAGTTAGTAGTTAGTAGTTAGTAGTTAGTAGTTAGTAGTCAGTAGTTAGTAGTTAGTAGTTAGTAGTTAGTAGTTAGTAGTCAGTAGTTAGTATTTAGTAGTTAGTAGTGAGTAGTTATTAGTGAGTAGTTAGTGGTTAGTAGTTAGTAGTTAGTAATTAGTAAAAAGTACTTAGTAGTTAGTTGTTAGTACTTAGTAGTTAGTAGCTAGTAGTTATCAGTTAGTAGTTAGTAGTTAGTAGTTAGTAGTTAGTAATTTGTAGTTAGTAGTTAGTAGTCAGTAGTTAGTAGTTAGTAGTTAGTAGTTTTTAGTCAGTAGTTAGTGTTCAGTAGTTAGTAGTTAGTATGTAGTAGTTAATAGTTAGTAGTTAGCAGTTAGTAGTTACAAGTTAGTAGTTAGTAGTTAGTAGTTATCAGTTAGTAGTTAGTAGTTAGTAGTTGTTAGTTAGTAGTTAGTAGTTAGTAGTTGGTAGTTAGTAGTCAGCAGTTATTAGTTAGTTGTTAGTAGTTAGTAGTTAGTAGTCAGTAGTTAGTAGTTAGTAGTTAGTAGTTAGTAGTCAGTAGTTAGTATTTAGTAGTTAGTAGTTAGTAGTTATTAGTGAGTAGTTAGTGGTTAGTAGTTAGTAGTTAGTAGTCAGTAGTTAGTAGTTAGTAGCTATTAGTTAGTAATTAGTAGTCAGTAGTCAGTAGTTAGTATTTAGTAGTTAGTAGTTAGTAGTCAGTATTAGTAGTTAATAGTTAGTAGTTAGCAGTTAGTAGTTAGTAGTTAGTAGTTAGCAGTTAGTAGTTAGTAGTTAGTAGTTAGTATGTAGTAGTTAATAGTTAGTAGTTAGCAGTTAGTAGTTAGTAGTTAGTAGTTAGTAGTTAGTAGTTAGTAGTTAGTAGTTAGTAGTTAGTAGTTAGTAGTTAGTAGTTAGTAGTTAGTAGTTAGTAGCTATTAGTTAGTAATTAGTAGTCAGTAGTCAGTAGTTAGTATTTAGTAGTTAGTAGTTAGTAGTCAGTATTAGTAGTTAATAGTTAGTAGTTAGCAGTTAGTAGTTAGTAGTTAGTAGTTAGCAGTTAGTAGTTAGTAGTTAGTAGTTATTAGTTAGTAGTTAGTCGTTAGTAGTTTGTAGTTAGTAGTTAGTAGTTAGTAGTGAGTAGTTTGTAGTTAGTAGTTAGTAGTTAGTAGTCAGTAGTTATTAGTTAGTAGTTAGTAGTTAATAGTTAGTAGTTAGTAGTTAGTAGTTAGTAGTTAGTAGTCAGTAGTTAGTAGTTAGTAGTTAGTAGTTAGTAGTCAGTAGTTAGCATTTAGTAGTTAGTAGTTAGTAGTTATTAGTGAGTAGTTAGCGGTTAGTAGTTAGTAGTTAGTAGTTAGTAGTTAGTAGTCAGTAGTTATTAGTGAGTAGTTAGCGGTTAGTAGTTAGTAGTTAGTAGTTAGTAGTTATTAGTTAGTAGTTAGTCGTTAGTAGTTAGTAGTTAGTAGTTAGTAGTGAGTAGTTTGTAGTTAGTAGTTGGTAGTTAGTAGTCAGTTGTTATTAGTTAGTAGTTAGTAGTTAATAGTTAGTAGTTAGTAGTTAGTAGTTAGTAGTTAGTAGTTAGTAGTCAGTAATTAGTAGTTAGTAGTTAGTAGTTAGTAATTAGTAGTCAGTAGTCAGTAGTTAGTATTTAGTAGTTAGTAGTTAGTAGTCAGTATGTAGTAGTTAATAGTTAGTAGTTAGCAGTTAGTAGTTAGTAGTTAGTAGTTAGTAGTTAGCAGTTAGTAGTTAGTAGTTAGTAGTTAATAGTTAGTAGTTAGTAGTTAGTAGTTAGTAGTTAGTAGTTAGTAGTTAGTAGTTAGTAGTTAGTAGTGAGTAGTTTGTAGTTAGTAGTTAGTAGTTAGTAGTCAGTAGTTATTAGTTAGTAGTCAGTAGTTAATAGTTATTTGTTAGTAGTGAGTAGTTAGTAGTCAGTAGTTAGTATTTAGTAGTTAGTGGTTAGTAGTTATTAGTGAGTAGTTAGTAGTTAGTGGTTAGTAGTTAGTAGTTAGTAGTTAGTAGTTAGTAGTTAGTAGTTAGTAGTTAGTAGTTAGTAGTCAGTAGTTAGTATTTAGTAGTTAGTAGTTAGTAGTTACTAGTGAGTAGTTAGCGGTTAGTAGTTAGTAGTTAGTGGTTAGTAGTTATTAGTTAGTTGTTAGTCGTTAGTAGTTAGTAGTTAGTAGTTAGTAGTTAGTAGTTAGTAGTGAGTAGTTTGTAGTTAGTACTTAGTAGTTAGTAGTCAGTAGTTATTAGTTAGTAGTTAGTAGTTAATAGTTAGTAGTTAGTAGTTAGTAGTTAGTAGTTAGTAGTCAGTAGTTTGTAGTTAGTAGTTAGTAGTTAGTAATTAGTAGTCAGTAGTCAGTAGTTAGTATTTAGAAGTTAGTAGTTAGTAGTCAGTATGTAGTAGTTAATAGTTAGTAGTTAGCAGTTAGTAGTTAGTAGTTAGTAGTTAGTAGTTAGCAGTAAGTAGTTAGTAGTTAGTAGTTATTAGTTAGTAGTTAGTAGTTAGTAGTTAGTAGTTAGTAGTTAGTAGTTAGTAGTTAGTAGTGAGTAGTTTGTAGTTAGTAGTTAGTAGTTAGTAGTCAGTAGTTATTAGTTAGTAGTTAGTAGTTAATAGTTAGTAGTTAGTAGTTAGTAGTCAGTAGTTAGTATTTAGTAGTTAGTAGTTAGTAGTTATTAGTGAGTAGTTAGTGGTTAGTAGTTAGTGGTTAGTAGTTAGTAGTTAGTAGTTAGTAGTCAGTAGTTAGTATTTAGTAGTTAGTAGTTAGTAGTTATTAGTGAGTAGTTAGTGGTTAGTAGTTAGTAGTTAGTATTCAGTAGTTAGTAGTTAGTAGTTAGCAGTTAGTAGTTAGTAGTTAGTTGTTAGTAGTGAGTAGTTAGTGGTTAGTAGTTAGTAGTTAGTAGTCAGTAGTTATTAGTTAGTAGTGAGCAGTTAGTAGTTAGTAGTTAGTAGTTAGTAGTGAGTAGTTTGTAGTTAGTAGTTAGTAGTTAGTAGTCAGTAGTTATTAGTTAGTAGTTAGTAGTTAGTAGTTAGGAGCTAGTAGTTAGTAATTAGTAGTCGGTAGTCAGTAGTTAGTATTTAGTAGTTAGTAGTTTGTAGTCAGTATGTAGTAGTTAATAGTTAGTAGTTAGCAGTTAGTAGTTAGTAGTTAGTAGTTAGTAGTTAGCAGTTAGTAGTTAGTAGTTAGTAGTTATTAGTTAGTAGTTAGTAGTTAGTAGTTAGTAGTTAGTAATTAGTAGTTAGTAGTTAGTAGTTAGTAGTTAGTAGTTAGTAGTTAGTAGTTAGTAGTTAGTAGTCAGTAGTTAGTAGTTAGTAGTTAGTAGTCAGTAGTTAGTATTTAGTAGTTAGTAGTTAGTAGTTATTAGTGAGCAGTTAGTGGTTAGTAGTTAGTAGTTCGTAGTTAGTAGTTAGTAGTTAGTAGTTAGTAGTCAGTAGTTAGTATTTAGTAGTTAGTAGTTAGTAGTTCTTAGTGAGTAGTTAGTGGTTAGTAGTTAGTAGTTAGTAGTCAGTAGTTAGTAGTTAGTAGTTAGCAGTTAGTAGTTAGTAGTTAGTAGTTAGTAGTTAGTAGTTAGTAGTTAGTAGTTAGTAGTTAGTAGTTAGTAGTTAGTAGCTAGTAGTTAGTAATTAGTAGTCAGTAGTCAGTAGTTAGTATTTAGTAGTTAGTAGTTAGTAGTCAGTATGTAGTAGTTAATAGTTAGTAGTTAGCAGTTAGTAGTTAGTAGTTAGTAGTTAGCAGATAGTAGTTAGTAGTTAGTAGTTATTAGTTAGGAGTTAGTAGTTAGTAGTTAGTAGTTAGTAGTTAGTAGTTAGTAGATAGTAGTTAGTAGTGAGTAGTTTGTAGTTAGTAGTTAGTAGTTAGTAGTCAGTAGTTATTAGTTAGTAGTTAGTATTAAATAGTTAGTAGTTAGTAGTTAGTAGTTAGTAGTCAGTAGTCAGTAGTTAGTTGTTAGTAGTTAGTAGTTAGTAGTCAGCAGTTATATATTTAGTAGTTAGTAGTTAGTAGTTATTAGTGGGTAGTTAGCGGTTAGTAGTTAGTAGTTAGTAGTTAGTAGTTAGTAGTTAGTAGTTAGTAGTTAGTAGTTAGTAGTCAGTAGTTAGTAGTTAGTTGTTAGTAGTTAGCAGTTAGTAGTCAGTAGTTAGTATTTAGTAGTTAGTAGTTAGTAGTTATTAGTGAGTAGTTAGTGGTTAGTAGTTAATAGTTAGTAGTTAGTAGTTAGTAGTTAGTAGTTTGTAGTTAGTAGTTAGTAGTCAGTAGTTAGTATTTAGTAGTTAGTAGTTGGTAGCTATTAGTGAGTAGTTAGTGGTTAGTAGTTAGTAGTTAGTAGTCAGAAGTTAGTAGTTAGTAGTTAGCAGTTAGTAGTTAGTAGTTAGTAGTTAGTAGTTAGTAGTTAGTAGTTAGTAGCTAGTAGTTAGTAATTAGTAGTCAGTAGTCAGTAGTTAGTATTTAGTAGTTAGTAGTTAGTAGTCAGTATGTAGTAGTTAATAGTTAGTAGTTAGCAGTTAGTAGTAAGTAGTTAGTAGTTAGTAGTTAGCAGATAGTAGTTAGTAGTTAGTAGTTATTAGTTAGTAGTTAGTAGTTAGTAGTTAGTAGTTAGTAGTTAGTAGTGAGTAGTTTGTAATTAGTAAATAGTAGTTAGTAGTCAGTAGTTATTAGTTAGTAGTTAGTAGTTAATAGTTAGTAGTTAGTAGTTAGTAGTTAGTAGTCAGTAGTCAGTAGTTAGTAGTTAGTAGTTAGTAGTTAGTAGTCATTAGTTAGTTTTTAGTAGTTAGTAGTTAGTAGTTATTAGTGAGTAGTTAGCGGTTAGTAAATAGTAGTTAGTAGTTAGTAGTTAGTAGTTAGTAGTTAGTAGTTAGTGGATAGTAGTTAGTAGTTAGTAGTTAGTAGTCAGTAGTTAGAACTTAGTAGTTAGTAGTTAGTGGTTATTAGTGAGTAGTTAGTGGTTAGTAGTTAGTAGTTAGTAATTAGTAAAAAGTACTTAGTAGTTAGTTGTTAGTACTTAGTAGTTAGTAGTTAGTAGTTATTAGTTAGTAGTTAGTAGTTAGTAGTTAGTAATTAGTAGTTAGTAGTTAGTAGTCAGTAGTTAGTAGTTAGTAGATAGTAGTTAGTAGTTAGTAGTTAGTAGTTAGTAGTCAGTAGTTAGTATTTAGTAGTTAGTAGTTAGTAGTTAGTATGTAGTAGTTAATAGTTAGTAGTTAGCAGTTAGTAATTAGTAGTTAGTAGTTAGTAGTTAGTAGTTAGTAGTTAGTAGTTAGTAGTTAGTAGTTAATAGTTAGTAGTTAGTAGTCAGTAGTTAGTATTTAGTAGTTAGTAGTTAGTAGTTAGTATGTAGTAGTTAATAGTTAGTAGTTAGCAGTTAGTAATTAGTAGTTAGTAGTTAGTAGTTAGTAGTTAGTAGTTAGTAGTTAGTAGTTAGTAGTTAGTAGTTTGTAGTTAGTAGTTAGTAGTTAGTAGTTAGTAGTTAGTAGTTAGTAGTTAGTAGTTAGTAGTTAGTAGTTAGTAGTTAATATTTAGTAGTTAGTTGTAAGTAGTTAGTAGTTAGTTGTTATTAGCTAGTAGTTAGTAGTTAGTAATTAGCAGTTAGTAGTCAGTACTTAGTAGTTAGTAGTTAGCATTTAGTAGTCAGTTGATAGTAGTTAGTAGTTAGTAGTTAGTAGCTAGTGGTTAGTATTTAGTAGTTAGAAGTTAGTAGTTAGTAGTTAGTAGTTAGTACTTAGTAATTAGTAGTTAGTAGTCAGTAGTTAGTAGTTAGTATGTAGTAAATTATAGTTAGTAGTTAGCAGTTAGTAGTTAGTAGTTAGTTGTTAGTAGTTAGTAGTTAGTAGTTAGCAGTTAGTAGTTAGTAGTTAGTAGTTGGTTGTTATTAGTTAGTATTTAGTAGTTAGTAGTTAGTAGTTATTAGTGAGTAGTTAGTGGTTAGTAGTTATTCGTTAGTAATTAGTAAAAAGTACTTAGTAGTTAGTATTTAGTAGATAGTAGTTAGTTGTTAGTACTTAGTAGTTAGTAGTTAGTAGTTATTAGTTAGTAGTTAGTAGTTAGTAGTTAGTAGTTAGTAATTAGTAGTTAGTAGTTAGTAGTCAGCAGCTAGTAGTTAGTAGTTAGTAGTTAGTAGTCAGTAGTTAGTAGTTAGTAGTCAGTAGTTAGTAGTTAGTATGTAGTAAATAATAGTTAGTAGTTAGCAGTTAGTAGTTAGTAGTTAGTTGTTAGTTGTTAGTAGTTAGTAGTTAGCAGTTAGTAGTTAGTAGTTAGTAGTTAGTTGTTATTAGTTAGCATTTAGTAGTAAGTAGTTAGTAGTTAGTAGTCAGTAGTTAGTAGTTAGCAGTTAGTAGTCAGTAGTTAGTAGTTGGTAGTTAGTAGTTAGTAGTTAGTAGTTAGTAGTTAGTAGTTATTAGTTATTAGTTAGTAGTTAGTAGTTAGCAGTTAGTATTTAGTAGTTATTATTTAGTAGTTAGAAGTTAGTAGTTATTAGTGAGTAGTTAGTGGTTAGTAGTTAGTAGTTAGTAATTAGTAAAAAGTACTTAGTAGTTAGTTGTTAGTACTTAGTAGTTAGTAGTTAGTAGTTATTTGTTAGTAGTTAGCAGTTAGTAGTTAGTAGTTAGTTGTTAATAGTTAGCATTTAGTAGTAAGTAGTTAGTAGTTAGTAGTCAGTAGTTAGTAGTTAGCAGTTAGTAGTTAGTAGTTAGTAGTTGGTAGTTAGTAGTTAGTAGTTAGTAGTTAGCAGTTAGTAGTTATTAGTTATTAGTTAGTAGTTAGTAGTTAGTGGTTAGTAGTTAGTAGTCAGTAGTTAGTATTTAGTAGTTAGAAGTTAGTAGTTAGTAGTGAGTACTTAGTGGTTAGTAGTTAGTAGTTAGTAATTAGTAAAAAGTACTTAGTAGTTAGTTGTTAGTACTTAGTAGTTAGTAGTTAGTAGTTATTAGTTAGTAGTTAGTAGTTAGTAGTTAGTAGTTAGTAATTAGTAGTTAGTAGTTAGTAGTTAGTAGTTAGTAGTTAGTAGATAGTAGTTAGTAGTTAGTAGTTAGTAGTCAGTAGTTAGTATTTAGTTGTTAGTAGTTAGTAGTTAGTATGTAGTAGTTAATAGTTAGTAGTTAGCAGTTAGTAATTAGTAGTTAGTAGTTAGTAGTTAGTAGTTAGTAGTTAGTAGTTAATAGTTTGTAGTTAGTAGTTAGTAGTTAGTAGTTAATAGTTAATATTTAGTAGTTAGTTGTAAGTAGTTAGTAGTTAGTTGTTATTAGCTAGTAGTTAGTAGTTAGTAGTTAGCAGTTAGTAGTCAGTAGTTAGTAGTTGGTAGTTAGTAGTTAGTAGTTAGTAGTTAGTAGTTAGTAGTTATTAGTTATTAGTTAGTAGTTAGTAGTTAGCAGTTAGTATTTAGTAGTTATTATTTAGTAGTTAGAAGTTAGTAGTTATTAGTGAGTAGTTAGTGGTTAGTAGTTAGTAGTTAGTAATTAGTAAAAAGTACTTAGTAGTTAGTTGTTAGTACTTAGTAGTTAGTAGTTAGTAGTTATTTGTTAGTAGTTAGCAGTTAGTAGTTAGTAGTTAGTTGTTAATAGTTAGCATTTAGTAGTAAGTAGTTAGTAGTTAGTAGTCAGTAGTTAGTAGTTAGCAGTTAGTAGTTAGTAGTTAGTAGTTGGTAGTTAGTAGTTAGTAGTTAGTAGTTAGCAGTTAGTAGTTATTAGTTATTAGTTAGTAGTTAGTAGTTAGTAGTTAGTAGTTAGTAGTCAGTAGTTAGTATTTAGTAGTTAGAAGTTAGTAGTTAGTAGTGAGTACTTAGTGGTTAGTAGTTAGTAGTTAGTAATTAGTAAAAAGTACTTAGTAGTTAGTTGTTAGTACTTAGTAGTTAGTAGTTAGTAGTTATTAGTTAGTAGTTAGTAGTTAGTAGTTAGTAGTTAGTAATTAGTAGTTAGTAGTTAGTAGTTAGTAGTTAGTAGTTAGTAGATAGTAGTTAGTAGTTAGTAGTTAGTAGTCAGTAGTTAGTATTTAGTTGTTAGTAGTTAGTAGTTAGTATGTAGTAGTTAATAGTTAGTAGTTAGCAGTTAGTAATTAGTAGTTAGTAGTTAGTAGTTAGTAGTTAGTAGTTAATAGTTTGTAGTTAGTAGTTAGTAGTTAGTAGTTAATAGTTAATATTTAGTAGTTAGTTGTAAGTAGTTAGTAGTTAGTTGTTATTAGCTAGTAGTTAGTAGTTAGTAATTAGCAGTTAGTAGTCAGTACTTAGTAGTTAGTAGTTAGCATTTAGTAGTCAGTTGATAGTAGTTAGTAGTTAGTAGTTAGTAGCTAGTGGTTAGTATTTAGTAGTTAGAAGTTAGTAGTTAGTAGTTAGTAGTTAGTACTTAGTAGTTAGTAGTTAGTAGTCAGTAGTTAGTAGTTAGTATGTAGTAATTAATAGTTAGTAGTTAGCAGTTAGTAGTTAGTAGTTAGTTGTTAGTAGTTAGTAGTTAGTAGTTAGCAGTTAGTAGTTAGTAGTTAGTAGTTAGTTGTTATTAGTTAGTATTTAGTAGTTAGTAGTTAGTAGTTATTAGCGAGTAGTTAGTGGTTAGTAGTTAGTAGTTAGTAATTAGTAAAAAGTACTTAGTAGTTAGTATTTAGTAGATAGTAGTTAGTTGTTAGTACTTAGTAGTTAGTAGTTAGTAGATAGTAGTTAGTAGTTAGTAGTTAGTAGTTAGTAGTTAGTAATTAGTAGTTAGTAGTTAGTAGTCAGCAGTTAGTAGTTAGTAGTTAGTAGTTAGTAGTCAGTAGTTAGTAGTTAGTAGTCAGTAGTTAGTAGTTAGTATGTAGTAAATAATAGTTAGTAGTTAGCAGTTAGTAGTTAGTAGTTAGTTGTTAGTAGTTAGTAGTTAGTAGTTAGCAGTTAGTAGTTAGTAGTTAGTAGTTAGTTGTTATTAGTTAGCATTTAGTAGTAAGTAGTTAGTAGTTAGTAGTCAGTAGTTAGTAGTTAGCAGTTAGTAGTTAGTAGTTAGTAGTTGGTAGTTAGTAGTTAGTAGTTAGTAGTTAGTAGTTAGTAGTTAGTAGTTATTAGTTATTAGTTAGTAGTTAGTAGTTAGTAGTTAGCAGTTCGTAGTTAGTAGTTATTATTTAGTAGTTAGTTGTAAGTAGTTAGTAGTTAGTTGTTATTAGTTAGTAGTTAGTAGTTAGTAATTAGCAATTAGTAGTCAGTACTTAGTAGTTGGTATTTAGCATTTAGTAGTCAGTTGATAGTAGTTAGTAGTTAGTAGTTAGTAGCTAGTGGTTAGTATTTAGTAGTTAGAAGTTAGTAGTTAGTAGTTAGTAGTTAGTACTTAGTAGTTAGTAGTTAGTAGTCAGTAGTTAGTAGTTAGTAGTCAGCAGTTAGTAGTTAGTAGTCAGTAGTTAGAAGTTAGTATGTAGTAAATAATAGTTAGTAGTTAGCAGTTAGTAGTTAGTTGTTAGTAGTTAGTAGTTAGTAATTAGTAAAAAGTACTTAGTAGTTAGTATTTAGTAGATAGTAGTTAGTTGTTAGTACTTAGTAGTTAGTAGTTAGTAGATAGTAGTTAGTAGTTAGTAGTTAGTAGTTAGTAGTTAGTAATTAGTAGTTAGTAGTTAGTAGTCAGCAGTTAGTAGTTAGTAGTTAGTAGTTAGTAGTCAGTAGTTAGTAGTTAGTAGTCAGTAGTTAGTAGTTAGTATGTAGTAAATAATAGTTAGTAGTTAGCAGTTAGTAGTTAGTAGTTAGTTGTTAGTAGTTAGTAGTTAGTAGTTAGCAGTTAGTAGTTAGTAGTTAGTAGTTAGTTGTTATTAGTTAGCATTTAGTAGTAAGTAGTTAGTAGTTAGTAGTCAGTAGTTAGTAGTTAGCAGTTAGTAGTTAGTAGTTAGTAGTTGGTAGTTAGTAGTTAGTAGTTAGTAGTTAGTAGTTAGTAGTTAGTAGTTATTAGTTATTAGTTAGTAGTTAGTAGTTAGTAGTTAGCAGTTCGTAGTTAGTAGTTATTATTTAGTAGTTAGTTGTAAGTAGTTAGTAGTTAGTTGTTATTAGTTAGTAGTTAGTAGTTAGTAATTAGCAATTAGTAGTCAGTACTTAGTAGTTGGTATTTAGCATTTAGTAGTCAGTTGATAGTAGTTAGTAGTTAGTAGTTAGTAGCTAGTGGTTAGTATTTAGTAGTTAGAAGTTAGTAGTTAGTAGTTAGTAGTTAGTACTTAGTAGTTAGTAGTTAGTAGTCAGTAGTTAGTAGTTAGTAGTCAGCAGTTAGTAGTTAGTAGTCAGTAGTTAGTAGTTAGTATGTAGTAAATAATAGTTAGTAGTTAGCAGTTAGTAGTTAGTTGTTAGTAGTTAGTAGTTAGTAGTTAGCAGTTAGTAGTTAGTAGTTAGTAGTTAGTTGTTATTAGTTAGCATTTAGTAGTAAGTAGTTAGTAGTTAGTAGTCAGTAGTTAGTAGTTTGCAGTTAGTAGTTAGTAGTTAGTAGTTGGTAGTTAGTAGTTAGTAGTTAGTAGTTAGTAGTTAGTAGTTATTAGTTATTAGTTAGTAGTTAGTAGTTAGTAGTTAGCAGTTAGTAGTTAGTAGTTATTATTTAGTAGTTAGTTGTAAGTAGTTAGTAGTTAGTTGTTATTAGTTAGTAGTTAGTAGTTAGTAATTAGCAGTTAGTAGTCAGTACTTAGTAGTTGGTATTTAGCATTTAGTAGTCAGTTGATAGTAGTTAGTAGTTAGTAGTTAGTAGCTAGTGGTTAGTATTTAGTAGTTAGAAGTTAGTAGTTAGTAGTTAGTAGTTAGTACTTAGTAGTTAGTAGTTAGTAGTCAGTAGTTAGTAGTTAGTAGTCAGCAGTTAGTAGTTAGTAGTTAGTAGTTAGTAGTCAGTAGTTAGTAGTTAGTAGTCAGTAGTTAGTAGTTAGTATGTAGTAAATAATAGTTAGTAGTTAGCAGTTAGTAGTTAGTAGTTAGTTGTTAGTATTTAGTAGTTAGTAGTTAGCAGTTAGTAGTTAGTAGTTAGTAGTTAGTTGTTATTAGTTAGCATTTAGTAGTAAGTAGTTAGTAGTTAGTAGTCAGTAGTTAGTAGTTAGCAGTTAGTAGTTAGTAGTTAGTAGTTGGTAGTTAGTAGTTAGTAGTTAGTAGTTAGTAGTTAGTAGTTATTAGTTATTAGTTAGTAGTTAGTAGTTAGTAGTTAGCAGTTAGTAGTTAGTAGTTATTATTTAGTAGTTAGTTGTAAGTAGTTAGTAGTTAGTTGTTATTAGTTAGTAGTTAGTAGTTAGTAATTAGCAGTTAGTAGTCAGTACTTAGTAGTTGGTATTTAGCATTTAGTAGTCAGTTGATAGTAGTTAGTAGTTAGTAGTTAGTAGCTAGTGGTTAGTATTTAGTAGTTAGAAGTTAGTAGTTAGTAGTTAGTAGTTAGTACTTAGTAGTTAGTAGTTAGTAGTCAGTAGTTAGTAGTTAGTAGTTAGTAGTTAGTAATTAGTAGTTAGTAGTTAGTAGTCAGTAGTTAGTAGTGAGTAGTTAGTAGTTAGTAGTCAGTAGTTAGTATTTAGTAGTTAGTAGTTAGTAGTTAGTATGTAGTAGTTAATAGTTAGTAGTTAGCAGTTAGTGGTTAGTAGTTAGTAGTTAGTAGTTAGTAGTTAGTAGTTAGTAGTTGGTAATTAGTAGTTAGTAGTTAGTAGTTATTAGTTAGTAGTTAGTAGTTAGTAGTTAGTAGTTAATATTTAGTAGTTAGTTTTAAGTAGTTAGTAGTTAGTTGTTATTAGTTAGTAGTTAGTAGTTAGTAATTAGCAGTTAGTAGTCAGTACTTAGTAGTTAGTAGTTAGTAGCTAGTGGTTAGTATTTAGTAGTTAGAAAGTAGTAGTTAGTAGTTAGTAGTTAGTACTTAGTAGTTAGTAGTTATTAGTTAGTAATTAGTAGTTAGTAGTTAGTAGTTAGCAGTTAGTAGTTAGTAGTTAGTAGAGAGTTGTTATTAGTTAGTATTTAGTAGTTAGTAGTTAGTAGTTATTAGTGAGTAGTTAGTGATTAGGAGTTAGTAGTTAGTAATTAGTAAAAAGTACTTAGTAGTTAGTATTCAGTAGATAGTAGTTAGTTGTTAGTACTTAGTAGTTAGTAGTTAATAGTTTTTAGTTAGTAGTTAGTAGTTAGTAGTTAGTAGTTAGTAGTCAGTAGTTAGTAGTTAGTAGTTATTAGTTATTAGTTGGTAGTTAGTAGTTAGTAGTTAGTAGTTATTATTTAGTAGTTAGTTGTAAGTAGTTAGTGGTTAGTTGTTATTAGTTAGTAGTTAATAGTTAGTAGTTAGCAGTTAGTAGTTAGTAGTTAGTAGTTGGTAGTTAGTAGTTAGTAGTTAGTAGTTAGTAGGTATTAGTTATTAGTTAGTAGTTAGTAGTTAGTAGTTAGTAGTTAGTAGTTAGTAGTTATTATTTAGTAGTTAGTTGTAATTAGTTAGTAGTTAGTTGTTATTAGTTAGTAGTTAGTAGTTAGTAATTAGCAGTTAGTAGTCAGTACTTAGTAGTTGGTAGTTAGCATTTAGTAGTCAGTTGATAGTAGTTAGTAGTTAGTAGTTAGTAGCTAGTGGTTAGCAGTTAGTAGTTAGTAGTTAGTAGTTGGTAGTTAGTAGTTAGTAGTTAGTAGTTATTAGTTATTAGTTAGAAGTTAGTAGTTAGTAGTTAGTAGTTAGTAGTTATTATTTAGTAGTTATTTGTAATTAGTTAGTAGTTAGTTGTTATTAGTTAGTAGTTAGTAGTTAGTAATTAGCAGTTAGTAGTCAGTACTTAGTAGTTGGTAGTTAGCATTTAGTAGTCAGTTGATAGTAGTTAGTAGTTAGTAGTTAGTAGCTAGTGGTTAGTATTTAGTAGTTAGAAGTTAGTAGTTAGTAGTTAGTAGTTAGTACTTAGTAGTTAGTAGTTAGTAGTCAGTAGTTAGTAGTTAGTAGTTAGTAATTAGTAGTTAGTAGTTAGTAGTCAGTAGTTAGTAGTTAGTAGTTAGTAGTTAGTAGTCAGTAGTTAGTATTTAGTAGTTAGTAGTTAGTAGTTAGTATGTAGTAGTTAATAGTTAGTAGTTAGCAGTTAGTAGTTAGTAGTTAGTAGTTATTAGTTAGTAGTTAGTAGTTAGAAGTTAGTAGTTAGTAGTTATTAATTAGTAGTTAGTAGTTAGTAGTTAGTAGTTAATATTTAGTAGTTAGTTTTAAGTAGTTATTAGTTAGTTGTTATTAGTTAGTAGTTAGTAGTTAGTTAGTAATTAGCAGTTAGTAGTCAGAACTTAGTAGTTAGTAGTTAGCATTTAGTAGTCAGTTGATAGTAGTTAGTAGTTAGTAGTTAGTAGTTAGTACTTAGTAGTTAGTAGTTAGTAGTCAGTAGTTAGTAGTTAGTATGTAGTAATTAATAGTTAGTAGTTAGCAGTTAGTAGTTAGTAGTTAGTAATTAGTAGTTAGTAGTTAGCAGTTAGTAGTTAGTAGTTAGTTGTTATTAGTTAGTATTTAGTAGTTAGTAGTTAGTAGTTAGTAGTTATTAGTGAGTAGCTGGTGGTTAGTAGTTAGTAGTTAGTAATTAGTAAAAAGAACTTAGTAGTTAGTATTTAGTAGATAGTAGTTAGTTGTTAGTACTTAGTAGTTAGTAGTTAGTAGTTAGTAGTTATTAGTTAGTAGTTAATAGTTAGTAGTTAGTAAATAGTAGTTAATAGTTAGTAGTCAGTAGTTAGTAGTTAGTAGTTAGTAGTTATTAGTTAGTAGTTAGTAGTTAGTAGTCAGTAGTTAGTATTTAGTAGTTAGTAGTTAGTAGTTAGTATGTAGTAGTTAGTTAGTAGTTAGTAGTTATTAGTTATTAGTTAGTAGTTAGTAGTTAGTAGGTAGTAGTTAGTAATTTTTATTTAGTAGTTAGTTGTAAGCAGTTAGTAGTTAGTAGTTAGTAGTTAGTAGTTAGTAGTCAGTAGTTAGTATTTAGTAGTTAGTAGTTAGTAGTTAGTATGTAGTAGTTAATAGTTAGTAGTTAGCAGTTAGTAGTTAGTAGTTAGTAGTTATTAGTTAGTAGTTAGTAGTTAGAAGTTAGTAGTTAGTAGTTATTAATTAGTAGTTAGTAGTTAGTAGTTAGTAGTTAATATTTAGTAGTTAGTTTTAAGTAGTTAGTAGTTAGTTGTTATTAGTTAGTAGTTAGTAGTTAGTAATTAGCAGTTAGTAGTCAGTACTTAGTAGTTAGTAGTTAGCATTTAGTAGTCAGTTGATAGTAGTTAGTAGTTAGTAGTTAGTAGTTAGTACTTAGTAGTTAGTAGTTAGTAGTCAGTAGTTAGTAGTTAGTATGTAGTAATTAATAGTTAGTAGTTAGCAGTTAGTAGTTAGTAGTTAGTAATTAGTAGTTAGTAGTTAGCAGTTAGTAGTTAGTAGTTAGTTGTTATTAGTTAGTATTTAGTAGTTAGTAGTTAGTAGTTAGTAGTTATTAGTGAGTAGCTGGTGGTTAGTAGTTAGTAGTTAGTAATTAGTAAAAAGTACTTAGTAGTTAGTATTTAGTAGATAGTAGTTAGTTGTTAGTACTTAGTAGTTAGTAGTTATTAGTTAGTAGTTAGTAGTTAGTAGTTAGTAAATAGTAGTTAATAGTTAGTAGTCAGTAGTTAGTAGTTAGTAGTTAGTAGTTATTAGTTAGTAGTTAGTAGTTAGTAGTCAGTAGTTAGTATTTAGTAGTTAGTAGTTAGTAGTTAGTATGTAGTAGTTAGTTAGTAGTTAGTAGTTATTAGTTATTAGTTAGTAGTTAGTAGTTAGTAAGTAGTAGTTAGTAATTTTTATTTAGTAGTTAGTTGTAAGTAGTTAGTAGTTAGTAGTTAGTTGTTATTAGTTAGTAGTTAGTAATTAGCAGTTAGTAGTCAGTACTTAGTAGTTAGTAGTTAGCATTTAGTAGTCAGTTGATAGTAGTTAGTAGTAAGTAGTTATTAGCTAGTGGTTAGTATTTAGTAGTTAGATGTTAGTAGTTAGTAGTTAGTAGTTAGTACTTAGTAGTTAGTAGTTAGTAGTCAGTAGTTAGTAGTTAGTATGTTGTAATTAATAGTTAGTAGTTAGCAGTTAGTAGTTAGTAGTTAGTAGTTAGTAGTTAGTAGTTAGTAGTTATTAGTTAGTAGTTAGTAGTTAGTAGTTATTAGTTAGTAGTTAGCAGTTAGTAGTTAGTAGTTAGTAGTTATTAGTTAGTAGTTAGTAGTTAGTAGTTAGTAGTCAGTAGTTAGTAGTTAGTAGTTAGTAGTTAGTAGTCAGTAGTTAGTGTTTAGTAGTTAGTAGTTAGTTGTCAGTATGTAGTTGTTAATAGTTAGTAGTTAGCAGTTAGTAGGTAGTAGTTAGTTGTTAGCAGTTAGTAGTTAGTAGTTATTAGTTAGTAGTTAGCAGTTAGTAGTTAGTAGTTAGTAGTTATTAGTTAGTAGTTAGTAGTTAGTAGTTAGTAGTCAGTAGTTAGTAGTTAGTAGTTAGTAGTTAGTAGTCAGTCGTTAGTGTTTAGTAGTTAGTAGTTAGTTGTCAGTATGTAGTTGTTAATAGTTAGTAGTTAGCAGTTAGTAGGTAGTAGTTAGTTGTTAGCAGTTAGTAGTTAGTAGTTAGTAGTTATTAGTTAGTAGTTAGTAGTAAGTAGTTAGTAGTTAGTAGTTATTAGTTAGTAGTTAGTTAGTAGTTAGTAGTTAGTAGTTAGCAGTCTGTAGTTATTAGTTAGTAGTTCGTAGTTAGTAGTTAGTAGTTATTAGTTAGTAGTTAGTAGTCAGTAGTTAGTAGTTAGTAGTTAGTAGTTAGTAGTTAGTAGTCAGTAGTTAGTATTTAGTAGTTTGTAGTTAGTAGTTAGTAGTTAGTAGTTAGTAGTTAGCAGTTAGTAGTTAGTAGTTAGTAGTTATTAATTAGTAGTTAGTAGTTAGTAGTTAGTAGTTAGTAGTTAGTAGTTAGTAGTTAGTAGTTAGTAGTCAGTAGTTATTAGTTAGTAGTTAGTAGTTAGTAGTTAGCAGTTAGCAGTTAGTAGTCAGTAGTTAGTAGATAGTAGTTAGTAGTTAGTAGTTAGTAGTCAGTAGTTAGTGTTTAGTAGTTAGTAGTTAGTAGTTAGTAGTTAGTAGTTAGTAGTCAGTAGTTATTAGTTAGTAGTTAGTAGTTAGTAGTTAGTAGTTAGCAGTTAGCAGTTAGTAGTTAGTAGTTAGCAGTTAGTAGTTAGTAGTTAGTAGTTATTAATTAGTAGTTAGTAGTTAGTAGTTAGTAGTTAGTAGTTAGTAGTTAGTAGTTAGTAGTCAGTAGTTATTAGTTAGTAGTTAGTAGTTAGTAGTTAGTAGTTAGTAGTTAGTAGTTAGTAGTTATTAGTTAGTAGTTAGCAGTTAGTAGTTAGTAGTTAGTAGTTATTAGTTAGTAGTTAGTAGTTAGTAGTTAGTAGTTAGTAGTTAGTAGTTAGTAGTTAGTAGTTAGTAGTCAGTAGTTATTAGTTAGTAGTTAGTAGTTAGTAGTTAGTAGTCAGTAGTTAGTAGTTAGTAGTTAGTAGTTAGTAGTCAGTAGTTAGTGTTTAGTAGTTAGTAGTTAGTTGTCAGTATGTAGTTGTTAATAGTTAGTAGTTAGCAGTTAGTAGGTAGTAGTTAGTTGTTAGCAGTTAGTAGTTAGTAGTTAGTAGTTATTAGTTAGTAGTTAGTAGTAAGTAGTTAGTAGTTAGTAGTTATTAGTTAGTAGTTAGTTAGTAGTTAGTAGTTAGTAGTTAGCAGTCTGTAGTTATTAGTTAGTAGTTCGTAGTTAGTAGTTAGTAGTTATTAGTTAGTAGTTAGTAGTCAGTAGTTAGTAGTTAGTAGTTAGTAGTTAGTAGTTAGTAGTCAGTAGTTAGTATTTAGTAGTTTGTAGTTAGTAGTTAGTAGTTAGTAGTTAGTAGTTAGCAGTTAGTAGTTAGTAGTTAGTAGTTATTAATTAGTAGTTAGTAGTTAGTAGTTAGTAGTTAGTAGTTAGTAGTTAGTAGTTAGTAGTTAGTAGTCAGTAGTTATTAGTTAGTAGTTAGTAGTTAGTAGTTAGCAGTTAGCAGTTAGTAGTCAGTAGTTAGTAGATAGTAGTTAGTAGTTAGTAGTTAGTAGTCAGTAGTTAGTGTTTAGTAGTTAGTAGTTAGTAGTTAGTAGTTAGTAGTTAGTAGTTAGTAGTCAGTAGTTATTAGTTAGTAGTTAGTAGTTAGTAGTTAGTAGTTAGCAGTTAGCAGTTAGTAGTTAGTAGTTAGCAGTTAGTAGTTAGTAGTTAGTAGTTATTAATTAGTAGTTAGTAGTTAGTAGTTAGTAGTTAGTAGTTAGTAGTTAGTAGTTAGTAGTCAGTAGTTATTAGTTAGTAGTTAGTAGTTAGCAGTTAGTAGTTAGTAGTTAGTAGTTATTAATTAGTAGTTAGTAGTTAGTAGTTAGTAGTTAGTAGTTAGTAGTTAGTAGTTAGTAGTTAGTAGTTAGTAGTCAGTAGTTATTAGTTAGTAGTTAGTAGTTAGTAGTTAGTAGTTAGCAGTTAGCAGTTAGTAGTCAGTAGTTAGTAGATAGTAGTTAGTAGTTAGTAGTTAGTAGTCAGTAGTTAGTGTTTAGTAGTTAGTAGTTAGTGGTCAATATGTAGTAGTTAATAGTTAGTAGTTAGCAGTTAGTAGTAAGTAGTTAGTATTTAGTAGTTAGTAGTTAGTAGTTATTAGTTAGTAGTTAGTAATTAGTAGTTAGTAGTTAGTAGATAGTAGTTAGTTAGTAGTTAGTAGTTAGTAGTTAGTAGTCTGTAGTTATTAGTTAGTAGTTAGTAGTTAGTAGTTAGTAATTAGTAGTTAGTAGTCAGTAGTTAGTAGTTAGTAGTTAGTTGTTAGTAGAAAGTAGTTAGTATTTAGTAGTTAGTAGTTAGTAGTTATTAGTGAGTAGTTAGTGGTTAGTAGTTAGTAGTTATTAGTTAGTAGTTAGTAGTAAGTAGTTAGTAGTTAGTAGTTAGTTAGTAGTTAGTAGTTAGCAGTCTGTAGTTATTAGTTAGTAGTTAGTAGTTAGTAGTTAGTAGTTATTAGTTAGTAGTTAGTAGTCAGTAGTTAGTAGTTAGTAGTTAGTAGTTAGTAGTCAGTAGTTAGTACTTAGTAGTTAGTAGTTAGTAGTTAGTAGTTAGTAGCTAGCAGTTAGTAGTTAGTAGTTAGTAGTTATTAGTTAGTAATTAGTAGTTGGTAGTTAGTAGTTAGTAGTTAGTAGTTAGTACTTAGTAGTTAGTAGTTAGTAGTTAGTAGTTAGTAGTTAGTAGTTAGTAGATAGTAGTTAGTAGTTAGTAGTCAGTAGTTATTAGTTAGTAGTTAGTAGTTAGTAGTTAGTAGTTAGTAGTTAGCAGTTAGTAGTTAGTAGTCAGTAGCTAGTAGATAGTAGTTAGTAGTTAGTAGTTAGTAGTCAGTAGTTAGTGTTTAGTAGTTAGTAGTTAGTGGTCAATATGTAGTAGTTAATAGTTAGTAGTTAGCAGTTAGTAGTAAGTAGTTAGTAGTTAGTAGTTAGTAGTTAGCAGTTAGTAGTTAGTAGTTAGTAGTTATTAGTTAGTAGTTAGTAATTAGTAGTTAGTAGTTAGTAGATAGTAGTTAGTTTGTAGTTAGTAGTTAGTAGTTAGTAGTCTGTAGTTATTAGTTAGTAGTTAGTAGTTAGTAGTTAGTAGTTAGTAGTTAGTAGTTAGTAGTTAGTAGTTAGCAGTTAGCAGTTAGTAGTCAGTAGTTAGTAGATAGTAGTTAGTAGTTAGTAGTTAGTAGTCAGTAGTTAGTGTTTAGTAGTTAGTAGTTAGTGGTCAATATGTAGTAGTTAATAGTTAGTAGTTAGCAGTTAGTAGTAAGTAGTTAGTATTTAGTAGTTAGTAGTTAGTAGTTATTAGTTAGTAGTTAGTAATTAGTAGTTAGTAGTTAGTAGATAGTAGTTAGTTAGTAGTTAGTAGTTAGTAGTTAGTAGTCTGTAGTTATTAGTTAGTAGTTAGTAGTTAGTAGTTAGTAATTAGTAGTTAGTAGTCAGTAGTTAGTAGTTAGTAGTTAGTAGTTAGTAGAAAGTAGTTAGTATTTAGTAGTTAGTAGTTAGTAGTTATTAGTGAGTAGTTAGTGGTTAGTAGTTAGTAGTTATTAGTTAGTAGTTAGTAGTAAGTAGTTAGTAGTTAGTAGTTAGTTAGTAGTTAGTAGTTAGCAGTCTGTAGTTATTAGTTAGTAGTTAGTAGTTAGTAGTTAGTAGTTATTAGTTAGTAGTTAGTAGTCAGTAGTTAGTAGTTAGTAGTTAGTAGTTAGTAGTCAGTAGTTAGTACTTAGTAGTTAGTAGTTAGTAGTTAGTAGTTAGTAGCTAGCAGTTAGTAGTTAGTAGTTAGTAGTTATTAGTTAGTAGTTAGTAGTTGGTAGTTAGTAGTTAGTAGTTAGTAGTTAGTACTTAGTAGTTAGTAGTTAGTAGTTAGTAGTTAGTAGTTAGTAGTTAGTAGATAGTAGTTAGTAGTTAGTAGTCAGTAGTTATTAGTTAGTAGTTAGTAGTTAGTAGTTAGTAGTTAGTAGTTAGCAGTTAGTAGTTAGTAGTCAGTAGCTAGTAGATAGTAGTTAGTAGTTAGTAGTTAGTAGTCAGTAGTTAGTGTTTAGTAGTTAGTAGTTAGTGGTCAATATGTAGTAGTTAATAGTTAGTAGTTAGCAGTTAGTAGTAAGTAGTTAGTAGTTAGTAGTTAGTAGTTAGCAGTTAGTAGTTAGTAGTTAGTAGTTATTAGTTAGTAGTTAGTAATTAGTAGTTAGTAGTTAGTAGATAGTAGTTAGTTAGTAGTTAGTAGTTAGTAGTTAGTAGTCTGTAGTTATTAGTTAGTAGTTAGTAGTTAGTAGTTAGTAGTTAGTAGTTAGTAGTCAGTAGTTAGTAGTTAGTAGTTAGTAGTTAGTAGTCAGTAGTTAGTATTTAGTAGTTAGTAGTTAGTAGTTATTAGTGAATAGTTAGTGGTTAGTAGTTAGTAGTTAGTAATTAGTAAAAAGTACTTAGTAGTTAGTATTTAGTAGATAGTAGTTAGTAGTTAGTACTTAGTAGTTAGTAGTTAGTAGTTATTAGTTAGTAGTTAGTAGTTAGTAGTCATAAGTTAGTAGATAGTAGTTAGTAGTTTAGTAGTTAGTAGTCAGTAGTTAGTATTTAGTTGTTAGTAGTTAGTAGTTAGTATGTAGTAGTTAAAAGTTAGTATTTAGCAGTTAGTAGTTAGTAGTTAGTAGTAAGTAGTTAGTAGTTAGTTGTAAGTAGTTAGTAGTTAGTAGTTATTAGTTAGTACTTAGTAGTCAGTAGTTAGTAATTAGAAGTTAGTAGTTAGTAGTTAGTAGTTAGTAGTTAATAGTTAGTAGTTAGTAGTCAGTAGTTAGTAGTTAGTAGTTAGTATTTAGTAGTTAGTAGTCAGTAGTTAGTATTTAGTAGTTAGTAGTTAGTAGTTAGTATGTAGTAGTTAATAGTTAGTAGTTAGCAGTTAGTAGTTAGTAATTAGCAGTTAGCAGTTAGTAGTTAGTAGTTTGTAGTTAGTAGTTAGTAGTTAGTAGTTAGTAGCTAGTGGTTAGTATTTAGTAGTTAGAAGCTAGTAGTTAGTAGTTAGTAGTTAGTAGTTATTAGTGAATAGTTAGTGGTTAGTAGTTAGTAGTTAGTAATTAGTAAAAAGTACTTAGTGGTTAGTATTTAGTGGATAGTAGTTAGTACTTAGTAGTTAGTGTTTAGTAGTTATTAGTTAGTAGTTAGTAATTAGTAGTTAGTAGTTAGTAGTCAGTAGTTAGTAGTTAGTAGTTAGTAGTTAGTATGTAGTAGTTATTAGTTAGTAGCTAGCAGTTAGTAGTTAGTAGTTAGTAGTTATTAGTTAGTAGTTAGCAGTTAGTAGTTAGTAGTTAGTAGTTATTAGTTAGTAGTTAGTAATTAGTAGTTAGTAGTTAGTAGATAGTAGTTAGTTTGTAGTTAGTAGTTAGTAGTTAGTAGTCTGTAGTTATTAGTTAGTAGTTAGTAGTTAGTAGTTAGTAGTTAGTAGTTAGTAGTTAGTAGTTAGTAGTTAGCAGTTAGCAGTTAGTAGTCAGTAGTTAGTAGATAGTAGTTAGTAGTTAGTAGTTAGTAGTCAGTAGTTAGTGTTTAGTAGTTAGTAGTTAGTGGTCAATATGTAGTAGTTAATAGTTAGTAGTTAGCAGTTAGTAGTAAGTAGTTAGTATTTAGTAGTTAGTAGTTAGTAGTTATTAGTTAGTAGTTAGTAATTAGTAGTTAGTAGTTAGTAGATAGTAGTTAGTTAGTAGTTAGTAGTTAGTAGTTAGTAGTCTGTAGTTATTAGTTAGTAGTTAGTAGTTAGTAGTTAGTAATTAGTAGTTAGTAGTCAGTAGTTAGTAGTTAGTAGTTAGTAGTTAGTAGAAAGTAGTTAGTATTTAGTAGTTAGTAGTTAGTAGTTATTAGTGAGTAGTTAGTGGTTAGTAGTTAGTAGTTATTAGTTAGTAGTTAGTAGTAAGTAGTTAGTAGTTAGTAGTTAGTTAGTAGTTAGTAGTTAGCAGTCTGTAGTTATTAGTTAGTAGTTAGTAGTTAGTAGTTAGTAGTTATTAGTTAGTAGTTAGTAGTCAGTAGTTAGTAGTTAGTAGTTAGTAGTTAGTAGTCAGTAGTTAGTACTTAGTAGTTAGTAGTTAGTAGTTAGTAGTTAGTAGCTAGCAGTTAGTAGTTAGTAGTTAGTAGTTATTAGTTAGTAGTTAGTAGTTGGTAGTTAGTAGTTAGTAGTTAGTAGTTAGTACTTAGTAGTTAGTAGTTAGTAGTTAGTAGTTAGTAGTTAGTAGTTAGTAGATAGTAGTTAGTAGTTAGTAGTCAGTAGTTATTAGTTAGTAGTTAGTAGTTAGTAGTTAGTAGTTAGTAGTTAGCAGTTAGTAGTTAGTAGTCAGTAGCTAGTAGATAGTAGTTAGTAGTTAGTAGTTAGTAGTCAGTAGTTAGTGTTTAGTAGTTAGTAGTTAGTGGTCAATATGTAGTAGTTAATAGTTAGTAGTTAGCAGTTAGTAGTAAGTAGTTAGTAGTTAGTAGTTAGTAGTTAGCAGTTAGTAGTTAGTAGTTAGTAGTTATTAGTTAGTAGTTAGTAATTAGTAGTTAGTAGTTAGTAGATAGTAGTTAGTTAGTAGTTAGTAGTTAGTAGTTAGTAGTCTGTAGTTATTAGTTAGTAGTTAGTAGTTAGTAGTTAGTAGTTAGTAGTTAGTAGTCAGTAGTTAGTAGTTAGTAGTTAGTAGTTAGTAGTCAGTAGTTAGTATTTAGTAGTTAGTAGTTAGTAGTTATTAGTGAATAGTTAGTGGTTAGTAGTTAGTAGTTAGTAATTAGTAAAAAGTACTTAGTAGTTAGTATTTAGTAGATAGTAGTTAGTAGTTAGTACTTAGTAGTTAGTAGTTAGTAGTTATTAGTTAGTAGTTAGTAGTTAGTAGTCATAAGTTAGTAGATAGTAGTTAGTAGTTTAGTAGTTAGTAGTCAGTAGTTAGTATTTAGTTGTTAGTAGTTAGTAGTTAGTATGTAGTAGTTAAAAGTTAGTATTTAGCAGTTAGTAGTTAGTAGTTAGTAGTAAGTAGTTAGTAGTTAGTTGTAAGTAGTTAGTAGTTAGTAGTTATTAGTTAGTACTTAGTAGTCAGTAGTTAGTAATTAGAAGTTAGTAGTTAGTAGTTAGTAGTTAGTAGTTAATAGTTAGTAGTTAGTAGTCAGTAGTTAGTAGTTAGTAGTTAGTATTTAGTAGTTAGTAGTCAGTAGTTAGTATTTAGTAGTTAGTAGTTAGTAGTTAGTATGTAGTAGTTAATAGTTAGTAGTTAGCAGTTAGTAGTTAGTAATTAGCAGTTAGCAGTTAGTAGTTAGTAGTTTGTAGTTAGTAGTTAGTAGTTAGTAGTTAGTAGCTAGTGGTTAGTATTTAGTAGTTAGAAGCTAGTAGTTAGTAGTTAGTAGTTAGTAGTTATTAGTGAATAGTTAGTGGTTAGTAGTTAGTAGTTAGTAATTAGTAAAAAGTACTTAGTGGTTAGTATTTAGTGGATAGTAGTTAGTACTTAGTAGTTAGTGTTTAGTAGTTATTAGTTAGTAGTTAGTAATTAGTAGTTAGTAGTTAGTAGTCAGTAGTTAGTAGTTAGTAGTTAGTAGTTAGTATGTAGTAGTTATTAGTTAGTAGCTAGCAGTTAGTAGTTAGTAGTTAGTAGTTATTAGTTATTAGTTATTAGTTAGTAGTTAGTAGTTAGTAGTTAGTAGTTAGAAGTTAGTAGTTGATATTTAGTAGTTAGTTGTAAGTAGTTAGTAGTTAGTAGTTATTAGTTAGTAGTTAGTAGTTAGTAGTTAGTATTTAGCAGTTAGTAGTCAGTACTTAGTAGTTAGTAGTTAGCATTTAGTAGTCAGTTGTTAGTAGTTAGTGTTTAGTAGTTAGTAGTTAGTTGTCAGTATGTAGTGGTTAATAGTTAGTAGTTAGCAGTTAGTAGTTTGTAGTTAGTTGTTAGCTGTTAGTAGTTAGTAGTTAGTAGTTATTAGTTAGTAGTTAGTAGTAAGTAGTTAGTAGTTAGTAGTTAGTAGTTATTTAGTAGTTAGTGGTTAGTAGTCAGCAGTCTGTAGTTATTAGTTAGTAGTTAGTAGTTAGTAGTTAGTAGTTATTAGTTAGTAGTTAGTAGTCAGTAGTTAGTAGTTAGTAGTTAGTAGTTAGTAGTCAGTAGTTAGTATTTAGTAGTTAGTAGTTAGTAGTTAGTAGTTAGCAGTTAGTAGTTAGTAGTTAGTAGTTATTAGTTAGTAGTTAGTAGTTAGTAGTTAGTAGTTATTAGTTAGTAGTTAGTAGTTTGTAGTTAGTAGTTAATAGTTAGTAGTTAGTAGTTAGTACTCAGTAGTCATTAGTTAGTAGTTAGTAGTTATTAGTCAGTAGTTAGTATTTAGTAGTTAGTAGTTAGTAGTTAGTAGTAAGTAGATAGCAGTTAGTAGTTAGTAGTTGGTAGTTATTAGTTAGAAGTTAGTAGTTAGTAGTTATTAGTTAGTAGTTAGTAGTTAGTAGTTAGTAGTTATTAGTTAGTAGTTAGTAGTCAGTAGTTAGTAGTTAGTAGTTAGTAGTTAGTAGTCAGTAGTTAGTATTTAGTAGTTAGTAGTTAGTAGTTAGTAGTTAGCAATTAGTAGTTAGTAGTTAGTAGTTATTAGTTAGTAGTTAGTAGTTAGTAGTTAGTAGTTAGTAGTTAGTAGTTAGTAGTCAGTAGTTATCAGTTAGCAGTTAGTAGTTATTAGTCAGTAGTTAGTATTTAGTAGTTAGTAGTTAGTAGTGAGTAGTTAGTAGTTAGTAGTTAGTAGTTAGTAGTTAGTAGTTAGCAGTTAGTAGTTAGTAGTTGGTAGTTATTAGTTAGTAGTTAGTAGTTAGTAGTTATTAGTTAGTAGTTAGTATATAGTAGTTAGTAGTTATTAGTTAGTAGTTAGTAGTCAGTAGTTAGTAGTTAGTAGTTAGTAGTTAGTAGTCAGTAGTTAGTATTTAGTAGTTAGTAGTTAGTAGTTAGCAGTTAGTAGTTAGTAGTTAGTAGTTATTAGTTAGTAGTTAGTAGTTAGTAGTTAGTAGTTAGTAGTTAGTAGTTAGTAGTTATTAGTTAGTAGTTAGTAGTTAGTAGTTAGTAGTTAGCAGTTAGTAGTTAGTAGTCAGTAGTTAGTAGATAGTAGTTAGTAGTTAGTAGTTAGTAGTTAGTAGTTAGTAGTCAGTAGTTAGTGTTTAGTAGTTAGTAGTTAGTGGTCAATATGTATTAGTTAATAGTTAGTAGTTAGCAGTTAGTAGTAAGTAGTTAGTAGTTAGTAGTTAGTAGTTAGCAGTTAGCAGTTAGTAGTTAGTAGTTATTAGTTATTAGTTAGTAATTAGTAGTTAGTAGTTAGTAGATAGTAGTTAGTTAGTAGTTAGTAGTTAGTAGTTAGTAGTCTTTAGTTATTAGTTAGTAGTTAGTAGTTAGTAGTTAGTAGTTAGGAGTTAGTAGTCAGTAGTTAGTAGTTATTAGTTAGTAGTTAGTAGTCAGGAGTTAGTATTTAGTAGTTAGTAGTTAGTAGTTATTAGTGAGTAGCTAGTGGTTAGTAGTTAGTAGTTAGTAATTAGTAAAAAGTACTTAGTAGTTAGTATTTAGTAGATAGTAGTTAGTAGTTAGTACTTAGTAGTTAGTAGCTGGTGTTTATTAGTTAGTAGTTAGTAGTTAGTATTTAGTAGTTAGTAGTAATAAGTTAGTAGATAGTAGTTTGTAGTTAGTAGTCAGTAGTTAGTATTTAGTTGTTAGTAGTTAGTAGTTAGTATGTAGTTGTTAAAAGTTAGTAGTTAGCAGTTAGTAGTTATTGGTTAGTAGTTAGTAGTTTGTAGTTAGTAGTTAGTAGTTAGTAGTTAGTAGTTAGTAGTTAGTAGACAGTAGTCATTAGTTAGTAGTTAGTAGTTATTAGTCAGTAGTTAGTATTTAGTAGTTAGTAGTTAGTAGTTAGTAGTTAGCAGTTAGTAGTTAGTAGTTGGTAGTTATTAGTTAGTAGTTAGTAGTTAGTAGTTAGTAGTTAGTAGTTAGTAGTTAGTAGTTAGTAGTTAGTAGTTAGTAGTTATTAGTTAGTAGTTAGTAGTCAGTAGTTAGTAGTTAGTAGTTAGTAGTTAGTAGTCAGTAGTTAGTATTTAGTAGTTAGTAGTTAGTAGATAGTAGTTAGCAGTTAGTAGTTAGTAGTTAGTAGTTATTAGTTAGTAGTTAGTAGTTAGTAGTTAGTAGTTAGTAGTCAGTAGTTATCAGTTAGTAGTTAGTAGTTATTAGTCAGTAGTTAGTATTTAGTAGTTAGTAGTTAGTAGTTAGTAGTTAGTAGTTAGTAGTTAGTAGTTAGCAGTTAGTAGTTAGTAGTTGGTAGTTATTAGTTAGTAGTTAGTAGTTAGTAGTTATTAGTTAGTAGTTAGTAGTTAGTAGTTAGTAGTTATTAGTTAGTAGTTAGTAGTCAGTAGTTAGTAGTTAGTAGTTAGTAGTTAGTAGTCAGTAGTTAGTATTTAGTAGTTAGTAGTTAGTAGTTAGTAGTTAGTAGTTAGCAGTTAGTAGTTAGTAGTTAGTAGTTATTAGTTAGTAGTTAGTAGTTAGTAGTTAGTAGTTAGTAGTTAGTAGTTAGTAGTTAGTAGTTAGTAGTTAGTAGTTAGTAGTTAGTAGTTAGTAGTTAGTAGTTAGTAGTTAGCAGTTAGTAGTTAGTAGTCAGTAATTAGTAGATAGTAGTTAGTAGTTAGTAGTTAGTAGTTAGTAGTCAGTAGTTAGTGTTTATTACTTAGTAGTTAGTGGTCAATATGTAGTAGTTAATAGTTAGTAGTTAGCAGTTAGTAGTAAGTAGTTAGTAGTTAGTAGTTAGTAGTTAGCAGTTAGCAGTTAGTAGTTAGTAGTTATTAGTTATTAGTTAGTAATTAGTAGTTAGTAGTTAGTAGATAGTAGTTAGTTAGTAGTTAGTAGTTAGTAGTTAGTAGTCTTTAGTTATTAGTTAGTAGTTAGTAGTTAGTAGTTAGTAGTTAGGAGTTAGTAGTCAGTAGTTAGTAGTTAGTAGTTAGTAGTCAGGAGTTAGTATTTAGTAGTTAGTAGTTAGTAGTTATTAGTGAGTAGTTAGTGGTTAGTAGTTAGTAGTTAGTAATTAGTAAAAAGTACTTAGTAGTTAGTATTTAGTAGATAGTAGTTAGTAGTTGGTACTTAGTAGTTAATAGCTGGTGTTTATTAGTTAGTAGTTAGTAGTTAGTATTTAGTAGTTAGTAGTAATAAGTTAGTAGATAGTAGTTAGTAGTTAGTAGTCAGTAGTTAGTATTTAGTTGTTAGTAGTTAGTAGTTAGTATGTAGTTGTTAAAAGTTAGTAGTTAGCAGTTAGTAGTTAGTAGTTACTAGTAAGTAGTTAGTAGTTAGTAGTTAGTAGTTAGAAGTTAGTAGTTAATATTTAGTAGTTAGTTGAAAGTAGTTAGTAGTTAGTAGTTATTAGTTAGTACTTAGTAGTCAGTAGTTAGTAATTAGAAGTTAGTAGTTAGTAGTTAGTAGTTAGTAGTTAATAGTTAGTAGTTAGTAGTCAGTAGTTAGTAGTTAGTAGTTAGTATTTAGTTATTAGTAGTCAGTAGTTAGTAGTTAGTAGTTAGTATGTAGTAGTTAATAGTTAGTAGTTAGCAGTTAGTAGTTAGTAATTAGCAGTTAGCAGTCAGTAGTTAGTAGTTTGTAGTTAGTAGTTAGTAGTTAGTAGTTAGTAGCTAGTGGTTAGTATTTAGTAGTCAGAAGTTAGTAGTTAGTAGTTAGTAGTTAGCAGTCAGTAGTTAGTAGTTAGTAGTTATTAGTGAATAGTTAGTGGTTAGTAGTTAGTAGTTATTAATTAGTAAAAAGTGCTTAGTAGTTAGTATTTAGTTGATAGTAGTTAGTACTTAGTAGTTAGTGGTAAGTAGTTATTAGTTAGTAGTTAGTAGTTAGTAGTTAGTAGTTAGTAGTTAGTAGTCAGTAGTTAGTATGTAGTAGTTATTAGTTAGTAGCTAGCAGGTAGTAGTTAGTAGTTAGTAGTTAGTTGTTATTAGTTATTAGTTAGTAGTTAGTAGTTAGTAGTTAGTAGTTAGAATTTAGTAGTTGATATATAGTAGTTAGTTGTAAGTAATTAGTAGTTAGTAGTTATTAGTTAGTAGTTAGTAGTTAGTAGTTAGTATTTAGCAGTTAGTAGTCAGTACTTAGTAGTTAGTAGTTAGCATTTAGTAGTCAGTTGTTAGTAGTTAGTAGTTAGTAGTTAGTAGCTAGTGGTTAGTATCTAGTAGTTAGAAGTTAGTAGTTAGTAGTTAGTAGTTAGTAGTTAGTAGGTAGTAGTTAGTAGTTAGTAGTCAGTAGCTAGTAGTTAGTAGTTTGTAGTTAGTGGTTAGTATTTAGTAGTTAGAAGTTGGTAGTTAGTAGTTAGTAGATAGTATGTAGTAGTTAATAGTTAGTAGTGAGCAGTTAGCAGTTAGTAGTTAGTAGTTAGTAGTTAGTAGCTAGTGGTTAGTATTTAGTAGTTAGAAGTTGGTAGTTAGTAGTTAGTAGTTAGAAATTAGTAGTTAATATTTAGTAGTTAGTTGAAAGTAGTTAGTAGTTAGTAGTTATTAGTCAGTACTTAGTAGTCAGTAGTTATTAATTAGAAGTTAGTAGTTAGTAGTTAGTAGTTAGTAGTTAATAGTTAGTAGTTAGTAGACAGTAGTTAGTAGTTAGTAGTTAGTATTTAGTAGTTAGTAGTCAGTAGTTAGTATTTAGTTTGGGGGACAAAATCCAACCTCACCTCCACGTGGTGTCCCCTGGGGGTAGGTCATGTGCTGCGGCTCTCCGCTCACATGGTCGAGCTAACGAGGCACTGGTCTTATAGTTTGTGGCGCAACTAGTCGTATCTCAGCCTTCAAACACCAAAGCAATGAGTACATTCAACCATGGCCCCGAGTCCCGGGTATGGGGTGCTAAGAATCTCCCGAGGAACCAACTCAGAATTGCAACTTTAAACGTCAGAACACTGACCCAAGCCGGATCTTTAGAGGCTTTGAAAATGGATCTGGCGCAATACAAGTTGGATATTCTGGGAGTGCAGGAGACGAGATTGCAGGAGCAAGAAATCGATCTCGGAGACCACAAGCTCTACCTGTCTGACTCGTGGTTGTCTGGTGTAAAGTCGAGACAAGGAGGAGTGGGCGTTGCTGTAAAGAAGTCATTGATAAACAGCATCGTAGAACAAGTGGCTCTAAGTGAACATATTTGCTACGTCAAGTTCGCGGCTCGGAGGAGAGCCACTCTAGCTGTTGTTGTCTGCTACGCACCTACGAATGAAGCTAGTCTCCAAGAGAAGGATTTGTTTTGGAGTCAACTTTCAGACCTAGTTTCCAGCTTCAAACATAGGGAGCGTATTTGTGTCATCGGTGACCTCAATGCAGAGCCTGGACACCAGTTGAATGACACCATGAGCTGCAGAGGCCCGTTTGGAATGGGTGAAGAAAATGAAAACTCGGAAAAGTTGTTATCATTTTGCACTTCACACAAATTGCTCGTAGGTGGTACATGGTTCCAGCATCGACAAGTGCATCGGTACACCTACAACCCTCCCGATCCGAGTTGTCGAAAAAAGATGCTGGATCACATTCTGTTTGCAGAGAGATACAGAGGATGTCTGACGAATGTGAGGACCAGGAGAGGGAAGACCACAATTACCGATCATGAACTGGTCATTGCGGAAGTATCTATGAAACTTTTGTCTAAAAAGCCATGTTTCACGCCCAGAATCAGTTCTGCAAAGCTGCAAGATGAAACAACGCGTGACTTATTCACGCAGGAGGTCAAGCTACATCTTGATAAGAGCGGCGATTTCGAGAATACAGAGCAGTCTTGGGACAATTTTCGAAAAGCTCTGAACCAAGCAGCAGTGAAATGCCTCCTCCCGGACAAGCGAGTGAACAAACCTTGGATTTCTCCAGATTCTCTGGAACTTATCCGGAAACGAGCTGATCTACAGTTGAAGAAACACAGCAGCGCGGTGGCGTTGTTAGAGTTCACAAACTGCTGTAAGGAAGTCAGAAAAGCTCTACGTGCAGACAAACGGGCATGGCTTGAACGCAAAGGCCAAGAAGTGCAGAGCTTTGCGGACAGAGGCAACTTGAAGGAGGTTTTTGGGGCATCACAGCAGATTTGCCGAAACTGGAGTCCCCAGTTGACCAAATTAGTTTCAAGCACTGGCGTCAACTTACGGACGAAAGAGGAACGACTTGAACGCTGGACGGAACATTTTAGTCAACTCCTGAATCCCTCAACATCCAGTTGCAGTACGAGATTGGATCCCGAAGAAGCAGCTGAAAGCTTGTCGATTGACCTGAGCCCAATTCGATTTGAAGAAGTGCTTGAAGCTGTCCGCAGGTTGAAGAATGGCAAGGCAAGTGGACCCGATAACATTTCCTGTGAGATGTTGAAAGCACACAAGGGTATTGTCGAGTGGCTCTGGGACATCATAGATAAGTGTTGGTCGACGGAAGTTCTGCCCGATGACTGGAAGGTAGCAGAAATTGTCCCATTATACAAGAGTAAAGGAAAGAGGTCAGAGTGTTCGAACCACCGAGGGATCTCTCTATTGTCAGTACCAGGCAAAGTGTTCGCTTCCGTTATTCTCAATCGATGCAAAGATTCAGTGGATCGCGTCTTAAGGGAAGAGCAGTGCGGCTTCAGAAAAAGCAGAGGATGCGCCGATCAACTCTTTGCCCTGCGTCAAATAATAGAGAAATCAATGGCGTTTCAATTGGATATCAGCTTTTGTTTCATAGACTTTCGAGCGGCATTCGATTCTGTCGATCGTGAGCAGATGTACCAGATAATGAAACACTATGGTCTTTCGCAAAAAGTAATAAACATCATAAGAAACAGCTATGATGGATTCAAATGCTGAGTCAAAGCCGAAGGTGAGAAAGGACGCTTATTTGATGTCAGAACGGGCGTTAGGCAGGGTGATGTGTGGTCCCCAATCCTATTCGGCCTTGTCATCAACTACATTTTGGCTAACTCGGTGCATGGAGGATTAGACATTGGGAGATTGGTGGCTGACTTAGATTTTGCTGATGATGTTGCTCTCGTGGGGGTCTCAGACAGTGAGGTGCAAGAAAACCTACATCGAATCGAGGCCCTTGCGGAAGCCGCTGGTCTGAAGATTAATGTGGCCAAAACAAAGAATATGGGCGTAAAATGCGACAGCGCAAATGTTGTTGCAGTGCCTAGTATCCAACAGAACGTGGAGATACTGACTGGAACACATAAAGGCAAACTAGGACTCCTGGCAGAGACATCTAGCCAGTCACGACTAACCATCAGCACGGAGGTGCTGCTGGGAACGAAAAAGAAAGCGGGCTGGTTCGAAACACAAGATGGCCGGAAGCTAAGATTGAAAAGCTTAGCGGTGGCTAAGCCAGCGTTGGTAGCTTCACAACAACAATCTGCGGTAGCAGATTCAGAGTCGCTAGAAAATGAGAGTCGGTCAGTGGTGGCTGACCAAGAGTCTTTAAGATGTCGGAATTGTCAGCGGCAATTCAGTACAGTTACCGGACGCAAAGTGCACCAAACAAGATTCTGCAAAGCCGGTTTGTCAAAGAATGTCGTCGACAAGTCAAAGTTCGAGCAATTAGAGGCGAGCCTTACCTGTGACAAGTGTGAAAGAAAGTTCAAAACAGTCAATGGCCGAAAAGTTCACCAATCGAGATACTGTGGCAAACCTAAAGCAGTTGCCACACGCGTGTTTTCCTGCAAAGTACAAGATGTTCTCGGAAACGAGTTTGAAAACATAGAAGCGTTCAAGTATCTCGGATCATATGTCAGCCTCAAGCATGGAGACCTGCAGGAAGTCAATTGCAAACTTGCAGAAGGTAGACAACGGTTTGCTAACTTCCAAAATCTCTGGAAGAGCAAGCAGCTCAGCGTGCACCTCAAGTGCAATTTGTACAAAGCACTCGTTTTATCAGCCGTGCTGTACAGCTCAGAGACTTGGACTCTTTCGAAATTAATGGAGAGAAAACTTGAGAGTTTCCACTGTGGTTGTCTTCGGAGAATTCTACGTGTGTCATATCTGGAGAAAGCAACGAACGAAGAAATTATGTCAAGATCACGAATGCCCCAACTATCCACGATGATCATGCTCAAACGGATAAAATGGTACGGACACATCCAGAGAATGGAACCAGGAAGATTAGCCCGCAGTGCCTTCGATTGGGACTCGCCCGATCAATACGTCCATGCTAGACGCGCTCCTGGGGGGCAACGGAAAACGTGGATGAGTCAAATCGAAGGAGACTGTGTACGAAAGAAAGTATCGTTCACCAGATTGCAGGAGAAAGCAGCAACCGGGTCAAAGAATGCCTTCAACAATTTCGTCGTACAGCACTTCACAGAATGATCAAACAAATAACTCTTCTTGTTTTGTTTGTATTTGTTGCCAACCGTGCCTTTATTTCATATTTGGAATTAAAGTATTGAAACAGTTAGTATTTAGTAGTTAGTAGTTAGTAGTTAGTATGTAGTAGTTAATAGTTAGTAGTTAGCAGTTAGTAGTTAGTAATTAGCAGTTAGCAGTCAGTAGTTAGTAGTTTGTAGTTAGTAGTTAGTAGTTAGTAGTTAGTAGCTAGTGGTTAGTATTTAGTAGTTAGAAATTAGTAGTTAGTAGTTAGTAGTTAGTAGTCAGTAGTTAGTAGTTAGTAGTTATTAGTGAATAGTTATTAGTTATTAGTTAGTAGTTAGTAGTTAGCAGTTAGTAGTTAGAAGTTAGTAGTTGATATATAGTAGTTAGTTGTAAGTAATTAGTAGTTAGTAGTTATTAGTTAGTAGTTAGTAGTTAGTAGTTAGTATTTAGCAGTTAGTAGTCAGTACTTAGTAGTTAGTAGTTAGCATTTAGTAGTCAGTTGTTAGTAGTTAGTAGTTAGTAGTTAGTAGCTAGTGGTTAGTATCTAGTAGTTAGAAGTTAGTAGTTAGTATTTAGTAGTTAGTAATTAGTAGTTAGCAGTTAGCAGTTAGCAGGTAGTAGTTAGTAGTTAGTAGTTAGTAGCTAGTGGTTAGTATTTAGTAGTTAGAAGTTGGTAGTTAGTAGTTAGTAGTTAGAAATTAGTAGTTAATATTTAGTAGTTAGTTGAAAGTAGTTAGTAGTTAGTAGTTATTAGTCAGTACTTAGTAGTCAGTAGTTAGTAATTAGAAGTTAGTAGTTAGTAGTTAGTAGTTAGTAGTTAGTAGTTAATAGTTAGTAGTTAGTAGACAGTAGTTAGTAGTTAGTAGTTAGTATTTAGTAGTTAGTAGTCAGTAGTTAGTATTTAGTAGTTAGTAGTTAGTAGTTAGTATGTAGTAGTTAATAGTTAGTAGTTAGCAGTTAGTAGTTAGTAATTAGCAGTTAGCAGTCAGTAGTTAGTAGTTTGTAGTTAGTAGTTAGTAGTTAGTAGTTAGTAGCTAGTGGTTAGTATTTAGTAGTTAGAAATTAGTAGTTAGTAGTTAGTAGTTAGTAGTCAGTAGTTAGTAGTTAGTAGTTATTAGTGAATAGTTAGTGGTTAGTAGTTAGTAGTTATTAATTAGTAAAAAGTACTTAGTAGTTAGTATTTAGTTGATAGTAGTTAGTACTTAGTAAGTTAGTGGTAAGTAGTTATTAGTTAGTAGTTAGTAGTTAGTAGTTAGTAGTTAGTAGTCAGTAGTTAGTATGTACTAGTTATTAGTTAGTAGCTAGCAGGTAGTAGTTAGTAGTTAGTAGTTAGTAGTTAGTAGTTAGTAGCTAGTGGTTAGTATTTAGTAGTTAGAAGTTGGTAGTTAGTAGTTAGTAGTTAGAAATTAGTAGTTAATATTTAGTAGTTAGTTGAAAATAGTTAGTAGTTAGTAGTTATTAGTCAGTACTTAGTAGTCAGTAGTTAGTAATTAGAAGTTAGTAGTTAGTAGTTAGTAGTTAGTAGTTAATAGTTAGTAGTTAGTAGACAGTAGTTAGTAGTTAGTAGTTAGTATTTAGTAGTTAGTAGTCAGTAGTTAGTATTTAGTAGTTAGTAGTTAGTAGTTAGTATGTAGTAGTTAATAGTTAGTAGTTAGCAGTTAGTAGTTAGTAATTAGCAGTTAGCAGTCAGTAGTTAGTAGTTTGTAGTTAGTAGTTAGTAGTTAGTAGTTAGTAGTTAGTAGCTAGTGGTTAGTATTTAGTAGTTAGAAATTAGTAGTTAGTAGTTAGTAGTTAGTAGTCAGTAGTTAGTAGTTAGTAGTTATTAGTGAATAGTTAGTGGTTAGTAGTTAGTAGTTATTAATTAGTAAAAAGTACTTAGTAGTTAGTATTTAGTTGATAGTAGTTAGTACTTAGTAAGTTAGTGGTAAGTAGTTATTAGTTAGTAGTTAGTAGTTAGTAGTTAGTAGTTAGTAGTCAGTAGTTAGTATGTACTAGTTATTAGTTAGTAGCTAGCAGGTAGTAGTTAGTAGTTAGTAGTTATTAGTTATAAGTTAGTAGTTGATATATAGTAGTTAGTTGTAAGTAATTAGTAGTTAGTAGTTATTAGTTAGTAGTTAGTAGTTAGTAGTTAGTATTTAGCAGTTAGTAGTCAGTACTTAGTAGTTAGTAGTTAGCATTTAGTAGTCAGTTGTTAGTAGTTAGTTGTTAGTAGTTAGTAGCTAGTGGTTAGTATCTAGTAGTTAGAAGTTAGTAGTTAGTAGTTAGTAGTTAGTAGTTAGTAGGTAGTAGTCAGTAGTTAGTAGTCAGTAGCTAGCAGTTAGTAGTTTGTAGTTAGTAGTTAGTAGTCAGTTGTTAGTATTTAGTAGTTAGTAGGTAGTAGATAGTATGTAGTAGTTAATAGTTAGTAGTTAGCAGTTAGTAGTTAGTAATTAGTAGTTAGCAGTTAGCAGTTAGTAGTTAGTAGTTAGTAGCTAGTGGTTAGTATTTAGTAGTTAGAAGTTGGTAGTTAGTAGTTAGTAGTTAGTAGTTAGTAGTTATTAGTGAGTAGTTAGTGGTTAGTAGGGAGTAGTTAGTAATTAGTAAAAAGTACCCTGTAGTTAGTATTTAGTAGATAGTAGTTAGTAGTTAGTACTTAGTAGTTAGTTGTTAGTAGTTATTAGTTAGTAGTTAGTAGTTAGTAGTTAGTAATTAGTAGTTAGTAGTTAGTAGTCAGTAGTTAGTAGTTAGTAGTTAGTAGTTAGTAGTTAGTAATTAGTAGTTAGTATTTAGTAGTTAGTAGTTAGTAGTTAGTAGTTAGTAGTTATTAGTTAGTAGTTAGTAGTTAGTAGTTAGCAGTTAGTAGTTAGTAGTTATTAGTTAGTAGTTAGTAGTTAGTAGTTAGTAGTTAGTAGTTAGTAGTTAGTAGTTAGTAGTTAGTAGTTAGTAGTTAGTAGTTAGTAGTTAGTAGTTAGTAGTTAGTAGTTAGTAGTTAGTAGTTAGTAGTTAGTAGTTAGTAGTTAGTAGCTATTAGTTAGTATTAGTAGTTAGTAGTTAGTAGTTAGTATTTAGTAGTTAGCAGTTAGTAGTTAGTATTTAGTAGTTATTAGTTAGTAGATAGTAGTTAGTAGTTAGTAGTTAGTAGTTAGTAGTTAGTAGTCAGTAGTTATTAGTTAGTAGTTAGTAGTTAGTAGTTAGTAGTTAGTAGTCAGTAGTTAGTACATAGTAGTTAGTAGTTAGTAGTTAGTAGTTAGTAGTTATTAGTGAGTAGTTAGTAGTTAGTATTTAGTAGTTAGTAGTTAGTGGTCAGAATGTAGTAGTTAATAGTTAGTAGTTCGCAGTTAGTAGTTAGTAGTTAGTAGTTATTAGTTAGTAGTTAGTAGTTAGTAGTTAGCAGTTAGTAGTTAGTAGTTATTAGTTAGTAGTTAGTAGTTAGTAGTTAGTAGTTAGTAGTTAGTAGTTAGTAGTTAGTAGTTAGTAGTTAGTAGTTAGTAGTTAGTAGTTATTAGTGAGTAGTTAGTGGTTAGTAGTTAGTAGTTAGTAGTTAGTAAAAAGTACTTAGTAGTTAGTATTTAGTAGATAGTAGTTAGTAGTTTGTACTTAGTAGTTAGTAGTTAGTAGTTATTAGTTAGTAGTTAGTAGTTAGTAATTAGTAGTTAGTAGTTAGTAGTCAGTAGTTAGTAGTTAGTAGTTAGTAGTTAGTAATCAGTAGTTAGTATTTAGTAGTTAGTAAGTAGTTAGTATGTAGTAGTTAATAGTTAGTAGTAAGTAGTTAGTAGTTAGTAGTTAGTAGTTAGTAGTTAGTAGTTAGTAGTTAGTAGTTAAAAGTTAGTAGTTAGCAGTTAGTAGATAGTAGTTAGTAGTTAGTAGATAGTAGTTAGTAGTTAGTAGATAGTAGTTAGTAGTTAGTAGTCAGTAGGTACTAGTTAGTAGTTAGTAGTTAGTAGTTAGTAGTTAGTAGTCAGTAGTTAGTAGATAGTAGTTAGTAGTTAGTAGTTAGTAGTCAGTAGTTAGTATTTAGTAGTTAGTAGTTAGTGGTCAGTATGTAGTAGTTAATAGTTAGTAGTTTGCAGTTAGTAGTTAGTAGTTAGTAGTTAGTAGTTAGTAGTTAGTAGTTAGTAGTTAGTAGTTAGTAGTTAGTAGTTAGTAGTTAGTAGTTAGTAGTTAGCAGTTAGTAGTTAGTAGTTAGTAGTTAGTAAGTATTAGTTAGTAGTTAGTAGTTAGCAGTTAGTAGTTAGTAGTTAGTAGTTAGTAGTTAGTAGTCTGTAGTTATTAGTTATTAGTTAGTAGTTAGTAGTTAGTAATTAGTAGTTAGTAGTCAGTAGTTAGTAGTTAGTAGTTAGTAGTTTATAGTCAGTAGTTAGTATTTAGTAGTTAGTAGTTATTAGTGAGTAGTTAGTGGTTAGTAGTTAGTATTTAGTAATTAGTAAAAAATACCTAGTAGTTAGCATTTAGTAGATAGTAGTTAGTAGTTAGTACTTAGTAGTTAGTAGTTATTAGTTAGTAGTTAGTAGTTAGTAGTTAGTAGTTAGTAGTTAGTAGTTAGTAGTCAGTAGTTAGTAGTTGGTAGTTAGTAGTCAGTAGTTACTAGTTAGTATTAGTAGTTAGTAGTTAGTAGTTAGTAATTAGTAGTTAGCAGTTAGTAGTTAGTAGTTAGTAGTCATTAGTAAGTAGATAGTAGTTAGTAGTTAGTAGTTAGTATTAGTAGTTAGTAGTTAGTAGTTAGTAATTAGTAGTTAGCAGTTAGTAGTTACTAGTTAGTAGTTATTAGTAAGTAGATAGTAGTTAGTAGTCAGTAGTTAGTAGTTAGTAGTTAGTAGTTAATAGTCAGTAGTTAGTATTTAGTAGTTAGTAGTTATTAGTGAGTAGTTAGTGGTTAGTAGTTAGTATTTAGTAATTAGTAAAAAGTACCTAGTAGTTAGCATTTAGTAGATAGTAGTTAGTAGTTAGTACTTAGTAGTTAGTAGTTATTAGTTAGTAGTTAGTAGTTAGTAGTTAGTAGTTAGTAGTTAGTAGTTAGTAGTTAGTAGTTAGTAGTTAGTAGTTAGTAGTCAGTAGTTAGTAGTTGGTAGTTAGTAGTCAGTAGTTACTAGTTAGTATTAGTAGTTAGTAGTTAGTAGTTAGTAGTTAGTAATTAGTAGTTAGCAGTTAGTAGTTAGTAGTTAGTAGTTATTAGTAAGTAGATAGTAGTTAGTAGTTAGTAGTCAGTAGTTAGTAGTTAGTAGTTAGTAGTTAATAGTCAGTAGTTAGTATTTAGTAGTTAGTATTTATTAGTGAGTAGTTAGTGGTTAGTAGTTAGTATTTAGTAATTAGTAAAAAGTACCTAGTAGTTAGCATTTAGTAGATAGTAGTTAGTAGTTAGTACTTAGTAGTTAGTAGTTATTAGTTAGTAGTTAGTAGTTAGTAGTTAGTAGTTAGTAGTTAGTAGTTAGTAGTTAGTAGTTAGTAGGTAGTAGTTAGTAGTCAGTAGTTAGTAGTTAGTAGTTGGTAGTTAGTAGTTAGTAGTCAGTATGTAGTAGTTAGTAGTTAGTAGTTAGTAGTTGGTAGTTAGTAGTCAGTAGTTACTAGTTAGTATTAGTAGTTAGTAGTTAGTAGTTAGTAATTAGTAGTTAGCAGTTAGTAGTTAGTAGTTATTAGTAAGTAGATAGTAGTTAGTAGTTAGTTGTTAGTAGTTATTAGTTAGTAGTTAGTAGTCAGTAGTTATTATTTAGTAGTTAGTAGTTAGTAGTTAGTAGTTAGTAGTCAGTAGTTAGTATTTAGTAGTTAGTAGTTAGTGATCAGTATGTAGTAGTTAATAGTTAGTAGTTAGCAGTTAGTAGTTAGTAGTTAGTAGTTAGTAGTTAGTAGTTAGTAGTTAGTAGGTAGTAGTTAGTAGTCAGTAGTTAGTAGTTAGTAGTTGGTAGTTAGTAGTTAGTAGTCAGTATGTAGTAGTTAGTAGTTAGTAGTTAGTAGTTAGTAGTTGGTAGTTAGTAGTCAGTAGTTACTAGTTAGTATTAGTAGTTAGTAGTTAGTAGTTAGTAATTAGTAGTTAGCAGTTAGTAGTTAGTAGTTATTAGTAAGTAGATAGTAGTTAGTAGTTAGTTGTTAGTAGTTATTAGTTAGTAGTTAGTAGTCAGTAGTTATTATTTAGTAGTTAGTAGTTAGTAGTTAGTAGTCAGTAGTTAGTATTTAGTAGTTAGTAGTTAGTGATCAGTATGTAGTAGTTAATAGTTAGTAGTTAGCAGTTAGTAGTTAGTAGTTAGTAGTTAGTAGTTAGCAGTTAGTAGTTAGTAGTTAGCAGTTATTAGTTAGTAGTTAGTAGTTAGTAGTTAGTAGTTAGTAGTTAGTAGTCTCTAGTTATTAGTTATTAGTTAGTAGTTAGTAATTAGTAGTTAGTAGTCAGTAGTTAGTAGTTAGTAGTTAGTAGTCAGTAGTTAGTATTTAGTAGTTAGTAGTTATTAGTTATTAGTGAGTAGTTAGTGGTTAGTAGTTAGTAGTTAGTAATTAGTAAAAAGTACTTAGTAGTTAGTATTTAGTAGATAATAGTTAGTAGTTAGTACTTAGTAGTTAGTAGTTATTAGTTAGTAGTTAGTAGTTAGTATTTAGTAGTTAGTAGTTAGTAATTAGTAGTTAGTAGTTAGTAGTCAGTAGTCAGTAGTTAGTAGTTAGTAGTTAGTAGTTAGTATTTAGTAGTTAGTAGTTAGTAGTTAGTATGTAGTAGTTAATAGTTAGTAGTTAGTAGTTAGTAGTTAGTAGTTAGTAGTTAGTAGTTAGTAGACAGTAGTTAGTAGTTAGTAGTTAGTATTTAGTAGTTAGTAGTCAGTAGTTAGTATTTAGTAGTTAGTAGTTAGTAGTTAGTATGTAGTAGTTAATAGTTAGTAGTTAGCAGTTAGTAGTTAGTAATTAGCAGTTAGCAGTCAGTAGTTAGTAGTTTGTAGTTAGTAGTTAGTAGTTAGTAGTTAGTAGTTAGTAGCTAGTGGTTAGTATTTAGTAGTTAGAAATTAGTAGTTAGTAGTTAGTAGTTAGTAGTCAGTAGTTAGTAGTTAGTAGTTATTAGTGAATAGTTAGTGGTTAGTAGTTAGTAGTTATTAATTAGTAAAAAGTACTTAGTAGTTAGTATTTAGTTGATAGTAGTTAGTACTTAGTAAGTTAGTGGTAAGTAGTTATTAGTTAGTAGTTAGTAGTTAGTAGTTAGTAGTTAGTAGTCAGTAGTTAGTATGTACTAGTTATTAGTTAGTAGCTAGCAGGTAGTAGTTAGTAGTTAGTAGTTAGTAGTTAGTAGTTAGTAGCTAGTGGTTAGTATTTAGTAGTTAGAAGTTGGTAGTTAGTAGTTAGTAGTTAGAAATTAGTAGTTAATATTTAGTAGTTAGTTGAAAGTAGTTAGTAGTTAGTAGTTATTAGTCAGTACTTAGTAGTCAGTAGTTAGTAATTAGAAGTTAGTAGTTAGTAGTTAGTAGTTAGTAGTTCATAGTTAGTAGTTAGTAGACAGTAGTTAGTAGTTAGTAGTTAGTATTTAGTAGTTAGTAGTCAGTAGTTAGTATTTAGTAGTTAGTAGTTAGTAGTTAGTATGTAGTAGTTAATAGTTAGTAGTTAGCAGTTAGTAGTTAGTAATTAGCAGTTAGCAGTCAGTAGTTAGTAGTTTGTAGTTAGTAGTTAGTAGTTAGTAGTTAGTAGTTAGTAGCTAGTGGTTAGTATTTAGTAGTTAGAAATTAGTAGTTAGTAGTTAGTAGTTAGTAGTCAGTAGTTAGTAGTTAGTAGTTATTAGTGAATAGTTAGTGGTTAGTAGTTAGTAGTTATTAATTAGTAAAAAGTACTTAGTAGTTAGTATTTAGTTGATAGTAGTTAGTACTTAGTAAGTTAGTGGTAAGTAGTTATTAGTTAGTAGTTAGTAGTTAGTAGTTAGTAGTTAGTAGTCAGTAGTTAGTATGTACTAGTTATTAGTTAGTAGCTAGCAGGTAGTAGTTAGTAGTTAGTAGTTATTAGTTATAAGTTAGTAGTTGATATATAGTAGTTAGTTGTAAGTAATTAGTAGTTAGTAGTTATTAGTTAGTAGTTAGTAGTTAGTAGTTAGTATTTAGCAGTTAGTAGTCAGTACTTAGTAGTTAGTAGTTAGCATTTAGTAGTCAGTTGTTAGTAGTTAGTAGTTAGTAGTTAGTAGCTAGTGGTTAGTATCTAGTAGTTAGAAGTTAGTAGTTAGTAGTTAGTAGTTAGTAGTTAGTAGGTAGTAGTCAGTAGTTAGTAGTCAGTAGCTAGCAGTTAGTAGTTTGTAGTTAGTAGTTAGTAGTCAGTTGTTAGTATTTAGTAGTTAGTAGGTAGTAGATAGTATGTAGTAGTTAATAGTTAGTAGTTAGCAGTTAGTAGTTAGTAATTAGTAGTTAGCAGTTAGCAGTTAGTAGTTAGTAGTTAGTAGCTAGTGGTTAGTATTTAGTAGTTAGAAGTTGGTAGTTAGTAGTTAGTAGTTAGTAGTTAGTAGTTATTAGTGAGTAGTTAGTGGTTAGTAGGGAGTAGTTAGTAATTAGTAAAAAGTACCCTGTAGTTAGTATTTAGTAGATAGTAGTTAGTAGTTAGTACTTAGTAGTTAGTAGTTAGTAGTTATTAGTTAGTAGTTAGTAGTTAGTAGTTATTAATTAGTAGTTAGTAGTTAGTAGTCAGTAGTTAGTAGTTAGTAGTTAGTAGTTAGTAATTAGTAGTTAGTATTTAGTAGTTAGTAGTTAGTAGTTAGTAGTTAGTAGTTATTAGTTAGTAGTTAGTAGTTAGTAGTTAGCAGTTAGTAGTTAGTAGTTATTAGTTAGTAGTTAGTAGTTAGTAGTTAGTAGTTAGTAGTTAGTAGTTAGTAGTTAGTAGTTAGTAGTTAGTAGTTAGTAGTTAGTAGTTAGTAGTTAGTAGTTAGTAGTTAGTAGTTAGTAGTTAGTAGTTAGTAGTTAGTAGTTAGTAGTTAGTAGTTAGTAGCTATTAGTTAGTATTAGTAGTTAGTAGTTAGTAGTTAGTATTTAGTAGTTAGCAGTTAGTAGTTAGTATTTAGTAGTTATTAGTTAGTAGATAGTAGTTAGTAGTTAGTAGTTAGTAGTTAGTAGTTAGTAGTCAGTAGTTATTAGTTAGTAGTTAGTAGTTAGTAGTTAGTAGTTAGTAGTCAGTAGTTAGTACATAGTAGTTAGTAGTTAGTAGTTAGTAGTTATTAGTGAGTAGTTAGTAGTTAGTATTTAGTAGTTAGTAGTTAGTGGTCAGAATGTAGTAGTTAATAGTTAGTAGTTCGCAGTTAGTAGTTAGTAGTTAGTAGTTATTAGTTAGTAGTTAGTAGTTAGTAGTTAGCAGTTAGTAGTTAGTAGTTATTAGTTAGTAGTTAGTAGTTAGTAGTTAGTAGTTAGTAGTTAGTAGTTAGTAGTTAGTAGTTAGTAGTTAGTAGTTAGTAGTTAGTAGTTATTAGTGAGTAGTTAGTGGTTAGTAGTTAGTAGTTAGTAGTTAGTAAAAAGTACTTAGTAGTTAGTATTTAGTAGATAGTAGTTAGTAGTTTGTACTTAGTAGTTAGTAGTTAGTAGTTATTAGTTAGTAGTTAGTAGTTAGTAATTAGTAGTTAGTAGTTAGTAGTCAGTAGTTAGTAGTTAGTAGTTAGTAGTTAGTAATCAGTAGTTAGTATTTAGTAGTTAGTAAGTAGTTAGTATGTAGTAGTTAATAGTTAGTAGTAAGTAGTTAGTAGTTAGTAGTTAGTAGTTAGTAGTTAGTAGTTAGTAGTTAAAAGTTAGTAGTTAGCAGTTAGTAGATAGTAGTTAGTAGTTAGTAGATAGTAGTTAGTAGTTAGTAGATAGTAGTTAGTAGTTAGTAGTCAGTAGGTACTAGTTAGTAGTTAGTAGTTAGTAGTTAGTAGTTAGTAGTCAGTAGTTAGTAGATAGTAGTTAGTAGTTAGTAGTTAGTAGTCAGTAGTTAGTATTTAGTAGTTAGTAGTTAGTGGTCAGTATGTAGTAGTTAATAGTTAGTAGTTTGCAGTTAGTAGCTAGTAGTTAGTAGTTAGTAGTTAGTAGTTAGTAGTTAGTAGTTAGTAGTTAGTAGTTAGTAGTTAGTAGTTAGTAGTTAGCAGTTAGTAGTTAGTAGTTAGTAGTTAGTAAGTATTAGTTAGTAGTTAGTAGTTAGCAGTTAGTAGTTAGTAGTTAGTAGTTAGTAGTTAGTAGTCTGTAGTTATTAGTTATTAGTTAGTAGTTAGTAGTTAGTAATTAGTAGTTAGTAGTCAGTAGTTAGTAGTTAGTAGTTAGTAGTTAATAGTCAGTAGTTAGTATCTAGTAGTTAGTAGTTATTAGTGAGTGGTTAGTGGTTAGTAGTTAGTATTTAGTAATTAGTAAAAAGTACCTAGTAGTTAGCATTTAGTAGATAGTAGTTAGTAGTTAGTACTTAGTAGTTAGTAGTTATTAGTTAGTAGTTAGTAGTTAGTAGTTAGTAGTTAGTAGTTAGTAGTTAGTAGTCAGTAGTTAGTAGTTGGTAGTTAGTAGTCAGTAGTTACTAGTTAGTATTAGTAGTTAGTAGTTAGTAGTTAGTAATTAGTAGTTAGCAGTTAGTAGTTAGTAGTTAGTAGTCATTAGTAAGTAGATAGTAGTTAGTAGTTAGTAGTTAGTATTAGTAGTTAGTAGTTAGTAGTTAGTAATTAGTAGTTAGCAGTTAGTAGTTACTAGTTAGTAGTTATTAGTAAGTAGATAGTAGTTAGTAGTTAGTAGTCAGTAGTTAGTAGTTAGTAGTTAGTAGTTAATAGTCAGTAGTTAGTATTTAGTAGTTAGCAGTTATTAGTGAGTAGTTAGTGGTTAGTAGTTAGTATTTAGTAATTAGTAAAAAGTACCTAGTAGTTAGCATTTAGTAGATAGTAGTTAGTAGTTAGTACTTAGTAGTTAGTAGTTATTAGTTAGTAGTTAGTAGTTAGTAGTTAGTAGTTAGTAGTTAGTAGTTAGTAGTTAGTAGTTAGTAGTTAGTAGTCAGTAGTTAGTAGTTGGTAGTTAGTAGTCAGTAGTTACTAGTTAGTATTAGTAGTTAGTAGTTAGTAGTTAGTAGTTAGTAATTAGTAGTTAGCAGTTAGTAGTTAGTAGTTAGTAGTTATTAGTAAGTAGATAGTAGTTAGTAGTTAGTAGTCAGTAGTTAGTAGTTAGTAGTTAGTAGTTAATAGTCAGTAGTTAGTATTTAGTAGTTAGTATTTATTAGTGAGTAGTTAGTGGTTAGTAGTTAGTATTTAGTAATTAGTAAAAAGTACCTAGTAGTTAGCATTTAGTAGATAGTAGTTAGTAGTTAGTACTTAGTAGTTAGTAGTTATTAGTTAGTAGTTAGTAGTTAGTAGTTAGTAGTTAGTAGTTAGTAGTTAGTAGGTAGTAGTTAGTAGTCAGTAGTTAGTAGTTAGTAGTTGGTAGTTAGTAGTTAGTAGTCAGTATGTAGTAGTTAGTAGTTAGTAGTTAGTAGTTGGTAGTTAGTAGTCAGTAGTTACTAGTTAGTATTAGTAGTTAGTAGTTAGTAGTTAGTAATTAGTAGTTAGCAGTTAGTAGTTAGTAGTTATTAGTAAGTAGATAGTAGTTAGTAGTTAGTTGTTAGTAGTTATTAGTTAGTAGTTAGTAGTCAGTAGTTATTATTTAGTAGTTAGTAGTTAGTAGTTAGTAGTTAGTAGTTAGTAGTCAGTAGTTAGTATTTAGTAGTTAGTAGTTAGTGATCAGTATGTAGTAGTTAATAGTTAGTAGTTAGCAGTTAGTAGTTAGTAGTTAGTAGTTAGTAGTTAGTAGTTAGTAGTTAGTAGGTAGTAGTTAGTTGTCAGTAGTTAGTAGTTAGTAGTTGGTAGTTAGTAGTTAGTAGTCAGTATGTAGTAGTTAGTAGTTAGTAGTTAGTAGTTAGTAGTTGGTAGTTAGTAGTCAGTAGTTACTAGTTAGTATTAGTAGTTAGTAGTTAGTAGTTAGTAATTAGTAGTTAGCAGTTAGTAGTTAGTAGTTATTAGTAAGTAGATAGTAGTTAGTAGTTAGTCGTTAGTAGTTATTAGTTAGTAGTTAGTAGTCAGTAGTTATTATTTAGTAGTTAGTAGTTAGTAGTTAGTAGTTAGTAGTCAGTAGTTAGTATTTAGTAGTTAGTAGTTAGTGATCAGTATGTAGTAGTTAATAGTTAGTAGTTAGCAGTTAGTAGTTAGTAGTTAGTAGTTAGTAGTTAGTAGTTAGCAGTTAGTAGTTAGTAGTTAGCAGTTATTAGTTAGTAGTTAGTAGTTAGTAGTTAGTAGTTAGTAGTTAGTAGTTAGTAGTCTCTAGTTATTAGTTATTAGTTAGTAGTTAGTAATTAGTAGTTAGTAGTCAGTAGTTAGTAGTTAGTAGTTAGTAGTCAGTAGTTAGTATTTAGTAGTTAGTAGTTATTAGTTATTAGTGAGTAGTTAGTGGTTAGTAGTTAGTAGTTAGTAATTAGTAAAAAGTACTTAGTAGTTAGTATTTAGTAGATAATAGTTAGTAGTTAGTACTTAGTAGTTAGTAGTTATTAGTTAGTAGTTAGTAGGTAGTAGTTAGTTGTCAGTAGTTAGTAGTTAGTAGTTGGTAGTTAGTAGTTAGTAGTCAGTATGTAGTAGTTAGTAGTTAGTAGTTAGTAGTTAGTAGTTGGTAGTTAGTAGTCAGTAGTTACTAGTTAGTATTAGTAGTTAGTAGTTAGTAGTTAGTAATTAGTAGTTAGCAGTTAGTAGTTAGTAGTTATTAGTAAGTAGATAGTAGTTAGCAGTTAGTCGTTAGTAGTTATTAGTTAGTAGTTAGTAGTCAGTAGTTATTATTTAGTAGTTAGTAGTTAGTAGTTAGTAGTTAGTAGTCAGTAGTTAGTATTTAGTAGTTAGTAGTTAGTGATCAGTATGTAGTAGTTAATAGTTAGTAGTTAGCAGTTAGTAGTTAGTAGTTAGTAGTTAGTAGTTAGTAGTTAGCAGTTAGTAGTTAGTAGTTAGCAGTTATTAGTTAGTAGTTAGTAGTTAGTAGTTAGTAGTTAGTAGTTAGTAGTTAGTAGTCTCTAGTTATTAGTTATTAGTTAGTAGTTAGTAATTAGTAGTTAGTAGTCAGTAGTTAGTAGTTAGTAGTTAGTAGTCAGTAGTTAGTATTTAGTAGTTAGTAGTTATTAGTTATTAGTGAGTAGTTAGTGGTTAGTAGTTAGTAGTTAGTAATTAGTAAAAAGTACTTAGTAGTTAGTATTTAGTAGATAATAGTTAGTAGTTAGTACTTAGTAGTTAGTAGTTATTAGTTAGTAGTTAGTAGTTAGTATTTAGTAGTTAGTAGTTAGTAATTAGTAGTTAGTAGTTAGTAGTCAGTAGTCAGTAGTTAGTAGTTAGTAGTTAGTAGTTAGTAGTTAGTAGTTAGTAGTTAGTATTTAGTAGTTAGTAGTTAGTAGTTAGTATGTAGTAGTTAATAGTTAGTAGTTAGTAGTTAGTAGTTAGTAGTTAGTAGTTAGTAGTTAGTAGTTAGTAGTTAGTAGTTAGTAGTTAGTAGTTAGTAGTTAGTAGTTAGTAGTTAGTAGTCAGTAGTTAGTAGTTGGTAGTTAGTAGTCAGTAGTTACTAGTTAGTATTAGTAGTTAGTAGTTAGTAGTTAGTAATTAGTAGTTAGCAGTTAGTAGTTAGTAGTTAGTAGTTATTAGTAAGTAGATAGTAGTTAGTAGTTAGTAGTCAGTAGTTAGTAGTTAGTAGTTAGTAGTTAATAGTCAGTAGTTAGTATTTAGTAGTTAGTAGTTAGTGATCAGTATGTAGTAGTTAATAGTTAGTAGTTAGCAGTTAGTAGTTAGTAGTTAGTAGTTAGTAGTTAGTAATTAGTAGTTAGTAGGTAGTAGTTAGTAGTCAGTAGTTAGTAGTTAGTAGTTGGTAGTTAGTAGTTAGTAGTCAGTATGTAGTAGTTAGTAGTTAGTAGTTAGTAGTTAGTAGTTGGTAGTTAGTAGTCAGTAGTTACTAGTTAGTATTAGTAGTTAGTAGTTAGTAGTTAGTAATTAGTAGTTAGCAGTTAGTAGTTAGTAGTTATTAGTAAGTAGATAGTAGTTAGTAGTTAGTTGTTAGTAGTTATTAGTTAGTAGTTAGTAGTCAGTAGTTATTATTTAGTAGTTAGTAGTTAGTAGTTAGTAGTTAGTAGTCAGTAGTTAGTATTTAGTAGTTAGTAGTTAGTGATCATTATGTAGTAGTTAATAGTTAGTAGTTAGCAGTTAGTAGTTAGTAGTTAGTAGTTAGTAGTTAGTAGTTAGCAGTTAGTAGTTAGTAGTTAGCAGTTATTAGTTAGTAGTTAGTAGTTAGTAGTTAGTAGTTAGTAGTCTCTAGTTATTAGTTATTAGTTAGTAGTTAGTAATTAGTAGTTAGTAGTCAGTAGTTAGTAGTTAGTAGTTAGTAGTCAGTAGTTAGTATTTAATAGTTAGTAGTTATTAGTTATTAGTGAGTAGTTAGTGGTTAGTAGTTAGTAGTTAGTAATTAGTAAAAAGTACTTAGTAGTTAGTATTTAGTAGATAATAGTTAGTAGTTAGTACTTAGTAGTTAGTAGTTATTAGTTAGTAGTTAGTAGTTAGTATTTAGTCGTTAGTAGTTAGTAATTAGTAGTTAGTAGTTTGTAGTCAGTAGTCAGTAGTTAGTAGTTAGTAGTTAGTAGTTAGTAGTTAGTAGTTAGTAATTAGTAGTTAGTAGTCAGTAGTTAGTAGTTAGTAGTTAGTAGTCAGTAGTTAGTATTTAGTAGTTAGTAGTTATTAGTTATTAGTGAGTAGTTAGTGGTTAGTAGTTAGTAGTTAGTAATTAGTAAAAAGTACTTAGTAGTTAGTATTTAGTAGATAATAGTTAGTAGTTAGTACTTAGTAGTTAGTAGTTATTAGTTAGTAGTTAGTAGTTAGTATTTAGTAGTTAGTAGTTAGTAATTAGTAGTTAGTAGTTAGTAGTCAGTAGTCAGTAGTTAGTAGTTAGTAGTTAGTAGTTAGTAGTTAGTAGTTAGTATGTAGTAGTTAATAGTTAGTAGTTAGTAGTTAGTAGTTAGTAGTTAGTAGTTAGTAGTTAGTAGTTAGTAGTTAGTAGTTAGTAGTTAGTAGTTAGTAGTTAGTAGTTAGTAGTTAGTAGTCAGTAGTTAGTAGTTGGTAGTTAGTAGTCAGTAGTTACTAGTTAGTATTAGTAGTTAGTAGTTAGTAGTTAGTAGTTAGTAATTAGTAGTTAGTAGTTAGTAGTCAGTAGTTAGTAGTTAGTAGTTAGTAGTTAATAGTCAGTAGTTAGTATTTAGTAGTTAGTATTTATTAGTGAGTAGTTAGTGGTTAGTAGTTAGTATTTAGTAATTAGTAAAAAGTACCTAGTAGTTAGCATTTAGTAGATAGTAGTTAGTAGTTAGTACTTAGTAGTTAGCAGTTATTTGTTAGTAGTTAGTAGTTAGTAGTTAGTAGTTAGTAGTTAGTAGTTAGTAGGTAGTAGTTAGTAGTCAGTAGTTAGTAGTTAGTAGTTGGTAGTTAGTAGTTAGTAGTCAGTATGTAGTAGTTAGTAGTTAGTAGTTAGTAGTTAGTAGTTGGTAGTTAGTAGTCAGTAGTTACTAGTTAGTATTAGTAGTTAGTAGTTAGTAGTTAGTAATTAGTAGTTAGCAGTTAGTAGTTAGTAGTTATTAGTAAGTAGATAGTAGTTAGTAGTTAGTTGTTAGTAGTTATTAGTTAGTAGTTAGTAGTCAGTAGTTATTATTTAGTAGTTAGTAGTTAGTAGTTAGTAGTTAGTAGTCAGTAGTTAGTATTTAGTAGTTAGTAGTTAGTGATCAGTATGTAGTAGTTAATAGTTAGTAGTTAGCAGTTAGTAGTTAGTAGTTAGTAGTTAGTAGTTAGTAGTTAGTAGTTAGTAGGTTGTAGTTAGTAGTCAGTAGTTAGTAGTTAGTAGTTGGTAGTTAGTAGTTAGTAGTCAGTATGTAGTAGTTAGTAGTTAGTAGTTAGTAGTTAGTAGTTGGTAGTTAGTAGTCAGTAGTTACTAGTTAGTATTAGTAGTTAGTAGTTAGTAGTTAGTAATTAGTAGTTAGCAGTTAGCAGTTAGTAGTTATTAGTTAGTAGATAGTAGTTAGTAGTTAGTTGTTAGTAGTTATTAGTTAGTAGTTAGTAGTCAGTAGTTATTATTTAGTAGTTAGTAGTTAGTAGTTAGTAGTTAGTAGTCAGTAGTTAGTATTTAGTAGTTAGTAGTTAGTGATCAGTATGTAGTAGTTAATAGTTAGTAGTTAGCAGTTAGTAGTTAGTAGTTAGTAGTTAGTAGTTAGTAGTTAGCAGTTAGTAGTTAGTAGTTAGCAGTTATTAGTTAGTAGTTATTAGTTAGTAATTAGTAGTTAGTAGTTAGTAGTCTCTAGTTATTAGTTATTAGTTAGTAGTTAGTAATTAGTAGTTAGTAGTCAGTAGTTAGTAGTTAGTAGTTAGTAGTCAGTAGTTAGTATTTAGTAGTTAGTAGTTATTAGTTATTAGTGAGTAGTTAGTGGTTAGTAGTTAGTAGTTAGTAATTAGTAAAAAGTACTTAGTAGTTAGTATTTAGTAGATAATAGTTAGTAGTTAGTACTTAGTAGTTAGTAGTTATTAGTTAGTAGTTAGTAGTTAGTATTTAGTAGTTAGTAGTTAGTAATTAGTAGTTAGTAGTTAGTAGTCAGTAGTCAGTAGTTAGTAGTTAGTAGTTAGTAGTTAGTAGTTAGTAGTTAGTATTTAGTAGTTAGTAGTTAGTAGTTAGTATGTAGTAGTTAATAGTTAGTAGTTAGCAGTTAGTAGTTAGTAGTAAGTAGCTAGTAGCTAGTAGTTAGTAGTTAGTAGTTAGTAGTTAGTAGTTAGTAGTTAGTTAGTAGTTAGTAGTTAGTAGTTAGTAGTTAGTAGTTTTTAGTTATTAGTTAGTAGTTAGTAGTTAGTAGTTAGAAGTTAGTAGCTAATATTTAGTAGTTAGTTGTAAGTAGTTAGTAGTTAGTAGTTATTAGTTAGTAGTTAGTAGTTAGTAATTAGCAGTTAGTAGTCAGTACTTAGTAGTTAGTAGTTAGCATTTAGTGGTCAGTTGTTAGTAGTTAGTAGTTAGTAGCTAGTGGTTATTATTTAGTAGTTAGAAGTTAGTAGTTAGTAGTTAGTATTTAGTAGTTAGTAGTCAGTAGTTAGTAGTTAGTTTTTAGTAGTTAGTAGTTAGTAGTTAGTTTGTAGTAGTTAATAGTTAGTAGTTAGCAGTTAGTAGTTAGTAATTAGTAGTTAGCAGTTAGTAGTTAGTAATTAGTAGTTAGTAGTTAGTAGTTAGTAGCTAGTGGTTAGTATTTAGTAGTTAGAGGTTAGTAGTTAGTAGTTAGTAGTTAGTAGTTATTAGTGAGTAGTTAGTGGTTAGTAGTTAGTAGTTAGTAATTAGTAAAAAGTACTTAGTAATTAGTATTTAGTAGATAGTAGTTTGTAGTTGGTACTAAGTAGTTAGTAGTTAGTAGTTATTAGTTAGTAGTTAGTAGTTAGTAGTTAGTAGTTAGTAATTAGTAGTTAGTAGTCAGTAGTTAGTAGTTAGTAGTTAGTAATCAGTAGTTAGTATTTAGTAGTTAGTAGTTAGTAGTTAGTAGTTAGTAGTTATTAGTTAGTAGTTAGTAGTTAGTAGTTAGTAGTTAGTAGTTAGTAATTAGTATGTAGTAGTTAATAGTTAGTAGTTAGTAGTTAGTAGTTAGTAGTTATTAGTTAGTAGTTAGTAGTTAAGAGTTAGTAGCTAGTAGTTAGTAGTTAATATTTAGTAGTTAGTTGTAAGTAGTTAGTAGTTAGTAGTTATTAGTTAGTAGTTAGTAGTTAGTAGTTATTAGTTAGTAGTTAGTAGTTAGTATTTAGTAGTTAGTAGTTAGTAATTAGTAGTTAGTAGTTAGTAGTCAGTAGTCAGTAGTCAGTAGTTAGTAGTTAGTAGTTAGTAGTTAGTAGTTAGTAGTTAGTATTTAGTAGTTAGTAGTTAGTAGTTAGTATGTAGTAGTTAATAGTTAGTAGTTAGCAGTTAGTAGTTAGTAGTAAGTAGCTAGTAGCTAGTAGTTAGTAGTTAGTAGTTAGTAGTTAGTATTTGGTAGATAGTAGTTAGTAGTTAGTACTTAGTAGTTAGTAGTTATTAGTTAGTAGTTAGTAGTTAGTATTTAGTAGTTAGTAGTTAGTAATTAGTAGTTAGTAGTTAGTAGTCAGTAGTCAGTAGTTAGTAGTTAGTAGTTAGTAGATAGTAGTTAGTAGTTAGTATTTAGTAGTTAGTAGTTAGTAGTTAGTATGTAGTAGTTAATAGTTAGTAGTTAGCAGTTAGTAGTTAGTAGTAAGTAGCTAGTAGCTAGTAGTTAGTAGTTAGTAGTTAGTAGTTAGTAGTTAGTAGTTAGTAGTTAGTAGTTAGTTAGTAGTTAGTAGTTAGTAGTTAGTAGTTAGTAGTTTTTAGTTATTAGTTAGTAGTTAGTAGTTAGTAGTTAGTAGTTAGTAGTGAGTAGTTAGTGGTTAGTAGTTAGTAGTTAGTAATTAGTAAAAAGTACTTAGTAGTTAGTATTAGTAGATAGTAGTAAGTAGTTGGTACTTAGTAGTTAGTAGTTAGTAGTTATTAGTTAGTAGTTAGTAGTTAGTAGTTAGTAATTAGTAGTTAGTAGTTAGTAGTCAGTAGTCAGTAGTTAGTAGTTAGTAGTTAGTAGATAGTAGTTAGTAGTTAGTATTTAGTAGCTAGTAGTTAGTAGTTAGTATGTAGTAGTTAATAGTTAGTAATTAGCAGTTAGTAGTTAGTAGTAAGTAGCTAGTAGCTAGTAGTTAGTAGTTAGTAGTTAGTAGTTAGTATTTGGTAGATAGTAGTTAGTAGTTAGTACTTAGTAGTTAGTAGTTATTAGTTAGTAGTTAGTAGTTAGTATTTAGTAGTTAGTAGTTAGTAATTAGTAGTTAGTAGTTAGTAGTCAGTAGTCAGTAGTTAGTAGTTAGTAGTTATTAGTTAGTAGTTAGTAGTTAGTATTTAGTAGTTAGTAGTTAGTAATTAGTAGTTAGTAGTTAGTAGTCAGTAGTCAGTAGTCAGTAGTTAGTAGTTAGTAGTTAGTAGTTAGTAGTTAGTAGTTAGTATTTAGTAGTTAGTAGTTAGTAGTTAGTATGTAGTAGTTAATAGTTAGTAGTTAGCAGTTAGTAGTTAGTAGTAAGTAGCTAGTAGCTAGTAGTTAGTAGTTAGTAGTTAGTAGTTAGTATTTGGTAGATAGTAGTTAGTAGTTAGTACTTAGTAGTTAGTAGTTATTAGTTAGTAGTTAGTAGTTAGTAGTTATTAGTTAGTAGTTAGTAGTTAGTATTTAGTAGTTAGTAGTTAGTAATTAGTAGTTAGTAGTTAGTAGTCAGTAGTCAGTAGTCAGTAGTTAGTAGTTAGTAGTTAGTAGTTAGTAGTTAGTAGTTACTATTTAGTAGTTAGTAGTTAGTAGTTAGTATGTAGTAGTTAATAGTTAGTAGTTAGCAGTTAGTAGTTAGTAGTAAGTAGCTAGTAGCTAGTAGTTAGTAGTTAGTAGTTAGTAGTTTGTATTTGGTAGATAGTAGTTAGTAGTTAGTACTTAGTAGTTAGTAGTTATTAGTTAGTAGTTAGTAGTTAGTATTTAGTAGTTAGTAGTTAGTAATTAGTAGTTAGTAGTTAGTAGTCAGTAGTCAGTAGTTAGTAGTTAGTAGTTAGTAGATAGTAGTTAGTAGTTAGTATTTAGTAGTTAGTAGTTAGTAGTTAGTATGTAGTAGTTAATAGTTAGTAGTTAGCAGTTAGTAGTTAGTAGTAAGTAGCTAGTAGCTAGTAGTTAGTAGTTAGTAGTTAGTAGTTAGTAGTTAGTAGTTAGTAGTTAGTAGTTAGTTAGTAGTTAGTAGTTAGTAGTTAGTAGTTAGTAGTTTTTAGTTATTAGTTAGTAGTTAGTAGTTAGTAGTTAGTAGTTAGTAGTCAGTAGTCAGTAGTCAGTAGTTAGTAGTTAGTAGTTAGTAGTTAGTAGTTAGTAGTTAGTATTTAGTAATTAGTAGTTAGTAGTTAGTATGTAGTAGTTAATAGTTAGTAGTTAGCAGTTAGTAGTTAGTAGTAAGTAGCTAGTAGCTAGTAGTTAGTAGTTAGTAGTTAGTAGTTAGTAGTTAGTATTTGGTAGATAGTAGTTAGTAGTTAGTACTTAGTAGTTAGTAGTTATTAGTTAGTAGTTAGTAGTTAGTATTTAGTAGTTAGTAGTTAGTAATTAGTAGTTAGTAGTTAGTAGTCAGTAGTCAGTAGTTAGTAGTTAGTAGTTAGTAGATAGTAGTTAGTAGTTAGTATTTAGTAGTTAGTAGTTAGTAGTTAGTATGTAGTAGTTAATAGTTAGTAGTTAGCAGTTAGTAGTTAGTAGTAAGTAGCTAGTAGCTAGTAGTTAGTAGTTAGTAGTTAGTAGTTAGTAGTTAGTAGTTAGTAGTTAGTAGTTAGTTAGTAGTTAGTAGTTAGTAGTTAGTAGTTAGTAGTTTTTAGTTATTAGTTAGTAGTTAGTAGTTAGTAGTTAGTAGTTAGTAGTCAGTAGTCAGTAGTCAGTAGTTAGTAGTTAGTAGTTAGTAGTTAGTAGTTAGTAGTTAGTATTTAGTAATTAGTAGTTAGTAGTTAGTATGTAGTAGTTAATAGTTAGTAGTTAGCAGTTAGTAGTTAGTAGTAAGTAGCTAGTAGCTAGTAGTTAGTAGTTAGTAGTTAGTAGTTAGTAGTTAGTATTTGGTAGATAGTAGTTAGTAGTTAGTACTTAGTAGTTAGTAGTTATTAGTTAGTAGTTAGTAGTTAGTATTTAGTAGTTAGTAGTTAGTAATTAGTAGTTAGTAGTTAGTAGTCAGTAGTCAGTAGTTAGTAGTTAGTAGTTAGTAGATAGTAGTTAGTAGTTAGTATTTAGTAGCTAGTAGTTAGTAGTTAGTATGTAGTAGTTAATAGTTAGTAATTAGCAGTTAGTAGTTAGTAGTAAGTAGCTAGTAGCTAGTAGTTAGTAGTTAGTAGTTAGTAGTTAGTAGTTAGTAGTTAGTAGTTAGTAGTTAGTAGTTAGTTAGTAGTTAGTACTTAGTAGTTAGTAGTTAGTAGTTTTTAGTTATTAGTTAGTAGTTAGTAGTTAGTAGTTAGAAGTTAGTAGTTAATATTTAGTAGTTAGTTGTAAGTAGTTAGTATTTAGTTATTATTAGTTAGTAGTTAGTAGTTAGTAATTAGCAGTTAGTAGTCAGTACTTAGTAGTTAGTAGTTAGCATTTAGTGGTCAGTTGTTAATAGTTAGTAGTTAGTAGTTAGTAGCTAGTGGTTATTATTTAGTAGTTAGAAGTTAGTAGTTAGTAGTTAGTATTTAGTAGTTAGTAGTCAGTAGTCAGTAGTTAGTTTTTAGTAGTTAGTAGTTAGTAGTTAGTTTGTAGTAGTTAATAGTTAGTAGTTAGCAGTTAGTAGTTAGTAATTAGTAGTTAGCAGTTAGTAGTTAGTAATTAGTAGTTAGTAGTTAGTAGTTAGTAGCTAGTGGTTAGTATTTAGTAGTTATAGGTTAGTAGTTAGTAGTTAGTAGTTAGTAGTTATTAGTGAGTAGTTAGTGGTTAGTAGTTAGTAGTTAGTAATTAGTAAAAAGTACTTAGTAGTTAGTATTAGTAGATAGTAGTTAGTAGTTGGTACTTAGTAGTTAGTAGTTAGTAGTTATTAGTTAGTAGTTAGTAGTTAGTAGTTAGTAATTAGTAGTTAGTAGTTAGTAGTCAGTAGTCAGTAGTTAGTAGTTAGTAGTTAGTAGATAGTAGTTAGTAGTTAGTATTTAGTAGCTAGTAGTTAGTAGTTAGTATGTAGTAGTTAATAGTTAGTAATTAGCAGTTAGTAGTTAGTAGTAAGTAGCTAGTAGCTAGTAGTTAGTAGTTAGTAGTTAGTAGTTAGTAGTTAGTAGTTAGTAGTTAGTAGTTAGTAGTTAGTAGTTAGTATTTAGTAATTAGTAGTTAGTAGTTAGTATGTAGTAGTTAATAGTTAGTAGTTAGCAGTTAGTAGTTAGTAGTAAGTAGCTAGTAGCTAGTAGTTAGTAGTTAGTAGTTAGTAGTTAGTAGTTAGTATTTGGTAGATAGTAGTTAGTAGTTAGTACTTAGTAGTTAGTAGTTATTAGTTAGTAGTTAGTAGTTAGTATTTAGTAGTTAGTAGTTAGTAATTAGTAGTTAGTAGTTAGTAGTCAGTAGTCAGTAGTTAGTAGTTAGTAGTTAGTAGATAGTAGTTAGTAGTTAGTATTTAGTAGCTAGTAGTTAGTAGTTAGTATGTAGTAGTTAATAGTTAGTAATTAGCAGTTAGTAGTTAGTAGTAAGTAGCTAGTAGCTAGTAGTTAGTAGTTAGTAGTTAGTAGTTAGTAGTTAGTAGTTAGTAGTTAGTAGTTAGTAGTTAGTTAGTAGTTAGTAGTTAGTAGTTAGTAGTTAGTAGTTTTTAGTTATTAGTTAGTAGTTAGTAGTTAGTAGTTAGAAGTTAGTAGTTAATATTTAGTAGTTAGTTGTAAGTAGTTAGTATTTAGTTATTATTAGTTAGTAGTTAGTAGTTAGTAATTAGCAGTTAGTAGTCAGTACTTAGTAGTTAGTAGTTAGCATTTAGTGGTCAGTTGTTAATAGTTAGTAGTTAGTAGTTAGTAGCTAGTGGTTATTATTTAGTAGTTAGAAGTTAGTAGTTAGTAGTTAGTATTTAGTAGTTAGTAGTCAGTAGTCAGTAGTTAGTTTTTAGTAGTTAGTAGTTAGTAGTTAGTTTGTAGTAGTTAATAGTTAGTAGTTAGCAGTTAGTAGTTAGTAATTAGTAGTTAGCAGTTAGTAGTTAGTAATTAGTAGTTAGTAGTTAGTAGTTAGTAGCTAGTGGTTAGTATTTAGTAGTTATAGGTTAGTAGTTAGTAGTTAGTAGTTAGTAGTTATTAGTGAGTAGTTAGTGGTTAGTAGTTAGTAGTTAGTAATTAGTAAAAAGTACTTAGTAGTTAGTATTAGTAGATAGTAGTTAGTAGTTGGTACTTAGTAGTTAGTAGTTAGTAGTTATTAGTTAGTAGTTAGTAGTTAGTAGTTAGTAATTAGTAGTTAGTAGTTAGTAGTCAGTAGTCAGTAGTTAGTAGTTAGTAGTTAGTAGATAGTAGTTAGTAGTTAGTATTTAGTAGCTAGTAGTTAGTAGTTAGTATGTAGTAGTTAATAGTTAGTAATTAGCAGTTAGTAGTTAGTAGTAAGTAGCTAGTAGCTAGTAGTTAGTAGTTAGTAGTTAGTAGTTAGTAGTTAGTAGTTAGTAGTTAGTAGTTAGTAGTTAGTTAGTAGTTAGTAGTTAGTAGTTAGTAGTTAGTAGTTTTTAGTTATTAGTTAGTAGTTAGTAGTTAGTAGTTAGAAGTTAGTAGTTAATATTTAGTAGTTAGTTGTAAGTAGTTAGTATTTAGTTATTATTAGTTAGTAGTTAGTAGTTAGTAATTAGCAGTTAGTAGTCAGTACTTAGTAGTTAGTAGTTAGCATTTAGTGGTCAGTTGTTAATAGTTAGTAGTTAGTAGTTAGTAGCTAGTGGTTATTATTTAGTAGTTAGAAGTTAGTAGTTAGTAGTTAGTATTTAGTAGTTAGTAGTCAGTAGTCAGTAGTTAGTTTTTAGTAGTTAGTAGTTAGTAGTTAGTTTGTAGTAGTTAATAGTTAGTAGTTAGCAGTTAGTAGTTAGTAATTAGTAGTTAGCAGTTAGTAGTTAGTAATTAGTAGTTAGTAGTTAGTAGTTAGTAGCTAGTGGTTAGTATTTAGTAGTTATAGGTTAGTAGTTAGTAGTTAGTAGTTAGTAGTTATTAGTGAGTAGTTAGTGGTTAGTAGTTAGTAGTTAGTAATTAGTAAAAAGTACTTAGTAGTTAGTATTAGTAGATAGTAGTTAGTAGTTGGTACTTAGTAGTTAGTAGTTAGTAGTTATTAGTTAGTAGTTAGTAGTTAGTAGTTAGTAGTTAGTAGTTAGTAATTAGTAGTTAGTAGTCAGTAGTTAGTAGTTAGTAGTTAGTAGTTAGTAATCAGTAGTTAGTATTTAGTAGTTAGTAGTTAGTAGTTAGTAGTTATTAGTTAGTAGTTAGTAGTTAGTAGTTAGTAATTAGTAGTTAGTAATTAGTATGTAGTAGTTAATAGTTAGTAGTTAGTAGTTAGTAGTTATTAGTTAGTAGTTAGTAGTTAATAGTTAGTAGTTAGTAGTTAGTAGTTAATATTTAGTAGTTAGTTGTAAGTAGTTAGTAGTTAGTAGTTATTAGTTAGTAGTTAGTAGTTAGTAGTTAGTAGTTAGCATATAGTAGTCAGTTGTTAGTAGTTAGCAGTTAGTAGTTAGGATCTAGTGGTTAGTATTAGTAGTTAGAAGTTAGTAGTTAGTAGTTAGTAGTTAGTAGTTAGTAGTTAGTAGTTAGTAGTTAGTAGTCAGTTGTTAGTAGTTAGTAGTTAGCAGTTAGTAGCTAGTGGTTAGTATTTAATAGTTAGAAGTTAGTAGTTAGTAGTTAGTAGTCAGTAGTTAGTAGTTAGTAGTTAGTAGTTAGTTTGTAGTAGTTAATAGTTAGTAGTTAGCAGTTAGTAGTTTGTATGTAGTAGCTATTAGTTAGTAGTTAGTAGTTAGTAGTTAGTAATTAGTAGTTAGTAGTTAGTAGTCTGTAGTTATTAGTTAGTAGTTAGTAGTTAGTAGTTGGTACTTAGTAGTTAGTAGTTAGTAGTTAGTAGTTATTAGTTAGTAGTTAGTAGTTAGTAGTTAGTAGTTAGTAATTAGTAGTTAGTAGTCAGTAGTTAGTAGTTAGTAGTTAGTAGTTAGTAATCAGTAGTTAGTATTTAGTAGTTAGTAGTTAGTAGTTAGTAGTTATTAGTTAGTAGTTAGTAGTTAGTAGTTAGTAGTTAGTAGTTAGTAATTAGTATGTAGTAGTTAATAGTTAGTAGTTAGTAGTTAGTAGTTATTAGTTAGTAGTTAGTAGTTAATAGTTAGTAGTTAGTAGTTAGTAGTTAATATTTAGTAGTTAGTTGTAAGTAGTTAGTAGTTAGTAGTTATTAGTTAGTAGTTAGTAGTTAGTAGTTAGTAGTTAGCATATAGTAGTCAGTTGTTAGTAGTTAGCAGTTAGTAGTTAGGATCTAGTGGTTAGTATTAGTAGTTAGAAATTAGTAGTTAGTAGTTAGTAGTTAGTTGTAAGTAGTTAGTAGTTAGTAGTTATTAGTTAGTAGTTAGTAGTTAGTAGTTAGTAGTTAGCATATAGTAGTCAGTTGTTAGTAGTTAGCAGTTAGTAGTTAGGATCTAGTGGTTAGTATTAGTAGTTAGAAGTTAGTAGTTAGTAGTTAGTAGTTAGTAGTTAGTAGTTAGTAGTTAGTAGTTAGTAGTCAGTTGTTAGTAGTTAGTAGTTAGCAGTTAGTAGCTAGTGGTTAGTATTTAATAGTTAGAAGTTAGTAGTTAGTAGTTAGTAGTCAGTAGTTAGTAGTTAGTAGTTAGTAGTTAGTTTGTAGTAGTTAATAGTTAGTAGTTAGCAGTTAGTAGTTTGTATGTAGTAGCTATTAGTTAGTAGTTAGTAGTTAGTAGTTAGTAATTAGTAGTTAGTAGTTAGTAGTCTGTAGTTATTAGTTAGTAGTTAGTAGTTAGTAGTTGGTACTTAGTAGTTAGTAGTTAGTAGTTAGTAGTTATTAGTTAGTAGTTAGTAGTTAGTAGTTAGTAGTTAGTAATTAGTAGTTAGTAGTCAGTAGTTAGTAGTTAGTAGTTAGTAGTTAGTAGTTAATATTTAGTAGTTAGTTGTAAGTAGTTAGTAGTTAGTAGTTATTAGTTAGTAGTTAGTAGTTAGTAGTTAGTAGTTAGCATATAGTAGTCAGTTGTTAGTAGTTAGCAGTTAGTAGTTAGGATCTAGTGGTTAGTATTAGTAGTTAGAAGTTAGTAGTTAGTAGTTAGTAGTTAGTAGTTAGTAGTTAGTAGTTAGTAGTTAGTAGTCAGTTGTTAGTAGTTAGTAGTTAGCAGTTAGTAGCTAGTGGTTAGTATTTAATAGTTAGAAGTTAGTAGTTAGTAGTTAGTAGTCAGTAGTTAGTAGTTAGTAGTTAGTAGTTAGTTTGTAGTAGTTAATAGTTAGTAGTTAGCAGTTAGTAGTTTGTATGTAGTAGCTATTAGTTAGTAGTTAGTAGTTAGTAGTTAGTAATTAGTAGTTAGTAGTTAGTAGTCTGTAGTTATTAGTTAGTAGTTAGTAGTTAGTAGTTGGTACTTAGTAGTTAGTAGTTAGTAGTTAGTAGTTATTAGTTAGTAGTTAGTAGTTAGTAGTTAGTAGTTAGTAATTAGTAGTTAGTAGTCAGTAGTTAGTAGTTAGTAGTTAGTAGTTAGTAATCAGTAGTTAGTATTTAGTAGTTAGTAGTTAGTAGTTAGTAGTTATTAGTTAGTAGTTAGTAGTTAGTAGTTAGTAGTTAGTAGTTAGTAATTAGTATGTAGTAGTTAATAGTTAGTAGTTAGTAGTTAGTAGTTATTAGTTAGTAGTTAGTAGTTAATAGTTAGTAGTTAGTAGTTAGTAGTTAATATTTAGTAGTTAGTTGTAAGTAGTTAGTAGTTAGTAGTTATTAGTTAGTAGTTAGTAGTTAGTAGTTAGTAGTTAGCATATAGTAGTCAGTTGTTAGTAGTTAGCAGTTAGTAGTTAGGATCTAGTGGTTAGTATTAGTAGTTAGAAATTAGTAGTTAGTAGTTAGTAGTTAGTAGTTAGTAGTTAGTAGTTAGTAGTTAGTAGTCAGTTGTTAGTAGTTAGTAGTTAGCAGTTAGTAGCTAGTGGTTAGTATTTAATAGTTAGAAGTTAGTAGTTAGTAGTTAGTAGTCAGTAGTTAGTAGTTAGTAGTTAGTAGTTAGTTTGTAGTAGTTAATAGTTAGCAGTTAGCAGTTAGTATTTTGTATGTAGTAGCTATTAGTTTGTAGTTAGTAGTTAGTAGTTAGTAATTAGTAGTTAGTAGTTAGTAGTCTGTAGTTATTAGTTAGTAGTTAGTAGTTAGTAGTTAGTAATTAGTAGTTAGTAGTCAGTAGTTAGTAGTTAGTAGTTAGTAGTCAGCAGTTTGTAATTAGTAGTTAGTAGTTAGTAGTTAGTAATTAGTAGTTAGTAGTTAGTAGTTATTAGTGAGTAGTTAGTGGTTAGTAGTTAGTAGTTAGTAATTAATAAAAAGTACTTAGTAGTTAGTATTTAGTAGATAGTAGTTAGTAGTTAGTACTTAGTAGTTAGAAGTTAGTAGTTATTAGTTAGTAGTTAGTAGTTAGTAGTTAGTAGTTACTGTTTAGTAGTTAGTAGTCAGTAGTTAGTAGTTAGTAGTTAGTAGTTAGCATATAGTAGTCAGTTGTTAGTAGTTAGCAGTTAGTAGTTAGGATCTAGTGGTTAGTATTAGTAGTTAGAAATTAGTAGTTAGTAGTTAGTAGTTAGTAGTTAGTAGTTAGTAGTTAGTAGTTAGTAGTCAGTTGTTAGTAGTTAGTAGTTAGCAGTTAGTAGCTAGTGGTTAGTATTTAATAGTTAGAAGTTAGTAGTTAGTAGTTAGTAGTCAGTAGTTAGTAGTTAGTAGTTAGTAGTTAGTTTGTAGTAGTTAATAGTTAGCAGTTAGCAGTTAGTAGTTTGTATGTAGTAGCTATTAGTTTGTAGTTAGTAGTTAGTAGTTAGTAATTAGTAGTTAGTAGTTAGTAGTCTGTAGTTATTAGTTAGTAGTTAGTAGTTAGTAGTTAGTAATTAGTAGTTAGTAGTCAGTAGTTAGTAGTTAGTAGTTAGTAGTCAGCAGTTTGTAATTAGTAGTTAGTAGTTAGTAGTTAGTAATTAGTAGTTAGTAGTTAGTAGTTATTAGTGAGTAGTTAGTGGTTAGTAGTTAGTAGTTAGTAATTAATAAAAAGTACTTAGTAGTTAGTATTTAGTAGATAGTAGTTAGTAGTTAGTACTTAGTAGTTAGAAGTTAGTAGTTATTAGTTAGTAGTTAGTAGTTAGTAGTTAGTAGTTACTATTTAGTAGTTAGTAGTCAGTAGTTAGTAGTTAGTAGTTAGTAATCAGTAGTTAGTATTTAGTAGTTAGTAGTTAGTAGTTAGCAGTTTTTAATTAGTAGTTTGTAGTTAGTAATTAGTAGTTTGAAGTTAGTAGTTATTAGTGAGTAGTTAGTGGTTAGTAGTAAAAAGTACTTAGTAGTTAGTATTTAGTAGATAGTAGTTGGTAGTTGGTACTTAGTAGTTAGTAGTTAGTAGTTATTAGTTAGTAGTTAGTAGTTAGTAATTAGTATTTAGTAGTCAGTAGTTAGTAGTTAGTAGTTAGTAATCAGTAGTTAATATTTAGTAGTTAGTAGTTAGTAGTTAGTAGTTTTTAGTTAGTAGTTAGTAGTTTATAGTTAGTATGTAGTAGTTAATAATTAGTAGTTAGTAGTTAGTAGTTAGTAGTTATTATTTAGTAGTTAGTAGTTAGTAGTTAGTAGTTAGTAGATAATATTTAGTAGTTAGTTGTAAGTAGTTAGTAGTTAGTAGTTATTAGTTAGTAGTTAGTAGTTAGTAGTTAGTAATTAGCATTTAGCACTCAGTACTTAGTAGTTAGTAGTTAGCATATAGTAGTCAGTTGTTAGTAGTTAGCAGTTAGTGGTTAGTAGCTAGTGGTTAGTATTTAGTAGTTAGAAGTTAGTAGTTAGTAGTTAGTAGTTAGTAGTTAGTAGTCAGTTGTTAGTAGTTAGTAGTTAGTAGTTAGTAGCTAGTGGTTAGCATTTAGTAGTTAGAAGTTAGTATTTAGTAGTTAGTAGTTAGTAATCAGTAGTTAGTATTTAGTAGTTAGTAGTTAGTAGTTAGTAGTTTTTAGTTAGTAGTTAGTAGTTAGTAGTTAGTATGTAGTAGTTAATAATTAGTAGTTAGTAGTTAGTAGTTAGTAGTTATTATTTAGTAGTTAGTAGTTAGTAGTTAGTAGATAATATTTAGTAGTTAGTTGTAAGTAGTTAGTAGTTAGTAGTTATTAGTTAGTAGTTAGTAGTTAGTAGTTAGTAATTAGCATTTAGCACTCAGTACTTAGTAGTTAGTAGTTAGCATATAGTAGTCAGTTGTTAGTAGTTAGCAGTTAGTGGTTAGTAGCTAGTGGTTAGTATTTAGTAGTTAGAAGTTAGTAGTTAGTAGTTAGTAGTTAGTAGTCAGTTGTTAGTAGTTAGTAGTTAGTAGTTAGTAGTTAGTAGCTAGTGGTTAGTATTTAGTAGTTAGAAGTTAGTAGTTAGTAGTTAGTAGTTAGTATTAGTATGTAGTAGTTAATAGTTAGTAGTTAGCAGTTAGTAGTTTGTATGTAGTAGTTATTAGTTAGTAGTTAGTAGTTAGTAGTTAGTAGTTAGTGGTTAGTAGTTAGTAGTCTGTAGTTATTAGTTAGTAGTTAGTAGTTAGTAGTTAGTATTTAGTAATTAGTAGTTAGTAGTCAGTAGTTAGTAGTTAGTAGTTAGTAGTTAGTATTTAGTATTTAGTAGTTAGAAGTTAGTAGTTATTAGTGAGTAGTTAGTGATTAGTATTTAGTAGTTAGTAATTAGTAAAAAGTACTTAGTAGTTAGTATTTAGTAGATAGTAGTTAGTAGTTAGTACTTAGTAGTTAGAAGTTAGTAGTTATTAGTTAGTAGTTTGTAGTTAGTAGTTAGTAGTTAGTAGTTAGTAATTAGTAGTTAGTAGTTAGTAGTTAGTAGTCAGTAGTTAGTAGTTAGTAGTTAGTAGTTAGTAGTTAGTAGTTAGTAGTTAGTAATTAGTAGTTAGTAGTCAATAGTTATTAGTTAGTAGTTAGTAGTTAGTATGTAGTAGTTAATAGTTAGTAGTTAGCAGTTAGTAGTTAGTATGTAGTAGTTATTAGTTAGTAGTTGGTAGTTAGTAGTTAGTAAATAGTAGTTAGTAGTTAGTAGTCTGTAGTTATTAGTTAGTAGTTAGTAGTTAGTAGATAGTAGTTAGTAGTCAGTAGTTAGTATTTAGTAGTTAGTAGTTAGTAGTTATTAGTGAGTAGTAAGTGGTTAGTAGTTAGTAGTTAGTAATTAGTAAAAAGTACTTAGTAGTTAGTATTTAATAGATAGTAGTTAGTAGTTAGTACTTAGTAGTTAGAAGTTAGTAGTTAGTAGTTAGCAGTTAGTAGTTAGTAATTAGTAGTTAGTAGTCAGTAGTTAGCAGTTAGTAGTTAGTAGTTAGTAGTTAGTAGTTTGTAGTTAGTAGTTAGTAGTTAGCAGTTAGTAGTTAGTAGTTAGTAGTTAGTAGTTAGTAGTTAGTAGTTAGTAGTTAGTAGTTAGTACTTAGTAGTTAGTAGTTAGTAGTTAGTAGTCTGTAGTTATTAGTTAGTAGTTAGTAGTTAGTAGTTAGTAGATAGTAGTTAGTAATTAGGAGTTAGTAGTCAGTAGTTAGTAGTTAGTGGTTAGTATTTAGTAGTTAGTAGTTAGTAGTTATTAGTGAGTAGTTAGTGGTTAGTAGTTAGTAGTTAGTAATTAGTAAAAAGTACTTAGTAGTTAGTATTTAGTAGATGGTAGTTAGTAGTTAGTACTTCGTAGTTAGAAGTTAGTAGTTAGTAGTTAGTAGTTAGTAGTCAGTAGTTAGTAGTTAGTAGTTAGTATTAGTATGTAGTAGTTAATAGTTAGTAGTTAGCAGTTAGTAGTTTGTATGTAGTAGTTATTAGTTAGTAGTTAGTAGTTAGTAGTTAGTAGTTAGTGGTTAGTAGTTAGTAGTCTGTAGTTATTAGTTAGTAGTTAGTAGTTAGTAGTTAGTAGTTAGTAATTAGTAGTTAGTAGTCAGTAGTTAGTAGTTAGTAGTTAGTAGTTAGTAGTTAGTATTTAGTAGTTAGAAGTTAGTAGTTATTAGTGAGTAGTTAGTGATTAGTATTTAGTAGTTAGTAATTAGTAAAAAGTACTTAGTAGTTAGTATTTAGTAGATAGTAGTTAGTAGTTAGTACTTAGTAGTTAGAAATTAGTAGTTATTAGTTAGTAGTTTGTAGTTAGTAGTTAGTAGTTAGTAGTCAGTAATTAGTAGTTAGCAGTCAGTATTCAGTAGTTAGTAGTTAGTAGTTAGTAGTTAGTAGTTAGTAGTTATTAGTTAGTAGTTAGTAGTTAGTAGTTAGTAGTTAGTAATTAGTAGTTAGTAGTCAATAGTTATTAGTTAGTAGTTAGTAGTTAGTATGTAGTAGTTAATAGTTAGTAGTTAGCAGTTAGTAGTTAGTATGTAGTAGTTATTAGTTAGTAGTTGGTAGTTAGTAGTTAGTAAATAGTAGTTAGTAGTTAGTAGTCTGTAGTTATTAGTTAGTAGTTAGTAGATAGTAGTTAGTAGTCAGTAGTTAGTATTTAGTAGTTAGTAAGTAGTAGTTATTAGTGAGTAGTAAGTGGTTGGTAGTTAGTAGTTAGTAATTAGTAAAAAGTACTTAGTAGTTAGTATTTAATAGATAGTAGTTAGTAGTTAGTACTTAGTAGTTAGAAGTTAGTAGTTAGTAGTTAGTAGTTAGTAATTAGTAGTTAGTAGTCAGTAGTTAGCAGTTAGTAGTTAGTAGTTAGTAGTTAGTAGTTAGTAGTTTGTAGTTAGTAGTTAGCAGTTAGTAGTTAGTAGTTAGTAGTTAGTAGTTAGTAGTTAGTAGTTAGCAGTTAGTAGTTAGTACTTAGTAGTTAGTAGATAGTAGTTAGTAGTTAGTAGTCTGTAGTTATTAGTTAGTAGTTAGTAGTTAGTAGTTAGTAGATAGTAGTTAGTAATTAGGAGTTAGTAGTCAGTAGTTAGTAGTTAGTAGTTAGTATTTAGTAGTTAGTAGTTAGTAGTTATTAGTGAGTAGTTAGTGGTTAGTAGTTAGTAGTTAGTAATTAGTAAAAAGTACTTAGTAGTTAGTATTTAGTAGATGGTAGTTAGTAGTTAGTACTTAGTAGTTAGAAGTTAGTAGTTATTAGTTAGTAGTTTGTAGTTAGTAGTTAGCAGTTAGTAGTTAGTAATTAGTAGTTAGTAGTTAGTAGTCAGTAGTTAGTAGTTAGTAGTTAGTAGTTAGTAGTTAGTAGTTAGTAGTTAGTAGTTAGTAATTAGTAGTTAGTAGTTAGTAATTAGTAGTTAGTAGTCAGTAGTTAGTAGTTAGTAGTTAGTAGTTAGTAGTTAGTAGTTAGTAGTTAGTATGTAGTAGTTATTAGTTAGTAGTTGGTAGTTAGTAGTTAGTAAATAGTAGTTAGTAGTTAGTAGTCTGTAGTTATTAGTTAGTAGTTTATAGTTAGTAGTTAGTAGTTAGTAGTTAGTAGTTAGTAGTTTGTAGTTAGTAGTTAGCAGTTAGTGGTTAGTAGTTAGTAGTTAGTAGTTAGTAGTTAGTACTTAGTAGTTAGTAGTTAGTAGTTAGTAGTTAGTAGATAGTAGTCAGTAATTAGGAGTTAGTAGTCAGTAGTTAGTAGTTAGTAGTTAGTAGTTAGTATTTAGTAGTTAGTAGTTAGTAGTTATCAGTGAGTAGTTAGTGGTTAGTAGTTAGTAGTTAGTAATTAGTAAAAAGTACTTAGTAGTTAGTATTTAGTAGATGGTAGTTAGTAGTTAGTACTTAGTAGTTAGAAGTTAGTAGTTATTAGTTAGTAGTTTGTAGTTAGTAGTTAGCAGTTAGTAGTTAGTAATTAGTAGTTAGTAGTTAGTAGTCAGTAGTTAGTAGTTAGTAGTTAGTAGTTAGTAGTTAGTAGTTAGTAATTAGTAGTTAGTAGTCAGTAGTTAGTAGTTAGTAGTTAGTAGTTAGTATGTAGTAGTTATTAGTTAGTAGTTGGTAGTTAGTAGTTAGTAAATAGTAGTTAGTAGTTAGTAGTCTGTAGTTATTAGTTAGTAGTTAGTAGTTAGTAGTTAGTAGTTAGTAGTTAGTAGTTAGAAGTTAGTAGTTATTAGTTAGTAGTTTGTAGTTAGTAGTTAGTAGTTAGTAGTTAGTAGTTAGTAGTTAGTATGTAGTAGTTAGTAGTTAGTAAATAGTAGTTAGTAGTTAGTAGTCTGTAGTTATTAGTTAGTAGTTAGTAGTTAGTAGTTAGTAGTTAGTAGTTAGTTGTTAGTAATTAGTAGTTAGTAGTCAGTGGTTAGTAGTTAGTAGTTAGTAGTTAGTAGTCAGTAGTTAGTATTTAGTAGTTATTAGTGAGTAGTTAGGGGTTAGTACTTAGTAGTTAGTATTTAGTAGATAGTAGTTAGTAGTTAGTACTTGGTAGTTAGAAGTTAGTAGTTATTAGTTAGTAGTTTGTAGTTAGTAGTTAGCAGCTAGTAGTTAGTAATTAGTAGTTAGTAGTTAGTAGTCAGTAGTTAGTAGTTAGTAGTTAGTAGTTAGTAGTTAGTAGTTAGTAGTTAGTAATTAGTAGTTAGTAGTTAGTAGTTAGTACTTAGTAGTTAGAAGTTAGTAGTTATTAGTTAGTAGTTTGTAGTTAGTAGTTAGCAGCTAGTAGTTAGTAATTAGTAGTTAGTAGTTAGTAGTCAGTAGTTAGTAGTTAGTAGTTAGTAGTTAGTAGTTAGTAGTTAGTAATTAGTAGTTAGTAGTTAGTAGTTAGTAGTTAGTAGTTAGTAGTTAGTATGTAGTAGTTATTAGTTAGTAGTTGGTAGTTAGTAGTTAGTAAATAGTAGTTAGTAGTTAGTAGTCTGTAGTTATTAGTTAGTAGTTTATAGTTAGTAGTTAGTAGTTAGTAGTTAGTAGTTAGTAGTTTGTAGTTAGTAGTTAGCAGTTAGTGGTTAGTAGTTAGTAGTTAGTAGTTAGTAGTTAGTACTTAGTAGTTAGTAGTTAGTAGTTAGTAGTTAGTAGATAGTAGTCAGTAATTAGGAGTTAGTAGTCAGTAGTTAGTAGTTAGTAGTTAGTAGTTAGTATTTAGTAGTTAGTAGTTAGTAGTTATCAGTGAGTAGTTAGTGGTTAGTAGTTAGTAGTTAGTAATTAGTAAAAAGTACTTAGTAGTTAGTATTTAGTAGATGGTAGTTAGTAGTTAGTACTTAGTAGTTAGAAGTTAGTAGTTATTAGTTAGTAGTTTGTAGTTAGTAGTTAGCAGTTAGTAGTTAGTAATTAGTAGTTAGTAGTTAGTAGTCAGTAGTTAGTAGTTAGTAGTTAGTAGTTAGTAGTTAGTAGTTAGTAGTTAGTAATTAGTAGTTAGTAGTCAGTAGTTAGTAGTTAGTAGTTAGTAGTTAGTATGTAGTAGTTATTAGTTAGTAGTTGGTAGTTAGTAGTTAGTAAATAGTAGTTAGTAGTTAGTAGTCTGTAGTTATTAGTTAGTAGTTAGTAGTTAGTAGTTAGTAGTTAGTAGTTAGTAGTTAGAAGTTAGTAGTTATTAGTTAGTAGTTTGTAGTTAGTAGTTAGTAGTTAGTAGTTAGTAGTTAGTAGTTAGTATGTAGTAGTTAGTAGTTAGTAAATAGTAGTTAGTAGTTAGTAGTCTGTAGTTATTAGTTAGTAGTTAGTAGTTAGTAGTTAGTAGTTAGTAGTTAGTTGTTAGTAATTAGTAGTTAGTAGTCAGTGGTTAGTAGTTAGTAGTTAGTAGTTAGTAGTCAGTAGTTAGTATTTAGTAGTTATTAGTGAGTAGTTAGGGGTTAGTACTTAGTAGTTAGTATTTAGTAGATAGTAGTTAGTAGTTAGTACTTGGTAGTTAGAAGTTAGTAGTTATTAGTTAGTAGTTTGTAGTTAGTAGTTAGCAGCTAGTAGTTAGTAATTAGTAGTTAGTAGTTAGTAGTCAGTAGTTAGTAGTTAGTAGTTAGTAGTTAGTAGTTAGTAGTTAGTAGTTAGTAATTAGTAGTTAGTAGTTAGTAGTTAGTACTTAGTAGTTAGAAGTTAGTAGTTATTAGTTAGTAGTTTGTAGTTAGTAGTTAGCAGCTAGTAGTTAGTAATTAGTAGTTAGTAGTTAGTAGTCAGTAGTTAGTAGTTAGTAGTTAGTAGTTAGTAGTTAGTAGTTAGTAATTAGTAGTTAGTAGTTAGTAGTTAGTAGTTAGTAGTTAGTAGTCAGTAGTTAGTAAATAGTAGTTAGTAGTTAGTAGTTAGTGGTTAGTATGTAGTAGTTATTAGTTAGTAGTTGGTAGTTAGTAGTTAGTAAATAGTAGTTAGTAGTTAGTAGTCTGTAGTTATTAGTTAGTAGTTAGTAGCTAGTAGTTAGTAGTTAGAAGTTAGTAGTTATTAGTTAGTAGTTTGTAGTTAGTAGTTAGTAGTTAGTAGTTAGTAGTTAGTATGTAGTAGTTAGTAGTTAGTAAATAGTAGTTAGTAGTTAGTAGTCTGTAGTTATTAGTTAGTAGTTAGTAGTTAGTAGTTAGTAGTTAGTAGTTAGTAGTTAGTAGTTAGTTGTTAGTAATTAGTAGTTAGTAGTCAGTAGTTAGTAGTTAGTAGTTAGTAGTTAGTATTTAGTAGTTAGTAGTTAGTAGTTATCAGTGAGTAGTTAGTGGTTAGTAGTTAGTAGTTAGTAATTAGTAAAAAGTACTTAGTAGTTAGTATTTAGTAGATGGTAGTTAGTAGTTAGTACTTAGTAGTTAGAAGTTAGTAGTTATTAGTTAGTAGTTAGTATGTAGTAGTTAGTAGTTAGTAAATAGTAGTTAGTAGTTAGTAGTCTGTAGTTATTAGTTAGTAGTTAGTAGTTAGTACTTAGTAGTTAGTAGTTAGTAGTTAGTAGTTAGTAGATAGTAGTCAGTAATTAGGAGTTAGTAGTCAGTAGTTAGTAGTTAGTAGTTAGTAGTTAGTATTTAGTAGTTAGTAGTTAGTAGTTATCAGTGAGTAGTTAGTGGTTAGTAGTTAGTAGTTAGTAATTAGTAAAAAGTACTTAGTAGTTAGTATTTAGTAGATGGTAGTTAGTAGTTAGTACTTAGTAGTTAGAAGTTAGTAGTTATTAGTTAGTAGTTTGTAGTTAGTAGTTAGCAGTTAGTAGTTAGTAATTAGTAGTTAGTAGTTAGTAGTCAGTAGTTAGTAGTTAGTAGTTAGTAGTTAGTAGTTAGTAGTTAGTAGTTAGTAATTAGTAGTTAGTAGTCAGTAGTTAGTAGTTAGTAGTTAGTAGTTAGTATGTAGTAGTTATTAGTTAGTAGTTGGTAGTTAGTAGTTAGTAAATAGTAGTTAGTAGTTAGTAGTCTGTAGTTATTAGTTAGTAGTTAGTAGTTAGTAGTTAGTAGTTAGTAGTTAGTAGTTAGAAGTTAGTAGTTATTAGTTAGTAGTTTGTAGTTAGTAGTTAGTAGTTAGTAGTTAGTAGTTAGTAGTTAGTATGTAGTAGTTAGTAGTTAGTAAATAGTAGTTAGTAGTTAGTAGTCTGTAGTTATTAGTTAGTAGTTAGTAGTTAGTAGTTAGTAGTTAGTAGTTAGTTGTTAGTAATTAGTAGTTAGTAGTCAGTGGTTAGTAGTTAGTAGTTAGTAGTTAGTAGTCAGTAGTTAGTATTTAGTAGTTATTAGTGAGTAGTTAGGGGTTAGTACTTAGTAGTTAGTATTTAGTAGATAGTAGTTAGTAGTTAGTACTTGGTAGTTAGAAGTTAGTAGTTATTAGTTAGTAGTTTGTAGTTAGTAGTTAGCAGCTAGTAGTTAGTAATTAGTAGTTAGTAGTTAGTAGTCAGTAGTTAGTAGTTAGTAGTTAGTAGTTAGTAGTTAGTAGTTAGTAGTTAGTAATTAGTAGTTAGTAGTTAGTAGTTAGTACTTAGTAGTTAGAAGTTAGTAGTTATTAGTTAGTAGTTTGTAGTTAGTAGTTAGCAGCTAGTAGTTAGTAATTAGTAGTTAGTAGTTAGTAGTCAGTAGTTAGTAGTTAGTAGTTAGTAGTTAGTAGTTAGTAGTTAGTAATTAGTAGTTAGTAGTTAGTAGTTAGTAGTTAGTAGTTAGTAGTCAGTAGTTAGTAAATAGTAGTTAGTAGTTAGTAGTTAGTGGTTAGTATGTAGTAGTTATTAGTTAGTAGTTGGTAGTTAGTAGTTAGTAAATAGTAGTTAGTAGTTAGTAGTCTGTAGTTATTAGTTAGTAGTTAGTAGCTAGTAGTTAGTAGTTAGAAGTTAGTAGTTATTAGTTAGTAGTTTGTAGTTAGTAGTTAGTAGTTAGTAGTTAGTAGTTAGTATGTAGTAGTTAGTAGTTAGTAAATAGTAGTTAGTAGTTAGTAGTCTGTAGTTATTAGTTAGTAGTTAGTAGTTAGTAGTTAGTAGTTAGTAGTTAGTAGTTAGTAGTTAGTTGTTAGTAATTAGTAGTTAGTAGTCAGTGGTTAGTAGTTAGTAGTTAGTAGTTAGTAGTCAGTAGTTAGTATTTAGTAGTTAGTAGTTAGTAGTTATTAGTGAGTAGTTAGGGTTTAGTACTTAGTAGTTAGTATTTAGTAGATAGTAGTTAGTAGTTAGTGCTTGGTAGTTAGAAGTTAGTAGTTAGTAGTTAGTAGTTAGTAGTTAGTAATCAGTAGTTAGCAGTTAGTAGTTAGTAGTTAGTAGTTAGTAGTTTGTAGTTAGTAGTTAGTAGTTAGTAGTTAGTAGTTAGTTGTTAGTAGTCTGTAGTTATTAGTTAGTAGTTAGTAGTTAGTAGTTAGTTGTTAGTAATTAGTAATTAGTAGTTAGTAGTCAGTAGTTAGTAGTTAGTAGTTAGTAGTTAGTATGTAGTAGTTATTAGTTAGTAGTTGGTAGTTAGTAGTTAGTAAATAGTAGTTAGTAGTTAGTAGTCTGTAGTTATTAGTTTGTAGTTAGTAGTTAGTAGTTAGTAGTTAGAAGTTAGTAGTTATTAGTTAGTAGTTTGTAGTTAGTAGTTAGTAGTTAGTAGTTAGTAGTTAGTAGTTAGTATGTAGTAGTTAGTAGTTAGTAAATAGTAGTTAGTAGTTAGTAGTCTGTAGTTATTAGTTAGTAGTTAGTAGTTAGTAGTTAGTAGTTAGTAGTTAGTTGTTAGTAATTAGTAGTTAGTAGTCAGTGGTTAGTAGTTAGTAGTTAGTAGTTAGTAGTCAGTAGTTAGTATTTAGTAGTTATTAGTGAGTAGTTAGGGGTTAGTACTTAGTAGTTAGTATTTAGTAGATAGTAGTTAGTAGTTAGTACTTGGTAGTTAGAAGTTAGTAGTTATTAGTTAGTAGTTTGTAGTTAGTAGTTAGCAGCTAGTAGTTAGTAGTTAGTAGTCAGTAGTTAGTAGTTAGTAGTTAGTAGTTAGTAGTTAGTAGTTAGTAGTTAGTAGTTAGTAATTAGTAGTTAGTAGTTAGTAGTTAGTACTTAGTAGTTAGAAGTTAGTAGTTATTAGTTAGTAGTTTGTAGTTAGTAGTTAGCAGCTAGTAGTTAGTAATTAGTAGTTAGTAGTTAGTAGTCAGTAGTTAGTAGTTAGTAGTTAGTAGTTAGTAGTTAGTAGTTAGTAATTAGTAGTTAGTAGTTAGTAATTAGTAGTTAGTAGTCAGTAGTTAGTAGTTAGTAGTTAGTAGTTAGTAGTTAGTGGTTAGTATGTAGTAGTTATTAGTTAGTAGTTGGTAGTTAGTAGTTAGTAAATAGTAGTTAGTAGTTAGTAGTCTGTAGTTATTAGTTAGTAGTTAGTAGCTAGTAGTTAGTAGTTAGAAGTTAGTAGTTATTAGTTAGTAGTTTGTAGTTAGTAGTTAGTAGTTAGTAGTTAGTAGTTAGTAGTTAGTATGTAGTAGTTAGTAGTTAATAAATAGTAGTTAGTAGTTAGTAGTCTGTAGTTATTAGTTAGTAGTTAGTAGTTAGTAGTTAGTAGTTAGTAGTTAGTAGTTAGTAGTTAGTTGTTAGTAATTAGTAGTTAGTAGTCAGTGGTTAGTAGTTAGTAGTTAGTAGTTAGTAGTCAGTAGTTAGTATTTAGTAGTTAGTAGTTAGTAGTTATTAGTGAGTAGTTAGGGGTTAGTACTTAGTAGTTAGTATTTAGTAGATAGTAGTTAGTAGTTAGTGCTTGGTAGTTAGAAGTTAGTAGTTAGTAGTTAGTAGTTAGTAGTTAGTAATCAGTAGTTAGCAGTTAGTAGTTAGTAGTTAGTAGTTTGTAGTTAGTAGTTAGTAGTTAGTAGTTAGTAGTTAGTTGTTAGTAGTCTGTAGTTATTAGTTAGTAGTTAGTAGTTAGTAGTTAGTAGTTAGTTGTTAGTAATTAGTAATTAGTAGTTAGTAGTCAGTGGTTAGTAGTTAGTAGTTAGTAGTCAGTAGTTAGTAGTTAGTAGTTATTAGTGAGTAGTTAGGGGTTAGTACTTAGTAGTTAGTATTTAGTAGATAGTAGTTAGTAGTTAGTACTTGGTAGTTAGAAGTCAGTAGTTAGTAGTTAGTAGTTAGTAGTTAGTAATCAGTAGTTAGCAGTTAGTAGTTAGTAGTTAGTAGTTAGTAGTTTGTAGTTAGTAGTTAGCAGTTAGTAGTTAGTAGTTAGTAGTTAGTAGTTAGTATTTAGTTGTTAGTAGTTAGTAGTTAGTAGTTAGTAGTTAGTAGTTAGTAGTTAGTAGTTAGTAGTTAGTACTTAGTAGTTAGTAGTTAGTAGTTAGTAGTCTGTAGTTATTAGTTAGTAGTTAGTAGTTAGTAGTTTATAGTTAGTAATTAGTAGTTAGTAGTCAGTAGTTAGTAGTTAGTAGTTAGTAGTTAGTAGTTAGTAGTTAGTATTTAGTAGTTAGTAGTTATTAGTGAGTAGTTAGTAGTTAGTAGTTTATAGTTAGTACTTAGTAGTTAGTAGTTAGTAGTTAGTAGTCTGTAGTTATTAGTTAGTAGTTAGTAGTTAGTTGTTTATAGTTAGTAATTAGTAGTTAGTAGTCAGTAGTTAGTAGTTAGTGGTTAGTAGTTAGTAGTTAGTAATTAGTAAAAAGTACTTAGTAGTTAGTATTTAGTAGATAGTAGTTAGTAGTTAGTACTTAGTAGTTAGAAGTTAATAGTTATTAGTTAGTAGTTTGTAGTTAGTAGTTAGTAGTTAGTAGTTAGTAATTAGTAGTTTGTAGTTAGTAGTCAGTAGTTAGTAGTTAGTATTTAGTAGTTAGTAGTTAGTAGTTAGTAGTTAGTAGTTAGTAATTAGTAGTTGGTAGTCAGTAGTTTGTAGTTAGTAGTTAGTAGTTAGTAGTTAGTTGTTAGTAATTAGTAATTAGTAGTTAGTAGTCAGTGGTTAGTAGTTAGTAGTTAGTAGTCAGTAGTTAGTAGTTAGTAGTTATTAGTGAGTAGTTAGGGGTTAGTACTTAGTAGTTAGTATTTAGTAGATAGTAGTTAGTAGTTAGTACTTGGTAGTTAGAAGTTAGTAGTTAGTAGTTAGTAGTTAGTAGTTAGTAATCAGTAGTTAGCAGTTAGTAGTTAGTAGTTGGTAGTTAGTAGTTTGTAGTTATTAGTTAGCAGTTAGTAGTTAGTAGTTAGTAGTTAGTAGTTAGTATTTAGTAGTTAGTAGTTAGTAGTTAGTAGTTAGTAGTTAGTAGTTAGTAGTTAGTACTTAGTAGTTAGTAGTTAGTAGTTAGTAGTCTGTAGTTATTAGTTAGTAGTTAGTAGTTAGTAGTTTATAGTTAGTAATTAGTAGTTAGTAGTTAGTAGTTAGTAGTTAGTAGTTAGTAGTTAGTAGTTAGTATTTAGTAGTTAGTAGTTATTAGTGAGTAGTTAGTGGTTAGTAGTTAGTAGTTAGTAATTAGTAAAAATTACTTAGTAGTTAGTATTTAGTAGATAGTAGTTAGTAGTTAGTACTTAGTAGTTAGAAGTTATTAGTTATTAGTTAGTAGTTTGTAGTTAGTAGTTAGTAGTTAGTAGTTAGTAATTAGTAGTTGGTAGTTAGTAGTCAGTAGTTAGTAGTTAGTATTTAGTAGTTAGTAGTTAGTAGTTAGTAGTTAGTAGTTAGTAATTAGTAGTTGGTAGTCAGTAGTTAGTAGTTAGTAGTTAGTAGTTAGTTATTAGTAGTTAGTAGTTAGTATATAGTAGTTATTAGTTAGTAGTTGGTAGTTAGTAGTTAGTAAATAGTAGTTAGTAGTTAGTAGTCTGTAGTTATAAGTTAGTAGTTAGTAGTTAGTAGTCAGTAGTTAGTAGTTAGTAATTAGTAGTCAGTAGTTCGTATTTAGTAGTTAGTAGTTAGTAATTAGTAGTTGGTAGTCTGTAGTTATTAGTTAGTAGTTAGTAGTTAGTAGTCAGTAGTTAGTAGTTAGTAGTTAGTAGTTAGTAGTCTGTAGTTATTAGTTAGTAGTTAGTAGTTAGTAGTCAGTAGTTAGTAGTTAGTAGTTAGTAGTCAGTAGTTAGTATTTAGTAGTTAGTAGTTAGTAATTAGTAGTTGGTAGTCAGTAGTTAGTAGTTAATAGTTAGTAGTTAGTTATTAGTAGTTAGTAGTTAGTATGTAGTAGTTATTAGTTAGAGGTTGTTAGTTAGTAGTTAGTAAATAGTAGTTAGTAGTTAGTAGTCTGTAGTTATTAGTTATTAGTTAGTAGTTTGTAGTTAGTAGTTAGTAGTTAGTAGTTAGTAATTAGTAGTTGGTAGTTAGTAGTCAGTAGTTAGTAGTTAGTATTTAGTAGTTAGTAGTTAGTAGTTAGTAGTTAGTAGTTAGTAATTAGTAGTTGGTAGTCAGTAGTTAGTAGTTAGTAGTTAGTAGTTAGTTATTAGTAGTTAGTAGTTAGTATGTAGTAGTTATTAGTTAGTAGTTGGTAGTTAGTAGTTAGTAAATAGTAGTTAGTAATTAGTAGTCTGTAGTTATTAGTTAGTAGTTAGTAGTTAGTAGTCAGTAGTTAGTAGTTAGTAGTTAGTAGTCAGTAGTTAGTATTTAGTAGTTAGTAGTTAGTAGTTATTAGTGAGTAGTTAGTGTTTAGTAGTTAGTAGTTAGTAATTAGTAAAAAGTACTTAGTAGTTAGTATTTAGTAGATAGTAGTTAGTAGTTAGTACTTAGTAGTTAGAAGTTAGTAGTTAGTAGTTAGTAGTTAGTAGTTAGTAGTCAGTAGTTAGCAGTTAGTAGTTAGTAGTTAGTAGTTAGTAGTTAGTAGTTAGTAGTTAGTAGTTAGTAGTTAGTAGTTAGTAGTTAGTAGTTAGTATTTAGTAAAAAGTACTTAGTAGTTAGTATTTAGTAGATAGTAGTTAGTAGTTAGTACTTAGTAGTTAGAAGTTAGTAGTTATTAGTTAGTAGCTTGTAGTTAGTAGTTAGTAGTTAGTAGTTTGTAATTAGTAGTTAGTAGTTAGTAGTCAGTAGTTAGTAGTTAGTCGTTAGTAGTTAGTAGTTAGTATTTAGGAGTTAGTAGTTATTAGTGAGTAGTTAGTGTTTAGTAGTTAGTAGTTAGTAATTAGTAAAAAGTACTTAGTAGTTAGTATTTAGTAGATAGTAGTTAGTAGTTAGTACTTAGTAGTTAGAAGTTAGTAGTTAGTAGTTAGTAGTTAGTAGTTAGTAGTTAGTAGTCAGTAGTTAGCAGTTAGTAGTTAGTAGTTAGTAGTTAGTAGTTAGTAGTTAGTAGTTAGTAGTCAGTAGTTAGTAGTTAGTAGTTAGTAGTTAGTAGTTAGTAGTTAGTAGTTAGTGTGTAGTAGTTATTAGTTAGTAGTTGGTAGTTAGTAGTTAGTAAATAGTAGTTAGTAGTTAGTAATTAGTAGTTAGTAGTTAGTAGTCAGTAGTTAGTAGTTAGTAGTTAGTAGTTAGTAGTTAGTAATTAGTAGTTAGTAGTTAGTAATTAGTAGTTAGTAGTCAGTAGTTAGTAGTTAGTAGTTAGTAGTTAGTAGTTAGTAGTTAGTATGTAGTAGTTGTTAGTTAGTAGTTGGTAGTTAGTAGTTAGTAAATAGTAGTTAGTAGTTAGTAATTAGTAGTTAGTAGTTAGTAGTTAGTAGTCAGTAGTTAGTAGTTAGTAGTTAGTAGTTAGTAGTTAGTAGTTAGTAGTTAGTAGTTAGTAGTTAGTAATTAGTAGTTAGTAGTCAGTAGTTAGTAGTTAGAAGTTAGTATTTATTAGTTAGTAGTTTGTAGTTAGTAGTTAGTAGTTAGTAGTTAGTAGTTAGTATTTAGTAGTTAGTAGTTAGTAGTTAGTAGTTAGTAGTTAGTAGTTAGTAGTTAGTACTTAGTAGTTAGTAGTTAGTAGTTAGTAGTCTGTAGTTATTAGTTAGTAGTTAGTAGTTAGTAGTTTATAGTTAGTAATTAGTAGTTAGTAGTTAGTAGTTAGTAGTTAGTAGTTAGTAGTTAGTAGTTAGTAGTTAGTATTTAGTAGTTAGTAGTTATTAGTGAGTAGTTAGTGGTTAGTAGTTAGTAGTTAGTAATTAGTAAAAATTACTTAGTAGTTAGTATTTAGTAGATAGTAGTTAGTAGTTAGTACTTAGTAGTTAGAAGTTAATAGTTATTAGTTAGTAGTTTGTAGTTAGTAGTTAGTAGTTAGTAGTTAGTAATTAGTAGTTGGTAGTTAGTAGTCAGTAGTTAGTAGTTAGTATTTAGTAGTTAGTAGTTAGTAGTTAGTAGTTAGTAGTTAGTAATTAGTAGTTGGTAGTCAGTAGTTAGTAGTTAGTAGTTAGTAGTTAGTTATTAGTAGTTAGTAGTTAGTATATAGTAGTTATTAGTTAGTAGTTGGTAGTTAGTAGTTAGTAAATAGTAGTTAGTAGTTAGTAGTCTGTAGTTATAAGTTAGTAGTTAGTAGTTAGTAGTCAGTAGTTAGTAGTTAGTAATTAGTAGTCAGTAGTTAGTATTTAGTAGTTAGTAGTTAGTAATTAGTAGTTGGTAGTCTGTAGTTATTAGTTAGTAGTTAGTAGTTAGTAGTCAGTAGTTAGTAGTTAGTAGTTAGTAGTTAGTAGTCTGTAGTTATTAGTTAGTAGTTAGTAGTTAGTAGTCAGTAGTTAGTAGTTAGTAGTTAGTAGTCAGTAGTTAGTATTTAGTAGTTAGTAGTTAGTAATTAGTAGTTGGTAGTCAGTAGTTAGTAGTTAATAGTTAGTAGTTAGTTATTAGTAGTTAGTAGTTAGTATGTAGTAGTTATTAGTTAGAGGTTGGTAGTTAGTAGTTAGTAAATAGTAGTTAGTAGTTAGTAGTCTGTAGTTATTAGTTATTAGTTAGTAGTTTGTAGTTAGTAGTTAGTAGTTAGTAGTTAGTAATTAGTAGTTGGTAGTTAGTAGTCAGTAGTTAGTAGTTAGTATTTAGTAGTTAGTAGTTAGTAGTTAGTAGTTAGTAGTTAGTAATTAGTAGTTGGTAGTCAGTAGTTAGTAGTTAGTAGTTAGTAGTTAGTTATTAGTAGTTAGTAGTTAGTATGTAGTAGTTATTAGTTAGTAGTTGGTAGTTAGTAGTTAGTAAATAGTAGTTAGTAGTTAGTAGTCTGTAGTTATTAGTTAGTAGTTAGTAGTTAGTAGTCAGTAGTTAGTAGTTAGTAGTTAGTAGTCAGTAGTTAGTATTTAGTAGTTAGTAGTTAGTAGTTATTAGTGAGTAGTTAGTGTTTAGTAGTTAGTAGTTAGTAATTAGTAAAAAGTACTTAGTAGTTAGTATTTAGTAGATAGTAGTTAGTAGTTAGTACTTAGTAGTTAGAAGTTAGTAGTTAGTAGTTAGTAGTTAGTAGTTAGTAGTCAGTAGTTAGCAGTTAGTAGTTAGTAGTTAGTAGTTAGTAGTTAGTAGTTAGTAGTTAGTAGTTAGTAGTTAGTAGTTAGTAGTTAGTAGTTAGTAGTTAGTAGTTAGTATTTAGTAAAAAGTACTTAGTAGTTAGTATTTAGTAGATAGTAGTTAGTAGTTAGTACTTAGTAGTTAGAAGTTAGTAGTTATTAGTTAGTAGCTTGTAGTTAGTAGTTAGTAGTTAGTAGTTTGTAATTAGTAGTTAGTAGTTAGTAGTCAGTAGTTAGTAGTTAGTCGTTAGTAGTTAGTAGTTAGTATTTAGGAGTTAGTAGTTATTAGTGAGTAGTTAGTGTTTAGTAGTTAGTAGTTAGTAATTAGTAAAAAGTACTTAGTAGTTAGTATTTAGTAGATAGTAGTTAGTAGTTAGTACTTAGTAGTTAGAAGTTAGTAGTTAGTAGTTAGTAGTTAGTAGTTAGTAGTTAGTAGTCAGTAGTTAGCAGTTAGTAGTTAGTAGTTAGTAGTTAGTAGTTAGTAGTTAGTAGTTAGTAGTCAGTAGTTAGTAGTTAGTAGTTAGTAGTTAGTAGTTAGTAGTTAGTAGTTAGTGTGTAGTAGTTATTAGTTAGTAGTTGGTAGTTAGTAGTTAGTAAATAGTAGTTAGTAGTTAGTAATTAGTAGTTAGTAGTTAGTAGTCAGTAGTTAGTAGTTAGTAGTTAGTAGTTAGTAGTTAGTAATTAGTAGTTAGTAGTTAGTAATTAGTAGTTAGTAGTCAGTAGTTAGTAGTTAGTAGTTAGTAGTTAGTAGTTAGTATGTAGTAGTTATTAGTTAGTAGTTGGTAGTTAGTAGTTAGTAAATAGTAGTTAGTAGTTAGTAATTAGTAGTTAGTAGTTAGTAGTTAGTAGTCAGTAGTTAGTAGTTAGTAGTTAGTAGTTAGTAGTTAGTAGTTAGTAGTTAGTAGTTAGTAATTAGTAGTTAGTAGTCAGTAGTTAGTAGTTAGAAGTTAGTAGTTATTAGTTAGTAGTTTGTAGTTAGTAGTTAGTAGTTAGTAGTTTGTAATTAGTAGTTAGTAGTTAGTAGTCAGTAGTTAGTAGTTAGTCGTTAGTAGTTAGTAGTTAGTAGTTAGTAATTAGTAGTTAGTAGTTAGTAATTAGTAGTTAGTAGTCAGTAGTTAGTAGTTAGTAGTTAGTAGTTAGTAGTTAGTAGTTAGTAGTTAGTAGTTAGTAGTTAGTATGTAGTAGTTATTAGTTGGTAGTTGGTAGTTAGTAGTTAGTAAATAGTAGTTAGTAGTTAGTAATTAGTAGTTAGTAGTTAGTAGTCAGTAGTTAGTAGTTAGTAGTTAGTAGTTAGTAGTTAGTAGTTAGTAGTTAGTAGTTAGTAGTAAGTAATTAGTAGTTAGTAGTCAGTAGTTAGTAGTTAGTAGTTAGTAGTTAGTAGTTAGTAGTTAGTAGTTAGTATGTAGTAGTTATTAGTTAGTAGTTGGTAGTTAGTAGTTAGTAAATAGTAGTTAGTAGTTAGTAGTCTGTAGTTATTAGTTAGTAGTTAGTAGTTAGTAGTCAGTAGTTAGTAGTTAGTAGTTAGTAGTCAGTAGTTTGTATTTAGTAGTTAGTAGTTAGTAGTTATTAGTGAGTAGTTAGTGCCTAGTAGTTAGTTGTTAGTAATTAGTAAAAAGTACTTAGTAGTTAGTACTTAGTAGATAGTAGTTAGTAGTTAGTACTTAGTAGTTAGAAGTTAGTAGTTATTAGTTAGTAGTTTGTAGTTAGTAGTTAGTAGTTAGTAGTTAGTAATTAGTAGTTAGTAGTTAGTAGTCAGTAGTTAGTAGTTAGTAGTTAGTAATTAGTAGTTAGTAGTTAGTAGTTAGTAATTAGTAGTTAGTAGTCAGTAGTTAGTAGTTAGTAGTTAGTAGTTAGTAGTTAGTAGTTAGTAGTTAGTAGTTAGTAGTTAGTATGTAGTAGTTATTAGTTAGTAGTTGGTAGTTAGTAGTTAGTAAATAGTAGTTAGTAGTTAGTAGTCTGTAGTCATTAGTTAGTAGTTAGTAGTTAGTAGTTAGTAGTTAGTAATTAGTAGTTAGTAGTCAGTAGTTAGTAGTTAGTAGTTAGTAGTTAGTAATTAGTAAAAAGTACTTAGTAGTTAGTATTTAGTAGATAGTAGTTAGTAGTTAGTACTTAGTAGTTAGAAGTTAGTAGTTAGTAGTTAGTAGTTAGTAGTTAGTAGTTAGTAGTTAGTAGTCAGTAGTTAGCAGTTAGCAGTTAGTAGTTAGTAGTTAGTAGTTAGCAGTTAGTAGTTAGTAGTTAGTAGTTAGTAATTAGTAAAAAGTACTTAGTAGTTAGTATTTAGTAGATAGTAGTTAGTAGTTAGTACTTAGTAGTTAGAAGTTAGTAGTTATTAGTTAGTAGTTAGTAGTTAGTAGTTAGTAATTAGTAGTCAGTAGTTAGTAGTCAGTAGTTAGTAGTTAGTAGTTAGTAATTAGTAGTTAGTAGTTAGTAGTTAGTAATTAGTAGTTAGTAGTCAGTAGTTAGTAGTTAGTAGTTAGTAGTTAGTAGTTAGTATGTAGTAGTTATTAGTTAGTAGTTGGTAGTTAGTAGTTAGTAAATAGTAGTTAGTAGTTAGTAGTCTGTAGTTATTAGTTAGTAGTTAGTAGTTAGTAGTTAGTAGTTAGTAGTTAGTAATTAGTAGTTAGTAGTCAGTAGTTAGTAGTTAGTACTTAGTAGTTAGTATTTAGTAGATAGTAGTTAGTAGTTAGTACTTAGTAGTTAGAAGTTAGTAGTTATTAGTTAGTAGTTTGTAGTTAGTAGTTAGTAGTTAATAGTTAGTAATTAGTAGTTAGTAGTTAGTAGTCAGTAGTTAGTAGTTAGTAGTTAATAGTTAGTAGTTAGTAGTTAGTAGTTAGTAATTAGTAGTTAGTAGTCAGTAGTTAGTAGTTAGTAGTGAGTAGTTAGTATGTAGTAGTTATTAGTTAGTAGTTGGTAGTTAGTAGTTAGTAAATAGTAGTTAGTAGTTAGTAGTTAGTAGTCTGTAGTTATTAGTTATTAGTTAGTAGTTAGTAGTTAGTAGTTAGTATTTAGTAATTAGTAGTTAGTAGTCAGTAGTTAGGGGTTAGTAGTTAGTAGTTAGTAGTCAGTAGTTAGTATTTAGTAGTTAGTAATTATTAGTGAGTAGTTAGTGTTTAGTAGTTAGTAGTTAGTAATTAGTAAAAAGTACTTAGTAGATAGTATTTAGTAGAAAGTAGTTAGTAGTTAGTACTTAGTAGTTAGTAGTTAATAGTTAGTAGTTAGTAGTCAGTAGTTAGCAGTTAGTAGTTAGTAGTTAGTAGTTAGTAGTTAGTAGTTAGCAGTTAGTAGTTAGTAGTTAGTAGTCAGTAGTTAGTAGTTAAAAGTTAGTAGTTAGTAGTTAGTAGTCTGTAGTTATTAGTTAGTAGTTAGTAGTTAGTAGTTAGTAGTTAGTAGTCAGTAGTTAGTAGTTAGTAATTAGTAGTTAGTAGTCAGTAGTTAGTCTTTAGTTATTAGTAGTAAGTAGTTATTGGTGAGTAGTTAGTGGTTAGTAGTTAGTAGTTAGTAATTAGTAAAAAGTACTTAGTAGTTAGTATTTAGTAGATAGTAGTTATTAGTTAGTACTTAGTAGATAGTAGTTATAAGTTAGTAGTTTGTAGTTAGTAGTTAGTAGTTAGTCGTTAGTAATTAGTAGTTAGTAGTTAGTAGTCAGTAGTTAGTAATTAGTAGTTAGTAGTTAGTAGTCAGAAGTTAGTATTTAGTAGTTAGTAGTTAGTAGTTAGTATGTAGTAGTTAATAGTTAGTAGTTAGCAGATAGTAGTTAGTAGTTAGTAGCTAGTAGTTAGTAGTTAGTAGTTAGTAGTTAGTAGTTAGTTAGTAATTAGTAGTTAGTAGTTAGTAGTTAGTAGTTAGTAGTTATTAGTTATTAGTTAGTAGTTAGTAGTTAGTAGTTAGAAGTTAGTAGTTAATATTTAGTAGTTAGTTGTAAGTAGTTAGTAGTTAGTAGTTATTAGTTAGTAGTTAGTGGTTAGTAGTTAGTAATTAGCAGTTAGTAGTCAGTAGTTAGTAGTTATTCGTTAGTAGTTAGTAGTTAGTAGTTATTAATTAGTAGTTAGTAGTTAGTAGTTAGTAGTTAGTAATTAGTAGTTAGTAGTCAGTAGTTAGTAGTTAGTAGTTAGTAGTTAGTAGTTAGTATGTAGTAGTTATTAGTTAGTAGTTGGTAGTTAGTAGTTAGTAAATAGTACTTAGTAGTTAGTAGTCTGTAGTTATTAGTTAGTAGTTAGTAGTTAGTAGTTAGTAGTTATTAGTTAGTAATTAGTAGTTAGTAGTCAGTAGTTAGTAGTTAGTAGTTAGTAGTTAGTAATTAGTAAAAAGTACTTAGTAGTTAGTATTTAGTAGATAGTAGTTAGTAGTTAGTACTTAGTAGTTAGAAGTTAGTAGTTATTAGCTAGTAGTTTGTAGTTAGTAGTTAGTAGTTAGTAGTTAGTAATTAGTAGTTAGTAGTCAGTAGTTAGTAGTTAGTAGTTAGTAGTTAGTAGTTAGTATGTAGTTGTTATTAGTTAGTAGTTGTTAGTTAGTAGTTAGTAAATAGTAGTTAGTAGTTAGTAGTCTGTAGTTATTAGTTAGTAGTTAGAAGTTAGTAGTTAGTAGTTAGTAGTTAGTAATTAGTAGTTAGTAGTCAGTAGTTAGTAGTTAGTAGTTAGTAGTCAGTAGTTAGTATTTAGTAGTTAGTAGTTAGTAGTCAGTAGTTAGTATTTAGTTATTAGTAGTAAGTAGTTAGTGTTTAGTAGTTAGTTGTTAGTAATTAGTAAAAAGTACTTAGTAGATAGTATTTAGTAGATAGTAGTTAGTAGTTAGTACTTAGTAGTTAGAAGTTAGTAGTTAGTAGTTAGTAGTTAGTAGTTAGTAGTTAGTAAGTAGTAGTTAGTAGTTAGTAGTCAGTAGTTAGCAGTTAGTAGTTAGCAGTTAGTAGTTAGTAGTTAGTAGTTAGTAGTTAGTAGTTAGTAGTTAGTAGTTAGCAGTTAGTAGTTAGTAGTTAGTAGTTAGTAGTTAGTAGTTAGTAGTTAGTAGTCTGTAGTCTGTAGTTATTAGTTAGTAGTTAGTAGTTAGTAGTTAGTAGTTAGTAGTTAGTAATTAGTAGTTAGTAGTTAGTAGTCAGTAGTCTGTAGTTATTAGTTAGAAGTTAGAAGTTAGTAGTTAGTAGTTAGTAGTTAGTAATTAGTAGTTAGTAGTCAGTAGTTAGTAGTTAGTAGTTAGTAGTCAGTAGTTAGTATTTAGTAGTTAGTAGTTAGTAGTCAGTAGTTAGTATTTAGTTATTAGTAGTAAGTAGTTAGTGTTTAGTAGTTAGTTGTTAGTAATTAGTAAAAAGTACTTAGTAGATAGTATTTAGTAGATAGTAGTTAGTAGTTAGTACTTAGTAGTTAGAAGTTAGTAGTTAGTAGTTAGTAGTTAGTAGTTAGTAGTTAGTAAGTAGTAGTTAGTAGTTAGTAGTCAGTAGTTAGCAGTTAGTAGTTAGTAGTTAGTAGTTAGTAGTTAGTAGTTAGTAGTTAGTAGTTAGTAGTTAGTAGTTAGCAGTTAGTAGTTAGTAGTTAGTAGTTAGTAGTTAGTAGTTAGTAGTTAGTAGTCTGTAGTCTGTAGTTATTAGTTAGTAGTTAGTAGTTAGTAGTTAGTAGTTAGTAGTTAGTAATTAGTAGTTAGTAGTTAGTAGTCAGTAGTTAGTAGTTAGTAATTAGTAGTTAGTAGTCAGTAGTTAGTATTTAGTTATTAGTAGTAAGTAGTTATTGGTGAGTAGTTAGTGGTTAGTAGTTAGTAGTTAGTAATTAGTAAAAAGTACTTAGTAGTTTGTATTTAGTAGATAGTTGTTAGTAGTTAGTACTTAGTAGATAGTAGTTATAAGTTGGTAGTTTGTAGTTAGTAGTTAGTAGTTAGTCGTTAGTAATTAGTAGTTAGTAGTTAGTAGTCAGTAGTTAGTATTTAGTAGTTAGTAGTTAGTAGTCAGTAGTTAGTATTTAGTAGTTAGTAGTTAGTATGTAGTAGTTAATAGTTAGTAGTTAGCAGTTAGTAGTTAGTAGTTAGTAGCCAGTAGTTAGTAGTTAGTAGTTAGTAGTTAGTTAGTGGTTAGTAGTTAGTAGTTAGTAGTTAGTAGTTATTAGTTATTAGTTAGTAGTTAGTAGTTAGAAGTTAGTAGTTAATATTTAGTAGTTAGTTGCAAGTAGTTAGTAGTTAGTAGTTATTAGTTAGTAGTTAGTAGTTAGTAGTTAGTATTTAGCAGTTAGTAGTCAGTACTTAGTAGTTAGTAGTTAGCGTTTAGTGGTCAGGTGTTAGTAGTTAGTAGTTAGTAGCTAGTGGTTAGTATTTAGTAGTTAGTAGTTAGTAGTTAGTATGTAGTAGTTAATAGTTAGTAGTCAGCAGCTAGTTGTTAGTAGTTAGTAGCTAGTAGTTAGTAGTTAGTAGTTATTAGTTAGTAGTTAGTAGTTAGTAGTTAGTATTTAGCAGTTAGTAGTCATTACTTAGTAGTTAGTAGTTAGCGTTTAGTGGTCAGGTGTTAGTAGTTAGTAGTTAGTAGCTAGTGGTTAGTATTTAGTAGTTAGTAGTTAGTATTTAGTATGTATTAGTTAATAGTTAGTAGTTAGCAGCTAGTTGTTAGTAGTTAGTAGCTAGTAGTTAGTAGTTAGTAGTTAGTAGTTAGTAGTTAGTAGTTAGTAGTTAGTTAGTAGTTAGTAGTTAGTAGTTAGTAGTTAGTAGTTAGTAGTCAGTAGTTAGTAGTTAGTAGTTAGTAGTCAGTAGTTAGTATTTAGTAGTTAGTAGTTAGTATGTAGTAGTTAATAGTTAGTAGTTAGCAGTTAGTAGTTAGTAATTAGTAGTTTCAGTTAGTAGTTAGTAGTTAGTAGTTAGTAGTTATTAGTTAGTAGTTAGTAGCTAGTGGTTAGTATTTAGTAGTTAGAGTTTAGTAGTTAGTAGATAGTAGTTTGTAGTTAGTAGTTATTAGTGAGTAGTTAGTGGTTAGTAGTTAGTGGTTAGTAGTTAGTAGTTAGTAATCAGTAAAAAATACTTAGTAGTTAGTATTTAGTAGATAGTAATTAGTAGTTTGTACTTAGTAGTTAGTAGTTAGTAGTTATTAATTAGTAGTTAGTAGTTAGTAGTCAGTAGTTAGTAATTAGTAGTTATTATTGGGTAGTTAGTGGTTGGTAGTTAGTAGTTAGTAATCAGTAAAAAATACTTAGTAGTTAGTATTTAGTAGATAGTAATTAGTAGTTAGTACTTAGTAGTTAGTAGTTAGTAGTTATTAATTAGTAGTTAGTAGTTAGTAGTTATTAGTTAGTAATTAGTAGTTAGTAGTTAGTAGTCAGTAGTTAGTAGTTAGTAGTTAGTAGTTAGTAGTTAGTAGTCAGTAGTTAGTCTTTAGTAATTAGTAGTTAGTAAATAGTATGTAGTAGTTAATAGTTAGTAGTTAGCAGTTAGTAGTTAATAGTTAGTAGTTAGTAGTTAATAGTTATTAGTTATTATTTAGTAGTTAGTAGTTAGTAGTTAGTAGTTAATATTTAGTAGTTAGTTGTAAATAGTTAGTAGTTAGTAGTTATTAGTTAGTGGATAGTAGTTAGTAGTTAGTGATTAGCATTTAGCAGTCAGAACTTAGTAGTTAGTAGTTAGCATATAGTAGTCAGTTGTTAGTAGTTAGTAGTTAGTAGCTAGTGGTTACTATTTAGTAGTTAGAAGTTAGTAGTTAGTAGTTAGTAGTCAGTTGTTAGTAGTTAGTAGTTAGTAGTCAGTAGCTAGTGGTTAGTTTTTAGTAGTTAGAAGTTAGTAGTTAGTAGTTAGTAGTTAGTAGTCAGTAGTTAGTAGTTAGTAGTTAGTATGTAGTAGTTAATAGTTAGTAGTTAGTAGTTAGTAGTTAGTATGTAGTAGTTATTAATTAGTATTTAGCAGTTAGTAGTTAGTAGTTAGTAGTTAAAAGTTAATAGTTATTAGTTAGTATTTAGTAGTTAGTAGTTAATATTTAGTAGTTAGTTGTAAGTAGATAGAAGTTAGTAGTTATTAGTTAGTGGTTAGTAGTTAGTAGTTACTGATTAGCATTTAGCAGTCAGTACTTAGTAGTTAGTAGTTAGCATATAGTAGTCAGTTGTTAGTAGTTAGTAGTTAGTAGCTAGTGGTTAATATTTAGTAGTTAGAAGTTAGTAGTTAGTAGTTAGTAGTTAGTAATTAGTAGTTAGTAGTTAGTAGTCAGTAGTTAGTAGTTAGTAGTTAGTAGTTGGTATTCAGTAGTTAGTATTTAGTAGTTAGTAGTTAGTAGTTAGTATGTAGTAGTTAATAGTTAGTAGTTAGCAGTTAGTAGTTAATAGTTAGTAGTTAGTAGTTAGTAGTTAGTAGATAATAGTTATTAGTTAGTATTTAGTAGTTAGTAGTTAGTAGTTAGTAGTTAATATTTAGTAGTTAGTTGTAAGTAGTTAGTAGTTAGTAGTTATTAGTTAGTGGTTAGTAGTTAGTAGTTAGTGATTAGCATTTAGCAGTCAGTACTTAGTAGTTAGTAGCTAGCATACAGTAATCAGTTGTTAGTAGTTAGTAGCTAGTGGTTAGTATATAGTAGTTAGAAGTTAGTAGTTAGTAGTTAGTAGTCAGTTGTTAGTAGTTAGTAGTTAGTAGTCAGTAGCTAGTGGTTAGTTTTTAGTAGTTAGAAGTTAGTAGTTAGTAGTTAGTAGTTAGTAGTTAGTAGTCAGTAGTTAGTAGTTAGTAGTTAGTATGTAGTAGTTAATAGTTAGTAGTTAGTAGTTAGTAGTTAGTATGTAGTAGTTATTAATTAGTATTTAGCAGTTAGTAGTTAGAAGTTAGTAGTTAAAAGTTAATAGTTATTAGTTAGTATTTAGTAGTTAGTAGTTAATATTTAGTAGTTAGTTGTAAGTAGTTAGAAGTTAGTAGTTATTAGTTAGTGGTTAGTAGTTAGTAGTTAGTGATTAGCATTTAGCAGTCAGTACTTAGTAGTTAGTAGTTAGCATATAGTAGTCAGTTGTTAGTAGTTAGTAGTTAGTAGCTAGTGGTTAGTATTTAGTAGTTAGAAGTTAATAGTTAGTAGTTAGTAGTCAGTTGTTAGTAGTTAGTAGTTAGTAGTCAGTAGCTAGTGGTTAGTTTTTAGTAGTTAGAAGTTAGTAGTTAGTAGTTAGTAGTTATTAGTTAGTAGTCAGTAGTAAGTAGTTAGTAGTTAGTAGTTAGTAGTTAAAAGTTAATAGTTATTAGTTAGTATTTAGTAGTTAGTAGTTAATATTTAGTAGTTAGTTGTAAGTAGTTAGAAGTTAGTAGTTAGTGGTTAGTAGTTAGTAGTTAGTGATTAGCATTTAGCAGTCTGTACTTAGTAGTTAGCAGTTAGCATATAGTAGTCAGTTGTTAGTAGTTAGTAGTTAGTAGCTAGTGGTTAGTATTTAGTAGTTAGAAGTTAGTAGTTAGTAGTTAGTAGTTAGTAATTAGTATTTAGTAGTTAGTAGTCAGTATTTAGTAGTTAGTAGTTAGTAGTTAGTAGTCAGTATTTAGTAGTTAGTAGTTAGTAGTTAGTATGTAGTAGTTAATAGTTAGTAGTTAGCAGTTAGTAGTTAATAGTTAGTAGTTAGTAGTTAGTAGTTAGTAGTTAATAGTTATTAGTTAGTATTTAGTAGTTAGTAGTTAGTAGTTAGTAGTTAATATTTAGTAGTTAGTTGTAAGTAGTCAGTAGTTAGTAGTTATTAGTTAGTGGTTAGTAGTTAGTAGTTAGTGATTAGCATTTAGCAGTCAGTACTTAGTAGTTAGTAGCTAGCATACAGTAGTCAGTTGTTAGTAGTTAGTAGCTAGTGGTTAGTATATAGTAGTTAGAAGTCAGTAGTTAGTAGTTAGTAGTCAGTTGTTAGTAGTTAGTAGTTAGTAGTCAGTAGCTAGTGGTTAGTTTTTAGTAGTTAGAAGTTAGTAGTTAGTAGTTAGTAGTTAGTTGTTAGTAGTCAGTAGTTAGTAGTAAGTAGTTAGTATGTAGTAGTTAATAGTTAGTAGTTAGCAGTTAGTAGTTAGTATGTAGTAGTTAATAATTAGTATTTAGCAGTTAGTAGTTAGTAGTTAGTAGTTAGTAGTTAATAGTTATTAGTTAGTATTTAGTAGTTAGTAGTTAGTAGTTATTAGTTAATATTTAGTAGTTATTTGTAAGTAGTTAGTAGTTAGTAGTTATTAGTTAGGGGTTAGTAGTTAGTAGTTAGTGATTAGCATTTAGCAGTCAGTACTTAGTAGTTAGTAGCTAGCATACAGTAGTCAGTTGTTAGTAGTTAGTAGCTAGTGGTTAGTATTTAGTAGTTAGAAGTTAGTAGTTAGTAGTTAGTAGTCAGTTGTTAGTAGTTAGTAGTTAGTAGTCAGTAGCTAGTGGTTAGTTTTTAGTAGTTAGAAGTTAGTAGTTAGTAGTTAGTTGTTAGTAGTCAGTAGTTAGTAGTAAGTAGTTAGTATGTAGTAGTTAATAGTTAGTAGTTAGCAGTTAGTAGTTAGTATGTAGTAGTTAATAATTAGTATTTAGCAGTTAGTAGTTAGTAGTTAGTAGTTAGTAGTTAGTATTTAATAGTTATTAGTTAGTATTTAGTAGTTAGTAGTTAGTAGTTAGTAGTTAAAATTTAGTAGTTAGTTGTAAGTAGTTAGTAGTTATTAGTTAGTGGTTTATAGTTAGTAGTTAGTGATTAGCATTTAGCAGTCAGTACTTAGTAGTTAGTAGTTATCATATAGTAGTCAGTTGTTAGTAGTTAGTAGTTAGTAGTCAGTAGCTAGTGGTTAGTTTTTAGTAGTTAGAAGTTAGTAGTTAGTAGTTAGTTGTTAGTAGTCAGTAGTTAGTAGTAAGTAGTTAGTATGTAGTAGTTAATAGTTAGTAGTTAGCAGTTAGTAGTTAGTATGTAGTAGTTAATAATTAGTATTTAGCAGTTAGTAGTTAGTAGTTAGTAGTTAGTAGTTAGTAGTTAATAGTTATTAGTTAGTATTTAGTAGTTAGTAGTTAGTAGTTAGTAGTTAAAATTTAGTAGTTAGTTGTAAGTAGTTAGTAGTTATTAGTTAGTGGTTTGTAGTTAGTAGTTAGTGATTAGCATTTAGCAGTCAGTACTTAGTAGTTAATAGTTAGCAAATAGTAGTCAGTTGTTAGTAGTTAGTAGTTAGTAGCTAGTGGTTAGTATTTAGCAGTTAGAAGTTAGTAGTTAGTAGTTAGTAGTTAGTAGTCAGTAGCTAGTGGTTAGTTTTTAGTAGTTAGAAGTTAGTAGTTAGTAGTTAGTAGTTAGTAGTCAGTAGTTAGTAGTTAGTAGTTAGTATGTAGTAGTTAATAGTTAGTAGTTAGCAGTTAGTAGTTAGTATGTAGTAGTTAATAATTAGTATTTAGCAGTTAGTAGTTAGTAATTAGTAGTTAGCATATAGTAGTCAGTTGGTAGTAGTTAGTAGTTAGTAGCTAGTGGTTAGTACTTAGTAGTTAGAAGTTAGTAGTTAGTAGTTAGTAGTTAGTAGTTAGTAGTCAGTTGTTAGTAGTTAGTAGTTAGTAGTCAGTAGCTAGTGGTTAGTATTTAGTAATTAGTAGTCAGTAGTTAGTAGTCAGTAGTTAGTGTTTAGTAGTTAGTAGTTGGTAGTTATTAGTGAGTAGTTAGTGGTTAGTAGTTAGTAGTTAGTAATTAGTAAAAAGTACTTAGTAGTTAGTATTTAGTAGATAGTAGTTAGTAGTTAGTACTTAGTAGTTAGTTGTTATTAGTTAGTAGTTTGTAGTTAGTAGTTAGTAGTTAGTAGTTAGTAATTAGCAGTTAGTAGTTAGTAGTTAGTAGTTAGTAGTCAGTAGTTAGTAGTTAGTAGTTAGTAGTTAGTAGTTAGTAGTCAGTAGTTAGTATTTAGTAGTTAGTAGTTAGTAGTTAGTATGTTGTAGTTAATAGTTAGTAGTTAGCAGTTTGTAGTTAGTAGTTAGTAGCTAGTAGTTATTAGTTAGTAGTTAGTAGTTAGTAGTTAGTTAGTAGATAGTAGTTATTAGTTAGTAGTTAGTAGTTATTAGTTATTAGTTAGTAGTTATTAGTTAGTAGTTAGAATTAGTAGTTAATATTTAGTAGTTAGTTGTAAGTAGTTAGTAGTTAGTAGTTATTAGTTAGTAGTTAGTGATTAGCATTTAGCAGTCAGTACTTAGTAGTTAGTAGTTATCATATAGTAGTCAGTTGTTAGTAGTTAGTAGTTAGTAGTCAGTAGCTAGTGGTTAGTTTTTAGTAGTTAGAAGTTAGTAGTTAGTAGTTAGTTGTTAGTAGTCAGTAGTTAGTAGTAAGTAGTTAGTATGTAGTAGTTAATAGTTAGTAGTTAGCAGTTAGTAGTTAGTATGTAGTAGTTAATAATTAGTATTTAGCAGTTAGTAGTTAGTAGTTAGTAGTTAGTAGTTAGTAGTTAATAGTTATTAGTTAGTATTTAGTAGTTAGTAGTTAGTAGTTAGTAGTTAAAATTTAGTAGTTAGTTGTAAGTAGTTAGTAGTTATTAGTTAGTGGTTTGTAGTTAGTAGTTAGTGATTAGCATTTAGCAGTCAGTACTTAGTAGTTAATAGTTAGCAAATAGTAGTCAGTTGTTAGTAGTTAGTAGTTAGTAGCTAGTGGTTAGTATTTAGCAGTTAGAAGTTAGTAGTTAGTAGTTAGTAGTTAGTAGTCAGTAGCTAGTGGTTAGTTTTTAGTAGTTAGAAGTTAGTAGTTAGTAGTTAGTAGTTAGTAGTCAGTAGTTAGTAGTTAGTAGTTAGTATGTAGTAGTTAATAGTTAGTAGTTAGCAGTTAGTAGTTAGTATGTAGTAGTTAATAATTAGTATTTAGCAGTTAGTAGTTAGTAATTAGTAGTTAGCATATAGTAGTCAGTTGGTAGTAGTTAGTAGTTAGTAGCTAGTGGTTAGTACTTAGTAGTTAGAAGTTAGTAGTTAGTAGTTAGTAGTTAGTAGTTAGTAGTCAGTTGTTAGTAGTTAGTAGTTAGTAGTCAGTAGCTAGTGGTTAGTATTTAGTAATTAGTAGTCAGTAGTTAGTAGTCAGTAGTTAGTGTTTAGTAGTTAGTAGTTGGTAGTTATTAGTGAGTAGTTAGTGGTTAGTAGTTAGTAGTTAGTAATTAGTAAAAAGTACTTAGTAGTTAGTATTTAGTAGATAGTAGTTAGTAGTTAGTACTTAGTAGTTAGTTGTTATTAGTTAGTAGTTTGTAGTTAGTAGTTAGTAGTTAGTAGTTAGTAATTAGCAGTTAGTAGTTAGTAGTTAGTAGTTAGTAGTCAGTAGTTAGTAGTTAGTAGTTAGTAGTTAGTAGTTAGTAGTCAGTAGTTAGTATTTAGTAGTTAGTAGTTAGTAGTTAGTATGTTGTAGTTAATAGTTAGTAGTTAGCAGTTTGTAGTTAGTAGTTAGTAGCTAGTAGTTATTAGTTAGTAGTTAGTAGTTAGTAGTTAGTTAGTAGATAGTAGTTATTAGTTAGTAGTTAGTAGTTATTAGTTATTAGTTAGTAGTTATTAGTTAGTAGTTAGAATTAGTAGTTAATATTTAGTAGTTAGTTGTAAGTAGTTAGTAGTTAGTAGTTATTAGTTAGTAGTTAGTAATTAGCAGTTAGTAGTCAGTACTTAGTAGTTAGTAGTTAGCAATTAGTGGTCAGTTGTTAGTAGTTAGTAGTTAGTAGTTAGTAGATTGTGGTTAGTATTTAGTAGTTAGAAGTTAGTAGTTAGTAGTTAGTTGTTAGTAGTTAGTAGTTAGTAGTTAGTAGTCAGTAGTTAGTAGTTAGTAGTTAGTAGTTAGTAGTCAGTAGTTATTATTTAGTAGTTAGTAGTTAGTAGTTAGTTTGTAGTAGTTAATAGTTAGTAGTTAGCAGTTAGTAGTGAGTAATTAGTAGTTAGCAGTTAGTAGTTAGTAGTTATTAGTTAGTAGTTAGTAGCTAGTGGTTAGTATTTAGTAGTTAGTGGTTAGTAGTTAGTAGTTAGTAATAAGTAGTTAGTAGTTAGTAGTCAGTAGTTAGTAGTTAGTAGTTAGTAGTTAGTAGTCAGTAGTTAGTAGTTAGTAGTTAGTAGTTATTAGTTAATATTTAATAGTTAGTTGTAAGTTGTTAGTAGTTATTAGTTAGTGGTTTGTAGTTAGTAGTTAGTGATTAGCATTTAGCAGTCAGTACTTAGTAGTTAGTAGTTAGCATATAGTAGTCAGTTGTTAGTAGTTAGTAGTTAGTAGCTAGTGGTTAGTATTTAGCAGTTAGAAGTTAGTAGTTAGTAGTTAGTAGTTAGTAGTCAGTAGCTAGTGGTTAGTTTTTAGTAGTTAGAAGTTAGTAGTTAGTAGTTAGTAGTTAGTAGTTAGTAGTCAGTAGTTAGTAGTTAGTAGTTAGTATGTAGTAGTTAATAGTTAGTAGTTAGCAGTTAGTAGTTAGTATGTAGTAGTTAATAATTAGTATTTAGCAGTTAGTAGTTAGTAATTAGTAGTTAGCATATAGTAGTCAGTTGGTAGTAGTTAGTAGTTAGGAGCTAGTGGTTAGTACTTAGTAGTTAGAAGTTAGTAGTTAGTAGTTAGTAGTTAGTAGTCAGTTGTTAGTAGTTAGTAGTTAGTAGTCAGTAGCTAGTGGTTAGTATTTAGTAATTAGTAGTCAGTAGTTAGTAGTCAGTAGTTAGTGTTTAGTAGTTAGTAGTTGGTAGTTATTAGTGAGTAGTTAGTGGTTAGTAGTTAGTAGTTAGTAATTAGTAAAAAGTACTTAGTAGTTAGTATTTAGTAGATAGTAGTTAGTAGTTAGTACTTAGTAGTTAGTTGTTATTAGTTAGTAGTTTGTAGTTAGTAGTTAGTAGTTAGTAGTTAGTAATTAGTAGTTAGTAGTTAGTAGTTAGTAGTTAGTAGTCAGTAGTTAGTAGTTAGTAGTTAGTAGTTAGTAGTTAGTAGTCAGTAGTTAGTATTTAGTAGTTAGTAGTTAGTAGTTAGTATGTTGTAGTTAATAGTTAGTAGTTAGCAGTTTGTAGTTAGTAGTGAGTAGCTAGTAGTTATTAGTTAGTAGTTAGTAGTTAGTTAGTAGATAGTAGTTATTAGTTAGTAGTTAGTAGTTATTAGTTATTAGTTAGTAGTTATTAGTTAGTAGTTAGAATTAGTAGTTAATATTTAGTAGTTAGTTGTAAGTAGTTAGTAGTTAGTAGTTATTAGTTAGTAGTTAGTAATTAGCAGTTAGTAGTCAGTACTTAGTAGTTAGTAGTTAGCAATTAGTGGTCAGTTGTTAGTAGTTAGTAGTTAGTAGTTAGTAGATTGTGGTTAGTATTTAGTAGTTAGAAGTTAGTAGTTAGTAGTTAGTTGTTAGTAGTTAGTAGTTAGTAGTTAGTAGTCAGTAGTTAGTAGTTAGTAGTTAGTAGTCAGTAGTTATTATTTAGTAGTTAGTAGTTAGTAGTTAGTATGTAGTAGTTAATAGTTAGTAGTTAGCAGTTAGTAGTGAGTAATTAGTAGTTAGCAGTTAGTAGTTAGTAGTTATTAGTTAGTAGTTAGTAGCTAGTGGTTAGTATTTAGTAGTTAGAGGTTAGTAGTTAGTAGTTAGTAGTTATTAGTGAGTAGTTAGTGGTTAGTAGTTAGTAGTTAGTAATAAGTAGTTAGTAGTTAGTAGTCAGTAGTTAGTAGTTAGTAGTTTTGGTAGTTAGTAGTCAGTAGTTAGTAGTTAGTAGTTAGTAGTTATTAGTTAATATTTAATAGTTAGTTGTAAGTTGTTAGTAGTTAGTAGTTATTAGTTAGTAGTTAGTAGTTAGTAGTTAGTAATTAGCATTTAGCAGTCAGTACTTAGTAGTTAGTAGTTAGCATATAGTAGTCAGTTGTTAGTAGTTAGTAGTTAGTAGCTAGTCGTTAGTATTTAGTAGTTAGAAGTTAGTAGTCAGTACTTAGTAGTTAGTAGTTAATAGTTATTAGTTAGTAGTCAGTAGTTAGTATTTAGTAGTTAGTAGTTAGTAGTTAGTATGTTGTAGTTAATAGTTAGTAGTTAGCAGTTTGTAGTTAGTAGTGAGTAGCTAGTAGTTATTAGTTAGTAGTTAGTAGTTAGTAGTTAGTTAGTAGATAGTAGTTATTAGTTAGTAGTTAGTAGTTATTAGTTATTAGTTAGTAGTTATTAGTTAGTAGTTAGAATTAGTAGTTAATATTTAGTAGTTAGTTGTAAGTAGTTAGTAGTTAGTAGTTATTAGTTAGTAGTTAGTAATTAGCAGTTAGTAGTCAGTACTTAGTAGTTAGTAGTTAGCAATTAGTGGTCAGTTGTTAGTAGTTAGTAGTTAGTAGTTAGTAGATTGTGGTTAGTATTTAGTAGTTAGAAGTTAGTAGTTAGTAGTTAGTTGTTAGTAGTTAGTAGTTAGTAGTTAGTAGTCAGTAGTTAGTAGTTAGTAGTTAGTAGTCAGTAGTTATTATTTAGTAGTTAGTAGTTAGTAGTTAGTATGTAGTAGTTAATAGTTAGTAGTTAGCAGTTAGTAGTGAGTAATTAGTAGTTAGCAGTTAGTAGTTAGTAGTTATTAGTTAGTAGTTAGTAGCTAGTGGTTAGTATTTAGTAGTTAGAGGTTAGTAGTTAGTAGTTAGTAGTTAGTAGTTATTAGTGAGTAGTTAGTGGTTAGTAGTTAGTAGTTAGTAATAAGTAGTTAGTAGTTAGTAGTCAGTAGTTAGTAGTTAGTAGTTAGTAGTTAGTAGTCAGTAGTTAGTAGTTAGTAGTTAGTAGTTATTAGTTAATATTTAATAGTTAGTTGTAAGTTGTTAGTAGTTAGTAGTTATTAGTTAGTAGTTAGTAGTTAGTAGTTAGTAATTAGCATTTAGCAGTCAGTACTTAGTAGTTAGTAGTTAGCATATAGTAGTCAGTTGTTAGTAGTTAGTAGTTAGTAGCTAGTCGTTAGTATTTAGTAGTTAGAAGTTAGTAGTCAGTACTTAGTAGTTAGTAGTTAATAGTTATTAGTTAGTAGTTAGTAGTTAGTAGTTAGTAGTTAGTAGTTAATAGTTATTAATTAGTAGTTAGTAGTTAGTAGTTAGTAGTTAGTATTTAGTAGTTAGTAATTAGTAGTTAGTAGTTAGTAGTCAGTAGTTAGTAGTTAGTAAATAGTAGTTAGTAGTTAGTAGTCAGTAGTTAGTAGTAGTAAGGTGTCTTACTGGGCACGCAACGGGGGGGGGACATTTGGGTGTTACTGTGTTCGCAACGGGGGGGGGGGGGGGACACGAAAATTTTTCCCAATTTTTTGTAATTTTTCGGCGTTTTGGCGAGAACAGTCCCCCGTTGCGAACACATTAACACCCAAATGTCCGCCACCCATTGCGTGCCCAGTAAGACACGATTTCTTTCAAAAATTTTTCATGGGTTAAAAAGGGAACCTATTTATTACTAAAGAAATTGTATTCGTACACTTCATGGTAATAACAAGCGGATAAAGCTTTCTGGTTTTCCCTTCAAATATTCCAAACAATTTTCGATCATTTCATTTTGTTATTTGGTTTTGTTTTGATTGTTTGTTTCAACTCTCGACTTTATTTATAATTCCCTCAAATACTTTGCAATTGCGTTCTGGTCATTTCAGTCTTCTACTTTTATTATTTGTTTACTAATTATAGTTGAAGGACTTTTGTCAAGGACACTGTGACTTCTCGTTAACAAAGCCCGGCATTTCACAACAATTATTGTCAAAACCTGACGGAAGTAGTCGACTTCTCAAAAACCTTTTATAGCAACAAACAAGCGAAACAAAACGAATCAAAATTAATTTTACTTTAATAATACACAATCAAAATAGTCCTAAGCATCCCCCCCAATCCCAACACCATTCATTAACATTTTTGGCACCCAACAAAACAGTTTAAAACCACACTCGAATTTAAGTATTGTTTTCAAAAAAAAAAACATACATTCTCCAATGAGCTAAGCCGATGTGCACCATGATTTTTTTCAATGTTTCAGAATATCCAAGTATCAGAAATTAGACTTGTTCAAAAACAATGATACTATGGTGGGGTAACTACACAAAAATACACAAAAGACAAAAAAGACAAAGATAAAGATTGCAACATTAAGAATTTTATCAATATTTAATTTCGCTTATTGCTTTCGGTTCCTCTGGGGTTTTAGCCACCCCGAGGACCCCTTCTGGTTTTTCGTTTCCCCAACCCCCCACTTGCTTTTCGGTTGTTCTGGGGTTTTACCCACCCCGAGGACCCCCTTCTGGTTGGTCGTTTCCCCAACCCCCCACTTGCTTTTCGGTTCTTCTGGGGTTTTACCCACCCCGAGGACCCCCTTCTGGTTGGTCGCTTCCCCAACCCCCCCACTTGCTTTTCGGTTCTTCTGGGGTTTTACCCACCCCGAGGACCCCCTTCTGGTTGGTCGTTTCCCCAACCCCCCCCCCCCCACTTGCCTTTCGGATCTTCTGGGGTTTTACCCACCCCGAGGACCCCCTTCTGGTTGGTCGCTTCCCCAAACCCCCACTTGGTTTTCGGTTCTTCTGGGGTTTTACCCACCCCGAGGACCCCCTTTTGGTGGGTCGTTTCCCCAACCCCCCAATTGCTTTTCGGTTCTTTTGGGGTTTTACCCGCCCCGAACACACCCTTCTGGTTGGTCGTCTCCCCAACCCCTCGCCTTCTTTCCGGTCTTTTGGGGGGTTTTTACCCGCCCCAAGGACACCTTCTGGTCGGCCGTATTGATAAATTCCGACTTTCGGTAAGTATTGGTAGATTCCGGTTTTTAGTAGGTATTGGTAGGCTTCGGTATTTGGTAGGTATTGGTTTTGGTAGGTATTGGTAATTCCGGCCTTTGGTAGGTATTGGTAGGCTCCGGTAGTTGGTAGGTATTTGTTTTAGTAGGTATTGGTAGTTTACGGCTTTTGGTAGGTATAGTTAGGCTCTGGTATTTGGTAGGTATTGGTTTTAGTAGGTACTGGTAGGTTACGGTTTTGGTAGGTATTGGTAGGTTCCAGTTTTCGGTAGGTATTGGTATTTGGTAGGTATTGGTTGGTTCTAACACTCGTAGGGCATTGATATCGATAGGTTTCAGTAGGTTCTGGCGGCAAAAACTACTACTGTTACCACCAAACATTCCTGATTTTACTCGGTTTGTCTGAACTACTCTGACTTCTCATTAATGGTTGAGACGCGGTCAACCTCAAACAATACAGTGCCCAAAATGAGTACCAGTTCATCCGATTCCCCAGATGGAGCAATGTAAACTCAACAATCCATTGGTACCTCAACCGCAACCAAGTCAAATGAACAGAAGCGTTTGGAAACCTCTAAACTTATGATCGGAAATGACATCAAACTACATACTGACTACCTGATCGCTGCTATAGAGTCCTCGAAACTTTAGAGGAAACAGTTAATGAATTTAGGGAAATGCAGCAGAAGCTTGAACCAGATGTAATTGACCTAATCAGTGGCTTGGAGCCTGATGAACAAGATATTATGTCCAGAGAACACAGTCGTTTGAAGATAGAAGTAAAACAAACTCGGACACTATTCCGAAAACATGTTAAAGAGACAAAGAGGCCTCTCCAGCAAACCTCATCTGGTGGATTATCCTTGAACTCCAATGAGAACATAGAAACGCATGACAACACCTTGTAACATTTACAACAACGCCGGACTCATTTTGTCTTTGACGACACTCTTTCGACTGATCACACCACTCAAAGCAATACGTCAGCGCCCGCTGCGAGTTCGCGTTTTGTCAGTTATGGTTATACTGCACCCGGTGGTACAACTCTACCTGTCAACAACACCTCATACACCTCAAATTGTAAGATGTCAGCTGCACCCTGCAGTGCATCTCAGCAATCGTTCTCAACTTTTCCTTGCGGACTTCCCTCAACTGATAGCAACTCACTTGGACAAAATAACTCTTTTCCATTAACACAGCCAAGCTTCAGTAATATTCCTAACACATCAGTTACGCAGATGCCATTTGCTCCTATACACAGTGCCTCAATGTCTACTTGCTTTCAAAAATACGTACCCAAGTTACATGCGGACCATTTTGATGGTGATCCAATAAGCTGGATGAAATGGTACAGCATTTTTCAAGCTACTATTGACAGAGCACCAATGACATCTTCTGAAAAAATGATTCACCTACAATCACTATTAACAGGTGAGGCGAAAGCCCTCGTCGACGGCTATGGCTGCAACGGTGACTTATACGCTTCAGCTTTTCATCGCCTTCAAGAAAACTTTGGGAATCCAAAGCGAATTGTAAACGCTTTCCTTGAGAAACTGAATAGATTCAAATCACCCAATTTATCCCATCCAGAGAGCTACACACACTTCTCTTCTTTTCTTTTGACAATGGTGGATACCTTTCAGCAATTAGGATTCGTTCACGACCTTCATGCAACTACCAACCTAAATGTGGCGCTAGCAAAATTGCCCAATCCCGTACGTCTTGAGTGGAACAAATTTGTGTTAGAAAAGGACTTCCAGCAACCATCTCTACAGATACTTTCTGACTGGCTTCTGAAATACTCCAAAGCGTGTCGAGATTTAAACTCTAGCCTCCAAACTTTTCACTCAAGCCACGCAAAATTGTCCTGGAAAATTTCTCCGAGTGTACAAAACTACCCGTCAGCTACAAGTGGATGGAAAACTAATCAATATAAACAGTCAAATAGCAGTTCTAGCAGGAACTTGACAGTTGAAGGCAGGCAACCCCCTGTGATACTTTGCCCAAGCAATGAAAGTTGCCAGTTTCTATACAAATGTACCCACTTCCAAGCTCTCCCAGCAAGCATTCGCAGAGAGCACATAAGAAAACTTAGATTATGTTTCAACTGTTTTGGAAACCATCACGTAGAAAAGTGCACTTCCAAAAACGTTTGCCGTAGCCACAGTTGCGGTATGAAACACCACACTCTATTGCACGATAGCTTCGCTATTAAGTCAGGTTCAAAAAAGTCTAATGTGAAAACTTTAAATTTACAAGGAACAGGACAGGTAGCCGTTGTTCCTGTACAACTCAAAAATGGTGATGAAGTTTTGGATACTTATGCTTATTTGGACAATGGTAGCTGCCAAAGCTTGTTGCTGAGGTCAACTGCAACAAATCTGAATTTAAACATGAATACCATTGGAAAAATGCCAATTAGTGGCTATCATATGACTAAAGAAATTGATTGTGCACCTGTAAAACTTCAAATTAGACCCTTACATGGGGAACAGTCATTCGAACAAATAGACGTCGTCGCCGTTCCGGATCTCAATATGTCACCCGTTGATACAAAGAAACTGAATCGCCTCTGTGATTCCTTTGAACACCTCAACCATATCTGTTTCCCAGACATAGGGGACAATAATGTTTTCATCATTCTCGGAATTGACAATCTAGATCTGATACACTACAAACAAATAGTTAAAGGACCCAGGAATGCACCATGGGGAGTTGAAACCCAACTTGGTTGGACATGCGCTGGAAAAACTGACTTAATCCCAGATGATTGCAATCCAGTTCAATTCACTCAGCTAAACAGCCATCCTAATATGGACAACAGTATGTTCAAGTTGGTCTCCGATTGGATGAAAATTGAGAACTTAGGCATAGCTTCATCCAAGAAAGCAATGTCTAAATATGACAAAAGAGCCCTTGATATTTTAGAAAATACCACTAAACTCGTCAAGGGTCATTATGAAGTTGGAATTCTCTGGAAAGAGAACGCCAATCTCCCAAATAACAGATGGCTTGCGGAGAAACAACTTCATCAGCTCAACAATAAACTTTCAAATAAACCAGAATTAAAGCAAAAATACGAGGAAACGCTTGAGAAAGACTTGCAGAACGGCTATGTCACAAAAATTAATCAAATTAAAGAACAACCAGATGAAAAGACTTCGTTCCTTCCTCATCAATGAGAACAAACCTGGAAAAGTACGCCGTGTCGCTAATTCATCAAGTGTGTTTCAAGGTCAGTCCTTAAATTTTAATCTTCTGAAAGGTCCAGAATTGCTGAGCAATCTTACCGGTGTAATTTTGAGATTCCGAGAGAACAAATTAGCGCTTTCCGCTGATATTGAACAAATGTTCATGCAGGTTAAGGTAGCTCCCGAAGACAGAAAATTCCTACGCTTCCTTTGGAACAATGATGGTCGTATTGAAACTTACGAGTACACCAGTCACATTTTTGGAGCCACAGACTCACCATGCATCGCCTCATATGCTTTGCGAAAAACGGCTCGTGACAACGAAGAACAGTTTCCAGATGCTCTCAAATATGTAGAACGCAACATTTACATGGATGATCTCGATGTTTCCACAAATTCACTCGAAGATGCTGAAAAAATACTGCAAGGAATGCGAAAAGTTCTTTCTAAGGGAGGTTTCAACCTAACCAAATGGAATTCAAGCAGTCCTGGGTTTCTAAATTCAATAGAACCCAAAATAAGGTTAAATCCAGACAACGCTCTCCCTCAGTACCAAAAGGTACTTGGCTTACCATGGAACGCAGCATTAGATTGCTATGTCATTGAAAGTAAACTACTTCAAAAAATCCAGATTTCAGGCAACGTAACTCGAAGAGTATTACTCAAGTTGGTGGCGTCTTTGTTTGATCCCCTTGGGTTTATAGCGCCTCTAACAATTCGTCTACGAAAAGTTTTACAAGCCGCCTGGAACCATGGTCCAAAATGGGACAAACCCCTTTTACTCGATAACATCCAGGATTTCAGTAGTTTAAGGGAAGAAATTCCGGCATTTAAGGACATCGAAATTCCTAGGAATTATTTCCTAGATAAAACTATTAGCTCAATTGAGCTCCATACCTTTACTGACGCTTCGGAATACGCTCTATCTGTCGTCTCGTACATGCGAATTGAGTACTCGGATCCATCGATCTCCGTTAAATTTGTTATGGGCAAGGCTCGTGTAGCCCCAATAAAAAGGATGACTATCCCCAATCTGGAATTGCAAGCCGCTGTATATGGAGCCCAACTAGCCCAGTTTATAAAAGAAGAACAAGATATAGAGTATTCAGATTGTGTTTTTTGGTCTGACAGCACTACAGTCCTGTACTGGCTGAGAATACCTGAAATGCGCCATAGAATATTGGTTGCAAATCGAATAGCCAAAATTCTAGATGTCTCCTCCGCTTTCGATTGGAAGTACGTTTCATCCAAAGCTAACCCTGCAGATGACGGAACTCGAGGATATAGCGTTGAGCAAATGACGTCAAAATCTCGATGAATTTCAGGACCGTCATTTTTGAGTCAAAAAAGATCTGAGTGGCCAAAACAGGAAATTTTGCAGGCTAAACAAGTAAAGGTTGTTTCGTTTTCTTCAGTAAACTCAACTGTATCAGACATTGTCGACGCGACAAGATTTAGCAGTTGGAACAAAATAATACGTGTGATAGCAGTCTGTATTCTTTTTGCGGACAAATGTAGGAAACGCAACGCAGAAATGAAGTTAGCACATTACATTAGAGCTTATCTGCACGTTATGCACAATATTCAAAAACATGATTTTCAATCAGAATACATGTTGTTGAAAAAAAGACTTGAGGTCTCTGGTACCAGCAGATTGAAAGCACTATCACCTTTCCTAGACGAGAATAACCTAATAAGAGCACGTGGTCGCTTGACAAAAGCAAGTCTTTTGATGACCGCTCGTTATCCCATAATACTTGACGGTAACAATGCTGCAGTTAAACTGCTGATACAACACACACACGAAATTAATTGTCATTGTGGTCCCGAGCAGACTAGAAACACTCTCATGGAATACTATTGGATACTTCGCTGTAGAGCAGTTGTTAAACAGACTATACGCCACTGTTTGCCATGTCGTAGAATGCTGCAAGATGTTAGCACCCCCAAGATGGCTGATTTACCCGAGGACAGATTACCCAAGAAAAATCAGTTTGTCTTTGAAACAACTGGTCTCGATTTCACAGGACCCTTTCCTGTTAAAAACAATGGCAGGTTATCTAGCCGATATATTTTGCTCTTCACCTGTCTTGTTGTTAGAGCAGTACATCTTGAAGTTTCGAATGATCTCACAACTGCATGAGGCGTTTTGTTAGCCGCAGAGGAAAACCCAACAAATTCGTCTCAGATTGTGGCAAGTCTTTTGTTGGTTCAAACAACGCTCTGCAATCTAGCATCGCAGAACTGAAAGAATCATTAGCAGCTAAGCTACATCTAATGAATGTGGAGATAGATTGGAAATTTAATCCCCCAGCTGCCCCCCATTTCGGTGGAATTTGGGAGAGATTGGTACAAATTTTTAAACTATCACTTTACAAGGTCATTGGTTCGAGAACTTTAACTGACGAAATTCTCAACACAGTTGCTTGCGAAATAGAGGCAAGCATGAACTCCAGGCCTCTCACAAAGGTTCCATATGATATAAACGACCCCTTACCACTGACACCAAATCATTTTCTCCTAGGTCGTTCATCCGTTAATTTGTCTCCTTGCGTCTTCATTGGTAAAGAGAAGAATCTTTCAAAAAGTTGGCGTTCATCACAACAAATTGCAACTCACTTTTGGAATCGTTTCCTACGGGAGTATTTACCAACTCAACAAGTACGTTGTAAATGGCATAAGACGTTGTAAAATTTACAGGTTGACGACTTGGTATGGATTCTAGAAGATTTCACCCCTCCTCGTGGCCTCTGGCCTTTGGCTAGAGTTATTCAAGTTGTCCCTGGCACAGATGGGAAGATGGGATTGTCCGATCAGTTAAGTTGAAGACGTCTTTCGGAGAACGCATTAGACCAGTTGTGAAACTGAGCAATGTTTTCGCAGAATGAAACCCAAATTTCGGCATAAACAAACAGTCTCTTTAAAGATAGGAAATTTAGGGACAACAGTTTGCCCTTCTAAAGAAAAGGTGGCTGCTCAAACTTTCATGGCTTCTGATCAACACGTTACACCCTCTTACGTTCTGGATGTCATTTACAAACCAGCAGATCGATTCATCACATATTTATGTTCCATTGATCATCCCTTATCACCAGCCCATTTCAACTTGTTAATGGTTTTATTTTCTCGCAAGTCTAAGACCCACCCCTCTTGCTTTCTTTTGACACTGGAGGTGTTTTTGGTTAGTGTTTCCGATGATTGATTTCTTTGGCTCGTTTTTACGAACCACCAGCTTTAATTTGTACCCTTATATTTCATTACAGTCAATTTTTATTTTACTTCTTGTTTCAACTTTACGGATGATTCAACACGCTGCAATCCGACAGTTTTATTCTTTCTTTGCAATCCTGCAAATGGGGCCGGCGATGTCAAGGACACTGTGATTTCTCGCTAACAAAGCCCGGCATTTCACAACAATTATTGTCAAAACCTGACGGAAGTAGTCGACTTCTCAAAAACCTTTAATAGCAACAAACAAGCGAAACAAAACGAATCAAATTTAATTTTACTTTAATAATACACAATCAAAATAGTCCTAAGCATCCCCCCAATCCCAACACCATTCATTAACAACTTTTCTGTCAATTTCGCCTGAAATACTTTCTTTTAATTACAAAGTGGAATGTTCACAATTGAATGCTTGAAAGCGGCGAGGGAAAACTTCAAACAAGAATTGCCTGGGTGTAATAAAACTGTATTCAGTGTACTATGAAACAAGTAGCCGCGCTGGTTTGAGAATGCTGTTGAGATAAACAGCAAAATAGCCCGTCTGTTATTAGCGCAAACACATTTGATTGTTTGCGGGCATTTAATTAGAAAACAGTGTGAATCGTTTCTGTTTTGTCTCTAATGAATTAAGCACCGCAGCTATTTCAAACAACCGAAATTTTTAATTATCTCTGCTATGGTATCAAAAGGGAATTCTTGTGTATTAAGGTTTAAAAGAAGCAAGATAAAGCGAAATTTTTGCGAGCTGCAAACTTGATAGGAGGTTTTAAGCTGCTTGAAGGCAGAGACACTATTTATTGTGAGTGTCACACAATTTACCGCTACTATTACTTCTTTCAAAGGATTTCTCCCAAGGAAAGCTAAAACTTCTCAGGTTTCCGACAAAAGCAAACATTTTCATAGGGTTTGAAGGCCTTAATTACTTCTAAATATATCTGTTGAACGTACCACCTCGCTGGTATCAACTTATCTGTTTCTAACTTGTATTCCAGTTGAATTTTCAATTATTTTAAAAGTTCTAACTTTTTCAAAGTCTTGAAATACGTCAAAAGGCACTGATAATAAAAGTTCAAACAATAGTAGTTTCTCCTGAAATGTATAAGAGAATTGCAATTACAAAAATCAACAAATATTTAAAATTTCTCGAGTTTATCTTTTATTCGAAATGATAATCTATGTAACACAAGAAGCTCTTCTGACAAAATTTTCAAACAATCTGCCTACATTTTTCACAAGTAATTCTCAATCGAACAAATCTTTTTCATTGATTTTTCTTTCAGAAACTTTTGGTTATTTAAAACTCTACAGCGTTCGTCCAAAAACAGATCACAGCAAGCAAAGTAATTTCTTTATTGTTCATAGTCTCTTCACTTTTCACAACGTTAGTCTAATTTTAAAATCCGAACAACTGATTTCTGAAATTTTTCAATTTTCAACAGTAAATTAATCAAGCACATTTTAAGTCGTTAATAGAGCTAAGATCAATCAATCTGTCATTAAAATAAATACATTTCAAGCATCAATCTGAATCACTTTCGATTAAATAGATGCGTCGTCGTTTACGACTATGTTTATAATTTTGTTGAATTGGTGTTTCCTCCCCTTTCAATGTTGACTGCTCTGTTGATTTCATTCTCTTTTTTCTAGATTTAGAACGACTACTTTCTATTTGTTGTTCAAATTCACTTTCTACTCCAGACTCCTCAATAGCTTTATGAATAATGAAAGGGTTTCTCTACTCACTGTTATCGCTACTAATTTTAGTTGCACTTTCTTCATCAAAGTTTACTAAGTCTCCCTCTAACTCACTTTCAGTGTAACTGATCTGTTGATAGAAACCTGGATCAGGAGGTGTGAAGAAAGGTTGTTCATCTTGCTGAAAAATGGTTCCATCTGATAATTCAAATGTAGCATTCGGGTTAGATTGGTCCCCTTTCTCAATTTGTTCCTCAATGTCTGTCAAACCCCATTCCTCATTCAGTGCTATTTCTTGATACACCGCGTTCTCCCCAATTGCTTTATGACCAAAAGGGAGTGAGTGTATTGAGTCAATGTAATATCGCTTGTCACAAAAGGCGGTCAGTGCTATTTTGTTTGTCTCAATTGTGTAAAGCTGATGATTAATCGAACCGATTCTGTAGTTTGGCGTTCTAATTAAGCCATGATCCCCCATCAAAACTGATTTAAACACATCGTGGGTGAGTCGAGCCTGGGCGTGTTTAGTGATTCCTTTAACAGATTTTTTCTGCTCATCTGTAAAACAAAATAAAAAGCTATCCGTATCATGACTACGTTTTTGTGCTTCAAGTTTCAGACTTTTTTCATGAAAAAGTTTTTTGTTTTGAAATGTCAAAAATCTAAACAATTTTCTGCTTTTATAAAAAACTTTCCTTAGTCAACACACTGCTTAGGATATCGTAGATGCTATCATAAAGAAGAAAAAAGTAAGTTGATAACTAACCTTCAGTTGTGATGGAGTACATTTTCGATTTGAGAGCGCAGAAGCTTTCCATCGGTCGTCCCTTCAACTCATCTTTAAATTTCAAAACCACCATCTTTTTTTTTGTCATCAAACAAATTGTTGTCCCGCTCATATTTTGAAAAGTCGAATTTCTCATTCAAATCGTTTGATTCCTTTAGATCCTTGTACAGGTCGATTGTTCTTATTTTTTAGGTCAACGAATCTGTGTCTGAGTATAATAACAAACAGTCAAAATGTTTCTTCATTGTGTTATAATGAAAATCAAACATGTACATTTTTGACAAGTCCATTATTGTTGCACCCACTATTGTTGGCTTGTTCCAAAAAATTTTGTATTACCGCATTGTAACTGTAACCAGATCGTTATTGAAAACTTTTAATGTTTTAACGTTAAACTTTTCTGTGTTCGTTCACAATTTTTCTTCAGTACGAACCAGTGAAATTGACTGATGATTTCTTTTACTTTCGCAACATTTACCATAAGCACAGTTTGACATCAGCTTGAAAAAATTTTCCTCAAATTTATTAGCTGCACGCTGGCGCATATCTGTGTTTAGATCAATATAAGCCGATAACCATTTGCTCTGGGAAAACTTGAGACAACGATGAACTTTTTTTACCCTTAGACCTAGTGACACATAAAGCTTCAGTGTGATATAATGCAGTCTATATCGCTCCTTGTTGTAAAGAGTTTGTAACAGTTTTTTCACTTTGAAATTATCCTTCAGATTGATGTCATTTAAAAGTTCAAATAGATACTCACTCAACCAGAAAGGTTTGACTGACTCCTTTGTTGGTGCCAACGGAAAGTCCTTGTGGTCATCGTGTAAATCATCAGGATATTCAAGATCACACTCCACGATGAAACCACATGGACTTTCATCATTGGTTTCGAGAATTGTTTGCAGGCTTGTTGTTGTGTCGGTCTCAAAATTTCCAAAATGTAGTGGGAAATTCTTCATGATTCCTCCATACAAGTTGTTCGCATCTATCATTAGACCGAAACTATGCTCCTTGTACGGGTTAAAACTGTTGGGAAGATATTCATTATTGGCCCCAAAAAACCTTTTTGCAAACACAGAAGCCACACCACCTCGCATCAAGTTTTCCACAAAATCTAAATGGTCTCTGTTTGTGAGTAATTCAAGTTCCGGTTCACAAATTTTCAGGAAAGCATCGCCTGCAAGATTTGGTGCCGAAAAATATTGAGCACAATCTAACCCATATGTTTGAAAGCATACGGTACGAATTCTGTTAGCTGCAACGTATCTACTGACAAGTAAAAATCGTGATAGTCACCCAAATTGAAGCAATCAAAGTTTCCAAAAATTCTTGTGCTTTTTCCAATTCAGATTTTTGTGATAGACGGTATGTTGTTTTTACCTGACAATGAATTGATCCAACTGCTCAGAGGCGGAAGTTTTGATTCTTTGAATCGGTCAAAAGGTCTATATAAGAATAAGGATAAAATCCTTTGCCGTGTAACAATTTAACATCACTCGTCTGATAATCTTCAAAATGCTTATCCAATATTCTAAAACTGTCGTCTGGCAGTGAATCGACTAATTTTTCTAACGAAGTGTTCATAAATTGAAATGAATCCAAAAAACGAAGATCCTCGTAAACTTGAATAAGCCTGTTCGTTCGGCCTGGACGTTCTTCTATAAAAACTTTAAGCATTAAACTGATATATGTCTCATCTGTGTTCGGTATTATTGTAAACTTGTTCCTGGAGTGACAATTGTGTAATGCATTGCATAGGTGGTGTAAATCGTAATGACTCAAATTATGAGCGATAATAGGAGTAAAGTTTTGGGTTTTTTGGTTGACATTACAAACTTCATGAGCCCAGCCCAGAAAATTACCTTTGAAATGACAATGGTCCAAAACTTCTACATCACTGTCATCAAAATCTCTTTCACAAATCCAACAACTTTTTGCTTTTGCTTTTTGCTTGTCTGTTGGAATAGTTCCAGAAAATACACGATGCTCTTATTTTCTGTAGTGAATGTCACGCGCTAGTTTCTCCATTTGGCCTACAAAATCTATCATGCAGTCAGGTCCTCGTTTCAGTCGGTATCTGAACAGACTTGAGCAGTCGTGTTCAACTGCAGCAAAACAGTATCCGCTCGGTGTATGCTTTTCTATTAACCTGGAATGACTTTTTTCTGGGTCATTTGGCACGCTTTGAACTTTTTCCAATATTGATTCAAGATCAAAGTACACAACAATTGGGGAAAAAATTTTCGCTTTATGTTTTTTAACGACCAGATCTTTCTTCGTAGGCATTGTGATAATTGCAGCGTCATAATCATAACACAGTTCTTGATGCTTTTTCAATAATTCCGAGCTGCTGCAAAGGTGGAAACAGTTTCTACAAAGAGCCGAGCGGTGATTAACAATTGTGCCTCTTATGTTTGATACCAGTTTTTCTAGATCTTTTATCAGAACATAGTGAAAGCGTTGGCCATCAGAAATCAGAATCAAATCGATAACAAAATTGTATCTTTTCTTGGATACTCTGAGAGGTAACAATTGTTTTTTATGATATCGGAAAACATTAACGTTTACTTGTTCAAATGTCTCAAAGGAATCAATTTTATCGACAGCCATTGGCATTTCATACTCGCCTTGAGGTTGATGGGCACTCACGTTCGTACTGTTATACAGGGCTGGGCTGGTAATCAGTCGCCAAGAATTAGACTCTAGTGTAGGACCCAATTTCAAGTGGTAAGCTGCGGTGTAGCAGTAGAGAAGGCATTTCGAGTCATTTATATTGCGGATGTTTAGTAGATTTCGATTATTCACCAGTTCTAATGGCAGCGCTAGATAGGACGAGCCACGAATAGGGTTGAACTTTACAACTTTTAATTCCAAATTGATAACTTTTTCTAGCACCCATCCACTCCCATTCGATGCAAAGCAGTTCAGAACACAGATCATTTGCTGAGCCATTGTGAAAAACTCTTCTTCGGATAAACCATCGTAGTAGACAGTTTTCATATCAGTCTTGGCGAAAATTGTAATGTGTTCGTCTTCGTCGTCAACTCATGGCTTCAATAGTTTCAACTCGGCTGTCAGTTGAACTTTCTGAGCTCCATGACTTGTTTTGTTCAGTAGAATTTCATCTATCTCCGGCTTCACCGAATTTAGATAAGCCAACAGGTCAATTTCCAATGTTGGCTTGATATTGTAAATCTCCACACCACCGTTAAAGGCTGAATATACAGGTTTTGGCCAACTGTCCCTCTGTCTTGGTGGTGCTCTTTCAAACATCCGGGCTCGGGACGGTCCAGCTTGGTTCGGAGATTCAGGTTCAGTTGCTTCATTTGTATCCCAGACAGGTAGTCCGTGCCTGTTTCTCATGTGTTGGGCAAAGTTATCTTTGCTCATGAAGCAATGATTGCAGTATATGCACACACTCTCGACTGTTTTCCCTCCGTGGCGGCTGCGGCAGTGACCAGTGATCCCAAGTAGGGTTTGACTTTGGAAATTGCATTGATTACAAATTAGAGTAGGACGCTCCGGCTCAATTTTGTGAATCAAATATAGATGTCTTCGCAGACTTCTTTTATCAGAGAGTTCTCGATTGCAATGAGGACAAGGGAGAGTCATTTTGTTGTGATTTTGTTTTCTGTGTTCTTCGACAAGAAAGAGAAAGACCAACTGATTGCTGAGAAATTCAGAGTTTTTGATCAACTTCTGATTATTATTATTATTATTATTATTATTATTATTATTATTATTATTATTATTATTATTATTATTTTTATTATTATTATTATTGTTATTATTATTATTATTATTACAATAGCTCCTGGATCTGTGTTTGTTTACTTGAAGTTAAAATTTTTGTGTGAGATTTTGCTCGCGGAATAAGTGACTAAGAATTGAGTTTCTAATTCCAGTTCCCGTAGTTTTCTGAGACAAAAGTTTATACAAGTCACTGATAATTTGTTATTACTTAACCTACGCATACAACTATACACACGTAATTGAATACATACCATAAATAAAGTGCTTGTTTATATTAGATAGGAATGAAGGAGTGTAAAGTTATTTCGGTGGGGTTGAATGTTAGGAAAATATAACTAAGTGTTTGTTGATATAATGTTTTTGGTCTCAAGGCATTGATTACTCATTTATTACTCACAAACAATTTTTGGTATGATTCTAACTTGAATAGTATAGGACAACATAGAACTGCACTAAGTTAAAAACTAATAGACATTATGTTTGAAAACTTTATTTATTTCATATGTCCTCATCAGAGGGAAGTCCGTCCCGCTGGAGCACAACAGGTGTTGCTGCGTATCGCAGACGTAGAGATGCTGCAACACAGACTCCAGTGGGCGGAGAGAATGGGAATTCGAACGGTATTGGGCAGGGCGATCAGATGGAGAGACTTATTGCTTCTCAAAATCGTCTTGCCGCTGCCATCGAATTCCAAGGATGGCAGAATGCGAGGCTAGTGGAGGTACTTCAAATGCAGAGTGCCGGCCGCCCACTATGCCTCAGATGTGGTAGATGGGGTCATCTTGCTTCGACCTGTGGTCGATCCTGACTATGTTAGTTTGTTTCTAACTAATTGCTTTTTTTACTATCCCAGATTTTCCTTATACCAAATAATAACCTTTATGCTTGTCTTTTAGATAATACAATATATTGAATTAGAAACATTTCATTTCGACTCCTCTACAGTACTTTTAAAACTCTGACTATAGTGAAATCAATCAGTTTGTTGTTCGATACATTAACTTAAAAAACTACAAGTCTCGAAATCCTTTATAGAGTAGGAGATGAAGCAAAAAAAAATCATTTGAATTTGTTTTTATTTTCATGCATAAAATAATTTAATGCAACACACAGACACACAAACAGTGTTAATTCAAGTTTTAATTATGGTTTTGATTAGAGTTTTCGTTTTTTGCCTGCATCATCTTCGTAGAACAGGACTCTATCACTTCGCTTCAACTTTTTTTGGCCGGGGCATAAGTAATTGGGGGTGTTTCTTCATTGAGTGGTGACAGACGTTGCATCGGAATATCTATAGTACTCTCTTCAGAACTGTCAGCAATGGTTGACATGCTTTGTAGACGTTTAAATTGGGGAATCTTTTGCGTACAATTATCGAAAAGGGAGGGTGACGTTGGACTAACGATGTCCATAATTCTTTGAGAATCATCGACTGAGTTTTTCTCACACGAGCTTGAGACCCCTTGTTGTAATAAATCATCTGCTTTTTCTAGGTTTTTTATTCCATAAATTGAATCTAACTGATGTAGGTCACGAATTGTCCCTTCCTGATTATCATAAAAGGGGACGGTTGAACAATTCATTTCATACAGTGATTTCAAAGTTGAGCTATTGAGAGAGGAGGGGTCTGAAAAAACATCTCTTTCAAGTCCTGGAATAAGGTCGATCGGTGCAAGATTTCCGAGAGAGGATCTGGTTTCTGATAAAAAGAGGAACAAGTGATCGTAGACGTATTTTGGTAGCATAATCTTATTAATGCTCACCCACTGACAGTTTTCGCAATTTTGTTCAATGACGGCCGCACACCGACGTTGATAATTTTCTAGAAATAGGTATCTGTGGTGAAAAAAACCTGTTTTTTGTAGAACCATTACTGAGAATACCATTTTTGTCTAGTAAAACGAACAAATATTTAGAATTGAACAAGTTTGAACTTGTAAGTAGCACAATACTCAATTAGACAAGCCTTTAGCTAAACAGAGACGTTTACAGGGTGTGGTGTCTAGTACATGTATTTGAAGAATAGTTGTTTGTGTATGTGTGTGTGCGTGTGTGTGTGTGTGTATAGGTGTATTTGTGATCCGAGAACTTTTACATGTGTGCAGGGTTTTACGAGCTTGTCTAAGAGCAAACATAGTAGCGAATGAATCACAGCAAAGAAAATGATTCATTTCCTAAATTTAGACTATTGAAGTAGGTTGTATTGATAACGTTTAGTTAAGCTATGACATCGGCAATTGAGAAAGATTGTGCTTATTCTGACTATTCTTTATCGATTTGTGAGAGCGACAAACGAACGGTATGGGCTTATGTGAAAACTTATGATAATACTGGTACATACGTGTTCTTGACATTATACAAGCGCAATGAAGTTGGCGATATGAGTTTTAGTCAACGAATATCTTTGTCTCTATCAGAGTTTCAAAAACTTAGCAGTAAAATTGACAAAATAAAGCGTTTGTTAAAACCCGAAAAACCATCAGTTTCATAAGAAATTCAAGGAACCAGATGAAGAGCAAAGAAAAAGTACTGCGCGAAAATCCTCAGGAAGATTGAAAAAGAGAACAATTCAGTCAGATGAGGAGAAAGAAAATTTGTCACCTACTGAAAACTGAAACATAGAGTGAGATCGTGTTCAGAGAATTGCTATTCGTTTTCCAATTATCGCAATATGGTTGAAGCTATGTATGAACAGTCTCCAGAATTTTTCAGAAAATTTCAAAAGTTTTGTATTTCTAATACGTTGCCCGAATTGTTGTTCTCTCCAACAAACAAGGAAGTTAGTTATGCTTATTCAAAGCAATCAAGGGATAACACATGCACCTTTAAAAATGGATTTAATTTTGACAGTCAATTTCACTATCACATTCTGATTGAAATTGAAAAATTTTCAGCCGAAGACCGAAAGTCATTGACGTCAAAATTCTTCAACGTTCCATGCCTTTTTACATGTTTTAAAGAACTCATTTCAAAAGTGGAAGATCACGTTTCAGTGGGACCAATAATGGATAAATTGACTGCAGCGGTTTTATACAATAGTCATCACAGCCTGGAAACACCGTGCCGGCGTTCCAAGAAGAAATTACCACAAGTTTGTCTCCAATGGAACTGCAAACGGACTCAACAGACTCAAACTAACTTATTTCTTTTTGTTACTATCAACCGTATAACAAATGTTCTTTATAATTCTCCTCATGGTGCAGTTTTAAGTAGAATTTTAGACATATTACAAAGTGGTTATGGAGAGTTTGATTTCAAGATTGATGACTACAGATTCCAATTTTCTATGGATAGTACTGTAACTAACTTCAATTAAAATTTTCCGTGGATGTTTTACCTCTTGTAACTTTGGAAAAGAGTGGTAAATTTTCAAAAGTTAAATTACAACATGTGTTTACTAAATCGCATTAAATCATTGTCATTCATGAAAATCAATGATGAATATTTAGAATCGAACAAAATATGAGCTATATAAATACAATAAAGACCACAAAGAACAGAGTCCATGGGTTGAATAGGTTGTGATTTGAGTACTTCAATAATTTGTAAATATTTTGACACAATCGCTTGAAAACTTCCTGATAGTTTTCGAGAGAGTATCCCAGGGGGTCGGCAAAGTACACGTTGTTTTGGCGTCTGCATAATAAAAGCCAATGCGTTCCTGGTTCTGACGATTCGGATGCATTAACAATAATGAAACTCTCTGTTTTGAGTCCAGGAAAGTTGTCAGCTGCAAAGACACCCAAAAATTTATGCTTCAGATGGCAACATTTTTGCACAAAGTTAAAAATTTCAAAACTATCCATGTCCTGGGTAAGTTAGCAGAGCAGTTTTTGTTACTTTACGGTCCGAAGTAACATAAAACGTAGAGTTGCGTTCTCCTAAAAGAAGAATTTCTACATTGTCAGCTATTGCTTGGGAGAATTGAGATCAACTGATATTGAACAGTTGGTTAGTTCTGGATGAATGAAATTGTGAGAAGCTTCCTGAGTAGATGTAAGATCAAAAGCCATAATGAAATGATTATCATAATCTCCAAGAGGAATACCATGTCCTGTGCCCTTCTGTAGAAAATCCAAGGCTTCAATTGTGTTGTAGTAAATTCGTTTACGCTGTGTTGTTGAAATAGGAGTGCCTACAATAGGTAAACCGTTACGGTATATAGTGACTTTGGATAAATTTAAGGCTCGGTAATGAAGGGGTTTGTCCTGTTTGTACCCAGGTAAGCTTGATTAGTTTTCATTGCAATTATCATCCGGCGTACTGGTTCTTTCGAAAATACATCCTCTTGACGCCAACTTTGAACCCCTGTTGTAGCCAGAAACGTTCAAGGTAGAACTTCTGTGAAACCATACACAGCAGGTGTCTTCATTAGCTGTTTTTCAAGTGCTCCCAGAACAATATCAGTAATTGTCATTTTTCTAACGTATAAGTTGGCTTGTACTATTTTAACTTTATAATTTTTAGCTGCTGCTTCTGCTATGGTTACAAATTCTTCGGAGCTCCTTCGGAAAGAAAATCGTAGAGTTACACCACTCAGAAGATGTTTATCACATGTTAAAATGTCACAAGCCGGCTTACCAATAAAAGTGGCTTCAACTGACTGTGAAACCAGTGCCTTACGCTCACCAACATCTGTTGCACGGGTATCGGCGCCGTCAACTTTCTGAGGTTCGTCTTCGTAATAATATCCTTGACAGACCAACCAAGTGTTTTAGCACTGTCTCCATGAGAAAATTCAATTTCAATGAATCCCTTGTGTGCATAATTACCATTTGTTTTAGAAATTTTAATACCATTAGCCGAAACAGTGCATTCAGAGAAGAGGGAGTGAAGGGTATTGTTCACAAAGTATGGGGTATCTCTATTGGCGGCTTCAGTTCCTGCTCGTAGGTCAGCATCATTTGCTTGGGTAATTTTACATTTGATCTCCAAAACAATTTTCTGAAGGTCAATAAAGTTGTTTCGATCACCCAATACCTCAATTTCTAAGACTGGGCCATCGGACGAGAAAGATGGTCCAATTTTTTGTGTGAAAGCGTTCTCGAAAGTAACCAGAAGCGGTGGTTTCTCGAAAAGATCTAGAGTTGTGTGTGTTGCCTCGGATGGTAACAGGTTAGCAATCATTGTTCACATTTGAGAAAAAATCAGAGCGACTGCGCGTGACCTGGTTTTTCCGTGAAATGTTTGACGTCGGTACTTTTGTAGGAGAATTGTTTTTTCTTCTACTTACTTTTGAAAACCGTGCTTTTTTTCCACTCCCATATGGTCTTTTGACTCTTTTTTGAACTGATTTTCGCCTTCTTGCGCGGTAAGCTCCCATTGAACCTCCAACTTGTTTCCGTACAGTTTTCTTGACGGTGCTTTTGAGCGCTTGTTTGGGTGTTTTGCGCTTGCTAGCTACCTCAATTAACTCGGGAGCAGCCTGAAGTAATAACTCTTTTCCAATACGTTTAACAGCAGGTAGCACAATTTTCCTGGCAAAGGTAGGGCTGCTCTCCCAATTCCAGCAGCAAGAGCACCGAAACCACTTCCTCGTTGTCTATAGTGTCCCGAAAAATAAGGCGATACTGCTTGTTGCGCGTAGTATGCCTCCATACAAAAACTATGAGTAGAATTTTTTAAAGTGTAAGGTCAGAATAACTTTTCCGGTCCCTGCTAATGGGACTAAGTTACCTGTTTCACTGCGGAGTTGAACTGCAACACACTGAATACTTTTTGTTAACAACTTTTTGTAATCCAAATTACTCAATACTATTCTGTGACTGGGCTCAACAATGCCAATGTTACAGTTTTTCAATCGTCTTTGTCAATGATTCTCAACAAAGGAGCTTTTGAGTGTCCCACGTGTTGGTAATCGATGATATCGAGGTAAATAAACATGAGTTCAATTCCAGCTATGAGGTCAAAAGGGTAATCTGAGTCGTGTTCATTTAGATTATTTGTCAACTGCAGATGAGGCTTTGACTTGAAGCCAATGTGGAAACCTTTCCCTCCGTCTTGAGATCCTTCAAAACCGAGCAGACTGGGAATTTGCGGCGTGGGGAACGTTATTCCCTCTTCTTTGTTTTTGAATGTTATGTTGACATGACCAGTTACTTTGTTAATTTTTACTTTCATTTCCAGCTTCAACTGATTATTGAGCTGTTGAATCAATTCTTCAACATTTTCGTAGGCCCCTTTCAAAACACTTCCTCTTTCTCCAATGTACGGTTTACTAACAGTAAATTCACTGTTTGTTCGGTTTTCTAGTTTCTCTTTTTTTCTATACACTCTTACCTCTGTGTCGACAACATTATAAATAAACGCAGGAAAAATTACTTCACTCAGTGCCACGCGCCAGTCACCTTCAAGAATGATTTCTTCACTAAACAAATTTTTAAAGTTTGCAAGCGTGTTGTCTGTGAAAACACCCATAGAAGCAGACGAAACAAGATGAACTGTGAGTTCGCCTTCTCCAAAATCCATTCGACTCATTGTCAGAAACGTATGATAACTAGAATTTTGTTTCGTTGTCGTATTAATTCTTCACGACAACCTTATTCAACTCCGCTTCGTAAAATTTCCCCAGAATTGGTTCAGCGTTTTTGTCTAATAAACTGTAAGTTGGTGGGTTTTTAGTTGGAATGTCTATTATTTCAAACAACTCATCGGTAAATGTTTGCTTATAACCTTTTCGAAACGTTGTATCTGCTTTCGAAATCCTCACAAAATCTCCAACACTATATTTAGGTTGTTTTTTCATGCAATATGATGCATCTGTTGTGAGAGAGCGTAAATACGGCACATCTTGTTAGGAGCCATTTTGGTAACCCTGTTAGTACGACCATTAATAGTGTTCACAAAATCTTGTAGCTTTGTTATATAAGAGTATGTCCATTTGTCCTCGAGGTATCTGTAGATTATGTTTTTCAATGATCTGATATTTCGCTCTGCAAATGCCGATTTTTTTTCGCTGTGAGTTGTGTAGATTTCTATTCCTTTTTTCTCACATAGATTTTTGAACGAGCCTTTGAATTCTGTTCCTTGATCAACCCAGACCTTCTTTGTTTGCTTCACTTTTATCATTTTTTTGAATGCATCCATACATGTTGTAGCATACTTTGACTTCATTGGTTGTACACGTAAATATCGAGATAAGCAATCGACAGCAACCAGTAAGTAATTTACGTCTCCATTGTACTTTGCAAGTTTGTCAACGTGGGCCAGATCCAGAGACCAGATCTCATTCAGATCAAACACTTTGACCTTTAATCGAGGAAATTTTTTACGGTAAGTTTTGTGTTTGGTATAAGCGTTTTGTGTGTGTAAGAAATTTTCAACTGTCTTTTCTGGGAGTTTCGATGCCTTTTGAAGACTTTTTACACTGCCGACACTGCCGTATGCTACCGGACCCTTTCTGTATAATTTTTTCAATCTTTCGTCAGGCTCTACAACTTTTGACGTTTTATTTGAACGTAAACCATTGCTTGATTCCTCTGGTGGTTGGTGAGGTGAGGAGGTTATCTTTGGCGTCGTTGAATTCATCTTCTTCTTCATCGTCCTGGGTCTTAAATTTGGACTCATTTTCAAGTGATATTGTATTTGTTTCACTTCGCGTGGAAGTTGAAGGTTGTTCGTTTTCTGACCTCAATTGAGTTTTTTCAAGTTTTCGCCTGACTACAGCTTTTGCGTATTTATTAATTACCATCTCCTCTTCAATGTCAATAGCATTCAAAATGTTCACATAGGGAGTCAAAATTTTATCTATTCTCTTTGTTGGTTGTTGAATGTTGTACAGAAATGTTGTAGCCTTCAAACCTGTGTCGCCAAGCGATGTCAAAACAAAGTTGCCGCTGATTTCATCAATTGTAATTTCATCAGAATTTTTAACAATTTCGAGTATATTTCGAACCCTATCTAGTTTATGACCTTCGAGAATTGATAAACCAAAAAGTACTTTTTCGTACTGTCCTGAGCTCTGCTTTTCATCTGGCACAGTTTCAACAGATTCCTCTGCTGACTGCTCAGGTTCACTTTCTAAGCCAAGATTAACTGTGTCTGAACTCTGCTTTCGTTTGTAAACGCTTTAGAAATGACAGCTGATGGTTCTTGTGTCTTACATTTGGATAATTCAAAATTCTGCCAACATACGACTCATCTTTTTGTTGCATTCTCAGGTACCGTTTTTTGGAATCAGAATAAACTCTTCTGCTGTACTGTTTATTGACATTTTTTAATTTGTAAGGTAATTGTAACAGAAAAAGATAACTTGTTGCACTAATTTGAAACCCAGCTTAGGAAGTAATAATGCTCTCCTCCTTTCTGCTGTATTGGACTTCCGTAGGATAATTTTTGAAATTTTTTCATAATTTTCAATTTTTTTAAATCCTAACAGGTACTACACCTTTAACTATATTGTATAAACATTCAGTTACTAAAACTAACACTCTGTTACGTTTCGATCTCAAAGTTTTCCTCAGCTGTGACCTTGTTAACTGATTCAAACGTTTTAGCATATAAACTTTTGTCTCTCTCATTGCTCAAGGGTATTTCATCGGGTTGTGGAGCTGGTGGGTAAAATATTGAGGGTCCAGGGCCGGTAATATTGGAACAAAATCTTAAAGTTTCTGATGTTTTGGGATTCAGGTCTATTAAAAAGTGACCGAACGCTTCTTTTGTAGACAACTGATAACAATGACGAAGGAATTTTGCAAGATTCAATTGTCTTCCCAAGTAATCAACTTGTTGAACATCACGAGGGGACTTGAACAAAATGATATGAGTGGTATTCAAGTCAATTGTTCGCGACCATCTACTTTGCTGGAACAAATTGTGTTTTACATAAATGGTATCTATGTTTTTATGTCTACCAGCAGTTGCCAGCTTTACAAATGTTTTGTCGCTGTAAATTTCTTCGCATGAGTCATCAAAGATAAGCAGACAATCTTCTAAGTCTGCGAGAAAGTCAAAATTTTGAAAACGTAGGAATTGAATGGACAATTTTTTCTTCATAAGAGGAAACTGGGGTTGAAAGTCTTTATAGCAAAACACAACTTTTGAAAAGCGTGCCTGAAAAGTTCCCCGGAGTAACATATTGAATATCAATTGCGTTTTCCCAGAGCCAGAAGGTCCTACAACAGCCATGAAAACCCTGTCGTTTGTTGAAATAATTTTGTTCATAATCTGGGGTTGGGTAAAATGTAACCGACTAGACTTGACAGAATAGATATCCATACTGATGTCTCTTCACAGGTAGAAGAAGAGAAAGCTAGTTTGATTATACAAAGTGTCATCAGCGCGAATATGACAAACATTTGAACAAAGAACACAACCTCTGACCGGGGCAGGTTAATATTATTACAGAATTTCCACGAACTTCTTTCGCTCTCATTACTGTCATATACAAAATCTTGAACAACATGCGAAGAGTCAATTTCATCAATTGCATTGTCTTGATCCATTTCAATCTTTATAAAAGTTTATAATAATTTACAAAAGTTTACTTTTCTTCAAAAAAGATTTGATAACGAACAAAACCAGTTCTCAAGTCTTCTTCGGTTTCCACTAGACGACAGACGAAACATACAGGTAAACAGTTTGTTTTCTCGTAATGAATAATGCTTTGAATTTCTTCCGTTGAAAGAAAAGATATTAGAGCTGAAGGCAAGGAAGAGCTACATGGTTCCATGATTTTTCCAATTGGTTGTTTTGGAACCAGTATTAACTTGGGCGGACTGAGTTTCTTTAGACGAGCGTTCTGGTTGCAATTGTTGCTGTTGTTGTTGCTGCTGCTGTTGTTGATGGTGCTGCTGTTGCTGTTGAGTTGGTTCGTGTTGTTGGTGCTGCGGTTGTTGAATTGGTTGTTGTTGATTATATTGTTGGTAGCACTGATAGTCGTACTACAGCTGCTGCTGTCTGTTACAAGTTGTTGGCTGTGCTCCATGATGATTTCCTCTAGTCTGATGGAAGAATATGAATTGATCAAGTATGGGCAGAAATGTTGCAAAGTGTACTAGCTCTTCTTGAGATAATACGATTTCCTGCTTGTGCTGCAATGTCTGGTTTTTGAAACTGACTTTCTCGTATTTAATCACTGATGTCAGAACTTGGCCCGATGTTGTTATCCAAGTTGAGATAGCTAAATTTGGAGATATCAGTGTTTCCAACTTCGATGGATTTTGATTCGTAATCTGATGTTGTTTCCAAAAGTTGTAACTGCTCTGGTTGTTCATCATTAGCTTGTTTTTTCAACCAATTAAAGAAGAAATGAACTTTTCGGCGAGCACAATGATTCAGGAGTTTGCCAGCTATCCTGCTAGGGTAATGGTTTTCACAAATGTTTACAATCTTTGAGTTGTTGCCTCTGGCATCAAATTTTGGACAACCAATCAGATCCAAGTTAAAGACTTTACAGTCGAGCAGGTTTGCCAAGAATTTTTCTTTTCCTTTGACATAGTATACAGCTTTCGGGTTTCTCAGTTTCACGCTTTGTAAAATTGGTGTAAGATAAATATACGGGTAGACACCATGTTCCCAATGTAGACCATGAAGATACTTGGTGAGCCAATTAAAAGCTCGCTGCTCAGCTGGAGGCAATGAATTGAATGAGCTAGGAGGAAGAAAGAGAATGCAATCTATATACTCTTCTGTACAAATTGCCAATTCCTTCACAATAAAATTTTGTTTTGAATAACGAATTGTTTCGTCAATAACAACTGCTCGCTCTCTCAACATTCTAACAAATGAAAAGTGATAGGTTTGAACAATTTTGTATACCAACAAAAAGCAATTCCTGTAATATACCCTGCAAAAGGGCTGTTAATGTCACATGGTAACATGTAAGCATAGCCCGGTCCTTGTTTGTAGTACTCTTGAAAAGCTGCATCATGTAGAATAGCATGCAGTCTCAATATTTTCGAATCTTTCAGAAAACGATCCATTGATGAATTATCTGTTCCAATCAAACCTCCATAAGGTCGAAGTTCCATAGCAATGTCAAAATCAAAGTCTGTTGATCCGTTGAACAAGGAACATGCTGCTAAAAAATAGTTGCGTCTTACAGAGTTGTCAGGATAAATTTTTTGTAATGATAAATATGTTTTGTGAATGATTTCCAGGTCATTTGTTGTTATAACAGTTTTGGTAAAGAACATTACACACCTTCTCTGAGCAATTGTTGTAATCGGTGAATTTCATTCCAATAGAAGTAAAAATAACCGTAGTATTGCCACCGGCCGCGTGCTTTTTGATAAATTGTTAAATGAAGCCTCGGGATATTTTTGGAAGTAAATTTCTTGTTGATACTTAGAACAGTCTTCCTCTAAACACCTAGTTCCGTGCAAATTGTTTTGAACTCGTAGTAGCAATCGTATCCCCTACCCTGAACAATTTCTGTATTTTCCAAGCAATGCTGACCAATAAAAACTCCGTCTGCTCCACAAAGACTCTGAACTAATTCAAATGTTAGTCGAAAAATTTCAACGCAGTAAAATTTCTCCATTCGAACTCGAACACATTCTGGAGAGAGTAAGCTGACTGTGCTTTTCCACCGGCTCAGTACAACTGTTTTTAAGTGAAAAATTCTGTCATGAAATAATTTAATTCTCAAAAATTGTTTTGAAGAGCTATCATCTTGTTTGATACACCAATCACCAATCTTTTTCAAACTACCTACAGCTTCAACAGCTTCAGACGGAGTCAATTTTTGAAATGAAAGTTTTTTTCCACGGATTCAGTTTTTGTTTTAGAAAAAATTGAACTATATTAATGAGTAAGAAAACATGTCTGATACTAAAATGTTCTCACTCTACTGAAAACGTTTGCTCAACAGAACAAAAAACTCTCCCTTACTCTCTTGTTAGACTTTACCACCTCTCTGCGAATGTGGTAAGGCTGGAGACTGGGTGGGGGGTAATTGAAGATAGTGGTTCTTCTATCTTCAATTACCCCTCACTCTGGGCCTCCACCCGGAAGATGTATGGAATCTCAGCTTAAGCCTAAAGAGCTACAAGCTGGAACCACGCATCTTCCATGGGCAGTAACACACATCAGTCATCTGAACTCCAGGTGGAAGGTGTAATTGTTACTCTCCATTTTGAAAAAAAGCAAATTGCTTTTCAAAGAAATTAAACTTTTCATAAATGAATTAAATTTATCTTCATTATATTTCTCCAATTAGTTCCCTGAACCGCTGGGGGGGGGGGAGGCGCTCACGTTCAGAGCCGATTGTCTTTGAGATCTGGAAACCGGTGCTAAAAATATTACACAAAATTTTAACACTTCAAAATTCACCAATTTTTCAGATTTTTTTCAATTTTTTAAAATTTTTTAAATGATGAGGCTCACCTGGGCTGACGATGACAAACATTACATAACTTCTACTTCCCAACAACCCTCTTAATACAAAACATTCCCATCAAAAACGTCAAGAATTCAAGAAAAATACCAAAATTGTGTATTACTGGGCACGCAATGGGGGGGGGGGGGACATTTGGGTGTTACTGTGTTCGCAACGGGGGACTGTTCTCGCCAAAACGCCGAAAAAATACAAAAAATTGGGAAAAAGTTTCGTGTCCCCCCCCCGTTGCGAACACAGTAACACCCAAATGTCCCCCCCCGTTGCGTGCCCAGTAAGACACCTTACTACTGTTAGTAGTTAGTAGTTAATAGTTATTAGTTAGTAGTTAGTAGTTAGTAGTTAGTAGTTAGTAGTTAGTAGTTAATATTTAATAGTTAGTTGTAAGTTGTTAGTAGTTAGTAGTTAGTAGTTAGTAGCTAGTCGTTAGTAGTTAGTAATTAGTAGAAAGTACTTAGTAGTTAGTATTTAGTAGATAGTAGTTAGTAGTCAGTACTTAGTAGTTAGTAGTTAATAGTTATTAGTTAGTAGTTAGTAGTTAGTAGCTAGTAGTTAGTAGTTAGTAGTTAGTAATTAGTAGTTAGTAGTTTGTAGTCAGTAGTTAGTAGTTAGTAGTTAGTAGTCAGTATTTAGTAGTTAGTAGTTAGTAGTTAATATTTAATAGTTAGTTGTAAGTTGTTAGTAGTTAGTAGTTAGTAGTTAGTAGCTAGTCGTTAGTAGTTAGTAAATAGTAGAAAGTACTTAGTAGTTAGTATTTAGTAGATAGTAGTTAGTAGTCAGTACTTAGTAGTTAGTAGTTAATAGTTATTAGTTAGTAGTTAGTAGTTAGTAGTTAGTAGTTAGTAGTTAGTAGTTAGTAGTTAGTAATTAGTAGTTAGTAGTTTGTAGTCAGTAGTTAGTAGTTAGTAGTTAGTAGTTAGTAGTTAGTAGTTAGTAGTTAGTAGTTAGTAGTTAGTAGTCAGTAGTTAGTAGTTAGTAGTTAGTAGTTAGTAGTTAATATTTAATAGTTAGTTGTAAGTTGTTAGTAGTTAGTAGTTATTAGTTAGTATTTAGTAGTTAGTAGTTAGTAATTAGCATTTAGCAGTCAGTACTTAGTAGTTAGTAGTTAGCATATAGTAGTCAGTTGTTAGTAGTTACTAGCTAGCCGTTAGTATTTAGTAGTTAGAAGCTAGTAGTTAGTAGTTAGTATTTAGTTGTTAGTATTCAGTTTTTAGTAGTTAGTAGTTAGTAGTTAGTAGCTAGTGGTTAGTATTTAGTAGTTAGAACTTAGTAGTTAGTAGTTAGTAGTTAGTAGTTAGTAGTTAGTAGTTAGTAGTTAGTAGTCAGTAGTTAGTAGTTAGTAATTAGTAGTTAGCATGTAGTAGTTAATAGTTAGTAGTTAGCAGTTACTAGTTAGTAGTTAGTAGTTAGTAGTTAGTAGTTAGTAGTTAGTAGGTAGTAGTTAGTAGTCAGTAGTTGGTAGTTAGTAGTTAGCAGTTAGTAGTTAGTAGTTAGTAGTTACCCAGTGATCCCATTCCCGGAAACCCTGCGGGGAAAGCCGGGAATCTTATAATTTCTCGGCAATCTTGGTGGGAAACCCGGGAATCTTATAATTTCTCGGTAATCTTGGCGGGAAACCCGGGAATACCATAATTTCTCGGTAATCTTGGTGGGAAACCCGGGATTTAATTTTTGACCGGTTTTCTTTGTGGGAAACCCGGCAACTTTTTTTCCCGGTAATCTTGGTAGGAAACTGGGGAGTGTCAACTTTTCCAATGATCTCAGCCGGAAGAAAGAGAATAGTAAGTTTTTTAATTAGTTGAGCTGGAAACCCGTTAACGTTGACGTTTTCTGGCCAAGCATGAGGTTGTCGATTCAACTAGTAACAAAAACCAATAGACAAGAAACATTATCTCGTAAACACTCCTACAGTTTTCTTAAAAATTCAACACTATGCACCGTATATGGTTTCGCACAAAAATGCTACTTGAACCCTAACCTTAGACCCTTTGACTTTCTGAGGTAACCCAGTGCTCAAACCCACGACATCCACGCCAAGTCCACGCAAGATCTTGGATTTCCACGATACCATTTCCAAGTCCACGCAAGATCTTGGATTCTTCAATAACCACACGAGGGTTTCCAGGAAATTGGCAGGAACTTTCGTGGTTTTCCAGGTTTTACTTTTGTTTACAAATGCTTCTTTTACATCCCAGAAATTTTCAGAAAGACAAAGTTTTGGTTCGATTGCCCTGCCTGCCTTTTTAAACTGAAGTTATTGGTGTTTAGTTAAAATAATGTCTTTAGTAATAATAATATTAGTATTAATATTTACCACTAGATATATATCTAGTCATAATCATAGTCATAGTTATACCCATAGTTATATTTAAACTCTAATAATTAAACTCTAATGTAATTATTTTTAAACTCTAATATAATAAAACTATCTTATCTTTGTACCTAAGCATAGCCCTCTTCCTTTTTGTACTATTTTTATATCTTCACCAGTAGTTGCAAATTTAAATAAATCAGGTGTGGCTGATAAAGCAGCTCTAGGGTTTCTACTTGCAGCCGCACCTCCTATTTTAATTGCTCTTTCTAATGCTCTTACCGGATTATTAGCAACTTTCTTTCCGAAGTTGACCGTAGCTTTACCAACACTTTTAAAGAAATCTTTCAATCCCTCGGCTTCTATTGTCCCATCAGATACTGTCATTGACTTATTCCTCTTACACTCAACACAATTACCCTTTAACATTTTAGTACCTTTTGAAGTAATAGCTCCTCTTATATTATTAGTACCACTATAATGTCTACCACCAACACAATATGAATTAGTTTTAACCCGTTAACGTTGACGTTTTCTGGCCAAGCATGAGATTGTCGATTCAATTAGTAACAAAAACCAATAGACAAGAAACATTATCTCGTAAACACTCCTACAGTTTTCTTAAAAATTCAACACTATCCACCGTATATGATTTCGCACAAAAATGCTACTTGAACCCTAATCTTAGACCCTTTGACTTTCTGAGGTAACCCAGTGCTCGAACCCACGACATCCACGCCAAGTCCACGCAAGATCTTGGATTTCCACGATACCATTTCCAAGTCCACGCAAGATCTTGGATTCTTCAATAACCACACGAGGGTTTCCAGGAAATTGGCAGGAACTTTCGTGGTTTTCCAGGTTTTACTTTTGTTTACAAATGCTTCTTTTACATCCGAGAAATTTTCAGAAAGACAAAATTTTGGTTCGATCGCCCTGCATAACAGTCAAAACTTAGAAAAAAAAAACATTTTTTTTTCGAGCTCACAGCAGCATTTCCAAGATCTTGACAGGATCTTGACGAGATTTTGCGTGATTTCTCAAGATTTCGATTTGTCTTATTTTTGTCATAACGGTGCCCTATCAGTGCCAGTTTAACTCAGAGAAAAAAGTTTTTGTTTGACGATAACGAAAAAAAGGCTTTAAGGCTGAAAAAAATAATTATGATTGAGTTCATGTCTGACCAACATACGAAGCCCGAGTTGTAACCTACGGAGCCCGAGTTGAACTAACAACCTAGCTGCCTTTCATTTCTGATTGGCAGGCTTCCAATCTTTACATTTCCTCAATTTGTGATGAGGAGAATATTTTTAAAAAATGATAATTCAATTCCCGAATTCCAGACTTACACGATTTTGTCCGTGATGGAGGTGATATAGTAGAGTTGTCAAGTCTATGCTTCAGATAAAGTAATAAATTTTTCCCCATTCAGTGATGAGTATCTCCACAATATTTTTTGGAAACGTCTCTATCTTTTCCAATGGGCATCGTAGAAAAACGTACCCGTCCATGAGCGATTTTTTTTTATTTGAAACACAATTTCTCTTTCCGAAACGTCTTTATATACAAGGAGAAGATTGTTTTCTTTTCTAGATAGATCAGAAACAACTAAACCGCTCCTCACAGAGCATGCAAGCTGTTGATGCATGTAGTGTAATGTGTTTGTCCTGAAAATTTGTTGTCGAACGGTTATTTAAGGTTGATTCCTGAATAACATGTCTATCTTCAAATTTGTTCAAATTTGTTCAAATTGTGTTGTGTTTTGGTAAATGAAAAGGATCTTCTGCGTGCTATTTGCGTTTTTCATACAATATTCTAGTCCATGAAACAAACTATACCAGTGATTGCTGTTAATTCAACAATTTACTTTTTTCATGATTTCGGCAAATTTCGGAGACTGTTGTTTTGTGTCAAACACACAAAACTTCATAGCCTTCATGGCGAGGTGCGAATTTTTTTCCCACCTCATCATGAAGGTTTGACTCAACCAGGAACGCAAAGATAGACTGGAATTAGCCCCAGAAACACGACAGTTGTGCCATTAAACGCCGTCAAGCGTGTTTTTCGACAATTTTGGGCTTTTAAAATAGCTAAAAAAGTTGGGTGTAATTCAGCAATTTGCTAATAACACCCAAAGTACTCTACCAAAAAAATAGATCACTGGAAAACTGGATTACAGTAATATAGAAGCGGTAACGACATACGGTCCTCAAGTAGCTTCCATTTTTTGAAGTCTTGCAGATTTAGATTTATAGAGGTACAATTTGTTGTTTTAATGATAAGTAGTCAAGTGCTTAGCAGAATTCTACCAACATAGTCTAATTGTATTGGCATTGTAATTGTCTGATTGGTCATATATTGTACTACCCTAATTCGGCCTGGTAAAAAAGTTATTGATTGCTAAATTTGAAAAAAAAGTCACCATTTCAGGTGATATTGGTGTTCACCAAATATGCGTACCTCAAAATACCATAGTATTCCTACATGTATTGGTTTGTTGGATTTGTATTGTAGTGGGGAGTAACCTCATACACATTTTTATCTGGTTTTATGGAGTTGAGTTGGTCATTTTTTGCTCTGTAGGCGCCGAACCTCGACTTTCGGCCAATTTCGGCCAATTCGGCGGTGACATAATGTTGAATTTTTTTGATTCAAGATTACAAATTATAGTGTTTTAGATTGCTCAGTTAATGGGGAGTATCACTATAAACAGATTGTATCTTTTTTTACTAGTTTTGAAGGTTTATTTTAGCGAAACTTGATATTTGGTAGTCAAAATAGGTCATTTGACCAAATGAATGAGTGAAGTGGTGTTGTTTGCAATTGAACAAGTTTTTGGGCGTGCGTTTTGTGTTTTCTAGACACTGTTTAGGCTACTGAAGCTAATTGTATCAAACAATGGCATTAATTCAACAATTATTCTTTTTTCACGATTTCATCAAATTTTTGTTGATGTTGTTTTATGTCAAAACACACAAAACATCATAACCTTCATGGTGAGGTGGGAAATTTTTTCCCACCTCACTATGAAGGTTTGCCGTGACCTAGAACGTGGAAGTTGACCAGAATTACACCCACAAATACGCCGGGAACGCTGTTTCACGTTGTTTTACGTCGGTTCCGGAGATCTTGGGCTTCGATTTTAGCCCAAAAACTGGGGTACAGAACAGTATTTTGTTAATATCTGCTAAAGTACTGAACCAAATTCAACGGGAGTGGTCGCATTTGTTTGGCACTGAACCCCTCTTGCTTGCAGTGTTTGGTTGGTTTCCCAAATCGGCCTAATCAAAAAGTTATAAATGTTCAAAGTTGAAATAGGCCGAATTTTCGGGCTATTCTGGGTGACCCAAATTTCGGTACAACAAAACGCGCGATTTACCCAACAAATGTTAGTGTTTTAGAATCCTCAGTTAGTGGGGAGTATCCCCATATATATTTTCCATAGCGTTTTACTGAATTGTAATAGTCAAATTTGGGTCTGAAAGCAGGTCACCTCGCTTTTTTGGTCATTTTTCAGGGTACCTAATTTTTGCTATAACTTCTACTAGAGTGCACCGATTGGGCTCATTTTTTAATATGATGCGTATCTCAAGCAGTGCTACAAACTGTACTAAGGGGGTTTGTTTTTGTTCGGCCGTTTTAGAGAAATTGGCCAGTAAACTTGACCTCGATTTTAGCCCCAGAAGCGGTTGACACCATCCGACACCACCTTGAAGCTCTGTCACAAATCAATTTAAAGCTTGTTTATTGGTTCGTTAGCTTCCTTATATTATGACAAAGCTTTCTAGCTATTATTTGTAATTTGTTTGACACATTTTCATGTCAAATTTTAGCTCTGCAGTCAGGTCACCACGCTTTTCGGTCATTTGGTACGGTACCTTATAATTGCTATAACTCCTCGAAGAATGTACCGATCGGGCTCATTTTTTAATATGATGCGTATCTCAAGCAGTGCTAAAAACTGTACTAAGGGCGTTTATTTTTGTTCGGCCGTTTTAGAGAAATTGGCCAGTGAACTTGCCCTCGATTTTACCTCTAGAAGCGTTTGACACCAGCGGTTGACACCGTTGACACCTTGAAGCTTTGAACTGTATTGAAAAAAAATACTGTTTTGAATAGCCCGTCTAACGTAGATTCTGAATATGTATACTTTATATAGCGTTTTATGATGTTTAGATGTTCAATTTTAGCTCTGGAGGGGGTGTACCTCTCCTCCAAGGTCGTTTGGTACGGTACCTTCTTTTTGCTATAACTTCTTCTAGAGTGCACCAATTGGGCTCATTTTTTAATATGATGCGTATCTCAAGCCGTGCTACAAACAGTATTAAGGGCGTTTGTTTTTGTTCAGCCGTTTTTGAGAAATTGACCGGGAAAGTTGACCCCAAATTGACCCCTGAGGAGGGGAAACACTACATTGATGACCATTTTACTGACATGTAGATCTCACTTTTAGAGTTGTCCGAAATCCATGGCATTGATCAAGAACTCATGCCAAAATTTGGCGTTGGTCGGTTTGTGTTTTGGGGGGTCCTTTGGGGGGGGGGGGGGGTGGCGGTTTGGCGCCGGGGGGGGGTGGGGGGTGGTCGGTGCGTGGGGTAGCCGTGCGTCTCGTGTGTTGTCTTTGATGTTCTTTTATGTATATTAACAAAGTATTTTTTCAGCGTTTGTTTGCTTGTCTTGTCTTCTCTTCTCTCTGCTGTCGTCTCTGCTGCCAGGTGAGTTCTTCCCGCTTCTTTGCTTGCTAGCTTGGCTAGCTGTCGCTTTCCTTCGGTCTGGTTTGCTCTGCACCGCAGAGCTGCGGTTTTCGGACCGGTTTTTTGGTCCGTGTTCCCACATCGCGGGAATGTGTTCTTGCAAAGCAAGAAGGTTCGCCGAAGCTTTGCGCTCTTCTTGGTTTTTCAATTTAGTGCTTTTTTTTGTTTGCTTCCGCTTTTTTTTGGTCTGGTTTTCTGTGCAGCGCACAGTTTCAGTTTTTACAGCTAAGGACTTATTCTAAAAATTTGACATTCTACCTAAGAGTGTTATAGTCCTAGTAGTTTCTGAAAAAGAGCTAATTGCTGGTCTAGCTGGTCTGAGAAAAAAGTGATTGATACGTTGTCAGATTTCGAGCTCAAAAATTATTTTTGTGCGTAGTTAATATTTAGTGGTTAGTTGTAAGTAGTTAGTAGTTATTAGTTAGTAGTTAGTAGTTAGTAGTTGGTAATTAGCATTTAGCAGTCACTACTTAGTAGTTAGTAGTTAGCATATAGTAGTCAGTTGTTAATAGTTAGTAGTTAGTAGTTAGTAGCTAGTGGTTAGTATTTAGTAGTTAGAAGTTAGCAGTTAGTAGTTAGTAGTTAGTAGTTAGTAGTTAGTAATCAGTTGTTAGTAGTTAGTAGTTAGTAGTTAGTAGCTAGTGGTTAGTATTTAGTAGTTAGAAGTTATTAGTTAGTCGTTAGTAGTTAGTAGTCAGTAGTTAGTAGTTAGTGGTCAGTAATTAGTCGTTAGTAGTTAGTAGTTAGTAGTTAGTATGTAGTAGTTATAAGTTAGTAGTTAGCAGTTAGTAGTTAATATATAGTAGTTAATAGTTAGTAGATAGCAATTAGTAGTTAGTAATTAGTAGTTAGCAGTTAGTAGTTGGTAGTTAGCAGTTAGTAGTTAGTAGTTAGTAGCTAGTGGTTAGTATTTGGTAGTTAGTAGATAGTAGTTAGTATGTAGTAGTTAATAGTTAGTAGTTAGCAGTTAGTAGTTAGTAGTTAGTAGTCAGTAGTTAGTAGTTATTAGTTAGTAGTTAGTAGTTAGTAGTTAGTTGTAAGTTGTTAGTAGTTAGTAGTTATTAGTTAGTAGTTAGTAATTAGCATTTAGCAGTCAGTACTTAAGAGTAAGTAGTTAGCATATAGTAGTCAGTTGTTAGTAGTTAGTAGTTAGTGGTTAGTAGCTAGTCGTTAGTAGTTAGTAATTAGTAAAAAGTACTTAGTAGTTAGTATTTAGTAGATAGTAGTTAGTAGTCAGTACTTAGTAGTTAGTAGTTAATAGTTATTAGTTAGTAGTTAGTAGTTAGTAGTTAGTAGTTAGTAGTTAGTAGTTAGTAGTTAGTAGTTAGTAGTTAGTAATTAGTAGTTAGTAGTTAGTAGTCAGTAGTTAGTAGTTAGTAGTTAGTAGTTAGTAGTTAGTAGTTAGTAGTCAGTAGTTAGTAGTTAGTAGTTAGTAGTTAGTAGTTAATATTTAATAGTTAGTTGTAAGTTGTTAGTAGTTAGTAGTTATAAGTTAGTAGTTAGTAGTTAGTAGTTAGTAATTAGCATTTAGCAGTCAGTACTTAGTAGTTAGTAGAGAGCATATAGTAGTCAGTTGTTAGTAGTTAGTAGTTAGTAGTTACTAGCTAGCCGTTAGTATTTAGTAGTTAGAAGTTAGTAGTTAGTAGTTAGTATTTAGTAGTTAGTATTCAGTTTTTAGTAGTTAGTAGTTAGTAGTTAGTAGCTAGTGGTTAGTATTTAGTAGTTAGAAGTTAGTAGTTAGTAGTTAGTAGTTAGTAGTTAGTAGTTAGTAGTTAGTAGTCAGTAGTTAGTAGTTATTAGTTAGTAGTTAGTAGTTAGTAGTTAGCATGTAGTAGTTAATAGTTAGTAGTTAGCAGTTACTAGATAGTAGTTAGTAGTTAGTAGTTAGTAGTTAGTAGTTAGTAGGTAGTAGTTAGTAGTCAGTAGTTGGTAGTTAGTAGTTAGCAGGTAGTAGTTAGTAGTTAGTACTTAGTAGTTAGTAGTTAATATTTAGTGGTTAGTTGTAAGTAGTTAGTAGTTATTAGTTAGTAGTTAGTAGTTAGTAGTTGGTAATTAGCATTTAGCAGTCACTACTTAGTATTTAGTAGTTAGCATATAGTAGTCAGTTGTTAATAGTTAGTAGTTAGTAGTTAGTAGCTAGTTGTTAGTATTTAGTAGTTAGGAGTTAGCAGTTAGTAGTTAGTAGTTAGTAGTTAGTAATCAGTTGGTAGTAGTTAGTAGTTAGTAGTTAGTAGCTAGTGGTTAGTATTTAGTAGTTAGAAGTTATTAGTTAGTAGTTAGTAGTTAGTAGTCAGTAGTTAGTAGTTAGTGGTCAGTAGTTAGTCGTTAGTAGTTAGTATTTAGTAGTTAGTATGTAGTAGTTAATAGTTAGTAGTTAGCAGTTAGTAGTTAATATATAGTAGTTAATAGTTAGTAGATAGCAATTAGTAGTTAGTAATTAGTAGTTAGCAGTTAGTAGTTGGTAGTTAGCAGTTAGTAGTTAGTAGTTAGTAGCTGGTGGTTAGTATTTGGTAGTTAGTAGATAGTAGTTAGTATGTAGTAGTTAATAGTTAGTAGTTAGCAGTTAGTAGTTAATATATAGTAGTTAATAGTTAGTAGATAGCAATTAGTAGTTAGTAATTAGTAGTTAGCAGTTAGTAGTTAGCAGTTAGTAGTTAGTAGTTAGTAGTCAGTAGTTAGTAGTTTTTAGTTAGTAGTTAGTAGTTAGTAGTTAGTAGTTAGTAGTTAGTAGTTAGTAGTTACTAGCTAGCCGTTAGTATTTAGTAGTTAGAAGTTAGTAGTTAGTAGTTAGTATTTAGTAGTTAGTATTCAGTTTTTAGTAGTTAGTAGTTAGTAGTTAGTAGCTAGTGGTTAGTATTTAGTAGTTAGAAGTTAGTAGTTAGTAGTTAGTAGTTAGTAGTTAGTAGTTAGTAGTTAGTAGTCAGTAGTTAGTAGTTAGTAGTTAGTAGTTAGTAGTTAGTAGTTAGCATGTAGTAGTTAATAGTTAGTAGTTAGCAGTTACTAGATAGTAGTTAGTAGTTAGTAGTTAGTAGTTAGTAGTTAGTAGGTAGTAGTTAGTAGTCAGTAGTTGGTAGTTAGTAGTTAGCAGGTAGTAGTTAGTAGTTAGTACTTAGTAGTTAGTAGTTAATATTTAGTGGTTAGTTGTAAGTAGTTAGTAGTTATTAGTTAGTAGTTAGTAGTTAGTAGTTGGTAATTACCATTTAGCAGTCACTACTTAGTATTTAGTAGTTAGCATATAGTAGTCAGTTGTTAATAGTTAGTAGTTAGTAGTTAGTAGCTAGTTGTTAGTATTTAGTAGTTAGGAGTTAGCAGTTAGTAGTTAGTAGTTAGTAGTTAGTAATCAGTTGGTAGTAGTTAGTAGTTAGTAGTTAGTAGCTAGTGGTTAGTATTTAGTAGTTAGAAGTTATTAGTTAGTAGTTAGTAGTTAGTAGTCAGTAGTTAGTAGTTAGTGGTCAGTAGTTAGTCGTTAGTAGTTAGTATTTAGTAGTTAGTATGTAGTAGTTAATAGTTAGTAGTTAGCAGTTAGTAGTTAATATATAGTAGTTAATAGTTAGTAGATAGCAATTAGTAGTTAGTAATTAGTAGTTAGCAGTTAGTAGTTGGTAGTTAGCAGTTAGTAGTTAGTAGTTAGTAGCTGGTGGTTAGTATTTGGTAGTTAGTAGATAGTAGTTAGTATGTATTAGTTAATAGTTAGTAGTTAGCAGTTAGTAGTTAATATATAGTAGTTAATAGTTAGTAGATAGCAATTAGTAGTTAGTAATTAGTAGTTAGCAGTTAGTAGTTAGCAGTTAGTAGTTAGTAGTTAGTAGTCAGTAGTTAGTAGTTATTAGTTAGTAGTTAGTAGTTAGTAGTTAGTAGTTAGTAGTTAGTAGTTAGTAGTTAGTAGTTAATATTTAGTAGTTAGTTGTAAGTAGTTAGTAGTTAGTATTTATTAGTTAGTAGTTAGTAGTTAGTAGTTAGTACTTAGCAGTTAGTAGTCAGTACTTAGTAGTTAGTAGTTAGCGTTTAGTAGTCAGTTGTTAGTAGTTAGTAGTTAGTAGCTAGTAGTTAGTATTTAGTAGTTAGAAGTCAGTAGTTAGTAGTTAGTAGTTATTAGTTAGTAGTTAGTAGTTAGTAGTCAGTAGTTAGTCGTTAGTAGTTAGTAGTTAGAAGTTAGTAGTTAGTAGTTAGTAGTTAGTAGCTAGCAGTTAGTAGTTAGTAGTTAGTAGTCAGTTGTTAGTAGTTAGTAGTTAGTAGTTAGTAGCTAGTGGTTAGTATTTAGTAGTTAGAAGTTAGTAGTTAGTAGTTAGTAGTTAGTAGTCAGTAGTTAGTAGTTAGTAGTTAGTAATTAGTAGTTAGTAGTTAGTAGTTAGTAGTTAGTAGTCAGTAGTTAGTAGTTAGTAGTTAGTAGTTAGTAGTTAGTAGTTAGTAGTTAGCAGTTAGTAGTTAGTAGTTAGTAGTCAGTTGTTAGTAGTTAGTAGTTAGTAGCTAGTGGTTAGTATTTAGTAGTTAGTATGTAGTAGTTAATAGTTAGTAGTTAGCAGTTAGTAGTTAATATATAGTAGTTAATAGTTAGTAGATAGCAATTAGTAGTTAGTAATTAGTAGTTAGCAGTTAGTAGTTGGTAGTTAGCAGTTAGTAGTTAGTAGTTAGTAGCTAGTGGTTAGTATTTGGTAGTTAGTAGATAGTAGTTAGTATGTAGTAGTTAATAGTTAGTAGTTAGCAGTTAGTAGTTAGTAGTTAGTAGTCAGTAGTTAGTAGTTATTAGTTAGTAGTTAGTAGTTAGTAGTTAGTAGTTAGTAGTTAGTAGTTAGTAGTTAGTAGTTAGTAGTTAGTAGTTAGTAGTTAGTAGTTAATATTTAGTAGTTAGTTGTAAGTAGTTAGTAGTTAGTATTTATTAGTTAGTAGTTAGTAGTTAGTAGTTAGTACTTAGCAGTTAGTAGTCAGTACTTAGTAGTTAGTAGTTAGCGTTTAGTAGTCAGTTGTTAGTAGTTAGTAGTTAGTAGCTAGTAGTTAGTATTTAGTAGTTAGAAGTCAGTAGTTAGTAGTTAGTAGTTAGTAGTTAGTAGTTAGTAGTCAGTAGTTAGTCGTTAGTAGTTAGTAGTTAGTAGTTAGTAGTTAGTAGTTAGTAGTAAGTAGCTAGCAGTTAGTAGTTAGTAGTTAGTAGTCAGTTGTTAGTAGTTAGTAGTTAGTAGTTAGTAGCTAGTGGTCAGTATTTAGTAGTTAGAAGTTAGTAGTTAGTAGTTAGTAGTTAGTAGTCAGTAGTTAGTAGTTAGTAGTTAGTAGTTAGTAGTTAGTAGTTAGTAGTTAATAGTTAGTAGTCAGTAGTTAGTAGTTAGTAGTTAGTAGTTAATAGCTAGTAGTTAGTAGTTAGCAGTTAGTAGTTAGTAGTTAGTAGTCAGTTGTTAGTAGTTAGTAGTTAGTAGCTAGTGGTCAGTATTTAGTAGTTAGTAGGTAGTAGTTAATAGTTAGTAGTTAGCAGTTAGTAGTTAGTATGTAGTAGTTAATAGTTAGTAGTTAGTAGTTAGTAGTTAGTAGTTAGTAGTTATTATTTAGTAATTAGTAGTTAGTAGTTAGTAGTTAGTAGTTAATATTTAGTAGTTAGTTGTAAGTAGTTAGTAGTTAGTAGTTAATAGTTAGTAGTTATTAGTTAGTAATTAGCAGTTAGTAGTCAGTATTTAGTAGTTAGTATTTAGCATTTAGTAGTCAGTTGATAGTAGTTTGTAGTTAGTAGCTAGTGGTTAGTATTTAGTAGTTAGAAGTTAGTAGTTCGTAGTTAGTAGTTAGTAGTTAGTAGTTAGTAGTTAGTAGTCAGTAGTTAGTAGTTAGTAGTTAGTAGTTAGTAGTTAGTAGTTAGTAGTTAGTAGTTAGTATTTAGTAGTTAGTAGTTAGTAGTCAGTAGTTAGTAGTTAGTATTTAGTAGTTACTATGTAGTAGTTACTATGTAGTAGTTACTATGTAGTAGTTAATAGTTAGTAGTTAGTAGTTAGTATGTAGTAGTTATTAGTTAGTAGTTAGCAGCTAGTAGTTGGTAATTAGTAGTTAGCAGTTAGTAGTTAGTAGTTACCAGTTAGTAGTTAGTAGTTAGTAGCTAGTGGTTAGTATTTAGTAGTTAGAAGTCAGTAGTTAGTAGTTAGTAGTTAGTAGTTAGTAGCTAGTAGTTAATAGTTAGTAGTTAGTAGTTAGTAGTTAGTAGTCAGTAGTTAGTAGTTAGTAGTTAGTAGTTAGTAGTTAGTAGTTAGTAGTCAGTAGTTAGTAGTTAGTAGTTAGTAGTTACTATGTAGTAGTTAATAGTTAGTAGTTAGCAGTTAGTAGTTAGTATGTAGTAGTTAATAGTTAGTAGTTAGCAGTTAGTAGTTGGTAATTAGTAGTTAGCAGTTAGTAGTTAGTAGTTACCAGTTAGTAGTTAGTAGTTAGTAGCTAGTGGTTAGTATTTAGTAGTTAGAAGTCAGTAGTTAGTAGTTAGTAGTTAGTAGTTAGTAGTTAGTAGTTAGTAGTTAGTAGTTAGTAGTTAGTAGTTAGTAGTTAGTAGTTAGTAGTTAGTAGTTAGTAGTTAGTAGTTAGTAGTTAGTAGTCAGTAGTTAGTAGTTAGTAGTTAGTAGTTAGTAGTTAGCAGTTAGTAGTTAGTAGTTAGTAGTCAGTTGTTCGTAGTTAGTAGTTAGTAGTTAGTAGCTAGTGGTTAGTATTTAGTAGTTAGAAATTAGTAGTTAGTAGTTAGTAGTTAGTAGTCAGTAGTTTTTAGTTAGTAGTTAGTAGTTAGTAGTCAGTAGTTAGTAGTTAGTAGTTAGTAGTTAGTAGTTAGCAGTTAGTAGTTAGTAGTTAGTAGTCAGTTGTTCGTAGTTAGTAGTTAGTAGTTAGTAGCTAGTGGTTAGTATTTAGTAGTTAGAAATTAGTAGTTAGTAGTTAGTAGTTAGTAGTCAGTAGTTTTTAGTTGGTAGTTAGTAGTTAGTAGGTAGTAGTTAATAGTTAGTAGTTAGCAGTTAGTAGTTAGCAATTAGTAGTTAGCATTTAGTAGTTAGTAGTTAGCAGTTAGTAGTTAGCAGTTAGTAGCTAGTGGTTAGTATTTAGTAGTTAGTAGATAGTAGTTAGTATGTAGTAGTTAATAGTTAGTAGTTAGCAGTTAGTAGTTAGTAGTTAGTAGATAGTAGTTATTAGTTAGTAGTTAGTAGTTAGCAGTTAGTAGTTAGTAGTTAGCAGTTAGTAGTTAGTAGTTAGTAGTCAGTTGTTAGTAGTTAGTAGTTAGTAGCTAGTGGTTAGTATTTAGTAGTTAGTAGGTAGTAGTTAATAGTTAGTAGTTAGCAGTTAGTAGTTAGTATGTAGTAGTTAATAGTTAGTAGTTAGCAGTTAGTAGTTAGTGATTAGTAGTTAGCAGTTAGTAGTTAGTTGTTAGCAGTTAGTAGTTAGTAGTTAGTAGCTAGTGGTTAGTACTTAGTAGTTAGTAGATAGTAGTTAATATGTAGTAGTTAATAGTTAGTAGTTAGCAGTTAGTAGTTAGTAGTTAGTAGTTAGTAGTTAGTAGGTTTTAGTTAGTAATTAGTAGTTAGTAGTTAGTAGTTAATATTTAGTAGGTAGTTGTAAGTAGTTAGTAGTTAGTAGTTATTAGTTAGTAGTTAGTAGTTATTAGTGAGTAGTTAGTAGTTAGTAGTCAGTAGTTAGTATTTAGTAGTTAGTAGTTAGTAGTTATTAGTGAGCAGTTAGTGGTTAGTAGTTAGTAGTTAGTAATTAGTAAAAAGTACTTAGTAGTTAGTATTTAGTAGATAGTAGTTAATTGTTAGTACTTAGTAGTTAGTAGTTAGTAGTTATTAGTTAGTAGTTAGTAGTTAGTAGTTAGTAGTTAGTAGTTAGTAATTAGTAGTTAATAGTTAGTAGTTAGCAGTTAGTAGTTGGTAATTAGTAGTTAGCAGTTAGTAGTTAGTAGTTACCAGTTAGTAGTTAGTAGTTAGTAGCTAGTGGTTAGTATTTAGTAGTTAGAAGTCAGTAGTTAGTAGTTAGTAGTTAGTAGTTAGTAGTTAGTAGTTAGTAGTTAGTAGTTAGTAGTTAGTAGTTAGTAGTCAGTAGTTAGTAGTTAGTAGTTAGTAGTTAGTAGTTAGCAGTTAGTAGTTAGTAGTTAGTAGTCAGTTGTTCGTAGTTAGTAGTTAGTAGTTAGTAGCTAGTGGTTAGTATTTAGTAGTTAGAAATTAGTAGTTAGTAGTTAGTAGTTAGTAGTCAGTAGTTATTAGTCGGTAGTTAGTAGTTAGTAGGTAGTAGTTAATAGTTAGTAGTTAGCAGTTAGTAGTTAGTGTGTAGTAGTTAATAGTTAGTAGTTAGCAGTTAGTAGTTAGTAGTTAGTAGTTAGTAGTTATTAGTTAGTAATTAGTAGTTAGTAGTTAGTAGTTAATATTTAGTAGGTAGTTGTAAGTAGTTAGTAGTTAGTAGTTATTAGTTAGTAGTTAGTAGTTAGTAGTCAGTAGTTAGTAGTTAGTAGTTAGTAGTTAGTAGTCAGTAGTTAGTATTTAGTAGTTAGTAGTTAGTAGTTATTAGTGAGTAGTTAGTGGTTAGTAGTTAGTAGTTAGTAATTAGTAAAAAGTACTTAGTAGTTAGTATTTAGTAGATAGTAGTTAATTGTTAGTACTTAGTAGTTAGTAGTTAGTAGTTATTAGTTAGTAGTTAGTAGTTAGTAGTTAGTAGTTAGTAATTAGTAGTTAATAGTTAGTAGTTAGCAGTTAGTAGTTGGTAATTAGTAGTTAGCAGTTAGTAGTTAGTAGTTACCAGTTAGTAGTTAGTAGTTAGTAGCTAGTGGTTAGTATTTAGTAGTTAGAAGTCAGTAGTTAGTAGATAGTAGTTAGTAGTTAGTAGTTAGTAGTTAGTAGTTAGTAGTTAGTAGTTAGTAGTTAGTAGTTAGTAGTTAGTAGTTAGTAGTTAGTAGTTAGTAGTTAGTAGTTAGTATTTAGTAGTTAGTAGTCAGTAGTTAGTAGTTAGTAGTTAGTAGTTAGTAGTTAGTAGTTAGCAGTTAGTAGTTAGTAGTTAGTAGTCAGTTGTTCGTAGTTAGTAGTTAGTATTTAGTAGCTAGTGGTTAGTATTTAGTAGTTAGAAATTAGTAGTTAGTAGTTAGTAGTTAGTAGTCAGTAGTTATTAGTTGGTAGTTAGTAGTTAGTAGGTAGTAGTTAATGGTTAGTAGTTAGCAGTTAGTAGTTAGTGTGTAGTAGTTAATAGTTAGTAGTTAGCAGTTAGTAGTTAGTAATTAGTAGTTAGCAGTTAGTAGTTAGTAGTTAGCAGTTAGTAGTTAGTAGTTAGTAGCTAGTGGTTAGTATTTAGTAGTTAGTAGATAGTAGTTAGTATGTAGTAGTTAATAGTTAGTAGTTAGCAGTTAGTAGTTAGTAGTTAGTAGTTAGTAGTTAGTAGTTATTAGTTAGTAGTTAGGAGTTAGCAGTTAGTAGTTAGTAGTTAGCAGTTAGCAGTTAGTAGTTAGTAGTCAGTTGTTAGTAGTTAGTAGTTAGTAGCTAGTGGTTAGTATTTAGTAGTTAGTAGGTAGTAGTTAAAAGTTAGTAGTTAGCAGTTAGTAGTTAGTATGTAGTAGTTAATAGTTAGTAGTTAGAAGTTAGTAGTTAGTAGTTAGTAGTCAGTAGTTAGTAGTTGGTAGTTAGTAGTTAGTAGTTAGTAGTTAGTAGTTAGCAGTTAGTAGTTAGTAGTTAGTAGTCAGTTGTTCGTAGTTAGTAGTTAGTAGTTAGTAGCTAGAGGTTAGTATTTATTAGTTAGAAGTCAGTAGTTAGTAGTTAGTAGTTAGTAGTTAGTAGTTAGTAGTTAGTAGTTAGTAGTTAGTAGTTAGTAGTTAGTAGTCAGTAGTTAGTAGTTAGTAGTTAGTAGTTAGCAGTTAGTAGTTAGTAGTTAGTAGTCAGTTGTTCGTAGTTAGTAGTTAGTAGTTAGTAGCTAGTGGTTAGTATTTAGTAGTTAGAAATTAGTAGTTAGTAGTTAGTAGTCAGTAGTTATCAGTTGGTAGTTAGTAGTTAGTAGGTAGTAGTTAATAGTTAGTAGTTAGCAGTTAGTAGTTAGTGTGTAGTAGTTAATAGTTAGTAGTTAGCAGTTAGTAGTTAGTAATTAGTAGTTAGCAGTTAGTAGTTAGTAGTTAGCAGTTAGTAGTTAGTAGTTAGTAGCTAGTGGTTAGTATTTAGTAGTTAGTAGATAGTAGTTAGTATGTAGTAGTTAATAGTTAGTAGTTAGCAGTTAGTAGTTAGTAGTTAGTAGTTAGTAGTTAGTAGTTATTAGTTAGTAGTTAGTAGTTAGCAGTTAGTAGTTAGTAGTTAGCAGTTAGTAGTTAGTAGTTAGTAGTTAGTAGTCAGTTGTTAGTAGTTAGTAGTTAGTAGCTAGTGGTTAGTATTTAGTAGTTAGTAGGTAGTAGTTAATAGTTAGTAGTTAGCAGTTAGTAGTTAGTATGTAGTAGTTAATAGTTAGTAGTTAGCAGTTAGTAGTTAGTTGTTAGCAGTTAGTAGTTAGTAGTTAGTAGCTAGTGGTTAGTACTTAGTAGTTAGTAGATAGTAGTTAATAGTTAGTAGTTAGCAGTTAGTAGTTAGTAGTTAGTAGTTAGTAGTTAGTAGTTAGTAGTTATTAGTTAGTAATTAGTAGTTAGTAGTTAGTAGTTAGTAGTTAATATTTAGTAGGTAGTTGTAAGTAGTTAGTAGTTAGTAGTTATTAGTTAGTAGTTTGTAGTTAGTAATTAGCAGTTAGTAGTCAGTACTTAGTAGTTAGTAGTTAGCATTTAGTAGTCAGTTGTTAGTAGTTAGTAGTTAGTAGCTAGTGGTTAGTATTTAGTAGTTAGAAGTTAGTAGTTAGTAGTTAGTAGTTAGTAGTTAGTAGTTAGTAGTTAGTAGTTAGTAGTTAGTAGTTAGTAGTTAGTAGTTAGTAGTTAGTAGTTAGTAGTCAGTAGTTAGTAGTTAGTAGTTAGTAATTAGTAGTTAGTAGTTAGTAGTCAGTAGTTAGTAGTTAGTAGTTAGTAGTTAGTAGTTAGTAGTTAGTAGTTAGTAGTTAGTAGTCAGTTGTTAGTAGTTAGTAGTTAGTAGCTAGTGGTTAGTATTTAGTAGTTAGTAGGTAGTAGTTAATAGTTAGTAGTTAGCAGTTAGTAGTTAGTATGTAGTAGTTAAAAGTTAGTAGTTAGCAGTTAGTAGTTAGTGATTAGTAGTTAGCATTTAGTAGTTAGTTGTTAGCAGTTAGTAGTTAGTAGTTAGTAGCTAGTGGTTAGTACTTAGTAGTTAGTAGATTGTAGTTAATATGTAGTAGTTAATAGTTAGTAGTTAGCAGTTAGTAGTTAGTAGTTAGTAGTTAGTAGTTAGTAGTTAGTAGTTAGTAGTTATTAATTAGTAATTAGTAGTTAGTAGTTAGTAGTTAATATTTAGTAGGTAGTTGTAAGTAGTTAGTAGTTAGTGGTTAGTAGTTAGTAGTTAGTAGTTAGTAATTAGCAGTTAGTAGTCAGTACTTAGTAGTTAGTAGTTAGCATTTTGTAGTCAGTTGTTAGTAGTTAGTAGTTAGTAGCTAGTGGTTAGTATTTAGTAGTTAGAAGTTAGTAGTTAGTAGTTAGTAGTTAGTAGTTAGTAGTTAGTAGTTAGTAGTTAGTAGTTAGTAGTTAGTAGTTAGTAGTTAGTAGTTAGTAGTTAGTAGTCAGTAGTTAGTAGTTAGTAGTTAGTAATTAGTAGTTAGTAGTTAGTAGTCAGTAGTTAGTAGTTAGTAGTTAGTAGTTAGTAGTTAGTAGTTAGTAGTTAGTAGTCAGTTGTTAGTAGTTAGTAGTTAGTAGCTAGTGGTTAGTATTTAGTAGTTAGTAGGTAGTAGTTAATAGTTAGTAGTTAGCAGTTAGTAGTTAGTATGTAGTAGTTAAAAGTTAGTAGTTAGCAGTTAGTAGTTAGTGATTAGTAGTTAGCAGTTAGTAGTTAGTTGTTAGCAGTTAGTAGTTAGTAGTTAGTAGCTAGTGGTTAGTACTTAGTAGTTAGTAGATAGTAGTTAATATGTAGTAGTTAATAGTTAGTAGTTAGCAGTTAGTAGTTAGTAGTTAGTAGTTAGTAGTTAGTAGTTAGTAGTTAGTAGTTATTAATTAGTAATTAGTAGTTAGTAGTTAGTAGTTAGTAGTTAATATTTAGTAGGTAGTTGTAAGTAGTTAGTAGTTAGTAGTTAGTAGTTAGTAGTTAGTAGTTAGTAGTTAGTATGTAGTAGTTAATAGTTAGTAGTTAGCAGTTAGTAGTTAGTAGTTAGTAGTTAGTAGTTATTAGTTAGTAGTTAGTAGTTAGCAGTTAGTAGTTAGTAGTTAGCAGTTAGTAGTTAGTAGTTAGTAGTCAGTTGTTAGTAGTTAGTAGTTAGTAGCTAGTGGTTAGTATTTAGTAGTTAGTAGGTAGTAGTTAATAGTTAGTAGTTAGCAGTTAGTAGTTAGTATGTAGTAGTTAAAAGTTAGTAGTTAGCAGTTAGTAGTTAGTGATTAGTAGTTAGCAGTTAGTAGTTAGTTGTTAGCAGTTAGTAGTTAGTAGTTAGTAGCTAGTGGTTAGTACTTAGTAGTTAGTAGATAGTAGTTAATATGTAGTAGATAATAGTTAGTAGTTAGCAGTTAGTAGTTAGTAGTTAGTAGTTAGTAGTTAGTAGTTAGTAGTTAGTAGTTATTAGTTAGTAATTAGTAGTTAGTATTTAGTAGTTAGTAGTTAATATTTAGTAGGTAGTTGTAAGTAGTTAGTAGTTAGTAGTTATTAGTTAGTAGTTAGTAGTTAGTAATTAGCAGTTAGTAGTCAGTACTTAGTAGTTAGTAGTAAGCATTTAGTAGTCAGTTGTTAGTAGTTAATAGTTAGTAGCTAGTGGTTAGTATTTAGTAGTTAGAAGTTAGTAGTTAGTAGTTAGTAGTTAGTAGATAGTAGTTAGTAGTTAGTAGTTAGTAGTTAGTAGTTAGTAGTTAGTAGTCAGTAGTTAGTAGTTAGTAGTTAGTAATTAGTAGTTAGTAGTTAGTAGTCAGTAGTTAGTAGTTAGTAGTTAGTAGTAAGTAGTTAGTAGGTAGTAGTTAATAGTTAGTAGTTAGCAGTTAGTAGTTAGTATGTAGTAGTTAATAGTTAGTAGTTAGCAGTTAGTAGTTAGTAATTAGTAGTTAGCAGGTAGTAGTTAGTAGTTACCAGTTAGTATTTAGTAGTTAGTAGCTAGTGGTTAGTATTTAGTAGTTAGAAGTCAGTAGTTAGTAGTTAGTAGTTAGTAGTTAGTAGTTAGTAGTTAGTAGTTAGTAGTCAGTAGTTAGTAGTTAGTAGTTAGTAGTTAGTAGTTAGCAGTTAGTAGTTAGTAGTTAGTAGTCAGTTGTTCGTAGTTAGTAGTTAGTAGTTAGTAGCTAGTGGTTAGTATTTAGTAGTTAGAAATTAGTAGTTAGTAGTTAGTAGTTAGTAGTCAGTAGTTAATAGTTGGTAGTTAGTAGTTAGTAGGTAGTAGTTAATAGTTAGTAGTCAGCAGTTAGTAGTTAGTGTGTAGTAGTTAATAGTTAGTAGTTAGCAGTTAGTAGTTAGTAATTAGTAGTTAGTAGTTAGTAGTTAGTAGTTATTAGTTAGTAGTTAGTAGTTAGTAGTTAGTAGTTAGCAGTTAGTAGTTAGTAGTTAGTAGTCAGTTGTTAGTAGTTAGTAGTTAGTAGCTAGTGGTTAGTATTTAGTAGTTAGTAGGTAGTAGTTAATAGTTAGTAGTTAGCAGTTAGTAGTTAGTATGTAGTAGTTAATAGTTAGTAGTTAGCAGTTAGTAGTTATTGATTAGTAGTTAGTAGTTAGTAGTTAGTAGTTAGTAGTTAGTAGTCAGTTGTTAGTAGTTAGTAGTTAGTAGTTAGCAGTTAGTAGTTAGTAGTTAGTAGCTTGTGGTTAGTATTTAGTAGTTAGTAGATAGTAGTTAGTATGTAGTAGTTAAAAGTTAGTAGTTAGCAGTTAGTAGTTAGTAGTTAGTAGTTAGTAGTTAGTAGTTAGTAGTTAGTAGTTAGTAGTTATTAGTTAGTAGTTAGTAGTTAGTAGTTAGTAGTTAGTAGTTAGTAGTTAGTAGTTAGCAGTTAGTAGTTAGTAGTTAGTAGTCAGTTGTTAGTAGTTAGTAGTTAGTAGCTAGTGGTTAGTATTTTGTAGTTAGTAGGTAGTAGTTAATAGTTAGTGGTTAGCAGTTAGTAGTTAGTATGTAGTAGTTAATCGTTAGTTGTTAGCAGTTAGTAGTTAGTGATTAGTAGTTAGCAGTTAGTAGTTAGTAGTTAGCAGTTAGTAGTTAGTAGTTAGTAGCTAGTGGTTAGTATTTAGTAGTTAGTAGATAGTAGTTAATATGTAGTAGTTAATAGTTAGTAGTTAGCAGTTAGTAGTAGGTAGTTAGTAGTTAGTAGTTAGTAGTTATTAGTTAGTAATTAGTAGTTAGTATTTAGTAGTTAGTAGTTAGCAGTTAGTATTTAGTAGTTAGTAGTTAGTAGTCAGTTGTTAGTAGTTAGTAGTTAGTAGCTAGTGGTTTGTATTTAGTAGTTAGTAGGTAGTAGTTAATAGTTAGTAGTTAGCAGTTAGTAGTTAGTAATTAGTAGTTAGCAGTTAGTAGTTAGTAGTTACCAGTTAGTAGTTAGTAGTTAGTAGCTAGTGATTAGTATTTAGTAGTTAGAAGTCAGTAGTTAGTATTTAGTAGTTAGTAGTTAGTAGTTAGTAGTTAGTAGTCAGTAGTTAGTAGTTAGTAGTTAGTAGTTAGTAGTTAGCAGTTGGAAGTTAGTAGTTAGTAGTCAGTTGTTCGTAGTTAGTAGTTAGTAGTTAGTAGCTAGTGGTTAGTATTTAGTAGTTAGAAATTAGTAGTTAGTAGTTAGTAGTCAGTAGTTAGTAGTTGGTAGTTAGTAGTTAGTAGGTAGTAGTTAATAGTTAGTAGTTAGCAGTTAGTAGTTAGTGTGTAGTAGTTAATAGTTAGTAGTTAGCAGTTAGTAGTTAGTAATTAGTAGTTAGTAGTTAGTAGTTAGTAGTTATTAGTTAGTAGTTAGTAATTAGTAGTTAGTAGTTAGCAGTTAGTAGTTAGTAGTTAGTAGTCAGTTGTTAGTAGTTAGTAGTTAGTAGCTAGTGGTTAGTATTTAGTACTTAGTAGGTAGTAGTTAATAGTTAGTAGTTAGCAGTTAGTAGTTAGTATGTAGTAGTTAATAGTTAGTAGTTAGCAGTTAGTAGTTATTGATTAGTAGTTAGTAGTTAGTAGTTAGTAGTTAGTAATCAGTTGTTAGTAGTTAGTAGTTAGTAGTTAGCAGTTAGTAGTTAGTAGTTAGTAGCTAGTGGTTAGTATTTAGTAGTTAGTAGATATTAGTTAGTATGTAGTAGTTAATAGTTAGTAGTTAGCAGTTAGTAGTTAGTAGTTAGTAGTTAGTAGTTAGTAGTTAGTAGTTAGTAGTTATTAGTTAGTAGCTAGTAGTTAGTAGTTAGTAGTTAGTAGTTAGTAGTTAGCAGTTAGTAGTTAGTAGTTAGTAGTCAGTTGTTAGTAGTTGGTAGTTAGTAGTTAGTGGTTAGTATTTAGTAGTTAGTAGGTATTAGTTAATAGTTAGTGGTTAGCAGTTAGTAGTTATTAGTTAGTAGTTAGTAGTTATTAGTTAGTAGTTAGTAGTTAGTTGTTAGTAGTTAGTAGTTAGTAGTTAGTAGTTAGTGATTAGTAGTTAGCAGTTAGTAGTTAGTAGTTAGCAGTTAGTAGTTAGTAGTTAGTAGCTAGTGGTTAGTATTTAGTAGTTAGTAGATAGTAGTTAATATGTAGTAGTTAATAGTTAGTAGTTAGCAGTTAGTGGTTAGTAGTTAGTAGTTAGTAGTTAGTAGTTAGTAGTTATTAGTTAGTAATTAGTAGTTAGTAGTTAGTAGTTAGCAGTTAGTAGTTAGTAGTTAGTAGTTAGTAGTCAGTTGATAGTAGTTAGTAGTTAGTAGCTAGTGGTTAGTATTTAGTAGTTAGTAGGTAGTAGTTAATAGTTAGTAGTTAGCAGTTAGTAGTTAGTGATTAGTAGTTAGCAGTTAGTAGTTAGTAGTTAGCAGTTAGAAGTTAGTAGTTAGTAGCTAGTGGTTAGTATTTAGTAGTTAGTAGATAGTAGTTAATATGTAGTAGTTAATAGTTAGTAGTTAGCAGTTAGTAGTTAGTAGTTAGTAGTTAGTAGTTAGTAGTTAGTAGTTATTAGTTAGTAATTAGTAGTTAGTAGTTAGTAGTTAGTAGTTAATATTCAGTAGTTAGTTGTAAGTAGTTAGTAGTTAGTAGTTATTAGTTAGTAGTTAGTAGTTAGTAATTAGCAGTTAGTAGTCAGTACTTAGTAGTTAGTAGTTCGCATTTAGTAGTCAGTTGTTAGTAGTTAGTGGTTAGTAGCTAGTGGTTAGTATTTAGTAGTTAGAAGTTAGTAGGTAGTAGTTAGTAGTTAGTAGATAGTAGTTAGTAGTTAGTAGTTAGTAGTTAGTAGTTAGTAGTTAGTTGTTATTAGTTAGTAATTAGTAGTTAGTAGTTAGTAGTTAGCAGTTAGTAGTTAGTAGTTAGTAGTTAGTAGTCAGTTGTTAGTAGTAAGTAGTTAGTAGCTAGTGGTTAGTATTTAGTAGTTAGTAGGTAGTAGTTAATAGTTAGTAGTTAGCAGTTAGTAGTTAGTATGTAGTAGTTAATATTTAGTAGTTAGCAGTTAGTAGTTAGTGATTAGTAGTTAGCAGTTAGTAGTTAGTAGTTAGCAGTTAGAAGTTAGTAGTTAGTAGCTAGTGGTTAGTATTTAGTAGTTAGTAGATAGTAGTTAATATGTAGTAGTTAATAGTTAGTAGTTAGCAGTTAGTAGTTAGTAGTTAGTAGTTAGTAGTTAGTAGTTAGTAGTTATTAGTTAGTAATTAGTAGTTAGTAGTTAGTAGTTAGTAGTTAATATTCAGTAGTTAGTTGTAAGTAGTTAGTAGTTAGTTGTTATTAGTTAGTAGTTAGTAGTTAGTAATTAGCAGTTAGTAGTCAGTACTTAGTAGTTAGTAGTTCGCATTTAGTAGTCAGTTGTTAGTAGTTAGTGGTTAGTAGCTAGTGGTCAGTATTTAGTAGTTAGAAGTTAGTAGTTAGTAGTTAGTAGTTAGTAGATAGTAGTTAGTAGTTAGTAGTAAGTAGTTAGTAGTTAGTAATTAGTAGTTAGTAGTTAGTAGTCAGTAGTTAGTAGTTAGTAGTTAGTAGTTAGTACTTAGTTGTTAGTATGTAGTAGTTAATAGTTAGTAGTTAGCAGTTAGTAGTTAGTATGTAGTAGTTAATAGTTAGTAGTTAGCAGTTAGTAGTTAGTAATTAGTAGTTAGCAGTTAGTAGTTAGTAGTTACCAGTTAGTAGTTAGTAGTTAGTAGCTAGTGGTTAGTATTTAGTAGTTAGAGGTCAGTAGTTAGTAGTTAGTAGTTAGTAGTTAGTAGTCATTAGTTAGTAGTTAGTAGTTAGTAGTTAGTAGTTAGCAGTTAGTAGTTTGTAGTTAGTAGTCAGTTGTTCGTAGTTAGTAGTTAGTAGTTAGTAGCTAGTAGTTAGTATTTAGTAGTTAGAAATTAGTAGTTAGTAGTTAGTAGTTAGTAGTCAGTAGTTAGTAGTTGGTAGTTAGTAGTTAGTAGGTAGTAGTTAATAGTTAGTAGTTAGCAGTTAGTAGTTAGTGTGTAGTAGTTAATAGTTAGTAGTTAGCAGTTAGTAGTTAGTAATTAGTAGTTAGCAGTTAGCAGTTAGTAGTTAGCAGTTAGTAGTTAGTAGTTAGTAGCTAGTGGTTAGTATTTAGTAGTTAGGAGATAGTAGTTAGTATGTAGTAGTTAATAGTTAGTAGTTAGCAGTTAGTAGTTAGTAGTTAGTAGTTAGTAGTTATTAGTTAGTAGTTAGTAGTTAGTAGTTAATATTTAGTAGTTAGTTGTAAGTAGTTAGTAGTTAGTAGTTAGTAGTTATTAGTTAGTAGTTAGTAGTTAGTAGTTAGTAATTAGCAGTTAGTAGTCAGTACTTAGTAGTTAGTAGTTAGCATTTAGTAGTCAGTTGTTAGTAGTTAGTAGTTAGTAGCTAGTGGTTAGTATTTAGTAGTTAGAAGTTAGTAGTTAGTAGTTAGTAGTTAGTAGTTAGTAGTTAGTAGTTAGTAGTCAGTAGTTAGTAGTTAGTAGTTAGTAGTTAGTAGTTAGTAGTTAGTAGTTAGTAGTTAGTAGTTAGTAGTTAGTAGTTATTAGTTAGTAGTCAGTAGTTAGTAGTTAGTAGTCAGTAGTTAGTATGTAGTAGTTAATAGTTAGTTATTAGCAGTTAGTAGTTAGTATGTAGTAGATAATAGCTAGTAGTTAGCAGTTAATAGTTAGTAATTAGTAGCTAGCAGTTAAAAGTTAGTAGTTAGCAGTTAGTAGTTAGTAATTAGTAGTTAGCAGTTAGTAGTTAGTAGTTAGTAGTTAGTAGCTAGTGGTTAGTATTTAGTAGTTAGAGTTTAGTAGTTAGTAGTTAGTAGTTAGTAGTTAGTAGTTAGTAGTTAGTAGTTATTATTGAGTAGTTAGTGGTTAGTAGTTAGTAGTTAGTAATCAGTAAAAAGTACTTAGTAGTTAGTATTTAGAAGATAGTGGTTAGTAGTTAGTAGTTATTAGTTAGTAGTTAGTAGTTAGTAGTTAGTAATTAGTAGTTAGTAGTTAGTAGTCAGTAGTTAGTATTTAGTAGTTAGTAGTTAGTAGTTAGTATGTAGTAGTTAATAGTTATTAGCTGGTATTTAGTAGTTAGTAGTTAGTAGTTAGTAGTTAATATTTAGTAGTTAGTTGTAAGTAGTTCGTAGTTAGTAGTTATTAGTTAGTAGTTAGTAGTTAGTAGTTAGTAATTAGCATTTAGCAGTTAGTACTTAGTAGTTAGGAGTTAGCATATAGTAGTCAGTTGTTAGTAGTTAGTAGTTAGTAGCTAGTGGTTAGTATTGAGTAGTTAGAAGTTAGTAGTTAGTAGTTAGTAGTTAGTAGTCAGTTGTTAGTAGTTAGTAGTTAGTAGTTAGTAGCTAGTGGTTAGTATTTAGTAGTTAGAAGTTAGTAGTTAGTAGTTAGTAGTTAGTAGTTAGTAGTTAGTAGTTAGTAGTTAGTAGTCAGTAGTTAGTAGTTAGTAGTTAGTAGTTAGTAGTTAGTAGTTAGTAGTTAGTATGTAGTAGTTAATAGTTAATAGTTAGCAGTTAGTAGTTAGTATGTAGTAGTTAATAATTAGTATTTAGCAGTTAGTAGTTAGTAATTAGTAGTTAGCATATAGTAGTCAGTTGTTAGTATTTAGTTGTTAGTAGTTAGTAGTTAGTAGCTAGTGGTTAGTATTGAGTAGTTAGAAGTTAGTAGTTAGTAGTTAGTAGTTAGTAGTTAGTAGTTAGTAGTCAGTTGTTAGTAGTTAGTAGTTAGTAGTTAGTAGCTAGTGGTTAGTATTTAGTAGTTAGAAGTTAGTAGTTAGTAGTTAGTAGTTAGTAGTTAGTAGTTAGTAGTTAGTAGTCAGTAGTTAGTAGTTAGTAGTTAGTAGTTAGTAGTTAGTAGTTAGTAGTTAGTATGTAGTAGTTAATAGTTAATAGTTAGCAGTTAGTAGTTAGTATGTAGTAGTTAATAATTAGTATTTAGCAGTTAGTAGTTAGTAATTAGTAGTTAGCATATAGTAGTCAGTTGTTAGTATTTAGTAGTTAGTAGTTAGTAGGTTAGTAGTTGGTAGTTAATATTTAGTAGTTAGTTGTAAGTAGTTCGTAGTTAGTAGTTATTAGTTAGTAGTTAGTAGTTAGTAGTTAGTAATTAGCATTTAGCAGTTAGTACTTAGTAGTTAGGAGTTAGCATATAGTAGTCAGTTGTTCGTAGTTAGTAGTTAGTAGCTAGTGGTTAGTATTGAGTAGTTAGAAGTTAGTAGTTAGTAGTTAGTAGTTAGTAGTCAGTTGTTAGTAGTTAGTAGTTAGTAGTTAGTAGCTAGTGGTTAGTATTTAGTAGTTAGAAGTTAGTAGTTAGTAGTTAGTAGTTAGTAGTTAGTAGTTAGTAGTCAGTAGTTAGTAGTTAGTAGTTAGTAGTTAGTAGTTAGTAGTTAGTATGTAGTAGTTAATAGTTAGTAGTTAGCAGTTAGTAGTTAGTATGTAGTAGTTAATAATTAGTATTTAGCAGTTAGTAGTTAGTAATTAGTAGTTAGCATATAGTAGTCAGTTGTTAGTAGTTAGTAGTTAGTAGTTAGTAGCTAGTGGTTAGTATTTAGTAGTTAGAAGTTAGTAGCAGGTAGTTAGTAGTTAGTAGTTAGTAGTCAGTTTTTAGTAGTTAGTAGTTAGTAGTTAGTAGCTAGTGGTTAGTATTTAATAGTTAGAAGTTAGTAGTTAGTAGTTAGTAGTTAGTAGTTAGTAGTCAGTAGTTTGCAGTTAGTAGTTAGTAGTTAGTAGTTAGCAGTTAGTTGTTAGTAGTTAGTAGTTATTAGTTAGTAGTTATTAGTTAGTAGTTATTAGTTAGTAGTTAGTAGTTAGTAGTTAGTAGTTAGTAGTTAGTAGTTAGTAATTAGTAGTTAGTAGTCAGTAGTTACAGTAGTTAGTAGTTAGTAGTTAGTAGTCAGTAGTTAGTATTTAGTAGTTAGTAGTTAGTAGTTATTAGTGAGTAGTTAGTGATTAGTAGTTAGTAGTTAGTAATTAGTAAAAAGTACTTAGTATTTAGTATTTAGTAGATTGTAGTTAGTAGTTAGTACTTAGTAGTTAGTAGTTATTAGTTAGTAGTTTGTAGTTAGTTGTTAGTAGTTAGTAGTTAGTAATTAGTAGTTAGTAGTAAGTAGTCAGTAGTTAGTAGTTAGTAGTTAGTAGTTAGTAATTAGCATTTAGCAGTTAGTACTTAGTAGTTAGGAGTTAGCATATAGTAGTCAGTTGTTAGTAGTTAGTAGCTAGTGGTTAGTATTTAGTAGTTAGAAGTTAGTAGTTAGTAGTTAGTAGTTAGTAGTCAGTAGTTAGTATTTAGTAGTTAGTAGTTAGTAGTTATTAGTGAGTAGTTAGTGATTAGTAGTTAGTAGTTAGTAATTAGTAAAAAGTACTTAGTATTTAGTTTTTAGTAGATAGTAGTTAGTAGTTAGTACTTAGTAGTTAGTAGTTATTAGTTAGTAGTTTGTAGTTAGTTGTTAGTAGTTAGTAGTTAGTAATTAGTAGTTAGTAGTAAGTAGTCAGTAGTTAGTAGTTAGTAGTTAGTAGTTAGTAATTAGCATTTAGCAGTTAGTACTTAGTAGTTAGGAGTTAGCATATAGTAGTCAGTTGTTAGTAGTTAGTAGCTAGTGGTTAGTATTTAGTAGTTAGAAATTAGTAGTAAGTAGTTAGTAGTTAGTAGTTAGTAGTCATTTTTTAGTAGTTAGTAGTTAGTAGTTAGTAGCTAGTGGTTAGTATTTAATAGTTAGAAGTTAGTAGTTAGTAGTTAGTAGTTAGTAGTTAGTAGTTAGTAGTCAGTAGTTTGCAGTTAGTAGTTAGTAGTTAGTAGTTAGTAGTTAGTAGTTAGTAGTTAGCAGTTAGTAGTTAGTAGTTAGTAGTTATTAGTTATTAGTTATTAGTTATTAGTTAGTAGTTAGTAGTTTGTAGTTAGTTGTTAGTAGTTAGTAGTTAGTAATTAGTAGTTAGTAGTAAGTAGCCAGTAGTTAGTAGTTAGTAGATAGTAGTTAGTAATTAGCATTTAGCAGTTAGTACTTAGTAGTTAGTAGTTATTAGTTATTAGTTATTAGTTATTAGTTAGTAGTTAGTAGTTTGTAGTTAGTTGTTAGTAGTTAGTAGTTAGTAATTAGTAGTTAGTAGTAAGTAGCCAGTAGTTAGTAGTTAGTAGATAGTAGTTAGTAATTAGCATTTAGCAGTTAGTACTTAGTAGTTAGTAGTTATTAGTTAGTAGTTTGTAGTTAGTTGTTAGTAGTTAGTAGTTAGTAATTAGTAGTTAGTAGTAAGTAGTCAGTAGTTAGTAGTTAGTAGATAGTAGTTTGTAATTAGCATTTAGCAGTTAGTACTTAGTAGTTAGGAGTTAGCATATACTAGTCAGTTGTTAGTAGTTAGTAGCTAGTGGTTAGTATTTAGTAGTTAGAAGTTAGTAGTTAGTAGTTAGTAGTTAGTAGTCAGTAGTTAGTATTTAGTAGTTAGTAGTTAGTAGTTATTAGTGAGTAGTTAGTGATTAGTAGTTAGTAGTTAGTAATTAGTAAAAAGTACTTAGTATTTAGTATTTAGTAGATAGTAGTTAGTAGTTAGTACTTAGTAGTTAGTAGTTATTAGTTAGTAGTTTGTAGTTAGTTGTTAGTAGTTAGTAGTTAGTAATTAGTAGTTAGTAGTAAGTAGTCAGTAGTTAGTAGTTACTAGTTAGTAGTTAGTAGTTAGTAATTAGCATTTAGCAGTTAGTACTTAGTAGTTAGGAGTTAGCATATAGTAGTCAGTTGTTAGTAGTTAGTAGCTAGTGGTTAGTATTTAGTAGTTAGAAGTTAGTAGTAAGTAGTTAGTAGTTAGTAGTTAGTAGTCATTTTTTAGTAGTTAGTAATTAGTAGTTAGTAGCTAGTGGTTAGTATTTAATAGTTAGAAGTTAGTAGTTAGTAGTTAGTAGTTAGTAGTTAGTAGTTAGTAGTCAGTAGTTTGCAGTTAGTAGTTAGTAGTTAGTAGTTAGTAGTTAGTAGTTAGTAGTTAGCAGTTAGTAGTTAGTAGTTAGTAGTTATTAGTTATTAGTTATTAGTTATTAGTTAGTAGTTAGTAGTTTGTAGTTAGTTGTTAGTAGTTAGTAGTTAGTAATTAGTAGTTAGTAGTAAGTAGCCAGTAGTTAGTAGTTAGTAGATAGTAGTTAGTAATTAGCATTTAGCAGTTAGTACTTAGTAGTTAGGAGTTAGCATATAGTAGTCAGTTGTTAGTAGTTAGTAGCTAGTGGTTAGTATTTAGTAGTTAGAAGTTAGTAGTCAGTAGTTAGTAGTTAGTAGTTAGTAGTCAGTTGTTAGTAGTTAGTAGTTAGTAGTTAGTAGTTAGTAGCTAGTGGTTAGTATTTAGTAGTTAGAAGTTAGTAGTAAGTAGTTAGTAGTTAGTAGTTAGTAGTCAGTTTTTAGTAGTTAGTAGTTAGTAGTTAGTAGCTAGTGGTTAGTATTAAATAGTTAGAAGTTAGTAGTTAGTAGTTAGTAGTTAGTAGTTAGTAGTCAGTAGTTTGCAGTTAGTAGTTAGTAGTTAGTAGTTAGTAGTTAGTAGTTAGCAGTTAGTAGTTAGTAGTTAGTAGTCATTAGTTATTAGTTATTAGTTAGTAGTTAGTAGGTAGTAGTTAGTAGTTAGTAGTTAGTAGTTAGTAGTTAGTAGTTAGTAATTAGTAGTTAGTAGTCAGTAGTTAGTAGTTAGTAGTTAGTAGTTAGTAGTCAGTAGTTAGTATTTAGTAGTTAGTAGTTAGTAGTTATTAGTGAGTAGTTAGTGGTTAGTAGTTAGTAGTTAGTAATTAGTAAAAAGTACTAAGTAGTTAGTATTTAGTAGATAGTAGTTAGTAGTTAGTAGTTAGTAGTCAGTTGTTAGTAGTTAGTAGTTAGTAGTTAGTAGTTAGTAGCTAGTGGTTAGTATTTAGTAGTTAGAAGTTAGTAGTAAGTAGTTAGTAGTTAGTAATTAGTAAAAAGTACTTAGTATTTAGTATTTAGTAGATAGTAGTTAGTAGTTAGTACTTAGTAGTTAGTAGTTATTAGTTAGTAGTTTGTAGTTAGTTGTTAGTAGTTAGTAGTTAGTAATTAGTAGTTAGTAGTAAGTAGTCAGTAGTTAGTAGTTACTAGTTAGTAGTTAGTAGTTAGTAATTAGCATTTAGCAGTTAGTACTTAGTAGTTAGGAGTTAGCATATAGTAGTCAGTTGTTAGTAGTTAGTAGCTAGTGGTTAGTATTTAGTAGTTAGAAGTTAGTAGTAAGTAGTTAGTAGTTAGTAGTTAGTAGTCATTTTTTAGTAGTTAGTAATTAGTAGTTAGTAGCTAGTGGTTAGTATTTAATAGTTAGAAGTTAGTAGTTAGTAGTTAGTAGTTAGTAGTTAGTAGTTAGTAGTCAGTAGTTTGCAGTTAGTAGTTAGTAGTTAGTAGTTAGTAGTTAGTAGTTAGTAGTTAGCAGTTAGTAGTTAGTAGTTAGTAGTTATTAGTTATTAGTTATTAGTTATTAGTTAGTAGTTAGTAGTTTGTAGTTAGTTGTTAGTAGTTAGTAGTTAGTAATTAGTAGTTAGTAGTAAGTAGCCAGTAGTTAGTAGTTAGTAGATAGTAGTTAGTAATTAGCATTTAGCAGTTAGTACTTAGTAGTTAGGAGTTAGCATATAGTAGTCAGTTGTTAGTAGTTAGTAGCTAGTGGTTAGTATTTAGTAGTTAGAAGTTAGTAGTCAGTAGTTAGTAGTTAGTAGTTAGTAGTCAGTTGTTAGTAGTTAGTAGTTAGTAGTTAGTAGTTAGTAGCTAGTGGTTAGTATTTAGTAGTTAGAAGTTAGTAGTAAGTAGTTAGTAGTTAGTAGTTAGTAGTCAGTTTTTAGTAGTTAGTAGTTAGTAGTTAGTAGCTAGTGGTTAGTATTAAATAGTTAGAAGTTAGTAGTTAGTAGTTAGTAGTTAGTAGTTAGTAGTCAGTAGTTTGCAGTTAGTAGTTAGTAGTTAGTAGTTAGTAGTTAGTAGTTAGCAGTTAGTAGTTAGTAGTTAGTAGTCATTAGTTATTAGTTATTAGTTAGTAGTTAGTAGGTAGTAGTTAGTAGTTAGTAGTTAGTAGTTAGTAGTTAGTAGTTAGTAATTAGTAGTTAGTAGTCAGTAGTTAGTAGTTAGTAGTTAGTAGTTAGTAGTCAGTAGTTAGTATTTAGTAGTTAGTAGTTAGTAGTTATTAGTGAGTAGTTAGTGGTTAGTAGTTAGTAGTTAGTAATTAGTAAAAAGTACTAAGTAGTTAGTATTTAGTAGATAGTAGTTAGTAGTTAGTACTTAGTAGTTAGTAGTTATTAGTTAGTAGTTTGTAGTTAGTTGTTAGTAGTTAGTAGTTAGTAATTAGTAGTTAGTAGTAAGTAGTCAGTAGTTAGTAGTTAGTAGTTAGTAGTTAGTAGTTAGTAATTAGCATTTAGCAGTTAGTACTTAGTAGTTAGGAGTTAGCATATAGTAGTCAGTTGTTAGTAGTTAGTAGTTAGTAGCTAGTGGTTAGTATTTAGTAGTTAGAAGTTAGTAGTTAGTAGTTAGTAGTTAGTAGTTAGTAGTCAGTTGTTAGTAGTTAGTAGTTAGTAGTTAGTAGCTAGTGGTTAGTATTTAGTAGTTAGAAATTAGTAGTTAGTAGTTAGTAGTTAGTAGTTAGTAGTTAGTAGTTAGTAGTTAGTAGTTAGTAGTCAGTAGTTAGTAGTTTGTAGTTAGTAGTTAGCATGTAGTAGTTAATAGTTAGTAGTTAGCAGTTAGTAGTTAGTATGTAGCAGTTAATAATTAGTATTTAGCAGATAGTAGTTAGTGATTAGTAGTTAGCATATAGTAGTCAGTTGTTAGTAGTTAGTAGTTAGTAGTTAGTAGCTAGTGGTTAGTATTTAGTAGTTAGAAGTTAGTAGTAAGTAGTTAGTAGTTAGTAGTTAGTAGTCAGTTTTTAGTAGTTAGTAGTTAGTAGCTAGTGGTTATTATTTAATAGTTAGAAGTTAGTAGTTAGTAGTTAGTAGTTAGTTGTTAGTAGTCAGTAGTTTGCAGTTAGTAGTTAGAAGTTAGTAGTTAGTAGTTAGTAGTTAGCAGTTAGTAGTTAGTAGTTAGTAGTTATTAGTTAGTAGTTATTAGTTAGTAGTTAGTAGTTAGTAGTTAGTAGTTAGTAGTTAGTAGTTAGTAATTAGTAGTTAGTAGTCAGTAGTTAGTAGTTAGTAGTTAGTAGTTAGTAGTCAGTAGTTAGTATTTAGTAGTTAGTTGTTAGTAGTTAGTACTTAGTAGTTAGTAGTTATTATTTAGCAGTTTGTAGTTAGTTGTTAGTAGTTAGTAGTTAGTAATTAGTAGTTAGTAGTAAGTAGTCAGTAGTTAGTAGTTAGTAGTTAGTAGTCAGTAGTTAGTATTTAGTAGTTAGTAGTTAGTAGTTAGTATGTAGTAGTTAATAGTTAGTAGTTAGCAGTTAGTAGTTAGTAGTTAGTAGCTAGTAGTTAGTAGTTAGTATTTAGTAGTTAGTAGTTAGTAGTTAGTAGTTAGTAGTTAGCAGTTAGTAGTTAGTAGTTAGTAGTTATTAGTTAGTAGTTATTAGTTAGTAGTTAGTAGTTAGTAGTTAGTAGTTAGTAGTTAGTAGTTAGTAGTTAGTAGTTAGTAATTAGTAGTTAGTAGTCAGTAGTTAGTAGTTAGTAGTTAGTAGTTAGTAGTCAGTAGTTAGTATTTAGTAGTTAGTAGTTAGTAGTTAGTAATTAGTAGTTAGTAGTAAGTAGTCAGTAGTTAGTAGTTAGTATTTAGTAGTCAGTAGTTAGTATTTAGTAGTTAGTAGTTAGTAGTTAGTATGTAGTAGTTAATAGTTAGTAGTTAGCAGTTAGTAGTTAGTAGTTAGTAGCTAGTAGTTAGTAGTTAGTAGTTAGTAGTCAGTAGTTAGTAATTAGTAGTTAGTAGTTAGTTAGTAGTTAGTAGATAGTAGTTAGTTGTTAGTAGTTAGTAGTTAATAGTTATTAGTTAGTAGTTAGTAGTTAGTAGTTAGTAGTTAGAAGTTAGTAGTTAATATTTAGTAGTTAGTTGTAAGTAGTTAGTAGTTATTAGTTAGAAGTTAGTAGTTAGTAGTTAATAATTAGCAGTTAGTAGTCAGTACTTAGTAGTTAGTAGTTATCATTTAGTGGTCAGTTGTTAGTAGTTAGTAGTTAGTAGTTAGTAGCTAGTGGTTAGTATTTAGTAGTTAGAAGTTAGTAGTTAGTAGTTAGTAGTTAGTAGTTAGTAGTTAGTAGTTAGTAGTCAGTAGTTAGTATTTAGTAGTTAGTAGTTAGTAGTAATTGGTGAGTAGTTAGTGGATTGTAGTTAGTAGTTAGTAATCAGTAAAAAGTACTTAGTAATTAGTATTTAGTAGATAGTGGTTATTAGTTAGTACTTAGTAGTTAGTAGTTATTAGTTAGTAGTTTGTAGTTAGTAGTTAGTTGTTAGTAGTTAGTACTTAGTAGTTAGTAGTAGGTAGTCAGTTGTCAGTAGTTATTAGTTACTAGTTAGTAGTTAGTAGTCAGTAGTAAGTATTTAGTAGTTAGTAGTTAGTAGTTAGTATGTAGTAGTTATTAGTTAGTAGTTAGCAGTTAGTAGTTAGTAGTTAGTAGCTAGTAGTTAGTAGTTAGTTAGTAGTTAGTAGTTAGTAGTTAGTAGTTAGTAGTTAGTAGTAAGAAGTTAGTAGTTAATATTTAGTAGTTATTTGTAAGTAGTTAGTAGTTATTAGTTAGTAGTTAGTACTTAGTAATTAGCAGTTAGTAGTCAGTACTTAGTAGTGAGTAGTTAGCATTTAGTGGTCAGTTGTTAGTAGTTAGTAGTTAGTAGTTAGTAGCTAGTGGTTAGTATTTAGTAGTTAGAAGTTAGTAGTTAGTAGTTAGTAGTTATTAGTTAGTAGCTAGTAGTTAGTAGTTAGTAGTTAGTAGTTAGTAGTTAATTAGTAGTTAGTAGTTAGTAGTTAGTAGTTATTAGTTAGTAGTTAGTAGTTAGTAGTTAGAGTTTAGTAGTTAATATTTAGTAGTTAGTTGTAAGTAGTTAGTAGTTATTAGTTAGTTGTTAGTAGTTAGTAGTTAGTAATTAGCAGTTAGTAGTCAGTACTTAGTAGTTAGTAGTTAGCATTTAGTGGTCAGTTGTTAGTAGTTAGCATGTAGTAGTTAATAGTTAGTAGTTAGCAGTTAGTAGTTAGTAGTTAGTAGTTAGTAGTTAGTAGTTAGTAGTTAGTAGTTAGTAGTTAGTAGTTGGTAGTTAGTAGTTAGTAGTTAGTAGTTAGTAGTTATTAGTTATTAGTTAGTAGTTAGTAGTTAGAAGTTAGAAGTTAGTAGTTAATACTTAGTAGTTAGTTGTAAGTAGTTAGTAGTTAGTAGTTAGTAGTTAGTAATTAGCAGTTAGTAGTCAGTACTTAGTAGTTAGTAGTTAGCATTTAGTGGTCAGTTGTTAGTAGTTAGTAGTTAGTAGTTAGTAGCTAGTGGTTAGTATTTAGTAGTTAGAAGTTAGTAGTTAGTAGTTAGTAGTTAGTAGTTAGTAGTTAGTAGTCAGTAGTTAGTATTTAGTAGTTAGTAGTTAGTAGTAATTAGTGAGTAGTTAGTGGTTAGTAGTAAGTAGTTAGTAATTAGTAAAAAGTACTTAGTAGTTAGTATTTAGTAGATAGTTGTTAGTAGTTAGTACTTAGTAGTTAGTAGTTATTAGTTAGTAGTTTGTAGTTAGTAGTTAGTAGTTAGTAGTTAGTACTTAGTAGTTAGTAGTAAGTAGTCAGTTGTCAGTAGTTATTAGTTAGTAGTTAGTAGTTAGTAGTCAGTAGTTAGTATTTAGTAGTTAGTAGTTAGTAGTTAGTATGTAGTAGTTATTAGTTAGTAGTTAGCAGTTAGTTGTTAGTAGTTAGTAGCTAGTAGTTATTAGTTAGTAGTTAGTAGTTAGTAGTTAGAGTTTAGTAGTTAATATTTAGTAGTTAGTTGTAAGTAGTTAGTAGTTATTAGTTAGTTGTTAGTAGTTAGTAGTTAGTAATTAGCAGTTAGTAGTCAGTACTTAGTAGTTAGTAGTTAGCATTTAGTGGTCAGTTGTTAGTAGTTAGCATGTAGTAGTTAATAGTTAGTAGTTAGCAGTTAGTAGTTAGTAGTTAGTAGTTAGTAGTTAGTAGTTAGTAGTTAGTAGTTAGTAGTTAGTAGTTGGTAGTTAGTAGTTAGTAGTTAGTAGTTAGTAGTTATTAGTTATTAGTTAGTAGTTAGTAGTTAGAAGTTAGAAGTTAGTAGTTAATACTTAGTAGTTAGTTGTAAGTAGTTAGTAGTTAGTAGTTAGTAGTTAGTAATTAGCAGTTAGTAGTCAGTACTTAGTAGTTAGTAGTTAGCATTTAGTGGTCAGTTGTTAGTAGTTAGTAGTTAGTAGTTAGTAGCTAGTGGTTAGTATTTAGTAGTTAGAAGTTAGTAGTTAGTAGTTAGTAGTTAGTAGTTAGTAGTTAGTAGTCAGTAGTTAGTATTTAGTAGTTAGTAGTTAGTAGTAATTAGTGAGTAGTTAGTGGTTAGTAGTAAGTAGTTAGTAATTAGTAAAAAGTACTTAGTAGTTAGTATTTAGTAGATAGTTGTTAGTAGTTAGTACTTAGTAGTTAGTAGTTATTAGTTAGTAGTTTGTAGTTAGTAGTTAGTAGCTAGTGGTTAGTATTTAGTAGTTAGAAGTTAGTAGTTAGTAGTTAGTAGTTATTAGTTAGTAGCTAGTAGTTAGTAGTTAGTATTTAGTAGTTAATTAGTAGTTAGTAGTTAGTAGTTAGTAGTTATTAGTTAGTAGTTAGTAGTTAGTAGTTAGAGTTTAGTAGTTAATATTTAGTAGTTAGTTGTAAGTACTTAGTAGTTATTAGTTAGTAGTTAGTAGTTAGTAGTTAGTAATTAGCAGTTAGTAGTCAGTACTTAGTAGTTAGTAGTTAGCATTTAGTGGTCAGTTGTTAGTAGTTAGCATGTAGTAGTTAAAAGTTAGTAGTTAGCAGTTAGTAGTTAGTAGTTAGTAGCTAGTAGTTAGTAGTTAGTAGTTAGTAGTTAGTAGTTAGTAGTTAGTAGTTAGTAGTTAGTTAGTAGTTTGTAGTTAGTAGTTAGTAGTTAGTAGTTAGTAGTTAGTAGTTAGTAGTTATTAGTTATTAGTTAGTAGTTAGTAGTTAGTAGTTAGAAGTTAGTAGTTAATACTTAGTAGTTAGTTGTAAGTAGTTAGTAATTAGCAGTTAGTAGTCAGTACTTAGTAGTTAGTAGTTAGCATTTAGTGGTCAGTTGTTAGTAGTTAGTAGTTAGTAGTTAGTAGCTAGTGGTTAGTATTTAGTAGTTAGAAGTTAGTAGTTAGTAGTTAGTAGTTAGTAGTTAGTAGTTAGTAGTCAGTAGTTAGTATTTAGTAGTTAGTAGTTAGTAGTAATTAGTGAGTAGCTAGTAGTTAGTAGTTCGTAGTTAGTAATTAGTAAAAAGTACTTAGTAGTTAGTATTTAGTAGATAGTGGTTAGTAGTTAGTACTTAGTAGTTAGTAGTTATTAGTTAGTAGTTTGTAGTTAGTAGTTTGTAGTTAGTAGTTAGTACTTAGTAATTAGTAGTTAGTAGTCAGTAGTCAGTAGTTATTAGTTAGTAGTTAGTAGTTAGTAATCAGTAGTTAGTATTTAGTAGTTAGTAGTTAGTAGTTAGTATGTAGTAGTTATTAGTTAGTAGTTAGCAGTTAGTAGTTAGTAGTTAGTAGCTAGTAGTTAGTAGTTAGTAGTTAGTAGTTAGTAGTTAGTAGTTAGAAGTTAGTAGTTAGTAGTTAGTAGTTAGTAGTTAGTAGTTAGTAGTCAGTAGTTAGTATTTAGTAGTTAGTAGTTAGTAGTAATTAGTGAGTAGTTAGTAGTTAGTAGTTCGTAGTTAGTAATTAGTAAAAAGTACTTAGTAGTTAGTATTTAGTAGATAGTGGTTAGTAGTTAGTACTTAGTAGTTAGTAGTTGTTAGTTAGTAGTTTGTAGTTAGTAGTTTGTAGTTAGTAGTTAGTACTTAGTAATTAGTAGTTAGTAGTCAGTAGTCAGTAGTTATTAGTTAGTAGTTCGTAGTTAGTAATCAGTAGTTAGTATTTAGTAGTTAGTAGTTAGTAGTTAGTATGTAGTAGTTATTAGTTAGTAGTTAGCAGTTAGTAGTTAGTAGTTAGTAGCTAGTAGTTAGTAGTTAGTAGTTAGTAGTTAGTAGTTAGTAGTTAGTAGTTAGTAGTTAGTAGTTAGTAGTTATTAGTTAGTAGTTAGTAGTTAGAAGTTAGTAGTTAATTTTTAATAGTTAGTTGTAAGTAGTTAGTAGTTATTAGTTAGTAGTCAGTAGTTAGTAGTTAGTAATTAGCAGTTAGTAGTCAGTACTTAGTAGTTAGTAGTTAGCATTTAGTGGTCAGTTGTTAGTAGTTAGTAGTTAGTAGTTAGTAGCTAGTGGTTAGTATTTAGTAGTTAGAAGTTAGCATTTAGTGGTCAGTTGTTAGTAGTTAGCATGTAGTAGTTAAAAGTTAGTAGTTAGCAGTTAGTAGTTAGTAGTTAGTAGCTAATAGTTAGTAGTTAGTAGTTAGTAGTTAGTAGTTAGTAGTTAGTAGTTAGTTAGTAGTTTGTAGTTAGTAGTTAGTAGTTAGTAGTTAGTAGTTAGTAGTTAGTAGTTATTAGTTATTAGTTAGTAGTTAGTAGTTAGTAGTTAGAATTAGTAGTTAGTAGTTAGTAGTTAGTAGTTAGTAGTTAGTAGTTATTAGTTATTAGTTAGTGGTTAGTATTTAGTAGTTAGAAGTTAGTAGTTAGTAGTTAGTAGTTAGTAGTTAGTAGTCAGTAGTTAGTATTTAGTAGTTAGTAGTTAGTAGTAATTAGTGAGTAGTTAGTAGTTAGTAGTTCGTAGTTAGTAATTGGTAAAAAGTACTTAGTAGTTAGTTTTTAGTAGATAGTGGTTAGTAGTTAGTACTTAGTAGTTAGTTGTTATTAGTTAGTAGTTTGTAGTTAGTAGTTTGTAGTTAGTAGTTAGTACTTAGTAATTAGTAGTTAGTAGTCAGTAGTCAGTAGTTATTAGTTAGTAGTTAGTAGTTAGTAATCAGTAGTTAGTATTTAGTAGTTAGTAGTTAGTAGTTAGTATGTAGTAGTTATTAGTTAGTAGTTAGCAGTTAGTAGTTAGTAGTTAGTAGCTAGTAGTTAGTAGTTAGTAGTTAGTAGTTAGTAGTTAGTAGTTAGTAGTTAGTATTTAGTAGTTAGAAGTTAGTAGTTAGTAGTTAGTAGTTAGTAGTTAGTAGTCAGTAGTTAGTATTTAGTAGTTAGTAGTTAGTAGTAATTAGTGAGTAGTTAGTAGTTAGTAGTTCGTAGTTAGTAATTAGTAAAAAGTACTTAGTAGTTAGTATTTAGTAGATAGTGGTTAGTAGTTAGTACTTAGTAGTTAGTAGTTATTAGTTAGTAGTTTGTAGTTAGTAGTTTGTAGTTAGTAGTTAGTACTTAGTAATTAGTAGTTAGTAGTCAGTAGTCAGTAGTTATTAGTTAGTAGTTAGTAGTTAGTAATCAGTAGTTAGTATTTAGTAGTTAGTAGTTAGTAGTTAGTATGTAGTAGTTATTAGTTAGTAGTTAGCAGTTAGTAGTTAGTAGTTAGTAGCTAGTAGTTAGTAGTTAGTAGTTAGTAGTTAGTAGTTAGTAGTTAGTAGTTAGTAGTTAGTAGTTAGTAGTTAGTAGTTAGTAGTTAGTAGTTAGTAGTTATTAGTTAGTAGTTAGTAGTTAGAAGTTAGTAGTTAATTTTTAATAGTTAGTTGTAAGTAGTTAGTAGTTATTAGTTAGTAGTCAGTAGTTAGTAGTTAGTAATTAGCAGTTAGTAGTCAGTACTTAGTAGTTAGTAGTTAGCATTTAGTGGTCAGTTGTTAGTAGTTAGTAGTTAGTAGTTAGTAGCTAGTGGTTAGTATTTAGTAGTTAGAAGTTAGCATTTAGTGGTCAGTTGTTAGTAGTTAGCATGTAGTAGTTAAAAGTTAGTAGTTAGCAGTTAGTAGTTAGTAGTTAGTAGCTAATAGTTAGTAGTTAGTAGTTAGTAGTTAGTAGTTAGTAGTTAGTTAGTAGTTTGTAGTTAGTAGTTAGTAGTTAGTAGTTAGTAGTTAGTAGTTAGTAGTTATTAGTTATTAGTTAGTAGTTAGTAGTTAGTAGTTAGAAGTTAGTAGTTAATACTTAGTAGTTAGTTTTAAGTAGTTAGTAATTAGCAGTTAGTAGTCAGTACTTAGTAGTTAGTAGTTAGCATTTAGTGGTCAGTTGTTAGTGTTAGTAGTTAGTAGTTAGTAGTTAGTAGCTAGTGGTTAGTATTTAGTAGTTAGAAGTTAGTAGTTAGTAGTTAGTAGTTAGTAGTTAGTAGTTAGTAGTCAGTAGTTAGTATTTAGTAGTTAGTAGTTAGTAGTATTTAGTGAGTAGTTAGTAGTTAGTAGTTCGTAGTTAGTAATTAGTAAAAAGTACTTAGTAGTTAGTATTTAGTAGATAGTGGTTAGTAGTTAGTACTTAGTAGTTAGTAGTTATTAGTTAGTAGTTTGTAGTTAGTAGTTAGTAGTTAAGAGTTAGTACTTAGTAATTAGTAGTTAGTAGTCAGTAGTCAGTAGTTATTAGTTAGTAGTTAGTAGTTAGTAGTTAGTAATCAGTAGTTAGTATTTAGTAGTTAGTAGTTAGTAGTTAGTATGTAGTAGTTAATAGTTAGTAGTTAGCAGTTAGTAGTTAGTAGTTAGTAGCTAGTAGTTAGTAGTTAGTAGTTAGTAGTTAGTAGTTAGTAGTTAGTAGTTAGTAGTTAGTAGTTAGTAGTTAGAAGTTAGTAGTTAATATTTAGTAGTTAGTTGTAAGTAGTTAGTAGTTATTAGTTAGTAGTCAGTAGTTAGTAGTTAGTAATTAGCAGTTAGTAGTCAGTACTTAGTAGTTAGTAGTTAGCATTTAGTGGTCAGTTGTTAGTAGTTAGTAGTTAGTAGTTAGTAGCTAGTGGTTAGTATTTAGTAGTTAGAAGTTAGTAGTTAGTAGTTAGTAGTTAGTAGTTAGTAGTTAGTAGTTAGTAGTCAGTAGTTAGTATTTAGTAGTTATTTGTTAGTAGTAACTAGTGAGTAGTTAGTGGTTAGTAGTTAGTAGTTAGTAATTAGTAAAAAGTACTTAGTAGTTAGTATTTAGTAGATAGTGGTTAGTAGTTAGTACATAGTAGTTAGTAGTTATTAGTTAGTAGTTTGTAGTTAGTAGTTAGTAGTTAGTAGTTAGTACTTAGTAATTAGTAGTTAGTAGTCAGTAGTCAGTAGTTATTAGTTAGTAGTTAGTAGTTAGTAGTCAGTAGTTAGTAATTAGTAGTTAGTAGTTAGTAGTTAGTATGTAGTAGTTAATAGTTAGTAGTTAGCAGTTAGTAGTTAGAAGTTAGTAGCTAGTAGTTAGTAGTTAGTAGTTAGTAGTTAGTAGTTAGTAGTTAGTAGTTATTAGTTAGTAGTTAGTAGTTAGTAGTCAGTAGTTAGTAGTTAGTAGTTAGTAGTGAGAAGTTAGTAGTTAATATTTAGTAGTTAGTTGTAAGTAGTTAGTAGTTATTAGTTAGTAGTTAGTAGTTAGTAGTTAGTAATTAGCAGTTAGTAGTCAGTACTTAGTAGTTAGTAGTTAGCATTTAGTGGTCAGTTGTTAGTAGTTAGTAGTTAGTAGTTAGTAGCTAGTGGTTAGTATTTAGTAGTTAGAAGTTAGTAGTTAGTAGTTAGTAGTTAGTAGTTAGTAGTTAGTAATTAGCAGTTAGTAGTCAGTACTTAGTAGTTAGTAGTTAGCATTTAGTGGTCAGTTGTTAGTAGTTAGTAGTTAGTAGTTAGTAGCTAGTGGTTAGTATTTAGTAGTTAGAAGTTAGTAGTTAGTAGTTAGCAGTTAGTATTTAGTAGTTAGTAGCTAGTAGTTAGTAGTTAGTATGTAGTAGTTAATAGTTAGTAGTTAGTAGTTAGTAGTTATTAGTTAGTAGTTAGTAGTTAGTAGTTAGAAGTTAGTAGTTAATATTTAGTAGTTAGTTGTAAGTAGTTAGTAGTTATTAGTTAGTAGTCAGTAGTTAGTAGTTAGTAATTAGCAGTTAGTAGTCAGTACTTAGTAGTTAGTAGTTAGCATTTAGTGGTCAGTTGTTAGTAGTTAGTAGTTAGTAGCTAGTGGTTAGTATTAAGTAGTTAGAAGTTAGTAGTTAGTAGTTAGTAGTTAGTAGTTAGTAGTTAGTTGTCAGTAGTTAGTATTTAGTAGTTATTTGTTAGTAGTAATTAGTGGGTAGTTAGTGGTTAGTAGTTAGTAGTTAGTAATTAGTAAAAAGTACTTAGTAGTTAGTATTTAGTAGATAGTGGTTAGTAGTTAGTACTTAGTAGTTAGTAGTTATTAGTTAGTAGTTTGTAGTTAGTAGTTAGTAGTTAGTAGTTAGTACTTAGTAATTAGTAGTTAGTAGTCAGTAGTCAGTAGTTATTAGTTAGTAGTTAGTAGTTAGTAGTCAGTAGTTAGTATTTAGTAGTTAGTAGTTAGTAGTTAGTATGTAGTAGTTAATAGTTAGTAGTTAGCAGTTAGTAGTTAGTAGTTAGTAGCTAGTAGTTAGTAGTTAGTAGTTAGTAGTTAGTAGTTAGTAGTTAGTAGTTATTAGTTAGTAGCTAGTAGTTAGTAGTCAGTAGTTAGTAGTTAGTAGTTAGTAGTTAGAAGTTAGTAGTTAATATTTAGTAGTTAGTTGTAAGTAATTAGTAGATATTAATTAGTAGTTAGTAGTTAGTAGTTAGTAATTAGCAGTTAGTAGTCAGTACTTAGTAGTTAGTAGTTAGCATTTAGTGGTCAGTTGTTAGTAGTTAATAGTTAGTAGTTAGTAGCTAGTGGTTAGTACTTAGTAGTTAGAAGTTAGTAGTTAGTAGTTAGTAGTTAGTATTTAGTAGTTAGTAGTTAGTAGTCAGTAGTTAGTATTTAGTAGTTAGTAGTTAGTAGTTATTAGTGAGTAGTTAGTGGTTAGTAGTTAGTAGTTAGTAATTAGTAAAAAGTACTTAGTAGTTAGTATTTAGTAGATAGTGGTTAGTAGTTAGTACTTAGTAGTTAGTAGTTATTAGTTGGTAGTTTGTAGTTAGTAGTTAGTAGTTAGTACTTAGTAATTAGTAGTTAGTAGTCAGTAGTCAGTAGTTATTAGTTAGTAGTTAGTAGTTAGTAGTCAGTAGTTAGTATTTAGTAGTTAGTAGTTAGTAGTTAGAATGTAGTAGTTAATAGTTAGTAGTTAGCAGTTAGTAGTTAGTAGTTAGTAGCTAGTAGTTAGTAGTTAGTAGTTAGTAGTTAGTAGTTAGTAGTTATTAGTTAGTAGTTAGTAGTTAGTAGTTAGTAGTCAGTAGTTAGAAGTTAGTAGTTAATATTTAGTAGTTATTTGTAAGTAGTTAGTAGTTATTAGTTAGTAGTTAGTAGTTAGTAATTAGCAGTTAGTAGTCAGTACTTAGTAGTTAGTAGTTAGCATTTAGTGGTCAGTTGTTAGTAGTTAGTAGTTAGTAGCTAGTGGTTAGTATTTAGTAGTTAGAAGTTAGTAGTTAGTAGTTAGTAGTTAGTAGTCAGTAGTTAGTATTTAGTAGTTAGTAGTTAGTAGTTAATATGTAGTAGTTAATAGTTAGTAGTTAGCAGTTAGTAGTTAGTAGTCAGTAGTTAGTAGTTAGTAGTTAGTAGTTAGAAGTTAGTAGTTAATATTTAGTAGTTAGTTGTAAGTAGTTAGTAGTTATTAGTTAGTAGTTAGTAGTTAGTAATTAGCAGTTAGTAGTCAGTAGTTAGTATTTAGTAGTTAGTAGTTAGTAGTTAATATGTAGTAGTTAATAGTTAGTAGTTAGCAGTTAGTAGTTAGTAGTCAGTAGTTAGTAGTTAGTAGTTAGTAGTTAGAAGTTAGTAGTTAATATTTAGTAGTTAGTTGTAAGTAGTTAGTAGTTATTAGTTAGTAGTTAGTAGTTAGTAGTTAGTAATTAGCAGTTAGTAGTCAGTACTTAGTAGTTAGTAGTTATCATTTAGTGGTCAGTTGTTAGTAGTTAGTAGTTAGTAGTTAGTAGCTAGTGGTTAGTATTTAGTAGTTAGAAGTTAGTAGTTAGTAGTTAGTAGTTAGTATTTAGTAGTTAGCAGTTAGTAGTTAGTAGTCAGTAGTTAGTAGTTAGTAGTTAGTAGTTAGAAGTTAGTAGTTAATATTTAGTAGTTAGTTGTAAGTAGTTAGTAGTTATTAGTTAGTAGTTAGTAGTTAGTAGTTAGTAATTAGCAGTTAGTAGTCAGTACTTAGTAGTTAGTAGTTAGCATTTAGTGGTCAGTTGTTAGTAGTTAGTAGTTAGTAGTTAGTAGCTAGTGGTTAGTATTTAGTAGTTAGAAGTTAGTAGTTAGTAGTTAGTAGTTAGTATTTAGTAGTTAGTAGTTAGTAGTCAGTAGTTAGTATTTAGTAGTTAGTAGTTAGTAGTTATTAGTGAGTAGTTAGTGGTTAGTAGTTAGTAGTTAGTAATTAGTAAAAAGTACTTAGTAGTTAGTATTTAGTAGATAGTGGTTAGTAGTTAGTACTTAGTAGTTAGTAGTTATTAGTTAGTAGTTTGTAGTTAGTAGTTAGTAGTTAGTACTTAGTAATTAGTAGTTAGTAGTCAGTAGTCAGTAGTTATTAGTTAGTAGTTAGTAGTTTGTAGTCAGTAGTTAGTATTTAGTAGTTAGTAGTTAGTAGTTAGTATGTAGTAGTTAATAGTTAGTAGTTAGCAGTTAGTAGTTAGTAGTTAGTAGCTAGTAGTTAGTAGTTAGTAGTTAGTAGTTAGTAGTTAGTAGTTAGTAGTTAGTAGTTAGTAGTTATTAGTTAGTAGTTAGTAGTTAGTAGTTAGTAGTTAGAAGTTAGTAGTTAATATTTAGTAGTTATTTGTAAGTAGTTAGTAGTTATTAGTTAGTAGTTAGTAGTTAGTAATTAGCAGTTAGAAGTCAGTACTTAGTAGTTAGTAGTTAGCATTTAGTGGTCAGTTGTTGGTAGTTAGTAGTTAGTAGCTAGTGGTTAGTATTTAGTAGTTAGAAGTTAGTAGTTAGTAGTTAGTAGTCAGTAGTTAGTATTTAGTAGTTAGTAGTTAGTAGTTAATATGTAGTAGTTAATAGTTAGTAGTTAGCAGTTAGTAGTTAGTAATTAGTAGTTAGCAGTTAGTAGTTAGTAGTTAGTAGTTAGTAGTTAGTAGCTAGTGGTTAGTATTAAGTAGTTAGAGGTTAGTAGTTAGTAGTTAGTAGTTATTAGTGAGTAGTTAGTGGTTAGTAGTTAGTAGTTAGTAAATAGTAAAAAGTACTTAGTAGTTAGTATTTAGTAGATAGTAGTTAGTAGTTAGTACTTAGTAGTCAGTAGTTAGTAGTTATTAGTTAGTAGTTAGGAGTTAGTAGTTAGTAGTTAGTAATTAGTAGTTAGTAAATAGTAGTCAGTAGTTAGTAGTTAGTAGTTGGTAGTTAGTAGTTAGTAGTTAGTAGTCAGTAGTTATTATTTAGTAGTTAGTAGTTAGTAGTTAGTATGCAGTAGTTAATAGTTAGTAGTTAGCCGTTAGTAGTTAGTAGTTAGTAGTTAGTAGTTAGTAGTTAGTAGTTAGTAGATAGTAGTTAGCAGTTAGTAGTTAGTAGTTAGTAGTTAGTAGTTAGTAGTTAGTAGTTAGTAGTTAGTAGTTAGTAGTTAGTAGTTAGTAGTTAGTAGTTAGTAGTTAGTAGTTAGTAGTTAATATTTAGTAGTTAGTTGTAAGTAGTTAGTAGTTAGTAGTTATTAGTTAGTAGTTAGTAGTTAGTAGTTATTAGTTAGTAGTTAATAGTAAGTAGTTAGTAGTTAGTAGTTAGTAGTTAGTAGTTAGTAGTTAGTTGTATGTAGTTAGTAGTTAGCAGTTATTAGTTAGTACTTAGTAGTTAGTAGTTAGCATCTAGTAGTCAGTTGTTAGTAGTAAGTAGTTAGTAGTTAGTATCTAGTGGTTAGTATTTAGTAGTTAGAAGTTAGTTGTTAGTAGTTAGTAGTTAGTAGTTAGTAGTCAGTTGTTAGTAGTTAGTAGTTAGTAGTTAGTAGATAGTGGTTAGTATTTAATAGTTAGAAGTTAGTAGTTAGTAGTTAGTAAATAGTAGTTAGTAGTCAGTAGTTAGTAGTTAGTAGTTAGTAGTTAGTATGTAGTAGTTAATAGTTAGTAGTTAGCAGTTAGTAGTTAGTATGTAGTAGTTAATAGTTAGTAGTTAGCAGTTAGTAGTTAGTAATTAGTAGTTAGTAGTGAGTAGCTAGTGGTTAGTATTTAGTAGTTAGTAGATAGTAGTTAGTATGTAGTAGTTAATAGTTAGTAGTTAGCAGTTAGTAGTTAGTAGTTAGTAATTAGTAGTTAGTAGTTAGTAGTTAGTAGTTATTAGTTAGTAGTTAGTAGTTAGTAGTTAGTAGTTAGTAGTTAGTAGTTAATATTTAGTAGTTAGTTGTAAGTAGTTAGTAGTTAGTAGTTATTAGTTAGTAGTTAATAGTTAGTAGTTAGTAATTAGCAGTTAGTAGTTAGTAGTTAATATTTAGTAGTTAGTTGTAAGTAGTTAGTAGTTAGTAGTTAGTAGTTAGTAGTTAGTAGTTAGCATTTAGTAGTCAGTTGTTAGTAGTTAGTAGTTAGTAGTTAGTAGCTAGTGGTTAGTATTTAGTAGTAAGAAGTTAGTAATTAGTAGTTAGCAGTTAGGAGTTAGTAGTTAGTAGTTAGTAGTTAGTAGTTAGTAGTTAGTAGTCAGTAGTCAGTAGTTAGTAGTTAGTAGTTAGTAGTTAATATTTAGTAGTTAGTTGTAAGTAATTAGTAGTTAGTAGTTATTAGTTAGTAGTTAGTAGTTAGTAGTTAGTAATTAGCAGTTAGTAGTTAGTAGTTAATATTTAGTAGTTAGTTCTAAGTAGTTAGTAGTTAGTAGTTATTAGTTAGTAGTTAGTAGTTAGTAGTTAGTAGTTAGCATTTAGTAGTCAGTTGTTAGTAGTTAGTAGTTAGTAGTTAGTAGCTAGTGGTTAGTATTTAGTAGTTAGAAGTTAGTAATTAGTAGTTAGCAGTTAGTAGTTAGTAGTTAGTAGTTAGTAGTTAGTAGTCAGTAGTTAGTAGTTAGTAGTTAGTAGTTAGTAGTTAGTAGTTAGTAGTTAGTAGTTAATATTTAGTAGTTAGTAGTTAGTAGTTAGTAGTTAGTAGTTAATATTTAGTAGTTAGTTGTAAGTAGTTAGTAGTTAGTAGTTAGTAGTTATTAGTTAGTAGTTAGTAGTTAGTAGTTAGTAATTAGCAGTTAGTAGTTAGTAGTTAATATTTAGTAGTTAGTTGTAAGTAGTTAGTAGTTAGTAGTTATTAGTTAGTAGTTAGTAGTTTGTAGTTAGTAGTTAGCATTTAGTAGCCAGTTGCTAGTAGTTAGTAGTTAGTAGTTAGTAGCTAGTGGTTAGTATTTAGTAGTTAGAAGTTAGTAATTAGTAGTTAGCAGTTAGTAGTTAATATTTAGTAGTTAGTTGTAAGTAGTTAGTAGTTAGTAGTTATTAGTTAGTAGTTAGTAGTTAGTAGTTAGTAATTAGCAGTTAGTAGTTAGTAGTTAATATTTAGTAGTTAGTTGTAAGTAGTTAGTAGTTAGTAGTTATTAGTTAGTAGTTAGCAGTTAGTAGTTAGTAGTTAGCATTTAGTAGTCAGTTGTTAGTAGTTAGTAGTTAGTAGTTAGTAGCTAGTGGTTAGTATTTAGTAGTTAGAAGTTAGTAATTAGTAGTTAGCAGTTAGCAGTTAGTAGTTAGTAGTTAGTAGTTAGTAGTTAGTAGTCAGTAGTTAGTAGTTAGTAGTTAGTAGTTAGTAGTTAGTAGTTAGTAGTTAGTAGTTAGTAGTTAGTAGTTAGTAGTCAGTAGTTAGTAGTTAGTAGTTAGTATGTAGTAGTTAATAGTTAGTAGTTAGCATTTAGTAGTTAGTATGTAGTTGTTAATAGTTACCAGTTAATAGTTAGTAGTTAGCAGTTAGTAGTTAGTAGTTAGTAGCTAGTGGTTAGTTTTTAGTAGTTAGTAGATAGTAGTTAGTATGTAGTAGTTAATAGTTAGTAATTAGCAGTTAGTAGTTAGTAGTTAGTATTTAGTAGTTAGTAGTTAGTAGTTATTAGTTAGTAGTTAGTAGTTAGTAGTTAGTAGTTAGTAGTCAGTAGTCAGTAGTTAGTAGTTAGTAGTTAGTAGTTAATATTTAGTAGTTAGTTGTAAGTAATTAGTAGTTAGTAGTTATTAGTTAGTAGTTAGTAGTTAGTAGTTAGTAATTAGCAGTTAGTAGTTAGTAGTTAATATTTAGTAGTTAGTTGTAAGTAGTTAGTAGTTAGTAGTTATTAGTTAGTAGTTAGTAGTTAGTAGTTAGTAGTTAGCATTTAGTAGTCAGTTGTTAGTAGTTAGTAGTTAGTAGTTAGTAGCTAGTGGTTAGTATTTAGTAGTTAGAAGTTAGTAATTAGTAGTTAGCAGTTAGTAGTTAGTAGTTAGTAGTTAGTAGTTAGTAGTCAGTAGTTAGTAGTTAGTAGTTAGTAGTTAGTAGTTAGTAGTTAGTAGTTAATATTTAGTAGTTAGTAGTTAGTAGTTAGTAGTTAGTAGTTAATATTTAGTAGTTAGTTGTAAGTAGTTAGTAGTTAGTAGTTAGTAGTTATTAGTTAGTAGTTAGTAGTTAGTAGTTAGTAATTAGCAGTTAGTAGTTAGTAGTTAATATTTAGTAGTTAGTTGTAGGTAGTTAGTAGTTAGTAGTTATTAGTTAGTAGTTAGTAGTTTGTAGTTAGTAGTTAGCATTTAGTAGCCAGTTGCTAGTAGTTAGTAGTCAGTAGTTAGTAGCTAGTGGTTAGTATTTAGTAGTAAGAAGTTAGTAATTAGTAGTTAGCAGTTAGGAGTTAGTAGTTAGTAGTTAGTAGTTAGTAGTTAGTAGTTAGTAGTCAGTAGTCAGTAGTTAGTAGTTAGTAGTTAGTAGTTAATATTTAGTAGTTAGTTGTAAGTAATTAGTAGTTAGTAGTTATTAGTTAGTAGTTAGTAGTTAGTAGTTAGTAATTAGCAGTTAGTAGTTAGTAGTTAATATTTAGTAGTTAGTTGTAAGTAGTTAGTAGTTAGTAGTTATTAGTTAGTAGTTAGTAGTTAGTAGTTAGTAGTTAGCATTTAGTAGTCAGTTGTTAGTAGTTAGTAGTTAGTAGTTAGTAGCTAGTGGTTAGTATTTAGTAGTTAGAAGTTAGTAATTAGTAGTTAGCAGTTAGTAGTTAGTAGTTAGTAGTTAGTAGTTAGTAGTCAGTAGTTAGTATTTAGTAGTTAGTAGTTAGTAGTTAGTAGTTAGTAGTTAGTAGTTAATATTTAGTAGTTAGTAGTTAGTAGTTAGTAGTTAGTAGTTAATATTTAGTAGTTAGTTGTAAGTAGTTAGTAGTTATTAGTTAGTAGTTAGTAGTTAGTAGTTAGTAATTAGCAGTTAGTAGTTAGTAGTTAATATTTAGTAGTTAGTTGTAAGTAGTTAGTAGTTAGTAGTTATTAGTTAGTAGTTAGTAGTTTGTAGTTAGTAGTTAGCATTTAGTAGCCAGTTGCTAGTAGTTAGTAGTTAGTAGTTAGTAGCTAGTGGTTAGTATTTAGTAGTTAGAAGTTAGTAATTAGTAGTTAGCAGTTAGTAGTTAATATTTAGTAGTTAGTTGTAAGTAGTTAGTAGTTAGTAGTTATTAGTTAGTAGTTAGTAGTTAGTAGTTAGTAATTAGCAGTTAGTAGTTAGTAGTTAATATTTAGTAGTTAGTTGTAAGTAGTTAGTAGTTAGTAGTTATTAGTTAGTAGTTAGCAGTTAGTAGTTAGTAGTTAGCATTTAGTAGTCAGTTGTTAGTAGTTAGTAGTTAGTAGTTAGTAGCTAGTGGTTAGTATTTAGTAGTTAGAAGTTAGTAATTAGTAGTTAGCAGTTAGCAGTTAGTAGTTAGTAGTTAGTAGTTAGTAGTTAGTAGTCAGTAGTTAGTAGTTAGTAGTTAGTAGTTAGTAGTTAGTAGTTAGTAGTTAGTAGTTAGTAGTTAGTAGTTAGTAGTCAGTAGTTAGTAGTTAGTAGTTAGTATGTAGTAGTTAATAGTTAGTAGTTAGCATTTAGTAGTTAGTATGTAGTTGTTAATAGTTACCAGTTAATAGTTAGTAGTTAGCAGTTAGTAGTTAGTAGTTAGTAGCTAGTGGTTAGTTTTTAGTAGTCAGTAGATAGTAGTTAGTATGTAGTAGTTAATAGTTAGTAATTAGCAGTTAGTAGTTAGTAGTTAGTATTTAGTAGTTAGTAGTTAGTAGTTATTAGTTAGTAGTTAGTAGTTAATATTTAGTAGTTAGTAGTTAGTAGTTAGTAATTAGCATTTAGTATTCAGTTGTTAGTAGTTAGAATTTAGTAGTTAGTAGTTAGTAGTTATTAGTTAGTAGTCAGTAGTTAGTAGTTAGTAGTTAGTAGATAGTAGTTAGTAGTCAGTAGTTAGTATTTAGTAGTTAGTAGTTTGTAGTTAGTAATTAGTAGTTAGTAGCTAGTGGTTAGTATTTAGTAGTTAGAAGTTAGTAATTAGTAGTTAGTAGTTTGTATTTAGTAGTTAGTAGTTAGTAGTTAGTAGTTAGTAGTTAGTAGTTAGTAGTTAGTAGTTAGTAGTTAGTAGTTAGTAGTCAGTAGTTAGTAGTTAGTAGTTAGTAGTTAGTAGTTAGTGATTAGTAGTTAGTAGTTAGTAGTTAGTATGTAGTAGTTATTAGTTAGTAGTTAGCAGTTAGTAGTTAGTATGTAGTTGTTAATAGTTACCAGTTAGTAGTTAGTAGTTAGCAGTTAGTAGTTAGTAGTTAGTAGCTAGTGGTTAGTTTTTAGTAGTTAGTAGATAGTAGTTAGTATGTAGTAGTTAATAGTTAGTAGTTAGCAGTTAGCAATTAGTAGTTAGTATTTAGTAGTTAGTAGTTAGTAGTTAGTAGTTATTAGTTAGTAGTTAGTAGTTAGTAGTTAGTAGTTAGTAGTTAATATTTAGTAGTTAGTTGTAAGTAGTTAGTAGTTAGTAGTTATTAGTTAGTAGTTAGTAGTTAGTAGTTAGTAATTAGCATTTAGTATTCAGTTGTTAGTAGTTAGTAGTTAGTAGCTAGTGGTTAGTATTTAGTAGTTAGAAGTTAGTAGTTAGTAGTTAGTAGTTAGTAGTTAGTAGATAGTAGTTAGTAGTCAGTAGTTAGTATTTAGTAGTTAGTAGTTAGTAGTTAGTATGTACTAGTTAATAGTTAGTAGTTAGCAGTTAGTAGTTAGTATGTAGTAGTTAATAGTTAGTAGTTGGCAGTTAGTAGTTAGTAATTATTAGTTAGCAGTTAGTAGTTAGTAGTTAGTAGTTAGTAGTTAGTAGTTAGTAGCTAGTGGTTAGTATTTAGTAGTTAGTAGATAGTAGTTAGTAGTTAGTAGTTAGTAGTCAGTTGTTAGTAGTTAGTAGTTAGTAGTTAGTAGCTAGTGACTAGTATTTAGTAGTTAGAAGTTAGTAGTTAGTAGTTAGTAGTTAGGAGTTAGTAGTTAGTAGTTAGTAGTTAGTAGTTAGTAGTTAGTAGTTAGTAGTTAGTAGTTAGTAGTTAGTAGTTAGTAGTCAGTAGTTAGTAGTTAGTAGTTAGTATTTAGTAGTTAATAGTTAGTTGTTAGCAGTTAGTAGTTAGTATGTAGTAGTTAATAGTTAGTAGTTAGCAGTTAGTAGTTAGTAATTAGTAGTTAGCAGTTAGTAGTTAGTAATTAGTAGTTAGCAGTTAGTAGTTAGTAGTTAGTAGTTAGTAGTTAGTAGTTAGTAGTTAGTAGTTAGTAGTTAGTAGTTAGTAGTTAGTAGTCAGTTGTTAGTAGTTAGTAGTTAGTAGTTAGTAGCTAGTGACTAGTATTTAGTAGTTAGAAGTTAGTAGTTAGTAGTTAGTAGTTAGTAGTTAGTAGTTATTAGTTAGTAGTTAGTAGTTAGTAGTTAGTAATTAGCATTTAGTATTCAGTTGTTAGTAGTTAGTAGTTAGTAGCTAGTGGTTAGTATTTAGTAGTTAGAAGTTAGTAGTTAGTAGTTAGTAGTTAGTAGTTATTAGTTAGTAGTCAGTAGTTAGTAGTTAGAAGTTAGTAGATAGTAGTTAGTAGTCAGCAGTTAGTATTTAGTAGTTAGTAGTTAGTAGTTAGTATGTACTAGTTAATAGTTAGTAGTTAGCAGTTAGTAGTTAGTATGTAGTAGTTAATAGTTAGTAGTTAGCAGTTAGTAGTTAGTAATTAGTAGTTAGCAGTTAGTAGTTAGTAGTTAGTAGTTAGTAGTTAGTAGTTAGTAGCTAGTGGTTAGTATTTAGTAGTTAGTAGATAGTAGTTAGTAGTTAGTAGTTAGTAGTCAGTTGTTAGTAGTTAGTAGTTAGTAGTTAGTAGCTAGTGACTAGTATTTAGTAGTTAGAAGTTAGTAGTTAGTAGTTAGTAGTTAGTAGTTAGTAGTTAGTAGTTAGTAGTTAGTAGTTAGTAGTTAGTAGTTAGTAGTTAGTAGTCAGTAGTTAGTAGTTAGTAGTTAGTATTAAGTAGTTAATAGTTAGTTGTTAGCAGTTAGTAGTTAGTATGTAGTAGTTAATAGTTAGTAGTTAGCAGTTAGTAGTTAGTAATTAGTAGTTAGCAGTTAGTAGTTAGTAATTAGTAGTTAGCAGTTAGTAGTTAGTAGTTAGTAGTTAGTAGTTAGTAGTTAGTAGCTAGTGGTTAGTATTTAGTAGTTAGTAGTTAGTAGTTAGTAGTTAGTAGTTAGTATTCAGTTGTTAGTAGTTAGTAGTTAGTAGTTAGTAGCTAGTGACTAGTATTTAGTAGTTAGAAGTTAGTAGTTAGTAGTTAGTAGTTAGTAGTTAGTAGTTAGTAGTTAGTAGTTAGTAGTTAGTAGTCAGTAGTTAGTAGTTAGTAGTTAGTATTTAGTAGTTAATAGTTAGTTGTTAGCAGTTAGTAGTTAGTATGTAGTAGTTAATAGTTAGTAGTTAGCAGTTAGTAGTTAGTAACTAGTAGTTAGCAGTTAGTAGTTAGCAGTTAATAGTTAGTATGTAGTAGTTAATAGTTAGTAGTTAGCAGTTAGTAGTTAGTAATTAGTAATTAGCAGTTAGTAGTTAGTAGTTAGTAGTTAGTAGCTAGTGGTTAGTATTTAGTAGTTAGTAGTTAGTAGTTAGTAGTCAGTAGTTAGTAGTTAGTAGTTAGTATTTAGTAGTTAATAGTTAGTTGTTAGCAGTTAGTAGTTAGTATGTAGTAGTTAATAGATAGTAGTTAGCAGTTAGTAGTTAGTAATTAGTAGTTAGCAGTTAGTAGTTAGCAGTTAGTAGTTAGTATGTAGTAGTTAATAGTTAGTAGTTAGCAGTTAGTAGTTAGTAATTAGTAATTAGCAGTTAGTAGTTAGTAGTTAGTAGTTAGTAGCTAGTGGTTAGTATTTAGTAGTTAGTAGTTAGTAGTTAGTAGTCAGTAGTTAGTAGTTAGTAGTTAGTATGTAGTAGTTAATAGTTAGTTGTTAGCAGTTAGTAGTTAGTATGTAGTAGTTAATAGTTAGTAGTTAGCAGTTAGTAGTTAGTAATTAGTAGTAGTAATTAGTAGTTAGTAATTTGTAGTTAGTAGTTAGTAATTAGTAGTTAGCAGTTAGTAGTTAGTAATTAGTAGTTAGCAGTTAGTAGTTAGTAGTTAGTAGTTAGTAGTTAGTAGCTAGTGGTTAGTATTTAGTAGTTAGTAGTTAGTAGTTAGTAGTTAGTAGTTAGTATTCAGTTGTTAGTAGTTAGTAGTTAGTAGTTAGTAGCTAGTGACTAGTATTTAGTAGTTAGAAGTTAGTAGTTAGTAGTTAGTAGTTAGTAGTTAGTAGTTAGTAGTCAGTTGTTAGTAGTTAGTAGTTAGTATTTAGTAGTTAATAGTTAGTTGTTAGCAGTTAGTAGTTAGTATGTAGTAGTTAATAGTTAGTAGTTAGCAGTTAGTAGTTAGTAATTAGTAGTTAGCAGTTAGTAGTTAGCAGTTAGTAGTTAGTATGTAGTAGTTAATAGTTAGTAGTTAGCAGTTAGTAGTTAGTAATTAGTAATTAGCAGTTAGTAGTTAGTAGTTAGTAGTTAGTAGCTAGTGGTTAGTATTTAGTAGTTAGTAGTTAGTAGTTAGTAGTTAGTAGTTAGTAGTCAGTTGTTAGTAGTTAGTAGTTAGTAGTTAGTAGCCAGTGACTAGTATTTAGTAGTTAGAAGTTAGTAGTTAGTAGTTAGTAGTTAGTAGTTAGTAGTTAGTAGTCAGTAGTTAGTAGTTAGTAGTTAGTATTTAGTAGTTAATAGTTAGTTGTTAGCAGTTAGTAGTTTGTATGTAGTAGTTAATAGTTAGTAGTTAGCAGTTAGTATTTAGTAATTAGTAGTTAGCAGTTAGTAGTTAGTAGTTAGTGGTTAGTATTTAGTAGTTAGTAGATAGTAGTTAGTTTGTAGTAGTTAATAGTTAGAAGTTAGCAGTTTGTAGTTAGTAGATAGTAATTAGTAGTTAGTAGTCAGTAGTTAGTATTTATTAGTTATTAGTTAGTAGTTAGTAGTTAGTAGTTAGTAGTTAATATTTAGTAGTTAGTTGTAAGTAGTTAGTAGTTAGTAGTTATTAGTTAGTAGTTAGTAGTTAGTAGTTAGTAATTAGCAGTTAGTAGTCAGTAGTTAGTAGTTAGTAGTTAGTAGTTAGTAGTTAGCAGTTAGTAGTCAGTAGTTAGTAGTTAGTAGTTAGTAGTTAGTAGTCAGTAGTTAGTAGTTAGCAGTTAGTAGTTAGTAGTTAGTAATTAGTAGTTAGTAGTTAGTAGTTAGTATTTATTAGTTATTAGTTAGTAGTTAGTAGTTAGTAGTTAGTAGTTAATATTTAGTAGTTAGTTGTAAGTAGTTAGTAGTTAGTAGTTATTAGTTAGTAGTTAGTAGTTAGTAGTTAGTAGTTAGTAGTTAGTAGTTAGTAGTCAGTAGTTAGTAGTTAGTAGTTAGTAGTTAGTAGTTAGTAGTTAGTAGTTAGTAGTCAGTAGTTAGTAGTTAGTAGTTAGTAGTTAGTAGTCAGTAGTTAGTAGTTAGCAGTTAGTAGTTAGTAGTTAGTAGTCAGTAGTTAGTAGTTAGTAGTTAGTATGTAGTAGTTAATAGTTAGTAGTTAGCAGTTAGTAGTTAGTATGTAGTAGTTAATAGTTAGTAGTTAGCAGTTAGTAGTTAGTAATTAGTAGTTAGCAGTTAGTAGTTAGTAGTTAGTAGCTAGTGGTTAGTATTTAGTAGTTGGTAGATTGTAGTCAGTAGTTAGTAGTTAGTAGTTAGTAGTTAGTAGTTAGTAGTTAGTAGTTAGTAGTTAGTAGTTAGTAGTTAGTAGTTAGTAGTTAGTAGTTAGTAGTTAGTAGTTAGTAGTTAGTAGTCATTAGTTAGTAGTTAGTAGTTAGTAGTTAGCATGTAGTAGTTAATAGTTAGTAGTTAGCAGTTCGTAGTTAGTATGTAGTAGTTAATAGTTAGTACTTAGTAATTAGCAGTTAGTAGTCAGTACTTAGTAGTTAGTAGTTAGCATTTAGTAGTCAGTTGTTAGTAGTTAGTAGTTAGTAGCTAGTGGTTAGTATTTAGTAGTTAGAAGTTAGAAATTAGTAGTTAGTAGTTAGTAGTTAGTAGTTAGTAGTTAGTAGTTAGTAGTCAGTAGATAGTAGTTAGTAGTTAGTAGTTAGTAATTAGTAGTTAGTAGTTAGTAGTTAGTATTTATTAGTTATTAGTTAGTAGTTAGTAGTTAGTAGTTAGTAGTTAATATTTAGTAGTTAGTTGTAAGTAGTTAGTAGTTAGTAGTTATTAGTTAGTAGTTAGTAGTTAGTAGTTAGTAGTTAGTAGTTAGTAGTTAGTAGTCAGTAGTTAGTAGTTAGTAGTTAGTAGTTAGTAGTTAGTAGTTAGTAGTTAGTAGTCAGTAGTTAGTAGTTAGTAGTTAGTAGTTAGTAGTCAGTAGTTAGTAGTTAGCAGTTAGTAGTTAGTAGTTAGTAGTCAGTAGTTAGTAGTTAGTAGTTAGTATGTAGTAGTTAATAGTTAGTAGTTAGCAGTTAGTAGTTAGTATGTAGTAGTTAATAGTTAGTAGTTAGCAGTTAGTAGTTAGTAATTAGTAGTTAGCAGTTAGTAGTTAGTAGTTAGTAGCTAGTGGTTAGTATTTAGTAGTTGGTAGATTGTAGTTAGTAGTTAGTAGTTAGTAGTTAGTAGTTAGTAGTTAGTAGTTAGTAGTTAGTAGTTAGTAGTTAGTAGTTAGTAGTTAGTAGTTAGTAGTTAGCAGTTAGTAGTTAGTAGTTAGTAGTCATTAGTTAGTAGTTAGTAGTTAGTAGTTAGCATGTAGTAGTTAATAGTTAGTAGTTAGCAGTTCGTAGTTAGTATGTAGTAGTTAATAGTTAGTACTTAGTAATTAGCAGTTAGTAGTCAGTACTTAGTAGTTAGTAGTTAGCATTTAGTAGTCAGTTGTTAGTAGTTAGTAGTTAGTAGCTAGTGGTTAGTATTTAGTAGTTAGAAGTTAGAAATTAGTAGTTAGTAGTTAGTAGTTAGTAGTTAGTAGTTAGTAGTTAGTAGTCAGTAGATAGTAGTTAGTAGTTAGTATTTAGTAGTTAGTAGTTAGTAGTCAGTAGTTAGTAGTTAATAGTTAGTAGTTAGTAGCTAGTAGTTAGTAGTCAGTAGTTAGTATTTAGTAGTTAGTAGTTAGTATGTAGTAGTTATTAGTTAGTAGTTAGCAGTTAGTAGTTAGTATGTAGTAGTTAATAGTTAGTAGTTAGCAGTTAGTAGTTAGTAATTAGTAGTTAGCGGTTAGTATTTGGTAGTTAGTAGCTAGTGGTTAGTATTTAGTAGTTAGTAGATAGTAGTCAGTAGTTAGTAGTTAGTAGTTAGTAGTTAGTATTTAGTAGTTAGTAGTAAGTATTTAGTAGTTAGTAGTTAGTAGTTAGTAGTTAGTAGTTAGTAGTTAGTAGTTAGTAGTTAGTAGTTAGTAGTTAGTAGTCATTAGTTAGTAGTTAGTAGTTAGTAGTTAGTATGTAGTAGTTAATAGTTAGTAGTTAGCAGTTAGTAGTTAGTATGTAGTAGTTAATAGTTAGTACTTAGTAATTAGCAGTTAGTAGTCAGTACTTAGTAGTTAGTAGTTAGCATTTAGTAGTCAGTTGTTAGTAGTTAGTAGTTAGTAGTTAGTAGCTAGTGGTTAGTATTTAGTAGTTAGAAGTTAATAATTAGTAGTTAGTAGTTAGTAGTTAGTAGTTAGTAGTTAGTAGTTAGTAGTTAGTAGTCAGTAGTTAGTAGTTAGTAATTAGTAGTTAGTAGTTAGTAGTTAGTAGTGAGTAGTTAGTAGTTAGTAGTTAGTAGTCAGTAGTTAGTAGTTAGTGGTTAGTAGTTAGTAGTCAGTAGTTAGTAGTTAGTAGTTAGTAGTCAGTAGTTAGTAGTTAGTAGTTAGTAGTTAGTAGTTAGTAGTTAGTAGTCAGTAGTTAGTAGTTAGTAGTTAGTAGTTAGTATGTAGTAGTTATTAGTTAGTAGTTAGCAGTTAGTAGTTAGTATATAGTAGTTAATAGTTAGTAGTTAGCAGTTAGTAGTTAGTAATTAGTAGTTAGCAGTTAGTATTTAGTAGTTAGTAGCTAGTGGTTAGTATTTAGTAGTTAGTAGATAGTAGTCAGTAGTTAGTAGTTAGTAGTTAGTAGTTAGTAGTTAGTAGTTAGTAGTTAGTAGTTAGTAGTTAGTAGTTAGTAGTTAGTAGTTAGTAGTTAGTAGTTAGTAGTTAGTAGTTAGTAGTTAGTAGTTAGTAGTTAGTAGTTAGTAGTCATTAGTTAGTAGTTAGTAGTTAGTATGTAGTAGTTAATAGTTAGTAGTTAGCAGTTAGTAGTTAGTATGTAGTAGTTAATAGTTAGTACTTAGTAATTAGCAGTTAGTAGTCAGTACTTAGTAGTTAGTAGTTAGCATTTAGTGGTCAGTTTTTAGTAGTTAGTAGTTAGTAGTTAGTAGCTAGTGGTTAGTATTTAGTAGTTAGAAGTTAGTAATTAGTAGTTAGTAGTTAGTAGTTAGTAGTTAGTAGTCAGTAGTTAGTAATTAGTAGTTAGTAGTCAGTAGTTAGTACTTAGTGGTTAGTAGTTAGTAGTCAGTAGTTAGTATTTAGTAGTTAGTAGTCAGTAGTTAGTAGTTAGTAGTTAGTAGTTAGTAGTTAGTAGTCAGTAGTTAGTAGTTAGTAGTTAGTATGTAGTAGTTATTAGTTAGTAGTTAGCAGTTAGTAGTTAGTATGTAGTAGTTAATAGTTAGTAGTTAGCAGTTAGTAGTTATTAATTAGTAGTTAGCAGTTAGTATTTAGTAGTTAGTAGCTAGTGGTTAGTATTTAGTAGTTAGTAGATAGTAGTCAGTAGTTAGTAGTTAGTAGTTAGTAGTTAGTAGTTAGTAGTTAGTAGTTAGTAGTTAGTAGTTAGTAGTTAGTAGTTAGTAGTTAGTAGTTAGTAGTTAGTAGTTAGTAGTTAGTAGTTAGTAGTTAGTAGTTAGTAGTTAGTAGTTAGTAGTCATTAGTTAGTAGTTAGTAGTTAGTAGTTAGTATGTAGTAGTTAATAGTTAGTAGTTAGCAGTTAGTAGTTAGTATGTAGTAGTTAATAGTTAGTACTTAGTAATTAGCAGTTAGTAGTCAGTACTTAGTAGTTAGTAGTTAGCATTTAGTAGTCAGTTGTTAGTAGTTAGTAGTTAGTAGTTAGTAGTTAGTAGTTAGTAGTTAGTAGTTAGTAGTTAGTAGTTAGTAGTTAGTAGTTAGTAGTCATTAGTTAGTAGTTAGTAGTTAGTAGTTAGTATGTAGTAGTTAATAGTTAGTAGTTAGCAGTTAGTAGTTAGTATGTAGTAGTTAATAGTTAGTACTTAGTAATTAGCAGTTAGTAGTCAGTACTTAGTAGTTAGTAGTTAGCATTTAGTAGTCAGTTGTTAGTAGTTAGTAGTTAGTAGTTAGTAGCTAGTGGTTAGTATTTAGTAGTTAGAAGTTAATAATTAGTAGTTAGTAGTTAGTAGTTAGTAGTTAGTAGTTAGTAGTTAGTAGTCAGTAGTTAGTAGTTAGTAATTAGTAGTTAGTAGTTAGTAGTTAGTAGTGAGTAGTTAGTAGTTAGTAGTTAGTAGTCAGTAGTTAGTAGTTAGTGGTTAGTAGTTAGTAGTCAGTAGTTAGTAGTTAGTAGTTAGTAGTCAGTAGTTAGTAGTTAGTAGTTAGTAGTTAGTAGTTAGTAGTTAGTAGTCAGTAGTTAGTAGTTAGTAGTTAGTAGTTAGTATGTAGTAGTTATTAGTTAGTAGTTAGCAGTTAGTAGTTAGTATATAGTAGTTAATAGTTAGTAGTTAGCAGTTAGTAGTTAGTAATTAGTAGTTAGCAGTTAGTATTTAGTAGTTAGTAGCTAGTGGTTAGTATTTAGTAGTTAGTAGATAGTAGTCAGTAGTTAGTAGTTAGTAGTTAGTAGTTAGTAGTTAGTAGTTAGTAGTTAGTAGTTAGTAGTTAGTAGTTAGTAGTTAGTAGTTAGTAGTTAGTAGTTAGTAGTTAGTAGTTAGTAGTTAGTAGTTAGTAGTTAGTAGTTAGTAGTTAGTAGTCATTAGTTAGTAGTTAGTAGTTAGTATGTAGTAGTTAATAGTTAGTAGTTAGCAGTTAGTAGTTAGTATGTAGTAGTTAATAGTTAGTACTTAGTAATTAGCAGTTAGTAGTCAGTACTTAGTAGTTAGTAGTTAGCATTTAGTAGTCAGTTTTTAGTAGTTAGTAGTTAGTAGTTAGTAGCTAGTGGTTAGTATTTAGTAGTTAGAAGTTAGTAATTAGTAGTTAGTAGTTAGTAGTTAGTAGTTAGTAGTCAGTAGTTAGTAGTTAGTAGTTAGTAGTCAGTAGTTAGTACTTAGTGGTTAGTAGTTAGTAGTCAGTAGTTAGTATTTAGTAGTTAGTAGTCAGTAGTTAGTAGTTAGTAGTTAGTAGTTAGTAGTTAGTAGTCAGTAGTTAGTAGTTAGTAGTTAGTATGTAGTAGTTATTAGTTAGTAGTTAGCAGTTAGTAGTTAGTATGTAGTAGTTAATAGTTAGTAGTTAGCAGTTAGTAGTTATTAATTAGTAGTTAGCAGTTAGTATTTAGTAGTTAGTAGCTAGTGGTTAGTATTTAGTAGTTAGTAGATAGTAGTCAGTAGTTAGTAGTTAGTAGTTAGTAGTTAGTAGTTAGTAGTTAGTAGTTAGTAGTTAGTAGTTAGTAGTTAGTAGTTAGTAGTTAGTAGTTAGTAGTTAGTAGTTAGTAGTTAGTAGTCATTAGTTAGTAGTTAGTAGTTAGTAGTTAGTATGTAGTAGTTAATAGTTAGTAGTTAGCAGTTAGTAGTTAGTATGTAGTAGTTAATAGTTAGTACTTAGTAATTAGCAGTTAGAAGTCAGTACTTAGTAGTTAGTAGTTAGCATTTAGTAGTCAGTTGTTAGTAGTTAGTAGTTAGTAGTTAGTAGCTAGTGGTTAGTATTTAGTAGTTAGAAGTTAGTAATTAGTAGTTAGTAGTTAGTAGTTAGTAGTTAGTAGTTAGTAGTCAGTAGTTAGTAGTTAGTAGTTAGTAGTTAGTAGTTAGTAGTTAGTAGTTAGTAGTTAGTAGTGAGTAGTTAGTAGTTAGTAGTTAGTAGTCAGTAGTTAGTTGTTAGTGGTTAGTAGTTAGTAGTCAGTAGTTAGTAGTTAATAGTTAGTAGTTAGCAGTTATTAGTTAGTATGTAGTAGTTAATAGTTAGTAGTTAGCAGTTAGTAGTTAGTAATTATTAGTTAGCAGTTAGTTGTTAGTAGTTAGTAGTTAGTAGCTAGTGGTTAGTATTTAGTATGTAGTAGATAGTAGTCAGTAGTTATTAGTTAGTAGTTAGCAGTTAGTAGTTAGTATGTAGTAGTTAATAGTTAGTAGTTAGCAGTTAGTAGTTAGTAATTAGTAGTTAGCAGTTAGTATTTAGTAGTTAGTAGCTAGTGGTTAGTATTTAGTAGTTAGTAGATAGTAGCCAGTAGTTAGTAGTTAGTAGTTAGTAGTTAGTAGTTAGTAGTTAGTAGTTAGTAGTTAGTAGTTAGTAGTTAGTAGTTAGTAGTTAGTAGTTAGTAGTTAGTAGTTAGTAGTTAGTAGTTAGTAGTTAGTAGTTAGTAGTTAGTAGTTAGTAGTCATTAGTTAGTAGTTAGTAGTTAGTAGTTAGTAGTTAGTATGTAGTAGTTAATAGTTAGTAGTTAGCAGTTAGTAGTTAGTATGTAGTAGTTAATAGTTAGTACTTAGTAATTAGCAGTTAGTAGTCAGTACTTAGTAGTTACTAGTTAGCATTTAGTAGTCAGTTGTTAGTAGTTAGTAGTTAGTAGTTAGTAGCTAGTGGTTAGTATTTAGTAGTTAGAAGTTAGTAATTAGTAGTTAGTAGTTAGTAGTTAGTAGTTAGTATTAGTGAGTAGTTAGTAGTTAGTAGTTAGTAGTCAGTAGTTAGTTGTTAGTGGTTAGTAGTTAGTAGTCAGTAGTTAGTAGTTAATAGTTAGTAGTTAGCAGTTATTAGTTAGTATGTAGTAGTTAATAGTTAGTAGTTAGCAGTTAGTAGTTAGTAATTATTAGTTAGCAGTTAGTTGTTAGTAGTTAGTAGTTAGTAGCTAGTGGTTAGTATTTAGTAGTTAGTAGATAGTAGTCAGTAGTTAGTAGTTAGTAGTTAGTAGTTAGTAGTTAGTAGTTAGTAGTTAGTAGTTAGTAGTTAGTAGTCAGTAGTTAGTAGTTAGTAGTTAGTAGTTAGTATGTAGTAGTTAATAGTTAGTAGTTAGCAGTTAGTAGTTAGTATGTAGTAGTTAATAGTGAGTAGTTAGCAGTTAGTAGTTAGTATTTAGTAGTTAGCAGTTAGTAGTTAGTAGTTAGCAGTTAGTAGTTAGTAGTTAGTAGCTAGTGGTTAGTGTTTAGTAGTTAGTAGATAGTAGTTAGCATGTAGTAGTTAATAGTTAGTAGTTAGCAGTTAGTAGTCAGTAGTTAGTAGTTAGTAGTTAGTAGTTATTAGTTAGTAGTTAGTATTTAGTTGTTAGTAGTTAGTAGTTAATATTTAGTAGTTAGTAGCTAGTGGTTAGTAATTAGTAATTAGAAGTTAGTAGTTAGTAGTTAATATTTAGTAGTTAGTTGTAAGTAGTTAGTTGTTAGTAGTTATTAGTTAGTAGTTAGTAGTTAGTAGTTAGTAATTAGCAGTTAGTAGTCAGTACTTAGTGGTTAGTAGTTAGCATTTAGTAGTCAGTTGTTAGTGGTTAGTAGTTAGTAGCTAGTGGTTAGTATTTAGTAGTTAGAAGTTAGTAGTTAGTAGTTAGTAGTTAGTAGTTAGTAGTTAGTAGTTAGTAGTCAGTAGTTAGTAGTTAGTAGTTAGTAGTTAGTAGTCAGTAGTTAGTATTTAGTAGTTAGTAGTTAGTATGTTGTAGTTAATAGTTAGTAGTTAGCAGTTTGTAGTTAGTATGTAGTAGTTAATAGTTAGTACTTAGTAATTAGCAGTTAGTAGTCAGTACTTAGTAGTTAGTAGTTAGCATTTAGTAGTCAGTTGTTAGCATTTAGTAGTTAGTAGTTAGTAGTTAGTAGTTAGTAGTTAGTAGTTAGTAGTCAGTAGTTAGTAGTTAGTAGTTAGTAGTTAGTAGTTAGTATGTAGTAGTTAATAGTTAGTAGTTAGCAGTTAGTAGTTAGTATGTAGTAGTTAATAGTGAGTAGTTAGCAGTTAGTAGTTAGTATTTAGTAGTTAGCAGTTAGTAGTTAGTAGTTAGCAGTTAGTAGTTAGTAGTTAGTAGCTAGTGGTTAGTGTTTAGTAGTTAGTAGATAGTAGTTAGTATGTAGTAGTTAATAGTTAGTAGTTAGCAGTTAGTAGTCAGTAGTTAGTAGTTAGTAGTTAGTAGTTATTAGTTAGTAGTTAGTATTTAGTTGTTAGTAGTTAGTAGTTAATATTTAGTAGTTAGTAGCTAGTGGTTAGTAATTAGTAATTAGAAGTTAGTAGTTAGTAGTTAATATTTAGTAGTTAGTTGTAAGTAGTTAGTTGTTAGTAGTTATTAGTTAGTAGTTAGTAGTTAGTAGTTAGTAATTAGCAGTTAGTAGTCAGTACTTAGTGGTTAGTAGTTAGCATTTAGTAGTCAGTTGTTAGTGGTTAGTAGTTAGTAGCTAGTGGTTAGTATTTAGTAGTTAGAAGTTAGTAGTTAGTAGTTAGTAGTTAGTAGTTAGTAGTTAGTAGTTAGTAGTTAGTAGTCAGTAGTTAGTAGTTAGTAGTTAGTAGTTAGTAGTCAGTAGTTAGTATTTAGTAGTTAGTAGTTAGTATGTTGTAGTTAATAGTTAGTAGTTAGCAGTTAGTAGTTAGTATGTAGTAGTTAATAGTTAGTACTTAGTAATTAGCAGTTAGTAGTCAGTACTTAGTAGTTAGTAGTTAGCATTTAGTAGTCAGTTGTTAGTAGTTAGTAGTTAGTAGTTAGTAGTTATTAGTTAGTAGTTAGTAGTTAGTTGTTAGTAGTTAGTAGTTATTATTTAGTAGTTAGTATCTAGTGGTTAGTAATTAGTAATTAGAAGTTAGTAGTTAGTAGTTAATATTTAGTAGTTAGTTGTAAGTAGTTAGTTGTTAGTAGTTATTAGTTAGTAGTTAGTAGTTAGTAGTTAGTAATTAGCAGTTAGTAGTCAGTACTTAGTGGTTAGTAGTTAGCATTTAGTAGTCAGTTGTTAGTGGTTAGTAGTTAGTAGCTAGTGGTTAGTATTTAGTAGTTAGAAGTTAGTAGTTAGTAGTTAGTAGTTAGTAGTTAGTAGTTAGTAGTTAGTAGTCAGTAGTTAGTAGTTAGTAGTTAGTAGTTAGTAGTCAGTAGTTAGTATTTAGTAGTTAGTAGTTAGTATGTTGTAGTTAATAGTTAGTACTTAGTAATTAGCAGTTAGTAGTCAGTACTTAGTAGTTAGTAGTTAGCATTTAGTAGTCAGTTGTTAGTAGTTAGTAGTTAGTAGTTAGTATGTAGTAGTTAATAGTTAGTACTTAGTAATTAGCAGTTAGTAGTCAGTACTTAGTAGTTAGTAGTTAGCATTTAGTAGTCAGTTGTTAGTAGTTAGTAGTTAGTAGTTAGTATGTAGTAGTTAATAGTTAGTACTTAGTAATTAGCAGTTAGTAGTCAGTACTTAGTAGTTAGTAGTTAGCATTTAGTAGTCAGTTGTTAGTAGTTAGTAGTTAGTAGTTAGTAGCTAGTGGTTAGTATTTAGTAGTTAGAAGTTAGTAATTAGTAGTTAGTAGTTAGTAGTTAGTAGTTAGTAGTTAGTAGTTAGTAGTCAGTAGTTAGTAGTTAGTAGTTAGTAGTTAGTAGTTAGTAGTTAGTAGTTAGTAGTTAGTAGTTAGTAGTGAGTAGTTAGTAGTTAGTAGTTAGTAGTCAGTAGTTAGTTGTTAGTGGTTAGTAGTTAGTAGTCAGTAGTTAGTAGTTAATAGTTAGTAGTTAGCAGTTATTAGTTAGTATGTAGTAGTTAATAGTTAGTAGTTAGCAGTTAGTAGTTACTAATTATTAGTTAGCAGTTAGTTGTTAGTAGTTAGTAGTTAGTAGCTAGTGGTTAGTATTTAGTAGTTAGTAGATAGGAGTCAGTAGTTAGTAGTTAGTAGTTAGTAGTTAGTAGTTAGTAGTTAGTAGTTAGTAGTCAGTAGTTTGTAGTTAGTAGTTAGTAGTTAGTAGTTAGTATGTAGTAGTTAATAGTTAGTAGTTAGCAGTTAGTAGTTAGTATGTAGTAGTTAATAGTGAGTAGTTAGCAGTTAGTAGTTAGTATTTAGTAGTTAGCAGTTAGTAGTTAGTAGTTAGCAGTTAGTAGTTAGTAGTTAGTAGCTAGTGGTTAGTATTTAGTAGTTAGTAGATAGTAGTTAGTATGTAGTAGTTAATAGTTAGTAGTTAGCAGTTAGTAGTTAGTAGTTAGTAGTTAGTAGTTAGTAGTTATTAGTTAGTAGTTAGTAGTTAGTTGTTAGTAGTTAGTAGTTAATATTTAGTAGTTAGTAGTTAGTAGTTAGTAGTTCTTAGTTAGTAGTTAGTAGTTAGTAGTTAGTAATTAGCAGTTAGTAGTCAGTACTTGGTAGTTAGTAGTTAGCATTTAGTAGTCAGTTGTTAGTAGTTAGTAGTTAGTAGTTAGTTGCTAGTGGTTAGTATTTAGTAGTTAGAAGTTAGTAGTTAGTAGTTAGTAGTTAGTAGTTAGTGGTTAGTAGTCAGTAGTTAGTAGTTAGTAGTTAGTAGTTAGTAGTTAGTAGTTAGTAGTCAGTAGTTAGTAGTTAGTAGTTAGTAGTTAGTAGTTAGTAGTTAGTATGTAGTAGTTAATAGTTAGTAGTTAGCAGTTAGTAGTTAGTATGTAGTAGTTAATAGTGAGTAGTTAGCAGTTAGTAGTTAGTATTTAGTAGTTAGCAGTTAGTAGTTAGTAGTTAGCAGTTAGTAGTTAGTAGTTAGTAGCTAGTGGTTAGTATTTAGTAGTTAGTAGATAGTAGTTAGTATGTAGTAGTTAATAGTTAGCAGTTAGTAGTTAGTAGTTAGTAGTTAGTAGTTAGTAGTTAGTAGTTATTAGTTAGTAGTTAGTAGTTATTTGTTAGTAGTTAGTAGTTAATATTTAGTAGTTAGTAGTTAGTAGTTAGTAGTTAGTAGTTATTAGTTAGTAGTTAGTAGTTAGTAGTGAGTAATTAGCAGTTAGTAGTCAGTACTTGGTAGTTAGTAGTTAGCATTTAGTAGTCAGTTGTTAGTAGTTAGTAGTTAGTAGTTAGTTGCTAGTGGTTAGTATTTAGTAGTTAGAAGTCAGTAGTTAGTAGTTAGTAGTTAGTAGTTAGTGGTTAGTAGTCAGTAGTTAGTAGTTAGTAGTTAGTAGTTATTAGTTAGTAGTTATTAGTTAGTAGTTAGTAGTTAGTAGTTAGTAATTAGCAGTTAGTAGTCAGTACTTAGTAGTTAGTAGTTAGCATTTAGTAGAGAGTTGTTAGTAGTTTGTAGTTAGTAGTTAGTTGCTAGTGGTTAGTATTCAATAGTTAGAAGTTAGTAGTTAGTAGTTAGTAGTTAGTAGTTAGTGGTTAGTAGTCAGTAGTTAGTAGTTAGTAGTTAGTAGTTAGTAGTCAGTAGTTAGTATTTAGTAGTTAGTAGTTAGTAGTTAGTATGTAGTAGTTAATAGTTAGTAGTTAGCAGTTAGTGCTTAGTATGTAGTAAATAATAGTTATTAGTTAGCAGTTAGTAGTTAGTAATTAGTAGTTAGCAGTTAGTAGTTAGTAGTTAGTAGTTAGTAGTTAGTAGTTAATAGTTAGTAGCTAGTGGTTAGTATTTAGTAGTTAGTAGTTAGTAGTTAGTATGTAGTAGTTAATAGTTAGTAGTTAGCAGTTAGTAGTTAGTAGTTAGTAATTAGCAGTTAGTAGTTAGTAGTTATTAGATAGTAGTTAGTAGTTAGTAGTTAGTAGTTAATAGCTAATATTTAGTAGTTAGTTGTAAGTAGTTAGTTGTTAGTAGTTATTAGTCAGTAGTTAGTAGTTAGTAGTTAGTAATTAATAGTTAGTAGTCAGTACTTAGTAGTTAGTAGTTAGCATTTAGTAGTCAGTTGTTAGTAGTTAGTAGTTAGTAGTAAGAAGCTAGTGGTTAGTATTTAGTAGTTAGAAGTTAGTAGTTAGTAGTTAGTAGTTAGTAGTTAGTAGTTAGTAGTTAGTAGTCAGTAGTTAGTAGTTAGTAGTTAGTAGTCAGTAGTTAGTATTTAATAGTTAGTAGTTAGTAGTTAGTATGTAGTAGTTAATAGTTAGTAATTAGCAGTTAGTAGTTAGTAATTAGTAGTTAGCAGTTAGTAGTTAGTTTTTAGTAGTTAGTAGTTAGTAGTTGACAGCTAGTGGTTAGTATTTAGTGGTCAGAAGTTAGTAGTTAGTAGTTAGTATTTAGTAGTTAGTAGTTAGTAGTTAGTATGTAGTAGTTAATAATTAGTAGTTAGCAGTTAGTAGTTAGTAGTTAGTAGTTAGCAGTTAGTAGTTAGTAGTTAGTAGTTATTAGTTAGTAGTTAGTAGTTAGTAGTTAGTAGTTAATATTTAGTAGTTATTTGTAAGTAGTTAGTTTTTAGTAGTTATTAGTTAGTAGTTAGTAGTTAGTAGTTAGTAATTAGCAGTTAGTAGTCAGTACTTAGTAGTTAGTATTTAGCATTTAGTAGTCAGTTGTTAGTAGTTAGTAGTTAGTAGTTAGTAGCTAGTGGCTAGTATTTAGTAGTTAGAAGTTAGTAGTTAGTAGTTAGTAGTTAGTAGCTAGTAGTTAGTAGTCAGTAGTTAGTAGTTAGTAGCTAGTAGTCAGTAGTTAGTATTTAGTAGTTAGTAGTTAGTAGTTGGTATGTAGTAGTTAATAGTTAGTAGTTAGCAGTTAGGAGTTAGTAATTAGTAGTTAGCAGTTAGTAGTTAGTATTTAGTAGTTAGTAGTTAGTAGTTAGTAGTTAGTAGCTAGTGGTTAGTATTTAGTAATTAGAAGTTAGTAGTTAGTAGTTAATATTTGGTAGTTAGTTGTAAGTAGTTAGTTGTTAGTAGTTATTAGTTAGTAGTTAGTAGTTAGTAGTTAGTAATTAGCAGTTAGTAGTCAGTACTTAGTGGTTAGTAGTTAGCATTTAGTAGTCAGTTGTTAGTAGTTAGTAGTTAGTAGCTAGTGGTTAGTATTTAGTAGTAAGAAGTTAGTAGTTAGTAGTTAGTAGTTAGTAGTTAGAAGTTAGTAGTCAGTAGTTAGTAGTTAGTAGTTAGTAGTTAGTAGTCGGTAGTTAGTATTTAGTAGTTAGTAGTTAGTATGTTGTAGTTAATAGTTAGTAGTTAGCAGTTAGTAGTTAGTAATTAGTAGTTAGCAGTTAGTAGTTAGTATTTAGTAGTTAGTACTTAGTAGTTAGTAGTTAGTAGTTAGTAGCTAGTGGTTAGTATTTAGTAGTTAAAAGTTAGTAGTTAGTAGTTAGCAGTTAGTAGTTAGTAGTTAGTAGTTAGTAATCAGTAGTTAGTATTTAGTAGTTAATAGTTAGTAGTTAGCAGTTAGTAGTTAGTAGTTAGTAGGTAGCAGTGAGTAGTTAGTAGTTAGTAGTTAGTAGTTAGTAGTTAGTAGCTAGTAGTTAGTAGTTAGTAGTTAGTAGTTAGTAGTTAGTAGTTAGTAGTTAGTAGTTAGTAGTTAGTAGTTAGTAGTTAGTAGTTAATAGTTAGTAGCTAGTGGTTAGTATTTAGTAGTTAGTAGTTAGTAGTTAGTAGTTAGTATGTAGTAGTTAATAGTTAGTAGTTAGCAGTTAGTAGTTAGTAGTTAGCAGTTAGTGGTTAGTAGTTAGTAGTTAGTAGTTATTAGTTAGTAGTTAGTAGTTAGTAGTTAATATTTAGTAGTTAGTTGTAAGTAGTTAGTTGTTAGTAGTTATTAGTTAGTAGTTAGTAGTTAGTAGTTAGTAATTAATAGTTAGTAGTCAGTACTTAGTAGTTAGTAGTTAGCATTTAGTAGTCAGTTGTTAGTAGTTAGTAGTTAGTAGTTAGAAGCTAGTGGTTAGTATTTAGTAGTTAGAAGTTAGTAGTTAGTAGTTAGTAGTCAGTAATCAGTAGTTAGTAGTTGGTAGTTAGTAGTTAGTAGTCAGTAGTTAGTATTTAGTAGTTAGTAGTTAGTAGTTAGTATGTAGTAGTTAATAGTTAGTAGTTAGCAGTTAGTAGTTAGTAATTAGTAGTTAGCAGTTAGTAGTTAGTATTTAGTACTTATTAGTCAGTAGTTAGTAGTTAGTAGCTAGTGGTTAGTATTTAGTAGTTAGAAGTTAGTAGTTAGTAGTTAGTAGTTAGTATTTAGTAGTTAGTAGTCAGTGTTTACTAGCTTCTAGTAGTTAGTATGTAGTAGTTAATAGTTAGTAGTTAGCAGTTAGTAGTTAGTAATTAGTAGTTAGCAGTTAGTTGTTAGTATTTAGTACTTATTAGTCAGTAGTTAGTAGTTAGTAGCTAGTGGTTAGTATTTAGTAGTTAGAAGTTAGTATTTAGTAGTTAGTAGTTAGTATTTAGTAGTTAGTAGTTAGCAGTTAGTATGTAGTAGTTAATAGTTAGTAGTTAGCAGTTAGTAGTTAGTAGTTAGTAGGTAGCAGTTAGTAGTTAGTAGTTAGTAGTTAGTAGTTAGTAGTTAGTATGTAGTAGTTAATAGTTAGTAGTTAGCAGTTAGTAGTTAGTAATTAGTAGTTAGCAGTTAGTAGTTAGTATTTAGTACTTAGTAGTTAGTAGTTAGTAGTTAGTAGCTAGTGGTTAGTATTTAATAGTTAGAAGTTAGTAGTTAGTAGTTAGTAGTTAGTAGTTAGTAATCAGTAGTTAGTAGTTAGTAGTTAGTAGTTAGTAGTCAGAAGTTAGTATTTAGTAGTTAGTAGTTAGTAGTTAGTATGTAGTAGTTAATAGTTAGTAGTTAGCAGTTAGTAGTTAGTAATTAGTAGTTAGCAGTTAGTAGTTAGTATTTAGTACTTAGTAGTTAGTAGTTAGTAGTTAGTAGCTAGTGGTTAGTATTTAGTAGTTAGAAGTTAGTAGTTAGTAGTTAGTAGTTAGTAGTTAGTAGTTAGTAGTTATTCGTTAGTAGTCAGTAGTTAGTATTTAGTAGTTAGTAGTTAGCAGTTAGTATGTAGTAGTTAATAGTTAGTAGTTAGCAGTTAGTAGTTAGTAGTTAGTAGGTAGCAGTTAGTAGTTAGTAGTTAGTAGTTAGTAGTTAGTAGTTAGTAGTTAGTAGTTAGTAGTTAGTAGTTAGTAGTTAGTAGTTAGTAGTTAGTAGTTAGTAGTTAATAGTTAGTAGCTAGTGGTTAGTATTTAGTAGGAAGTAGTTAGTAGTTAGTATGTAGTAGTTAATAGTTAGTAGTTAGCAGTTAGTAGTTAGTAGTTAGTAGGTAGCAGTTAGTAGTTAGTAGTTAGTAGTTAGTAGTTAGTAGTTAGTAGTTAGTAGTTAGTAGTTAGTATGTAGTAGTTAATAGTTAGTAGTTAGCAGTTAGTAGTTAGTAATTAGTAGTTAGCAGTTAGTAGTTAGTATTTAGTACTTAGTAGTTAGTAGTTAGTAGTTAGTAGCTAGTGGTTAGTATTTAATAGTTAGAAGTTAGTAGTTAGTAGTTAGTAGTTAGTAGTTAGTAATCAGTAGTTAGTAGTTAGTAGTTAGTAGTTAGTAGTCAGTAGTTAGTATTTAGTAGTTAGTAGTTAGTAGTTAGTATGTAGTAGTTAATAGTTAGTAGTTAGCTGTTAGTAGTTAGTAATTAGTAGTTAGCAGTTAGTAGTTAGTATTTAGTACTTAGTAGTTAGTAGTTAGTAGTTAGTAGCTAGTGGTTAGTTTTTAGTAGTTAGAAGTTAGTAGTTAGTAGTTAGTAGTTAGTAGTTAGTAGTTAGTAGTTAGTAGTCAGTAGTTAGTATTTAGTAGTTAGTAGTTAGCAGTTAGTATGTAGTAGTTAATAGTTAGTAGTTAGCAGTTAGTAGTTAGTAGTTAGTAGGTAGCAGTTAGTAGTTAGTAGTTAGTAGTTAGTAGTTAGTAGTTAGTAGTTAGTAGTTAGTAGTTAGTAGTTAGTAGTTAGTAGTTAGTAGTTAGTAGTTAGTAGTTAGTAGTTAGTAGTTAGTAGTTAGTAGTTAGTAGTTAGTAGTTAGAAGTTAATAGTTAGTAGCTAGTGGTTAGTATTTAGTAGGAAGTAGTTAGTAGTTAGTATGTAGTAGTTAATAGTTAGTAGTTAGCAGTTAGTAGTTAGTAGTTAGCAGTTAGTAGTTAGTAGTTAGTAGTTAGTAGTTAGTAATTATTAGTTAGTAGTCAGTACTTAGTAGTTAGTAGTTAGCATTTAGTAGTCAGTTGTTAGTAGTTAGTAGTTAGTAGTTAGAAGCTATTGGTTAGTATTTAGTAGTTAGAAGTTAGTAGTTAGTAGTTAGTAGTGAGTAGTTAGTAGTTAGTAGTCAGTAGTTAGTAGTTAGTAGTTAGTAGTTAGTAGTTCGTAGTTATTAGTTAGTAGTTAGTAGTTAGTAGTTAGTAGTTAATATTTAGTAGTTATTAGTTAGTAGTTAGTAGTTAGTAGTTAGTAGTTAATATTTAGTAGTTAGTTGTAAGTAGTTAGTTGTTAGTAGTTATTAGTTAGTAGTTAGTAGTTAGTAGTTAGTAATTAATAGTTAGTAGTCAGTACTTAGTAGTTAGTAGTTAGCATTTAGTAGTCAGTTGTGAGTAGTTAGTAGTTAGTAGTTAGAAGCTAGTGGTTAGTATTTAGTAGTTAGAAGTTAGTAGTTAGTAGTTAGTAGTTAGTAGTTAGTAGTTAGTAGTCAGTAGTTAGTAGTGAGTAGTTAGTAGTTAGTAGTTAGTAGTCAGTAGTTAGTATTTAGTAGTTAGTAGTTAGTAGTTAGTAGTTAGTAGTTAGTAGTTAGTAGTCAGTAGTAAGTAGTTAGTAGTTAGTAGTCAGTAGTTAGTAGCTAGTGGTTAGTATTTAATAGTTAGAAGTTAGTAGTTAGTAGTTAGTAGTTAGTAGTTAGTAGTTAGTAGTTAGTAGTCAGTAGTTAGTATTTAGTAGTTAGTAGTTAGCAGTTAGTATGTAGTAGTTAATAGTTAGTAGTTAGCAGTTAGTAGTTAGTAGTTAGTAGGTAGCAGTTAGTAGTTAGTAGTTAGTAGTTAGTAGTTAGTAGTTAGTAGTTAGTAGTTAGTAGTTAGTAGTTAGTAGTTAGTAGTTAGTAGTTAGTAGTTAGTAGTCAGTAGTTAGTAGTGAGTAGTTAGTAGTTAGTAGTTAGTAGTCAGTAGTTAGTATTTAGTAGTTAGTAGTTAGTAGTTAGTAATTAGTAGTTAGCAGTTAGTAGTTAGTATTTAGTACTTAGTAGTTAGTAGTTAGTAGTTAGTAGCTAGTGGTTAGTATTTAATAGTTAGAAGTTAGTAGTTAGTAGTTAGTAGTTAGTAGTTAGTAATCAGTAGTTAGTAGTTAGTAGTTAGTAGTTAGTAGTCAGTAGTTAGTATTTAGTAGTTAGTAGTTAGTAGTTAGTATGTAGTAGTTAATAGTTAGTAGTTAGCTGTTAGTAGTTAGTAATTAGTAGTTAGCAGTTAGTAGTTAGTATTTAGTACTTAGTAGTTAGTAGTTAGTAGTTAGTAGCTAGTGGTTAGTTTTTAGTAGTTAGAAGTTAGTAGTTAGTAGTTAGTAGTTAGTAGTTAGTAGTTAGTAGTTAGTAGTCAGTAGTTAGTATTTAGTAGTTAGTAGTTAGCAGTTAGTATGTAGTAGTTAATAGTTAGTAGTTAGCAGTTAGTAGTTAGTAGTTAGTAGGTAGCAGTTAGTAGTTAGTAGTTAGTAGTTAGTAGTTAGTAGTTAGTAGTTAGTAGTTAGTAGTTAGTAGTTAGTAGTTAGTAGTTAGTAGTTAGTAGTTAGTAGTTAGTAGTTAGTAGTTAGTAGTTAGTAGTTAGAAGTTAATAGTTAGTAGCTAGTGGTTAGTATTTAGTAGGAAGTAGTTAGTAGTTAGTATGTAGTAGTTAATAGTTAGTAGTTAGCAGTTAGTAGTTAGTAGTTAGCAGTTAGTAGTTAGTAGTTAGTAGTTAGTAGTTAGTAATTAATAGTTAGTAGTCAGTACTTAGTAGTTAGTAGTTAGCATTTAGTAGTCAGTTGTTAGTAGTTAGTAGTTAGTAGTTAGAAGCTATTGGTTAGTATTTAGTAGTTAGAAGTTAGTAGTTAGTAGTTAGTAGTGAGTAGTTAGTAGTTAGTAGTCAGTAGTTAGTAGTTAGTAGTTAGTAGTTAGTAGTTCGCAGTTATTAGTTAGTAGTTAGTAGTTAGTAGTTAGTAGTTAATATTTAGTAGTTATTAGTTAGTAGTTAGTAGTTAGTAGTTAGTAGTTAATATTTAGTAGTTAGTTGTAAGTAGTTAGTTGTTAGTAGTTATTAGTTAGTAGTTAGTAGTTAGTAGTTAGTAATTAATAGTTAGTAGTCAGTACTTAGTAGTTAGTAGTTAGCATTTAGTAGTCAGTTGTGAGTAGTTAGTAGTTAGTAGTTAGAAGCTAGTGGTTAGTATTTAGTAGTTAGAAGTTAGTAGTTAGTAGTTAGTAGTTAGTAGTTAGTAGTTAGTAGTCAGTAGTTAGTAGTGAGTAGTTAGTAGTTAGTAGTTAGTAGTCAGTAGTTAGTATTTAGTAGTTAGTATTTAGTAGTTAGTAATCAGTAGTTAGTAGTTAGTAGTTAGTAGTTAGTTGTTAATAGTTAGTAGCCAGTGGTTAGTATTTAGTAGTTAGTAGTTAGTAGTAAGTATGTAGTAGTTAATAGTTAGTAGTTAGCAGTTAGTAGTTAGTAGTTAGCAGTTAGTAGTTAGTAGTTAGTAGTTATTAGTTAGTAGTTAGTAGTTAGTAGTTAGTGGTTAATATTTAGTAGTTATTAGTTAGTAGTTAGTAGTTAGTAGTTAGTAGTTAGCATTTAGTAGTCAGTTGTTAGTAGTTAGTAGTTAGAAGCTAGTGGTTAGTATTTAGTAGTTAGAAGTTAGTAGTTAGTAGTTAGTAGTTAGTAGTTAGTAATCAGTAGTTAGTAGTTAGTAGTTAGTAGTTAGTAGTCAGTAATTAGTATTTAGTAGTTAGTAGTTAGTAGTTAGTATGTAGTAGTTAATAGTTAGTAGTTAGCAGTTAGTAGTCAGTAATTAGTATTTAGTAGTTAGTAGTTAGTAGTTAGTAGTTAGTAGTTAATAGTTAGTAGCTAGTGGTTAGTATTTAGTAGTTAGTAGTTAGTAGTTAGTATGTAGTAGTTAATAGTTAGTAGTTAGCAGTTAGTAGTTAGCAGTTAGTAGTTAGTAGTTAGTAGTTAGTAGTTATTAGTCAGTAATTAGTATTTAGTAGTTGGTAGTTAGTAGTTAGTATGTAGTAGTTAATAGTTAGTAGTTAGTAGTTAGCAGTTAGTAGTTAGTAATTAGTAGTTAGCAGTTAGTAGTTAGTATTTAGTACTTAGTAGTTAGTAGTTAGTAGTTAGTAGCTAGTGGTTAGTATTTAGTAGTTAGAAGTTAGTAGTTAGTAGTTAGTAGTTAGTAGTTAGTAGTTAGTAGTTAGTAGTTAGTAGTCAGTAGTTAGTATTTAGTAGTTAGTAGTTAGCAGTTAATATGTAGTAGTTAATAGTTAGTAGTTAGCAGTTAGTAGTTAGTAATTAGTAGGCAGCAGTTAGTAGTTAGTAGTTAGTAGTTAGTAGTTAGTAGTTAGTAGTTAGTAGCTTTTAGTTAGTAGTTAGTAGTTAGTAGTGAGTAGTTAATAGTTAGTAGCTAGTGGTTAGTATTTAGTAGTTAGTAGTTAGTAGTTAGTATGTAGTAGTTAATAGTTAGTAGTTAGCAGTTAGTAGTTAGCAGTTAGTAGTTAGTAGTTAGTAGTTAGTAGTTATTAGTCAGTAATTAGTATTTAGTAGTTGGTAGTTAGTAGTTAGTATGTAGTAGTTAATAGTTAGTAGTTAGTAGTTAGCAGTTAGTAGTTAGTAATTAGTAGTTAGCAGTTAGTAGTTAGTATTTAGTACTTAGTAGTTAGTAGTTAGTAGTTAGTAGCTAGTGGTTAGTATTTAGTAGTTAGAAGTTAGTAGTTAGTAGTTAGTAGTTAGTAGTTAGTAGTTAGTAGTTAGTAGTTAGTAGTTAGTAGTCAGTAGTTAGTATTTAGTAGTTAGTAGTTAGCAGTTAATATGTAGTAGTTAATAGTTAGTAGTTAGCAGTTAGTAGTTAGTAATTAGTAGGCAGCAGTTAGTAGTTAGTAGTTAGTAGTTAGTAGTTAGTAGTTAGTAGTTAGTAGCTTTTAGTTAGTAGTTAGTAGTTAGTAGTGAGTAGTTAATAGTTAGTAGCTAGTGGTTAGTATTTAGTAGTTAGTAGTTAGTAGTTAGTATGTAGTAGTTAATAGTTAGTAGTTAGCAGTTAGTAGTTAGTAGTTAGCAGTTAGTAGTTAGTAGTTATTAGTTAGTAGTTAGTAGTTAGTAGTTAGTAGTTAATATTTAGTAGTTATTAGTTAGTAGTTAGTAGTTAGTAGTTGGTAGTTAACATTTAGTAGTTAGTTGTAAGTAGTTAGTTATTAGTAGTTGTTAGTTAGTAGTTAGTAGTTAGTGATTAATAGTTATTAGTCAGTACTTAGTAGTTAGTAGTTAGCATTTAGTAGTCAGTTGTTAGTAGTTAGTAGTTAGTAGTTAGTAGTTAGTAGTTAGTAGTCAGTAGTTAGTAGTTAGTAGTTAGTAGTTAGTAGTTAGTAGTTAGTAGTCAGTAGTTAGTATTTAGTAGTTAGTAGTTAGTAGTTAGTGTGTAGTAGTTAATAGTTAGTAGTTAGTAATTAGTAGTTAGCAGTTAGTAGTTAGTATTTAGTAGTTAGTAGTTAGTAGTTAGTAGCTAGTGGTTAGTATTTAGTAGTTAGAAATTAGTAGTTAGTAGTTAGTATTTAGTAGTTAGTAGTTAGTAGTTAGTATGTAGTAGTTAATAGTTAGTAGTTAGCAGTTAGTAGTTAGTAGTTAGTAGTTAGCAGTTAGTAGTTAGTAGTTAGTAGTTATTAGTTAGTAGTTAGTAGTTAGTAGTGAGTAGTTAGTAGTTAATATTTAGAAGTTAGTTGTAAGTAGTTAGTTGTTAGTAGTTATTAGTTAGAAGTTAGTAGTTAGTAGTTAGTAATTAGCAGTTAGTAGTCAGTACTTAGTAGTTAGTAGTTAGTAGTTAGTAGCTAGTGGTTAGTATTTAGTAGTTAGAAGTTAGTAGTAAGTATGTAGTAGTTAATAGTTAGTAGTTAGCAGTTAGTAGTTAGTAGTTAGCAGTTAGTAGTTAGTAGTTAGTAGTTATTAGTTAGTAGTTAGTAGTTAGTAGTTAGTGGTTAATATTTAGTAGTTATTAGTTAGTAGTTAGTAGTTAGTAGTTAGTAGTTAGCATTTAGTAGTCAGTTGTTAGTAGTTAGTAGTTAGAAGCTAGTGGTTAGTATTTAGTAGTTAGAAGTTAGTAGTTAGTAGTTAGTAGTTAGTAATCAGTAGTTAGTAGTTAGTAGTTAGTAGTTAGTAGTCAGTAATTAGTATTTAGTAGTTAGTAGTTAGTAGTTAGTATGTAGTAGTTAATAGTTAGTAGTTAGCAGTTAGTAGTCAGTAATTAGTATTTAGTAGTTAGTAGTTAGTAGTTAGTAGTTAGTAGTTAATAGTTAGTAGCTAGTGTTTAGTATTTAGTAGTTAGTAGTTAGTAGTTAGTATGTAGTAGTTAATAGTTAGTAGTTAGCAGTTAGTAGTTAGCAGTTAGTAGTTAGTAGTTAGTAGTTAGTAGTTAGTAGTTAGTAGTTATTAGTCAGTAATTAGTATTTAGTAGTTGGTAGTTAGTAGTTAGTATGTAGTAGTTAATAGTTAGTAGTTAGTAGTTAGCAGTTAGTAGTTAGTAATTAGTAGTTAGCAGTTAGTAGTTAGTATTTAGTACTTAGTAGTTAGTAGTTAGTAGTTAGTAGTTAGTAGTTAGTAGTTAGTAGTTAGTAGTTAGTAGTCAGTAGTTAGTATTTAGTAGTTAGTAGTTAGCAGTTAATATGTAGTAGTTAATAGTTAGTAGTTAGCAGGTAGTAGTTAGTAGTTAGTAGGCAGCAGTTAGTAGTTAGTAGTTAGTAGTTAGTAGTTAGTAGTTAGTAGTTAGTAGCTTTTAGTTAGTAGTTAGTAGTTAGTAGTTAGTAGTTAATAGTTAGTAGCTAGTGGTTAGTATTTAGTAGTTAGTAGTTAGTAGTTAGTATGTAGTACTTAATAGTTAGTAGTTAGCAGTTAGTAGTTAGTAGTTAGCAGTTAGTAGTTAGTAGTTAGTAGTTAGTAGTTAGTAGTTAGTAGTTAGTAGTTAGTAGTCAGTAGTTCGTAGTTAGTAGTTAGTAGTTAGTATTCAGTAGTTAGTATTTAGTAGTCAGTAGTTAATAGTTAATAGTTAGTAGTTGGTAGTTAATGGTTACTATTTATTAGTTTTTAGTTAGTAGTTATTAGTGAGTAGTTAGTGGTTAGTAGTTAGTAGTTAGTAATTAGTAAAAAGTACTTAGTAGTTAGTATTTAGTAGATAGTAGTTTGTTGTTCGTAGTGAGTAGTTAGTAGTTAGTAGTTATTAGTTAGTAGTTAGTAGTTAGTAGTTAGTAGTTAGTAGTTAGTAGTCAGTATTTAGTAGTTAGTAGTTAGTAGTTAGTAGTCAGTAGTTAGTATTTAGTAGTTAATAGTTAGTAGTTAGCATGTAGTAGTTAATTGTGAGTAGTTAACAGTTAGTAGTTAGCAGTTAGTAGTTAGCAGTTAGTAGTTAGTAGTTAGTAGTTAGTAGTTAGTAGTTAGTAGTTATTAGTCAGTAATTAGTATTTAGTAGTTGGTAGTTAGTAGTTAGTATGTAGTAGTTAATAGTTAGTAGTTAGTAGTTAGCAGTTAGTAGTTAGTAATTAGTAGTTAGCATTTAGTAGTTAGTATTTAGTACTTAGTAGTTAGTAGTTAGTAGTTAGTAGCTAGTGGTTAGTATTTAGTAGTTAGAAGTTAGTAGTTAGTAGTTAGTAGTTAGTAGTTAGTAGTTAGTAGTTAGTAGTTAGTAGTTAGTAGTCAGTAGTTAGTATTTAGTAGTTAGTAGTTAGCAGTTAATATGTAGTAGTTAATAGTTAGTAGTTAGCAGTTAGTAGTTAGTAGTTAGTAGGCAGCAGTTAGTAGTTAGTAGTTAGTAGTTAGTAGTTAGTAGTTAGTAGTTAGTAGCTTTTAGTTAGTAGTTAGTAGTTAGTAGTTAGTAGTTAATAGTTAGTAGCTAGTGGTTAGTATTTAGTAGTTAGTAGTTAGTAGTTAGTATGTAGTAGTTAATAGTTAGTAGTTAGCAGTTAGTAGTTAGTAGTTAGCAGTTAGTAGTTAGTAGTTATTAGTTAGTAGTTAGTAGTTAGTAGTTAGTAGTTAATATTTAGCAGTTATTAGTTAGTAGTTAGTAGTTAGTAGTTAGTAGTTAACATTTAGTAGTTAGTTGTAAGTAGTTAGTTATTAGTAGTTGTTAGTTAGTAGCTGGTAGTTAGTGATTAATAGTTATTAGTCAGTACTTAGTAGTTAGTAGTTAGCATTTAGTAGTCAGTTGTTAGTAGTTAGTAGTTAGTAGTTAGAAGCTAGTGGTTAGTATTTAGTAGTTAGAAGTTAGTAGTTAGTAGTTAGTAGTTAGTAGTTAGTAGTCAGTAGTTAGTAGTTAGTAGTTAGTAGTTAGTAGTTAGTAGTTAGTAGTCAGTAGTTAGTATTTAGTAGTTAGTAGTTAGTAGTTAGTGTGTAGTAGTTAATAGTTAGTAGTTAGTAATTAGTAGTTAGCAGTTAGTAGTTAGTATTTAGTAGTTAGTAGTTAGTAGTTAGTAGCTAGTGGTTAGTATTTAGTAGTTAGAAATTAGTAGTTAGTAGTTAGTATTTAGTAGTTAGTAGTTAGTAGTTAGTATGTAGTAGTTAATAGTTAGTAGTTAGCAGTTAGTAGTTAGTTGTTAGTAGTTAGCAGTTAGTAGTTAGTAGTTAGTAGTTATTAGTTAGTAGTTAGTAGTTAGTAGTGAGTAGTTAGTAGTTAATATTTAGAAGTTAGTTGTAAGTAGTTAGTTGTTAGTAGTTATTAGTTAGAAGTTAGTAGTTAGTAGTTAGTAATTAGCAGTTAGTAGTCAGTACTTAGTAGTTAGTAGTTAGCTAGTGGTTAGTATTTAGTAGTTAGAAGTTAGTAGTTAGTAGTTAGTAGTTAGTAGTTAGTAGTTAGTAGTTAGTAGTCAGTAGTTAGTAGTTAGTGGTTAGTAGTTAAAAGTCAGTAGTTAGTATTTTGTAGTTAGTAGTTAGTAAATGGTATGTAGTAGTTAATAGTTAGTAGTTAGCAGTTAGTAGTTAGTAATTAGTAGTTAGCAGTTAGTAGTTAGTATTTAGTAGTTAGTAGTTAGTAGTTAGTAGTTAGTAGTTAACATTTAGTAGTTAGCCGTTAGTAGTTAGTTGTTAGTAGTTATTAGTTAGTAATTAGTAGTTAGTAGTTAGTTATTAATAGTTAGTAGTCAGTACTTAGTAGTTAGTAGTTAGCATTTAGTAGTCAGTTGTTAGTAGTTAGTAGTTAGTAGTTAGAAGCTAGTGGTTAGTATTTAGTAGTTAGAAGTTAGTAGTTAGTAGTTAGTAGTTAGTAGTTAGTAGTTAGTAGTTAGTAGTCAGTAGTTAGTAGTTAGTAGTTAGTAGTTAGTAGTTAGTAGTCAGTAGTTAGTATTTAGTAGTTAGTAGTTAGTAGTTAGTGTGTAGTAGTTAATAGTTAGTAGTTAGTAATTAGTAGTTAGCAGTTAGTAGTTAGTATTTAGTAGTTAGTAGTTAGTAGCTAGTGGTTAGTATTTAGTAGTTAGAAGTTAGTAGTTAGTAGTTAGTATTTAGTAGTTAGTAGTTAGTAGTTAGTATGTAGTAGTTAATAGTTAGTAGTTAGCAGTTAGTAGTTAGTAGTTAGTAGTTAGCAGTTAGTAGTTAGTAATTAGTAGTTATTAGTTAGTAGTTAGTAGTTAGTAGTTAGTAGTTAGTAGTTAATATTTAGAAGTTAGTTGTAAGTAGTTAGTTGTTAGTAGTTATTAGTTAGTAATTAGTAGTTAGTAGTTAGTAATTAATAGTTAGTAGTCAGTACTTAGTAGTTAGTAGTTAGCATTTAGTAGTCAGTTGTTAGTAGTTAGTAGTTAGTAGTTAGAAGCTAGTGGTTAGTATTTAGTAGTTAGAAGTTAGTAGTTAGTAGTTAGTAGTTAGTAGTTAGTAGTTAGTAGTCAGTAGTTAGTAGTTAGTAGTTAGTAGTTAGTAGTCAGTAGTTAGTATTTAGTAGTTAGTAGTTAGTAGTTAGTGTGTAGTAGTTAATAGTTAGTAGTTAGTAATTAGTAGTTAGCAGTTAGTAGTTAGTATTTAGTAGTTAGTAGTTAGTAGCTAGTGGTTAGTATTTAGTAGTTAGAAGTTAGTAGTTAGTAGTTAGTATTTAGTAGTTAGTAGTTAGTAGTTAGTATGTAGTAGTTAATAGTTAGTAGTTAGCAGTTAGTAGTTAGTAGTTAGTAGTTAGCAGTTAGTAGTTAGTAGTTGGTAGTTATTAGTTAGTAGTTAGTAGTTAGTAGTTAGTAGTTAGTAGTTAATATTTAGATGTTAGTTGTAAGTAGTTAGTTGTTAGTAGTTATTAGTTAGTAGTTAGTAGTTAGTAGTTAGTAATTAGCAGTTAGTAGTCAGTACTTAGTAGTTAGTAGTTAGGTTTTAGTAGCTAGTGGTTAGTATTTAGTAGTTAGAAGTTAGTAGTTAGTAGTTAGTAGTTAGTAGTTAGTAGTTAGTAGTCAGTAGTTAGTAGTTAGTAGTTAAAAGTCAGTAGTTAGTATTTAGTAGTTAGTAGTTAGTAGTTGGTATGTAGTAGTTAATAGTTAGTAGTTAGCAGTTAGTAGTTAGTAATTAGTAGTTAGCAGTTAGTAGTTAGTATTTAGTAGTTAGTAATTAGTAGTTAGTAGTTAGTAGCTAGTGGTTAGTATTTAGTAGTTAGAAGTTAGTAGTTAATATTTAGTAGTTAGTTGTAAGTAGTTAGTTGTTAGTAGTTATTAGTTAGTAGTTAGTAGTTAGTAATTAGCAGTTAGTAGTCAGTACTTAGTAATTAGTAGTTAGCATTTAGTAGTCAGTTGTTAGTAGTTAGTAGTTAGTAGCTAGTGGTTAGTATTTAGTAATTAGAAGTTAGTAGTTAGTAGTTAGTTGTTAGTAGTTAGTAGTCAGTAGTTAGTAGTTAGTAGTTAGTAGTTAGTAGTTAGTAGTTAGTAGTTAGTAGTTAGTAGTTAGTAGTTAGTAGTTAGTAGTTAGTAGTTAGTAGTTAGTAGTCAGTAGTTAGTATTTAGTAGTTAGTAGTTAGTAGTTAGTATGTAGTAGTTAATAGTTAGTAGTTAGCAGTTAGTAGTTAGTAGTTAGTAGGTAGAAGTTAGTAGTTAGTAGTTAGTAGTTAGTAGTTAGTAGTTAGTAGTTAGTTGTTAGTAGTTAGTAGTTAGTAGTTAGTAGCTAGTGGTTAGTATTTAGTAGTTAGAAGTTAGTAGTTAGTAGTTACTAGTTAGTAAACAGTAGTTAGTAGTTAGTAGTTAATAATCAAGAGTTAGTATTTAGTAGTTAGTAGTTAGCAGTTAGTATGTAGTAGTTAATAGTTAGTAGTTAGCAGTTAGTAGTTAGTAGTTAGTAGGTAGAAGTTAGTAGTTAGTAGTTAGTAGTTAGTAGTTAGTAGTTAGTAGTTAGTTGTTAGTAGTTAGTAGTTAGTAGTCAGTAGTTAGTAGTTAGTAGTTAGTAGTCAGTAGTTAGTATTTAATAGTTAGTAGTTAGTAGTTAGTATGTAGTAGTTAATAGTTAGTAGTTAGCAGTTAGTAGTTAGTAATTAGTAGTTAGCAGTTAGTGGTTAGTATTTAGTAGTTAGTACTTTGTAGTTAGTAGTTAGTAGCTAGTGGTTAGTATTTAGTAGTTAGAAGTTAGTAGTTAGTAGTTAGTAGTTAGTAGTTAGTAAAGAGTAGTTAGTAGTTAGTAGTTAGTAGTCAGTAGTTAGTATTTAGTAGTTAGTAGTTAGCAGTTAGTATGTAGTAGTTAGTAGGTAGCAGTAGTAACGTTTACACCATGGAAGATCGGGGGGGGGGGTTGTCATCCCATGTAAGAGATAGGGTTGTCCTGAGGACAACCCTACCTTTTGCATTGGGAAGGACAAACCAACCCGATACATGCGCTATGACAACCCAACCTTTTGCATGGGATAGGACAACCCAACCTTTTACATGCAGGGACAGCTCCCTTCCGGCCGAATTAATATCCAAACCTATTCCCCCTCCATTTCCCGCTTTTGAGGGAATTATTCAGTTTATGCCGAATTATTATCCAAACATTTCCCCCCTCCTTTGAGGGAATTATTCATTCTTATCAAAGAGTGAAATATTTAGACTTATCAGAAAGACTGGATACAAAACTGTGAATTTACTGTAGAACCAAACCACGCAATTTGCTCAAATCTAGCAATTGAAATTTAGCTAAACAACACAAACTTGGGTTGAGAAATTGAACCAAAACTGAACACAAAATCTGTACAATCGAAAGGTTACAAATCACGACAAAACGCGTTGTTACTGAAACCAGTGTTAAGCACGGGTAGGTTAGAGTTTTGAAATGGGTTTTGAACAAAAATTGAGCCATTTTTAACAAAAAATTACAACAAAATTAGCACGAAATGAACGAAAAAATGCAAATATTTAAATCTTTTGAAGTGTCATAGAGAAAATATATACAAATGGGGATAAAATAGAGTAGGTTAAACAGTTTTAATTGAAATATAAATCATAAAACACAATCTTAACAATTATAGACGTAAAAATAAGGCTGAAAATTGCTGTTTTTTATGTGCGTCGACCCCTTTTACGCGGTGGAATTGCTTCTTCCTCCTCCGAATCGTTTATTTCTCTTCCGTCCTCAGATTCAACAGCTTCATAATCTATGAATGGACAATTGATTGGAGATTCTTCGTCATTTACTGCCTCCAAATCGACATTATCGTCACTATCCAAGTCCGATTCGTTTATTATTCTGTTGAATCCGGGATCAGGTGGCTCCCAACTTTCAAGGGCAGGATCGGGTGGTTGCCAACTTTCAGTAGAAGCAGGGAGCGTGCTGTCCGACTCATTATCCGTTTCCCATTCTTCCCCAAAGAGATCCTCAATTTCATCTTGCGTCGGTGCATCCCACTCTGGATCACTTTCAAGATAAGTGGCTTCAATTGCGTCGGCATGACCGTACGGCAAAGTTTTTATACCGCCCTCAAGAATGAAACGTTTGTCATCGAAGGAACTCAGGGACAATTTATTAGTTGAAACAGTCTGTAGAACGTGACGGTCTGACACATTTCTGTTGTTCGGTGTTCGTAGTGTAGATGAGAGGAACAGAGCGTCTTTGTATTTCTGGTGCGTTAATTGTTCCCTGGCAGCTCTGGTAACACCTTTTGCAGAGATTTTTCGGGAATCTAAATACAAAAAAGTTGCGACAAGTTTTATCAATTTGTCCTCAGAAAGTTTTTCAAAGAAATGCTTGCTTGCTTCCCTTAAAGTTTAGTGTGATGTATGTGTGATAATGACTAACCATAATAACACAAAAGTTATAAATGAACATAAATCTGTTTTACCTGTTGAAGTTATGGAATATAACTTCGGCTTCAGCGAAACAAACTCGTCGATGAGTTTTCCGGCGAATTCATCTTTGTATTTGAGAACGACGAGTTTGTTGTTGTTGTTGAAAAGTTGATGCTCCTTAGGGTAATTTGAAAAATCAAACTCCGACAAAATATTGGGTTTTGCTGCTAATTCCTTGTAGAAATCGTCAGATCGAATTTTATATAAAAGACTGTCTGTGTTAGAATATAGCAGGCGACAATCAAAATGCGGCTTCATTATATTATAGTGAAACCTATACATTTGAAATTTAGCTAATTCTAGAATTGTTGCGCCAACAATTGTTGGCTTATCCCAAAAGATTCTCTTTGGCTCGTGCGTGATAGCAGCTAAATTTTCGCCGAAAATTTTGAATGTCTTGAAGGTAAAGCGTGAGACATTCTGGAGCACTTGATCTGCATTCTGCGCTAAGGTAAGTTTCATTCTCCTTCTTTTTGACTTACAGGTTTTACCATAAGCGCTATTGTTCATAAGTTTGAACAAATTTTCTTCGAATTTGTTCCGCGCGGTCTGTCTTTTTTCCGTGTTTAATCTGATATATGGCTCCATCCAGTTTTCTTGTGAAAATTGGAGCACGCGATGTACTCTGTCAACAACCAGACCAAGTTGTACATAAAGTTGAAGATTCCGATAATGGAGAGTGTACCGCTTTTTGTCCGTAACGGTTTGTAGTAACTTGGGGACAGATGACCGCGGCATGTTGACATTGAACTTCAACTCTCTCTGGTAAGTGCTCAACCACTCATCGGGTACTATTTCCTTTGTTGGCGCGAGAGGGAAATCACGATGGAGGTCTCGTATATTGTGTGGGTACGTCAAATCTACTTCAAGGATGTAACCTATGGGAGAATCAGTCGGTGTATTGAGTACCTGCTCGAGTGGGACTTCCACCAGCAAAAAGTCACCAACGGGTAGATGTTCTGTTTTCATGATGCCACCCTACAGGTTGTTAGCATCTACCATGAAACCAAAAGTAGACTCGAGCGCACTGTTATAATTCTCCATGTACTTGTTGTTCGCCTTGAAGTAACGTTCATCGTACACCGAGGCGAGACCTCCTCTAATCATATTTTCAACAATTTCCAGATGTTCTCGATTTGTCAACAATTGAATATTGGCCCGGCAAATTTTGAGAAATGCATCACCAGCGAGGTTTGAGGCACTGTAGTGATGTGCACAGTCCAGTCCATAGGTGTTCATACACAGTCTCCGAAATTCTTCAAACACGCACGCAAGCAAAAGTGTATCGCACTTCAGATATAAGTTATGGTAGTCTTCAAGGTTACGACATTGGAAAGTCTCGAAAACAGTTTTTGCTTTTTGTAGTTCTTCCTCTGTAATTTGCAATTTTCCATTGTCTAAGCTGTTTTTCCACTTTTCGAGTGGGGGAAGTTCTGTTTCTGCGAACTTTGAACGGTCAGTCATGTACGAATAGGGGTATATTCCTTTCTCTTTAATCGAACTTAGAGCATCAACTGACTGATCGCTATCGAACATTGAATCGAAAACTGCAAAAGCCGAAGCGGGTAGGTTAGCAACTAACTTTTCAAGGGATGTAGTTAAAAACTTGAAAGAATTGATGAAACGTAAATATTCGTAATTTTTTCTGACTTTTCCATCTCTCCCCGTGACTGTTTTGATTAGGACACCGAACGTCATCGATATGTACTTCTCATCTGTAGATGGGATGACGTTTATTGTTGTTGATGGCTCAATTTCTCGAAGTGCCAAGCATACGTGGTGAAGGTCGTAGTTAGCGATGTTGTGACCAATTACGGGAGTGAAATTGATTGTGCGACTTATCCAGTTGCACTTTTCATGTGCAAAACCAAGGAAATCCCCGCGGTGATGACAATGGTCCAACACTTTTGTATCTTCGGGTCCGAAAGGTTCTTCACATATCCAACAGTCAACTATACTACTTCGGTTTGGTACTTGTTGTCCCAAATATATCGGAAAGCGTCTCTTTGAATAGTATACTTCTCGCGCCATCTCATGTAGTTTTTTAATGAAATTTGTCATGCAGTTTTTGGAGCTGTCGATAACGAATTCTTCTGGTGTTGAAAAACCGTTCTCAATCAAAGTTAGAGCAAAGCCGGAGGGTATGTGTTGTTCGATAACTTCAGTTGAAGACGCGTCCGGATTAGCTGGACAAGATGAGACTGGCATTAGAAACGACTCAAAGTCGAAGTAAATAGTAAATGGAGCAAACCATCGGGCCTTAAAATTTTTGAACCGGAAAGAATTTTTATCATCGCCGGGCATCTTTATTGTTGCTGGTGCATGGTTTCGACATGCATCATCGTGAACTTGATGTTGCTCTTCAGAGTGGGAAAAAGCAAAACAGTTCCTGCACAGACGCAAGCTGTTTGTGAACTGTTTTTCTTTCACAGTGCATACCAGTTTAATGAGGTTATTGATAAGAACATAATGATGTACATCTTCGTTAAACAGGAGTAGAAGATCAATCGTTGTTTCGATGTTTCTGTTATTAGAAAGGTACATAGGAAGGAGGTCTCCTTTTGAAAATTGAAACACATTGACCTGCACGTCATTCATGATTTCGAACTGATGTATATCGTGAAAGCCCATGGGCATAGAAAACTCACCACGGGGTTTGGTAGCCTCAGGTTTCCTATATGTAGCCGGGTTAGTCAATTGTGTTCTGATGTCTCGGGAAGGGTCAGCTAAGTTTGGTCCGTGCAGTTCGTGGTACCATGCGGTGTAGCAGTAGTTGAAACATTCGAAATCATCATGGTTGCGTATATTCAGTAAATACCGTTGATTGCGAAGACAGAGGGGCAGCTCAATAAAAGATGAACCACGTATTGGCGAAAATTTAGCGAATTTTAAATCAACCCACAGAATTTTTTGAAGAATCCAACCACTTCCATTAGATGCGAACGCGAAGAGGACAGTAAGCATCTTTTCCACCATGTGAAAAAAAGTTTCGTTAGACAATCGATGATGAACAGGGGTCATTTCGGAATTGGCGTAGATATCAATATCCGATGCTTCTCCGCTGTCGCGCGCTTCTTTAAGAAGTGATAGTTTCGCACTGAATTGACCTTTTTGTGGACCTTCGTTCAATGTTTTTTGTTCTATAATGTCACTGATTTCATCTCTCTGAGCAGTCATGAAATCGAGAAGGCCAACGGTGTTGTTACTATCTACAATACGATAAGACTGGAGACTCTTTCTAAAGGCTGACTCTGTGAGGGTACCTCGTTGTTGTTGTTGTTGTTGTTGTTGTTGTTGTTGTTGTTGTCCCTGTTGATGCACAATTGGATTGACAACTCTCGAGTTGTCAAGAACAGGTAACACGTGTTGTTTTCTGATGTGTTCGTTAAACGAGTTTTTGTCGTTGAAAGCAAGATTACAATAATGACAAAGATTTGTAAATCTACCATGGCAGTCAGAGAGGTGACTTTGAATTTCAGATAACTGACGGCGAGTAACTGGACAAATTGAACAGCGGTATACGGGTATACCTTTCTCTTCAGCATGAACAGTGCGTTCATGACGAGCACGGTTACTTTTGTTGCTGTAAACGTTGTCACAAAAGTAACACTTTTCTGGCATTTTCAAGATAATTTTGAACAAACGGTTTCTTAATGCAAGAGTTCTCAAATATGGCTGATTTCAATCTGAGCTCACTGTTATGCTGTGCAAAGTTTGAAAGTTTGCGCGCGCAAATTTGAATTTGAAACTTGAAAGCGCGCCAAAAATCAAATTCAAACTTAAAAATGACTATCACTCAGTCAAAGCAGAGACAGAAGTCAAACAACCAAAAAAATGGTTTAAAAAGCATGCAGATTGAACGTACCTTCCATTTTTATTGTTTTAATATACAATTAAAAATAACTTTAGTAAAAGTTGAAAATTTCGAAATTGATAAAGTTCTTGTTACATGTCGCGGAAGCATGCATGCTAAGGAGCATATAAAGGCATCTACACTAAGGGTCTATATTAAGGTATATCATACAAGAAAACAAGTCCTGGAGTCACCAAGGCTATCAGGAAACATCAGTTGAAACTGCATCGAAAGCCGAGTTTTTTCAGAAGACTTTAACCTCTAAATAAAGGACTTTACCAGGGGTTTATGTGTTGGCAAATATGACTGAGAAGCACAGGAGGACCTCTTTGTTGATGGAGTGTTCCTATATGAAACTTTTGTGTAAACAATTGAAAGAAAATATCACTTTTTTTAAATTTTTCAATTTTTTCGATCAAAAGGATTAAGGGGATTAGGCTTTTTCTCCAAGAAAAAAGAAAAACGTTATACGTATGTTACTTCATCAGCTCTCTAACAAGTTACCATTACAGAAAAACTTCTGATTAGTAAGGGTAAAAATGTCTCCTTCATGTTAAAAAATGGCATTTTTTCACTTTTAGGGATTAAGAGGGATTAACTAAAATAACAAAAGAAAAAATGCAAAAAAAACCATGTTGCAGTAACTTTTTTAACCTGGAACTTCTGAGAACTTTGATAGCGGGGACAATTGTCCATCGTATGAGCCTATCCCCGTTCATTTGAGATAAATTTTTCATTGCTTTCGGATCATTACAAAAAATATTTTGTTATTTTTGTAAAAATTGTTGAAAAAAAGACTGTTTTTGATAGAAAGATGGTACCTGTTACAGCGATCAATAGCACACTACTCATTGGAATCATCGCTAAGTCACTCTCGTTTTGGATGATCATGAGTTTCAGCTGATATAAAGCAAAAAAAAAAGTTTTTTTGATTTCAAGAAAAACGGTCAAAATATTTATGCAAAGAACACAAGTTTGAAAGTTTTAAACTTTTGTTTAGTGAAAACAGTAAAAGAACAAACACTGGACCAATCTCACTGGAATTTCAATGCTGGCAAAATCTCCTTGTTTTACCACAAAATCACCAGAATGACAATTTCAGTTGTTAACCACTTTTTGTTGAATTTTAGATTCGCTCTTAGTTTTCAAAGTTTTTTTGCAAACTTTTCCTCCAAACGAGAGCTTTTCACTGCAAACCTAATTGAAGCACCTATTTGTTGAAGCACCTAATTAAACCTATTTGTTTAATGACCTTGCTCAACCAAATACAATTTCCTCAAAGTGCAGTGTTCTTTTGGGACATGTTTGAACTTGTTCAATTCCTTATGAAAAGGTTGAAGATCTTTATTGTGAATTAAGTCTACATCAAAAATTGTACAAAGGCATTCAGCACAATTGAATAAATGTCAGATACACAATTGAATGATTGTCATATACACAACTATTGAGCAATCTAAAGCATGCATATATTTATAGTTTTAGTTTTAAATATCAAATATATCCATCAGGTTGCTTTCTGGTCTTCGTTTTTTAGGAGCAGCACAAACTTGCGGTGTCTCACCGCTTTCCGGCGTTTCAAATAGGGGTGAATTCGATAGCTGTGGGGTATGAAAGCTTGTCCCGGATAAAATGTTCAAGTCGAAATCTTGATTTCCGTTGCAAAACTTTTCTTGATAACTTTTACTGATTTCCGCAAAAAGGGATGGGCTAGGAGTCGGTGTAACTGTAGGACTAGGGTCCACTGCAGGCTTCACTGGCACACTTGTGAGACTGGTGGGAGAATCGGGCGCAGACTTGAGTCCCCACATATCTGCTAATTCGTCGCATGCTCGATAAACTCCGAGTTGATTTTCACAAAGTGGAACACACTCACAATCGTAGCGATAGAATATCCTCCGCACTTCGTCTGTCAAAGTATCAACATCGTGATTTTCGAAAACAGGCGTAGTTTTGGGAGGCAATAACCCACCCGAAGTAATAATGCTGCTCTCAGAAGGCTCCGTTTTGTTAGGTAGAACTGCAATTGCATTGATAAAGAGTTTTGGAATTAGACAATGCTGGTATACTGTCCAAACATCGCCAATTTTTTTCTGTTGAATCAAGACGACAAAGTTTTCGTACAATGTCTGATAAACAAGAGTTCGTACTCGGGAAATTGCAGATTCAAAAAGAATTTTTACAGACATTATAACGATCAAAATATAACACTAGTTTCAAGTAGAGAGTGAAATTGTTTAGCAAGAGGAACCAAAAGGTTTCAAGTAGAGATTGACTGTTTAGCAAGAAGAACCAAAGGAAATGAACGCAATAATTTTAGTGGTGCAAATACGTTTTTAACACACCGCTTATCTAGGATCACATTTGTTTTTAATTTCTAATTAATATAACGTAGAAACCAAGTTAACTTTGCATTGCATTTCTTATCTAGGTTAACAACTTTGAATTACTAATACTGTACGTTCCCACTAAATTCAACGTTTTATTCACGTCACACCTAGGGTCACATTTGTTTTTAATTTTCATGTGTTATATCGTTATAACCAGTTGAATTATATTGGTTTCAATTCTTATCTAGGTTAACATCTGTTTTGAATTTTCTGCACGTTCATGCTAAATTCAACCTGTGGTTGTCACACCTAGGGTCACATCTGTTTTTAATTTTAATGTGTTATAACGTTATAACCAGTTGAATTATATTGGTTTCAATTCTTATCTAGCTTAACATCTGTTTTGAATTTTCTGCACGTTCACGCTAAATTCAACCTGTGGTCGTCACACCTAGGGTCACATCTGTTTCAGTTTTTGTGGTACCACCAACCATTTCAGTAGGGAAGCCTTATCTAAGGTCACATCTGAAATTAATTATGCAATCCAATGTGAATGCAAGAGACAGAATCAAGTACGCCATAGGCGTACTTGACTCTGTATTCACATGTCAGCTGGATTTAATGAGACAAAATGACTACACTGGTTTAATCCCAACTTGCCACCGCCATTAGTTTGAATCTTTACACCTTAGAGTACCTGAAAGTGATAAAAACAAGTTGCACACTATGCCTTTCACTTCCACTAAAGATACAGAATTTGGAGATTGTTATTTTGATATTTCCAAAACTGATAAGCGTTTAATAAGGGCAACGCTGAAAACTTATGAAAAGACAGGAACGTATGTGTTTCTGAAACTGTTTAAAAAAGCAGCAGAAGAATACGAGTTTGAACAGAAGATTTCGTTAACTCTGCAAGAATTTGGGAGTTTGGTCAATACGGCAGAGAAGATACTTGAATCAGAAGAAAAATCATCAAAAGACTGTTCAACAAAACCGCCACCAAATAAAAGGCCTAAGCTCGAGAGCAAGGATGGTGGAAGCAATGTATGAACGTTCTCCAAGTTATTTCATACAATTTCAGAAACAATTTAGATTCAAAATTGTTGATCAAAAGCCAACAGACATTACGAGTTTGAATAATTATGCAGTTTGTCCTCACTTTGAGTCTGAGTTTTGCCAAATAGCAACTAACCATTTTCACCTTTTGATTGATAGTTCAACTGATATTGGCTGTACAAAGCAAAACAAATCTTTTGCTGTCCCCTGTCTTTTCACAACTTTCAAACACCTATTTTCAAATTCTTCAAAACTGGAAACGAATGGAGAAGTTTTTACAAAGTTGAAGTTAGCCGTTGACTTCAATGACAAAAAAGGAGAAAAAATTGACCCAGCAACGGTTCACAAGCGTCTTCCAATTTCAAACACAGCAAAGATGTTGACGACGACAAAAACGACGGCCACAAAAACTACAGGAATCACACAGAAAACAATCCACAATACCATCTCAGCAGAAACCGGCCATGGACAAACTCAAACTGATCAAATTTGTACAGAAACTTTAAAACGAGTTGAAAATATTTTAAGTGGTCCTCATTCTGGTGCTTTTTGTAAAGTTATGGACATATTTGTGAGTGGTTATGGAAAATTAGATATTGATTCTGAGTTACTATTTGTTCGTCTTGTATTTGAAGAAAAAATAAAATTTTGAAAAAAAAAAATTTTTATTCAACAGATATTAAAACATCATATGAAGTGCAAAGCGAAGCAATTGAACATCATTGATTTTTACAATTTGTCTTTTACTAAATATAACATGCGCAATATAAATACAAAAAGTCCACACAGTTCTGAGTTTTGACTCTGAATTGGTTGATGTTCGAGAAATTGACATATTTGTGCATTAGTGTCAGAGAGTCTGCGGTATAAGTCTCTATAGGCAATAATCGATTGTCCCAAGGGGTCCGCAAAAATAATTTTTTTGTTTCGATTACATAGAAGAAGCCAGTGTGTACCAGGGTTGTTCGAGGGCGAAGCATTTACGATGAGAAAACTGTTTTTGGGGAATTTTTGGGGAAAGTTGTTTGCAGCGAATACACCACAAAATTTGTATTTCAGTTTTCTACATTTTTGAATTAGGTCATTGATGTGATCTTCATCCATTAGTTGGTTAAAATGTGATTTTTTGAAACCCGGCGCGCAGAATCCACAAAAATTGTGCTAGCTTTTTCGCCAACAACGAATATTTCAATATTGTTGGGCAAGGCAGCCGAAAATTTCAGCTCGATCGAAATTGAGCAATTTGTTAACTCGGGATGAATAAAATCGTGAGAAGCTTGTTGAGTACTGGTCAAGTCAAAAACCATAATAAAATGGTTCGGGTAGTCCGTCAAACTTATGCCATGACCATTGTCAATATAGGCTAAGTCTGATATTGTATTGAAGTAAAGCCGTTTGTCATCATTTGTTGATATTGGACTATCAGCGACTGGCATTCCATTTCGATAGATATAAACCTGTTCCAAATCAAATTTTTGGAAATGAAATGGATTCTGTCTGTTGTTACCGAGAAAAGCTTCGTTTGTGTTCAGACATAAAGCTAGTCTTCGGATTGGTTCCCTGGCAAATATGTCTTCTTGTTTCCAACTGTGCAGACCAGTAGAAGCCAAAAATGTTTTTGTTAGGGTTTCAAGGTACCGATAGGAAGCCGGGCTGGAAAGCAAGGTTTTTTCAATGGCCGACACGACGTCATCGTTCAAAGTCATCTTGCGCACATACAAATTTGCCTCGACAATTTTCACTTTATAATGCTTAGCGGCATCATCTGACATAATAACAAAGTCATCAATTGATCTTCGAAAAGCAATCCGAAGAGTTACACCACTCATTAGATGCCTGTCACATGTGAAAAAGTCGACTGCAACCTTTCCGTAAAACGTGCATTCATTTGAATGTCTGACTAAAGCTTTTCTTCTATTTACTTCAGTAGTTGATAAGGCTCCCGGATTTTCCTCATACGAGTAGCCTTGACAAGCTAACCAAGTGTTTTTTGCGTCTTTGTTGTGTGAAAACTCAGTCTCAATAAAACTTTTGTGAGCATAATTTCCATTTGCATTCGATATTTTTAGTCCGTTGGCTGACACTGTGCAGTCAGAGAACAGTGAATGCAGCACATTATTGCAAAAGTAGGGAGCTTCAGTTTTAGTCACATCTGCAGCAGCTGTACCGTCATATTTTAAGTTTGCTTCGGACGACTGAACAATTTTACATTTGACTTCGAGGAATATTTTTTGTAAATCAATAAAGTTGTTTCTATCGCCAGCAACTTCAAATTCCAACATTGGACCATTGGGGCTATACACCGGGCCCATTTTTTGACAAAAACTTCCATCAAATGTTACTAAGAGGGATGGTTTCTCGAACAGATCGAGGGAACTGTGAGTTGCCTCAGATGGTAATAAATTAGCTATCATCTTTCACCTTTGCAAAAAAATCTGATCGACTTCTTTTTGGAGCTCTTGACTTTGAAATGAACGAGGTTTTACGCTGTTTTGTTGACTTGTTTGAACGGCTTCCAATTTGTTTCCTTGGTTGTTGTTGTCGCGCTCGTCCACCTGTTTGTTTTTTGATAGTGTTTGAGACTGTGTTTTTCAAGGCTTGTTTTGGTGACTTTTTCTTTGAGACTACATCTACAAGTTCGGGAACACCCTGTTTTAAAAGCTCTCTCCCGATACGTTTTGCAGCCGGTAAAATAAATCGTCGAGCCAATGGCAAAGCAACGCGTCCAATTCCCGCTGCTAAAGCCCCAAACCCACTTCCCCTTTGTCTATAGTGTCCGGAGAAGTGCGGCAATGATGTTACCTGATTACCATTATAGGAATCCATACTAGTCAGAAAACTTCTTGAATTGTAAAGTTAAAATAACTTTACCTGTTCCCGAAAAAGGAACCAATTGTCCTGTCTCAGTGCGAAGCTCAATTGAAATTGATTGTATAGTGTTTGATAACAGTTTTTTATAGTCTAAATTTGAAAAAAACAATTCGATGTGTTGGTTCAAGTTCGCACACGCTACCGTTTTTCAGACGTTGTTTTGAATCAATGACACGCAATAACGGAGCTTTTGCGTCACCCACATACTGATACTCAATAATGTTTGTGTAAATGAATATTAGGTGCTTTCCCGCGCAAAGATCAGCAGGAAATTCTCCAAAGTATGCTTTTGTCTCATCACTCTTCATTAATCTATTTGATGTAACTGAATCCATTTTGTAACCAATATGTACACCGCGTCCATCTGGAATTCCGGTAAAGCCCACAATGCTAGGTTTTTCCTCACTAGGAAAAGTGATTCCTTCATATTTACCAAAAATTATTTCGTATTTTCCAGTACTCTTGATTTCTCGAAACGAAAAATTGGGTTATCCAACTGTTCGCTTGATAGTACCCAGAAGTTGATTAATATTGTCAAAATTACCAGTCATGAAGGACAGTTTTTCTCCATTGTAAGGCCGAGAAATGACACTAGCATCAGACGAAATTTTTTGCGAGTCTTCGTATCCCTTAAGTCTGTATGCTATTAAATCTCCATTCGCGACGTGCTCAATTTTTGTCGGAAAAATTATTTCACTAAGAGCCACCCTCCAGTCACCAGAGAGTTGAATTTCATCATTGAAAAAATTGCGAAAAGAGGCCAGAGTGTTTGAACCAAATATTTGCATAGAAGCGGATGAAATAACATGCACAGTGAACTCATCGTCAAAACGATTTCTACTCATTTTCCTTTACACGAACAAGCTGCAAATCTGATTGATAAAGTTTTCCTTCTATTTGTTCTTTGTTTGCATCAATGAGGGAATATGATGGCGGAAATAATGTCGGAATATCTGTTATCTTAAAAACTTCGTCAGTAAACGATTGTTCGTAGCCCTTTCTGAAAGCTTTGTCTTTTTTGACAATTCTGACAAAATCTCCAACAAAGAAACGAGGTTTTTGGGAAACAGTTGTTTCAGCGCTCAAGGACACAAGCCGTGGTACGTCTTTTTTGTAACTTTGTTTGGTGCAAGCTTAGTTATCCGATTAACACGTGAATTTATTCTTTTCACAAAGTCTTCTAATTTGTCAATGTACGAATATGTCCATTTTTCTTCAAGGTACCTATGAATGATATTTTTCAGTGAACGAATATTCCATTCGGCAAAAACAGACTTTTTTTCACTAAAAGTGCTATACAAATGAATTGCTCGTGAGTTGCACAGTCTTTTGAAAGCTCCGAGAAATTCTGTTCCATCATCAACCCATACTTTCTTGGGTTGTTTATGTTTGATCATTTTTTTTAATGCATTAGCTGCTTCTGTTGCATATTTTGTCTTCATTGGCTCTACTCTAAGGTACCGTGACAGACAATCAACTGCTACCAAAAGGTACTTAACATCGCGATTGTATTTTGCAAGGTTGTCAACATATGCTAAATCCAATGACCAAATTTCATTGATATCTTTCACAATCACTTTTAGTCTGGGAAATTGCATTCGATGCGAGCGGTATTTTGTGAAGGACGGCTTGGTATCTAAATAAGACTTGACTTTTGCTAATGACATTTTGCTGTGTTTTTGTAATCGCTTTGAGCTTCCAAACGATGCAGGACCTCTCGAGTACAGTTGTTCTAAAGTTTTTCTCTCAGAAGACGAAACGAGACCACTTTTTCTGATTGGCCTTTTTTTGCTTTGTCAAGTACTATTTCTGCACGTTTGACTTTGTGAGCTTCTTTTAATTTAACGTTTTTCATAATCGACTCAAATGATTCAACAGTAGGCTTTTTTGTAACAATTTTTTGATCCATTTCACTATCATCACTAGAAGCCTCCATTTTTTCTTCCTCGTTAAAAATTGTTGGATCTGTTTGGACCACTCTATCTGCTTTATCTACATCTCGTTCAATATTTGTTGGATCTGTTTGGATCACTCTGTCCGTTTTTCCTATATCTTCCCTTAGCTTGTTTCGTTGCATAAGTGATAACTGAATAGCTTTGTTTTTATATTATGGGTTTTCAATAATTTCGCTCTTTTGGGGTTGCTTTGTTATAAACATTCGTTTTGGAATTAAAATGAACTCTTCTGTATGCATTATGATTTCATCAAGTAGAAATAACAGGAAAGACCAACGGCTTTTAACAGTTCTGATTCTCTGCCAAGAATTCTTTTCTTTTCCCTCAAACCTGTTTGTTTGGATAATATTTTTCGAAATGATTTTTCGTGATTTTCGATTAGTTTTTTATTAATTTCAACATTACCGTTGACTACGTTGAGAAAACACTCGCAGAGAAATCGAATAAAGTTTTTAGAAGCTGTCTTTATCAGTTTTTTTGAGTTGATGTCGCTTGACTGAAGCATTTGCCGCAGCATACATAGTTCTTTCTGTTTCATTTGTTAGATTTGTTATTACAGCTTTCGCAGACGGTAAGTAGAAAATTGATGGTCCTGGAGGCACAATGTTTGAGCAATATCGCAAAACGTCCGACGTCTTTGGGTCTAAATCAATTAATAAATGACCAAAAGGCTGTTTGGTAGCTAGCTCGTAGCTTTCTTTAAGAAATTGTGTGTTGTTGAGCTGTCGACCAATTAAACCAATTTGTTGAACGTCACGTGGTGATTTGAATAAAATAATGTGTGTTGTATTCAAGTCGATTGTTCTCGACCACTTGCTTTGTTGGAATAAATTGTGCTTAACGTAAATAACACTTATATTTTTGTGACGACCTGCAGTCGCAAGTTTTGAAAACTCTTTATCGTTATAAATTTCTTCGCATGAATCATCAAATACAAGAAGACAGTCTTCTAACTCTGAGATAATTTCAAAACTTGTAAATTTTTTAAACTGTATATTCAATTTTCTCTCTAAGGACTCAAATTTTGGTTGTTCATGCTGATAGAAATAAAAAATGGATTGAAATTTTGGTGAAAAAGTGTTTCGAAGTAACATTTTGAAAATCAGCTCAGTTTTTCCACAGCAAGATGGACCAGACACTGCCATAAAGAGTCGATCGCTCGTTGAAATAACTTTATTCATAGCTTTGGGTTTGGAAGTGCGTAACCGACTGTGCAAGAGAGGAGCGAAAACCAAAATGTTGACTCCTCACAATCCAATTGAAAAAAAACCAACTTGATGAGAGATACTGCAATAAGAAAAACTATAATGAAAATTTGAGTGAAATAAACAAATTCTGATCGTGGTACTCTTGAATTGCAAAATCTCCAAGATCTCCTTTCCTGTTGATTCTCATCAAAAACCAAATCGGTTATGCCACCTCCCGAATCTAACTGATCCGCAGTTGAACTCATGGAGAAAACGTTTTTTTTTTCAAAAATGAATTCAAGCAAAATAATTAAATTTAAAAATCAACATGAATATCGTTTGTCTACTATAAAAAATTCGTAAGTTGTATAATGAGAGTTTTTGCCCTCTGTCTTGTAAACAACTGTGTAGCTTGCTTTCATGCCATACTCCATCCCGTAATACGTAACTGAATCCACACATCCTTGTTCTACAAGCTGCTTAATTTCCTTAGGCAGATTGTCATCGTTCAGAGGCACTTGCACTGGAACTGACCGCTTGGGCATAGGTAAAGGGGTTAGATTCATTCTTTGCATTTTCTCTTTCATAGACATGATACAGTTGAAAATATTCTAAGAGTGAAAGATATTTTTTGAAGGATTCTATTTCGGCTCCTGTGCAAACATATTGCCGTTTCCTCAATACAGTTTGTCCCCGACTGTCAATTTTTTTCTCCTTGACTAGTGTAACAGTCAATTGATTTTCAGCCGTTAAGCAACTGTAAACGATCAAATTTGGAGACAAATTCACTTGGAGTACAGACGGTGCTGTCTTTTCTAATCGACGGTTGTTCATGGATCAGCCAGTAGTAGAACAATTGGGCCTTTTTCCTCGCACAATGTTTGTTTTTCTGTCGTTTTGGGCAAGTTGTTGAATGCAAGTCACAAATTGGGGTCTCCCGATAGAAACTCAAATGTTCAATTTTGGGGCATAACAAATCCTCAAGGTTTGTAACCTTTCTCTGAAGCAATTTTTGCAACGTATCAGTTTTCTCTACACCCTTCGCATAAAAATCTGATAGAGGAAATCGAAGCACTACACTTTGAAGAATTTGTTTTAAATAGCAATATGGGTAATCTCCCTTTTCCCAATCCAAACCATGAAGGTATTTTGAAACCCACTGATAAGATTTTTGTTCACTCAAAGTAAGAGAATTGAATGAGTGCGGAGGTGAGAATGAAATTGTATCCGTCTAGTTATTGCAAGTTATGGCTAGCTCTTTCACAATAAAATCAGATTTTTTGCTTCGAAAGCCTTCAAAGTCAAGAACAACCACTCTTGCAGTCAACATTCCAATCGATTGAATAAACGGTTTTTGAAAGTCTTTAAGTAAAAACAAAAAGCAATACCAGTCACATGACCGACATATTCATTTGTGACTGGACAGGGTAAAACGTATGAATAACCGGGTCCCTTTTCACTGTACTCATACACAAAACCACAAGCATCATGAAGAATTGCATGTAGTCTTAAAATTTTAAAATTTTTGAAATAAACGTCTAACGAAGAATTGTGAATCCCAATCAATCCAACATACGGTCTCAATTTCAATGCAATTTCCAAATCGAGGTCAGGATCCAAATACAAGCAAGTTGCTAAAAAATACAAAAATCTTTCACCGTATTGCGAATATTCTTTTTTCACTTTCTTGTATATCTCATAAATCCTATCCAAATCCACCGTAGCCATTGTTGTCATCGCGCACTATTTCAGAAATGGTAATTTCTAGACAGTAACCCAATCCCCTTAATCCCTTTGTCAAGTCTCCCTCAATAAAAGGGTAAAATGTTTGGATAATAATTCGGCTGTTACATGTAAAAGTTATGTTGTCCCTGCATGTAAAAGGTTGGGTTGTCCTATCCCATGAAAAAGGTTGGGTTGTCATAGCGCATGTATCGGGTTGGGTTGTCCTTCCCAATGCAAAAGGTAGGGTTGTCCTCAGGACAACCCTATCTCTTACATGGGATGACAACCCCCCCCCCCCCCCGATCTTCCATGGTGTAAACGTTACTACTGGTAGCAGTTAGTAGTTAGTAGTTAGTAGTTAGTAGTTAGTAGTTAGTAGTTAGTAGTTAGTAGTTAGTAGTTAGTAGTTAGTATTTAGTAGTTATTAGTTAGTAGTTAGTAGTTAGTAGTTAGTTGTTAGTAGTTAGTAGTTAATATTTAGTAGTTAGTAGTTAGTAGTTATTAGTTAGTAGTTAGTAGTTAGTAGTTAGTAATTAGCAGTTAGTAGTCAGTTGTTAGTAGTTAGTAGTTAGTAGCTAGTCGTTAGTATTTAGTAGTTAGAAGTTAGTAGTTAGTAGTTGGTAGTTAGTAGTTAGTAGTCAGTAGTTTGTAGTTAGTAGTTAGTAGTTAGTAGTTAGTAGTCAGTAGTTAGTATTTAGTAGTTTGTAGTTAGTAGTTATTATGTAGTAGTTAATAGTAAGTAGTTAGCAGTTAGTAGTTAGTAATTAGTAGTTAGCAGTTAGTAGTTAGTATTTAGTAGTTAGTACTTAGTAGTTAGTAGTTAGTAGCTAGTGGTTAGTATTTATTAATTAGAAGTTAGTAGTTAGTAGTTAGTAGTTAGTAGTTTGTAGTTAGTAGTTAGTAGTTAGTAGTTAGTAGTTAGTAGTCAGTGGTTAGTATTTAGTAGTTAGTAGTTAGCAGTTAGTATGTAGTAGTTAATAGTTAGTAGTTAGCAGTTAGTAGTTAGTAGTTAGTAGTTAGTAGTTAGTAGTTAGTGGTTAGTAGTTAGTAGTTAGTAGTTAGTAGTTAGTAGTTAGTAGTTATTAGTTAGTAGTTAGTAGTCAGTAGTTAGTATTTAGTAGTTAGTAGTTAGCAGTTAGTATGTAGTAGTTAATAGTTAGTAGTTAGCAGTTATTAGTTAGTAGTTAGTAGTTAGCAGATAGTAGTTAGTAGTTAGTACTTAGCAGTTAGTAGTTTGTAGTTAGTAGTTAGTAGTTAGTAGTTAGTAGTTAGTAGTCAGTGGTTAGTATTTAGTAGTTAGTAGTTAGCAGTTAGTATGTAGTAGTTAATAGTTAGTAGTTAGCAGTTAGTAGTTAGTAGTTAGTAGTTAGTAGTTAGTAGTTAGTGGTTAGTAGTTAGTAGTTAGTAGTTAGTAGTTAGTAGTTAGTAGTTATTAGTTAGTAGTTAGTAGTCAGTAGTTAGTATTTAGTAGTTAGTAGTTAGCAGTTAGTATGTAGTAGTTAATAGTTAGTAGTTAGCAGTTATTAGTTAGTAGTTAGTAGTTAGCAGATAGTAGTTAGTAGTTAGTAGTTAGCAGTTAGTAGTTAGTAGTTAGTAGTTAGTAGTTAGTAGTTAGTAGTTAGTAGTTAGTAGTCAGTAGTTAGTAGTTAGTGGTTAGTAGTTAGTAGTCAGTAGTTAGTATTTAGTAGTTAGTAGTTAGCAGTTAGTATGTAGTAGTTATAAGTAAGTAGTTAGCAGTTAGTAGTTAGTAGTTAGTAGTTAGCAGTTAGTAGTTAGTAGTTAGTAGTTAGTAGTTTGTAGTTAGTAGTTAGTAGTTAGTAGTTAGTAGTTAGTAGTTAGTAGTTAGTAGTTAGTAGTTAGTAGTTAGTAGTCAGTAGTTCGTAGTAAGTAGTTAGTAGTCAGTAGTTGTTATTTAGTAGTTAGTAGTTAGTAGTTAGTAGTTAATAGTTAGTAGTTGGTAGTTAGTAGTTAGTAGTCAGTAGTTTGTAGTTAGTAGTTAGTAGTTAGTAGTTAGTAGTTAGTAGTCAGTAGTTAGTATTTAGTAGTTAGTAGTTAGTAGTTATTATGTAGTAGTTAATAGTTAGTAGTTAGCAGTTAGTAGTTAGTAATTAGTAGTTAGCAGTTAGTAGTTAGTATTTAGTAGTTAGTACTCGGTAGTTAGTAGTTAGTAGTTAGTAGCTAGTGGTTAGTATTTAGTAGTTAGAAGTTAGTAGTTAGTAGTTGGTAGTTAGTAGTTAGTAGTCAGTAGTTTGTAGTTAGTAGTTAGTAGTGAGTAGTTAGTAGTTAGTAGTCAGTAGTTAGTATTTAGTAGTTAGTAGTTAGTAGTTATTATGTAGTAGTTAATAGTTAGTAGTTAGCAGTTAGTAGTTAGTAATTAGTAGTTAGCAGATAGTAGTTAGTATTTAGTAGTTAGTACTTAGTAGTTAGTAGTTAGTAATTAGTAGCTAGTGGTTAGTATTCAGTAGTTAGAAGTTAGTAGTTAGTAGTTAGTAGTTAGTAGTTAGTAGTTAGTAGTTTGTAGTTAGTAGTTAGTAGTTAGTAGTTAGTAGTCAGTAGTTAGTATTTAGTAGTTAGTAGTTAGCAGTTAGTATGTAGTAGTTAATAGTTAGTAGTTAGCAGTTAGTAGTTAGTAGTTAGTAGGTAGCAGTTAGTAGTTAGTAGTTAGTAGTTAGTAGTTAGTAGTTAGTAGTTAGTAGTTAGTAGTTAGTAGTTAGTAGTTAGTGGTTAGTAGTTAGTAGTTAGTAGTTAGTAGTTAGCAGTTAGTAGTTAGTAGTTAGTAGTTAGTAGTTAGTAGTTAGTAGTTAGTAGTTCGTAGTTAGTAGTTATTAGTTAGTAGTTAGTAGTCAGTAGTTAGTATTTAGTAGTTAGTAGTTAGCAGTTAGTATGTAGTAGTTAATAGTTAGTAGTTAGCAGTTATTAGTTAGTAGTTAGTAGTTAGCAGTTAGTAGTTAGTAGTTAGTAGTTAGCAGTTAGTAGTTAGTCGTTAGTAGTTAGTAGTTAGTAGTTAGTAGTTAGTAGTTAGTAGTTAGTAGTTAGCAGATAGTAGTTAGTAGTTAGTAGTTAGCAGTTAGTAGTTAGTAGTTAGTAGTTAGTAGTTAGTAGTTAGTAGTTAGTAGTTAGTAGTTAGTAGTCAGTAGTTAGTAGTTAGTGGTTAGTAGTTAGTAGTCAGTAGTTAGTATTTAGTAGTTAGTAGTTAGCAGTTAGTATGTAGTAGTTATAAGTAAGTAGTTAGCAGTTAGTAGTTAGTAGTTAGTAGTTAGCAGTTAGTAGTTAGTAGTTAGTAGTTAGTAGTTAGTAGTTAGTAGTTTGTAGTTAGTAGTTAGTAGTTAGTAGTTAGTAGTTAGTAGTTAGTAGTTAGTAGTTAGTAGTTAGTAGTTAGTAGTTAGTAGTCAGTAGTTCGTAGTAAGTAGTTAGTAGTCAGTAGTTGTTATTTAGTAGTTAGTAGTTAGTAGTTAGTAGTTAATAGTTAGTAGTTGGTAGTTAGTAGTTAGTAGTCAGTAGTTTGTAGTTAGTAGTTAGTAGTTAGTAGTTAGTAGTTAGTAGTCAGTAGTTAGTATTTAGTAGTTAGTAGTTAGTAGTTATTATGTAGTAGTTAGTAGTTAGTAGTTAGTAGTTAGTAGTTAGTAGTTAGTAGTTAGTAGTTAGCAGATAGTAGTTAGTAGTTAGTAGTTAGCAGTTAGTAGTTAGTAGTTAGTAGTTAGTAGTTAGTAGTTAGTAGTTAGTAGTTAGTAGTTAGTAGTTAGTAGTCAGTAGTTAGTAGTTAGTGGTTAGTAGTTAGTAGTCAGTAGTTAGTATTTAGTAGTTAGTAGTTAGCAGTTAGTATGTAGTAGTTATAAGTAAGTAGTTAGCAGTTAGTAGTTAGTAGTTAGTAGTTAGCAGTTAGTAGTTAGTAGTTAGTAGTTAGTAGTTAGTAGTTAGTAGTTTGTAGTTAGTAGTTAGTAGTTAGTAGTTAGTAGTTAGTAGTTAGTAGTTAGTAGTTAGTAGTTAGTAGTTAGTAGTTAGTAGTCAGTAGTTCGTAGTAAGTAGTTAGTAGTCAGTAGTTGTTATTTAGTAGTTAGTAGTTAGTAGTTAGTAGTTAATAGTTAGTAGTTGGTAGTTAGTAGTTAGTAGTCAGTAGTTTGTAGTTAGTAGTTAGTAGTTAGTAGTTAGTAGTTAGTAGTCAGTAGTTAGTATTTAGTAGTTAGTAGTTAGTAGTTATTATGTAGTAGTTAATAGTTAGTAGTTAGCAGTTAGTAGTTAGTAATTAGTAGTTAGCAGTTAGTAGTTAGTATTTAGTAGTTAGTACTCGGTAGTTAGTAGTTAGTAGTTAGTAGCTAGAGGTTAGTATTTAGTAGTTAGAAGTTAGTAGTTAGTAGTTGGTAGTTAGTAGTTAGTAGTCAGTAGTTTGTAGTTAGTAGTTAGTAGTGAGTAGTTAGTAGTTAGTAGTCAGTAGTTAGTATTTAGTAGTTAGTAGTTAGTAGTTATTATGTAGTAGTTAATAGTTAGTAGTTAGCAGTTAGTAGTTAGTAATTAGTAGTTAGCAGATAGTAGTTAGTATTTAGTAGTTAGTACTTAGTAGTTAGTAGTTAGTAGTTAGTAGCTAGTGGTTAGTATTCAGTAGTTAGAAGTTAGTAGTTAGTAGTTAGTAGTTAGTAGTTAGTAGTTTGTAGTTAGTAGTTAGTAGTTAGTAGTTAGTAGTCAGTAGTTAGTATTTAGTAGTTAGTAGTTAGCAGTTAGTATGTAGTAGTTAATAGTTAGTAGTTAGCAGTTAGTAGTTAGTAGTTAGTAGGTAGCAGTTAGTAGTTAGTAGTTAGTAGTTAGTAGTTAGTAGTTAGTAGTTAGTAGTTAGTAGTTAGTAGTTAGTAGTTAGTAGTTAGTGGTTAGTAGTTAGTAGTTAGTAGTTAGTAGTTAGCAGTTAGTAGTTAGTAGTTAGTAGTTAGTAGTTAGTAGTTAGTAGTTAGTAGTTCGTAGTTAGTAGTTATTAGTTAGTAGTTAGTAGTCAGTAGTTAGTATTTAGTAGTTAGTAGTTAGCAGTTAGTATGTAGTAGTTAATAGTTAGTAGTTAGCAGTTATTAGTTAGTAGTTAGTAGTTAGCAGTTAGTAGTTAGTAGTTAGTAGTTAGCAGTTAGTAGTTAGTAGTTAGTAGTTAGTAGTTAGTAGTTAGTAGTTAGTAGTTAGTAGTTAGTAGTTAGTAGTTAGTAGTTAGTAGTCAGTAGTTAGTAGTTAGTAGTTAGTAGTTAGTAGTCAGTAGTTAGTATTTAGTAGTTAGTAGTTAGCAGTTAGTATGTAGTAGTTATAAGTAAGTAGTTAGCAGTTAGTAGTTAGTAGTTAGTAGTTAGCAGTTAGTAGTTAGTAGTTAGTAGTTAGCAGTTAGTAGTTAGTAGTTAGTAGTTAGTAGTTAGTAGTTAGTAGTTAGTAGTTAGTAGTTAGTAGTTAGTAGTTAGTAGTTAGTAGTCAGTAGTTCGTAGTTAGTAGTTAGTAGTCAGTAGTTATTATTTAGTAGTTAGTAGTTAGTAGTTAGTAGTTAATAGTTAGTAGTTGGTAGTTAATGGTTACTATTTATTAGTTTTTAGTTAGTAGTTATTAGTGAGTAGTTAGTGGTTAGTAGTTAGTAGTTAGTAATTAGTAAAAAGTACTTAGTAGTTAGTATTTAGTAGATAGTAGTTAGTTATTTGTAGTTAGTAGTTAGTAGTTAGTAGTTATTCGTTAGTAGTTAGTAGTTAGTAGTTAGTAGTTAGTAGTCAGTATTTAGTAGTTAGTAGTTAATAGTTAGTAGTCAGTGGTTAGTCTTTAGCAGTTAATAGTTAGTAGTTAGTATGTAGTAGTTAATAGTTAGTAGTTAGCAGTTAGTAGTTAATAGTTAGTAGTTAGTAGTTAGTAGTTAGTAGTTAGTAGTTAGTAGTTTGTGGTTAGTAGTTAATAGTTAGTAGTTAGTAGTTAGTAGTTAGTAGTTAGTAGTTAGTAGTTAGTAGTTAGTAGTTAGTAGTTAGTAGTTAGTAGTTAGTAGTTAGTAGTTAGTAGTCAGTAGTTCGTAGTTAGTAGTTAGTAGTCAGTAGTTATTATTTAGTAGTTAGTAGTTAGTAGTTAGTAGTTAATAGTTAGTAGTTGGTAGTTAATGGTTACTATTTATTAGTTTTTATTTAGTAGTTATTAGTGAGTAGTTAGTGGTTAGTAGTTAGTAGTTAGTAATTAGTAAAAAGTACTTAGTAGTTAGTATTTAGTAGATAGTAGTTAGTTGTTTGTAGTTAGTAGTTAGTAGTTAGTAGTTATTCGTTAGTAGTTAGTAGTTAGTAGTTAGTAGTTAGTAGTTAGTAGTCAGTATTTAGTAGTTAGTAGTTAATAGTTAGTAGTCAGTGGTTAGTCTTTAGCAGTTAATAGTTAGTAGTTAGTATGTAGTAGTTAATAGTTAGTAGTTAGCAGTTAGTAGTTAATAGTTAGTAGTTAGTAGTTAGTAGTTAGTAGTTAGCAGTTAGTAGTTAGTAGTTAGTAGTTAGTAGTTAGTAGTTAGTAGTTAGTAGTTAGCAGTTAGTGGTTAGTAGTTAGTAGTTAGTAGTTAGTAGTTAGTAGTTAGTAGTTAGTAGTCAGTAGTTAGTATTTAGTAGTTAATAGTTAGTAGTTAGTATGTAGTAGTTAATAGTTAGTAGTTAGCAGTTAGTAGTTAATAGTTAGTAGTTAGTAGTTAGTAGTTAGTAGTTAGTATTTAGTAGTTAGTAGTTAGTAGTTAGTAGTTAGTAGTTAGTAGTTTGTGGTTAGTAGTTAATAGTTAGTAGTTAGTAGTTAGTAGTTAGTAGTTAGTAGTTAGTAGTTAGTAGTTAGTAGTTAGTAGTTAGTAGTTAGTAGTTAGTAGTTAGTAGTTAGTAGTCAGTAGTTCGTAGTTAGTAGTTAGTAGTCAGTAGTTATTATTTAGTAGTTAGTAGTTAGTAGTTAGTAGTTAATAGTTAGTAGTTGGTAGTTAATGGTTACTATTTATTAGTTTTTATTTAGTAGTTATTAGTGAGTAGTTAGTGGTTAGTAGTTAGTAGTTAGTAATTAGTAAAAAGTACTTAGTAGTTAGTATTTAGTAGATAGTAGTTAGTTGTTTGTAGTTAGTAGTTAGTAGTTAGTAGTTATTCGTTAGTAGTTAGTAGTTAGTAGTTAGTAGTTAGTAGTTAGTAGTCAGTATTTAGTAGTTAGTAGTTAATAGTTAGTAGTCAGTGGTTAGTCTTTAGCAGTTAATAGTTAGTAGTTAGTATGTAGTAGTTAATAGTTAGTAGTTAGCAGTTAGTAGTTAATAGTTAGTAGTTAGTAGTTAGTAGTTAGTAGTTAGCAGTTAGTAGTTAGTAGTTAGTAGTTAGTAGTTAGTAGTTAGTAGTTAGTAGTTAGCAGTTAGTGGTTAGTAGTTAGTAGTTAGTAGTTAGTAGTTAGTAGTTAGTAGTTAGTAGTCAGTAGTTAGTATTTAGTAGTTAATAGTTAGTAGTTAGTATGTAGTAGTTAATAGTTAGTAGTTAGCAGTTAGTAGTTAATAGTTAGTAGTTAGTAGTTAGTAGTTAGTAGTTAGTATTTAGTAGTTAGTAGTTAGTAGTTAGTAGTTAGTAGTTAGTAGTTAGTAGTCAGTAGTTAGTAGTTAGTTGTCAGTAATTAGTATTTAGTAGTTAGTAGTTAGCAGTTAGTATGTATTAGTTAATAGTTAGTAGTTAGCAGTTAGTAGTTAGTAGTTAGTAGGTAGCAGTTAGTAGTTAGTAGTTAGTAGTTAGTAGTTAGTAGTTAGTAGTTAGTATTTTGTAGTTAGTAGTTAGTAGTTAGTAGTTAGTAGTCAGTAGTTAGTATTTAGTAGTTAGTAGTTAGCAGTTAGTATGTAGTAGTTAATAGTTAGTAGTTAGCAGTTAGTAGTTAGTAGTCAGTAGTTAACAGTTAGTAGTTAGTAGTTAGTAGTTAGTAGTTAGTAGTTAGTAGTTAGTAGTTAGTAGTTAGTAGTTAGTAGTTAGTAGTTAGTAGTTAGTAGTCAGTAGTTCGTAGTTAGTAGTTAGTAGTCAGTAGTTATTATTTAGTAGTTAGTAGTTAGTAGTTAGTAGTTAATAGTTAGTAGTTGGTAGTTAATGGTTACTATTTATTAGTTTTTATTTAGTAGTTATTAGTGAGTAGTTAGTGGTTAGTAGTTAGTAGTTAGTAATTAGTAAAAAGTACTTAGTAGTTAGTATTTAGTAGATAGTAGTTAGTTGTTTGTAGTTAGTAGTTAGTAGTTAGTAGTTATTCGTTAGTAGTTAGTAGTTAGTAGTTAGTAGTTAGTAGTTAGTAGTCAGTATTTAGTAGTTAGTAGTTAATAGTTAGTAGTCAGTGGTTAGTCTTTAGCAGTTAATAGTTAGTAGTTAGTATGTAGTAGTTAATAGTTAGTAGTTAGCAGTTAGTAGTTAATAGTTAGTAGTTAGTAGTTAGTAGTTAGTAGTTAGCAGTTAGTAGTTAGTAGTTAGTAGTTAGTAGTTAGTAGTTAGTAGTTAGTAGTTAGCAGTTAGTGGTTAGTAGTTAGTAGTTAGTAGTTAGTAGTTAGTAGTTAGTAGTTAGTAGTCAGTAGTTAGTATTTAGTAGTTAATAGTTAGTAGTTAGTATGTAGTAGTTAATAGTTAGTAGTTAGCAGTTAGTAGTTAATAGTTAGTAGTTAGTAGTTAGTAGTTAGTAGTTAGTATTTAGTAGTTAGTAGTTAGTAGTTAGTAGTTAGTAGTTAGTAGTTAGTAGTCAGTAGTTAGTAGTTAGTTGTCAGTAATTAGTATTTAGTAGTTAGTAGTTAGCAGTTAGTATGTATTAGTTAATAGTTAGTAGTTAGCAGTTAGTAGTTAGTAGTTAGTAGGTAGCAGTTAGTAGTTAGTAGTTAGTAGTTAGTAGTTAGTAGTTAGTAGTTAGTATTTTGTAGTTAGTAGTTAGTAGTTAGTAGTTAGTAGTCAGTAGTTAGTATTTAGTAGTTAGTAGTTAGCAGTTAGTATGTAGTAGTTAATAGTTAGTAGTTAGCAGTTAGTAGTTAGTAGTCAGTAGTTAACAGTTAGTAGTTAGTAGTTAGTAGTTAGCAGTTAGTAGTTGGTAGTTAATAGTTAGTAGTTAGTAGTCAGTAGTTAGTAGTTAGTAGTTAGTAGTTAGTAGTTAGTAGTCAGTAGTTAGTATTTAGTAGTTAGTAGTTAGCAGTTAGTGGTTAGTAGTTAGTAGTTAGTAAATAGTAGTTAGTAGTTTGTAGTTAGTAGTTAGTAGTTAGTTGTTAGTAGTTAGTAGTTAGTAGTTAGTAGTTAGTAGTTAAAAGTCAGTAGTTCGTAGTTAGTAGTTAGTAGTCAGTAGTTAGTATTTAGTAGTTAGTAGTTAGTAGTTAGTAGTTAGTAGTTAGTAGTTAGTAGTTAGTATTCAGTAGTTAGTAGTTAGTAGTTAGTAGTCAGTAGTTCGTAGTTAGTAGTTAGTTGTCAGTAGTTAGTATTTAGCAGTTAGTAGTTAGTAGTTAGTAGTTAGTAGTTAGTAGTTAGTAGATAGTAGTTAGTAGTCAGTAGTTCGTAGTTAGTAGTTAGTAGTCAGTAGTTAGTATTTAGTAGTTAGTAGTTAGTAGTTAGTAGTTAGTAGTTAGTAGTTAGTAGTTAGTAGTCAGTAGTTCGTAGTTAGTAGTTAGTTGTCAGTAGTTAGTATTTAGCAGTTAGTAGTTAGTAGTTAGTAGTTAGTAGTTAGTAGTTAGTAGTTAGTAGTTAGTAGTTAGTAGTTAGTAGTTAGTAGTTAGTAGTTAGTAGTTAGTAGTTAGTAGTTAGTAGTTAGTAGTTAGTAGTTAGTAGTTAGTAGTTAGTAGTTAGTAGTTAGTAGTTAGTAGTTAGTAGTTAGTAGTTAGTAGTTAGTAGTCAGTAGTTAGTAGTTAGTAGTCAGTAGTTAGTATTTAGTAGTTAGTAGTTTGCAGTTAGTATGTAGTAGTTAATAGTTAGTAGTTAGCAGTTAGTAGTTAGTAGTTAGTAGGTAGCAGTTAGTAGTTAGTAGTTAGTAGTTGGTAGCTAGTAGTTAGTAGTTAGTAGTTAGTAGTTTGTAGTTAGTAGTTAGTAGTTAGTAGTCAGTAGTTAGTAATTAGTAGTTAGTAGTTAGCAGTTAGTATGTAGTAGTTAATAGTTAGTAGTTAGCAGTTAGTAGTTAGTAGTTAGTAGTTAGCAGTTAGTAGTTAGTAGTTAGTTGTTAGCAGTTAGTAGTTAGTAGTTAGTAGTTAGTAGTTAGTAGTCAGTAGTTAGTAGTTAGTAGTTAGTAGTTAGTAGTTAGTAGTTAGTAGTTAGTAGTCAGTAGTTCGTAGTTAGTAGTTAGTTGTCAGTAGTTAGTATTTAGCAGTTAGTAGTTAGTAGTTAGTAGTTAGTAGTTAGTAGTTAGTAGTTAGTAGTTAGTAGTTAGTAGTTAGTAGTTAGTAGTTAGTAGTTAGTAGTTAGTAGTTAGTAGTTAGTAGTTAGTAGTTAGTAGTTAGTAGTTAGTAGTTAGTAGTTAGTAGTTAGTAGTTAGTAGTTAGTAGTTAGTAGTTAGTAGTTAGTAGTCAGTAGTTAGTAGTTAGTAGTCAGTAGTTAGTATTTAGTAGTTAGTAGTTTGCAGTTAGTATGTAGTAGTTAATAGTTAGTAGTTAGCAGTTAGTAGTTAGTAGTTAGTAGTTAGTAGTTAGTAGTTAGTAGTCAGTAGTTCGTAGTTAGTAGTTAGTTGTCAGTAGTTAGTATTTAGCAGTTAGTAGTTAGTAGTTAGTAGTTAGTAGTTAGTAGTTAGTAGTTAGTAGTTAGTAGTTAGTAGTTAGTAGTTAGTAGTTAGTAGTTAGTAGTTAGTAGTTAGTAGTTAGTAGTTAGTAGTTAGTAGTTAGTAGTTAGTAGTTAGTAGTTAGTAGTTAGTAGTTAGTAGTTAGTAGTTAGTAGTCAGTAGTTAGTAGTTAGTAGTCAGTAGTTAGTATTTAGTAGTTAGTAGTTTGCAGTTAGTATGTAGTAGTTAATAGTTAGTAGTTAGCAGTTAGTAGTTAGTAGTTAGTAGGTAGCAGTTAGTAGTTAGTAGTTAGTAGTTGGTAGCTAGTAGTTAGTAGTTAGTAGTTAGTAGTTTGTAGTTAGTAGTTAGTAGTTAGTAGTCAGTAGTTAGTAATTAGTAGTTAGTAGTTAGCAGTTAGTATGTAGTAGTTAATAGTTAGTAGTTAGCAGTTAGTAGTTAGTAGTTAGTAGTTAGCAGTTAGTAGTTAGTAGTTAGTTGTTAGCAGTTAGTAGTTAGTAGTTAGTAGTTAGTAGTTAGTAGTCAGTAGTTAGTAGTTAGTAGTTAGTAGTTAGCAGTTAGTATGTAGTAGTTAATAGTTAGTAGTTAGCAGTTAGTAGTTAGTAGTTAGTAGTTAGCTGTTAGTAGTTAGTAGTTAGTAGTTAGCAGTTATTAGTTAGTAGTTAGTAGTTAGTAGTTAGTAGTCCGTAGTTAGTAGTTAGTAGTTAGTAGTTAGTAGTTAGTATTAAGTAGTTAGTAGTCAGTAGTTAGTTTTTAGTAGTTAGTAGTTAGCAGTTAGTGGTTAGTAGGTAGTATTTTGTAGTTAATAGTTAGTAGTTAGTAGTTAGTAGTTAGCAGTTAGTGGTTAGTAGTTAGTAGTTAGTAGTTAGTAGTTAGTAGTTTGTAGTTAGTAGTTAGTAGTTAGTAGTTAGTAGTTAGTAGTTAGTAGTTTGTAGTTAGTAGTTAGTAGTTAGTAGTTAGTAGTTAGTAGTTAGTAGTTAGTAGTTAGTAGTTAGTAGTCAGTAATTCGTAGTTAGTAGTTGGTAGTCAGTAGTTAGTATTTAGTAGTTAGTAGTTAGTAGTTAGTAGTTAGTAGTTAGTATTTTGTAGTTAGTAGTTAGTAGTTAGTAGTTAGTAGTTAGTAGTTAGTAGTCAGTAGTTAGTATTTAGTAGTTAGTAGTTAGCAGTTAGTATGTAGTAGTTAATAGTAAGTAGTTAGCAGTTAGTAGTTAGTAGTTAGTAGTTAGCAGTTAGTAGTTAGTAGTTAGTTGTTAGCAGTTAGTAGTTAGTAGTTAGTAGTTAGTAGTTAGTAGTTAGTAGTCAGTAGTTAGTAGTTAGTAGTTAGTAGTTAGCAGTTAGTATGTAGTAGTTAATAGTTAGTAGTTAGCAGTTAGTAGTTAGTAGTTAGTAGTTAGCTGTTAGTAGTTAGTAGTTAGTAGTTAGCAGTTATTAGTTAGTAGTTAGTAGTTAGTAGTCCGTAGTTAGTAGTTAGTAGTTAGTAGTTAGTAGTTAGTATTAAGTAGTTAGTAGTCAGTAGTTAGTTTTTAGTAGTTAGTAGTTAGCAGTTAGTGGTTAGTAGGTAGTATTTTGTAGTTAATAGTTAGTAGTTAGTAGTTAGTAGTTAGTAGTTAGCAGTTAGTGGTTAGTAGTTAGTAGTTAGTAGTTAGTAGTTAGTAGTTTGTAGTTAGTAGTTAGTAGTTAGTAGTTAGTAGTTAGTAGTTAGTAGTTAGTAGTTTGTAGTTAGTAGTTAGTAGTTAGTAGTTAGTAGTTAGTAGTTAGTAGTTAGTAGTTAGTAGTTAGTAGTCAGTAGTTCGTAGTTAGTAGTTGGTAGTCAGTAGTTAGTATTTAGTAGTTAGTAGTTAGTAGTTAGTAGTTAGTAGTTAGTATTTTGTAGTTAGTAGTTAGTAGTTAGTAGTTAGTAGTTAGTAGTTAGTAGTCAGTAGTTAGTATTTAGTAGTTAGTAGTTAGCAGTTAGTATGTAGTAGTTAATAGTAAGTAGTTAGCAGTTAGTAGTTAGTAGTTAGTAGTTAGCAGTTAGTAGTTAGTAGTTAGTAGTTAGCAGTTAGTGGTTAGTAGTTAGTAGTTAGTAGTTAGTAGTTAGTAGTTAGTAGTTTGTAGTTAGTAGTTAGTAGTTAGTAGTTAGTAGTTAGTAGTTAGTAGTTAGTAGTTAGTAGTCAGTAGTTCGTAGTTAGTAGTTGGTAGTCAGTAGTTAGTATTTAGTAGTTAGTAGTTAGTAGTTAGTAGTTAGTAGTTAGTAGTTAGTAGTTAGTAGTTAGTAGTCAGTAGTTAGTAGTTAGTAGTTAGTAGTTAGCAGTTAGTATGTAGTAGTTAATAGTTAGTAGTTAGCAGTTAGTAGTTAGTAGTTAGTAGTTAGCTGTTAGTAGTTAGTAGTTAGTAGTTAGCAGTTATTAGTTAGTAGTTAGTAGTTAGTAGTTAGTAGTCCGTAGTTAGTAGTTAGTAGTTAGTAGTTAGTAGTTAGTATTAAGTAGTTAGTAGTCAGTAGTTAGTTTTTAGTAGTTAGTAGTTAGCAGTTAGTGGTTAGTAGGTAGTATTTTGTAGTTAATATTTAGTAGTTAGTAGTTAGTAGTTAGTAGTTAGCAGTTAGTGGTTAGTAGTTAGTAGTTAGTAGTTAGTAGTTAGTAGTTTGTAGTTAGTAGTTAGTAGTTAGTAGTTAGTAGTTAGTAGTTAGTAGTTTGTAGTTAGTAGTTAGTAGTTAGTAGTTAGTAGTTAGTAGTTAGTAGTTAGTAGTTAGTAGTTAGTATTTAGTAGTCAGTAGTTCGTAGTTAGTAGTTGGTAGTCAGTAGTTAGTATTTAGTAGTTAGTAGTTAGTAGTTAGTAGTTAGTAGTTAGTATTTTGTAGTTAGTAGTTAGTAGTTAGTAGTTAGTAGTTAGTAGTTAGTAGTCAGTAGTTAGTATTTAGTAGTTAGTAGTTAGCAGTTAGTATGTAGTAGTTAATAGTAAGTAGTTAGCAGTTAGTAGTTAGTAGTTAGTAGTTAGCAGTTAGTAGTTAGTAGTTAGTAGTTAGCAGTTAGTGGTTAGTAGTTAGTAGTTAGTAGTTAGTAGTTAGTAGTTAGTAGTTTGTAGTTAGTAGTTAGTAGTTAGTAGTTAGTAGTTAGTAGTTAGTAGTTAGTAGTTAGTAGTCAGTAGTTCGTAGTTAGTAGTTGGTAGTCAGTAGTTAGTATTTAGTAGTTAGTAGTTAGTAGTTAGTAGTTAGTAGTTAGTAGTTAGTAGTCAGTAGTTCGTAGTTAGTAGTTAGTTGTCAGTAGTTAGTATTTAGCAGTTAGTAGTTAGTAGTTAGTAGTTAGTAGTTAGTAGTTAGTAGTTAGTAGTTAGTAGTTAGTAGTTAGTAGTTAGTAGTTAGTAGTTAGTAGTTAGTAGTTAGTAGTTAGTAGTTAGTAGTTAGTAGTCAGTAGTTAGTAGTTAGTAGTTAGTAGTTAGTAGTTAGTAGTTAGTAGTCAGTAGTTAGTAGTTAGTAGTCAGTAGTTAGTATTTAGTAGTTAGTAGTTTGCAGTTAGTATGTAGTAGTTAATAGTTAGTAGTTAGCAGTTAGTAGTTAGTAGTTAGTAGGTAGCAGTTAGTAGTTAGTAGTTAGTAGTTAGTAGTTAGTAGTTAGTAGTTAGTAGTTAGTAGTTAGTAGTTAGTAGTTTGTAGTTAGTAGTTAGTAGTTAGTAGTCAGTAGTTAGTATTTAGTAGTTAGTAGTTAGCAGTTAGTATGTAGTAGTTAATAGTTAGTAGTTAGCAGTTAGTAGTTAGTAGTTAGTAGTCAGTAGTTAGTATTTAGTAGTTAGTATTTAGCAGTTAGTGGTTAGTAGTTAGTAGTTAGTAGTTAGTAGTTTGCAGTTAGTAGTTAGTAGTTAGTAGTTAGTAGTTAGTAGTTAGTAGTTAGTAGTTAGTAGTTAGTAGTTAGTAGTCAGTAGTTCGTAGTTAGTAGTTAGTAGTCAGTATTTAGTTTTTAGTAGTTAGTAGTTAGTAGTTAGTAGTTAGTAGTTAGTAGTTAGTAGTCAGTAGTTCGTAGTTAGTAATCAGTTGTCAGTAGTTAGTATTTAGCAGTTAGTAGTTAGTAGTTAGTAGTTAGTAGTTAGTAGTTAGTAGTTAGTAGTTAGTAGTTAGTAGTTAGTAGTTAGTAGTTAGTAGTTAGTAGTTAGTAGTTAGTAGTTAGTAGTTAGTAGTCAGTAGTTAGTAGTTAGTAGTTTGTAGTTAGTAGTTAGTAGTTAGTAGTTAGTAGTTAGTATTTTGTAGTTAGTAGTTAGTAGTTAGTAGTTAGTAGTTAGTAGTTAGTAGTCAGTAGTTAGTATTTAGTAGTTAGTAGTTAGCAGTTAGTATGTAGTAGTTAATAGTAAGTATTTAGCAGTTAGTAGTTAGTAGTTAGCAGTTAGTAGTTAGTAGTTAGTAGTTAGCAGTTAATGGTTAGTAGTTAGTAGTTAGTAGTTAGTTGTTAGTAGTTAGTAGTTTGTAGTTAGTAGTTAGTAGTTAGTAGTTAGTAGTTAGTAGTTAGTAGTTAGTAGTTAGTAGTTAGTAGTTAGTAGTTAGTAGTCAGTAGTTCGTAGTTAGTAGTTGGTAGTCAGTAGTTAGTATTTAGTAGTTAGTAGTTAGTAGTTAGTAGTTAGTAGTTAGTAGTTAGTAGTCAGTAGTTCGTAGTTAGTAGTTGGTTGTCAGTAGTTAGTATTTAGCAGTTAGTAGTTAGTAGTTAGTAGTTAGTAGTTAGTAGTTAGTAGTTAGTAGTTAGTAGTTAGTAGTTAGTAGTTAGTAGTTAGTAGTTAGTAGTTAGTAGTTAGTAGTTAGTAGTTAGTAGTTAGTAGTTAGTAGTTAGTAGTTAGTAGTTAGTAGTCAGTAGTTAGTAGTTAGTAGTTAGTAGTTAGTAGTTAGTAGTCAGTAGATAGTAGTTAGTAGTCAGTAGTTAGTATTTAGTAGTTAGTAGTTTGCAGTTAGTATGTAGTAGTTAATAGTTAGTAGTTAGCAGTTAGTAGTTAGTAGTTAGTAGGTAGCAGTTAGTAGTTAGTAGTTAGTAGTTAGTAGTTAGTAGTTAGTAGTTAGTAGTTTGTAGTTAGTAGTTAGTAGTTAGTAGTTAGTAGTTAGTAGTTAGTAGTAAGTAGTTAGTAGTTAGTAGTTAGTAGTTATTAGTTAGTAGTTAGTAGTTAGTAGTCAGTAGTTAGTATTTAGTAGTTAGTAGTTAGTAGTTAGTAGTTAGTAGTTAGTAGTTAGTAGTTAGTAGTTAGTAGTTAGTAGTCAGTAGTTCGTAGTTAGTAGTTAGTAGTCAGTAGTTAGTATTTAGTAGTTAGTAGTTAGTAGTTAGTAGTTAGTAGTTAGTAGTTAGTAGTTAGTAGTTAGTAGTCAGTAGTTCGTAGTTAGTAGTTAGTAGTCAGTAGTTAGTATTTAGTAGTCAGTAGTTAGTAGTTAATAGTTAGTAGTTGGTAGGTAATGGTTAATATTTATTAGTTTTTAGTTAGTAGTTATTAGTGAGTAGTTAGTGGTTAGTAGTTAGTAGTTAGTAATTAGTAAAAAGTACTTATTAGTTAGTATTTAGTAGATAGTAGTTTGTTGTTCGTAGTTAGTAGTTAGTAGTTAGTAGTTAGTAGTTATTAGTTAGTAGTTAGTAGTTTGTAGTTAGTAGTTAGTAGTTAGTAGTTAGTAGTTAGTAGTCAGTATTTAGTAGTTAGTAGTTAGTAGTTAGTAGTCAGTAGTTAGTATTTAGTAGTTAATAGTTAGTAGTTAGCATGTAGTAGTTAATTGTGAGTAGTTAATAGTTAGTAGTTAGTAGTTAGTAGTTAGTAGTTAGTAGTTAGTGATTAGTAGTTAGTAGTCAGTAGTTAGTATTTAGTAGTTAATAGTTAGTACTTAGTATGTAGTAGTTAATAGTTAGTAGTTAGCAGTTAGTAGTTAGTAGTTAGTAGTTAGTAGTTAGTGGTTAGTAGTTAGTAGTCAGTAGTTAGTATTTAGTAGTTAATAGTTATTCGTTAGTATGTAGTAGTTAATAGTTAGTAGTTAGCAGTTAGTAGTTAGTAGTTAGTAGTTAGTAGTTAGTAGTTAGTAGTTAGTAGTTAGTAGTTAGTAGTTAGTAGTTAGTAGTTAGTAGTTAGTAGTTAGTAGTTAGTAGTTAGTAGTCAGTAGTTAGTAGTTAGCAGTTAGTAGTTAGTAGTTAGTAGTTAGTAGATAGTAGTTAGTAGTTAGTAGTTAGTAGTTAGTAGTTAGTAGTTAGTAGTTAGTAGTTAGTAGTCAGTAGTTATTAGTTAGCAGTTAGTAGTTAGTAGTTAGTAGTTAGTAGTTAGTAGTTAGTAGTTAGTAGTTAGTAGTTAGTAGTTAGTAGTTAGTAGTTAGTAGTTAGTAGTTAGTAGTTAGTAGTTAGTAGTTAGTAGTTAGTAGTCAGTAGTTAGTAGTTAGTAGTTAGTAGTTAGTAGTCAGTAGTTCGTAGTTAGTAGTTAGTAGTCAGTAGTTAGTATTTAGTAGTCAGTAGTTAGTAGTTAATAGTTAGTAGTTGGTAGGTAATGGTTACTATTTATTAGTTTTTAGTTAGTAGTTATTAGTGAGTAGTTAGTGGTTAGTAGTTAGTAGTTAGTAATTAGTAAAAAGTACTTATTAGTTAGTATTTAGTAGATAGTAGTTTGTTGTTCGTAGTTAGTAGTTAGTAGTTAGTAGTTAGTAGTTATTAGTTAGTAGTTAGTAGTTTGTAGTTAGTAGTTAGTAGTTAGTAGTTAGTAGTTAGTAGTCAGTATTTAGTAGTTAGTAGTTAGTAGTTAGTAGTCAGTAGTTAGTATTTAGTAGTTAATAGTTAGTAGTTAGCATGTAGTAGTTAATTGTGAGTAGTTAATAGTTAGTAGTTAGTAGTTAGTAGTTAGTAGTTAGTAGTTAGTGATTAGTAGTTAGTAGTCAGTAGTTAGTATTTAGTAGTTAATAGTTAGTACTTAGTATGTAGTAGTTAATAGTTAGTAGTTAGCAGTTAGTAGTTAGTAGTTAGTAGTTAGTAGTTAGTGGTTAGTAGTTAGTAGTCAGTAGTTAGTATTTAGTAGTTAATAGTTATTCGTTAGTATGTAGTAGTTAATAGTTAGTAGTTAGCAGTTAGTAGTTAGTAGTTAGTAGTTAGTAGTTAGTAGTTAGTAGTTAGTAGTTAGTAGTTAGTAGTTAGTAGTTAGTAGTTAGTAGTTAGTAGTTAGTAGTTAGTAGTTAGTAGTCAGTAGTTAGTATTTAGTAGTTAAAAATTAGTAGTTAGTATGTAGTAGTTAATAGTGAGTAGTTAGCAGTTAGTAGTTAATAGTTAGTAGTTAGTAGTTAGTAGTTAGTGGTTAGTAGTTAGTAGTTAGTAGTTAGTAGTTAGTAGTTAGTAGTTAGTAGTTAGTAGTTAGTATTTAGTAGTTAATAGTTAGTAGTTAGTATGTAGTAGTTAATAGTTAGTAGTTAGCAGTTAGTAGTTAGTAGTTAGTAGTCAGTAGTTAGTAGTTAGTAGTTAGTAGTCAATATTTAGTAGTTAGTAGTTAGTAGTTAGTAGTCAGTAGTTAGTATTTAGTAGTTGATAGTTAGTAGTTAGTATGTAGTAGTTAATAGTGTGTAGTTAGCAGTTAGTAGTTAATAGTTAGTAGTTAGTAGTTAGTAGTTAGTAGTTAGTAGTTAGTAGTTAGTAGTTAGTAGTTAGTAGTTAGTAGTTAGTAGTTAGTAGTTAGTAGTTAGTAGCCAGTAGTTAGTATTTAGTAGTTAATAGTTAGCAGTTAGTATGTAGTAGTTAATAGTTAGTAGTTAGCAGTTAGTAGTTAGTAGTTAGTAGTTAGTAGTTAGTAGTTAGTAGTTAGTAGTTAGTAGTTAGTAGTTAATAGTTAGTAGTTAGCAGTATTTAGTTAGTAGTTAGTAGTTAGTAGTAAGTAGTTAGTAGTTAGTAGTTAGTAGTTAGTAGTTAGTAGTTATTAGTTAGTAGTTAGTAGTTAGTAGTCAGTAGTTAGTATTTAGTAGCTAGTAGTTAGTTATTAGTAGTTAGTAATTAGTAGTTAGTAGTTAGTAGTTAGTAGTCAGTAGTTCGTAGTTAGTAGTTAGCAGTCAGTAGTTAGTGGTTAGTAGTCAGTAGCTAGTATTTAGTAGTTAATAGTTAGTAGTTAATAGTTAGTAGTTAGTATGTAGTAGTTGATAGTGAGTAGTTAGCAGTTAGTAGTTAATAGTTAGTAGTTAGTAGTTAGTAGTTAGTAGTTAGTAGTTAGTAGTTAGTAGTTAGTAGTTAGTAGTTAGTAGATAGTAGTCAGTAGTTAGTATTTAGTAGTTAATAGTTAGTAGTTAGTATGTAGTAGTTAATAGTTAGTAGTTAGCAGTTAGTAGTTAGTAGTTAGTAGTCAGTAGTTAGTAGTTAGTAGTTAGTAGTCAGTATTTAGTAGTTAGTAGTTAGTAGTTAGTAGTCAGTAGTTAGTATTTAGTAGTTAATAGTTAGTAGTTAGTATGTAGTAGTTAATAGTGAGTAGTTAGCAGTTAGTAGTTAATAGTTAGTAGTTAGTAGTTAGTAGTTAGTAGTTAGTAGTTAGTAGTTAGTAGTTAGTAGTTAGTAGTTAGTAGTTAGTAGTTAGTAGTTAGTAGTTAGTAGTTAGTAGTTAGTAGTTAGTAGTTAGTAGTTAGTAGTCAGTATTTAGTAGTTAATAGTTAGTAGTAAGTATGTAGTAGTTAATAGTGAGTAGTTAGCAGTTAGTAGTTAATAGTTAGTAGTTAGTCGTTAGTAGTTAGTAGTTAGTAGTTAGTAGTTAGTAGTTAGTAGTCAGTAGTTAGTATTTAGTAGTTAATAGTTAGTAGTTAGTATGTAGTAGTTAATAGTTAGTAGTTAGCAGTTAGTAGTTAGTAGTTAGTAGTCAGTAGTTAGTAGTTAGTAGTTAGTAGTCAGTATTTAGTAGTTAGTAGTTAGTAGTTAGTAGTCAGTAGTTAGTATTTAGTAGTTAATAGTTAGTAGTTAGTATGTAGTAGTTAATAGTGAGTAGTTAGCAGTTAGTAGTTAATAGTTAGTAGTTAGTAGTTAGTAGTTAGTAGTTAGTAGTTAGTAGTTAGTAGTTAGTAGTTAGTAGTTAGTAGTCAGTAGTTAGTATTTAGTAGTTAATAGTTAGTAGTTAGTATGTAGTAGTTAATAGTTAGTAGTTAGCAGTTAGTAGTTAGTAGTTAGTAGTCAGTAGTTAGTAGTTAGTAGTTAGTAGTCAGTATTTAGTAGTTAGTAGTTAGTAGTTAGTAGTCAGTAGTTAGTATTTAGTAGTTAATGGTTAGTAGTTAGTATGTAGTAGTTAATAGTGAGTAGTTAGCAGTTAGTAGTTAATAGTTAGTAGTTAGTAGTTAGTAGTTAGTAGTTAGTAGTTAGTAGTTAGTAGTTAGTAGTTAGTAGTTAGTAGTCAGTAGTTAGTATTTAGTAGTTAATAGTTAGTAGTTAGTATCTAGTAGTTAATAGTTAGTAGTTAGCAGTTAGTTAGTAGTTAGTAGTCAGTAGTTAGTAGTTAGTAGTTAGTAGTCAGTATTTAGTAGTTAGTAGTTAGTAGTTAGTAGTCAGTAGTTAGTATTTAGTAGTTAATAGTTAGTAGTTAGTATGTAGTAGTTAATAGTGAGTAGTTAGCAGTTAGTAGTTAATAGTTAGTAGTTAGTAGTTAGTAGTTAGTAGTTAGTAGTTAGTAGTTAGTAGTTAGTAGTTTGTAGTTAGTAGTTAGTAGTCAGTAGTTAGTATTTAGTAGTTAATAGTTAGTAGGTAGTATGTAGTAGTTAATAGTTAGTAGTTAGCAGTTAGTAGTTAGTAGTTAGTAGTCAGTAGTTAGTAGTTAGTAGTCAGTATTTAGTAGTTAGTAGTTAGTAGTTAGTAGTCAGTAGTTAGTAGTTAGTAGTTAGTAGTCAGTAGTTAGTATTTAGTAGTTAATAGCTAGTAGTTAGTATGTAGTAGTTAATAGTGAGTAGTTAGCAGTTAGTAGTTAATAGTTAGTAGTTAGTAGTTAGTAGTCAGTAGTTAGTATTTAGTAGTTAATAGTTAGTAGTTAGTATGTAGTAGTTAATAGTGAGTAGTTAGCAGTTAGTAGTTAATAGTTAGTAGTTAGTAGTTAGTAGTTAGTAGTTAGTAGTTAGTAGTTAGTAGTTAGTAGTTAGTAGTTAGTAGTTAGTAGTTAGTAGTTAGTAGTTAGTAGTTAGTAGTTAGTAGTTAGTAGTTAGTAGTTAGTAGTCAGTATTTAGTAGTTAATAGTTAGTAGTAAGTATGTAGTAGTTAATAGTGAGTAGTTAGCAGTTAGTAGTTAATAGTTAGTAGTTAGTCGTTAGTAGTTAGTAGTTAGTAGTTAGTAGTTAGTAGTTAGTAGTCAGTAGTTAGTATTTAGTAGTTAATAGTTAGTAGTTAGTATGTAGTAGTTAATAGTTAGTAGTTAGCAGTTAGTAGTTAGTAGTTAGTAGTCAGTAGTTAGTAGTTAGTAGTTAGTAGTCAGTATTTAGTAGTTAGTAGTTAGTAGTTAGTAGTCAGTAGTTAGTATTTAGTAGTTAATAGTTAGTAGTTAGTATGTAGTAGTTAATAGTGAGTAGTTAGCAGTTAGTAGTTAATAGTTAGTAGTTAGTAGTTAGTAGTTAGTAGTTAGTAGTTAGTAGTTAGTAGTTAGTAGTTAGTAGTTAGTAGTCAGTAGTTAGTATTTAGTAGTTAATAGTTAGTAGTTAGTATGTAGTAGTTAATAGTTAGTAGTTAGCAGTTAGTAGTTAGTAGTTAGTAGTCAGTAGTTAGTAGTTAGTAGTTAGTAGTCAGTATTTAGTAGTTAGTAGTTAGTAGTTAGTAGTCAGTAGTTAGTATTTAGTAGTTAATGGTTAGTAGTTAGTATGTAGTAGTTAATAGTGAGTAGTTAGCAGTTAGTAGTTAATAGTTAGTAGTTAGTAGTTAGTAGTTAGTAGTTAGTAGTTAGTAGTTAGTAGTTAGTAGTTAGTAGTTAGTAGTTAGTAGTCAGTAGTTAGTATTTAGTAGTTAATAGTTAGTAGTTAGTATCTAGTAGTTAATAGTTAGTAGTTAGCAGTTAGTTAGTAGTTAGTAGTCAGTAGTTAGTAGTTAGTAGTTAGTAGTCAGTATTTAGTAGTTAGTAGTTAGTAGTTAGTAGTCAGTAGTTAGTATTTAGTAGTTAATAGTTAGTAGTTAGTATGTAGTAGTTAATAGTGAGTAGTTAGCAGTTAGTAGTTAATAGTTAGTAGTTAGTAGTTAGTAGTTAGTAGTTAGTAGTTAGTAGTTAGTAGTTAGTAGTTTGTAGTTAGTAGTTAGTAGTCAGTAGTTAGTATTTAGTAGTTAATAGTTAGTAGGTAGTATGTAGTAGTTAATAGTTAGTAGTTAGCAGTTAGTAGTTAGTAGTTAGTAGTCAGTAGTTAGTAGTTAGTAGTCAGTATTTAGTAGTTAGTAGTTAGTAGTTAGTAGTCAGTAGTTAGTAGTTAGTAGTTAGTAGTCAGTAGTTAGTATTTAGTAGTTAATAGCTAGTAGTTAGTATGTAGTAGTTAATAGTGAGTAGTTAGCAGTTAGTAGTTAATAGTTAGTAGTTAGTAGTTAGTAGTTAGTAGTTAGTAGTTAGTAGTTAGTAGTTAGTAGTTAGTAGTCAGTAGTTAGTATTTAGTAGTTAATGGTTAGTAGTTAGTATGTAGTAGTTAATAGTTAGTAGTTAGCAGTTAGTAGTTAGTAGTTAGTAGTCAGTAGTTAGTAGTTAGTAGTTAGTAGTCAGTATTTAGTAGTTAGTAGTTAGTAGTTAGTAGTCAGTAGTTAGTATTTAGTAGTTAATAGTTAGTAGTTAGTATGTAGTAGTTAATAGTGAGTAGTTAGCAGTTAGTAGTTAATAGTTAGTAGTTAGTAGTTAGTAGTTAGTAGTTAGTAGTTAGTAGTTAGTAGTTAGTAGTTAGTAATTAGTAGTTAGTAGTTAGTAGTTAGTAGTTAGTAGTCAGTAGCTAGTATTTAGTAGTTAATAGTTAGCAGTTAGTATGTAGTAGTTAATAGTTAGTAGTTAGTAGTTAGTAGTTAGTAGTTAGTAGTTAGTAGTTAGTAGTTAGTAGTTAGTAGTTAGTAGTTAGTAGTTAGTAGTTAGTAGTTAGTAGTTAGCAGTATTTAGTTAGTAGTTAGTAGTTAGTAGTAAGTAGTTAGTAGTTAGTAGTTAGTAGTTAGTAGTTAGTAGTTAGTAGTTAGTAGTTATTAGTTAGTAGTTAGTAGTTAGTAGTCAGTAGTTAGTATTTAGTAGTTAGTAGTTAGTTATTAGTAGTTAGTAGTTAGTAGTTAGTAGTTAGTAGTTAGTAGTTAGTAGTCAGTAGTTAGTATTTAGTAGTTAATAGTTAGTAGTTAATAGTTAGTAGTTAGTATGTAGTAGTTGATAGTGAGTAGTTAGCAGTTAGTAGTTAATAGTTAGTAGTTAGTAGTTAGTAGTTAGTAGCTGGTAGTTAGTAGTTAGTAGTTAGTAGTTAGTAGTTAGTAGTTAGTAGTTAGTAGTTAGTAGTTAGTAGTCAGTAGTTAGTATTTAGTAGTTAATAGTTAGTAGTTAGTATGTAGTAGTTAATAGTTAGTAGTTAGCAGTTAGTAGTTAGTAGTTAGTAGTCAGTAGTTAGTAGTTAGTAGTTAGTAGTCAGTATTTAGTATTTAGTAGTTAGTAGTTAGTAGTTAGTAGTCAGTAGTTAGTATTTAGTAGTTAATAGTTAGTAGTTAGTATGTAGTAGTTAATAGTGAGTAGTTAGCAGTTAGTAGTTAATAGTTAGTAGTTAGTAGTTAGTAGTTAGTAGTTAGTAGTTAGTAGTTAGTAGTTAGTAGTTAGTAGTTAGTAGTTAGTAGTTAGTAGTTAGTAGTCAGTAGTTAGTATTTAGTAGTTAATAGTTAGTAGTTAGTATGTAGTAGTTTATAGTTAGTAGTTAGCAGTTAGTAGTTAGTAGTTAGTATTTAGTAGTTAGTAGTTAGTAGTTAGTAGTTAGTAGTTAGTAGTTAGTAGTATTTAGTTAGTAGTTAGTAGTTAGTAGTAAGTTGTTAGTAGTTAGTAGTTAGTAGTTAGTAGTTTTTAGTTAGTAGTTAGTAGTTAGTAGTCAGTAGTTAGTATTTAGTAATTAGTAATTAGTTATTAGTAGTTAGTAGTTAGTAGTCAGTAGTTCGTAGTTAGTAGTTAGTAGTCAGTAGTTAGTATTTAGTAGTTAGTAGTTAGTAGTTAGTAGTTAGTAGTTAGTAGTTAGTAGTTAGTAGTTAGTAGTTAGTAGTTAGTAGTTAGTAGTTAGTAGTTAGTAGTTAGTAGTCAGTAGTTCGTAGTTAGTAGTTAGTAGTCAGTAGTTAGTATTTAGTAGTCAGTAGTTAATAGTTAATAGTTAGTAGTTGGTAGTTAATGGTTACTATTTATTAGTTTTTAGTTAGTAGTTATTAGTGAGTAGTTAGTGGTTAGTAGTTAGTAGTTAGTAATTAGTAAAAAGTACTTAGTAGTTAGTATTTAGTAGATAGTAGTTTGTTGTTCGTAGTGAGTAGTTAGTAGTTAGTAGTTAGTAGTTATTAGTTAGTAGTTAGTAGTTAGTAGTTAGTAGTTAGTAGTTAGTAGTCAGTATTTAGTAGTTAGTAGTTAGTAGTTAGTAGTCAGTAGTTAGTATTTAGTAGTTAATAGTTAGTAGTTAGCATGTAGTAGTTAATTGTGAGTAGTTAACAGTTAGTAGTTAGTAGTTAGTAGTTAGTAGTTAGTAGTTAGTAGTTAGTAGTTAGTAGTCAGTAGTTAGTATTTAGTAGTTAATAGTTAGTACTTAGTATGTAGTAGTTAATAGTGAGTAGTTAGCAGTTAGTAGTTAAAAGTTAGTAGTTAGTAGTTAGTAGTTAGTAGTCAGTAGTTAGTATTTAGTAGTTAATAGTTAGTAGCTAGTATGTAGTAGTTAATAGTTAGTAGTTAGCAGTTAGTAGTTAATAGTTAGTAGTTAGTAGTTAGTAGTTAGTATTTAGTAGATAGTAGTTAGTTGTTAGTAGTTAGTAGTTAGTAGTTAGTAGTTAGTAGTTATTAGTTAATAGTTAGTAGTTAGTAGTTAGTAGTTAGTAGTTAGTAGTTAGTAGTCAGTATTTAGTAGTTAGTAGTTAGTAGTCAGTAGTTAGTATTTAGTAGTTAACTGTTAGTAGTTAGTATGTAGTAGTTAATAGTGAGTAGTTAGCAGTTAGTAGTTAATAGCTAGTAGTTAGTAGTTAGTAGTTAGTAGTTAGTAGTTAGTAGTTAGTAGTTAGTAGTCAGTAGTTAGTATTTAGTAGTTAATAGTTAGTAGTTAGTGTGTAGTAGTTAATAGTTAGTAGTTAGCAGTTAGTAGTTAGTAGTTAGTAGTTAGTAGTTAGTAATTAGTAGTTATTAGTTAATAGTTAGTAGTTAGTAGTTAGTAGTTAGTAGTTAGTGGTTAGTAGTTAGTAGTCAGTATTTAGTAGTTAGTAGTTAGTAGTCAGTAGTTAGTATTTAGTAGTTAATAGTTAGTAGTTAGTATGTATTAGTTAATAGTGAGTAGTTAGCAGTTAGTAGTTAATAGTTAGTAGTTAGTAGTTAGTAGTTAGTAGTTAGTAGTTAGTAGTAAGTAGTTAGTAGTTAGTAGTTAGTAGTCAGTAGTTAGTATTTAGTAGTTAGTAGTTATTAGTTAGTAGTTAGTAGTCAGTAGTTAGTATTTAGTAGTTAGTAGTTAGTAGTTAGTAGTTAGTAGTTAGTAGTTAGTAGTCAGTAGTTCGTAGTTAGTAGCTAGTAGTCAGTAGTTAGTATTTAGTAGTTAGTAGTCAGTAGTTAGTAGTTAGTAGTTAATAGTTAGTAGTTAGCAGTTAGTAGTTAGTAGTTAGTAGTTAGTAGTTAGTAGTTAGTAGTTAGTAGTTAGTAGTTAGTAGTTAGTAGTTAGTAGTTAGTAGTTAGTAGTTAGTAGTTAGTAGTTAGTAGTCAGTAGTTAGTATTTAGTAGTTAATAATTAGTAGTTAGTATGTAGTAGTTAATAGTGAGTAGTTAGCAGTTAGTAGTTAATAGTTAGTAGTTAGTAGTTAGTAGTTAGTGGTTAGTAGTTAGTAGTTAGTAGTTAGTAGTTAGTAGTTAGTAGTTAGTAGTTAGTAGTTAGTATTTAGTAGTTAATAGTTAGTAGTTAGTATGTAGTAGTTAATAGTTAGTAGTTAGCAGTTAGTAGTTAGTAGTTAGTAGTCAGTAGTTAGTAGTTAGTAGTTAGTAGTCAATATTTAGTAGTTAGTAGTTAGTAGTTAGTAGTCAGTGGTTAGTATTTAGTAGTTGATAGTTAGTAGTTAGTATGTAGTAGTTAATAGTGTGTAGTTAGCAGTTAGTAGTTAATAGTTAGTAGTTAGTAGTTAGTAGTTAGTAGTTAGTAGTTAGTAGTTAGTAGTTAGTAGTTAGTAGTTAGTAGTTAGTAGTTAGTAGTTAGTAGTCAGTAGTTAGTATTTAGTAGTTAATAGTTAGCAGTTAGTATGTAGTAGTTAATAGTTAGTAGTTAGCAGTTAGTAGTTAGTAGTTAGTAGTTAGTAGTTAGTAGTTAGTAGTTAGTAGTTAGTAGTTAGTAGTTAGTAGTTAGCAGTATTTAGTTAGTAGTTAGTAGTTAGTAGTAAGTAGTTAGTAGTTAGTAGTTAGTAGTTAGTAGTTAGTAGTTATTAGTTAGTAGTTAGTAGTTAGTAGTCAGTAGTTAGTATTTAGTAGTTAGTAGTTAGTTATTAGTAGTTAGTAATTAGTAGTTAGTAGTTAGTAGTTAGTAGTCAGTAGTTCGTAGTTAGTAGTTAGCAGTCAGTAGTTAGTGGTTAGTAGTCAGTAGCTAGTATTTAGTAGTTAATAGTTAGTAGTTAATAGTTAGTAGTTAGTATGTAGTAGTTGATAGTGAGTAGTTAGCAGTTAGTAGTTAATAGTTAGTAGTTAGTAGTTAGTAGTTAGTAGTTAGTAGTTAGTAGTTAGTAGTTAGTAGTTAGTAGTTAGTAGATAGTAGTCAGTAGTTAGTATTTAGTAGTTAATAGTTAGTAGTTAGTATGTAGTAGTTAATAGTTAGTAGTTAGCAGTTAGTAGTTAGTAGTTAGTAGTCAGTAGTTAGTAGTTAGTAGTTAGTAGTCAGTATTTAGTAGTTAGTAGTTAGTAGTTAGTAGTCAGTAGTTAGTATTTAGTAGTTAATAGTTAGTAGTTAGTATGTAGTAGTTAATAGTGAGTAGTTAGCAGTTAGTAGTTAATAGTTAGTAGTTAGTAGTTAGTAGTTAGTAGTTAGTAGTTAGTAGTTAGTAGTTAGTAGTTAGTAGTTAGTAGTTAGTAGTTAGTAGTTAGTAGTTAGTAGTTAGTAGTTAGTAGTTAGTAGTCAGTATTTAGTAGTTAATAGTTAGTAGTAAGTATGTAGTAGTTAATAGTTAGTAGTTAGCAGTTAGTAGTTAGTAGTTAGTAGTCAGTAGTTAGTAGTTAGTAGTTAGTAGTCAGTATTTAGTAGTTAGTAGTTAGTAGTTAGTAGTCAGTAGTTAGTATTTAGTAGTTAATAGTTAGTAGTTAGTATGTAGTAGTTAATAGTGAGTAGTTAGCAGTTAGTAGTTAATAGTTAGTAGTTAGTAGTTAGTAGTTAGTAGTTAGTAGTTAGTAGTTAGTAGTTAGTAGTTAGTAGTTAGTAGTCAGTAGTTAGTATTTAGTAGTTAATAGTTAGTAGTTAGTATGTAGTAGTTAATAGTTAGTAGTTAGCAGTTAGTAGTTAGTAGTTAGTAGTCAGTAGTTAGTAGTTAGTAGTTAGTAGTCAGTATTTAGTAGTTAGTAGTTAGTAGTTAGTAGTCAGTAGTTAGTATTTAGTAGTTAATGGTTAGTAGTTAGTATGTAGTAGTTAATAGTGAGTAGTTAGCAGTTAGTAGTTAATAGTTAGTAGTTAGTAGTTAGTAGTTAGTAGTTAGTAGTTAGTAGTTAGTAGTTAGTAGTTAGTAGTTAGTAGTTAGTAGTCAGTAGTTAGTATTTAGTAGTTAATAGTTAGTAGTTAGTATCTAGTAGTTAATAGTTAGTAGTTAGCAGTTAGTTAGTAGTTAGTAGTCAGTAGTTAGTAGTTAGTAGTTAGTAGTCAGTATTTAGTAGTTAGTAGTTAGTAGTTAGTAGTCAGTAGTTAGTATTTAGTAGTTAATAGTTAGTAGTTAGTATGTAGTAGTTAATAGTGAGTAGTTAGCAGTTAGTAGTTAATAGTTAGTAGTTAGTAGTTAGTAGTTAGTAGTTAGTAGTTAGTAGTTAGTAGTTAGTAGTTTGTAGTTAGTAGTTAGTAGTCAGAAGTTAGTATTTAGTAGTTAATAGTTAGTAGTTAGTATGTAGTAGTTAATAGTTAGTAGTTAGCAGTTAGTAGTTAGTAGTTAGTAGTCAGTAGTTAGTAGTTAGTAGTCAGTATTTAGTAGTTAGTAGTTAGTAGTTAGTAGTCAGTAGATAGTAGTTAGTAGTTAGTAGTCAGTAGTTAGTATTTAGTAGTTAATAGCTAGTAGTTAGTATGTAGTAGTTAATAGTGAGTAGTTAGCAGTTAGTAGTTAATAGTTAGTAGTTAGTAGTTAGTAGTTAGTAGTTAGTAGTTAGTAGTTAGTAGTTAGTAGTTAGTAGTTAGTAGTTAGTAGTTAGTAGTCAGTAGTTAGTATTTAGTAGTTAATGGTTAGTAGTTAGTATGTAGTAGTTAATAGTTAGTAGTTAGCAGTTAGTAGTTAGTAGTTAGTAGTCAGTAGTTAGTAGTTAGTAGTTAGTAGTCAGTATTTAGTAGTTAGTAGTTAGTAGTTAGTAGTCAGTAGTTAGTATTTAGTAGTTAATAGTTAGTAGTTAGTATGTAGTAGTTAATAGTGAGTAGTTAGCAGTTAGTAGTTAATAGTTAGTAGTTAGTAGTTAGTAGTTAGTAGTTAGTAGTTAGTAGTTAGTAGTTAGTAGTTAGTAATTAGTAGTTAGTAGTTAGTAGTTAGTAGTTAGTAGTCAGTAGCTAGTATTTAGTAGTTAATAGTTAGCAGTTAGTATGTAGTAGTTAATAGTTAGTAGTTAGTAGTTAGTAGTTAGTAGTTAGTAGTTAGTAGTTAGTAGTTAGTAGTTAGTAGTTAGTAGTTAGTAGTTAGTAGTTAGTAGTTAGTAGTTAGCAGTATTTAGTTAGTAGTTAGTAGTTAGTAGTAAGTAGTTAGTAGTTAGTAGTTAGTAGTTAGTAGTTAGTAGTTATTAGTTAGTAGTTAGTAGTTAGTAGTCAGTAGTTAGTATTTAGTAGTTAGTAGTTAGTTATTAGTAGTTAGTAGTTAGTAGTTTGTAGTTAGTAGTTAGTAGTTAGTAGTTAGTAGTTAGTAGTTAGTAGTCAGTAGTTAGTATTTAGTAGTTAATAGTTAGTAGTTAATAGTTAGTAGTTAGTATGTAGTAGTTGATAGTGAGTAGTTAGCAGTTAGTAGTTAATAGTTAGTAGTTAGTAGTTAGTAGTTAGTAGTTAGTAGTTAGTAGTTAGTAGTTAGTAGTTATTAGTTAGTAGTTAGTAGTTAGTAGTTAGTAGTTAGTAGTTAGTAGTCAGTAGTTAGTATTTAGTAGTTAATAGTTAGTAGTTAGTATGTAGTAGTTAATAGTTAGTAGTTAGCAGTTAGTAGTTAGTAGTTAGTAGTCAGTAGTTAGTAGTTAGTAGTTAGTAGTCAGTATTTAGTATTTAGTAGTTAGTAGTTAGTAGTTAGTAGTCAGTAGTTAGTATTTAGTAGTTAATAGTTAGTAGTTAGTATGTAGTAGTTAATAGTGAGTAGTTAGCAGTTAGTAGTTAATAGTTAGTAGTTAGTAGTTAGTAGTTAGTAGTTAGTAGTTAGTAGTTAGTAGTTAGTAGTTAGTAGTTAGTAGTTAGTAGTTAGTAGTCAGTAGTTAGTATTTAGTAGTTAATAGTTAGTAGTTAGTATGTAGTAGTTAATAGTTAGTAGTTAGCAGTTAGTAGTTAGTAGTTAGTATTTAGTAGTTAGTAGTTAGTAGTTAGTAGTTAGTAGTTAGTAGTTAGTAGTATTTAGTTAGTAGTTAGTAGTTAGTAGTAAGTTGTTAGTAGTTAGTAGTTAGTAGTTAGTAGTTTTTAGTTAGTAGTTAGTAGTTAGTAGTCAGTAGTTAGTATTTAGTAATTAGTAATTAGTTATTAGTAGTTAGTAGTTAGTAGTCAGTAGTTCGTAGTTAGTAGTTAGTAGTCAGTAGTTAGTATTTAGTAGTTAGTAGTTAGTAGTTAGTAGTTAGTAGTTAGTAGTTAGTAGTTAGTAGTTAGTAGTTAGTAGTTAGTAGTTAGTAGTTAGTAGTTAGTAGTTAGTAGTTAGTAGTTAGTAGTCAGTAGTTCGTAGTTAGTAGTTAGTAGTCAGTAGTTAGTATTTAGTAGTCAGTAGTTAATAGTTAATAGTTAGTAGTTGGTAGTTAATGGTTACTATTTATTAGTTTTTAGTTAGTAGTTATTAGTGAGTAGTTAGTGGTTAGTAGTTAGTAGTTAGTAATTAGTAAAAAGTACTTAGTAGTTAGTATTTAGTAGATAGTAGTTTGTTGTTCGTAGTGAGTAGTTAGTAGTTAGTAGTTAGTAGTTATTAGTTAGTAGTTAGTAGTTAGTAGTTAGTAGTTAGTAGTTAGTAGTCAGTATTTAGTAGTTAGTAGTTAGTAGTTAGTAGTCAGTAGTTAGTATTTAATAGTTAATAGTTAGTAGTTAGCATGTAGTAGTTAATTGTGAGTAGTTAACAGTTAGTAGTTAGTAGTTAGTAGTTAGTAGTTAGTAGTTAGTAGTTAGTAGTCAGTAGTTAGTATTTGGTAGTTAATAGTTAGTACTTAGTATGTAGTAGTTAATAGTGAGTAGTTAGCAGTTAGTAGTTAAAAGTTAGTAGTTAGTAGTTAGTAGTTAGTAGTCAGTAGTTAGTATTTAGTAGTTAATAGTTAGTAGCTAGTATGTAGTAGTTAATAGTTAGTAGTTAGCAGTTAGTAGTTAATAGTTAGTAGTTAGTAGTTAGTAGTTAGTATTTAGTAGATAGTAGTTAGTTGTTAGTAGTTAGTAGTTAGTAGTTAGTAGTTAGTAGTTATTAGTTAATAGTTAGTAGTTAGTAGTTAGTAGTTAGTAGTTAGTAGTTAGTAGTTAGTAGTCAGTATTTAGTAGTTAGTAGTTAGTAGTCAGTAGTTAGTATTTAGTAGTTAACTGTTAGTAGTTAGTATGTAGTAGTTAATAGTGAGTAGTTAGCAGTTAGTAGTTAATAGCTAGTAGTTAGTAGTTAGTAGTTAGTAGTTAGTAGTTAGTAGTTAGTAGTTAGTAGTTAGTAGTCAGTAGTTAGTATTTAGTAGTTAATAGTTAGTAGTTAGTGTGTAGTAGTTAATAGTTAGTAGTTAGCAGTTAGTAGTTAGTAGTTAGTAGTTAGTAGTTAGTAGTTATTAGTTAATAGTTAGTAGTTAGTAGTTAGTAGTTAGTAGTTAGTGGTTAGTAGTTAGTAGTCAGTATTTAGTAGTTAGTAGTTAGTAGTCAGTAGTTAGTATTTAGTAGTTAATAGTTAGTAGTTAGTATGTATTAGTTAATAGTGAGTAGTTAGCAGTTAGTAGTTAATAGTTAGTAGTTAGTAGTTAGTAGTTAGTAGTTAGTAGTTAGTAGTAAGTAGTTAGTAGTTAGTAGTTAGTAGTCAGTAGTTAGTATTTAGTAGTTAGTAGTTATTAGTTAGTAGTTAGTAGTTAGTAGTCAGTAGTTAGTATTTAGTAGTTAGTAGTTAGTAGTTAGTAGTTAGTAGTTAGTAGTTAGTAGTCAGTAGTTCGTAGTTAGTAGCTAGTAGTCAGTAGTTAGTATTTAGTAGTTAGTAGTCAGTAGTTAGTAGTTAGTAGTTAGTAGTTAGTAGTTAGTAGTTAGTAGTCAGTAGTTCGTAGTTAGTATTTATTAGTCAGTAGTTAGTATTTAGTAGTCAGTAGTTAGTAGTTAATAGTTAGTAGTTGGTAGTTAATGGTTACTATTTATTAGTTTTTAGTTAGTAGTTATTAGTGAGTAGTTAGTGGTTAGTAGTTAGTAGTTAGTAATTAGTAAAAAGTACTTAGTAGTTAGTATTTAGTAGATAGTAGTTTGTTGTTCGTAGTTAGTAGTTAGTAGTTAGTAGTTAGTAGTTATTAGTTATTAGTTAGTAGTTAGTAGTTAGTAGTTAGTAGTCAGTATTTAGTAGTTAGTAGTTAGTAGTTAGTAGTCAGTAGTTAGTATTTAGTAGTTAATAGTTAGTAGTTAGCATGTAGTAGTTAATTGTGAGTAGTTAATAGTTAGTAGTTAGTAGTTAGTAGTTAGTAGTTAGTAGTCAGTAGTTAGTATTTAGTAGTTAATAGTTAGTAGTTAGTATGTAGTAGTTAATAGTTAGTAGTTAGCAGTTAGTAGTTAGTAGTTAGTAGTTAGTCGTTAGTAGTTAGTAGTTAGTTGTCAGTAGTTAGTATTTAGTAGTTAATAGTTATTAGTTAGTATGTAGTAGTTAATAGTTAGTAGTTAGCAGTTAGTAGTTAGTAGTTAGTAGTTAGTAGTTAGTAATTAGTAGTTAGTAGTTAGTAGTTAGTAGTTATTAGTTAGTAGTTAGTAGTTAGTAGATAGTAGTTAGTAGTTAGTAGTTAGTAGTCAGTAGTTAGTATTTAGTATTTAATAGTTAGTAGTTAGTATGTAGTAGTTAATAGTTAGTAGTTAGCAGTTAGTAGTTAGTAGTTAGTAGTTAGTAGTTAGTAGTTAGTAGTCAGTAGTTATTTTTTAGTAGTTAATAGTTAGTAGTTAGTATGTAGTAGTTAATAGTTAGTAGTTAGCAGTTAGTAGTTAGTAGTTAGTAGTTAGTAGTTAGTAGTTAGTAGTTATTAGTTAGTAGTTAGTAGTTAGTAGTCAGTAGTTAGTATTTAATAGTTAGTAGTTAGTAGTTAGTAGTTAGTAGTTAGTAGTTAGTAGTTAGTAGTTAGTAGTTAGTAGTCAGTAGTTCGTAGTTAGTAGTTAGTAGTCAGTAGTTAGTAGTTAGTAGTTAGTAGTTAGTAGTTAGTAGTTAGTAGTTAGTAGTCAGTAGTTAGTTTTTAGTAGTTAATAGTTAGTAGTTAGCATGTAGTAGTTAATAGTGAGTAGTTAATAGTTAGTAGTTAGTAGTTAGTAGTTAGTAGTTAGTAGTTAGTAGTTAGTAGTCAGTAGTTAGTATTTAGTAGTTAATAGTTAGTAGTTAGTATGTAGTAGTTAATAGTTAGTAGTTAGCAGTTAGTAGTTAGTAGTTAGTAGTTAGTAGTTAGTAGTTAGTAGTTAGTAGTTAGTAGTTAGTAGTTAGTAGTATTTAGTTAGTAGTTAGTAGTTAGTAGTAAGTAGTTAGTAGTTAGTATTTAGTAGTTAGTAGTTATTAGTTAGTGTGTAGTAGTTAATAGTTAGTAGTTAGCAGTTAGTAGTTAGTAGTTAGTAGTTAGTAGTTAATAGTTAGTAGTTATTAGTTAATAGTTAGTAGTTAGTAGTTAGTAGTTAGTAGTTAGTAGTTAGTAGTCAGTATTTAGTAGTTAGTAGTTAGTAGTCAGTAGTTAGTGTTTAGTAGTTAATAGTTAGTAGTTAGTATGTAGTAGTTGGTAGTTAGTAGTTAGTAGTCAGTGTTTAGTAGTTAGTAGTTAGTAGTCAGTAGTTAGTATTTAGTAGTTAATAGTTAGTAGTTAGTATGTAGTAGTTAGTAGTTAGTAGTTAGTAGTCAGTATTTAGTAGTTAGTAGTTAGTAGTCAGTAGTTAGTATTTAGTAGTTAGTAGGTAGTAGTTAGTAGTTAGTATGTAGTAGTTAATAGTGAGTAGTTAGCAGTTATTAGTTAATAGCTAGTAGTTAGTAGTTAGTAGTTAGTAGTTAGTAGTTAGTAGTTAGTAGTTAGTAGTTAGTAGTTAGTAGTCAGTAGTTAGTATTTAGTAGTTAATAGTTAGTAGTTAGTGTGTAGTAGTTAATAGTTAGTAGTTAGCAGTTAGTAGTTAGTAGTTAGTAGTTAGTAGTTAGTAGTTAGTAGTTATTAGTTAATAGTTAGTAGTTAGTAGTTAGTAGTTAGTAGTTAGTGGTTAGTAGTCAGTATTTAGTAGTTAGTAGTTAGTAGTCAGTAGTTAGTATTTAGTAGTTAATAGTTAGTAGTTAGTATGTAGTAGTTAATAGTGAGTAGTTAGCAGTTAGTAGTTAATAGTTAGTAGTTAGTAGTTAGTAGTTAGTAGTTAGTAGTAAGTAGTTAGTAGTTAGTAGTTAGTAGTCAGTAGTTAGTATTTAGTAGTTAGTAGTTATTAGTTAGTAGTTAGTAGTTAGTAGTCAGTAGTTAGTATTTAGTAGTTAGTAGTTAGTAGTTAGTAGTTAGTAGTTAGCAGTTAGTAGTCAGTAGTTCGTAGTTAGTAGCTAGTAGTCAGTAGTTAGTATTTAGTAGTTAGTAGTTAGTAGTTAGTAGTTAGTAGTTAGTAGTTAGTAGTCAGTAGTTCGTAGTTAGTAGTTAGTAGTCAGTAGTTAGTATTTAGTAGTCAGTAGTTAGTAGTTAATAGTTAGTAGTTGGTAGTTAATGGTTACTATTTATTAGTTTTTAGTTAGTAGTTATTAGTGAGTAGTTAGTGGTTAGTAGTTAGTAGTTAGTAATTAGTAAAAAGTACTTAGTAGTTAGTATTTAGTAGATAGTAGTTTGTTGTTCGTAGTTAGTAGTTAGTAGTTAGTAGTTAGTAGTTATTAGTTAGTAGTTAGTAGTTAGTAGTTAGTAGGTAGTAGTCAGTATTTAGTAGTTAGTAGTTAGTAGTTAGTAGTCAGTAGTTAGTATTTAGTAGTTAATAGTTAGTAGTTAGCATGTAGTAGTTAATTGTGAGTAGTTAATAGTTAGTAGTTAGTAGTTAGTAGTTAGTAGTTAGTAGTTAGTAGTCAGTAGTTAGTATTTAGTAGTTAATAGTTAGTAGTTAGTATGTAGTAGTTACTAGTTAGTAGTTAGCAGTTAGTAGTTAGTAGTTAGTAGTTAGTAGTTAGTAGTTAGTAGTTAGTAGTTAGTAGTTAGTAGTTAGTAGTCAGTAGTTAGTATTTAGTAGTTAATAGTTATTAGTTAGTATGTAGTAGTTAATAGTTAGTAGTTAGCAGTTAGTAGTTAGTAGTTAGTAGTTAGTAGTTAGTAGTTAGTAATTAGTAGTTAGTAGTTAGTAGTTAGTAGTTTTTAGTTAGTAGTTAGTAGTTAGTAGTTAGTAGTTAGTAGTTAGTAGTTAGTAGTTAGTAGTCAGTAGTTAGTATTTAGTAGTTAATAGTTAGTAGTTAGTATGTAGTAGTTAATAGTTAGTAGTTAGCAGTTAGTAGTTAGTAGTTAGTAGTTAGTAGTTAGTAGTCAGTAGTTAGTATTTAGTAGTTAATAGTTAGTGGTTAGTAGTTAGTAGTTAGTAGTTAGTAGTTAGTAGTTAGTAGTTAGTAGTTAGTAGTCAGTAGTTCGTAGTTAGTAGTTAGTAGTCAGTAGTTAGTAGTTAGTAGTTAGGAGTTAGTAGTTAGTTAGTAGTTAGTAGTTATTAGTTAGTAGTTAGTAGTTAGTAGTCAGTAGTTAGTATTTAATAGTTAGTAGTTAGTGGTTAGTAGTTAGTAGTTAGTAGTTAGTAGTTAGTAGTTAGTAGTTAGTAGTCAGTAGTTCGTAGTTAGTAGTTAGTAGTCAGTAGTTAGTAGTTAGTAGTTAGTAGTTAGTAGTTAGTAGTTAGTAGTTAGTAGTTAGTAGTCAGTATTTAGTAGTCAGTAGTTAGTAGTTAGCAGTCAGTAGTTAGCATTTAGTAGTTAATAGTTAGTAGTTAGCATGTAGTAGTTAATAGTTAGTAGTTAGCAGTTAGTAGTTAGTAGTTAGTAGTTAGTAGTTAGTAGTTAGTAGTTAGTAGTTAGTAGTATTTAGTTAGTAGTTAGTAGTTAGTAGTAAGTAGTTAGTAGTTAGTATTTAGTAGTTAGTAGTTATTAGTTAGTAGTTAGTAGTTAGTAGTCAGTAGTTCGTAGTTAGTAGTTAGTAGTCAGTAGTTAGTTTTTAGTAGTTAGTAGTTAGTAGTTAGTAGTTAGTAGTTAGTAGTTAGTAGTTTTTAGTTAGTAGTTATTAGTGAGTAGTTAGTGGTTAGTAGTTAGCAGTTAGTAATTAGTAAAAAGTACTTAGTGGTTAGTATTTAGTAGATAGTAGTTAGTTGTTAGTAGTTAGTAGTTAGTAGTTAGTAGTTAGTAGTTATAAGTTAGTAGTTAGTAGTTAGTAGTCAGTAGTTAGTATTTAATAGTTAGTAGTTAGTAGTTAGTAAATAGTAGTTAGTAGTTAGTAGTTAGTAGTCAGTAGTTCGTAGTTAGTAGTTAGTAGTCAGTAGTTAGTAGTTAGTAGTTAGTAGTTAGTAGTTAGTAGTTAGTAGTCAGTATTTAGTAGTCAGTAGTTAGTAGTTAGTAGTCAGTAGTTAGTATTTAGTAGTTAATAGTTAGTAGTTAGCATGTAGTAGTTAATAGTGAGTAGTTAATAGTTAGTAGTTAGTAGGTAGTAGTTAGTAGTTAGTAGTTAGTAGTTAGTAGTTAGTAGTTAGTAGTCACTAGTTAGTATTTAGTAGTTAATAGTTAGTAGTTAGTATGTAGTAGTTAATAGTTAGTAGTTAGCAGTTAGTAGTTAGTAGTTATTAGTTAGTAGTTAGTAGTTAGTAGTTAGTAGTTAGTAGTATTTAGTTAGTAGTTAGTAGTTAGTAGTAAGTAGTTAGTAGTTAGTATTTAGTAGTTAGTAGTTATTAGTTAGTAGTTAGTAGTTAGTAGTCAGTAGTTCGTAGTTTGTAGTTAGTAGTTAGTAGTTAGTAGTTAGTAGTCAGTATTTAGTAGTCAGTAGTTAGTAGTTAGTAGTCAGTAGTTAGTAGTTAGTAGTTAGTAGTCACTAGTTAGTATTTAGTAGTTAATAGTTAGTAGTTAGTATGTAGTAGTTAATAGTTAGTAGTTAGCAGTTAGTAGTTAGTAGTTAGTAGTTAGTAGTTAGTAGTTAGTAGTTAGTAGTATTTAGTTAGTAGTTAGTAGTTAGTAGTAAGTAGTTAGTAGTTAGTATTTAGTATTTAGTAGTTATTAGTTAGTAGTTAGTAGTCAGTATTTAGTAGTCAGTAGTTAGTAGTTAGTAGTCAGTAGTTAGTATTTTGTAGTTAATAGTTAGTAGTTAGCATGTAGTAGTTAATAGTGAGTAGTTAATAGTTAGTAGTTAGTAGGTAGTAGTTAGTAGTTAGTAGTTAGTAGTTAGTAGTCACTAGTTAGTATTTAGTAGTTAATAGTTAGTAGTTAGCATGTAGTAGTTAACAGTGAGTAGTTAATAGTTAGTAGGTAGTAGTTAGTAGTTAGTAGTTAGTAGTTAGTAGTTAGTAGTTAGTAGTCACTAGTTAGTATTTAGTAGTTAATAGTTAGTAGTTAGTATGTAGTAGTTAATAGTTAGTAGTTAGCAGTTAGTAGTTAGTAGTTAGTAGTTAGTAGTTAGTAGTTAGTAGTTAGTAGTATTTAGTTAGTAGTTAGTAGTTAGTAGTAAGTAGTTAGTAGTTAGTATTTAGTAGTTAGTAGTTATTAGTTAGTAGTTAGTAGTCAGTATTTAGTAGTCAGTAGTTAGTAGTTAGTAGTCAGTAGTTAGTATTTTGTAGTTAATAGTTAGTAGTTAGCATGTAGTAGTTAATAGTGAGTAGTTAATAGTTAGTAGTTAGTAGGTAGTAGTTAGTAGTTAGTAGTTAGTAGTTAGTAGTTAGTAGTTAGTAGTCACTAGTTAGTATTTAGTAGTTAATAGTTAGTAGTTAGTATGTAGTAGTTAATAGTTAGTAGTTAGCAGTTAGTAGTTAGTAGTTAGTAGTTAGTAGTTAGTAGTTAGTAGTTAGTAGTATTTAGTTAGTAGTTAGTAGTTAGTAGTAAGTAGTTAGTAGTTAGTATTTAGTAGTTAGTAGTTATTAGTTAGTAGTTAGTAGTTAGTAGTCAGTAGTTCGTAGTTTGTAGTTAGTAGTTATTAGTTAGTAGTTAGTAGTCAGTATTTAGTAGTCAGTAGTTAGTAGTTAGTAGTCAGTAGTTAGTATTTTGTAGTTAATAGTTAGTAGTTAGCATGTAGTAGTTAACAGTGAGTAGTTAATAGTTAGTAGGTAGTAGTTAGTAGTTAGTAGTTAGTAGTTAGTAGTTAGTAGTTAGTAGTCACTAGTTAGTATTTAGTAGTTAATAGTTAGTAGTTAGTATGTAGTAGTTAATAGTTAGTAGTTAGCAGTTAGTAGTTAGTAGTTAGTAGTTAGTAGTTAGTAGTTAGTAGTTAGTAGTTAGTAGTATTTAGTTAGTAGTTAGTAGTTAGTAGTAAGTAGTTAGTAGTTAGTATTTAGTAGTTAGTAGTTATTAGTTAGTAGTTAGTAGTCAGTATTTAGTAGTCAGTAGTTAGTAGTTAGTAGTCAGTAGTTAGTATTTTGTAGTTAATAGTTAGTAGTTAGCATGTAGTAGTTAATAGTGAGTAGTTAATAGTTAGTAGTTAGTAGGTAGTAGTTAGTAGTTAGTAGTTAGTAGTTAGTAGTTAGTAGTTAGTAGTCACTAGTTAGTATTTAGTAGTTAATAGTTAGTAGTTAGTATGTAGTAGTTAATAGTTAGTAGTTAGCAGTTAGTAGTTAGTAGTTAGTAGTTAGTAGTTAGTAGTTAGTAGTTAGTAGTATTTAGTTAGTAGTTAGTAGTTAGTAGTAAGTAGTTAGTAGTTAGTATTTAGTAGTTAGTAGTTATTAGTTAGTAGTTAGTAGTTAGTAGTCAGTAGTTCGTAGTTTGTAGTTAGTAGTTAGTAGTTAGTAGTTAGTAGTCAGTATTTAGTAGTCAGTAGTTAGTAGTTAGTAGTCAGTAGTTAGTATTTAGTAGTTAATAGTTAGTAGTTAGCATGTAGTAGTTAACAGTGAGTAGTTAATAGTTAGTAGGTAGTAGTTAGTAGTTAGTAGATAGTAGTTAGTAGTTAGTAGTTAGTAGTTAGTAGTCACTAGTTAGTATTTAGCAGTTAATAGTTAGTAGTTAGTATGTAGTAGTTAATAGTTAGTAGTTAGCAGTTAGTAGTTAGTAGCTAGTAGTTAGTAGTTAGTAGTTAGTAGTTAGTAGTTAGTAGTTAGTAGTTAGTAGTATTTAGTTAGTAGTTAGTAGTTAGTAGTAAGTAGTTAGTAGTTAGTATTTAGTAGTTAGTAGTTATTAGTTAGTAGTTAGTAGTTAGTAGTCAGTAGTTCGTAGTTTGTAGTTAGTAGTTAGTAGTTAGTAGTTAGTAGTCAGTATTTAGTAGTCAGTAGTTAGTAGTTAGTAGTCAGTAGTTAGTATTTAGTAGTTAATAGTTAGTAGTTAGCATGTAGTAGTTAACAGTGAGTAGTTAATAGTTAGTAGTTAGTAGTTAGTAGTTAGTAGTTAGTAGTTAGTAGTTAGTAGTTAGTAGTCAGTAGTTAGTATTTAGTAGTTAATAGTTAGTAGTTAGTATGTAGTAGTTAATAGTTAGTAGTTAGCAGTTAGTAGTTAGTAGTTAGTAGTTAGTAGTTAGTAGTTAGTAGTTAGTGGTTAGTAGTTAGTAGTTAGTAGTATTTAGTTAGTAGTTAGTAGTTAGTAGTAAGTAGTTAGTAGTTAGTATTTAGTAGTTAGTAGTTATTAGTTAGTAGTTAGTAGTTAGTAGTCAGTAGTTCGTAGTTAGTAGTTAGTAGTCAGTAGTTAGTATTTAGTAGTTAGTAGTTAGTAGTTAGTAGTTAGTAGTTAGTAGTTAGTAGTTAGTAGTTAGTAGTTAGTAGTTAGTAGTTAGTAGTTAGTAGTTAGTAGTTAGTAATCAGTAGTTAGTATTTAGTAGTCAGAAGTTAGTAATCAGTAGTTAGTATTTAGTAGTCAGTAGTTAGTAGTTAATAGTTAGTAGTTGGTAGTTAATGGTTACTATTTATTAGTTTTTAGTTAGTAGTTATTAGTGAGTAGTTATTGGTTAGTAGTTAGCAGTTAGTAATTAGTAAAAAGTACTTAGTGGTTAGTATTTAGTAGATAGTAGTTAGTTGTTAGTAGTTAGTAGTTAGTAGTTAGTAGTTAATAGTTAGTAGTTAGTAGTTATTAGTTAGTAGTTAGTAGTTAGTAGTTAGTAGTTGGTAGTTAGTAGTCAGTATTTAGTAGTTAGTAGTTAGTAGTTAGTAGTCAGTAGTTAGTATTTAGTAGTTAATAGTTAGTAGTTAGCATGTAGTAGTTAATAGTGAGTAGTTAATAGTTAGTAGTTAGTATGTAGTAGTTAATAGTTAGTAGTTAGCAGTTAGTAGTTAGTAGTTAGTAGTTAGTAGTTAGTAGTTAGTAGTTAGTAGTTAGTAGTTAGTAGTTAGTAGTTAGTAGTTAGTAGTATTTAGTTAGTAGTTAGTAGTTAGTAGTAAGTAGTTAGTAGTTAGTAGTTAGTAGTTAGTAGTTAGTAGTTAGTAGTTAGTAGTTTGTGGTTAGTAGTTAGTAGCTAGTAGTCAGTAGTTATTAGTTAGCAGTTAGTAGTTAGTAGTCAGTAGTTAGTAGTTAGTATTTAGTAGTTAGTAGTTAGTAGTTAGTAGTTAGTAGTTAGTAGTTAGTAGTTAGTAGTCAGTAGTTCGTAGTTAGTATTTAATAGTCAGTAGTTAGTAGTTAATAGTTAGTAGTTGGTAGTTAATGGTTACTATTTATTAGTTTTTAGTTAGTAGTGATTATTGAGTAGTTAGTGGTTAGTAGTTAGTAGTTAGTAATTAGTAAAAAGTACTCAGTAGTTAGTATTTAGTAGATAGTAGTTAGTTGTTAGTAGTTAGTAGTTAGTAGTTAGTAGTTAGTAGTTAGTAGTTATTAGTTAGTAGTTAGAAGTTAGTAGTTAGTAGTTAGTAGTTAGTAGTTAGTAATTAGTAGTTAGTAGTTAGTAGTTAGTATTTAGTAGTTAGTAGATAGTAGTTAGTAGTCAGTAGTTAGTATTTAGTAGTTAATAGTTAGTAGTTAGTACGTAGTAGTTAATAGTGAGTAGTTAATAGTTAGTAGTTAGTATGTAGTAGTTAATAGTTAGTAGTTAGCAGTTAGTAGTTAGTAGTTAGTAGTTAGTAGTTAGTAGTTAGTAGTTAGTAGTTAGTTGTTAGTAGTTAGTAGTTAGTAGTATTTAGTTAGTAGTTAGTAGTTAGTAGTAAGTAGTTAGTAGTTAGTAGTTAGTAGTTAGTAGTTAGTAGTTAGTAGTTAGTAGTTAGTAGTTAGTAGTTAGTAGTCAGTAGTTAGTAGTTAGTAGTTAGTAGTTAGTAGTTAGTAGTTAGTAGTTAGTAGTTAGTAGTTAGTAGTTAGTAGTCAGTAGTTAGTAGTTAGTAGTTAGTAGTTAGTAGTTAGTTGTTAGTAGTTAGTAGTCAGTAGCTAGTAGTTAAAAGTTAGTAGTTAGTAGTTTGTAGTCAGTAGTTAGTATTTAGTAGTTAGTAGTTAGTAGTTAGTGTGTAGTTGTTAAAAGTTAGTAGTTAGCAGTTAGTAGTTAGTAGTTAGTAGTTATTAGTTAGTAGTTGGTAGTTAATAGTTAGTAGTTAGTATTTAGTAGTTATTAGTTAGTAGTTAGTAGTTAGAAGTTAGGTGTTAGTAGTTAGTAGTTAGTAGTTAGTAGTTAGTAGTTAGTAGTTAGTAGTTAGTAGTTAGTAGTATTTAGTTAGTAGTTAGTAGTTAGTAGTAAGTAGTTAGTAGTTAGTAGTTAGTAGTTAGTAGTTAGTAGTTAGTAGTTAGTGGTTAGTAGTTAGTAGCTAGTAGTCAGTAGTTATTAGTTAGCAGTTAGTAGTTAGTAGTCAGTAGTTAGTAGTTAGTATTTAGTAGTTAGTTGTTAGTAGTTAGTAGTTAGTAGTTAGTAGTTAGTAGTTAGTAGTTAGTAGTCAGTAGTTCGTAGTTAGTATTTAATAGTCAGTAGTTAGTAGTTAATAGTTAGTAGTTGGTAGTTAATGGTTACTATTTATTAGTTTTTAGTTAGTAGTTATTATTGAGTAGTTAGTGGTTAGTAGTTAGTAGTTAGTAATTAGTAAAAAGTACTCAGTAGTTAGTATTTAGTAGATAGCAGTTAGTTGTTAGTAGTTAGTAGTTAGTAGTTAGTAGTTATTAGTTAGTAGTTAGAAGTTAGTAGTTAGTAGTTAGTAGTTAGTAATTAGTAGTTAGTAGTTAGTAGTCAGTATTTAGTAGTTAGTAGATAGTAGTTAGTAGTCAGTAGTTAGTATTTAGTAGTTAATAGTTAGTAGTTAGTACGTAGTAGTTAATAGTGAGTAGTTAATAGTTAGTAGTTAGTATGTAGTAGTTAATAGTTAGTAGTTAGCAGTTAGTAGTTAGTAGTTAGTAGTTAGTAGTTAGTAGTTAGTAGTTAGAAGTTAGTAGTTAGTTGTTAGTAGTTAGTAGTTAGTAGTATTTAGTTAGTAGTTAGTAGTTAGTAGTAAGTAGTTAGTAGTTAGTAGTTAGTAGTTAGTAGTTAGTAGTTAGTAGTTAGTAGTTAGTAGTTAGTAGTTAGTAGTTAGTAGTTAGTAGTTAGTAGTTAGTAGCTAGTAGTCAGTAGTTAGTAGTTAGTAGTTAGTAGTTAGTAGTTAGCAGTTAGTAGTTAGTAGTTAGTAGTTAGTAGTTAGTAGTTAGTAGTTAGTAGTTAGTAGTTAGTAGTTAGTAGTCAGTAGTTAGTATTTAGTAGTTAATAGTTAGTAGTTAGTATGTAGTAGTTAATAGTTAGTAGTTAGCAGTTAGTAGTTAGTAGTTAGTAGTTAGTAGTTAGTAGTTAGTAGTTAGTAGTCAGTAGTTAGTATTTAGTAGTTAATAGTTATTAGTTAGTATGTAGTAGTTAATAGTTAGTAGTTAGCAGTTAGTAGTTAGTAGTTAGTAGTTAGTAGTTAGTAGTTAGTAGTTAGTAGTTAGTAGTTAGTAGTTAGTAGTTAGTAGTTAGTAGTTAGCAGTTAGTAGTTAGTAGTTAGTAGTTAGTAGTTAGTAGTTAGTAGTTAGTAGTCAGTAGTTAGTATTTAGTAGTTAATAGTTACTAGTTAGTATGTAGTAGTTAATAGTTAGTAGTTAGCAGTTAGTAGTTAGTAGTTAGTAGTTAGTAGTTAGTAGTCAGTAGTTAGTATTTAGTAGTTAATAGTTAGTAGTTAGTATGTAGTAGTTAATAGTTAGTAGTTAGCAGTTAGTAGTTAGTAGTTAGTAGTTAGTGGTTAGTAGTTATTAGTTAGTAGTTAGTAGTTAGTAGTCAGTAGTTCGTAGTTAGTAGTTAGTAGTCAGTAGTTAGTAGTTAGTAGTTAGTAGTTAGTAGTTAGTAGTCAGTATTTAGTAGTCAGTAGTTAGTAGTTAGTAGTCAGTAGTTAGTATTTAGTAGTTAATAGTTAGTAGTTAACATGTAGTAGTTAATAGTGAGTAGTTAATAGTTAGTAGTTAGTAGTTAGTAGTTAGTAGTTAGTAGTTAGTAGTTAGTAGTTAGTAGTTAGTAGTTAGTAGTTAGTAGTCAGTAGTTAGTATTTAGTAGTTAATAGTTAGTAGTTAGTATGTAGTAGTTAATAGTTAGTAGTTAGCAGTTAGTAGTTAGTAGTTAGTAGTTAGTAGTTAGTAGTTAGTAGTTAGTAGTTAGTAGTATTTAGTTAGTAGTTAGTAGTTAGTAGTAAGTAGTTAGTAGTTAGTATTTAGTAGTTAGTAGTTATTAGTTAGTAGTTAGTAGTTAGTAGTCAGTAGTTCGTAGTTAGTAGTTAGTAGTCAGTAGTTAGTATTTAGTAGTTTGTAGTTAGTAGTTAGTAATTAGTAGTTAGTAGTTAGTAGTTGGTAGTTAGTAGTTAGTAGTTAGCAGTTAGTAGTTAGTAGTTAGTAGTTAGTAGTCAGTAGTTCGTAGTTAGTAGTTAGTAGTCAGTAGTTAGTATTTAGTAGTCAGTAGTTAGTAGTTAATAGTTAGTAGTTGGTAGTTAATGGTTACTATTTATTAGTTTTTAGTTAGTAGTTATTAGTGAGTAGTTAGTGGTTAGTAAATAGCAGTTGGTAATTAGTAAAAAGTACTTAGTGGTTAGTATTTAGTAGATAGTAGTCAGTTGTTAGTAGTTAGTAGTTAGTAGTTAGTAGTTAGTAGTTAGTAGTTATTAGTTAGTAGTTAGTAGTTAGTAGTTAGTAGTTAGTAGTTAGTAGTTAGTAGTTAGTAGTTAGTAGTTAGTAGTTAGTAGTTAGTAGTTAGTAGTTAGTAGTTAGTAGTCAGTATTTAGTAGTTAGTAGTTAGAAGTTAGTAGTCAGTAGTTAGTATTTAGTAGTTAATAGTTAGTAGTTAGCATGTAGTAGTTAATAGTGAGTAGTTAATAGTTAGTAGTTAGTATGTAGTAGTTAATAGTTAGTAGTTAGCAGTTAGTAGTTAGTAGTTAGTAGTTAGTAGTTAGTAGTTAGTAGTTAGTAGTTAGTAGTTAGTAGTTAGTAGTATTTAGTTAGTAGTTAGTAGTTAGTAGTAAGTAGTTATTAGTTAGTAGTTAGTAGTTAGTAGTTAGTAGTTAGTAGTTAGTAGTTAGTAGTTAGTAGTTAGTAGCTAGTAGTCAGTAGGTATTAGTTAGCAGTTAGTAGTTAGTAGTCAGTAGTTAGTAGTTAGTAATTAGTAGTTAGTAGTTAGTAGTTAGTAGTTAGTAGTTATTAGTTAGTAGTTAGTAGTTAGTAGTCAGTAGTTGGTAGTTAGTAGTTAGTAGTCAGTAGTTAGTATTTAATAGTCAGTAGTTAGTAGTAAATAGTTAGTAGTTGGTAGTTAATGGTTACTATTTATTAGTTTTTAGTTAGTAGTTATTATTGAGTAGTTAGTGGTTAGTAGTTAGTAGTTAGTAATTAGTAAAAAGTACTTAGTAGTTAGTATTTAGTAGATAGTAGTTAGTTGTTAGTAGTTAGTAGTTAGTAGTTAGTAGTTAGTAGTTAGTAGTTAGTAGTTATTAGTTAGTAGTTAGAAGTTAGTTGTTAGTAGTTAGTAGTTAGTAGTTAGTAATTAGTAGTTAGTAGTTAGTAGTCAGTATTTAGTAGTTAGTAGTTAGTAGTTAGTAGTCAGTAGTTAGTATTTAGTAGTTAATAGTTAATAGTTAGTATGTAGTAGTTAATAGTGAGTAGTTAATAGTTAGTAGTTAGTATGTAGTAGTTAATAGTTAGTAGTTAGCAGTTAGTAGTTAGTAGTTAGTAGTTAGTAGTTAGTAGTTAGTTGTTAGTAGTTAGTAGTTAGTAGTATTTAGTTAGTAGTTAGTAGTTAGTAGTAAGTAGTTAGTAGTTAGTAGTTAGTAGTTAGTAGTCAGTAGTTAGTAGTTAGTAGTTAGTAGTTAGTAGTTAGTAGTTAGTAGTTAGTAGTTAGTAGTTAGTAGTTAGTAGCTAGTAGTCAGTAGTTAATAGTTAGCAGTTAGTAGTTAGTAGTCAGTAGTTAGTATTTAGTAGTTAGTAGTTAGTAGTTAGTAGTCAGTAGTTAGTAGTTAGTAGTTAGTAGTTGGTAGTTAGTGATTACTATTTAGTAGTTTTTAGTTAGTAGTTAGTAGTTATTAGTTAGTAGTTAGTAGTTAGTAGTTAGTAGTTAGTAGTTAGTAGTTAGAAGTTAGTAGTTAGTAGTTAGTAGTAAGTAGTTAGTAGTTAGTAGTTAGTAGTTAATAGTTAGTAGTTAGTAGTTAGTAGTCATTAGTTATAAGTTAGTAGTTAGTGTTTAGTAGTTAGTAGTTAGTAGTAAGTAGTCAGTTGTTAGTAGTTAGTAGTTAGTAGTTAGTAGTTAGTAGTTAGTAGTTAGTAGTTAGTAGTTAGTAGTTAGTAGTTAGTAGTTAGTAGCTAGTAGTCAGTAGGTATTAGTTAGCAGTTAGTAGTTAGTAGTCAGTAGTTAGTAGTTAGTCTTTAGTAGTTAGTAGTTAGTAGTTAGTAGTTAGTAGGTAGTAGTATTTATTTAGTAGTTAGTAGTTAGTAGTAAGTAGTTAGTAGTTAGTAGTTAGTAGTTAGTAGTTAGTAGTTAGTAGTCAGTACTTAGTATGTAGTAGTTAATAGTTAGTAGTTAGCAGGTAGTAGTTAGTAGTTAGTGGTTAGTAGTTAGTAGTTAGTAGTTAGTAGTTAGTAGTCATTAGTTATAAGTTACTAGTTAGTGTTTAGTAGTTAGTTATTAGTAGTAAGTAGTCAGTAGTTAGTAGTTAGTAGTTAGTAGTTAGTAGTTAGTAGTTAGTAGTTAGTAGTAAGTAGTTAGTAGTTAGTAGTTAGTAGTTAGTAGTTAGTAGTTAGTAGTTAGTAGTTAGTAGTTAGTAGTTAGTAGTTAGTAGTTAGTAGTTAGTAGTTAGTAGTTAGTAGCTAGTAGTCAGTAGGTATTAGTTAGCAGTTAGTAGTTAGTAGTCAGTAGTTAGTAGTTAGTATTTAGTAGTTAGTAGTTAGTAGTTAGTAGTTAGTAGATAGTAGTTAGTAGTTAGTAGTCAGTAGTTGGTAGTTAGTAGTTAGTAGTCAGTAGTTAGTATTTAATAGTCAGTAGTTAGTAGTTAATAGTTAGTAGTTGGTAGTTAATGGTTACTATTTATTAGTTTTTAGTTAGTAGTTATTATTGAGTAGTTAGTGGTTAGTAGTTAGTAGTTAGTAATTAGTAAAAAGTACTTAGTAGTTAGTATTTAGTAGATAGTAGTTAGTTGTTAGTAGTTAGTAGTTAGTAGTTAGTAGTTAGTAGTTAGTAGTTATTAGTTAGTAGTTAGAAGTTAGTAGTTATTAGTTAGTAGTTAGTAGTTAGTAATTAGTAGTTAGTAGTTAGTAGTCAGTATTTAGTAGTTAGTAGTTAGTAGTTAGTAGTCAGTAGTTAGTATTTAGTAGTTAATAGTTAGTAGTTAGTATGTAGTAGTTAAAAGTGAGTAGTTAATAGTTAGTAGTTAGTATGTAGTAGTTAATAGTTAGTAGTTAGCAGTTAGTAGTTAGTAGTTAGTAGTTAGTAGTTAGTTGTTAGTAGTTAGTAGTTAGTAGTATTTAGTTAGTAGTTAGTAGTTAGTAGTAAGTAGTTAGTAGTTAGTAGTTAGTAGTTAGTAGTTAGTAGTTAGTAGTTAGTAGTTAGTAGTTAGTATTTAGTAGTTAGTAGTTAGTAGTTAGTAGCTAGTAGTCAGTAGTTAATAGTTAGCAGTTAGTAGTTAGTAGTCAGTAGTTAGTATTTAGTAGTTAGTAGTTAGTAGTTAGTAGTCAGTAGTTAGTAGTTAGTAGTTAGTAGTTGGTAGTTAGTGATTACTATTTAGTAGTTTTTAGTTAGTAGTTAGTAGTTATTAGTTAGTAGTTAGTAGTTAGTAGTTAGTAGTTAGTAGTTAGAAGTTAGTAGTTAGTAGTTAGTAGTAAGTAGTTAGTAGTTAGTAGTTAGTAGTTAATAGTTAGTAGTTAGTAGTTAGTAGTTAGTTGTCAGTAGTTAGTATTTAGTATTTAGTAGTCAGTACTTAGTCTGTAGTAGTTAATAGTTAGTAGTTAGCAGGTAGTAGTTAGTAGTTAGTGGTTAGTAGTTAGTAGTTAGTAGTTAGTAGTTAGTAGTCATTAGTTATAAGTTAGTAGTTAGTGTTTAGTAGTTAGTAGTTAGTAGTAAGTAGTCAGTAGATAGTAGTTAGTAGTTAGTAGTCAGTAGTTTGTATTTAGTTGTTAGTAGTTAGTAGTTAGTAGGCAGTAGTTAGTAGTTAGTAGTTGGTAGTTATTGGTTACTATTTATTAGTTTTTAGTTAGTAGTTATTAGAGAGTTGTTAGTGGTTAGTAGTTAGTAGTTAGTAATTAGTAAAAAGTACTTAGTGGTTCGTATTTAGTAGATTAGTAGATAGTATTTAGTTGTTAGTAGCTAGTAGTTAGTAGTTAGTAGTTATTAGTTAGTAGTTAGTAATTAGTAGTTAGTAGTTAGTAGTCAGTAGTTAGTAGTTAGTAGTTGGTAGTCAGTAGTTAGTATTTAGTAGTTAGTAGTTAGTAGTTAGTATGTAGTAGTTAATAGTTAGTAGTTAGCAGTTAGTAGTTAGTAGTTAGTAGTTAATAGTTAGTAGTTATTAGTTAGTAGTTATTAGTTAGTAGTTAGTAGTTAGTAGTAAGCAGTTAGTAGTTAGTAGTTAGTAGTTAGTAGTTAGTAGTTAGTAGTCAGTAGTTAATAGTTAGCAGTTAGTAGTTAGTAGTCAGTAGTTAGTATTTAGTAGTTAGTAGTTAGTAGTTAGTAGTCAGTAGTTAGTAGTTAGTAGTTAGTAGTTGGTAGTTAGTGATTACTATTTAGTAGTTTTTAGTTAGTAGTTAGTAGTTATTAGTTAGTAGTTAGTAGTTAGTAGTTAGTAGTTAGTAGTTAGAAGTTAGTAGTTAGTAGTTAGTAGTAAGTAGTTAGTAGTTAGTAGTTAGTAGTTAATAGTTAGTAGTTAGTAGTTAGTAGTTAGTTGTCAGTAGTTAGTATTTAGTATTTAGTAGTCAGTACTTAGTCTGTAGTAGTTAATAGTTAGTAGTTAGCAGGTAGTAGTTAGTAGTTAGTGGTTAGTAGTTAGTAGTTAGTAGTTAGTAGTTAGTAGTCATTAGTTATAAGTTAGTAGTTAGTGTTTAGTAGTTAGTAGTTAGTAGTAAGTAGTCAGTAGATAGTAGTTAGTAGTTAGTAGTCAGTAGTTTGTATTTAGTTGTTAGTAGTTAGTAGTTAGTAGGCAGTAGTTAGTAGTTAGTAGTTGGTAGTTATTGGTTACTATTTATTAGTTTTTAGTTAGTAGTTATTAGAGAGTTGTTAGTGGTTAGTAGTTAGTAGTTAGTAATTAGTAAAAAGTACTTAGTGGTTCGTATTTAGTAGATAGTATTTAGTTGTTAGTAGCTAGTAGTTAGTAGTTAGTAGTTATTAGTTAGTAGTTAGTAATTAGTAGTTAGTAGTTAGTAGTCAGTAGTTAGTAGTTAGTAGTTGGTAGTCAGTAGTTAGTATTTAGTAGTTAGTAGTTAGTAGTTAGTATGTAGTAGTTAATAGTTAGTAGTTAGCAGTTAGTAGTTAGTAGTTAGTAGTTAATAGTTAGTAGTTATTAGTTAGTAGTTATTAGTTAGTAGTTAGTAGTTAGTAGTAAGCAGTTAGTAGTTAGTAGTTAGTAGTTAGTAGTTAGTAGTTAGAAGTCAGTAGTTAGTAGTTAGCAGTTTTGTAGTTAGTAGTCAGTAGTTAGTATTTAGTAGTTAGTAGTTAGTAGTTAGTATTTAGTAGTTAGTAGTTAGTAGTTAGTAGTCAGTAGTTAGTAGTTAGTAGTTGGTAGTTAGTAGTTAGTAATTAGTAGTCAGTAGTTAGTATTTAGTATTTAGTAGTTAATAGTTAGTATATAGTAGTTAATAGTTAGTAGTTAGCAGTTAGTAGTTAGTAGTTAGTAGTTAGTAGTTAGTAGTTGGTAGTTAGAAGTTAGTAGTTAGTAGTTAGTAGTTATTAATTAGTAGTTAGTAGTTAGTATTTAGTAGTTAGTAGTTAGTAGTAAGTAGTTAGTACTTAGTAGTTAGTAGTTAGTTATTAGTAGTTAGTAGTTAGTAGTTAGTAGTTAGTAATTAGTAGTCAGTAGATAGTAGTTAGTAGTTAGTAGTCAGTAGTTAGTATTTAGTAGTTAGTAGTTAGTAGTTAGTAGTCAGTAGTTAGTAGTTAGTAGTTATTAGTGAGTAGTTAGTGGTTAGTAGTTAGTAGTTAGTAATTAGTAAAAAGTACTTAGTAGTTAGTATTTAGTAGATAGTAGTTAGTTGTTAGTAGCTAGTAGTTAGTAGTTAGTAGTTAGTAGTTAGTAGTTAGTAGTTAGTAGTTAGTAGTTAGTAGTCAGTAGTTAGTAGTTAGTAGTTAGTAGTCAGTAGTTAGTATTTAGTAGTTAGTAGTTAGTAGTTAGTTTGTAGTAGTTAATAGTTGGTAGTTAGTAGTTAGTAGTTAGTAGTCAGTAGTTAGTAGTTAGTAGTTAGTAGTCAGTAGTTAGTATTTAGTAGTTAGTAGTTAGTAGTTAGTATGTAGTAGTTAATAGTTAGTAGTTAGCAGTTAGTAGTTAGTAGTTAGTCGTTAGTAGTTAGTAGTTAATAGTTAGTAGTTAGTAGTTAGTAGTTAGTAGTTAGTAGTTAGTAGTTAGTAGTTAGTAGTCAGTAGTTAGTAGTTAGCAGTTTTGTAGTTAGTAGTCAGTAGTTAGTATTTAGTAGTTAGTAGTTAGTGGTTAGTAGTTGGTAGTTAGTAGTTAGTAGTTAGTAGTCAGTAGTTAGTATTTAGTATTTAGTAGTTAGTAGTTAGTATGTAGTAGTTAATAGTTAGTAGTTAGCAGTTAGTAGTTAGTAGTAAGTAGTTAGTAGTTAGTAGTTAGTAGTTAGTAGTTAGTAGTTATTAGTTAGTAGTTAGTAGATAGTATTTAGTAGTTAGTAGTTAGTAGTAAGTAGTTAGTACTTAGTAATTAGTAGTTAGTTAATAGTAGTTAGTAGTTAGTAGTTAGTAGTTAGTAGTCAGTAGATAGTAGTTAGTAGTTAGTAGTCAGTAGTTAGTATTTAGTAGTTAGTAGTTAGTAGTTAGTAGTCAGTAGTCAGTAGTTAGTAGTTAGTAGTTGGTAGTTAATGGTTACTATTTATTAGTTTTTAGTTAGTAGTTATTAGTGAGTAGTTAGTGGTTAGTAAATAGTAGTTAGTAATTAGTAAAAAGTACTTAGTAGTTAGTATTTAGTAGATAGTAGTTAGATGTTAGTAGCTAGTAGTTAGTAGTTAGTAGTCAGTAGTTAGTAGTTAGTAGTTAGTAGTCAGTAGTTAGTATTTAGTTGTTAGTAGTTAGTAATTAGTATGTAGTAGTTAATAGTTAGTAGTTAGCAGTTAGTAGTTAGTAGTTAGTAGTTAGTAGTTAGTAGTTATTAGTTAGTAGTTAGTAATTATTAGTTATTAGTTAGTAGTTAGTAGTTAGTAGTTAGTAGTAAGCAGTTATTAGTTAGTAGTTAGTAGTTAGTAGTTAGTAGTAAGCAGTTAGTAGTTAGTCGTTAGTAGTTAGTAGTTAGTAGTTAGTAGTCGGTAATTAGTATTTAGTAGTTAGTAGTTAGTAGTTAGTAGTAAGTAGTTAGTAGTTAGTAGTTATTAGTTAGTAGTTATTAGTTAGTAGTTACTAATTAGTAGTTAGTAGTTAGTAGTCAGTAAATATTAGTTAGTAGTTAGTAGTTAGTAGTTAGTAGTTAGTAGTTAGTAGTCAGTAGTTAGTAGTTAGTAGTTAGTAGTTAGTAGTTAGTAGTCAGTAGTCAGTAGTTAGTAGTTAGTAGTTGGTAGTTAATGGTTACTATTTATTAGTTTTTAGTTAGTAGTTATTAGTGAGTAGTTAGTGGTTAGTAGATAGTAGTTAGTAATTAGTAAAAATTACTTAGTAGTTAGTATTTAGTAGATAGTAGTTAGATGTTAGTAGCTAGTAGTTAGTAGTTAGTAGTTAGTCGTTATTAGTTAGTAGTTAGTAGTTAGTAGTTAGTAATTAGTAGTCAGTAGTTAGTAGTTAGTAGTTAGTAGTTAGTAGTCAGTAGTTAGTATTTAGTTGTTAGTAGTTAGTAATTAGTATGTAGTAGTTAATAGTTAATAGTTAGCAGTTAGTAGTTAGTAGTTAGTAGTTAGTAGTTAGTAGTTATTAGTTAGTAGTTAGTAATTATTAGTTATTAGTTAGTAGTTAGTAGTTAGTAGTTAGTAGTAAGCAGTTATTAGTTAGTAGTTAGTAGTTAGTAGTTAGTAGTAAGCAGTTAGTAGTTAGTCGTTAGTAGTTAGTAGTTAGTAGTTAGTAGTCTGTAGCTAGTATTTAGTAGTTAGTAGTTAGTAGTTAGTAGTAAGTAGTTAGTAGTTAGTAGGTATTAGTTAGTAGTTATTAGTTAGTAGTTAGTAGTTAGTAGTAAGCAGTTAGTAGTTAGTAGTTAGTAGTTAGTAGTTAGTAGTTAGTAGTTAGTAGTCAGTAGTTAGTAGTCAGCAGTTTTGTAGTTAGTAGTCAGTAGTTAGTATTTAGTAGTTAGTAGTTAGTAGTTAGTAGTTAGTAGTCAGTAGTTAGTAGTTAGTAGCTGGTAGTTAGTAGTTAGTAATTAGTAGTCAGTAGTTAGTACTTAGTAATTAGTAGTTAGTTAATAGTAGTTAGTAGTTAGTAGTTAGTAGTTAGTAGTCAGTAGATAGTAGTTAGTAGTTAGTAGTCAGTAGTTAGTAGTTGGTAGTTAATGGTTACTATTTATTAGTTTTTAGTTAGTAGTTAGTAGTTAGTAGTTAGTAGTAAGCAGTTATTAGTTAGTAGTTAGTAGTTAGTAGTTAGTAGTAAGCAGTTAGTAGTTAGTCGTTAGTAGTTAGTAGTTAGTAGTTAGTAGTCAGTAGTTAGTATTTAGTAGTTAGTAGTTAGTAGTTAGTAGTAAGTAGTTAGTAGTTAGTAGTTAGTAGTTAGTAGTTATTAGTTAGTAGTTAGTAGTTAGTAGTAAGCAGTTAGTAGTTAGTAGTTAGTAGTTAGTAGTTAGTAGTTAGTAGTCAGTAGTTAGTAGTCAGCAGTTTTGTAGTTAGTAGTCAGTAGTTAGTATTTAGAAGTTAGTAGTTAGTAGTTAGTAGTTAGTAGTCAGTAGTTAGTAGTTAGTAGTTGGTAGTTAGTAGTTAGTAATTAGTAGTCAGTAGTTAGTACTTAGTAATTAGTAGTTAGTTAATAGTAGTTAGTAGTTAGTAGTTAGTAGTTAGTAGTCAGTCGATAGTAGTTAGTAGTTAGTAGTCAGTAGTTAGTATTTTGTAGTTAGTAGTTAGTAGTTAGTAGTCAGTAGTCAGTAGTTAGTAGTTAGTAGTTGGTAGTTAATGGTTACTATTTATTAGTTTTTAGTTAGTAGTTATTAGTGAGTAGTTAGTGGTTAGTAGTTAGTAGTTAGTAATTAGTAAAAAGTACTTAGTAGTTAGTATTTAGTAGATAGTAGTTAGATGTTAGTAGCTAGTAGTTAGTAGTTAGTAGTTAGTCGTTATTAGTTAGTAGTTAGTAGTTAGTAGTTAGTAGTTAGTAGTTAGTAGTCAGTAGTTAGTATTTAGTTGTTAGTAGTTAGTAATTAGTATGTAGTAGTTAATAGTTAGTAGTTAGCCGTTAGTAGTTAGTAGTTAGTAGTTAGTAGTTAGTAGTTAGTAGTTAGTAGTTATTAGTTAGTAGTTAGTAATTATTAGTTATTAGTTAGTAGTTAGTAGTTAGTAGTTAGTAGTAAGCAGTTATTAGTTAGTAGTTAGTAGTTAGTAGTTAGTAGTTAGTAGTAAGCAGTTAGTAGTTAGTCGTTAGTAGTTAGTAGTTAGTAGTTAGTAGTCAGTAGTTAGTATTTAGTAGTTAGTAGTTAGTAGTTAGTAGTAAGTAGTTAGTAGTTAGTAGTTATTAGTTAGTAGTTATTAGTTAGTAGTTAGTAGTTAGTAGTAAGCAGTTAGTAGTTAGTAGTTAGTAGTTAGTAGTTAGTAGTTAGTAGTTAGTAGTTAGTAGTTAGTAGTCAGTAGTTAGTAGTCAGCAGTTTTGTAGTTAGCAGTCAGTAGTTAGTATTTAGTAGTTAGTAGTTAGTAGTTAGTAGTTAGTAGTCAGTAGTTAGTAGTTAGTAGTTGGTAGTTAGTAGTTAGTAATTAGTAGTCAGTAGTTAGTATTTAGTATTTAGTAGTTAGTAGTTAGTATGTAGTAGTTAATAGTTAGTAGTTAGCAGTTAGTAGTTAGTAGTTAGTAATTAGTAAAAAGTACTTAGTAGTTAGTATTTAGTAGATAGTAGTTAGATGTTAGTAGCTAGTAGTTAGTAGTTAGTAGTTAGTCGTTATTAGTTAGTAGTTAGTAGTTAGTAGTTAGTAGTTAGTAGTCAGTAGTTAGTATTTAGTTGTTAGTAGTTAGTAATTAGTATGTAGTAGTTAATAGTTAGTAGTTAGCCGTTAGTAGTTAGTAGTTAGTAGTTAGTAGTTAGTAGTTAGTAGTTATTAGTTAGTAGTTAGTAATTATTAGTTATTAGTTAGTAGTTAGTAGTTAGTAGTTAGTAGTAAGCAGTTATTAGTTAGTAGTTAGTAGTTAGTAGTTAGTAGTTAGTAGTAAGCAGTTAGTAGTTAGTCGTTAGTAGTTAGTAGTTAGTAGTTAGTAGTCAGTAGTTAGTATTTAGTAGTTAGTAGTTAGTAGTTAGTAGTAAGTAGTTAGTAGTTAGTAGTTATTAGTTAGTAGTTATTAGTTAGTAGTTAGTAGTTAGTAGTAAGTAGTTAGTAGTTAGTAGTTAGTAGTTAGTAGTTAGTAGTTAGTAGTTAGTAGTTAGTAGTTAGTAGTCAGTAGTTAGTAGTCAGCAGTTTTGTAGTTAGCAGTCAGTAGTTAGTATTTAGTAGTTAGTAGTTAGTAGTTAGTAGTTAGTAGTCAGTAGTTAGTAGTTAGTAGTTGGTAGTTAGTAGTTAGTAATTAGTAGTCAGTAGTTAGTATTTAGTATTTAGTAGTTAGTAGTTAGTATGTAGTAGTTAATAGTTAGTAGTTAGCAGTTAGTAGTTAGTAGTTAGTAGTTAGTAGTTAGTAGTTAGTAGTTAGTAGTAAGCAGTTAGTAGTTAGTCGTTAGTAGTTAGTAGTTAGTAGTTAGTAGTCAGTAGTTAGTATTTAGTAGTTAGTAGTTAGTAGTTAGTAGTAAGTAGTTAGTAGTTAGTAGTTAGTAGTTAGTAGTTAGTAGTCAGTAGTTAGTAGTTAGTAGTTGGTAGTTAGTAGTTAGTAATTAGTAGTCAGTAGTTAGTATTTAGTATTTAGTAGTTAGTAGTTAGTATGTAGTAGTTAATAGTTAGTAGTTAGCAGTTAGTAGTTAGTAGTTAGTAGTTAGTAGTTAGTAGTTAGTAGTTAGTAGTTAGTAGTTAGTAGTTAGTAGTAAGCAGTTAGTAGTTAGTCGTTAGTAGTTAGTAGTTAGTAGTCAGTAGTTAGTATTTAGTAGTTAGTAGTTAGTAGTTAGTAGTAAGTAGTTAGTAGTTAGTAGTTATTAGTTAGTAGTTATTAGTTAGTAGTTAGTAGTTAGTAGTAAGCAGTTAGTAGTTAGTAGTTAGTAGTTAGTAGTTAGTAGTCAGTAGTTAGTAGTCAGTAGTTAGTAGTCAGCAGTTTTGTAGTTAGTAGTCAGTAGTTAGTATTTAGTAGTTAGTAGTTAGTAGTTAGTAGTTAGTAGTCAGTAGTTAGTAGTTGGTAGTTAGTAGTTAGTAATTAGTAGTCAGTAGTTAGTATTTAGTATTTAGTAGTTAGTAGTTAGTATGTAGTAGTTAATAGTTAGTAGTTAGCAGTTAGTAGTTAGTAGTTAGTAGTTAGTAGTTAGTAGTTAGTAGTTAGTAGTTGGTAGTTAGTAGTTAGTAGTTAGTAGTTATTAGTTAGTAGTTAGTAGTTAGTATTTAGTAGTTAGTAGTTAGTAGTAAGTAGTTAGTACTTAGTAGTTAGTAGTTAGTTATTAGTAGTTAGTAGTTAGTAGTTAGTAGTTAGTAGTCAGTAGATAGTAGTTAGTAGTTAGTAGTCAGTAGTTAGTATTTAGTAGTTAGTAGTTAGTAGTTAGTAGTCAGTAGTTAGTAGTTAGTAGTTAGTAGTTATTAGTGAGTAGTTAGTGGTTAGTAGTTAGTAGTTAGTAATTAGTAAAAAGTACTTAGTAGTTAGTTTTTAGTAGATAGTAGTTAGTTGTTAGTAGCTAAAAGTTAGTAGTTAGTAGTTAGTAGTTATTAGTTAGTAGTTAGTAGTTAGTAGTTAGTAGTCAGTAGTTAGTAGTTAGTAGTTAGTAGTCAGTAGTTAGTATTTAGTAGTTAGTAGTTGGTAGTTAGTAGTTAGTAGTTAGTAGTTAGTAGTTATTAGTTAGTAGTTAGTAGTTAGTAGTTAGTAGTAAGTAGTTAGTACTTAGTAGTTAGTAGTTAGTTATTAGTAGTTAGTAGTTAGTAGTTAGTAGTTAGTAGTCAGTAGATAGTATTTAGTAGTTAGTAGTCAGTAGTTAGTATTTAGTAGTTAGTAGTTACTAGTTAGTAGTTAGTAGTCAGTAGTCAGTAGTTAGTAGTTAGTAGTTAATATTTGGTAGTTAATGGTTACTATTTATTAGTTTTTAGTTAGTAGTTATTAGTGAGTAGTTAGTGGTTAGTAGTTAGTAGTTAGTAATTAGTAAAAAGTACTTATTATTTAGTATTTAGTAGATAGTAGTTAGTTGTTAGTAGCTAGTAGTTAGTAGTTGGTAGTTAGTAGTTATTAGTTAGTAGTTAGTAGTTAGTAGTTAGTAGTCAGTAGTTAGTAGTTAGTAGTTAGTAGTCAGTAGTTAGTATTTAGTAGTTAGTAGTTACTAGTTAGTAGTTAGTAGTCAGTAGTTAGTAGTTAGTAGTTAATATTTGGTAGTTAATGGTTACTATTTATTAGTTTTTAGTTAGTAGTTATTAGTGAGTAGTTAGTGGTTAGTAGTTAGTAGTTAGTAATTAGTAAAAAGTACTTATTAGTTAGTATTTAGTTTATAGTAGTTAGTTGTTAGTAGCTAGTAGTTAGTAGTTGGTAGTTAGTAGTTATTAGTTAGTAGTTAGTAGTTAGTAGTCAGTAGTTAGTAGTTAGTAGTTAGTAGTCAGTAGTTAGTTTTTAGTAGTTAGTAGTTAGTAGTTAGTATATAGTAGTTAATAGTTGGTAGTTAGTAGTTATTAGTTATTAGTTAGTAGTTAGTAGTTATTAGTTAGTAGTTAGTAATTATTAGTTATTAGTTAGTAGTTAGTAGTTAGTAGTTAGCAGTAAGCAGTTATTAGTTAGTAGTTAGTAGTTAGTAGTTTGTAGTTAGTAGTAAGCAGTTAGTAGTTAGTCGTTAGTAGTTAGTAGTTAGTAGTTAGTAGTCAGTAGTTAGTATTCAGTAGTTAGTAGTTAGTAGTTAGTAGTAAGTAGTTAGTAGTTCGTAGTTATTAGTTAGTAGTTATTAGTTAGTAGTTAGTAGTTAGTAGTAAGCAGTTAGTAGTTAGTAGTTAGTAGTTAGTAGTTAGTAGTTAGTAGTTAGTAGTCAGTAGTTAGTAGTCAGCAGTTTTGTAGTTAGTAGTCAGTAGTTAGTATTTAGTAGTTAGTAGTTAGTAGTTAGTAGTTAGTAGTCAGTAGTTAGTAGTTAGTAGTTGGTAGTTAGTAACTAGTAATTAGTAGTCAGTAGTTAGAATTTAGTATTTAGTAGTTAGTAGTTAGTATGTAGTAGTTAATAGTTAGTAGTTAGCAGTTAGTAGTTAGTAGTTAGTAGTTAGTATTTAGTAGTTAGTAGTTGGTAGTTAGTAGTTAGTAGTTATTAGTTAGTAGTTAGTAGTTAGTATTTAGTAGTTAGTAGTTAGTAGTAAGTAGATAGTACTTAGTAGTTAGTAGTTAGTTATTAGTTGTTAGTAGTTAGTAGTTAGTAGTTAGTAGTCAGTAGATAGTAGTTAGTAGTTAGTAGTCAGTAGTTAGTATTTAGTAGTTAGTAGTTAGTAGTTAGTAGTCAGTAGTTAGTAGTTAGTAGTTAGTAGTTATTAGTGAGTAGTTAGTGGTTAGTAGTTAGTAGTTAGTAATTAGTAAAAAGTACTTAGTAGTTAGTTTTTAGTAGATAGTAGTTAGTTGTTAGTAGCTAAAAGTTAGTAGTTAGTAGTTAGTAGTTAGTAGTTAGTAGTTAGTAGTTAGTAGTTAGTAGTCGGTAGTTTGTAGTTAGTAGTAAGCAGTTAGTAGTTAGTCGTTAGTAGTTAGTAGTTAGTAGTTAGTAGTCAGTAGTTAGTATTTAGTAGTTAGTAGTTAGTAGTTAGTAGTAAGTAGTTAGTAGTTCGTAGTTATTAGTTAGTAGTTATTAGTTAGTAGTTAGTAGTTAGTAGTAAGCAGTTAGTAGTTAGTAGTTAGTAGTTAGTAGTTAGTAGTTAGTAGTTAGTAGTCAGTAGTTAGTAGTCAGCAGTTTTGTAGTTAGTAGTCAGTAGTTAGTATTTAGTAGTTAGTAGTTAGTAGTTAGTAGTTAGTAGTCAGTAGTTAGTAGTTAGTAGTTGGTAGTTAGTAACTAGTAATTAGTAGTCAGTAGTTAGAATTTAGTATTTAGTAGTTAGTAGTTAGTATGTAGTAGTTAATAGTTAGTAGTTAGCAGTTAGTAGTTAGTAGTTAGTAGTTAGTATTTAGTAGTTAGTAGTTGGTAGTTAGTAGTTAGTAGTTATTAGTTAGTAGTTAGTAGTTAGTATTTAGTAGTTAGTAGTTAGTAGTAAGTAGATAGTACTTAGTAGTTAGTAGTTAGTTATTAGTTGTTAGTAGTTAGTAGTTAGTAGTTAGTAGTCAGTAGATAGTAGTTAGTAGTTAGTAGTCAGTAGTTAGTATTTAGTAGTTAGTAGTTAGTAGTTAGTAGTCAGTAGTTAGTAGTTAGTAGTTAGTAGTTATTAGTGAGTAGTTAGTGGTTAGTAGTTAGTAGTTAGTAATTAGTAAAAAGTACTTAGTAGTTAGTTTTTAGTAGATAGTAGTTAGTTGTTAGTAGCTAAAAGTTAGTAGTTAGTAGTTAGTAGTTAGTAGTTAGTAGTTAGTAGTTAGTAGTTAGTAGTCAGTAGTTAGTAGTTAGTAGTTAGTAGTCAGTAGTTAGTATTTAGTAGTTAGTAGTTGGTAGTTAGTAGTTAGTAGTTAGTAGTTAGTAGTTATTAGTTAGTAGTTAGTAGTTAGTATTTAGTAGTTAGTAGTTAGTAGTAAGTAGTTAGTACTTAGTAGTTAGTAGTCAGTAGTTAGTATTTAGTAGTTAGTAGTTGGTAGTTAGTAGTTAGTAGTTAGTAGTCAGTAGTTAGTAGTTAGTAGTTAGTAGTTATTAGTGAGTAGTCAGTAGTTAGTATTTAGTAGTTAGTAGTTGGTAGTTAGTAGTTAGTAGTTAGTAGTCAGTAGTTAGTAGTTAGTAGTTAGTAGTTATTAGTGAGTAGTTAGTGGTTAGAAGTTAGTAGTTAGTAATTAGTAAAAAGTACTTAGTAGTTAGTTTTTAGTAGATAGTAGTTAGTTGTTAGTAGCTAAAAGTTAGTAGTTAGTAGTTAGTAGTTAGTAGTTAGTAGTTAGTAGTTAGTAGTCAGTAGTTAGTATTTAGTAGTTAGTAGTTGGTAGTTAGTAGTTAGTAGTTAGTAGTCAGTAGTTAGTAGTTAGTAGTTAGTAGTTATTAGTGAGTAGTTAGTGGTTAGTAGTTAGTAGTTAGTAATTAGTAAAAAGTACTTAGTAGTTAGTTTTTAGTAGATAGTAGTTAGTTGTTAGTAGCTAAAAGTTAGTAGTTAGTAGTTAGTAGTTAGTAGTTAGTAGTCAGTAGATAGTAGTTAGTAGTTAGTAGTCAGTAGTTAGTATTTAGTAGTTAGTAGTTACTAGTTAGTAGTTAGTAGTCAGTAGTTAGTAGTTAGCAGTTAATATTTGGTATTTAATGGTTACTATTTATTAGTTTTTAGTTAGTAGTTATTAGTGAGTAGTTAGTGGTTAGTAGTTAGTAGTTAGTAATTAGTAAAAAGTAATTATTAGTTAGTATTTAGTAGATAGTAGTTAGTTGTTAGTAGCTAGTAGTTAGTAGTTGGTAGTTAGTAGTTATTAGTTAGTAGTTAGTAGTTAGTAGTTAGTAGTCAGTAGTTAGTAGTTAGTAGTTAGTAGTCAGTAGTTAGTTTTTAGTAGTTAGTAGTTAGTAGTTAGTATGTAGTAGTTAATAGTTGGTAGTTAGTAGTTATTAGTTAGTAGTTAGTAGTTAGTAGTTAGTAGTTAGTAGTAAGCAGTTATTAGTTAGTAGTTAGTAGTTAGTAGTTAGTAGTAAGCAGTTAGTAGTTAGTCGTTAGTAGTTAGTAGTTAGTAGTTAGTAGTCAGTTGTTAGTAGTTAGCAGTTTTGTAGTCAGTAGTTAGTAGTTAGTAGTTAGTAGTTGGTAGTTAATGGTTACTATTTATTAGTTATTAGTTAGTAGTTATTAGTGAGTAGTTAGTGGTTAGTAGTTAGTAGTTAGTAATTAGTAAAAAGTACTTAGTAGTTAGTATTTAGTAGATAGTAGTTAGTTGTTAGTAGCTAGTAGTTAGTAGTTAGTAGTTAGTAGTTATTAGTTAGTAGTTAGTAGTTAGTAGTTAGTAGTTAGTGGTCAGTAGTTAGTAGTTAGTAGTTAGTAGTCAGTAGTTAGTATTTAGTAGTTAGTAGTTAGTAGTTAGTATGTAGTAGTTAATAGTTGGTAGTTAGTAGTTATCAGTTATTAGTTAGTAGTTAGTAGTTAGTAGTTAGTAGTAAGCAGTTATTAGTTAGTAGTTAGTAGTTAGTAGTTAGTAGTAAGCAGTTAGTAGTTAGTCGTTAGTAGTTAGTAGTTAGTAGTTAGTAGTCAGTAGTTAGTATTTAGTAGTTAGTAGTTAGTAGTTAGTAGTAAGTAGTTAGTAGTTAGTAGTTAGTAGTTAGTAGTTATTAGTTAGTAGTTAGTAGTTAGTAGTAAGCAGTTAGTAGTTAGTAGTTAGTAGTTAGTAGTTAGTAGTTAGTAGTTAGTAGTTAGTAGTTAGTAGTCAGTAGTTAGTAGTCAGCAGTTTTGTAGTTAGTAGTCAGTAGTTAGTATTTAGTAGTTAGTAGTTAGTAGTTAGTAGTTAGTAGTTAGTAGTTAGTAGTCAGTAGTTAGTAGTTAGTAGTTGGTAGTTAGTAGTTAGTAATTAGTAGTCAGTAGTTAGTACTTAGTAATTAGTAGTTAGTTAATAGTAGTTAGTAGTTAGTAGTTAGTAGTTAGTAGTCAGTAGTTAGTAGTTAGTAGTTAGTAGTAAGCAGTTAGTAGTTAGTAGTTAGTAGTTAGTAGTTAGTAGTTAGTAGTTAGTAGTCAGTAGTTAGTAGTCAGCAGTTTTGTAGTTAGTAGTCAGTAGTTAGTATTTAGTAGTTAGTAGTTAGTAGTTAGTAGTCAGTAGTCAGTAGTTAGTAGTTAGTAGTTGGTAGTTAATGGTTACTATTTATTAGTTTTTAGTTAGTAGTTATTAGTGAGTAGTTAGTGGTTAGTAGTTAGTAGTTAGTAATTAGTAAAAAGTACTTAGTAGTTAGTATTTAGTAGATAGTAGTTAGATGTTAGTAGCTAGTAGTTAGTAGTTAGTCGTTATTAGTTAGTAGTTAGTAGTTAGTAGTTAGTAGTTAGTAGTCAGTAGTTAGTAGTTAGTAGTTAGTAGTTAGTAGTCAGTAGTTAGTATTTAGTTGTTAGTAGTTAGTAATTAGTATGTAGTAGTTAATAGTTAGTAGTTAGCAGTTAGTAGTTAGTAGTTAGTAGTTAGTAGTTAGTAGTTAGTAGTTAGTAGTTATTAGTTAGTAGTTAGTAATTATTAGTTATTAGTTAGTAGTTAGTAGTTAGTAGTTAGTAGTAAGCAGTTATTAGTTAGTAGTTAGTAGTTAGTAGTTAGTAGTAAGCAGTTAGTAGTTAGTCGTTAGTAGTTAGTAGTTAGTAGTTAGTAGTCAGTAGTTAGTATTTAGTAGTTAGTAGTTAGTAGTTAGTAGTAAGTAGTTAGTAGTTAGTAGTTATTAGTTAGTAGTTATTAGTTAGTAGTTAGTAGTTAGTAGTAAGCAGTTAGTAGTTAGTAGTTAGTAGTTAGTAGTTAGTAGTTAGTAGTTAGTAGTCAGTAGTTAGTAGTCAGCAGTTTTGTAGTTAGTAGTCAGTAGTTAGTATTTAGTAGTTAGTAGTTAGTAGTTAGTAGTTAGTAGTCAGTAGTTAGTAGTTAGTAGTTGGTAGTTAGTAGTTAGTAATTAGTAGTCAGTAGTTAGTATTTAGTATTTAGTAGTTAGTAGTTAGTATGTAGTAGTTAGTCAGTAGTTAGTACTTAGTAATTAGTAGTTAGTTAATAGTAGTTAGTAGTTAGTAGTTAGTAGTTAGTAGTCAGTCGATAGTAGTTAGTAGTTAGTAGTCAGTAGTTAGTATTTAGTAGTTAGTAGTTAGTTGTTAGTAGTCAGTAGTCAGTAGTTAGTAGTTAGTAGTTGGTAGTTAATGGTTACTATTTATTAGTTTTTAGTTAGTAGTTATTAGTGAGTAGTTAGTGGTTAGTAGTTAGTAGTTAGTAATTAGTAAAAAGTACTTAGTAGTTAGTATTTAGTAGATAGTAGTTAGATGTTAGTAGCTAGTAGTTAGTAGTTAGTCGTTATTAGTTAGTAGTTAGTAGTTAGTAGTTAGTAGTTAGTAGTCAGTAGTTAGTAGTTAGTAGTTAGTAGTTAGTAGTCAGTAGTTAGTATTTAGTTGTTAGTAGTTAGTAATTAGTATGTAGTAGTTAATAGTTAGTAGTTAGCAGTTAGTAGTTAGTAGTTAGTAGTTAGTAGTTAGTAGTTAGTAGTTAGTAGTTATTAGTTAGTAGTTAGTAATTATTAATTTTTAGTTAGTAGTTAGTAGTTAGTAGTTAGTAGTAAACAGTTATTAGTTAGTAGTTAGTAGTTAGTAGTTAGTAGTAAGCAGTTAGTAGTTAGTCGTTAGTAGTTAGTAGTTAGTAGTTAGTAGTCAGTAGTTAGTATTTAGTAGTTAGTAGTTAGTAGTTAGTAGTAAGTAGTTAGTAGTTAGTAGTTATTAGTTAGTAGTTATTAGTTAGTAGTTAGTAGTTAGTAGTAAGCAGTTAGTAGTTAGTAGTTAGTAGTTAGTAGTTAGTATTTAGTAGTTAGTAGTTAGTAGTCAGTAGTTAGTAGTCAGCAGTTTTGTAGTTAGTAGTCAGTAGTTAGTATTTAGTAGTTAGTAGTTAGTAGTTAGTAGTTAGTAGTCAGTAGTTAGTATTTAGTATTTAGTAGTTAGTAGTTAGTATGTAGTAGTTAATAGTTAGTAGTTAGCAGTTAGTAGTTAGTAGTTAGTAGTTAGTAGTTAGTAGTTGGTAGTTAGTAGTTAGTAGTTAGTAGTTATTAGTTAGTAGTTAGTAGTTAGTATTGAGTAGTTAGTAGTTAGTAGTAAGTAGTTAGTACTTAGTAGTTAGTAGTTAGTTATTAGTAGTTAGTAGTTAGTAGTTAGTAGTTAGTAGTCAGTAGATAGTAGTTAGTAGTTAGTAGTCAGTAGTTAGTATTTAGTAGTTAGTAGTTAGTAGTTAGTAGTCAGTAGTTAGTAGTTAGTAGTTAGTAGTTATTAGTGAGTAGTTAGTGGTTAGTAGTTAGTAGTTAGTAATTAGTAAAAAGTACTTAGTAGTTAGTTTTTAGTAGATAGTAGTTAGTTGTTAGTAGCTAAAAGTTAGTAGTTAGTAGTTAGTAGTTATTAGTTAGTAGTTAGTAGTTAGTAGTTAGTAGTCAGTAGTTAGTAGTTAGTAGTTAGTAGTCAGTAGTTAGTATTTAGTAGTTAGTAGTTGGTAGTTAGTAGTTAGTAGTTAGTAGTTAGTAGTTATTAGTTAGTAGTTAGTAGTTAGTATTCCGTAGTTAGTAGTTAGTAGTAAGTAGTTAGTACTTAGTAGTTAGTAGTTAGTTATTAGTAGTTAGTAGTTAGTAGTTAGTAGTTAGTAGTTAGTAGTCAGTAGATAGTAGTTAGTAGTTAGTAGTCAGTAGTTAGTATTTAGTAGTTAGTAGTTAGTAGTTAGTAGTTAGTAGTCAGTAGTTAGTAGTTAATAGTTAGTATTTGGTAGTTAATGGTTACTATTTATTAGTTTTTAGTTAGTAGTTATTAGTGAGTAGTTAGTGGTTAGTAGTTAGTAGTTAGTAATTAGTAAAAAGTACTTAGTAGTTAGTATTTAGTAGATAGTAGTTAGTTGTTAGTAGCTAGTAGTCAGTAGTTAGTAGTTAGTAGTTAGTAGTCAGTAGTTAGTATTTAGTAGTTAGTAGTTAGTAGTTAGTATGTAGTAGTTAATAGTTGGTAGTTAGTAGTTATTAGTTATTAGTTAGTAGTTAGTTGTTAGTAGTTAGTAGTAAGCAGTTATTAGTTAGTAGTTAGTAGTTAGTAGTTAGTAGTAAGCAGTTAGTAGTAAGCAGTTATTAGTTAGTAGTCAGTAGTTAGTAGTTAGTAGTTAGTAGTTGGTAGTTAATGGTTACTATTCATTAGTTATTAGTTAGTAGTTATTAGTGAGTAGTTAGTGGTTAGTAGTTAGTAGTTAGTAATTAGTAAAAAGTACTTAGTAGTTAGTATTTAGTAGATAGTAGTTAGTTGTTAGTAGCTAGTATTTAGTAGTTAGTAGTTAGTAGTTATTAGTTAGTAGTTAGTAGTTAGTAGTTAGTAGTTAGTAGTCAGTAGTTAGTAGTTAGTAGTTAGTAGTCAGTAGTTAGTATTTAGTAGTTAGTAGTTAGTAGTTAGTATGTAGTAGTTAATAGTTGGTAGTTAGTAGTTATCAGTTATTAGTTAGTAGTTAGTAGTTAGTAGTTAGTAGTAAGCAGTTATTAGTTAGTAGTTAGTAGTTAGTAGTTAGTAGTAAGCAGTTAGTAGTTAGTCGTTAGTAGTTAGTAGTTAGTAGTTAGTAGTCAGTTGTTAGTAGTTAGCAGTTTTGTAGTTAGTAGTCAGTAGTTAGTATTTAGTAGTTAGTAGTTAGTAGTTAGTAGTTAGTAGTAAATAGTTAGTAGTTAGTAGTTATTAGTTAGTAGTTATTAGTTAGTAGTTAGTAGTTAGTAGTAAGCAGTTAGTAGTTAGTAGTTAGTAGTTAGTAGTCAGTAGTTAGCAGTTTTGTAGTTAGTAGTCGGTAGTTAGTATTTAGTAGTTAGTAGTTAGTAGTTAGTAGTTAGTAGTTAGTAGTTAGTAGTTAGTAGTCAGTAGTTAGTAGTTAGTAGTTGGTAGTTAGTAGTTAGTAATTAGTAGTCAGTAGTTAGTAATTAGTATTTAGTAGTTAGTAGTTAGTATGTAGTAGTTAATAGTTAGTAGTTAGCAGTTAGTAGTTAGTAGTTAGTAGTTAGTAGTTAGTAGTTAGTAGTTAGTAGTTGGTAGTTAGTAGTTAGTAGTTAGTAGTTATTAGTTAGTAGTTAGTAGTTAGTATTTAGTAGTTAGTAGTTAGTAGTAAGTAGTTAGTACTTAGTAGTTAGTAGTTAGTTATTAGTAGTTAGTAGTTAGTAGTTAGTAGTCAGTAGATAGTAGTTAGTAGTTAGTAGTCAGTAGTTAGTATTTAGTAGTTAGTAGTTAGTAGTTAGTAGTCAGTAGTTAGTAGTTAGTAGTTAGTAGTTGGTAGTTAATGGTTACTATTTATTAGTTTTTAGTTAGTAGTTATTAGTGAGTAGTTAGTGGTTAGTAGTTAGTAGTTAGCAATTAGTAAAAAGTACTTACTAGTTAGTATTTAGTAGATAGTAGTTAGTTGTTAGTAGCTAGTAGTTAGTAGTTAGTAGTTAGTAGTTATTAGTTAGTAGTTAGTAGTTAGTAGTTAGTAGTCAGTAGTTAGTAGTTAGTAGTTAGTAGTCAGTAGTTAGTATTTAGTAGTTAGTAGTAAGTAGTTAGTATGTAGTAGTTAATGGTTGGTAGTTAGTAGTTAGTAGTTAGTAGTTAGTAGTCAGTAGTTAGTAGTTAGTAGTTAGTAGTTAGTAGTCAGTAGTTAGTATTTAGTAGTTAGTAGTTAGTAGTTAGTATGTAGTAGTTAATAGTTAGTAGTTAGCAGTTAGTAGTTAGTAGTTAGTCGTTAGTAGTTAGTAGTTAGTAGTTATTAGTTAGTAGTTATTAGTTAGTAGTTAGTAGTAAGTAGTAAGCAGTTAGTAGTTAGTAGTTATTAGCTAGTAATTAGTAGTTAGTAGTTAGTAGTTAGTAGTTAGTAGTTAGTAGTTAGTAGTTAGTAGTTAGTAGTTAGTAGTTATTAGTTAATAAATAGTAGTTAGTAGTTAGTAGTTAGAAGTTAGTAGTTAGTAGTTAGTAGTTAGTAGTTAGTAGTTAGTAGTTGGTAGTTAGTAGTTAGTAGTTAGTAGTTAGTAGTTATTAGTTAGTAGTTAGTAGTTAGTATTTAGTAGTTAGTAGTTAGTAGTAAGTAGTTAGTACTTAGTAGTTAGTAGTTAGTTATTAGTAGTTAGTAGTTAGTAGTTAGTAGTCAGTAGATAGTAGTTAGTAGTTAGTAGTCAGTAGTTAGTATTTAGTAGTTAGTAGTTAGTAGTTAGTTGTCAGTAGTTAGTAGTTAGTAGTTAGTAGTTGGTAGTTAATGGTTACTATTTATTAGTTTTTAGTTAGTAGTTATTAGTGAGTAGTTAGTGGTTAGTAGTTAGTAGTTAGCAATTAGTAAAAAGTACTTACTAGTTAGTATTTAGTAGATAGTAGTTAGTTGTTAGTAGCTAGTAGTTAGTAGTTAGTAGTTAGTAGTTATTAGTTAGTAGTTAGTAGTTAGTAGTTAGTAGTCAGTAGTTAGTAGTTAGTAGTTAGTAGTCAGTAGTTAGTATTTAGTAGTTAGTAGTAAGTAGTTAGTATGTAGTAGTTAATAGTTGGTAGTTAGTAGTTAGTAGTTAGTAGTTAGTAGTCAGTAGTTAGTAGTTAGTAGTTAGTAGTTAGTATTCAGTAGTTAGTATTTAGTAGTTAGTAGTTAGTAGTTAGTATGTAGTAGTTAATAGTTAGTAGTTAGCAGTTAGTAGTTAGTAGTTAGTCGTTAGTAGTTAATAGTTAGTAGTTATTAGTTAGTAGTTATTAGTTAGTAGTTAGTAGTTAGTAGTAAGCAGTTAGTAGTTATTAGTTAGTAGTTAGTAGTTAGTATTTAGTAGTTAGTAGTTAGTAGTAAGTAGTTAGTACTTAGTAGTTAGTAGTTAGTAGTTAGTAGTCAGTAGTTAGTAGTTAGTAGTTAGTAGTCAGTAGTTAGTAGTTAGTAGTTAGTAGTAAGTAGTTAGTATGTAGTAGTTAATAGTTGGTAGTTAGTAGTTATTAGTTAGTAGTTAGTAGTCAGTAGTTAGTAGTTAGTAGTTAGTAGTCAGTAGTTAGTATTTAGTAGTTAGTAGTTAGTAGTTAGTATGTAGTAGTTAGTAGTTGGTAGTTAGTAGTTAGTAGTTAGTAGTTAGTAGTTATTAGTTAGTAGTTAGTAGTTAGTATTTAGTAGTTAGTAGTTAGTAGTTAGTAGTTAGTTATTAGTAGTTAGTAGTTAGTAGTTAGTAGTTAGTAGTCAGTAGATAGTAGTTAGTAGTTAGTAGTCAGTAGTTAGTATTTAGTAGTTAGTAGTTACTAGTTAGTAGTTAGTAGTCAGTAGTTAGTAGTTAGTAGTTAGTATTTGGTAGTTAATGGTTACTATTTATTAGTTTTTAGTTAGTAGTTATTAGTGAGTAGTTAGTGGTTAGTAGTTAGTAGTTAGTAATTAGTAAAAAGTACTTAGTAGTTAGTATTTAGTAGATAGTAGTTAGTTGTTAGTAGCTAGTAGTTAGTAGTTGGTAGTTAGTAGTTATTAGTTAGTAGTTAGTAGTTAGTAGTCAGTAGTTAGTAGTTAGTAGTAAGTAGTCAGTAGTTAGTATTTAGTAGTTAGTAGTTAGTAGTTAGTATGTAGTAGTTAATAGTTGGTAGTTAGTAGTTATTAGTTATTAGTTAGTAGTTAGTAGTTAGTAGTTAGTAGTAAGCAGTTATTAGTTAGTAGTTAGTAGTTAGTAGTTAGTAGTAAGCAGTTAGTAGTTAGTCGTTAGTAGTTAGTAGTTAGTAGTTAGTAGTCAGTTGTTAGTAGTTAGCAGTTTTGTAGTCAGTAGTTAGTAGTTAGTAGTTAGTAGTTGGTAGTTAATGGTTACTATTTATTAGTTATTAGTTAGTAGTTATTAGTGAGTAGTTAGTGGTTAGTAGTTAGTAGTTAGTAATTAGTAAAAAGTACTTAGTAGTTAGTATTTAGTAGATAGTAGTTAGTTGTTAGTAGCTAGTAGTTAGTAGTTAGTACTTAGTAGTTATTAGTTAGTAGTTAGTAGTTAGTAGTTAGTAGTCAGTAGTTAGTAGTTAGTAGTTAGAAGTCAGTAGTTAGTATTTAGTAGTTAGTAGTTAGTAGTTAGTATGTAGTAGTTAATAGTTGGTAGTTAGTAGTTATCAGTTATTAGTTAGTAGTTAGTAGTTAGTAGTTAGTAGTAAGCAGTTATTAGTTAGTAGTTAGTAGTTAGTAGTTAGTAGTTAGTAGTTAGTAGTTAGTAGTCAGTTGTTAGTAGTTAGCAGTTTTGTAGTTAGTAGTCAGTAGTTAGTATTTAGTAGTTAGTAGTTAGTAGTTAGTAGTTAGTAGTTAGTAGTAAGCAGTTAGTAGTTAGTAGTTAGTAGTTAGTAGTTAGTAGTTAGTAGTCAGTAGTTAGCAGTTTTGTAGTTAGTAGTCAGTAGTTAGTATTTAGTAGTTAGTAGTTAGTAGTTAGTAGTTAGTAGTTAGTAGTTAGTAGTTAGTAGTCAGTAGTTAGTAGTTAGTAGTTGGTAGTTAGTAGTTAGTAATTAGTAGTCAGTAGTTAGTAATTAGTATTTAGTAGTTAGTAGTTAGTATGTAGTAGTTAATAGTTAGTAGTTAGCAGTTAGTAGTTAGTAGTTAGTAGTTAGTAGTTAGTAGTTAGTAGTTGGTAGTTAGTAGTTAGTAGTTAGTAGTTAGTAGTTATTAGTTAGTATTTAGTAGTTAGTATTTAGTAGTTAGTAGTTAGTAGTAAGTAGTTAGTACTTAGTAGTTAGTAGTTAGTTATTAGTAAATAGTAGTTAGTAGTTAGTAGTCAGTAGATGGTAGTTAGTAGTTAGTAGTCAGTAGTTAGTATTTAGTAGTTAGTAGTTAGTAGTTAGTAGTCAGTAGTTAGTAGTTAGTAGTTAGTAGTTGGTAGTTAATGGTTACTATTTATTAGTTTTTAGTTAGTAGTTATTAGTGAGTAGTTAGTGGTTAGTAGTTAGTAGTTAGCAATTAGTAAAAAGTACTTACTAGTTAGTATTTAGTAGATAGTAGTTAGTTGTTAGTAGCTAGTAGTTAGTAGTTAGTAGTTATTAGTTAGTAGTTAGTAGTTAGTAGTTAGTAGTCAGTAGTTAGTAGTTAGTTTTTAGTAGTCAGTAGTTAGTATTTAGTAGTTAGTAGTAAGTAGTTAGTATGTAGTAGTTAATAGTTGGTAGTTAGTAGTTAGTAGTTAGTAGTCAGTAGTTAGTAGTTAGTAGTTAGTAGTCAGTAGTTAGTATTTAGTAGTTAGTAGTTAGTAGTTAGTATGTAGTAGTTAATAGTTAGTAGTTAGCAGTTAGTAGTTAGTAGTTAGTCGTTAGTAGTTAGTAGTTAGTAGTTATTAGTTAGTAGTTATTAGTTAGTAGTTAGTAGTTAGTAGTAAGCAGTTATTAGTTAGTAGTTAGTAGTCAGTAGTTAGTAGTTAGCAGTTTTGTAGTTAGTAGTCAGTAGTTAGTATTTAGTAGTTAGTAGTTAGTAGTTAGTAGTTAGTAGTTAATAGTCAGTAGTTAGTAGTTAGTAGTTGGCAGTTAGTAGTTAGTAGTTAGTAGTCAGTATTTAGTATTTAGTATTTAGTAGTTAGTAGTTAGTATGTAGTAGTTAATAGTTAGTAGTTAGCAGTTAGTAGTTAGTAGTTAGTAGTTAGTAGTTAGTAGTTAGTAGTTAGTAGTTAGTAGTTAGTAGTTAGTAGTTAGTAGTTAGTAGTTATTAGTTAGTAGTTAGTATTTAGTATTTAGTAGTTAGTAGTTAGTAGTAAGTAGTTAGTACTTAGTAGTTAGTAGTTAGTTATTAGTAGTTAGTAGTTAGTAGTTAGTAGTTAGTAGTCAGTAGATAGTAGTTAGTAGTTAGTAGTCAGTAGTTAGTAATTAGTAGTTAGTAGTTAGTAGTCAGTAGTCAGTAGTTAGTAGTTAGTAGTTGATAGTTAATGGTTACTATTTTTTAGTTTTTAGTTAGTAGTTATTAGTGAGTAGTTAGTGGTTAGTAGTTAGTAGTTAGTAATTAGTAAAAAGTACTTAGTAGTTAGTATTTGGTAGATAGTAGTTAGATTTTAGTAGCTAGTAGTTAGTAGTTAGTAGTTAGTAGTTAGTAGTTATTAGTTAGTAGTTAGTAGTTAGTAGTTAGTAGATAGTAGTCAGTAGTTAGTAGTTAGTAGTTAGTAGTCAGTAGTTAGTATTTAGTAGTTAGTAGTTAGTAGTTAGTAGTAAGTAGTTAGTAGTTAGTAGTTAGCAGTTTTGTAGTTAGTAGTCAGTAGTTAGTATTTAGTAGTTAGTAGTTAGTAGTTAGTAGTTAGTAGTTAATAGTCAGTAGTTAGTAGTTAGTAGTTGGCAGTTAGTAGTTAGTAGTTAGTAGTCAGTATTTAGTATTTAGTATTTAGTAGTTAGTAGTTAGTATGTAGTAGTTAATAGTTAGTAGTTAGCAGTTAGTAGTTAGTAGTTAGTAGTTAGTAGTTAGTAGTTAGTAGTTAGTAGTTAGTAGTTAGTAGTTAGTAGTTAGTAGTTATTAGTTAGTAGTTAGTATTTAGTATTTAGTAGTTAGTAGTTAGTAGTAAGTAGTTAGTACTTAGTAGTTAGTAGTTAGTTATTAGTAGTTAGTAGTTAGTAGTTAGTAGTTAGTAGTCAGTAGATAGTAGTTAGTAGTTAGTAGTCAGTAGTTAGTAATTAGTAGTTAGTAGTTAGTAGTCAGTAGTCAGTAGTTAGTAGTTAGTAGTTGGTAGTTAATGGTTACTGTTTTTTAGTTTTTAGTTAGTAGTTATTAGTGAGTAGTTAGTGGTTAGTAGTTAGTAGTTAGTAATTAGTAAAAAGTACTTAGTAGTTAGTATTTGGTAGATAGTAGTTAGATTTTAGTAGCTAGTAGTTAGTAGTTAGTAGTTAGTAGTTAGTAGTTATTAGTTAGTAGTTAGTAGTTAGTAGTTAGTAGATAGTAGTCAGTAGTTAGTAGTTAGTAGTTAGTAGTCAGTAGTTAGTATTTAGTTGTTAGTAGTTAGTAATTAGTTTGTAGTAGTTAATAGTTAGTAGTTAGCAGTTAGTAGTTAGTAGTTAGTAGTTAGTAGTTAGTAGTTAGTAGTTATTAGTTAGTAGTTAGTAGTTATTAGTTATTAGTTGGTAGTTAGAAGTTAGTAGTTAGTAGTAAGCAGTTATTAGTTAGTAGTTAGTAGTTAGTAGTTAGTAGTCAATAGATAGTAGTTAGTAGTTAGTAGTCAGTAGTTAGTAATTAGTAGTTAGTAGTTAGTAGTCAGTAGCCAGTAGTTAGTAGTTAGTAGTTGGTAGTTAATGGTTACTATTTTTTAGTTTTTAGTTAGTAGTTATTAGTGAGTAGTTAGTGGTTAGTAGTTAGTAGTTATTTATTAGTAAAAAGTACTTAGTAGTTAGTATTTAGTAGATAGTAGTTAGATTTTAGTAGCTAGTAGTTAGTAGTTAGTAGTTAGTAGTTAGTAGTTATTAGTTAGTAGTTAGTAGTTAGTAGTTAGTAGATAGTAGTCAGTAGTTAGTAGTTAGTAGTTAGTAGTCAGTAGTTAGTATTTAGTTGTTAGTAGTTAGTAATTAGTTTGTAGTAGTTAATAGTTAGTAGTTAGCAGTTAGTAGTTAGTAGTTAGTAGTTAGTAGTTAGTAGTTAGTAGTTATTAGTTAGTAGTTAGTAGTTATTAGTTATTAGTTGGTAGTTAGAAGTTAGTAGTTAGTAGTAAGCAGTTATTAGTTTGTAGTTAGTAGTTAGTAGTTAGTAGTCAATAGATAGTAGTTAGTAGTTAGTAGTCAGTAGTTAGTAATTAGTAGTTAGTAGTTAGTAGTCAGTAGCCAGTAGTTGGTAGTTAGTAGTTGGTAGTTAATGGTTACTATTTTTTAGTTTTTAGTTAGTAGTTATTAGTGAGTAGTTAGTGGTTAGTAGTTAGTAGTTATTTATTAGTAAAAAGTACTTAGTAGTTAGTATTTAGTAGATAGTAGTTAGATTTTAGTAGCTAGTAGTTAGTAGTTAGTAGTTAGTAGTTAGTAGTTATTAGTTAGTAGTTAGTAGTTAGTAGTTAGTAGATAGTAGTCAGTAGTTAGTAGTTAGTAGTTAGTAGTCAGTAGTTAGTATTTAGTAGTTAGTAGTTAGTAGTTAGTATGTAGTAGGTAATAGTTAGTAGTTAGCAGTTAGTAGTTAGTAGTTAGTCGTTAGTAGTTAGTAGTTAGTAGTTATTAGTTAGTAGTTATTAGTTATTAGTCAGTAGTTAGTAGTAAGCAGTTAGTAGTTAGTAGTTAGTAGTTAGTAGTCAGTAGTTAGTAGTTAGCAGTTTTGTAGTTAGTAGTCAGTAGTTAGTATTTAGTAGTTAGTAGTTAGTAGTTAGTAGTTAGTAGTCAGTAGTTAGTAGTTAGTAGTTGGCAGTTAGTAGTTAGTAGTTAGTAGTCAGTAGTTAGTATTTAGTATTTAGTAGTTAGTAGTTAGTATGTAGTAGTTAATAGTTAGTAGTTAGCAGTTAGTAGTTAGTAGTTAGTAGTTAGTAGTTAGTAGTTAGTAGTTAGTAGTTAGTAGTTAGTAGTTAGTAGTTATTAGTTAGTAGTTAGTATTTAGTATTTAGTAGTTAGTAGTTAGTAGTAAGTAGTTAGTACTTAGTAGTTAGTAGTTAGTTATTAGTAGTTAGTAGTTAGTAGTTAGTAGTTAGTAGTCAGTAGATAGTAGTTAGTAGTTAGTAGTCAGTAGTTAGTAATTAGTAGTTAGTAGTTAGTAGTCAGTAGTCAGTAGTTAGTAGTTAGTAGTTGGTAGTTAATGGTTACTATTTTTTAGTTTTTAGTTAGAAGTTATTAGTGAGTAGTTAGTGGTTAGTAGTTAGTAGTTAGTAATTAGTAAAAAAGTACTTAGTAGTTAGTATTTAGTAGATAGTAGTTAGATTTTAGTAGCTAGTAGTTAGTAGTTAGTAGTTAGTAGTTAGTAGTTAGTAGTTATTAGTTAGTAGTTAGTAGTTAGTAGTTAGTAGATAGTAGTCAGTAGTTAGTAGTTAGTAGTTAGTAGTCAGTAGTTAGTATTTAGTTGTTAGTAGTTAGTAATTAGTTTGTAGTAGTTAATAGTTAGTAGTTAGCAGTTAGTAGTTAGTAGTTAGTAGTTAGTAGTTAGTAGTTAGTAGTTATTAGTTAGTAGTTAGTAGTTATTAGTTATTAGTTAGTAGTTAGTAGTTAGTAGTTAGTAGTTAGTAGTAAGCAGTTATTAGTTAGTAGTTAGTAGTTAGTAGTTAGTAGTAAGCAGTTAGTAGTTAGTCATTAGTAGTTAGTAGTTAGTAGTTAGTAGTTAGTAGTCAGTTGTTAGTAGTCAGTAGTTAGTATTTAGTAGTTAGTAGTTAGTAGTTAGTAGTCAGTAGTCAGTAGTTATTAGTTAGTAGTTGGTAGTTAAAGGTTACTATTTATTAGTTTTTAGTTAGTAGTTATTAGTGAGTAGTTAGTGGTTATTAGTTAGTAGTTAGTAGTTAGTAGTCAGTTGTTAGTAGTCAGTTGTTAGTATTTAGTAGTTAGTAGTTAGTAGTTAGTAGTTAGTAGTAAGTAGTTAGTACTTAGTAGTTAGTAGTTAGTTTTTAGTAGTTAGTAGTTAGTAGTTAGTAGTTAGTAGTCAGTAGATAGTAGTTAGTAGTTAGTAGTCAGTAGTTAGTATTTAGTAGTTAGTAGTTAGTAGTTAGTATTCAGTAGTCAGTAGTTAGTAGTTAGTAGTTGGTAGTTAATGGTTACTTGTTATTAGTTTTTAGTTAGTAGTTATTAGTGAGTAGTTAGTAATTAGTAAAAAGTACTTAGTAGTTATTATTTAGTAGATAGTAGTTAGATGTTAGTAGCTAGTAGTTAGTAGTTAGTAGTTAGTAGTTAGTAGTTAGTAGTTAGTAGTTATTAGTTAGTAGTTAGTAGATAGTAGTTAGTAGTTAGTAGTCAGTAGTTAGTAGTTAGTAGTTAGTAGTTATTAGTTAGTAGTTAGTAGATAGTAGTTAGTAGTTAGTAGTCAGTAGTTAGTAGTTAGTAGTTAGTAGTCAGTAGTTAGTGTTTAGTTGTTAGTAGTTAGTAAATAGTATGTAGTAGTTAATAGTTAGTAGTTAGCAGTTAGTAGTTAGTAGTTAGTAGTTAGTAGTTAGTAGTTATTAGTTAGTAGTTAGTAGTTATTAGTTCGTAGTTAGTAGTTAGTAGTTAGTAGTAAGCAGTTATTAGTTAGTAGTTAGTAGTTAGTAGTTAGTAGTAAGCAGTTAGTAGTTAGTCGTTAGTAGTTAGTAGTTAGTAGTTAGTAGTCAGTTGTTAGTAGTTAGCAGTTTTGTAGTTAGTAGTCAGTAGTTAGTATTTAGTAGTTAGTAGTTAGTAGTTAGTAGTAAGTAGTTAGTACTTAGTAGTTAGTAGTTAGTTTTTAGTAGTTAGTAGTTAGTAGTTAGTAGTTAGTAGTCAGTAGTTAGTAGTTAGTAGTTAGTAGTCAGTAGTTAGTATTTAGTAGTTAGTAGTTAGTAGTCAGTAGTTAGTAGTTAGTAGTTGGTAGTTAATGGTTAATATTTATTAGTTTTTAGTTAATAGTTATTAGTGAGTAGTTAGTGGTTAGTAGTTAGTAGTTAGTAATTAGTAAAAAGTACTTAGTAGTTAGTATTTAGTAGATAGTAGTTAGTTGTTAGTAGCTAGTAGTTAGTAGTTAGTAGTTAGTAATTATTAGTTAGTAGTTAGTAGTTAGTAGTTAGTAGTTATTAGTTAGTAGTTAGTAGTTATTAGTTAGTAGTTAGTAGTTAGTATTTAGTAGTTAGTAGTTAGTAGTAAGTAGTTAGTACTTAGTAGTTAGTAGTTAGTTATTAGTAGTTAGTAGTTAGTAGTTAGTAGTCAGTAGATAGTAGTTAGTAGTTAGTAGTCAGTAGTTAGTATTTAATAGTTAGTAGTTAGTAGTTAGTAGTCAGTAGTTAGTAGTTAGTAGTTAGTAGTTGGTAGTTAATGGTTACTATTTATTAGTTTTTAGTTAGTAGTTATTAGTGAGTAGTTAGTAGATAGTAATTAGTGAAAAGTACTTAGTAGTTAGTATTTAGTAGATAGTAGTTAGTTGTTAGTAGCTAGTAGTTAGTAGTTAGTAGTTAGTAGTTAGAAGTTAGTTGTTAATATTTAGTAGTTAGTAGTAAGCAGTTAGTAGTTAGTCATTAGTAGTTAGTAGTTAGTAGTCAGTTGTTAGTAGTTAGCAGGTTTGTAGTTAGTAGTCAGTAGTTAGTATTTAGTAGTTAGTAGTTTGTAGTTAGTAGTAAGTAGTTAGTACTTAGTAGTTAGTAGTTAGTTTTTAGTAGTTAGTAGTTAGTAGTTAGTAGTTAGTAGTCAGTAGATAGTAGTTAGTAGTTAGTAGTCAGTAGTTAGTATTTAGTAGTTAGTAGTTAGTAGTTAGTAGTCAGTAGTCAGTAGTCAGTAGTTAGTAGTTAGTAGTTGGTAGTTAATGGTTACTATTTATTAGTTTTTAGTTAGTAGTTATTAGTGAGTAGTTAGTGGTTAGTTGTTAGTAGTTAGTAAATAGTATGTAGTAGTTAATAGTTAGTAGTTAGCAGTTAGTAGTTAGTAGTTAGTAGTTAGTAGTTAGTAGTTAGTAGTTAGTAGTTAGTAGTTAGTAGTTAGTAGTTATTAGTTCGTAGTTAGTAGTTAGTAGTTAGTAGTAAGCAGTTATTAGTTAGTAGTTAGTTGTTAGTAGTTAGTAGTAAGCAGTTAGTAGTTAGTCGTTACTAGTTAGTAGTTAGTAGTTAGTAGTCAGTTGTTAGTAGTTAGCAGTTTTGTAGTTAGTAGTCAGTAGTTAGTATTTAGTAGTTAGTAGTTAGTAGTTAGTAGTAAGTAGTTAGTACTTAGTAGTTAGTAGTTAGTTTTTAGTAGTTAGTAGTTAGTAGTTAGTAGTTAGTAGTCAGTAGATAGTAGTTAGTAGTTAGTAGTCAGTAGTTAGTATTTAGTAGTTAGTAGTTAGTAGTCAGTAGTTAGTAGTTAGTAGTTGGTAGTTAATGGTTAATATTTATTAGTTTTTAGTTAGTAGTTATTAGTGAGTAGTTAGTGGTTAGTATTTAGTAGTTAGTAATTAGTAAAAAGTACTTAGTAGTTAGTATTTAGTAGATAGTAGTTAGTTGTTAGTAGCTAGTAGTTAGTAGTTAGTAGTTAGTAATTATTAGTTAGTAGTTATTAGTTAGTAGTTAGTAGTTATTAGTTTGTAGTTAGTAGTTAGTATTTAGTAGTTAGTAGTTAGTAGTAAGTAGTTAGTACTTAGTAGTTAGTAGTTAGTTATTAGTAGTTAGTAGTTAGTAGTTAGTAGTTAGTAGTCAGTAGATAGTAGTTAGTAGTTAGTAGTCAGTAGTTAGTATTTAATAGTTAGTAGTTAGTAGTTAGTAGTCAGTAGTTAGTAGTTAGTAGTTAGTAGTTGGTAGTTAATGGTTACTATTTATTAGTTTTTAGTTAGTAGTTATTAGTGAGTAGTTAGTAGATAGTAATTAGTGAAAAGTACTTAGTAGTTAGTATTTAGTAGATAGTAGTTAGTTGTTAGTAGCTAGTAGTTAGTAGTTAGTAGTTAGTAGTTAGAAGTTAGTAGTTAATATTTAGTAGTTAGTAGTAAGCAGTTAGTAGTTAGTCATTAGTAGTTAGTAGTTAGTAGTCAGTTGTTAGTAGTTAGCAGTTTTGTAGTTAGTAGTCAGTAGTTAGTTTTTAGTAGTTAGTAGTTTGTAGTTAGTAGTAAGTAGTTAGTACTTAGTAGTTAGTAGTTAGTTTTTAGTAGTTAGTAGTTAGTAGTTAGTAGTTAGTAGTCAGTAGATAGTAGTTAGTAGTCAGTAGTTAGTATTTAGTAGTTAGTAGTTAGTAGTTAGTAGTCAGTAGTCAGTAGTCAGTAGTTAGTAGTTAGTAGTTGGTAGTTAATGGTTACTATTTATTAGTTTTTAGTTAGTAGTTATTAGTGAGTAGTTAGTGGTTAGTAGTTAGTAGTTAGTAATTAGTAAAAAGTACTTAGTAGTTAGTATTTAGTAGATAGTAGTTAGATGTTAGTAGCTAGTAGTTAGTAGTTAGTAGTTAGTAGTTAGTAGTTAGTAGTTAGTAGTTATTAGTTAGTAGTTAGTAGTTAGTAGTTAGTAGTCAGTAGTTAGTAGTTAGTAGTTAGTAGTCAGTAGTTAGTGTTTAGTTGTTAGTAGTTAGTAAATAGTATGTAGTAGTTAATAGTTAGTAGTTAGCAGTTAGTAGTTAGTAGTTAGTAGTTAGTAGTTAGTAGTTATTAGTTAGTAGTTAGTAGTTATTAGTTCGTAGTTAGTAGTTAGTAGTTAGTAGTAAGCAGTTATTAGTTAGTAGTTAGTAGTTAGTAGTTAGTAATAAGCAGTTAGTAGTTAGTCGTTAGTAGTTAGTAGTTAGTAGTCAGTTGTTAGTAGTTAGCAGTTTTGTAGTTAGTAGTCAGTAGTTAGTATTTAGTAGTTAGTAGTTAGTAGTTAGTAGTAAGTAGTTAGTACTTAGTAGTTAGTAGTTAGTTTTTAGTAGTTAGTAGTTAGTAGTTAGTAGTTTGTAGTCAGTAGATAGTAGTTAATAGTTAGTAGTCAGTAGTTAGTATTTAGTAATTAGTAGTTAGTAGTTAGTAGTCAGTAGTTAGTAGTTAGTAGTTAGTAGTTATTAGTTAATGGTTAATATTTATTAGTTTTTAGTTAGTAGTTATTAGTGAGTAGTTAGTGGTTATTAGTTAGTAGTTAGTAAATAGTAAAACGTACTTAGTAGTTAGTATTTAGTAGATAGTAGTTAGTTGTTAGTAGCTAGTCGTTAGTAGTTAGTAGTTAGTAATTATTAGTTAGTAGTTAGTAGTTAGTAGTTAGTAGTTAGTAGTTATTAGTTAGTAGCTAGTAGTTATTAGTTAGTAGTTAGTAGTTAGTATTTAGTAGTTAGTATTTAGTAGTAAGTAGTTAGTACTTAGTAGTTAGTAGTTAGTTATTAGTAGTTAGTAGTTAGTAGTTAGTAGTTAGTAGTCAGTAGATAGTAGTTAGTAGTTAGTAGTCAGTAGTTAGTATTTAACAGTTAGTAGTTAGTAGTTAGTAGTCAGTAGTTAGTAGTTAGTAGTTAGTAGTTGGTAGTTAATGGTTACTATTTATTAGTTTTTAGTTAGTAGTTATTAGTGAGTAGTTAGTAGATAGTAATTAGTAAAAAGTACTTAGTAGTTAGTATTTAGTAGATAGTAGTTAGTAGTTAGTAGTAAGTAGTTAGTACTTAGTAGTTAGTAGTTAGTTTTTGGTAGTTAGTAGTTAGTAGTTAGTAGTTAGTAGTCAGTAGATAGTAGTTAGTAGTTAGTAGTCAGTAGTTAGTATTTAGTAGTTAGTAGTTAGTAGTTAGTAGTTAATGGTTAATATTTATTAGTTTTTACTTAGTAGTTATTAGTGAGTAGTTAGTGGTTAGTAGTTAGTAGTTAGTAAATAGTAAAACGTACTTAGTAGTTAGTATTTAGTAGATAGTAGTTAGTTGTTAGTAGCTAGTAGTTAGTAGTTAGTAGTTAGTAATTATTAGTTAGTAGTTAGTAGTTAGTAGTTAGTAGTTAGTAGTTATTAGTTAGTAGTTAGTAGTTATTAGTTAGTAGTTAGTAGTTAGTATTTAGTAGTTAGTAGTTAGTAGTAAGGAGTTAGTACTTAGTAGTTAGTAGTTAGTTATAAGTAGTTAGTAGTTAGTAGTTAGTAGTCAGTAGATAGTAGTTAGTAGTTAGTAGTCAGTAGTTAGTATTTAACAGTTAGTAGTTAGTAGTTAGTAGTCAGTAGTTAGTAGTTAGTAGTTAGTAGTTGGTAGTTAATGGTTACTATTTATTAGTTTTTAGTTAGTAGTTATTAGTGAGTAGTTAGTAGATAGTAATTAGTAAAACTTACTTAGTATTTAGTATTTAGTAGATAGTAGTTAGTTGTTAGTAGCTAGTAGTTAGTAGTTTGTAGTTAGTAGTTAGTAGTTATTAGTTAGTAGTTAGTAGTTAGTAGTTAGTAGTCAGTAGTCAGTAGTTAGTATTTAGTAGTTAGTAGTTAGTAGTTAGCATGTAGTAGTTAATAGTTAGTAGTTAGCAGTTAGCAGTTAGTAGTTAGTAGTTAGTAGTTAGTAGTTAGTAGTTAGTAGTTATTAGTTAGTAATTAGTAGTTATTAGTTAGTAGTTAGTAGTTAGTAGTAAGCAGTTAGTAGTTAGTAGTTAGTAGTAAGTAGTTAGTACTTAGTAGTTAGTAGTTAGTTATTAGTAGTTAGTAGTTAGTAGTTAGTAGTCAGTAGATAGTAGTTAGTAGTTAGTAGTCAGTAGTTAGTATTTAATAGTTAGTAGTTAGTAGTTAGTAGTCAGTAGTTAGTAGTTAGTAGTTTGTAGTTGGTAGTTAATAGCTACTATTTATTAGTTTTTAGTTAGTAGTTATTAGTGAGTAGTTAGTAGATAGTAATTAGTAAAAAGTACTTAGTAGTTAGTATTTAGTAGATAGTAGTTAGTTGTTAGTAGCTAGTAGTTAGTAGTTAGTAGTTAGTAGTCATTGGTTAGTAGTTAGTAGTTAGTAGTTAGTAGTCAGTAGTCAGTAGTTAGTATTTAGTAGTTAGTAGTTAGTAGTTAGCATGTAGTAGTTAATAGTTAGTAGTTAGCAGTTAGTAGTTAGTAGTTAGTAGTTAGTAGTTAGTAGTTATTAGTTAGTAATTAGTAGTTATTAGTTAGTAGTTAGTAGTTAGTAGTAAGCAGTTAGTAGTTAGTAGTTAGTAGTTAGTAGTTAGTAGTCAGTAGTTAGTAGTTAGCAGTTTTGTAGTTAGTAGTCAGTAGTTAGTATTTAGTAGTTAGTAGTTAGTAGTTAGTAGTAAGTAGTTAGTACTTAGTAGTTAATAGTTAGTTATCAGTAGTTAGTAGTTAGTAGTTAGTAGTTAGTAGTCAGTAGATAGTAGTTAGTAGTTAGTAGTCAGTAGTTAGTATTTAGTAGCTAGTAGTTAGTAGTTAGTAGTCAGTAGTTAGTAGTTAGTAGTTAGTAGTTGGTAGTTAATGGTTACTATTTATTAGTTTTTAGTTATTAGTTATTAGTGAGTAGTCAGGGGTTAGTAGTTAGTAGTTAGTAATTAGTAAAAAGTACTTAGTAGTTAGTATTTAGTAGACAGTAGTTAGTTGTTAGTAGCTAGTGGTTAGTAGTTAATAGTCAGTAGTTAGCATTTTGTAGTTAGTAGTTAGTAGTTAGTATGTAGTAGTTAATAGTTAGTAGTTAGCAGTTAGTAGTTAGTAGTTAGTAGTTAGTAGTTAGTAGTTATTAGTTAGTAGTTAGTAGTTATTAGTTAGTAGTTAGTAGTTAGTAGTTAGTAGTTAGTAGTCAGTAGATAGTAGTTAGTAGTTAGTAGTTAGTAGTTAGTAGTTAGTAGTTAGTAGTTAGTAGTTAGTAGTTAGTAGTTAGTAGTTAGTAGTTAGTAGTTAGTAGTTAGTAGTTAGTAGTTAGTAGTTAGTAGTTGGTAGTTAGTAGTTAGTAGTTAGTAGTAAGTAGTTAGTACTTAGTAGTTAGTAGTTAGTTATTAGTAGTTAGTAGTTAGTAGTTAGTAGTCAGTAGATAGTAGTTAGTAGTTAGTAGTCAGTAGTTAGTATTTAACAGTTAGTAGTTAGTAGTTAGTAGTCAGTAGTTAGTAGTTAGTAGTTAGTAGTTGGTAGTTAATGGTTACTATTTATTAGTTTTTAGTTAGTAGTTATTAGTGAGTAGTTAGTAGATAGTAATTAGTAAAAAGTACTTAGTAGTTAGTATTTAGTAGATAGTAGTTAGTAGTTAGTAGTAAGTAGTTAGTACTTAGTAGTTAGTAGTTAGTTTTTAGTAGTTAGTAGTTAGTAGTTAGTAGTCAGTAGATAGTAGTTAGTAGTTAGTAGTCAGTAGTTAGTATTTAGTAGTTAGTAGTTAGTAGTTAGTAGTTAATGGTTAATATTTATTAGTTTTTAGTTAGTAGTTATTAGTGAGTAGTTAGTGGTTAGTAGTTAGTAGTTAGTAAATAGTAAAACGTACTTAGTAGTTAGTATTTAGTAGATAGTAGTTAGTTGTTAGTAGCTAGTAGTTAGTAGTTAGTAGTTAGTAATTATTAGTTAGTAGTTAGTAGTTAGTAGTTAGTAGTTAGTAGTTAGTAGTTAGTAGTTATTAGTTAGTAGTTAGTAGTTATTAGTTAGTAGTTAGTAGTTAGTATTTAGTAGTTAGTAGTTAGTAGTAAGGAGTTAGTACTTAGTAGTTAATAGTTAGTTATTAGTAGTTAGTAGTTAGTAGTTAGTAGTCAGTAGATAGTAGTTAGTAGTTAGTAGTCAGTAGTTAGTATTTAACAGTTAGTAGTTAGTAGTTAGTAGTCAGTAGTTAGTAGTTAGTAGTTAGTAGTTGGTAGTTAATGGTTACTATTTATTAGTTTTTAGTTAGTAGTTATTAGTGAGTAGTTAGTAGATAGTAATTAGTAAAAAGTACTTAGTAGTTAGTATTTAGTAGATAGTAGTTAGTTGTTAGTAGCTAGTAGTTAGTAGTTAGTAGTTAGTAGTTAGTAGTTATTAGTTAGTAGTTAGTAGTTAGTAGTTAGTAGTTAGTAGTCAGTAGTCAGTAGTTAGTATTTAGTAGTTAGTAGTTAGTAGTTAGCATGTAGTAGTTAATAGTTAGTAGTTAGCAGTTAGCAGTTAGTAGTTAGTAGTTAGTAGTTAGTAGTTAGTAGTTAGTAGTTATTAGTTAGTAATTAGTAGTTATTAGTTAGTAGTTAGTAGTTAGTAGTAAGCAGTTAGTAGTTAGTAGTTAGTAGTAAGTAGTTAGTACTTAGTAGTTAGTAGTTAGTTATTAGTAGTTAGTAGTTAGTAGTTAGTAGTCAGTAGATAGTAGTTAGTAGTTAGTAGTCAGTAGTTAGTAGTTAGTAGTTAGTAGTTGGTAGTTAATAGTTACTATTTATTAGTTTTTAGTTAGTAGTTATTAGTGAGTAGTTAGTAGATAGTAATTAGTAAAAAGTACTTAGTAGTTAGTATTTAGTAGTTAGTAGTTAGTTGTTAGTAGCTAGTAGTTAGTAGTTAGTAGTTAGTAGTTATTAGTTAGTAGTTAGTAGTTAGTAGTTAGTAGTCAGTAGTCAGTAGTTAGTATTTAGTAGTTAGTAGTTAGTAGTTAGCATGTAGTAGTTAATAGTTAGTAGTTAGCAGTTAGTAGTTAGTAGTTAGTAATTAGTAGTTATTAGTTAGTAATTAGTAGTTATTAGTTAGTAGTTAGTAGTTGGTAGTAAGCAGTTAGTAGTTAGTAGTTAGTAGTTAGTAGTTAGTAGTCAGTAGTTAGTAGTTAGCAGTTTTGTAGTTAGTAGTCAGTAGTTAGTATTTAGTAGTTAGTAGTTAGTAGTTAGTAGTAAGTAGTTAGTACTTAGTAGTTAATAGTTAGTTATCAGTAGTTAGTAGTTAGTAGTTAGTAGTTAGTAGTCAGTAGATAGTAGTTAGTAGTTAGTAGTCAGTAGTTAGTATTTAGTAGCTAGTAGTTAGTAGTTAGTAGTCAGTAGTCAGTAGTTAGTAGTTAGTAGTTGGTAGTTAATGGTTACTATTTATTAGTTTTTAGTTATTAGTTATTAGTGAGTAGTCAGGGGTTAGTAGTTAGTAGTTAGTAATTAGTAAAAAGTACTTAGTAGTTAGTATTTAGTAGACAGTAGTTAGTTGTTAGTAGCTAGTAGTTAGTAGTTAATAGTCAGTAGTTAGCATTTTGTAGTTAGTAGTTAGTAGTTAGTATGTAGTAATTAATAGTTAGTAGTTAGCAGTTAGTAGTTAGTAGTTAGTAGTTAGTAGTTAGTAGTTATTAGTTAGTAGTTAGTAGTTATTAGTTAGTAGTTAGTAGTTAGTAGTTAGTAGTTAGTAGTCAGTAGATAGTAGTTAGTAGTTAGTAGTCAGTAGTTAGTATTTAGTAGCTAGTAGTTAGTAGTTAGTAGTCAGTAGTTAGTAGTTAGTAGTTAGTAGTTGGTAGTTAATGGTTACTATTTATTAGTTTTTAGTTATTAGTTATTAGTGAGTAGTCAGGGGTTAGTAGTTAGTAGTTAGTAATTAGTAAAAAGTACTTAGTAGTTAGTATTTAGTAGACAGTAGTTAGTTGTTAGTAGCTAGTAGTTAGTAGTTAATAGTCAGTAGTTAGCATTTTGTAGTTAGTAGTTAGTAGTTAGTATGTAGTAGTTAATAGTTAGTAGTTAGCAGTTAGTAGTTAGTAGTTAGTAGTTAGTAGTTAGTAGTTATTAGTTAGTAGTTAGTAGTTATTAGTTAGTAGTAAGCAGTTAGTAGTTAGTAGTTAGTAGTTAGTAGTTAGTAGTTAGTAGTCAGTAGTTAGTAGTTAGCAGTTTTGTAGTTAGTAGTCAGTAGTTAGTATTTAGTAGTTATTAGTTAGTAGTTAGTAGTCAGTAGTTAGTAGTTAGCAGTTTTGTAGTTAGTAGTCAGTAGTTAGTATTTAGTAGTTATTAGTTAGTAGTTATTAGTTAGTTATTAGTAGTTATTAGTTAGTAGTTATTAGTTAGTAGTTAGTAGTTAGTAGTTAGTAGTTAGTAGTTAGTAGTTATTAGTTAGTAGTTAGTAGTTAGTAGTTAGTAGTTAGTAGTTAGTAGTTAGTAGTTATTAGTTAGTAGTTAGTAGTTAGTAGTTAGTAGTTAGTAGTTAGTAGATAGTAGTCAGTAGTTAGTATTTTGTAGTTAGTAGTTAGTAATTAGTATGTAGTAGTTAATATTTAGTAGTTAGTAGTTAGTAGTTAGTAGTTAGTAGTTAGTAGTTAGTAGTCAGTAGTTAGTATTTTGTAGTTAGTAGTTAGTAGTTAGTATGTAGTAGTTAATAGTTAGTAGTTAGCAGTTAGTAGTTAGTAGTTAGTAGTTATTAGTTAGTAGTTAGTAGCTAGTAGTTAGTAGTTAGTAGTAAGCAGTTAGTAGTTAGTAGTTAGTAGTTAGTGGTCAGCAGTTAGTAGTTAGCAGTTTTGTAGTTATTAGTTAGTAGTTAGTAGTTAGTAGTTAGTAGTTAGTAGTTAGTAGTTAGTAGTTATTAGTTAGTAGTTAGTAGTTAGTAGTTAGTAGTTAGTAGTTAGTAGATAGTAGTCAGTAGTTAGTATTTTGTAGTTAGTAGTTAGTAATTAGTATGTAGTAGTTAATATTTAGTAGTTAGTAGTTAGTAGTTAGTAGTTATTAGTTAGTAGTTAGTAGCTAGTAGTTAGTAGTTAGTAGTAAGCAGTTAGTAGTTAGTAGTTAGTAGTTAGTGGTCAGTAGTTAGTAGTTAGCAGTTTTGTAGTTAGTAGTCAGTAGTTAGTATTTAGTAGTTATTTGTTAGTAGTTAGTAGTTAGTAGTTGGTAGTTAGTAGTTAGTAGTCAGTAGTTAGTATTTAGTAGTTATTAGTTAGTAGTTATTAGTTAGTTATTAGTAGTTATTAGTTAGTAGTTATTAGTTAGTAGTTAGTAGTTAGTAGTTAGTAGTTAGTAGTTAGTAGTTATTAGTTAGTAGTTAGTAGTTAGTAGTTAGTAGTTAGTAGTTAGTAGTTAGTAGTTATTAGTTAGTAGTTAGTAGTTAGTAGTTAGTAGTTAGTAGTTAGTAGATAGTAGTCAGTAGTTAGTATTTTGTAGTTAGTAGTTAGTAATTAGTATGTAGTAGTTAATATTTAGTAGTTAGTAGTTAGTAGTTAGTAGTTAGTAGTTAGTAGTTAGTAGTCAGTAGTTAGTATTTTGTAGTTAGTAGTTAGTAGTTAGTATGTAGTAGTTAATAGTTAGTAGTTAGCAGTTAGTAGTTAGTAGTTAGTAGTTATTAGTTAGTAGTTAGTAGCTAGTAGTTAGTAGTTAGTAGTAAGCAGTTAGTAGTTAGTAGTTAGTAGTTAGTGGTCAGTAGTTAGTAGTTAGCAGTTTTGTAGTTAGTAGTCAGTAGTTAGTATTTAGTAGTTATTTGTTAGTAGTTAGTAGTTAGTAGTTGGTAGTTAGTAGTTAGTAGTCAGTAGTTAGTAGTTAGTAGTTGGCAGTTAGTGGTTACTATTTAGTAGTTTTTAGTTAGTAGTTAGTAGTTATTAGTTAGTAGTTAGTAGTTAGTAGTTATTAGTTAGTAGTTAGTAGTTATTAGTTAGTAGTTAGTAGTTAGTAGTTAGTAGTTAGTAGTTAGTAGTAAGCAGTTAGTAGTTAGTAGTTAGTAGTTAGAAGTTAGTAGTTAGTAGTCAGTAGTTAGTATTTAGTAGTTATTAGTTAGTAGTTAGTAGTCAGTAGTTAGTAGTTAGCAGTTTTGTAGTTAGTAGTCAGTAGTTAGTATTTAGTAGTTATTAGTTAGTAGTTATTAGTTAGTAATTAGTAGTTAGTAGTTAGTAGTTAGTAGTTAGTAGTTAGTAGTTAGTAGTTAGTAGTTATTAGTTAGTAGTTAGTAGTTAGTAGTTAGTAGTTAGTAGTTAGTAGTTAGTAGTTAGTAGTTAGTAGTTAGTAGTTATTAGTTAGTAGTTAGTAGTTAGTAGTTAGTAGTTAGTAGTTAGTAGTTAGTAGTTAGTAGTCAGTAGTTAGTATTTTGTAGTTAGTAGTTAGTATGTAGTAGTTAATTGTTAGTAGTTAATAGTTAGTAGTTAGTAGTTAGTAGTTAGTAGTCAGTAGTTAGTATTTTGTAGTTAGTAGTTAGTAGTTAGTATGTAGTAGTTAATAGTTAGTAGTTAGCAGTTAGTAGTTAGTAGTTAGTAGTTAGTAGTTATTAGTTATTAGTTAGTAGTTAGTAGTTATTAGTTAGTAGTTAGTAGTTAGTAGTTAGTAGTTAGTAGTTAGTAGTAAGCAGTTAGTAGTTAGTAGTTAGTAGTTAGAAGTTAGTAGTTAGTAGTCAGTAGTTAGTAGTTAGCAGTTTTGTAGTTAGTAGTCAGTAGTTAGTATTTAGTAGTTATTAGTTAGTAGTTAGTAGTTAGTAGTTGGTAGTTAGTAGTTAGTAGTCAGTAGTTAGTAGTTAGTAGTTGGCAGTTAGTGGTTACTATTTAGTAGTTAGTAGTTAGTAGTCAGTAGTTAGTAGTTAGTAGTTGGCAGTTAGTGGTTACTATTTAGTAGTTTTTAGTTAGTAGTTAGTAGTTATTAGTTAGTAGTTAGTAGTTAGTAGTTAGTAGTTATTAGTTAGTAGTTAGTAGTTATTAGTTAGTAGTTAGTAGTTAGTAGTTAGTAGTTAGTAGTTAGTAGTTAGTAGTAAGCAGTTAGTAGTTAGTAGTTAGTAGTTAGAAGTTAGTAGTTAGTAGTCAGTAGTTAGTATTTAGTAGTTATTAGTTAGTAGTTAGTAGTCAGTAGTTAGTAGTTAGCAGTTTTGTAGTTAGTAGTCAGTAGTTAGTATTTAGTATTTATTAGTTAGTAGTTATTAGTTAGTAATTAGTAGTTATTAGTTAGTAGTTATTAGTTAGTAGTTAGTAGTTAGTAGTTAGTAGTTAGTAGTTAGTAGTTAGTAGTTAGTAGTTAGTAGTTATTAGTTAGTAGTTAGTAGTTAGTAGTTAGTAGTTGGTAGTTATTAGTTAGTAGTTAGTAGTTAGTAGTTAGTAGTTATTAGTTAGTAGTTAGTAGTTAGTAGTTAGTAGTTAGTAGTTAGTAGTTAGTAGTTAGTAGTCAGTAGTTAGTATTTTGTAGTTAGTAGTTAGTATGTAGTAGTTAATTGTTAGTAGTTAATAGTTAGTAGTTAGTAGTTAGTAGTTAGTAGTCAGTAGTTAGTATTTTGTAGTTAGTAGTTAGTAGTTAGTATGTAGTAGTTAATAGTTAGTAGTTAGCAGTTAGTAGTTAGTAGTTAGTAGTTATTAGTTATTAGTTAGTAGTTAGTAGTTATTAGTTAGTAGTTAGTAGTTAGTAGTTAGTAGTTAGTAGTAGGCAGTTAGTAGTTAGTAGTTAGTAGTTAGAAGTTAGTAGTTAGTAGTCAGTAGTTAGTAGTTAGCAGTTTTGTAGTTAGTAGTCAGTAGTTAGTATTTAGTAGTTATTAGTTAGTAGTTAGTAGTTAGTAGTTGGTAGTTAGTAGTTAGTAGTCAGTAGTTAGTAGTCAGTAGTTAGTAGTTAGTAGTTGGTAGTTAGTGGTTACTATTTAGTAGTTTTTAGTTAGTAGTTATTAGTTAGTAGTTAGTAGTTAGTAGTTATTAGTTAGTAGTTAGTAGTTATTAGTTAGTAGTTAGTAGTTATTAGTTAGTAGTTAGTAGTTAGTAGTTATTAGTTAGTAGTAAGCAGTTAGTAGTTAGTAGTTAGTAGTTAGAAGTTAATAGTTAGTAGTCAGTAGTTAGCAGTTTTGTAGTTAGTAGTCAGTAGTTAGTATTTAGTAGTTATTAGTTAGTAGTTAGTAGTTAGTAGTTGGTAGTTAGTAGTTAGTAGTCAGTAGTTAGTAGTTAGTAGTTAGTAGTTATTAGTTAGTAGTTAGTAGTTAGTAGTTAGTAGTTAGTAGTAAGCAGTTAGTAGTTAGTAGTTAGTAGTTAGTAGTAAGCAGTTAGTAGTTAGTAGTTAGTAGTTAGAAGTTAGTAGTTAGTAGTCAGTAGTTAGTAGTTAGCAGTTTTGTAGTTAGTAGTCAGTAGTTAGTATTTAGTAGTTATTAGTTAGTAGTTAGTAGTTAGTAGTTGGTAGTTAGTAGTTAGTAGTCAGTAGTTAGTAGTTAGTAGTTGGTAGTTAGTGGTTACTATTTAGTAGTTTTTAGTTAGTAGTTAGTAGTTATTAGTTAGTAGTTAGTAGTTAGTAGTTAGTAGTTAGTAGTTAGTAGTAAGCAGTTAGTAGTTAGTAGTTAGAAGTTAGTAGTTAGTAGTCAGTAGTTAGTAGTTAGTAGTTAGTATTAAGCAGTTAGTAGTTAGTAGTTAGTAGTTAGAAGTTAGTAGTTAGTAGTCAGTAGTTAGTAGTAAGCAGTTAGTAGTTAGTAGTTAGAAGTTAGTAGTTAGTAGTCAGTAGCTAGTAGTTAGTAGTTAGTAGTAAGCAGTTAGTAGTTAGTAGTTAGTAGTTAGAAGTTAGTAGTTAGTAGTCAGTAGTTAGTAGTAAGCAGTTAGTAGTTAGTAGTTAGAAGTTAGTAGTTAGTAGTCAGTAGTTAGTATTTAGTAGTTATTAGTTAGTAGTTAGTAGTTAGTAGTTGGTAGTTGGTAGTTAGTAGTCAGTAGTTAGTAGTTAGTAGTTGGTAGTTAGTGGTTACTATTTAGTAGTTTTTAGTTAGTAGTTAGTAGTTATTAGTTAGTAGTTAGTAGTTAGTAGTTAGTAGTTAGTAGTTAGTAGTTAGTAGTAAGCAGTTAGTAGTTAGTAGTTAGAAGTTAGTAGTTAGTAGTCAGTAGTTAGTAGTTAGTAGTTATTAGATAGTAGTTAGCAGTTATTAGTTAGTAGTTAGTAGTTAGTAGTTAGTAGTTAGTAGTTAGTAGTTAGTAGTTAGTAGTTAGTAGTAAGCAGTTAGTAGTTAGTAGTTAGTAGTTAGAAGTTAGTAGTTAGTAGTCAGTAGTTAGTATTTAGTAGTTATTAGTTAGTAGTTAGTAGTCAGTAGTTAGTAGTTAGCAGTTTTGTTGTTAGTAGTCAGTAGTTAGTATTTAGTAGTTATTAGTTAGTAGTTATTAATTAGTAATTAGTAGTTATTAGTTAGTAGTTATTAGTTAGTAGTTAGTAGTTAGTAGTTAGTAGTTAGTAGTTAGTAGTTAGTAGTTATTAGTTAGTAGTTAGTAGTTAGTAGTTAGTAGTTAGTAGTTAGTAGTTAGTAGTTAGTAGTTATTAGTTAGTAGTTAGTAGTTAGTAGTTAGTAGTTAGTAGTTAGTAGTTAGTAGTCAGTAGTTAGTATTTTGTAGTTAATAGTTAGTATGTATTAGTTAATTGTTAGTAGTTAATAGTTAGTAGTTAGTAGTTAGTAGTTAGTAGTCAGTAGTTAGTATTTTGTAGTTAGTAGTTAGTAGTTAGTATGTAGTAGTTAATAGTTAGTAGTTAGCAGTTAGTAGTTAGTAGTTAGTAGTTAGTAGTTATTAGTTAGTAGTTAGTAGTTATTAGTTAGTAGTTAGTAGTTAGTAGTTAGTAGTTAGTAGTTAGTAGTTAGTAGTAAGCAGTTAGTAGTTAGTAGTTAGTAGTTAGAAGTTAGTAGTTAGTAGTCAGTAGTTAGTAGTTAGCAGTTTTGTAGTTAGTAGTCAGTAGTTAGTATTAAGCAGTTAGTAGTTAGTAGTTAGTAGTTAGAAGTTAGTAGTTAGTAGTCAGTAGTTAGTAGTAAGCAGTTAGTAGTTAGTAGTTAGAAGTTAGTAGTTAGTAGTCAGTAGCTAGTAGTTAGTAGTTAGTAGTAAGCAGTTAGTAGTTAGTAGTTAGTAGTTAGAAGTTAGTAGTTAGTAGTCAGTAGTTAGTAGTAAGCAGTTAGTAGTTAGTAGTTAGAAGTTAGTAGTTAGTAGTCAGTAGTTAGTATTTAGTAGTTATTAGTTAGTAGTTAGTAGTTAGTAGTTGGTAGTTGGTAGTTAGTAGTCAGTAGTTAGTAGTTAGTAGTTGGTAGTTAGTGGTTACTATTTAGTAGTTTTTAGTTAGTAGTTAGTAGTTATTAGTTAGTAGTTAGTAGTTAGTAGTTAGTAGTTAGTAGTTAGTAGTTAGTAGTAAGCAGTTAGTAGTTAGTAGTTAGAAGTTAGTAGTTAGTAGTCAGTAGTTAGTAGTTAGTAGTTATTAGATAGTAGTTAGCAGTTATTAGTTAGTAGTTAGTAGTTAGTAGTTAGTAGTTAGTAGTTAGTAGTTAGTAGTTAGTAGTAAGCAGTTAGTAGTTAGTAGTTAGTAGTTAGAAGTTAGTAGTTAGTAGTCAGTAGTTAGTATTTAGTAGTTATTAGTTAGTAGTTAGTAGTCAGTAGTTAGTAGTTAGCAGTTTTGTTGTTAGTAGTCAGTAGTTAGTATTTAGTAGTTATTAGTTAGTAGTTATTAATTAGTAATTAGTAGTTATTAGTTAGTAGTTATTAGTTAGTAGTTAGTAGTTAGTAGTTAGTAGTTAGTAGTTAGTAGTTAGTAGTTATTAGTTAGTAGTTAGTAGTTAGTAGTTAGTAGTTAGTAGTTAGTAGTTAGTAGTTAGTAGTTATTAGTTAGTAGTTAGTAGTTAGTAGTTAGTAGTTAGTAGTTAGTAGTTAGTAGTCAGTAGTTAGTATTTTGTAGTTAATAGTTAGTATGTAGTAGTTAATTGTTAGTAGTTAATAGTTAGTAGTTAGTAGTTAGTAGTTAGTAGTCAGTAGTTAGTATTTTGTAGTTAGTAGTTAGTAGTTAGTATGTAGTAGTTAATAGTTAGTAGTTAGCAGTTAGTAGTTAGTAGTTAGTAGTTAGTAGTTATTAGTTAGTAGTTAGTAGTTATTAGTTAGTAGTTAGTAGTTAGTAGTTAGTAGTTAGTAGTTAGTAGTTAGTAGTAAGCAGTTAGTAGTTAGTAGTTAGTAGTTAGAAGTTAGTAGTTAGTAGTCAGTAGTTAGTAGTTAGCAGTTTTGTAGTTAGTAGTCAGTAGTTAGTATTTAGTAGTTATTAGTTAGTAGTTAGTAGTTAGTAGTTGGTAGTTAGTAGTTAGTAGTCAGTAGTTAGTAGTTAGTAGTTGGTAGTTAGTGGTTACTATTTAGTAGTTTTTAGTTAGTAGTTAGTAGTTATTAGTTAGTAGTTAGTAGTTAGTAGTTATTAGTTAGTAGTTAGTAGTTATTAGTTAGTAGTTAGTAGTTATTAGTTAGTAGTTAGTAGTTAGTAGTTAGTAGTTAGTAGTAAGCAGTTAGTAGTTAGTAGTTAGTAGTTAGAAGTTAGTAGTTAGTAGTCAGTAGTTAGTATTTAGTGGTTATTAGTTAGTAGTTAGTAGTTAGTAGTTGGTAGTTAGTAGTTAGTAGTCAGTAGTTAGTAGTTAGTAGTTAGTAGTTATTAGTTAGTAGTTAGTAGTTAGTAGTTAGTAGTTAGTAGTAAGCAGTTAGTAGTTAGTAGTTAGTAGTTAGTAGTAAGCAGTTAGTAGTTAGTAGTTAGTAGTTAGAAGTTAGTAGTTAGTAGTCAGTAGTTAGTAGTTAGCAGTTTTGTAGTTAGTAGTCAGTAGTTAGTATTTAGTAGTTATTAGTTAGTAGTTAGTAGTTAGTAGTTGGTAGTTAGTAGTTAGTAGTCAGTAGTTAGTAGTTAGTAGTTGGTAGTTAGTGGTTACTATTTAGTAGTTTTTAGTTAGTAGTTATTAGTTAGTAGTTAGTAGTTAGTAGTTAGTAGTTAGTAGTTAGTAGTTAGTAGTAAGCAGTTAGTAGTTAGTAGTTAGAAGTTAGTTGTTAGTAGTCAGTAGTTAGTAGTTAGTAGTTAGTAGTAAGCAGTTGGTAGTTAGTAGTTAGTAGTTAGAAGTTAGTAGTTAGTAGTCAGTAGTTAGTAGTAAGCAGTTAGTAGTTAGTAGTTAGAAGTTAGTAGTTAGTAGTCAGTAGTTAGTAGTTAGTAGTTAGTAGTAAGCAGTTAGTAGTTAGTAGTTAGTAGTTAGAAGTTAGTAGTTAGTAGTCAGTAGTTAGTAGTAAGCAGTTAGTAGTTAGTAGTTAGAAGTTAGTAGTTAGTAGTCAGTAGTTAGTATTTAGTAGTTATTAGTTAGTAGTTAGTAGTTAGTAGTTGGTAGTTAGTAGTTAGTAGTCAGTAGTTAGTAGTTAGTAGTTGGTAGTTAGTGGTTACTATTTAGTAGTTTTTAGTTAGTAGTTAGTAGTTATTAGTTAGTAGTTAGTAGTTAGTAGTTAGTAGTTAGTAGTTAGTAGTTAGTAGTAAGCAGTTAGTAGTTAGTAGTTAGAAGTTAGTAGTTAGTAGTCAGTAGTTAGTAGTTAGTAGTTATTAGTTAGTAGTTAGTAGTTATTAGTTAGTAGTTAGTAGTTAGTAGTTAGTAGTTAGTAGTTAGTAGTTAGTAGTAAGCAGTTAGTAGTTGTAGTTAGAAGTTAGTAGTTAGTAGTCAGTAGTTAGTAGTTAGTAGTTAGTAGTAAGCAGTTAGTAGTTAGTAGTTAGTAGTTAGAAGTTAGTAGTTAGTAGTCAGTAGTTAGTAGTTAGCAGTTTTGTAGTTAGTAGTCAGTAGTTAGTATTTAGTAGTTATTAGTTAGTAGTTAGTAGTTAGTAGTTGGTAGTTAGTAGTTAGTAGTCAGTAGTTAGTAGTTAGTAGTTGGTAGTTAGTGGTTACTATTTAGTAGTTTTTAGTTAGTAGTTAGTAGTTATTAGTTAGTAGTTAGTAGTTAGTAGTTATTGGTTAGTAGTTAGTAGTTAGTAGTTAGTAGTTAGTAGTTAGTAGTTATTAGTTAGTAGTTAGTAGTTATTAGTTAGTAGTTAGTAGTTAGTAGTTAGTAGTTAGTAGTAAGCAGTTAGTAGTTAGTAGTTAGTAGTTAGAAGTTAGTAGTTAGTAGTCAGTAGTTAGTAGTTAGCAGTTTTGTAGTTAGTAGTCAGTAGTTAGTATTTAGTAGTTATTAGTTAGTAGTTAGTATTTTGTAGTTAATAGTTAGTATGTAGTAGTTAATTGTTAGTAGTTAGCAGTTAGTAGTTAGTAGTTAGTAGTTAGTAGTTATTAGTTAGTAGTTAGTAGTTATTAGTTAGTAGTTAGTAGTTAGTAGTTAGTAGTTAGAAGTTAGTAGTTAGTAGTCAGTAGTTAGTAGTTAGCAGTTTTGTAGTTAGTAGTCAGTAGTTAGTATTTAGTAGTTATTAGTTAGTAGTTAGTATTTTGTAGTTAATAGTTAGTATGTAGTAGTTAATTGTTAGTAGTTAATAGTTAGTAGTTAGTAGTTAGTAGTTAGTAGTCAGTAGTTAGTAGTTAGTAGTTAGTAGTTAGTAGTTAGTAGTTAGTAGTTAGTAGTTAGTAGTTATTAGTTAGTAGTTAGTAGTTAGTAGTTAGTAGTTAGTAGTTAGTAGTTAGTAGTTAGTAGTCAGTAGTTAGTATTTTGTAGTTAATAGTTAGTATGTAGTAGTTAATTGTTAGTAGTTAATAGTTAGTAGTTAGTAGTTAGTAGTTAGTAGTCAGTAGTTAGTATTTTGTAGTTAGTAGTTAGTAGTTAGTATGTAGTAGTTAATAGTTAGTAGTTAGCAGTTAGTAGTTAGTAGTTAGTAGTTAGTAGTTATTAGTTAGTAGTTAGTAGTTATTAGTTAGTAGTTAGTAGTTAGTAGTTAGTAGTTAGTAGTTAGTAGTTAGTAGTAAGCAGTTAGTAGTTAGTAGTTAGTAGTTAGAAGTTAGTAGTTAGTAGTCAGTAGTTAGTAGTTAGCAGTTTTGTAGTTAGTAGTCAGTAGTTAGTATTTAGTAGTTATTTGTTAGTAGTTAGTAGTTAGTAGTTGGTAGTTAGTAGTTAGTAGTCAGTAGTTAGTAGTTAGTAGTTGGTAGTTAGTGGTTACTATTTAGTAGTTTTTAGTTAGTAGTTAGTAGTTATTAGTTAGTAGTTAGTAGTTAGTAGTTATTAGTTAGTAGTTAGTAGTTATTAGTTAGTAGTTAGTAGTTATTAGTTAGTAGTTAGTAGTTAGTAGTTAGTAGTTAGTAGTAAGCAGTTAGTAGTTAGTAGTTAGTAGTTAGAAGTTAGTAGTTAGTAGTCAGTAGTTAGTATTTAGTGGTTATTAGTTAGTAGTTAGTAGTTAGTAGTTGGTAGTTAGTAGTTAGTAGTCAGTAGTTAGTAGTTAGTAGTTAGTAGTTATTAGTTAGTAGTTAGTAGTTAGTAGTTAGTAGTTAGTAGTAAGCAGTTAGTAGTTAGTAGTTAGTAGTTAGTAGTAAGCAGTTAGTAGTTAGTAGTTAGTAGTTAGAAGTTAGTAGTTAGTAGTCAGTAGTTAGTAGTTAGCAGTTTTGTAGTTAGTAGTCAGTAGTTAGTATTTAGTAGTTATTAGTTAGTAGTTAGTAGTTAGTAGTTGGTAGTTAGTAGTTAGTAGTCAGTAGTTAGTAGTTAGTAGTTGGTAGTTAGTGGTTACTATTTAGTAGTTTTTAGTTAGTAGTTAGTAGTTATTAGTTAGTAGTTAGTAGTTAGTAGTTAGTAGTTAGTAGTTAGTAGTTAGTAGTAAGCAGTTAGTAGTTAGTAGTTAGAAGTTAGTTGTTAGTAGTCAGTAGTTAGTAGTTAGTAGTTAGTAGTAAGCAGTTGGTAGTTAGTAGTTAGTAGTTAGAAGTTAGTAGTTAGTAGTCAGTAGTTAGTAGTAAGCAGTTAGTAGTTAGTAGTTAGAAGTTAGTAGTTAGTAGTCAGTAGTTAGTAGTTAGTAGTTAGTAGTAAGCAGTTAGTAGTTAGTAGTTAGTAGTTAGAAGTTAGTAGTTAGTAGTCAGTAGTTAGTAGTAAGCAGTTAGTAGTTAGTAGTTAGAAGTTAGTAGTTAGTAGTCAGTAGTTAGTATTTAGTAGTTATTAGTTAGTAGTTAGTAGTTAGTAGTTGGTAGTTAGTAGTTAGTAGTCAGTAGTTAGTAGTTAGTAGTTGGTAGTTAGTGGTTACTATTTAGTAGTTTTTAGTTAGTAGTTAGTAGTTATTAGTTAGTAGTTCGTAGTTAGTAGTTAGTAGTTAGTAGTTAGTAGTTAGTAGTTAGTAGTAAGCAGTTAGTAGTTAGTAGTTAGAAGTTAGTAGTTAGTAGTCAGTAGTTAGTAGTTAGTAGTTATTAGTTAGTAGTTAGTAGTTATTAGTTAGTAGTTAGTAGTTAGTAGTTAGTAGTTAGTAGTTAGTAGTTAGTAGTAAGCAGTTAGTAGTTGTAGTTAGAAGTTAGTAGTTAGTAGTCAGTAGTTAGTAGTTAGTAGTTAGTAGTAAGCAGTTAGTAGTTAGTAGTTAGTAGTTAGAAGTTAGTAGTTAGTAGTCAGTAGTTAGTAGTTAGCAGTTTTGTAGTTAGTAGTCAGTAGTTAGTATTTAGTAGTTATTAGTTAGTAGTTAGTAGTTAGTAGTTGGTAGTTAGTAGTTAGTAGTCAGTAGTTAGTAGTTAGTAGTTGGTAGTTAGTGGTTACTATTTAGTAGTTTTTAGTTAGTAGTTAGTAGTTATTAGTTAGTAGTTAGTAGTTAGTAGTTATTAGTTAGTAGTTAGTAGTTAGTAGTTAGTAGTTAGTAGTTAGTAGTTATTAGTTAGTAGTTAGTAGTTATTAGTTAGTAGTTAGTAGTTAGTAGTTAGTAGTTAGTAGTAAGCAGTTAGTAGTTAGTAGTTAGTAGTTAGAAGTTAGTAGTTAGTAGTCAGTAGTTAGTAGTTAGCAGTTTTGTAGTTAGTAGTCAGTAGTTAGTATTTAGTAGTTATTAGTTAGTAGTTAGTAGTTAGTAGTTGGTAGTTAGTAGTTAGTAGTCAGTAGTAAGTAGTTAGTAGTTGGTAGTTAGTGGTTACTATTTAGTAGTTTTTAGTTAGTAGTTAGTAGTTATTAGTTAGTAGTTAGTAGTTAGTAGTTAGTAGTTATTAGTTAGTAGTTAGTAGTTATTAGTTAGTAGTTAGTAGTTAGTAGTTAGTAGTTAGTAGTTAGTAGTTAGTAGTTAGTAGTAAGCAGTTAGTAGTTAGTAGTTAGTAGTTAGATGTTAGTAGTTAGTAGTCAGTAGTTAGTAGTTAGCAGTTTTGTAGTTAGTAGTCAGTAGTTAGTATTTAGTAGTTATTAGTTAGTAGTTAGTAGTTAGTAGTTGGTAGTTAGTAGTTAGTAGTCAGTAGTTAGTAGTTAGTAGTTGGTAGTTAGTGGTTACTATTTAGTAGTTTTTAGTTAGAAGTTAGTAGTTATTAGTTAGTAGTTAGTAGTTAGTAGTTAGTAGTTAGTAGTCAGTAGTTAGTATTTTGTAGTTAGTAGTTAGTAGTTAGTATGTAGTAGTTAATAGTTAGTAGTTAGTAGTTAGTAGTTAGTAGTTAGTAGTTAGTAGTTAGTAGTCAGTAGTTAGTATTTTGTAGTTAGTAGTTAGTAGTTAGTATGTAGTAGTTAATAGTTAGTAGTTAGCAGTTAGTAGTTAGTAGTTAGTAGTTAGTAGTTATTAGTTAGTAGTTAGTAGTTATTAGTTAGTAGTTAGTAGTTAGTAATTAGTAGTTAGTAGTACGCAGTTAGTAGTTAGTAGTTAGTTGTTAGAAGTTAGTAGTTAGTAGTCAGTAGTTAGTAGTTAGCAGTGTTGTAGTTAGTAGTCAGTAGTTAGTATTTAGTAGTTATTAGTTAGTAGTTAGCAGTTAGTAGTTAGTAGTTAGTAGTTAGTAGTTATTAGTTAGTAGTTAGTAGTTAGTAGTTAGTAGTCAGTAGTTAGTAGTTAGTAGTTAGTAGTTAGTAGTTAGAAGTTAGTAGTTAGTAGTCAGTAGTTAGTAGTAAGCAGTTAGTAGTTAGTAGTTAGAAGTTAGTAGTTAGTAGTCAGTAGTTAGTATTTAGTAGTTATTAGTTAGTAGTTAGTAGTTAGTAGTTGGTAGTTAGTAGTTAGTAGTCAGTAGTTAGTAGTTAGTAGTTGGTAGTTAGTGGTTACTATTTAGTAGTTTTTAGTTAGTAGTTAGTAGTTATTAGTTAGTAGTTAGTAGTTAGTAGTTAGTAGTTAGTAGTTAGTAGTTAGTAGTTAGTAGTAAGCAGTTAGTAGTTAGTAGTTAGAAGTTAGTAGTTAGTAGTCAGTAGTTAGTAGTTAGTAGTTATTAGTTAGTAGTTAGTAGTTATTAGTTAGTAGTTAGTAGTTAGTAGTTAGTAGTTAGTAGTTAGTAGTTAGTAGTAAGCAGTTAGTAGTTGTAGTTAGAAGTTAGTAGTTAGTAGTCAGTAGTTAGTAGTTAGTAGTTAGTAGTAAGCAGTTAGTAGTTAGTAGTTAGTAGTTAGAAGTTAGTAGTTAGTAGTCAGTAGTTAGTAGTTAGCAGTTTTGTAGTTAGTAGTCAGTAGTTAGTATTTAGTAGTTATTAGTTAGTAGTTAGTAGTTAGTAGTTGGTAGTTAGTAGTTAGTAGTCAGTAGTTAGTAGTTAGTAGTTGGTAGTTAGTGGTTACTATTTAGTAGTTTTTAGTTAGTAGTTAGTAGTTATTAGTTAGTAGTTAGTAGTTAGTAGTTATTAGTTAGTAGTTAGTAGTTAGTAGTTAGTAGTTAGTAGTTAGTAGTTATTAGTTAGTAGTTAGTAGTTATTAGTTAGTAGTTAGTAGTTAGTAGTTAGTAGTTAGTAGTAAGCAGTTAGTAGTTAGTAGTTAGTAGTTAGAAGTTAGTAGTTAGTAGTCAGTAGTTAGTAGTTAGCAGTTTTGTAGTTAGTAGTCAGTAGTTAGTATTTAGTAGTTATTAGTTAGTAGTTAGTAGTTAGTAGTTGGTAGTTAGTAGTTAGTAGTCAGTAGTAAGTAGTTAGTAGTTGGTAGTTAGTGGTTACTATTTAGTAGTTTTTAGTTAGTAGTTAGTAGTTATTAGTTAGTAGTTAGTAGTTAGTAGTTAGTAGTTATTAGTTAGTAGTTAGTAGTTATTAGTTAGTAGTTAGTAGTTAGTAGTTAGTAGTTAGTAGTTAGTAGTTAGTAGTTAGTAGTAAGCAGTTAGTAGTTAGTAGTTAGTAGTTAGATGTTAGTAGTTAGTAGTCAGTAGTTAGTAGTTAGCAGTTTTGTAGTTAGTAGTCAGTAGTTAGTATTTAGTAGTTATTAGTTAGTAGTTAGTAGTTAGTAGTTGGTAGTTAGTAGTTAGTAGTCAGTAGTTAGTAGTTAGTAGTTGGTAGTTAGTGGTTACTATTTAGTAGTTTTTAGTTAGAAGTTAGTAGTTATTAGTTAGTAGTTAGTAGTTAGTAGTTAGTAGTTAGTAGTTAGTAGTCAGTAGTTAGTATTTTGTAGTTAGTAGTTAGTAGTTAGTATGTAGTAGTTAATAGTTAGTAGTTAGTAGTTAGTAGTTAGTAGTTAGTAGTTAGTAGTTAGTAGTCAGTAGTTAGTATTTTGTAGTTAGTAGTTAGTAGTTAGTATGTAGTAGTTAATAGTTAGTAGTTAGCAGTTAGTAGTTAGTAGTTAGTAGTTAGTAGTTATTAGTTAGTAGTTAGTAGTTATTAGTTAGTAGTTAGTAGTTAGTAATTAGTAGTTAGTAGTACGCAGTTAGTAGTTAGTAGTTAGTTGTTAGAAGTTAGTAGTTAGTAGTCAGTAGTTAGTAGTTAGCAGTGTTGTAGTTAGTAGTCAGTAGTTAGTATTTAGTAGTTATTAGTTAGTAGTAAGTAGTTAGTAGTTGGTAGTTAGTAGTTGGTAGTCACTAGTTAGTAGTTAGTAGTTGGTAGTTAGTGGTTACTATTTAGTAGTTTTTAGTTAGTAGTTAGTAGTTATTAGTTAGTAGTTAGTAGTTAGTAGTTAGTAGTTAGTAATTAGTAGTTAGTAGTCAGTAGTTAGTACTTAGTATTTAGTAGTTAGTAGTTAGTATGTAGTAGTTGATAGTTTGTAGTTAGCAGTTAGTAGTTAGTAGTCAATAGTTAGTAGTTAGTAGTTAGGAGTTAGTAGTTAGTAGTTAGCAGTTAGTAGTTATTAGTTAGTAGTTAGTAGTTAGTAGTTAGTAGTTAGTAGTTAGTAGTTAGTAGTTAGTACTTAGTAGTTAGTAGTTAGAAGTTAGTAGTTAGTAGTTAGTAGTTAGTAGTCAGTAGTTAGTATTTAGTATTTAGTAGTTACTAGTTAGTATGTAGTGGGTTGATAGTTAGTAGTTAGCAGTTAGTAGTTAGTAGTTAATAGTTAGTAGTTAGTAGTTAGTAGTTAGGAGTTAGTAGTTAGTAGTTAGTAGTTAGTAGTTATTAATTAGTAGTTAGTAGTTAGTAATTAGTAGTAAGTAGTCAGTAGTTAGTATTTAGTATTTAGTAGTTAGTAGTTAGTATGTAGTGGGTTGATAGTTAGTAGTTAGCAGTTAGTAGTTAGTAGTTAATAGTTAGTAGTTAGTAGTTAGTAGTTAGTAGTTAGTAGTTAGTAGTTAGTAGTTAGTAGTTAGTAGTTAGTAGTTAGTAGATAGTAGTTAGTAGTTAGTAGTTATTAGTTAGTAGTTAGTAGTTAGTAGTTAGTAGTAAGTAGTCAGTAGTTAGTATTTAGTATTTAGTGGTTAGTAGTTAGTATGTAGTGGGTTGATAGTTAGTAGTTAGCAGTTAGTAGTTAGTAGTTAATAGTTAGTTGTTAGTAGTTAGTAGTTAGTAGTTAGTAGTTAGTAGTTAGTAGTTATTAGTTAGTAGTTAGTAGTTAGTAGTTAGTAGTTAGTAGTTAGTAGTTAGTAGTTAGTAGTTAGTAGTTAGTAGTTATTAGTTAGTAGTTAGTAGTTATTAGTTAGTAGTTAGTAGTTAGTACTTAGTAGTTAGTAGTTAGTAGTTAGTAGTTAGTAGTTAGTAGTTAGTAGTTAGTAGTTAGTAGTTAGTAGTTAGTAGATAGTAGTTAGTAGTTAGTAGTTATTAGTTAGTAGTTAGTAGTTAGTAGTTAGTAGTAAGTAGTCAGTAGTTAGTATTTAGTATTTAGTGGTTAGTAGTTAGTATGTAGTGGGTTGATAGTTAGTAGTTAGCAGTTAGTAGTTAGTAGTTAATAGTTAGTTGTTAGTAGTTAGTAGTTAGTAGTTAGTAGTTAGTAGTTAGTAGTTATTAGTTAGTAGTTAGTAGTTAGTAGTTAGTAGTTAGTAGTTAGTAGTTAGTAGTTAGTAGTTAGTAGTTAGTAGTTATTAGTTAGTAGTTAGTAGTTATTAGTTAGTAGTCAGTAGTTAGTATTTAGTAGTTATTAGTTAGTAGTAAGTAGTTAGTAGTTGGTAGTTAGTAGTTAGTAGTCACTAGTTAGTAGTTAGTAGTTGGTAGTTAGTGGTTACTATTTAGTAGTTTTTAGTTAGTAGTTAGTAGTTATTAGTTAGTAGTTAGTAGTTAGTAGTTAGTAGTTAGTAATTAGTAGTTAGTAGTCAGTAGTTAGTACTTAGTATTTAGTAGTTAGTAGTTAGTATGTAGTAGTTGATAGTTTGTAGTTAGCAGTTAGTAGTTAGTAGTCAATAGTTAGTAGTTAGTAGTTAGGAGTTAGTAGTTAGTAGTTAGCAGTTAGTAGTTATTAGTTAGTAGTTAGTAGTTAGTAGTTAGTAGTTAGTAGTTAGTAGTTAGTAGTTAGTAGTTAGTACTTAGTAGTTAGTAGTTAGAAGTTAGTAGTTAGTAGTTAGTAGTTAGTAGTCAGTAGTTAGTATTTAGTATTTAGTAGTTACTAGTTAGTATGTAGTGGGTTGATAGTTAGTAGTTAGCAGTTAGTAGTTAGTAGTTAATAGTTAGTAGTTAGTAGTTAGTAGTTAGGAGTTAGTAGTTAGTAGTTAGTAGTTAGTAGTTATTAATTAGTAGTTAGTAGTTAGTAATTAGTAGTAAGTAGTCAGTAGTTAGTATTTAGTATTTAGTAGTTAGTAGTTAGTATGTAGTGGGTTGATAGTTAGTAGTTAGCAGTTAGTAGTTAGTAGTTAATAGTTAGTAGTTAGTAGTTAGTAGTTAGTAGTTAGTAGTTAGTAGTTAGTAGTTAGTAGTTAGTAGTTAGTAGTTAGTAGATAGTAGTTAGTAGTTAGTAGTTATTAGTTAGTAGTTAGTAGTTAGTAGTTAGTAGTAAGTAGTCAGTAGTTAGTATTTAGTATTTAGTGGTTAGTAGTTAGTATGTAGTGGGTTGATAGTTAGTAGTTAGCAGTTAGTAGTTAGTAGTTAATAGTTAGTTGTTAGTAGTTAGTAGTTAGTAGTTAGTAGTTAGTAGTTAGTAGTTATTAGTTAGTAGTTAGTAGTTAGTAGTTAGTAGTTAGTAGTTAGTAGTTAGTAGTTAGTAGTTAGTAGTTATTAGTTAGTAGTTAGTAGTTATTAGTTAGTAGTTAGTAGTTAGTAGTTAGTAGTTAGTAGTTAGTAGTTAGTAGTAAGCAGTTAGTAGTTAGTAGTTAGTAGTTAGATGTTAGTAGTTAGTAGTCAGTAGTTAGTAGTTAGCAGTTTTGTAGTTAGTAGTCAGTAGTTAGTATTTAGTAGTTATTAGTTAGTAGTTAGTAGTTAGTAGTTGGTAGTTAGTAGTTAGTAGTCAGTAGTTAGTAGTTAGTAGTTGGTAGTTAGTGGTTACTATTTAGTAGTTTTTAGTTAGAAGTTAGTAGTTATTAGTTAGTAGTTAGTAGTTAGTAGTTAGTAGTTAGTAGTTAGTAGTTAGTAGTCAGTAGTTAGTATTTTGTAGTTAGTAGTTAGTAGTTAGTATGTAGTAGTTAATAGTTAGTAGTTAGTAGTTAGTAGTTAGTAGTTAGTAGTTAGTAGTTAGTAGTCAGTAGTTAGTATTTTGTAGTTAGTAGTTAGTAGTTAGTATGTAGTAGTTAATAGTTAGTAGTTAGCAGTTAGTAGTTAGTAGTTAGTAGTTAGTAGTTATTAGTTAGTAGTTAGTAGTTATTAGTTAGTAGTTAGTAGTTAGTAATTAGTAGTTAGTAGTACGCAGTTAGTAGTTAGTAGTTAGTTGTTAGAAGTTAGTAGTTAGTAGTCAGTAGTTAGTAGTTAGCAGTGTTGTAGTTAGTAGTCAGTAGTTAGTATTTAGTAGTTATTAGTTAGTAGTAAGTAGTTAGTAGTTGGTAGTTAGTAGTTAGTAGTCAGTAGTTAGTAGTTAGTAGTTGGTAGTTAGTGGTTACTATTTAGTAGTTTTTAGTTAGTAGTTAGTAGTTATTAGTTAGTAGTTAGTAGTTAGTAGTTAGTAGTTAGTAATTAGTAGTTAGTAGTCAGTAGTTAGTACTTAGTATTTAGTAGTTAGTAGTTAGTATGTAGTAGTTGATAGTTTGTAGTTAGCAGTTAGTAGTTAGTAGTCAATAGTTAGTAGTTAGTAGTTAGGAGTTAGTAGTTAGTAGTTAGCAGTTAGTAGTTATTACTTAGTAGTTAGTAGTTAGTAGTTAGTAGTTAGTAGTTAGTAGTTAGTAGTTAGTAGTTAGTACTTAGTAGTTAGTAGTTAGAAGTTAGTAGTTAGTAGTTAGTAGTTAGTAGTCAGTAGTTAGTATTTAGTATTTAGTAGTTACTAGTTAGTATGTAGTGGGTTGATAGTTAGTAGTTAGCAGTTAGTAGTTAGTAGTTAATAGTTAGTAGTTAGTAGTTAGTAGTTAGGAGTTAGTAGTTAGTAGTTAGTAGTTAGTAGTTATTAATTAGTAGTTAGTAGTTAGTAATTAGTAGTAAGTAGTCAGTAGTTAGTATTTAGTATTTAGTAGTTAGTAGTTAGTATGTAGTGGGTTGATAGTTAGTAGTTAGCAGTTAGTAGTTAGTAGTTAATAGTTAGTAGTTAGTAGTTAGTAGTTAGTAGTTAGTAGTTAGTAGTTAGTAGTTAGTAGTTAGTAGTTAGTAGTTAGTAGTTAGTAGTTAGTAGTTAGTAGTTATTAGTTAGTAGTTAGTAGTTAGTAGTTAGTAGTAAGTAGTCAGTAGTTAGTATTTAGTATTTAGTGGTTAGTAGTTAGTATGTAGTGGGTTGATAGTTAGTAGTTAGCAGTTAGTAGTTAGTAGTTAATAGTTAGTTGTTAGTAGTTAGTAGTTAGTAGTTAGTAGTTATTAGTTAGTAGTTAGTAGTTAGTAGTTAGTAGTTAGTAGTTAGTAGTTAGTAGTTAGTAGTTAGTAGTTAGTAGTTAGTAGTCAGTAGTTAGTAGTTAGAAGTTAGTAGTTAGTAGTTAGTAGTTAGTAGTTAGTAGTTAGTAGTTAGTAGTTAGTAGTTAGTAGTTAGTAGTTAGTAGTTAGTAGTTAGCAGTTAGCAGTTAGTAGTTAGTAGTCAGTAGTTAGTATTTAGTAGTTAGTAGTTAGTAGTTAGTAGTTAGTAGTTAGTAGTTAGTAGTTAGTAGTTAGTAGTCAGTAATTAGTAGTTAGAAGTTAGTAGTTAGTAGTTAGTATTTAGTAGTTAGTAGTTAGTAGTTAGTAGTTAGTAGTTAGTATTTAGAAGTCAGTAGTTAGTAGTTAGCAGTTAGTAGTTAGTAGTTAGTAGTTAGTATTTAGTAGTTAGTAGTCAGTAGATAGTAGTTAGTAGTTAGTAGTTAGTAGTTAGTAGTAAGTAGTTAGTAGTTAGTAGTTAGCAGTTAGTAGTTAGTAATCAGTAGTTAGTATTTAGTAGTTAGCAGTCAGTAGTTAGTTGTTAGTAGTCAGTAGTCACTAGTTAGTAGTTGGTAGTTAGTGGTTACTATTTAGTAGTTTTTAGTTAGTAGTTAGTAGTTATTAGTTAGTAGTTAGCAGTAAGTATTTAGTAGTTAGTATGTAGTGGGTTGATAGTTTGTATTTAGTATTTAGTAGTTAGTAGTTAGTATGTAGTGGGTTGATAGTTAGTAGTTAGCAGTTAGTAGTTAGTAGTTAATAGTTAGTAGTTATTAGTTAGGAGTTAGTAGTCAGTAGTTAGTAGTTAGTTGTTATTAGTTAGTAGTTAGTAGTTAGTAGTTAGTAGTTAGTAGTTAGTAGTTAGTAGTTAGTAGTTAGTAGTTAGTAGTTAGTAGTTAGTAGTTAGTAGTTAGTAGTTAGTAGATAGTAGTCAGTAGTTAGTTGTTAGAAGTTAGTAGTTAGTAGTTAGTAGTTAGTAGTTAGTAGTTAGTAGTTAGTAGTCAGTAGTTAGTAGTTAGTAGTTAGTAGTTAGTATTCAGTAGTTAGTAGTTAGCAGTTAGTAGTTAGTAGTTAGTATTTAGTAGTTAGTAGTTAGTAGTTAGTGGTTAGTAGTTAGTAGTCAGTAGTTAGTAGTTAGAAGTTAGTAGTTAGTGGTTAGTAGTTAGTAGTTAGTAAATAGTAGTTAGTAGTTAGTAGTTAGTATTTAGTAGTCAGTAGTTAGTAGTTAGCAGTTAGTAGTTAGTAGTCAGTAGTTAGTATTTAGTAGTTAGTAGTCAGTAGATAGTAGTTAGTAGTTAGCAGTTAGTAGTTAGTAGTTAGTAGTTAGTAGTTAGTAGTTAGTAGTTAGTAGTTAGTAGTTAGCAGTTAGTAGTTAGTAGTCAGTAGTTAGTATTTAGTAGTTAGCAGTCAGTAGTTAGCAGTTAGTAGTCAGTAGTTAGTAGTTGGTAGTTAGTGGTTACTATTTAGTAGTTTTTAGTTAGTAGTTAGTAGTTATTAGTTAGTAGTTAGGAGTAAGTAGTTAGTAGTTAGTAGTTAGTAGTTAGGAGTTAGAAGTTAGTAGTTAGTAGTTAGTAGTTAGTAGTTAGTAGTTAGTAGTTAGTAGTCAGTAGTTAGTAGTTAGTAGTTAGTAGTTAGTATTCAGTAGTTAGTAGTTAGCAGTTAGTAGTTAGTAGTTAGTATTTAGTAGTTAGTAGTTAGTAGTTAGTAGTTAGTGGTTAGTAGTTAGTAGTCAGTAGTTAGGAGTTAGAAGTTAGTAGTTAGTGGTTAGTAGTTAGTAGTTAGTAAATAGTAGTTAGTAGTTAGTAGTTAGTATTTAGTAGTCAGTAGTTAGTAGTTAGCAGTTAGTAGTTAGTAGTCAGTAGTTAGTATTTAGTAGTTAGTAGTCAGTAGATAGTAGTTAGTAGTTAGCAGTTAGTAGTTAGTAGTTAGTAGTTAGTAGTTAGTAGTTAGTAATTAGTAGTTAGTAGTTAGTAGTTAGCAGTTAATAGTTAGTAGTTAGTAGTTAGTAGTTAGTATTTAGTAGTTGGTAGTTAGTAGTTAGTAATTAGTAGTTAGTAGTTAGTAGTTAGCAGTTAGTAGTTAGTAGTCAGTAGTTAGTATTTAGTAGTTAGCAGTCAGTAGTTAGCAGTTAGTAGTCAGTAGTTAGTAGTTGGTAGTTAGTGGTTACTATTTAGTAGTTTTTAGTTAGTAGTTAGTAGTTATTAGTTAGTAGTTAGGAGTAAGTAGTTAGTAGTTAGTAGTTAGTAGTTAGGAGTTAGAAGTTAGTAGTTAGTAGTTAGTAGTTAGTAGTTAGTAGTTAGTAGTTAGTAGTCAGTAGTTAGTAGTTAGTAGTTAGTAGTTAGTATTCAGTAGTTAGTAGTTAGCAGTTAGTAGTTAGTAGTTAGTATTTAGTAGTTAGTAGTTAGTAGTTAGTAGTTAGTGGTTAGTAGTTAGTAGTCAGTAGTTAGGAGTTAGAAGTTAGTAGTTAGTGGTTAGTAGTTAGTAGTTAGTAAATAGTAGTTAGTAGTTAGTAGTTAGTATTTAGTAGTCAGTAGTTAGTAGTTAGCAGTTAGTAGTTAGTAGTCAGTAGTTAGTATTTAGTAGTTAGTAGTCAGTAGATAGTAGTTAGTAGTTAGCAGTTAGTAGTTAGTAGTTAGTAGTTAGTAGTTAGTAGTTAGTAATTAGTAGTTAGTAGTTAGTAGTTAGCAGTTAATAGTTAGTAGTTAGTAGTTAGTAGTTAGTATTTAGTAGTTAGTAGCTAGTAGTTAGTAGTTATTAGTTAGTAGTTAGTAGTTAGTAGTTAGTAGTTAGTAGTTAGTAGTTAGTAGTTAGTAGTTAGTAGTTAGTAATTAGTAGTTAGTAGTTAGTAGTTAGTAGTTAGTAGTTAGGAGTTAGTAGTCAGTAGTGAGTAGTTAGAAGTTAGTAGTTAGTAGTTAGTAGTTAGTAGTTAGTAGTTAGTAGTTAGTAGTTAGTAGTTAGTAGTTAGTAGTTAGTAGTTAGTAGTTAGTAGTTAGTAGTCAGTAGTTAGAAGTTAGCAGTTAGTAGTTAGTAGTCAGTAGTTAGTATTTAGTAGTTAGTAGTTAGTAGTTAGTAGTTAGTAGTTAGTAGTTAGTAGTTAGTAGTTAGTAGTTAGTAGTTAGTAGTCAGTAGTTAGTAGTTAGAAGTTAGTAGTTAGTAGTTAGTAGTTAGTAGTTAGTAGTTAGTAGTTAGTAGTTAGTAGTTAGTATTCAGTAGTTAGTAGTTAGCAGTTAGTAGTTAGTAGTTAGTATTTAGTAGTTAGTAGTTAGTAGTTAGTAGTTAGTGGTTAGTAGTTAGTAGTCAGTAGTTAGGAGTTAGAAGTTAGTAGTTAGTGGTTAGTAGTTAGTAGTTAGTAAATAGTAGTTAGTAGTTAGTAGTTAGTATTTAGTAGTCAGTAGTTAGTAGTTAGCAGTTAGCAGTTAGTAGTCAGTAGTTAGTATTTAGTAGTTAGTAGTCAGTAGATAGTAGTTAGTAGTTAGCAGTTAGTAGTTAGTAGTTAGTAGTTAGTAGTTAGTAGTTAGTAATTAGTAGTTAGTAGTTAGTAGTTAGCAGTTAATAGTTAGTAGTTAGTAGTTAGTAGTTAGTATTTAGTAGTTAGTAGTTAGTAGTTAGTAATTAGTAGTTAGTAGTTAGTAGTTAGCAGTTAGTAGTTAGTAGTCAGTAGTTAGTATTTAGTAGTTAGCAGTCAGTAGTTAGCAGTTAGTAGTCAGTAGTTAGTAGTTGGTAGTTAGTGGTTACTATTTAGTAGTTTTTAGTTAGTAGTTAGTAGTTATTAGTTAGTAGTTAGGAGTAAGTAGTTAGTAGTTAGTAGTTAGTAGTTAGGAGTTAGAAGTTAGTAGTTAGTAGTTAGTAGTTAGTAGTTAGTAGTTAGTAGTTAGTAGTCAGTAGTTAGTAGTTAGTAGTTAGTAGTTAGTATTCAGTAGTTAGTAGTTAGCAGTTAGTAGTTAGTAGTTAGTATTTAGTAGTTAGTAGTTAGTAGTTAGTAGTTAGTGGTTAGTAGTTAGTAGTCAGTAGTTAGGAGTTAGAAGTTAGTAGTTAGTGGTTAGTAGTTAGTAGTTAGTAAATAGTAGTTAGTAGTTAGTAGTTAGTATTTAGTAGTCAGTAGTTAGTAGTTAGCAGTTAGTAGTTAGTAGTCAGTAGTTAGTATTTAGTAGTTAGTAGTCAGTAGATAGTAGTTAGTAGTTAGCAGTTAGTAGTTAGTAGTTAGTAGTTAGTAGTTAGTAGTTAGTAATTAGTAGTTAGTAGTTAGTAGTTAGCAGTTAATAGTTAGTAGTTAGTAGTTAGTAGTTAGTATTTAGTAGTTAGTAGCTAGTAGTTAGTAGTTATTAGTTAGTAGTTAGTAGTTAGTAGTTAGTAGTTAGTAGTTAGTAGTTAGTAGTTAGTAGTTAGTAGTTAGTAGTTAGTAATTAGTAGTTAGTAGTTAGTAGTTAGTAGTTAGTAGTTAGTAGTTAGGAGTTAGTAGTCAGTAGTTAGTAGTTAGAAGTTAGTAGTTAGTAGTTAGTAGTTAGTAGTTAGTAGTTAGTAGTTAGTAGTTAGTAGTTAGTAGTTAGTAGTTAGTAGTTAGTAGTTAGTAGTTAGTAGTTAGTAGTCAGTAGTTAGAAGTTAGCAGTTAGTAGTTAGTAGTCAGTAGTTAGTATTTAGTAGTTAGTAGTTAGTAGTTAGTAGTTAGTAGTTAGTAGTTAGTAGTTAGTAGTTAGTAGTTAGTAGTTAGTAGTCAGTAGTTAGTAGTTAGAAGTTAGTAGTTAGTAGTTAGTAGTTAGTAGTTAGTAGTTAGTAGTTAGTAGTTAGTAGTTAGTAGTTAGTAGTTAGTAGTTAGTAGTTGGTAGTTAGTAGTTATTAGTTAGTAGTTAGTAGTTAGTAGTTAGTAGTTAGTAGTTAGTAGTTAGTAGTTAGTAGTTAGTAGTTAGTAGTTAGTAGTTAGTAGTTAGTAGTTAGTAGTTAGTAGTTAGTAGTTAGTAGTTAGTAGTTAGTAGTTAGTAGTTAGTAGTTAGTAGTTAGTAGTTAGTAGTTAGTAGTTAGTAGTTAGTATTTAGTAGTTAGTAGTTAGTAGTTAGTAGTTAGTAGTTAGTAGTTAGTAGTTAGTAGTTATTAGTTAGTAGTTAGTAGTTAGTAGTTAGTAGTTAGTAGTTAGTAGTTAGTAGTTAGTAGTTAGTAGTTAGTAGTTAGTAGTTAGTAGTTAGTAGTTAGTAGTTAGTAGTTAGTAGTTAGTAGTTAGTAGTCAGTAGTTAGTAGTTAGAAGTTAGTAGTTTGTAGTTTGTAGTTAGTAGTTAGTAGTTAGTAGTTAGTAGTTAGTAGTTAGTAGTTGGTAGTTAGTAGTTATTAGTTAGTAGTTAGTAGTTAGTAGTTATTAGTTAGTAGTTAGTAGTTAGTAGTTAGTAGTTAGTAGTTAGTAGTTAGTAGTTAGTAGTTAGTAGTTAGTAGTTAGTAGTTAGTAGTTAGTAGTTAGTAGTTAGTAGTTAGTAGTTAGTAGTTAGTATTTAGTAGTTAGTAGTTAGTAGTTAGTAGTTAGTAGTTAGTAGTTAGTAGTTAGTAGTTAGTAGTTAGTAGTTATTAGTTAGTAGTTAGTAGTTAGTAGTTAGTAGTTAGTAGTTAGTAGTTAGTAGTTAGTAGTTAGTAGTTTGTAGTTAGTAGTTAGTAATTAGTAGTTAGTAGTTAGTAGTTAGTAGTTAGTAGTCAGTAGTTAGTAGTTAGAAGTTAGTAGTTAGTAGTTAGTAGTTAGTAGTTAGTAGTTAGTAGTTAGTAGTTAGTAGTTAGTAGTTAGTAGTTAGTAGTTAGTAGTTAGTAGTTAGTAGTTAATTGTCAGTAGTTAGAAGTTAGCAGTTAGTAGTTAGTAGTCAGTAGTTAGTATTTAGTAGTTAGTAGTTAGTAGTTAGTAGTTAGTAGTTAGTAGTTAGTAGTTAGTAGTTAGTAGTTAGTAGTTAGTAGTTAGTAGTTAGTAGTTAGTAGTTAGTAGTCAGTAGTTAGTAGTTAGAAGTTAGTAGTTAGTAGTTAGTAGTTAGTAGTTAGTAGTTAGTAGTTAGTAGTTAGTAGTTAGTAGTTAGTAGTTAGTAGTTAGTAGTTAGTAGTTAGCAGTCAGTAGTTAGTAGTTAGAAGCTGGTAGTTAGTAGTTAGTAGTTAGTAGTTAGTAGTTAGTAGTTAGTAGTTAGTAGTTAGTAGTTAGTAGTTAGTAGTTAGTAGTCAGTAGTTAGTAGTTAGCAGTTAGTAGTTAGTAGTCAGTAGTTATTACTTAGTATTTAGTAGTTAGTAGTTAGTAGTTAGTAGTTAGTAGTTAGTAGTCAGTAGTTAGTAGTTAGAAGTTAGTAGTTAGTAGTTAGTAGTTAGTAGTTAGTAGTTAGTAGTTAGTAGTTAGTAGTTAGTAGTTAGTAGTTAGTAGTTAGGAGTTATTAGTTAGTAGTTAGTAGTTAGTAGTTAGTAGTTAGTAGTTAGTAGTTAGTAGTTAGTAGTTAGTAGTTAGTAGTTAGTAGTTAGTAGTTAGTAGTTAGTAGTTAGTAGTTAGTAGTTAGTAGTTAGTAGTTAGTAGTCAGTAGTTAGTAGTTAGAAGTTAGTAGTTAGTAGTTAGTAGTTAGTAGTTAGTAGTTAGTAGTTAGTAGTTAGTAGTTAGTAGGTAGTAGTCAGTAGTTAGAAGTTAGCAGTTAGTAGTTAGTAGTCAGTAGTTAGTATTTAGTAGTTAGTAGTTAGTAGTTAGTAGTTAGTAGTTAGTAGTTAGTAGTTAGTAGTTAGTAGTTAGTAGTCAGTAGTTAGTAGTTAGAAGTTAGTAGTTAGTAGTTAGTAGTTAGTTGTTAGTAGTTAGTAGTTGGTAGTTAGTAGTTAGTAGTTAGTAGTTATTAGTTAGTAGTTAGTAGTTAGTAGTTAGTAGTTAGTAGTTAGTAGTTAGTAGTTAGTAGTTAGTAGTTAGTAGTTAGTAGTTAGTAGTTAGTAGTTAGTAGTTAGTAGTTAGTAGTTAGTAGTTAGTAGTTAGTAGTTAGTAGTTAGTAGTTAGTAGTTAGTAGTTAGTAGTTAGTAGTTAGTAGTTAGTAGTTAGTAGTTAGTAGTTAGTAGTTAGTAGTTAGTAGTTAGTAGTTAGTAGTTAGTAGTTAGTATTTAGTAGTTAGTAGTTAGTAGTTAGTAGTTAGTAGTTAGTAGTTAGTAGTTAGTAGTTAGTAGTTAGTAGTTATTAGTTAGTAGTTAGTAGTTATTAGTTAGTAGTTAGTAGTTAGTTGTTAGTAGTTAGTAGTTAGTAGTTAGTAGTTAGTAGTTAGTAGTTAGTAGTTAGTAGTTAGTAGTTAGTAGTTAGTAGTTAGTAGTTAGTAGTTAGTAGTCAGTAGTTAGTAGTTAGAAGTTAGTAGTTAGTAGTTAGTAGTTAGTAGTTAGTAGTTAGTAGTTAGTAGTTAGTAGTTAGTAGTTAGTAGTTAGTAGTCAGTAGTTAGAAGTTAGCAGTTAGTAGTTAGTAGTCAGTAGTTAGTATTTAGTAGTTAGTAGTTAGTAGTTAGTAGTTAGTAGTTAGTAGTTAGTAGTTAGTAGTTAGTAGTTAGTAGTCAGTAGTTAGTAGTTAGAAGTTAGTAGTTAGTTGTTAGTAGTTAGTAGTTGGTAGTTAGTAGTTAGTAGTTAGTAGTTAGTAGTTATTAGTTAGTAGTTAGTAGTTAGTAGTTAGTAGTTAGTAGTTAGTAGTTAGTAGTTAGTAGTTAGTAGTTAGTAGTTAGTAGTTAGTAGTTAGTAGTTAGTAGTTAGTAGTTAGTAGTTAGTAGTTAGTAGTTAGTAGTTAGTAGTTAGTAGTTAGTAGTTAGTAGTTAGTAGTTAGTAGGTAGTAGTCAGTAGTTAGAAGTTAGCAGTTAGTAGTTAGTAGTCAGTAGTTAGTATTTAGTAGTTAGTAGTTAGTAGTTAGTAGTTAGTAGTTAGTAGTTAGTAGTTAGTAGTTAGTAGTTAGTAGTTAGTAGTCAGTAGTTAGTAGTTAGAAGTTAGTAGTTAGTAGTTAGTAGTTAGTTGTTAGTAGTTAGTAGTTGGTAGTTAGTAGTTAGTAGTTAGTAGTTAGTAGTTATTAGTTAGTAGTTAGTAGTTAGTAGTTAGTAGTTAGTAGTTAGTAGTTAGTAGTTAGTTGTTAGTAGTTAGTAGTTAGTAGTTAGTAGTTAGTAGTTAGTAGTTAGTAGTTAGTAGTTAGTAGTTAGTAGTTAGTAGTTAGTAGTTAGTAGTTAGTAGTTAGTAGTTAGTAGTTAGTAGTTAGTAGTTAGTATTTAGTAGTTAGTAGTTAGTAGTTAGTAGTTAGTAGTTAGTAGTTAGTAGTTATTAGTTAGTAGTTAGTAGTTATTAGTTAGTAGTTAGTAGTTAGTTGTTAGTAGTTAGTAGTTAGTAGTTAGTAGTTAGTAGTTAGTAGTTAGTAGTTAGTAGTTAGTAGTTAGTAGTTAGTAGTTAGTAGTCAGTAGTTAGTAGTTAGAAGTTAGTAGTTAGTAGTTAGTAGTTAGTAGTTAGTAGTTAGTAGTTAGTAGTTAGTAGTTAGTAGTTAGTAGTTAGTAGTCAGTAGTTAGAAGTTAGCAGTTAGTAGTTAGTAGTCAGTAGTTAGTATTTAGTAGTTAGTAGTTAGTAGTTAGTAGTTAGTAGTTAGTAGTTAGTAGTTAGTAGTTAGTAGTTAGTAGTCAGTAGTTAGTAGTTAGAAGTTAGTAGTTAGTTGTTAGTAGTTAGTAGTTGGTAGTTAGTAGTTAGTAGTTAGTAGTTAGTAGTTAGTAGTTAGTAGTTAGTAGTTAGTAGTTAGTAGTTAGTAGTTAGTAGTTAGTAGTTAGTAGTTAGTAGGTAGTAGTCAGTAGTTAGAAGTTAGCAGTTAGTAGTTAGTAGTCAGTAGTTAGTATTTAGTAGTTAGTAGTTAGTAGTTAGTAGTTAGTAGTTAGTAGTTAGTAGTTAGTAGTTAGTAGTTAGTAGTCAGTAGTTAGTAGTTAGAAGTTAGTAGTTAGTAGTTAGTAGTTAGTTGTTAGTAGTTAGTAGTTGGTAGTTAGTAGTTAGTAGTTAGTAGTTAGTAGTTATTAGTTAGTAGTTAGTAGTTAGTAGTTAGTAGTTAGTAGTTAGTAGTTAGTAGTTAGTTGTTAGTAGTTAGTAGTTAGTAGTTAGTAGTTAGTAGTTAGTAGTTAGTAGTTAGTAGTTAGTAGTTAGTAGTTAGTAGTTAGTAGTTAGTAGTTAGTAGTTAGTAGTTAGTAGTTAGTATTTAGTAGTTAGTAGTTAGTAGTTAGTAGTTAGTAGTTAGTAGTTAGTAGTTATTAGTTAGTAGTTAGTAGTTATTAGTTAGTAGTTAGTAGTTAGTTGTTAGTAGTTAGTAGTTAGTAGTTAGTAGTTAGTAGTTAGTAGTTAGTAGTTAGTAGTTAGTAGTTAGTAGTTAGTAGTTAGTAGTCAGTAGTTAGTAGTTAGAAGTTAGTAGTTAGTAGTTAGTAGTTAGTAGTTAGTAGTTAGTAGTTAGTAGTTAGTAGTTAGTAGTTAGTAGTTAGTAGTCAGTAGTTAGAAGTTAGCAGTTAGTAGTTAGTAGTCAGTAGTTAGTATTTAGTAGTTAGTAGTTAGTAGTTAGTAGTTAGTAGTTAGTAGTTAGTAGTTAGTAGTTAGTAGTTAGTAGTCAGTAGTTAGTAGTTAGAAGTTAGTAGTTAGTTGTTAGTAGTTAGTAGTTGGTAGTTAGTAGTTAGTAGTTAGTAGTTAGTAGTTAGTAGTTATTAGTTAGTAGTTAGTAGTTAGTAGTTAGTAGTTAGTAGTTAGTAGTTAGTAGTTAGTAGTTAGTAGTTAGTAGTTAGTAGTTAGTAGTTAGTAGTTATTAGTTAGTGGTTAGTAGTTAGTAGTTAGTAGTTAGTAGTTAGTAGTTAGTAGTTAGTAGTTAGTAGTTAGTAGTTAGTAGTTAGTAGTTAGTAGTTAGTAGTTAGTAGTTAGTAGTTAGTAGTTAGTAGTTAGTAGTTAGTAGTTAGTAGTTAGTAGTTAGTAGTTAGTAGTTAGTAGTTAGTATTTAGTAGTTAGTAGTTAGTAGTTAGTAGTTAGTAGTTAGTAGTTATTAGTTAGTAGTTAGTAGTTAGTAGTTAGTAGTTAGTAGTTAGTAGTTAGTTGTTAGTAGTTAGTAGTTAGTAGTTAGTAGTTAGTAGTTAGTAGTTAGTAGTTAGTAGTTAGTAGTTAGTAGTTAGTAGTTAGTAGTTAGTAGTTAATAGTTAGTAGTCAGTAGTTAGTAGTTAGAAGTTAGTAGTTAGTAGTTAGTAGTTAGTAGTTAGTAGTTAGTAGTTCGTAGTTAGTAGTTAGTAGTTAGTAGTTATTAGTCAGTAGTTAGAAGTTAGCAGTTAGTAGTTAGTAGTCAGTAGTTAGTATTTAGTAGTTAGTAGTTAGTAGTTAGTAGTTAGTAGTTAGTAGTTAGTAGTTAGTAGTTGGTAGTTAGTAGTCAGTAGTTAGTAGTTAGAAGTTAGTAGTTAGTAGTTAGTAGTTAGTAGTTAGTAGTTAGTAGTTAGTAGTTAGTAGTTAGTAGTTAGTAGTTAGTAGTTAGTAGTTAGTAGTTAGTAGTTAGTAGTTAGTAGTTAGCAGTCAGTAGTTAGTAGTTAGAAGCTGGTAGTTAGTAGTTAGTAGTTAGTAGTTAGTAGTTAGTAGTTAGTAGTTAGTAGTCAGTAGTTAGTAGTTAGCAGTTAGTAGTTAGTAGTCAGTAGTTAGTATTTAGTATTTAGTAGTTAGTAGTTAGTAGTTAGTAGTTAGTAGTTAGTAGTTAGTAGTTAGTAGTCAGTAGTCAGTAGTTAGTAGTTAGAAGTTAGTAGTTAGTAGTTAGTAGTTAGTAGTTAGTAGTTAGTAGTCAGTAGTTAGTAGTTAGCAGTTAGTAGTTAGTAGTCAGTAGTTAGTATTTAGTAGTTAGTAGTTGGTAGTTAGTAGTTAGTAGTTAGTAGTTAGTAGTTAGTAGTTAATGGTTAGTAGTTAGTAGTCAGTAGTTAGTAGTTAGTAGTCAGTAGTTAGTAGTTAGAAGTTAGTAGTTAGTAGTTAGTGGTTAGTAGTTAGTAGTCAGTAGTTAGTAGTTAGAAGTTAGTAGTTAGTAGTTAGTAGTTAGTAAATATTAGTTAGTAGTTAGTAGTTAGTATTTAGTAGTCAGTAGTTAGTAGTTAGCAGTTAGTAGTTAGTAGTCAGTAGTTAGTATTTAGTAGTTAGTAGTCAGTAGTTAGAAGTTAGTAGTTAGTAGTCAGTAGTTAGTAGTTAGAAGTTAGTAGTTAGTAGTTAGTAGTTAGTAGTTAGTAGTTAGTAGTTAGTAGTTAGTAGTTAGTAGTTAGTAGTTAGTAGTTAGTAGTTAGTAGTTAGTAGTTAGTAGTTAGTAGTTAGTAGTTAGTAGTTAGTAGTTAGTAGTTAGTAGTTAGTAGTTAGTAGTTAGTAGTTAGTAGTTAGCAGTCAGTAGTTAGTAGTTAGAAGCTGGTAGTTAGTAGTTAGTAGTTAGTAGTTAGTAGTTAGTAGTTAGTAGTTAGTAGTCAGTAGTTAGTAGTTAGCAGTTAGTAGTTAGTAGTCAGTAGTTAGTAGTTAGTAAATATTAGTTAGTAGTTAGTAGTTAGTATTTAGTAGTCAGTAGTTAGCAGTTAGCAGTTAGTAGTTAGTAGTCAGTAGTTAGTATTTAGTAGTTAGTAGTCAGTAGTTAGAAGTTAGTAGTTAGTAGTCAGTAGTTAGTAGTTAGAAGTTAGTAGTTAGTAGTTAGTAGTTAGTAGTTAGTAGTTAGTAGTCAGTAGTTAGTAGTTAGAAGTTAGTAGTTAGTAGTTAGTAGTTAGTAGTTAGTAGTTAGTAGTTAGTAGTTAGTAGTTAGTAGTCAGTAGTTAGTATTTAGTAGTTAGTAGTCAGTAGTTAGAAGTTAGTAGTTAGTAGTCAGTAGTTAGTAGTTAGAAGTTAGTAGTTAGTAGTTAGTAGTTAGTAGTTAGTAGTTAGTAGTTAGTAGTTAGTAGTTAGTAGTTAGTAGTTAGTAGTTAGTAGTTAGTAGTTAGTAGTTAGTAGTTAGTATTTAGTAGTTAGTAGTTAGTAGTTAGTAGTTAGTAGTTAGTAGTTAGTAGTTAGTAGTTAATGGTTAGTAGTTAGTAGTCAGTAGTTAGTAGTTAGTAGTCAGTAGTTAGTAGTTAGAAGTTAGTAGTTAGTAGTTAGTGGTTAGTAGTTAGTAGTCAGTAGTTAGTAGCTAGAAGTTAGTAGTTAGTAGTTAGTAGTTAGTAAATATTAGTTAGTAGTTAGTAGTTAGTATTTAGTAGTCAGTAGTTAGTAGTTAGCAGTTAGTAGTTAGTAGTCAGTAGTTAGTATTTAGTAGTTAGTAGTCAGTAGTTAGAAGTTAGTAGTTAGTAGTCAGTAGTTAGTAGTTAGAAGTTAGTAGTTAGTAGTTAGTAGTTAGTAGTTAGTAGTTAGTAGTTAGTAGTCAGTAGTTAGTAGTTAGAAGTTAGTAGTTAGTAGTTAGTAGTTAGTAGTTAGTAGTTAGTAGTTAGTAGTTAGTAGTTAGTAGTTAGTAGTTAGTAGTTAGTAGTTAGTAGTTAGTAGTTAGTAGTTAGTAGTTAGTAGTTAGTAGTTAGCAGTCAGTAGTTAGTAGTTAGAAGCTGGTAGTTAGTAGTTAGTAGTTAGTAGTTAGTAGTTAGTAGTTAGTAGTTAGTAGTCAGTAGTTAGTAGTTAGCAGTTAGTAGTTAGTAGTCAGTAGTTAGTATTTAGTATTTAGTAGTTAGTAGTTAGTAGTTAGTAGTTAGTAGTTAGTAGTTAGTAGTTAGTAGTTAGTATTCAGTAGTCAGTAGTTAGTAGTTAGAAGTTAGTAGTTAGTAGTTAGTAGTTAGTAGTTAGTAGTCAGTAGTTAGTAGTTAGCAGTTAGTAGTTAGTAGTCAGTAGTTAGTATTTAGTAGTTAGTAGTTAGTAGTTAGTAGTTAGTAGTTAGTAGTTAGTAGTTAGTAGTTAGTAGTTAATGGTTAGTAGTTAGTAGTCAGTAGTTAGTAGTTAGTAGTCAGTAGTTAGTAGTTAGAAGTTAGTAGTTAGTAGTTAGTGGTTAGTAGTTAGTAGTCAGTAGTTAGTAGTTAGAAGTTAGTAGTTAGTAGTTAGTAGTTAGTAAATATTAGTTAGTAGTTAGTAGTTAGTATTTAGTAGTCAGTAGTTAGTAGTTAGCAGTTAGTAGTTAGTAGTCAGTAGTTAGTATTTAGTAGTTAGTAGTCAGTAGTTAGAAGTTAGTAGTTAGTAGTCAGTAGTTAGTAGTTAGAAGTTAGTAGTTAGTAGTTAGTAGTTAGTAGTTAGTAGTTAGTAGTTAGTAGTTATTAGTTAGTAGTTAGTAGTTAGTAGTCAGTAGTTAGTAGTTAGAAGTTAGTAGTTAGTAGTTAGTAGTTAGTAGTTAGTAGTTAGTAGTTAGTAGTTAGTAGTTAGTAGTTAGTAGTTATTAGTTAGTAGTTAGTAGTTAGAAGTTAGTTGTTAGTAGTTAGTAGTTAGTAGTTAGTAGTTAGTAGTTAGTAATTAGTAGTTAGCAGTTAGTAGTTAGTAGTTAGTATTTAGTAGTCAGTAGTTAGTAGTTAGTAGTTAGTAGTCAGTAGTTAGAAGTTAGTAGTTAGTAGTTAGTAAATAGTAGTTAGTAGTTAGTAGTTAGTATTTAGTAGTCAGTAGTTAGTAGTTAGCAGTTAGTAGTTAGTAGTCAGTAGTTAGTATTTAGTAGTTAGTAGTCAGTAGATAGTAGTTAGTAGTTAGTAGTCAGTAGTTAGTAGTTAGAAGTTAGTAGTTAGTAGTTAGTAGTTAGTAGTTAATAGTTAGTAGTTAGTAGTTAGTAGTTAGTAGTTAGTAGTTAGTAGTTAGTAGTTAGTAGTTAGTAGTTAGTAGTCAGTAGTTAGTAGTTAGAAGTTAGTAGTTAGTAGTTAGTAGTTAGTAGTTAGTAGTTAGTAGTCAGTAGTTAGAAGTTAGCAGTTAGTAGTTAGTAGTCAGTAGTTAGTATTTAGTAGTTAGTAGTTAGTAGTTAGTAGTTAGTAGTTAGTAGTTAGTAATTAGTAGTTAGTAGTCAGTAGTTAGTAGTTAGAAGTTAGTAGTTAGTAGTTAGTATTTAGTATTTAGTAGTTAGTAGTTAGTAGTTAGTAGTTAGTAGTTAGTAGTTAGTAGTTAGTAGTTAGTAGTTAGTAGTTAGCAGTCAGTAGTTAGTAGTTAGAAGCTGGTAGTTAGTAGTTAGTAGTTAGTAGTTAGTAGTTAGTAGTTAGTAGTTAGTAGTTAGTAGTCAGTAGTTAGTAGCTAGCAGTTAGTAGTTAGTAGTCAGTAGTTAGTATTTAGTAGTTAGTAGTCAGTAGATAGTAGTTAGTAGTTAGTAGTTAGTAGTTAGTAGTTAGTAGTTAGTAGTTAGTAGTTAGTAGTTAGTAGTTAGTAGTTAGTAGTTAGTAGTTAGTAGTTAGTAGTTATTAGTTAGTAGTTAGTAGTTAGAAGTTAGTAGTTAGTAGTTAGTGGTTAGTAGTTAGTAGTCAGTAGTTAGTAGTTAGAAGTTAGTAGTTAGTAGTTAGTAGTTAGTAAATATTAGTTAGTAGTTAGTAGTTAGTAGTTAGTATTTAGTAGTCAGTAGTTAGTAGTTAGCAGTTAGTAGTTAGTAGTCAGTAGTTAGTATTTAGTAGTTAGTAGTCAGTAGTTAGAAGTTAGTAGTTAGTAGTCAGTAGTTAGTAGTTAGAAGTTAGTAGTTAGTAGTTAGTAGTTAGTAGTTAGTAGTTAGTAGTTAGTAGTTAGTAGTTAGTAGTTAGTAGTCAGTAGTTAGTAGTTAGAAGTTAGTAGTTAGTAGTTAGTAGTTAGTAGTTAGTAGTTAGTAGTTAGTAGTTAGTAGTTAGTAGTTAGTAGTTAGTAGTTATTAGTTAGTAGTTAGTAGTTAGAAGTTAGTTGTTAGTAGTTAGTAGTTAGTAGTTAGTAGTTAGTAATTAGTAGTTAGCAGTTAGTAGTTAGTAGTTAGTATTTAGTAGTCAGTAGTTAGTAGTTAGTAGTTAGTAGTCAGTAGTTAGAAGTTAGTAGTTAGTAGTTAGTAAATAGTAGTTAGTAGTTAGTAGTTAGTATTTAGTAGTCAGTAGTTAGTAGTTAGCAGTTAGTAGTTCGTAGTCAGTAGTTAGTATTTAGTAGTTAGTAGTCAGTAGATAGTAGTTAGTAGTTAGTAGTCAGTAGTTAGTAGTTAGAAGTTAGTAGTTAGTAGTTAGTAGTTAGTAGTTAATAGTTAGTAGTTAGTAGTTAGTAGTTAGTAGTTAGTAGTTAGTAGTTAGTAGTTAGTAGTCAGTAGTTAGTAGTTAGAAGTTAGTAGTTAGTAGTTAGTAGTTAGTAGTTAGTAGTTAGTAGTCAGTAGTTAGAAGTTAGCAGTTAGTAGTTAGTAGTCAGTAGTTAGTATTTAGTAGTTAGTAGTTAGTAGTTAGTAGTTAGTAGTTAGTAGTTAGTAGTTAGTAGTTAGTAGTCAGTAGTTAGTAGTTAGAAGTTAGTAGTTAGTAGTTAGTATTTAGTATTTAGTAGTTAGTAGTTAGTAGTTAGTAGTTAGTAGTTAGTAGTTAGTAGTTAGTAGTTAGTAGTTAGTAGTTAGCAGTCAGTAGTTAGTAGTTAGAAGCTGGTAGTTAGTAGTTAGTAGTTAGTAGTTAGTAGTTAGTAGTTAGTAGTTAGTAGTTAGTAGTCAGTAGTTAGTAGCTAGCAGTTAGTAGTTAGTAGTCAGTAGTTAGTATTTAGTAGTTAGTAGTCAGTAGATAGTAGTTAGTAGTTAGTAGTTAGTAGTTAGTAGTTAGTAGTTAGTAGTTAGTAGTTAGTAGTTAGTAGTTAGTAGTTAGTAGTTAGTAGTTAGTAGTTAGTAGTTATTAGTTAGTAGTTAGTAGTTAGAAGTTAGTTGTTAGTAGTTAGTAGTTAGTAGTTAGTAGTTAGTAGTTAGTAGTTAGTAGTTAGTAGTTAGCAGTTAGTAGTTAGTAGTTAGTATTTAGTAGTCAGTAGTTAGTAGTTAGTAGTTAGTAGTCAGTAGTTAGAAGTTAGTAGTTAGTAGTTAGTAAATAGTAGTTAGTAGTTAGTAGTTAGTATTTAGTAGTCAGTAGTTAGTAGTTAGCAGTTAGTAGTTAGTAGTCAGTAGTTAGTATTTAGTAGTTAGTAGTCAGTAGATAGTAGTTAGTAGTTAGTAGTCAGTAGTTAGTAGTTAGAATTTAGTAGTTAGTAGTTAGTAGTTAGTAGTTAGTAGTTAGTAGTTAGTAGTTAGTAGTTAGTAGTTAGTAGTTAGTAGTTAGTAGTCATTAGTTAGTAGTTAGAAGTTAGTAGTTAGTAGTTAGTAGTTAGTAGTTAGTAGTTAGTAGTTAGTAGTCAGTAGTTAGAAGTTAGCAGTTAGTAGTTAGTAGTCAGTAGTTAGTATTTAGTAGTTAGTAGTTAGTAGTCAGTAGTTAGTATTTAGTAGTTAGTAGTCAGTAGTTAGTAGTTAGAAGTTAGTAGTTAGTAGTTAGTAGTTAGTAGTTAGTAGTTAGTAGTCAGTAGTTAGAAGTTAGCAGTTAGTAGTTAGTATTTAGTAGCTAGTAGTTAGTAGTTAGTAGTTAGTAGTCAGTAGTTAGTAGTTAGAAGTTAGTAGTTAGTAGTTAGTAGTTAGTAGTTAGTAGTTAGTAGTTAGTAGTTAGTAGTTAGTATTTAGTAGCTAGTAGTTAGTAGTTAGTAGTTAGTAGTCAGTAGTTAGTAGTTAGAAGTTAGTAGTTAGTAGTTAGTAGTTAGTAGTTAGTAGTTAGTAGTCAGTAGTTAGAAGTTAGCAGTTAGTAGTCAGTAGTTAGAAGTTAGTAGTTAGTAGTTAGTAAATAGTAGTTAGTAGTTAGTAGTTAGTATTTAGTAGTCAGTAGTTAGTAGTTAGCAGTTAGTAGTTAGTAGTCAGTAGTTAGTATTTAGTAGTTAGTAGTCAGTAGATAGTAGTTAGTAGTTAGTAGTCAGTAGTTAGTAGTTAGAAGTTAGTAGTTAGTAGTTAGTAGTTAGTAGTTAGTAGTTAGTAGTTAGTAGTTAGTAGTTAGTAGTTAGTAGTTAGTAGTTAGTAGTTAGTAGTCAGTAGTTAGTAGTTAGAAGTTAGTAGTTAGTAGTTAGTAGTTAGTAGTTAGTAGTTAGTAGTCAGTAGTTAGAAGTTAGCAGTTAGTAGTTAGTAGTCAGTAGTTAGTATTTAGTAGTTAGTAGTTAGTAGTCAGTAGTTAGTATTTAGTAGTTAGTAGTCAGTAGATAGTAGTTAGTAGTTAGTAGTCAGTAGTTAGTAGTTAGAAGTTAGTAGTTAGTAGTTAGTAGTTAGTAGTTAGTAGTTAGTAGTTAGTAGTTAGTAGTTAGTAGTTAGTAGTTAGTAGTTAGTAGTTAGTAGTTAGTAGTCAGTAGTTAGTAGTTAGAAGTTAGTAGTTAGTAGTTAGTAGTTAGTAGTTAGTAGTTAGTAGTCAGTAGTTAGAAGTTAGCAGTTAGTAGTTAGTAGTCAGTAGTTAGTATTTAGTAGTTAGTAGTTAGTAGTTAGTAGTTAGTAGTTAGTAGTTAGTAGTTAGTAGTCAGTAGTTAGTAGTTAGAAGTTAGTAGTTAGTAGTTAGTAGTTAGTATTTAGTAGTTAGTAGTCAGTAGTTAGTATTTAGTAGTTAGTAGTTAGTAGTTAGTAGTTAGTAGTTAGTAGTTAGTAGTCAGTAGTTAGTAGTTAGAAGTTAGTAGTTAGTAGTTAGTAGTTAGTAGTTAGTAGTCAGTAGTTAGTAGTTAGAAGTTAGTAGTTAGTAGTTAGTAGTTAGTAGTTAGTAGTTAGTAGTCAGTAGTTAGAAGTTAGCAGTTAGTAGTTAGTAGTCAGTAGTTAGTATTTAGTAGTTAGTAGTTAGTAGTCAGTAGTTAGTATTTAGTAGTTAGTAGTCAGTAGATAGTAGTTAGTAGTTAGTAGTCAGTAGTTAGTAGTTAGAAGTTAGTAGTTAGTAGTTAGTTGTTAGTAGTTAGTAGTTAGTAGTTAGTAGTTAGTAGTTAGTAGTTAGTAGTTAGTAGTTAGTAGTCAGTAGTTAGTAGTTAGAAGTTAGTAGTTAGTAGTTAGTAGTTAGTAGTTAGTAGTTAGTAGTCAGTAGTTAGAAGTTAGCAGTTAGTAGTTAGTAGTCAGTAGTTAGTATTTAGTAGTTAGTAGTTAGTAGTTAGTAGTTAGTAGTTAGTAGTTAGTAGTTAGTAGTTAGTAGTCAGTAGTTAGTAGTTAGAAGTTAGTACTTAGTAGTTAGTAGTTAGTATTTAGTAGTTAGTAGTCAGTAGTTAGTATTTAGTAGTTAGTAGTTAGTAGTTAGTAGTTAGTAGTTAGTAGTCAATAGTTAGTAGTTAGTAGTTAGTATTTAGTATTTAGTAGTTAGTAGTTAGTAGTTAGTAGTTAGTAGTTAGTAGTTAGTAGTTAGTAGTTAGTAGTTAGCAGTCAGTAGTTAGTAGTTAGAAGCTGGTAGTTAGTAGTTAGTAGTTAGTAGTTAGTAGTTAGTAGTTAGTAGTTAGTAGTTAGTAGTCAGTAGTTAGTAGCTAGCAGTTAGTAGATAGTAGTCAGTAGTTAGTATTTAGTAGTTAGTAGTCAGTAGATAGTAGTTAGTAGTTAGTAGTTAGTAGTTAGTAGTTAGTAGTTAGTAGTTAGTAGTTAGTAGTTAGTAGTTAGTAGTTAGTAGTTAGTAGTTAGTAGTTAGTAGTTATTAGTTAGTAGTTAGTAGTTAGAAGTTAGTTGTTAGTAGTTAGTAGTTAGTAGTTAGTAGTTAGTAGTTAGTTGTTAGTAGTTAGTAGTTAGTAGTTAGTAGTTAGTAGTTAGCAGTTAGTAGTTAGTAGTTAGTATTTAGTAGTCAGTAGTTAGTAGTTAGTAGTTAGTAGTCAGTAGTTAGAAGTTAGTAGTTAGTAGTTAGTAAATAGTAGTTAGTAGTTAGTAGTTAGTATTTAGTAGTCAGTAGTTAGTAGTTAGCAGTTAGTAGTTAGTAGTCAGTAGTTAGTATTTAGTAGTTAGTAGTCAGTAGATAGTAGTTAGTAGTTAGTAGTCAGTAGTTAGTAGTTAGAAGTTAGTAGTTAGTAGTTAGTAGTTAGTAGTTAGTAGTTAGTAGTTAGTAGTTAGTAGTTAGTAGTTAGTAGTTAGTAGTTAGTAGTTAGTAGTTAGTAGTTAGTAGTTAGTAGTCAGTAGTTAGTAGTTAGAAGTTAGTAGTTAGTAGTTAGTAGTTAGTAGTTAGTAGTTAGTAGTCAGTAGTTAGAAGTTAGCAGTTAGTAGTTAGTAGTCAGTAGTTAGTATTTAGTAGTTAGTAGTTAGTAGTCAGTAGTTAGTATTTAGTAGTTAGTAGTCAGTAGATAGTAGTTAGTAGTTAGTAGTTAGTAGTTAGTAGTCGGTAGTTAGTAGTTAGAAGTTAGTAGTTAGTAGTTAGTATTTAGTATTTAGTAGTTAGTAGTTAGTAGTTAGTAGTTAGTAGTTAGTAGTTAGTAGTTAGCAGTCAGTAGTTAGTAGTTAGAAGCTGGTAGTTAGTAGTTAGTAGTTAGTAGTTAGTAGTTAGTAGTTAGTAGTTAGTAGTTAGTAGTCAGTAGTTAGTAGCTAGCAGTTAGTAGTTAGTAGTCAGTAGTTAGTATTTAGTAGTTAGTAGTCAGTAGATAGTAGTTAGTAGTTAGTAGTTAGTAGTTAGTAGTTAGTAGTTAGTAGTTAGTAGTTAGTAGTTAGTAGTTAGTAGTTAGTAGTTAGTAGTTAGTAGTTATTAGTTAGTAGTTAGTAGTTAGAAGTTAGTTGTTAGTAGTTAGTAGTTAGTAGTTAGTAGTTAGTAGTTAGTAGTTAGTAGTTAGTAGTTAGTAGTTAGTAGTTAGCAGTTAGTAGTTAGTAGTTAGTATTTAGTAGTCAGTAGTTAGTAGTTAGTAGTTAGTAGTCAGTAGTTAGAAGTTAGTAGTTAGTAGTTAGTAAATAGTAGTTAGTAGTTAGTAGTTAGTATTTAGTAGTCAGTAGTTAGTAGTTAGCAGTTAGTAGTTAGTAGTCAGTAGTTAGTATTTAGTAGTTAGTAGTCAGTAGATAGTAGTTAGTAGTTAGTAGTCAGTAGTTAGTAGTTAGAAGTTAGTAGTTAGTAGTTAGTAGTTAGTAGTTAGTAGTTAGTAGTTAGTAGTTAGTAGTTAGTAGTTAGTAGTTAGTAGTTAGTAGTTAGTAGTTAGTAGTTAGTAGTCAGTAGTTAGTAGTTAGAAGTTAGTAGTTAGTAGTTAGTAGTTAGTAGTTAGTAGTTAGTAGTCAGTAGTTAGAAGTTAGCAGTTAGTAGTTAGTAGTCAGTAGTTAGTATTTAGTAGTTAGTAGTTAGTAGTCAGTAGTTAGTATTTAGTAGTTAGTAGTCAGTAGATAGTAGTTAGTAGTTAGTAGTCAGTAGTTAGTAGTTAGAAGTTAGTAGTTAGTAGTTAGTAGTTAGTAGTTAGTAGTTAGTAGTTAGTAGTTAGTAGTTAGTAGTTAGTAGTTAGTAGTTAGTAGTTAGTAGTCAGTAGTTAGTAGTTAGAAGTTAGTAGTTAGTAGTTAGTAGTTAGTAGTTAGTAGTCAGTAGTTAGTAGTTAGTAGTTAGTAGTTAGTAGTTAGTAGTTAGTAGTTAGTAGTTAGTAGTTAGCAGTCAGTAGTTAGTAGTTAGAAGCTGGTAGTTAGTAGTTAGTAGTTAGTAGTTAGTAGTTAGTAGTTAGTAGTTAGTAGTTAGTAGTCAGTAGTTAGTAGCTAGCAGTTAGTAGTTAGTAGTCAGTAGTTAGTATTTAGTATTTAGTAGTTAGTAGTTAGTAGTTAGTAGTTAGTAGTTAGTAGTTAGTAGTTAGTAGTTAGTAGTTAGTAGTCAGTAGTTAGTAGTTAGAAGTTAGTAGTTAGTAGTTAGTAGTTAGTAGTTAGTAGTTAGTAGTCAGTAGTTAGTAGTTAGCAGTTAGTAGTTAGTAGTCAGTAGTTACTATTCAGTAGTTAGTAGTTAGTAGTTAGTAGTTAGTAGTCAGTAGTTAGTAGTTAGAAGCTAGTAGTTAGTAGTTAGTAGTTAGTAGTTAGTAGTTAGTAGTTAGTAGTTAGTAGTTAGTAGTTAGTAGTTAGTAGTTAGTAGTTAGTAGTTAGTAGTTAGTAGTTAGTAGTCAGTAGTTAGTAGTTAGAAGTTAGTAGTTAGTAGTTAGTAGTTAGTAGTTAGTAGTTAGTAGTCAGTAGTTAGAAGTTAGCAGTTAGTAGTTAGTAGTCAGTAGTTAGTATTTAGTAGTTAGTAGTTAGTAGTCAGTAGTTAGTATTTAGTAGTTAGTAGTCAGTAGATAGTAGTTAGTAGTTAGTAGTCAGTAGTTAGTAGTTAGAAGTTAGTAGTTAGTAGTTAGTAGTTAGTAGTTAGTAGTTAGTAGTTAGTAGTTAGTAGTTAGTAGTTAGTAGTTAGTAGTTAGTAGTTAGTAGTTAGTAGTTAGTAGTCAGTAGTTAGTAGTTAGAAGTTAGTAGTTAGTAGTTAGTAGTTAGTAGTTAGTAGTCAGTAGTTAGAAGTTAGCAGTTAGTAGTTAGTAGTCAGTAGTTAGTATTTAGTAGTTAGTAGTTAGTAGTCAGTAGTTAGTATTTAGTAGTTAGTAGTCAGTAGATAGTAGTTAGTAGTTAGTAGTCAGTAGTTAGTAGTTAGAAGTTAGTAGTTAGTAGTTAGTAGTTAGTAGTTAGTAGTTAGTAGTTAGTAGTTAGTAGTTAGTAGTTAGTAGTTAGTAGTTAGTAGTTAGTAGTTAGTAGTCAGTAGTTAGTAGTTAGAAGTTAGTAGTTAGTAGTTAGTAGTTAGTAGTTAGTAGTTAGTAGTCAGTAGTTAGTAGTTAGTAGTTAGTAGTTAGTAGTTAGTAGTTAGTAGTTAGTAGTTAGCAGTCAGTAGTTAGTAGTTAGAAGCTGGTAGTTAGTAGTTAGTAGTTAGTAGTTAGTAGTTAGTAGTTAGTAGTTAGTAGTTAGTAGTCAGTAGTTAGTAGCTAGCAGTTAGTAGTTAGTAGTCAGTAGTTAGTATTTAGTATTTAGTAGTTAGTAGTTAGTAGTTAGTAGTTAGTAGTTAGTAGTTAGTAGTTAGTAGTTAGTAGTTAGTAGTCAGTAGTTAGTAGTTAGAAGTTAGTAGTTAGTAGTTAGTAGTTAGTAGTTAGTAGTTAGTAGTCAGTAGTTAGTAGTTAGCAGTTAGTAGTTAGTAGTCAGTAGTTAGTATTCAGTAGTTAGTAGTTAGTAGTTAGTAGTTAGTAGTCAGTAGTTAGTAGTTAGAAGCTAGTAGTTAGTAGTTAGTAGTTAGTAGTTAGTAGTTAGTAGTTAGTAGTTAGTAGTTAGTAGTTAGTAGTTAGTAGTTAGTAGTTAGAAGTTAGTAGTTAGTAGTTAGTAGTTAGCAGTTAGTAGTCAGTAGTTAGTATTTAGTAGTTAGTAGTCAGTAGATAGTAGTTAGTAGTTAGTAGTTAGTAGTTAGTAGTTAGTAGTTAGTAGTTAGCAGTTAGTAGTTAGTAGTCAGTAGTTAGTATTTAGTAGTTAGCGGTCAGTAGTTAGTAGTTAGTAGTCAGTAGTCAGTAGTTAGTAGTTGGTAGTTAGTGGTTACTATTTAGTAGTTTTTAGTTAGTAGTTAGTAGTTGTTAGTTATTAGTTAGGAGTAAGTAGTTAGTAGTTAGTATGTAGTGGGTTCATAGTTAGTATTTAGTATTTAGTAGTTAGTAGTTAGTATGTAGTGGGTTGATAGTTAGTAGTTAGCAGTTAGTAGTTAGTAGTTAATAGTTAGTAGTTAGTAGTTAGGAGTTAGTGGTTAGTAGTTAGTAGTTAGTAGTTAGTAGTTATTAGTTAGTAGTTAGTAGTTAGTAGTCAGTAGTTTGTATTTAGTAGTTAGTAGTCAGTAGATAGTAGTTAGTAGTTAGTAGTTAGTCGTTAGTAGTTAGTAGTTAGTAGTTAGCAGTTAGTAGTTAGTAGTCAGTAGTTAGTATTTAGTAGTTAGCGGTCAGTAGTTAGTAGTTAGTAGTCAGTAGTCAGTAGTTAGTAGTTGGTAGTTAGTGGTTACTATTTAGTAGTTTTTAGTTAGGAGTTAGTAGTTAGTAGTTAGCAGTTAGTAGTTAGTAGTCAGTAGTTAGTATTTAGTATTTAGTAGTTAGTAGTTAGTAGTTAGTAGTTAGTAGTTAGTAGCTAGTAGTTAGTAGTCAGTAGTTAGTAGTTAGAAGTTAATAGTTAGTAGTTAGTAGTTAGTAGTTAGTAGTTAGTAGTCAGTAGTTAGTAGTTAGCAGTTAGTAGTTAGTAGTCAGTAGTTACTATTTAGTAGTTAGTAGTTAGTAGTTAGTAGTTAGTAGTCAGTAGTTAGTAGTTAGAAGTTAGTAGTTAGTAGTTAGTAGTTAGTAGTTAGTAGTTAGTAGTTAGTAGTTAGTAGTTAGTATTCAGTAGTCAGTAGTTAGTAGTTAGCAGTTAGCAGTTAGTAGTCAGTAGTTTGTATTTAAAAGTTAGTAGTCAGTAGATAGTAGTTAGTAGTTAGTAGTTAGTAGTTAGTAGTTAGTAGTTAGCAGTTAGTAGTTAGTAGTCAGTAGTTAGTATTTAGTAGTTAGCGGTCAGTAGTTAGTAGTTAGTACTCAGTAGTCAGTAGTTAGTAGTTGGTAGTTAGTGGTTACTATTTAGTAGTTTTTAGTTAGTAGTTAGTAGTTGTTAGTTAGTAGTAAGTAGTTAGTAGTTAGTATGTAGTGGGTTGATAGTTAGTATTTAGTATTTAGTAGTTAGTAGTTAGTATGTAGTGGGTTGATAGTTAGTAGTTAGCAGTTAGTAGTTAGTAGTTAATAGTTAGTAGTTAGTAGTTAGGAGTTAGTAGTTAGTAGTTAGTAGTTAGTAGTTAGTAGTTAGTAGTTAGTAATTAGTAGTTAGTAGTTAGTAGTCTGTAGTTAGTAGTTAGAAGTTAGTAGTTAGTAGTTAGTAGTTAGTAGTTAGTAGTTAGTAGTTAGTAGTTAGTAGTTAGTAGTTAGTAGTTGGTAGTTAGTAGTTAGTACTTAGTAGTTAGTAGTTAGTAGTTAGCAGTTAGTAGTCAGTAGTTAGTAGTTAGCAGTTAGTAGTTAGTAGTCAGTAGTTAGTATTTAGTAGTTAGTAGTTAGTAGTTAGTAGTTGGTAGTCAGTAGTTAGTAGTTAGAAGTTAGTAGTTAGTAGTTAGTAGTTAGTAGTTAGTAAATAGTAGTTAGTAGTTAGTAGTTAGTATTGAGTAGTCAGTAGTTAGTAATTAGCAGTTAGTAGTTAGTAGTCAGTAGTTAGTATTTAGTAGTTAGTAGTCAGTAGATAGTAGTTAGTAGTTAGTAGTTAGTAGTTAGTAGTTAGTAGTTAGTAGTTAGTAGTTAGTAGTTAGCAGTTAGTAGTTAGTAGTCAGTAGTTAGTAGTTAGAAGTTAGTAGTTAGTAGTTAGTAGTTAGTAGTTAGTAGTTAGTAGTTAGTAGTTAGTAGTTAGTAGTTAGTAGTTAGTAGTTAGTAGTTAGTAGTTAGTAGTTAGTAGTTAGTATTTAGTGGTCAGTAGTTAGTAGTTAGCAGTTAGTAGTTAGTAGTCAGTAGTTAGTATTTAGTAGTTAGTAGTCAGTAGATAGCAGTTAGTAGTTAGTAGTTAGTAGTTAGTAGTTAGTAGTTAGTAGTTAGCAGTTAGTAGTTAGTAGTCAGTAGTTAGTATTTAGTAGTTAGCGGTCAGTAGTTAGTAGTTAGTAGTCAGTAGTCAGTAGTTAGTAGTTGGTAGTTAGTGGTTACTATTTAGTAGTTTTTAGTTAGTAGTTAGTAGTTATTAGTTAGTAGTTAGGAGTAAGTAGTTAGTAGTTAGTATGTAGTGGGTTGATAGTTAGTATTTAGTATTTAGTAGTTAGTAGCTAGTATGTAGTGGGTTGATAGTTAGTAGTTAGCAGTTAGTAGTTAGTAGTTAATAGTTAGTAGTTAGTAGTTAGGAGTTAGTAGTTAGTAGTTAGTAGTTAGTAGTTATTAGTTAGTAGTTAGTAGTTAGTAGTTAGTAGTTAGTAGTTAAAAGTTAGTAGTTAGTAGTTAGTAGTTAGTAGTTAGTAGTTAGTAGTTAGTAGTTAGTAGTTAGTAGTTAGTAGTTAGTAGTTAGTAGTTAGTAGTTAGTAGTCAGTAGTTAGTAGTTAGAAGTTAGTAGTTGGTAGTTAGTAGTTAGTAGTTAGTAGTTAGTAGTTGGTAGTTAGTAGTTAGTAGTTAGTAGTTAGTAGTCAGTAGTTAGTAGTTAGCAGTTAGTAGTTAGTAGTCAGTAGTTAGTATTTAGTAGTTAGTAGTCAGTAGATAGTAGTTAGTAGTTAGTAGTTAGTAGTTAGTAGTTTGTAGTTAGCAGTTAGTAGTTAGTAGTCAGTAGTTAGTATTTAGTAGTTAGCGGTCAGTAGTTAGTAGTTAGTAGTCAGTAGTCAGTAGTTAGTAGTTGGTAGTTAGTGGTTACTATTTAGTAGTTTTTAGTTAGTAGTTAGTAGTTATTAGTTAGTAGTTAGGAGTAAGTAGTTAGTAGTTAGTATGTAGTGTGTTGATAGTTAGTATTTAGTATTTAGTAGTTAGTATGTAGTGGGTTGATAGTTAGTAGTTAGCAGTTAGTAGTTATTAGTTAATAGTTAGTAGTTAGTAGTTAGGAGTTAGTAGTTAGTAGTTAGTAGTTAGTAGTTAGTAGTTATTAGTTAGTAGTTAGTAGTTAGTAGTTAGTAGTTAAAAGTTAGTAGTTAGTAGTTAGTAGTTAGTAGTTAGTAGTTAGTAGTTAGTAGTTAGTAGTTAGTAGTTAGTAGTTAGTAGTTAGTAGTTAGTAGTTAGTAGTTAGTAGTCAGTAGTTATTAGTTAGAAGTTAGTAGTTGGTAGTTAGTAGTTAGTAGTTAGTAGTCAGTAGTTAGTAGTTAGCAGTTAGTAGTTAGTAGTCAGTAGTTAGTATTTAGTAGTTAGTAGTTAGTAGTTAGTAGTTAGTAGTTGGTAGTTAGTAGTTAGTAGTTAGTAGTTAGTAGTTAGTAGTTAGTAGTTAGTAGTCAGTAGTCAGTAGTTAGTAGTTAGCAGTTAGTAGTTAGTAGTCAGTAGTTAGTATTTAGTAGGTAGTAGTTAGTAGTTAGTAGTTAGTAGTTAGTAGTTAGTAGTTAGTAGTTAGTAGTTAGTAGTTAGTAGTTAGTAGTTAGTAGTTAGTAGTCAGTAGTTAGTAGTTAGAAGTTAGTAGTTGGTAGTTAGTAGTTAGTAGTTAGTAAATAGTAGTTAGTAGTTAGTAGTTAGAATCTAGTAGTCAGTAGTTAGTAGTTAGCAGTTAGTAGTTAGTAGTCAGTAGTTAGTATTTAGTAGTTAGTAGTCAGTAGATAGTAGTTAGTAGTTATTAGTTGGTAGTTAGTAGTTAGTAGTTAGTAGTTAGTAGTTAGTAGTTAGTAGTTAGTAGTTAGTAGTTAGCAGTTAGTAGTTAGGAGTCAGTAGTTAGTATTTAGTAGTTAGCAGTCAGTAGTTAGTAGTTAGTAGTCAGTAGTCAGTAGTTAGTAGTTGGAAGTTAGTGGTTACTATTTAGTAGTTTTTAGTTAGTAGTTAGTAGTTATTAGTTAGCAGTTAGGAGTAAGTAGTTAGTAGTTAGTATGTAGTGGGTTGATAGTTAGTAGTTAGCAGTTAATAGTTAGTAGTTAATAGTTAGTAGTTAGTAGTTAGGAGTTAGTAGTTAGTAGTTAGTCGTTAGTAGTTATTAGTTAGTAGTTAGTAGTTAGTTGTTATTAGTTAGTAGTTAGTAGATAGTAGTTAGTATGTAGTGGGTTGATAGTTAGTAGTTAGCAGTTAGTAGTTAGTAGTTAATAGTTAGTAGTTAGTAGTTAGGAGTTAGTAGTTAGTAGTTAGTAGTTAGTAGTTATTAGTTAGTAGTTAGTAGTTAGTAGTTAGTAGTCAGTAGTTAGTATTTAGTATTTAGTACTTAGTAGTTAGTATGTAGTGGGTTGATAGTTAGTAGTTAGCAGTTAGTAGTTAGTAGTTAATAGTTAGTAGTTAGTAGTTAGTAGTTAGGAGTTAGTAGTTAGTAGTTAGTAGTTAGTAGTTAGTAGTTATTAGTTAGTAGTTAGTAGTTAGTAGTCAGTAGTTAGTATTTAGTATTTAGTAGTTAGTAGTGAGTATGTAGTGGGTTGATAGTTAGTAGTTAGCAGTTAGTAGTTAGTAGTTAATAGTTAGTAGTTAGTAGTTAGTAGTTAGGAGTTAGTAGTTAGTAGTTAGTAGTTAGTAGTTATTAGTTAGTAGTTAGTAGTTAGTAGTTAGTAGTTAGTAGTTAGTAGTTAGTAGTTAGTAGTTAGTAGTCAGTAGTTAGTATTTAGTATTTAGTAGTTAGTAGTTAGTATTGAGTGGGTTGATAGTTAGTGGTTAGCAGTTAGTAGTTAGTAGTTAATAGTTAGTAGTTAGTAGTTAGGAGTTAGTAGTTAGTAGTTAGTAGTTATTAGTTAGTAGTTAGTAGTTAGTAGTTAGTAGTTAGTAGTTATTAGTTAGTAGTTAGTAGTTAGTAGTTAGTAGTTAGTAGTTAGTAGTTAGTAGTTAGTAGTTAGTAGTTAGTAGTTAGTAGTTAGTAGTTAGTAGTTAGTAGTTAGTAGTTAGTAGTTAGTAGTTAGTAGTTAGTAGTTAGTAGTTAGTAGTTAGTAGTCAGTAGTTAGTAGTTAGAAGTTAGTAGTTAGTAGTTAGTAGTTAGTAGTTAGTAGTCAGTAGTTAGTAGTTAGCAGTTAGTAGTTAGTAGTCAGTAGTTAGTATTTAGTAGTTAGTAGTTAGTAGTTAGTAGTTAGTAGTTAGTAGTTAGTAGTTAGTAGTCAGTAGTTAGTAGTTAGAAGTTAGTAGTTAGTAGTTAGTAGTTAGTAGTTAGTAGTTAGTAGTTAGTAGTTAGTATTTAGTAGTCAGTAGTTAGTAGTTAGCAGTTAGTAGTTAGTAGTTAGTAGTTAGTATTTAGTAGTTAGTAGTCAGTAGATAGTAGTTAGTAGTTAGTAGTTAGTAGTTAGTAGTTAGTAGTTAGTAGTTAGCAGTTAGTAGTTAGTAGTCAGTAGTTAGTATTTAGTAGTTAGCAGTCAGTAGTTAGTAGTTAGTAGTCAGTAGCCAGTAGTTAGTAGTTGGTAGTTAGTGGTTACTATTTAGTAGTTTTTAGTTAGTAGTTAGTAGTTATTAGTTAGTAGTTAGCAGTAAGTAGTTAGTAGTTAGTATGTAGTGGGTGGATAGTTAGTATTTAGTATTTAGTAGTTAGTAGTTAGTATGTAGTGGTTGATAGTTAGTAGTTAGCAGTTAGTAGTTAGTAGTTAGGAGTTAGTAGTCAGTAGTTATTAGTTAGTTGTTATTAGTTAGTAGTTAGTAGTTAGTAAATAGTAGTTAGTAGTTAGTAGTTAGTAGTTAGTAGTTAGTAGTTAGTAGTTAGTAGTTAGTAGTTAGTAGTTAGCAGTTAGTAGTTAGTAGTCAGTAGTTAGTAGTTAGCAGTTAGTAGTTAGTAGTCAGTAGTTAGTATTTAGTATTTAGTAGTTATTAGTTAGTAGTTAGTAGTTAGTAGTTAGTAGTCAGTAGTTAGTATTTAGTATTTAGTACTTAGTAGTTAGTATGTAGTGGGTTGATAGTTAGTAGTTAGCAGTTAGTAGTTAGTAGTTAATAGTTAGTAGTTGGTAGTTAGTAGTCAGTAGTTAGTATTTAGTATTTAGTAGTTAGTAGTGAGTATGTAGTGGGTTGATAGTTAGTAGTTAGCAGTTAGTAGTTAGTAGTTAATAGTTAGTAGTTAGTAGTTAGTAGTTAGGAGTTAGTAGTTAGTAGTTAGTAGTTAGTAGTTATTAGTTAGTAGTTAGTAGTTAGTAGTTAGTAGTTAGTAGTTAGTAGTTAGTAGTTAGTAGTTAGTAGTTAGTAGTCAGTTGTTAGTATTTAGTATTTAGTAGTTAGTAGTTAGTATTGAGTGGGTTGATAGTTAGTGGTTAGCAGTTAGTAGTTAGTAGTTAATAGTTAGTAGTTAGTAGTTAGGAGTTAGTAGTTAGTAGTTAGTAGTTATTAGTTAGTAGTTAGTAGTTAGTAGTTAGTAGTTAGTAGTTATTAGTTAGTAGTTAGTAGTTAGTAGTTAGTAGTTAGTAGTTAGTAGTTAGTAGTTAGTAGTTAGTAGTTAGTAGTTAGTAGTTAGTAGTTAGTAGTTAGTAGTTAGTAGTTAGTAGTTAGTAGTTAGTAGTTAGTAGTTAGTAGTTAGTAGTTAGTAGTCAGTAGTTAGTAGTTAGAAGTTAGTAGTTAGTAGTTAGTAGTTAGTAGTTAGTAGTCAGTAGTTAGTAGTTAGCAGTTAGTAGTTAGTAGTCAGTAGTTAGTATTTAGTAGTTAGTAGTTAGTAGTTAGTAGTTAGTAGTTAGTAGTTAGTAGTTAGTAGTCAGTAGTTAGTAGTTAGAAGTTAGTAGTTAGTAGTTAGTAGTTAGTAGTTAGTAGTTAGTATTTAGTAGTCAGTAGTTAGTAGTTAGCAGTTAGTAGTTAGTAGTTAGTAGTTAGTATTTAGTAGTTAGTAGTCAGTAGATAGTAGTTAGTAGTTAGTAGTTAGTAGTTAGTAGTTAGTAGTTAGTAGTTAGCAGTTAGTAGTTAGTAGTCAGTAGTTAGTATTTAGTAGTTAGCAGTCAGTAGTTAGTAGTTAGTAGTCAGTAGTCAGTAGTTAGTAGTTGGTAGTTAGTGGTTACTATTTAGTAGTTTTTAGTTAGTAGTTAGTAGTTATTAGTTAGTAGTTAGCAGTAAGTAGTTAGTAGTTAGTATGTAGTGGGTGGATAGTTAGTATTTAGTATTTAGTAGTTAGTATTAGTATGTAGTGGTTGATAGTTAGTAGTTAGCAGTTAGTAGTTAGTAGTTAGGAGTTAGTAGTCAGTAGTTATTAGTTAGTTGTTATTAGTTAGTAGTTAGTAGTTAGTAAATAGTAGTTAGTAGTTAGTAGTTAGTAGTTAGTAGTTAGTAGTTAGTAGTTAGTAGTTAGTAGTTAGTAGTTAGCAGTTAGTAGTTAGTAGTCAGTAGTTAGTAGTTAGCAGTTAGTAGTTAGTAGTCAGTAGTTAGTATTTAGTATTTAGTAGTTAGTAGTTAGTAGTTAGTGGTTAGTAGTTAGTAGTCAGTAGTTAGTAGTTAGAATTTAGTAGTTAGTAGTTAGTAGTTAGTAGTTAGTAAATAGTAGTTAGTAGTTAGTAGTTAGTATTTAGTAGTCAGTAGTTAGTAGTTAGCAGTTAGTAGTTAGCAGTCAGTAGTTAGTATTTAGTAGTTAGTAGTCAGTAGATAGTAGTTAGTAGTTAGCATTTAGTAGTTAGTAGTTAGTAGTTAGTAGTTAGTAGTTAGCAGTTAGTAGTTAGTAGTCAGTAGTTAGTATTTAGTAGTTAGCAGTCAGTAGTTAGTAGTTAGTAGTCAGTAGTCAGTAGTTAGTAGTTGGTAGTTAGTGGTTACTATTTAGTAGTTTTTAGTTAGTAGTTAGTAGTTATTAGTTAGTAGTTAGGAGTAAGTAGTTAGTAGTTAGTAGTTAGTAGTTATTAGTTAGTAGTTAGTAGTTAGAAGTTAGTAGTTAGTAGTTAGAAGTTAGTAGTTAGTAGTTAGTAGTTAGTAGTTAGTAGTTAGTAGTTAGTAGTTAGTAGTTAGTAGTTAGTAGTTAGTAGTTAGTAGTTAGTAGTTAGTAGTTAGTAGTTAGTAGTTAGTAGTTAGTAGTTAGTAGTTAGTAGTTAGTAGTTAGTAGTTAGTAGTTAGTAGTTAGTAGTTAGTAGTTAGTAGTTAGTAGTTAGTAGTTAGTAGTTAGTAGTTAGTAGTTAGTAGTTAGTAGTTAGTAGTTAGTAGTTAGTAGTTAGTAGTTAGTAGTTAGTAGTTAGTAGTTAGTAGTTAGTAGTTAGTAGTTAGTAGTTAGTAGTCAGTAGTCAGTAGTTAGTAGTTGGTAGTTAGTGGTTACTATTTAGTAGTTTTTAGTTAGTAGTTAGTAGTTATTAGTTAGTAGTTAGGAGTAAGTAGTTAGTAGTTAGTAGTTAGTAGTTATTAGTTAGTAGTTAGTAGTTAGAAGTTAGTAGTTAGTAGTTAGAAGTTAGTAGTTAGTAGTTAGTAGTTAGTAGTTAGTAGTTAGTAGTTAGTAGTTAGTAGTTAGTAGTTAGTAGTTAGTAGTTAGTAGTTAGTAGTTAGTAGTTAGTAGTTAGTAGTCAGTAGTCAGTAGTTAGTAGTTGGTAGTTAGTGGTTACTATTTAGTAGTTTTTAGTTAGTAGTTAGTAGTTATTAGTTAGTAGTTAGGAGTAAGTAGTTAGTAGTTAGTAGTTAGTAGTTATTAGTTAGTAGTTAGTAGTTAGAAGTTAGTAGTTAGTAGTTAGAAGTTAGTAGTTAGTAGTTAGTAGTTAGTAGTTAGTAGTTAGTAGTTAGTAGTTAGTAGTTAGTAGTTAGTAGTTAGTAGTTAGTAGTTAGTAGTTAGTAGTTAGTAGTTAGTAGTTAGTAGTTAGTAGTTAGTAGTTAGTAGTTAGTAGTTAGTAGTTAGTAGTTAGTAGTTAGTAGTTAGTAGTTAGTAGTTAGTAGTTAGTAGTCAGTAGTCAGTAGTTAGTAGTTGGTAGTTAGTGGTTACTATTTAGTAGTTTTTAGTTAGTAGTTAGTAGTTATTAGTTAGTAGTTAGGAGTAAGTAGTTAGTAGTTAGTAGTTAGTAGTTATTAGTTAGTAGTTAGTAGTTAGAAGTTAGTAGTTAGTAGTTAGAAGTTAGTAGTTAGTAGTTAGTAGTTAGTAGTTAGTAGTTAGTAGTTAGTAGTTAGTAGTTAGTAGTTAGTAGTTAGTAGTTAGTAGTTAGTAGTTAGTAGTTAGTAGTTAGTAGTTAGTAGTTAGTAGTTAGTAGTTAGTAGTTAGTAGTTAGTAGTTAGTAGTTAGTAGTTAGTAGTTAGTAGTTAGTAGTTAGTAGTTAGTAGTTAGTAGTCAGTAGTCAGTAGTTAGTAGTTGGTAGTTAGTGGTTACTATTTAGCAGTTTTTAGTTAGTAGTTAGTAGTTATTAGTTAGTAGTTAGGAGTAAGTAGTTAGTAGTTAGTAGTTAGTAGTTATTAGTTAGTAGTTAGTAGTTAGAAGTTAGTAGTTAGTAGTTAGAAGTTAGTAGTTAGTAGTTAGTAGTTAGTAGTTAGTAGTTAGTAGTTAGTAGTTAGTAGTTAGTAGTTAGTAGTTAGTAGTTAGTAGTTAGTAGTTAGTAGTTAGTAGTTAGTAGTTAGTAGTTAGTAGTTAGTAGTTAGTAGTTAGTAGTTAGTAGTTAGTAGTTAGTAGTTAGTAGTTAGTAGTTAGTGGTTAGTAGTTAGTAGTCAGTAGTTAGTAGTTAGAATTTAGTAGTTAGTAGTTAGTAGTTAGTAGTTAGTAAATAGTAGTTAGTAGTTAGTAGTTAGTATTTAGTAGTCAGTAGTTAGTAGTTAGCAGTTAGTAGTTAGTAGTCAGTAGTTAGTATTTAGTAGTTAGTAGTCAGTAGTTAGTAGTTAGTAGTTAGTAGTTAGTAGTTAGTAGTTAGTAGTTAGTAGTTAGTAGTTAGTAGTTAGTAGTTAGTAGTCAGTAGTTAGTAGTTAGAAGTTAGTAGTTAGTAGTTAGTAGTTAGTAGTTAGTGGTTAGTAGTTAGTAGTCAGTAGTTAGTAGTTAGAATTTAGTAGTTAGTAGTTAGTAGTTAGTAGTTAGTAAATAGTAGTTAGTAGTTAGTAGTTAGTATTTAGTAGTCAGTAGTCAGTAGTTAGCAGTTAGTAGTTAGTAGTCAGTAGTTAGTATTTAGTAGTTAGTAGTCAGTAGATAGTAGTTAGTAGTTAGTAGTTAGTAGTTAGTAGTTAGCAGTTAGTAGTTAGTAGTCAGTAGTTAGTATTTAGTAGTTAGCAGTCAGTAGTTAGTAGTTAGTAGTCAGTAGTCAGTAGTTAGTAGTTGGTAGTTAGTGGTTACTATTTAGTAGTTTTTAGTTAGTAGTTAGTAGTTATTAGTTAGTAGTTAGGAGTAAGTAGTTAGTAGTTAGTAGTTAGTAGTTAGTAGTTATTAGTTAGTAGTTAGTAGTTAGTAGTTAGTAGTTAGTAGTTAGTAGTTAGTAGTTAGTAGTTAGTAGTTAGTAGTTAGTAGTTAGTAGTTAGTAGTTAGTAGTTAGTAGTTAGTAGTTAGTAGTTAGTAGTTATTAGTTAGTAGTTAGTAGTTAGTAGTTAGTAGTTAGTAGTTATTATTTAGTAGTTAGTAGTTAGTAGTTAGTAGTTAGTAATTAGTAGTTAGTAGTTAGTAGTTAGTAGTTAGTAATTAGTAGTTAGTAGTTAGTAGTTAGTAGTTAGTAGTTAGTAGTTAGTAGTTAGTAGTCAGTAGTTAGTAGTTAGAAGTTAGTAGTTAGTAGTTAGTAGTTAGTAGTTAGTAGTTAGTAGTTAGTAGTTAGTAGTTAGTAGTTAGTAGTTAGTAGTTAGTAGTTAGTAGTTAGTAGTCAGTAGTTAGAAGTTAGCAGTTAGTAGTTAGTAGTCAGTAGTTAGTATTTAGTAGTTAGTAGTTAGTAGTTAGTAGTTAGTAGTTAGTAGTTAGTAGTCAGTAGTTAGTAGTTAGAAGTTAGTAGTTAGTAGTTAGTAGTTAGTAGTTAGTAGTTAGTAGTTAGTATTTAGTAGTTAGTTGTTAGTAGTTAGTAGTTAGTAGTTAGTAGTTAGTAGTTAGCAGTCAGTAGTTAGTAGTTAGAAGCTGGTAGTTAGTAGTTAGTAGTTAGTAGTTAGTAGTTAGTAGTTAGTAGTTAGTAGTTAGTAGTCAGTAGTTAGCAGTTAGCAGTTAGTAGTTAGTAGTTAGTAGTCAGTAGTTAGTATTTAGTATTTAGTAGTTAGTAGTTAGTAGTTAGTAGTTAGTAGTTAGTAGTTAGTAGTTAGTAGTTAGTAGTCAGTAGTTAGTAGTTAGCAGTTAGTAGTTAGTAGTCAGTAGTTAGTATTAAGTAGTTAGTAGTTAGTAGTTAGTAGTTAGTAGTTAGTAGTTAGTAGTTAGTAGTTAGTGGTTAGTAGTTAGTAGTCAGTAGTTAGTAGTTAGAAGTTAGTAGTTAGTAGTTAGTGCTTAGTAGCTGGTAGTCAGTAGTTAGTAGTTAGTAGTTAGAAGTTAGTAGTTAGTAGTTAGTAGTTAGTAAATAGTAGTTAGTAGTTAGTAGTTAGTATTTAGTAGTCAGTAGTTAGTAGTTAGCAGTTAGTAGTTAGTAGTCAGTAGTTAGTAGTTAGAAGTTAGTAGTTAGTAGTTAGTAGTTAGTAGTTAGTATTTAGTAGTTAGTAGTTAGTAGTTAGTAGTTAGTAGTTAGTAGTTAGTAGTTAGTAGTTAGTAGTCAGTAGTTAGTAGTTAGAAGTTAGTAGTTAGTAGTTAGTAGTTAGTAGTTAGTAGTTAGTAGTTAGTAGTTAGTAGTTAGTAGTTAGTAGTTAGTAGTTAGTAGTAAGTAGTTAGTAGTTAGTAGTTAGTAGTTAGTAGTTAGTAGTCAGTAGTTAGAAGTTAGCAATTAGTAGTTAGTAGTCAGTAGTTAGTATTTAGTAGTTAGTAGTTAGTAGTTAGTATTTAGTAGTTAGTAGTCAGTAGTTAGTAGTTAGTAGTTAGTAGTTAGTAGTTAGTAGTTAGTAGTTAGTAGTTAGTAGTTAGTAGTTAGTAGTTAGTAGTTAGTAGTTAGTAGTTAGCAGTCAGTAGTTAGTAGTTAGAAGCTGGTAGTTAGTAGTTAGTAGTTAGTAGTTAGTAGTTAGTAGTTAGTAGTTAGTAGTTAGTAGTTAGTAGTTAGTAGTTAGTAGTCAGTAGTTAGTAGTTAGCAGTTAGTAGTTAGTAGTCAGTAGTTAGTATTTAGTATTTAGTAGTTAGTAGTTAGTAGTTAGTAGTTAGTAGTTAGTAGTCAGTAGTTAGTAGTTAGAAGTTAGTAGTTAGTAGTTAGTAGTTAGTAGTTAGTAGTTAGTAGTTAGTAGTTAGTAGTTAGTAGTTAATAGTTAGTAGTTAGTAGTTTGTAGTTAGTAGTCAGTAGTTAGTAGTTAGCAGTTAGTAGTTAGTAGTCAGTACTTAGTATTTAGTAGTTAGTAGTTAGTAGTTAGTAGTTAGTAGTTAGTAGTTAGTAGTTAGTAGTCAGTAGTTAGTAGTTAGAAGTTAGAAGTTAGTAGTTAGTAGTTAGTAGTTAGTAGTTAGTAGTCAGTAGTTAGTAATTAGAAGTTAGTAGTTAGTAGTTAGTAGTTAGTAGTTAGTAGTTAGTAGTTAGTAGTTAGTAGTTAGTAGTTAGTAGTTAGTAGTTAGTAGTTAGTAGTTAGTAGTTGGTAGTTAGCAGTCAGTAGTTAGTAGTTAGAAGCTGGTAGTTAGTAGTTAGTAGTTAGTAGTTAGTAGTTAGTAGTTAGAAGTTAGTAGTTAGTAGTTAGTAGTTAGTAGTTAGTAGTTAGTAGTTAGTAGTTAATAGTTAGTAGTTAGTAGTTAGTAGTTAGTAGTCAGTAGTTAGTAGTTAGCAGTTAGTAGTTAGTAGTCAGTACTTAGTATTTAGTAGTTAGTAGTCAGTACTTAGTATTTAGTAGTTAGTAGTTAGTAGTTAGTAGTTAGTAGTTAGTAGTTAGTAGTTAGTAGTCAGTAGTTAGTAGTTAGAAGTTAGAAGTTAGTAGTTAGTAGTTAGTAGTTAGTAGTTAGTAGTCAGTAGTTAGTAGTTAGAAGTTAGTAGTTAGTAGTTAGTAGTTAGTAGTTAGTAGTTAGTAGTTAGTAGTTAGTAGTTAGTAGTTAGTAGTTAGTAGTTGGTAGTTAGCAGTCAGTAGTTAGTAGTTAGAAGCTGGTAGTTAGTAGTTAGTAGTTAGTAGTTAGTAGTTAGTAGTTAGTAGTTAGTAGTTAGTAGTTAGTAGTTAGTAGTTAGTAGTTAGTAGTTAGTAGTCAGTAGTTAGTAGTTAGCAGTTAGTAGTTAGTAGTCAGTAGTTAGTATTTAGTATTTAGTAGTTAGTAGTTAGTAGTTAGTAGTTAGTAGTTAGTAGTTAGTAGTTAGTAGTTAGTAGTTAGTAGTCAGTAGTTAGTAGTTAGAAGTTAGTAGTTAGTAGTTAGTAATTAGTAGTTAGTAGTTAGTAGTTAGTAGTTAGTAGTTAGTAGTTAATAGTTAGTAGTTAGTAGTTAGTAGTTAGTAGTCAGTAGTTAGTAGTTAGCAGTTAGTAGTTAGTAGTCAGTACTTAGTATTTAGTAGTTAGTAGTTAGTAGTTAGTAGTTAGTAGTTAGTAGTCAGTAGTTAGTAGTTAGAAGTTAGTAGTTAGTAGTTAGTAGTTAGTAGTTCGTAGTTAGTAGTTAGTAGTCAGTAGTTAGTAGTTAGAAGTTAGTAGTTAGTAGTTAGTAGTTAGTAGTTAGTAGTTAGTAGTTAGTAGTTAGTAGTTAGTAGTTAGTAGTTAATAGTTAATAGTTAGTAGTTAGTAGTTAGTAGTTAGTAGTCAGTAGTTAGTAGTTAGCAGTTAGTAGTCAGTAGTTAGTAGTTAGTAGTTAGCAGTTAGTAGTTAGTAGTCAGTACTTAGTATTTAGTATTTAGTAGTTAGTAGTTAGTAGTTAGTAGTTAGTAGTTAGTAGTTAGTAGTTAGTAGTCAGTAGTTAGTAGTTAGAAGTTAGTAGTTAGTAGTTAGTAGTTAGTAGTTAGTAGTTAGTAGTTAGTAGTTAGTAGTTAATAGTTAGTAGTTAGTAGTTAGTAGTTAGTAGTTAGTAGTTAATAGTTAATAGTTAGTAGTTAGTAGTTAGTAGTTAGTGGTCAGTAGTTAGTAGTTAGCAGTTAGTAGTCAGTAGTTAGTAGTTAGTAGTTAGCAGTTAGTAGTTAGTAGTCAGTACTTAGTATTTAGTATTTAGTAGTTAGTAGTTAGTAGTTAGTAGTTAGTAGTTAGTAGTTAGTAGTTAGTAGTTAGTAGTCAGTAGTTAGTAGTTAGAAGTTAGTAGTTAGTAGTTAGTAGTTAGTAGTTAGTAGTTAGTAGTTAGTAGTTAGTAGTTAATAGTTAGTAGTTAGTAGTTAGTAGTCAGTAGTTAGTAGTTAGAAGTTAGTAGTTAGTAGTTAGTAGTTAGTAGTTAGTAGTTAGTAGTTAGTAGTTAGTAGTTAGTAGTTAGTAGTTCGTAGTTAGTAGTTAGTAGTCAGTAGTTAGTAGTTAGAAGTTAGTAGTTAGTAGTTAGTAGTTAGTAGTTAGTAGTTAGTAGTTAGTAGTTAATAGTTAATAGTTAGTAGTTAGTAGTTAGTAGTTAGTAGTCAGTAGTTAGTAGTTAGCAGTTAGTAGTCAGTAGTTAGTAGTTAGTAGTTAGCAGTTAGTAGTTAGTAGTCAGTACTTAGTATTTAGTATTTAGTAGTTAGTAGTTAGTAGTTAGTAGTTAGTAGTTAGTAGTTAGTAGTCAGTAGTTAGTAGTTAGAAGTTAGTAGTTAGTAGTTAGTAGTTAGTAGTTAGTAGTTAGTAGTTAGTAGTTAGTAGTTAATAGTTAGTAGTTAGTAGTTAGTAGTCAGTAGTTAGTAGTTAGAAGTTAGTAGTTAGTAGTTAGTAGTTAGTAGTTAGTAGTTAGTAGTTAGTAGTTAGTAGTTAATAGTTAGTAGTTAGTAGTTAGTAGTTAGTAGTCAGTAGTTAGTAGTTAGAAGTTAGTAGTTAGTAGTTAGTAGTTAGTAGTTAGTAGTTAGTAGTTAGTAGTTAGTAGTTAGTAGTTAGTAGTTAGTAGTCAGTAGTTAGTAGTTAGAAGTTAGTAGTTAGTAGTTAGTAGTTAGTAGTTAGTAGTTAGTAATTAGTAGTTAATAGTTAGTAGTTAGTAGTTAGTAGTTAGTAGTCAGTAGTTAGTAGTTAGCAGTTAGTAGTTAGTAGTCAGTACTTAGTATTTAGTAGTTAGTAGTTAGTAGTTAGTAGTTAGTAGTTAGTAGTTAGTAGTCAGTAGTTAGTAGTTAGAAGTTAGAAGTTAGTAGTTAGTAGTTAGTAGTTAGTAGTTAGTAGTCAGTAGTTAGTAGTTAGAAGTTAGTAGTTAGTAGTTAGTAGTTAGTAGTTAGTAGTTAGTAGTTAGTAGTTAGTAGTTAGTAGTTAGTAGTTAGTAGTTAGTAGTTAGTAGTTAGTAGTTAGTAGTTAGCAGTTAGTATTTAGTATTTAGTAGTTATTAGTTAGTAGTTAGTAGTTAGTAGTTAGTAGTCAGTAGTTAGTATTTAGTATTTAGTACTTAGTAGTTAGTATGTAGTGGGTTGATAGTTAGTAGTTAGCAGTTAGTAGTTAGTAGTTAATAGTTAGTAGTTAGTAGTTAGTAGTTAGGAGTTAGTAGTTAGTAGTTAATAGTTAGTAGTTAGTAGTTAGTAGTCAGTAGTTAGTAGTTAGAAGTTAGTAGTTAGTAGTTAGTAGTTAGGAGTTAGTAGTTAGTAGTTAATAGTTAGTAGTTAGTAGTTAGGAGTTAGTAGTTAGTAGTTAATAGTTAGTAGTTAGTAGTTAGTAGTCAGTAGTTAGTAGTTAGAAGTTAGTAGTTAGTAGTCAGTAGTTAGTAGTTAGAAGTTAGAAGTTAGTAGTTAGTAGTTAGTAGTTAGTAGTTAGTAGTCAGTAGTTAGTAGTTAGAAGTTAGTAGTTAGTAGTTAGTAGTTAGTAGTTAGTAGTTAGTAGTTAGTAGTTAGTAGTTAGTAGTTAGTAGTTAGTAGTTAGTAGTTAGTAGTCGGTAGTTAGTATTTAGTATTTAGTAGTTATTAGTTAGTAGTTAGTAGTTAGTAGTTAGTAGTCAGTAGTTAGTATTTAGTATTTAGTACTTAGTAGTTAGTATGTAGTGGGTTGATAGTTAGTAGTTAGCAGTTAGTAGTTAGTAGTTAATAGTTAGTAGTTAGTAGTTAGTAGTTAGGAGTTAGTAGTTAGTAGTTAATAGTTAGTAGTTAGTAGTTAGTAGTCAGTAGTTAGTAGTTAGAAGTTAGTAGTTAGTAGTTAGTAGTTAGTAGTTAGTAGTTAGTAGTTAGTAGTTAGTAGTTAGTAGTTAATAGTTAGTAGTTAGTAGTTAGTAGTTAGTAGTCAGTAGTTAGTAGTTAGTAGTTAGTAGTTAGTAGTCAGTAGTTAGTAGTTAGCAGTTAGTAGTTAGTAGTCAGTACTTAGTATTTAGTATTTAGTAGTTAGTAGTTAATAGTTAGTAGTTAGTAGTTAGTAGTTAGTAGTTAGTAGTCAGTAGTTAGTAGTTAGTAGTTAGTAGTTAGTAGTCAGTAGTTAGTAGTTAGCAGTTAGTAGTTAGTAGTCAGTACTTAGTATTTAGTATTTAGTAGTTAGTAGTTAGTAGTTAGTAGTTAGTAGTTAGTAGTTAGTAGTCAGTAGTTAGTAGTTAGAAGTTAGTAGTTAGTAGTTAGTAGTTAGTAGTTAGTAGTTAGTAGTTAGTAGTTAGTAGTTAGTAGTTAATAGTTAGTAGTTAGTAGTTAGTAGTCAGTAGTTAGTAGTTAGAAGTTAGTAGTTAGTAGTTAGTAGTTAGTAGTTAGTAGTTAGTAGTTAGTAGTTAGTAGTTAGTAGTTAGTAGTTAGTAGTCAGTAGTTAGTAGTTAGAAGTTAGTAGTTAGTAGTTAGTAGTTAGTAGTTAGTAGTTAGTAGTTAGTAGTTAGTAGTTAATAGTTAGTAGTTAGTAGTTAGTAATTAGGAGTTAGTAGTTAGTAGTTAATAGTTAGTAGTTAGTAGTTAGTAGTCAGTAGTTAGTAGTTAGAAGTTAGTAGTTAGTAGTTAGTAGTTAGTAGTTAGTAGTTAGTAGTTAGTAGTTAGTAGTTAATAGTTAGTAGTTAGTAGTTAGTAGTTAGTAGTCAGTAGTTAGTAGTTAGTAGTTAGTAGTTAGTAGTCAGTAGTTAGTAGTTAGCAGTTAGTAGTTAGTAGTCAGTACTTAGTATTTAGTATTTAGTAGTTAGTAGTTAGTAGTTAGTAGTTAGTAGTTAGTAGTTAGTAGTCATTAGTTAGTAGTTAGTAGTTAGTAGTTAGTAGTCAGTAGTTAGTAGTTAGCAGTTAGTAGTTAGTAGTCAGTACTTAGTATTTAGTATTTAGTAGTTAGTAGTTAGTAGTTAGTAGTTAGTAGTTAGTAGTTAGTAGTCAGTAGTTAGTAGTTAGAAGTTAGCAGTTAGTAGTTAGTAGTTAGTAGTTAGTAGTTAGTAGTTAGTAGTTAGTAGTTAGTAGTTAATAGTTAGTAGTTAGTAGTTAGTAGTCAGTAGTTAGTAGTTAGTAGTTAGTAGTTAGTAGTTAGTAGTTAATAGTTAGTAGTTAGTAGTTAGTAGTTAGGAGTTAGTAGTTAGTAGTTAATAGTTAGTAGTTAGTAGTTAGTAGTCAGTAGTTAGTAGTTAGAAGTTAGTAGTTAGTAGTTAGTAGTTAGTAGTTAGTAGTTAGTAGTTAGTAGTTAGTAGTTAATAGTTAGTAGTTAGTAGTTAGTAGTTAGTAGTTAGTAGTTAGTAGTTAGTAGTTAGTAGTTAGTAGTTAATAGTTAGTAGTCAGTAGTTAGTAGTCAGTAGTTAGTAGTTAGAAGTTAGTAGTTAGTAGTTAGTAGTTAGTAGTTAGTAGTTAGTAGTTAGTAGTTAGTAGTTAGTAGTTAGTAGTTAGTAGTTAGTAGTTAGTAGTCAGTAGTTAGTAGTTAGAAGTTAGTAGTTAGTAGTTAGTAGTTAGTAGTTAGTAGTTAGTAGTTAGTAGTTAGTAGTTAATAGTTAGTAGTTAGTAGTTAGTAGTTAGGAGTTAGTAGTTAGTAGTTAATAGTTAGTAGTTAGTAGTTAGTAGTCAGTAGTTAGTAGTTAGAAGTTAGTAGTTAGTAGTTAGTAGTTAGTAGTTAGTAGTTAGTAGTTAGTAGTTAGTAGTTAATAGTTAGTAGTTAGTAGTTAGTAGTTAGTAGTCAGTAGTTAGTAGTTAGTAGTTAGTAGTTAGTAGTCAGTAGTTAGTAGTTAGCAGTTAGTAGTTAGTAGTCAGTACTTAGTATTTAGTATTTAGTAGTTAGTAGTTAGTAGTTAGTAGTTAGTAGTTAGTAGTTAGTAGTCAGTAGTTAGTAGTTAGTAGTTAGTAGTTAGTAGTCAGTAGTTAGTAGTTAGCAGTTAGTAGTTAGTAGTCAGTACTTAGTATTTAGTATTTAGTAGTTAGTAGTTAGTAGTTAGTAGTTAGTAGTTAGTAGTTAGTAGTCAGTAGTTAGTAGTTAGAAGTTAGTAGTTAGTAGTTAGTAGTTAGTAGTTAGTAGTTAGTAGTTAGTAGTTAGTAGTTAGTAGTTAATAGTTAGTAGTTAGTAGTTAGTAGTCAGTAGTTAGTAGTTAGAAGTTAGTAGTTAGTAGTTAGTAGTTAGTAGTTAGTAGTTAGTAGTTAGTAGTTAGTAGTTAGTAGTTAGTAGTTAGTAGTCAGTAGTTAGTAGTTAGAAGTTAGTAGTTAGTAGTTAGTAGTTAGTAGTTAGTAGTTAGTAGTTAGTAATTAGTAGTTAATAGTTAGTAGTTAGTAGTTAGTAGTTAGTAGTCAGTAGTTAGTAGTTAGCAGTTAGTAGTTAGTAGTCAGTACTTAGTATTTAGTAGTTAGTAGTTAGTAGTTAGTAGTTAGTAGTTAGTAGTTAGTAGTCAGTAGTTAGTAGTTAGAAGTTAGAAGTTAGTAGTTAGTAGTTAGTAGTTAGTAGTTAGTAGTCAGTAGTTAGTAGTTAGAAGTTAGTAGTTAGTAGTTAGTAGTTAGTAGTTAGTAGTTAGTAGTTAGTAGTTAGTAGTTAGCAGTCAGTAGTTAGTAGTTAGAAACTGGTAGTTAGTAGTTAGTATTTAGTAGTTAGTAGTTAGTTGTTAGTAGTTAGTAGTTAGTAGTTAGTAGTTAGTAGTTAGTAGTTAGTAGTTAGTAGTTAGTAGTTAGTAGTTAGTAGTTAGTAGTTAGTAGTCAGTAGTTAGTAGTTAGCAGTTAGTAGTTAGTAGTCAGTAGTTAGTAGTTAGTAGTTAGTAGTTAGTAATTAGTAGTTAATAGTTAGTAGTTAGTAGTTAGTAGTTAGTAGTCAGTAGTTAGTAGTTAGAAGTTAGTAGTTAGTAGTTAGTAGTTAGTAGTTAGTAGTTAGTAGTTAGTAGTTAGTAATTAGTAGTTAATAGTTAGTAGTTAGTAGTTAGTAGTTAGTAGTCAGTAGTTAGTAGTTAGCAGTTAGTAGTTAGTAGTCAGTACTTAGTATTTAGTAGTTAGTAGTTAGTAGTTAGTAGTTAGTAGTTAGTAGTTAGTAGTCAGTAGTTAGTAGTTAGTAGTTAGTAGTCAGTAGTTAGTAGTTAGAAGTTAGTAGTTAGTAGTTAGTAGTTAGTAGTTAGTAGTTAGTAGTTAGTAATTAGTAGTTAATAGTTAGTAGTTAGTAGTTAGTAGTTAGTAGTCAGTAGTTAGTAGTTAGCAGTTAGTAGTTAGTAGTCAGTACTTAGTATTTAGTAGTTAGTAGTTAGTAGTTAGTAGTTAGTAGTTAGTAGTTAGTAGTCAGTAGTTAGTAGTTAGTAGTTAGTAGTCAGTAGTTAGTAGTTAGAAGTTAGTAGTTAGTAGTTAGTAGTTAGTAGTTAGTAGTTAGTAGTTAGTAGTTAGTAGTTAGTAGTTAGTAGTTAGTAGTCAGTAGTTAGTAGTTAGAAGTTAGTAGTTAGTAGTTAGTAGTTAGTAGTTAGTAGTTAGTAGTTAGTAATTAGTAGTTAATAGTTAGTAGTTAGTAGTTAGTAGTTAGTAGTCAGTAGTTAGTAGTTAGCAGTTAGTAGTTAGTAGTCAGTACTTAGTATTTAGTAGTTAGTAGTTAGTAGTTAGTAGTTAGTAGTTAGTAGTTAGTAGTCAGTAGTTAGTAGTTAGAAGTTAGAAGTTAGTAGTTAGTAGTTAGTAGTTAGTAGTTAGTAGTCAGTAGTTAGTAGTTAGAAGTTAGTAGTTAGTAGTTAGTAGTTAGTAGTTAGTAGTTAGTAGTTAGTAGTTAGTAGTTAGCAGTCAGTAGTTAGTAGTTAGAAACTGGTAGTTAGTAGTTAGTATTTAGTAGTTAGTAGTTAGTTGTTAGTAGTTAGTAGTTAGTAGTTAGTAGTTAGTAGTTAGTAGTTAGTAGTTAGTAGTTAGTAGTTAGTAGTTAGTAGTTAGTAGTCAGTAGTTAGTAGTTAGCAGTTAGTAGTTAGTAGTCAGTAGTTAGTAGTTAGTAGTTAGTAGTTAGTAATTAGTAGTTAATAGTTAGTAGTTAGTAGTTAGTAGTTAGTAGTCAGTAGTTAGTAGTTAGTAGTTAGTAGTTAATAGTTAGTAGTTAGTAGTTAGTAGTCAGTAGTTAGTAGTTAGAAGTTAGTAGTTAGTAGTTAGTAGTTAGTAGTTAGTAGTTAGTAGTTAGTAGTTAGTAGTTAGTAGTTAGTAGTTAGTAGTCAGTAGTTAGTAGTTAGAAGTTAGTAGTTAGTAGTTAGTAGTTAGTAGTTAGTAGTTAGTAGTTAGTAATTAGTAGTTAATAGTTAGTAGTTAGTAGTTAGTAGTCAGTAGTTAGTAGTTAGCAGTTAGTAGTTAGTAGTCAGTACTTAGTATTTAGTAGTTAGTAGTTAGTAGTTAGTAGTTAGTAGTTAGTAGTTAGTAGTCAGTAGTTAGTAGTTAGAAGTTAGAAGTTAGTAGTTAGTAGTTAGTAGTTAGTAGTTAGTAGTCAGTAGTTAGTAGTTAGAAGTTAGTAGTTAGTAGTTAGTAGTTAGTAGTTAGTAGTTAGTAGTTAGTAGTTAGTAGTTAGTAGTTAGTAGTTAGTAGTTAGTAGTTAGTAGTTAGTAGTTAGTAGTTAGTAGTTAGTAGTTAGTAGTTAGCAGTCAGTAGTTAGTAGTTAGAAACTGGTAGTTAGTAGTTAGTATTTAGTAGTTAGTAGTTAGTAGTTAGTAGTTAGTAGTTAGTAGTTAGTAGTTAGTAGTTAGTAGTTAGTAGTTAGTAGTTAGTAGTTAGTAGTTAGTAGTTAGTAGTTAGTAGTCAGTAGTTAGTAGTTAGCAGTTAGTAGTTAGTAGTCAGTAGTTAGTATTTAGTATTTAGTAGTTAGTAGTTAGTAGTTAGTAGTTAGTAGTTAGTAGTTAGTAGTCAGTAGTTAGTAGTTAGAAGTTAGTAGTTAGTAGTTAGTAGTTAGTAGTTAGTAGTTAGTAGTTAGTAGTTAATAGTTAGTAGTTAGTAGTTAGTAGTTAGTAGTCAGTAGTTAGTAGTTAGCAGTTAGTAGTTAGTAGTCAGTACTTAGTATTTAGTAGTTAGTAGTTAGTAGTTAGTAGTTAGTAGTTAGTAGTTAGTAGTCAGTAGTTAGTAGTTAGAAGTTAGTAGTTAGTAGTTAGTAGTTAGTAGTTCGTAGTTAGTAGTTAGTAGTCAGTAGTTAGTAGTTAGAAGTTAGTAGTTAGTAGTTAGTAGTTAGTAGTTAGTAGTTAGTAGTTAGTAGTTAGTAGTTAGTAGTTAATAGTTATTAGTTAGTAGTTAGTAGTTAGTAGTCAGTAGTTAGTAGTTAGCAGTTAGTAGTCAGTAGTTAGTAGTTAGAAGTTAGTAGTTAGTAGTTAGTAGTTAGTAGTTAGTAGTTAGTAGTCAGTAGTTAGTAGTCAGAAGTTAGTAGTTAGTAGTTAGTAGTTAGTAGTTAGTAGTTAGTAGTTAGTAGTTAGTAGTTAGTAGTTAGTAGTTAATAGTTAATAGTTAGTAGTTAGTAGTTAGTAGTTAGTAGTCAGTAGTTAGTAGTTAGCAGTTAATAGTTAGTAGTTAGTAGTTAGTAGTTAGTAGTTAGTAGTCCGTAGTTAGTAGTTAGTAGTTAGTAGTTAGTAGTAGTTGGTAGTTAGTAGTTAGTAGTTAGTAGTTAGTAGTTAGTATTTAGTAGTCAGTAGTTACTAGTTAGCAGTTAGTAGTTAGTAGTCAGTAGTTAGTATTTAGTAGTTAGTAGTCAGTAGATAGTAGTTAGTAGTTAGTAGTTAGTAGTTAGTAGTTAGCAGTTAGTAGTTAGTAGTCAGTAGTTAGTATTTAGTAGTTAGCGGTCAGTAGTTAGTAGTTAGTAGTCAGTAGTCAGTAGTTAGTAGTTGGTAGTTAGTGGTTACTATTTAATAGTTTTTAGTTAGTAGTTAGTAGTTATTAGTTAGTAGTTAGGAGTAAGTAGTTAGTAGTTAGTATGTAGTGGGTTGATAGTTAGTATTTAGTATTTAGTAGTTAGTAGTTAGTATGTAGTGGGTTGATAGTTAGTAGTAAGCAGTTAGTAGTTAGTAGTTATTAGTTAGTAGTTAGTAGTTAGGAGTTAGTAGTTAGTAGTTAGTAGTTAGTAGTTAGTAGTTATTAGTTAGTAGTTAGTAGTTAGTAGTTAGTAGTTAGTAGTTAAAAGTTAGTAGTTAGTAGTTAGTAGTTAGTAGTTAGTAGTTAGTAGTTAGTAGTTAGTAGTTAGTAGTTAGTAGTTAGTAGTTATTAGTCAGTAGTTAGTAGTTAGAAGTTAGCAGTTAGTAGTTAGTAGTTAGTAGTTAGTAGTTAGTAGTTGGTAGTTAGTAGCTAGTAGTTAGTAGTTAGCAGTTAGTAGTCAGTAGTTAGTAGTTAGCAGTTAGCAGTTAGTAGTCAGTAGTTAGTATTTAGTAGTTAGTAGTTAGTAGTTAGTAGTTGGTAGTCAGTAGTTAGTAGTTAGAAGTTAGTAGTTAGTAGTTAGTAGTTAGTAGTTAGTAAATAGTAGTTAGTAGTTAGTAGTTATTATTTAGTAGTCAGTAGTTAGTAGTTAGCAGTTAGTAGTTAGTAGTCAGTAGTTAGTATTTAGTAGTTAGTAGTCAGTAGACAGTAGTTAGTAGTTAGTAGTTAGTAGTTAGTAGTTAGTAGTTAGTAGTTAGTAGTTAGTAGTTAGTAGTTAGCAGTTAGTAGTTAGTAGTCAGTAGTTAGTAGTTAGAAGTTAGTAGTTAGTAGTTAGTAGTTAGTAGTTAGTAGTTAGTAGTTAGTAGTTAGTATTTAGTGGTCAGTAGTTAGTAGTTAGCAGTTAGTAGTTAGTAGTCAGTTGTTAGTATTTAGTAGTTAGTAGTCAGTAGATAGTAGTTAGTAGTTAGTAGTTAGTAGTTAGTAGTTAGTAGTTAGTAGTTAGCAGTTAGTAGTTAGTAGTCAGTAGTTAGTATTTAGTAGTTAGCGGTCAGTAGTTAGTAGTTAGTAGTCAGTAGTCAGTAGTTAGTAGTTGGTAGTTAGTGGTTACTATTTAGTAGTTTTTAGTTAGTAGTTAGTAGTTATTAGTTAGTAGTTAGGAGTAAGTAGTTAGTAGTTAGTATGTAGTGGTTTGATAGTTAGTATTTAGTATTTAGTAGTTAGTAGTTAGTATGTAGTGGGTTGATAGTTAGTAGTTAGCAGTTAGTAGTTAGTAGTTAATAGTTAGTAGTTAGTACTTAGGAGTTAGTAGTTAGTAGTTAGTAGTTAGTAGTTATTAGTTAGTAGTTAGTAGTTAGTAGTTAAAAGTTAGTAGTTAGTAGTTAGTAGTTAGTAGTTAGTAGTTAGTAGTTAGTAGTTAGTAGTTAGTAGTTAGTAGTCAGTAGTTAGTAGTTAGAAGTTAGTAGTTGGTAGTTAGTAGTTAGTAGTTAGTAGTTAGTAGTTAGTAGTTGGTAGTTAGTAGTTAGTAGTTAGTAGTTAGTAGTTAGTAGTCAGTAGTTAGTAGTTAGCAGTTAGTAGTTAGTAGTCAGTAGTTAGTATTTAGTAGTTAGTAGTTAGTAGTTAGTAGTTAGTAGTTAGTAGTCAGTAGTTAGTAGTTAGAAGTTAGTAGTTAGTAGTTAGTAGTTAGTAGTTAGTAAATAGTAGTTAGTAGTTAGTAGTTAGAATTTAGTAGTCAGTAGTTAGTAGTTAGCAGTTAGTAGTTAGTAGTCAGTAGTTAGTATTTAGTAGTTAGTAGTCAGTAGATAGTAGTTAGTAGTTAGTAGTTAGTAGTTAGTAGTTAGTAGTTAGTAGTTAGTAGTTAGTAGTTAGTAGTTAGTAGTTAGTAGTTAGTAGTTAGCAGTTAGTAGTTAGTAGTCAGTAGTTAGTATTTAGTAGTTAGCAGTCAGTAGTTAGTAGTCAGTAGTCAGTAGTCAGTAGTTAGTAGTTGGTAGTTAGTGGTTACTATTTAGTAGTTTTTAGTTAGTAGTTAGTAGTTATTAGTTAGTAGTTAGGAGTAAGTAGTTAGTAGTTAGTATGTAGTGGGTTGATAGTTAGTTGTTAGCAGTTAATAGTTAGTAGTTAAAAGTTAGTAGTTAGTAGTTAGGAGTTAGTAGTTAGTAGTTAATAGTTAGTGGTTAGTAGTTATTAGTTAGTAGTTAGTAGTTAGTTGTTATTAGTTAGTAGTTAGTAGTTAGTAGCTAGTATGTAGTGGGTTGATAGTTAGTACTTAGCAGTTAGTAGTTAGTAGTTAATAGTTAGTAGTTAGTAGTTAGGAGTTAGTATTTAGTAGTTAGTAGTTAGTAGTTATTAGTAAGTAGTTAGTAGTTAGTAGTTAGTAGTTAGTAGTTAGTAGTTAGTAGTTAGTAGTTAGTAGTTAGTAGTTAGTAGTTAGTAGTTAGTAGTTAGTAGTTAGTAGTCAGTAGTTAGTAGTGAGAAGTTAATAGTTAGTAGTTAGTAGTTAGTAGTCAGTAGTTAGTAGTTAGCAGTTAGTAGTTAGTAGTCAGTAGTTAGTATTTAGTAGTTAGTAGTCAGTAGTTAGTAGTCAGTAGTCAGTAGTTAGTAGTTGGTAGTTAGTGGTTACTATTTAGTAGTTTTTAGTTAGTAGTTAGTAGTTATTAGTTAGTAGTTAGTATTTAGTAGTCAGTTGTTAGTATGTAGTGGGTTGATAGTTAGTAGTTAGCAGTTAGTAGTTAGTAGTTAATAGTTAGTAGTTAGTAGTTAGGAGTTAGTAGTTAGTAGTTCGTAGTTAGTAGTTATTAGTTAGTAGTTAGTAGTTAGTAATTAGTAGTTCGTAGTTAGTAGTTATTAGTTAGTAGTTAGTAGTTAGTAATTAGTAGTTAGTAATTAGTAGTTAGTAGTTAGTAGTTAGTAGTTAGTAGTTAGTAGTTAGTAGTTAGTAGTTTGTAGTTAGAAGTTAGTAGTTAGTAGTTAGTAGTTAGTAGTTAGTAGTTAGTAGTGAGTAGTTAGTAGTCAGTAGTTAGTAGTTAGCAGTTAGTAGTTAGTAGTCAGTAGTTGGTATTTAGTAGTTAGTAGTCAGTAGTTAGTAGTTAGTAGTCAGTAGTCAGTAGTTAGTAGTTGGTAGTTAGTGGTTACTATTTAGTAGTTTTTAGTTAGTAGTTAGTAGTTATTTGTTATTAGTTAGTAGTTAGTAGTTAGTAGTTAGTAGTTATTAGTCAGTAGTTAGTAGTTAGTAGTTGGTAGTTGGTAGTTAGTGGTTACTATTTAGTTGTTTTTAGTTAGTAGTTAGTAGTTATTAGTTAGTAGTTAGTAGTTATTAGTTAGTAGTTAGTAGTTAGTAGTTAGTAGTTAAGAATCAGTAGTTAGTAGTTAGTAGTTAGTAGTTAGTAGTTAGTAGTTAGTAGTCAGTAGTTAGTATTTAGTAGTTAGTAGTTAGTATGTAGTAGTAAATAGTTAGTAGTTAGTAGTTAGCAGTTAGTAGTTAGTAGTTAGTAGTTAGTAGTTAGTAATTGTAGTAGTTAGTAACTGGTAGTTAATAGCTAGTAGTTAGTAGTTAGTAGTTATTAGTTAGTAGTTAGTAGTTAGAAGTTAGTTGTTAGTAGTTAGTAGTTAGTAGTTAGTAGTTAGTAGTTAGTAGTTAGTAGTCAGTAGTTAGTAGTTAGTAGTTAATTGTTAGTAGTTATTAGTTAGTAGTTAGTAGTTAGTAGTTAGTAGTTAGTAGTTAGTAGTTAGTAGTTAGTAGTTAGTAGTTAGTAGTTAGTAGTTAGTAGTTAGGAGTTAGTAGTTAGTAGTTATTAGCTAGTAATTAGTAGTTAGTAGTTAGTAGTTAGTAGTTAGTAGTTAGTAGTTATTAGTTAGTAGTTAGTAGTTAGTAGTTAGTAGTTAGTAGTCAGTAGTTAGTAGTTAGCAGTTAGTAGTTAGTAGTTAGTAGTTAGTAGTTAGTAGTTAGTAGTTAGTAGTTAGTAGTTTGTAGTTAGAAGTTAGTAGTTAGTAGTTGGTAGTTAGTAGTTAGTAATTAGTAGTTAGTAATTAGTAGTTAGTAGTTAGTAGTTAGTAGTTAGTAGTTAGTAGTTTGTAGTTAGAAGTTAGTAGTTAGTAGTTAGTAGTTAGTAGTTAGTAGTTAGTAGTTAGTAGTTAGTAGTTAGTAGTCAGTAGTTAGTAGTTAGCAGTTAGTAGTTAGTAGTCAGTAGTTGGTATTTAGTAGTTAGTAGTCAGTAGTTAGTAGTTAGTAGTCAGTAGTCAGTAGTTAGTAGTTGGTAGTTAGTGGTTACTATTTAGTAGTTTTTAGTTAGTAGTTAGTAGTTATTTGTTATTAGTTAGTAGTTAGTAGTTAGTAGTTAGTAGTCAGTAGTTAGTAGTTAGTAGTTGGTAGTTGGTAGTTAGTGGTTACTATTTAGTAGTTTTTAGTTAGTAGTTAGTAGTTATTAGTTAGTAGTTAGTAGTTATTAGTTAGTAGTTAGTAGTTAGTAGTTAGTAGTTAAGAGTCAGTAGTTAGTAGTTAGTAGTTAGTAGTTAGTAGTTAGTAGTTAGTAGTCAGTAATTAGTATTTAGTAGTTAGTAGTTAGTATGTAGTAGTAAATAGTTAGTAGTCAGTAGTTAGCAGTTAGTAGTTAGTAGTTAGTAGTTAGTAGTTAGTAATTGTAGTAGTTAGTAACTGGTAGTTAATAGCTAGTAGTTAGTAGTTAGTAGTTATTAGTTAGTAGTTAGTAGTTAGAAGTTAGTTGTTAGTAGTTAGTAGTTAGTAGTTAGTAGTTAGTAGTTAGTAGTTAGTAGTTAGTAGTCAGTAGTTAGTAGTTAGTAGTTAATTGTTAGTAGTTATTAGTTAGTAGTTAGTAGTTAGTAGTTAGTAGTTAGTAGTTAGTAGTTAGTAGTTAGTAGTTAGTAGTTAGTAGTTAGTAGTTAGTAGTTAGTAGTTAGTAGTCAGTAGTTAGTAGTTAGCAGTTAGTAGTTAGTAGTCAGTAGTTGGTATTTAGTAGTTAATAGTCAGTAGTTAGTAGTTAGTAGTCAGTAGTCAGTAGTTAGTAGTTGGTAGTTAGTGGTTACTATTTAGTAGTTTTTAGTTAGTAGTTAGTAGTTATTTGTTATTAGTTAGTAGTTAGTAGTTAGTAGTTAGTAGTCAGTAGTTAGTAGTTAGTAGTTGGTAGTTGGTAGTTAGTGGTTACTATTTAGTAGTTTTTAGTTAGTAGTTAGTAGTTATTAGTTAGTAGTTAGTAGTTATTAGTTAGTAGTTAGTAGTTAGTAGTTAGTAGTTAAGAGTCAGTAGTTAGTAGTTAGTAGTTAGTAGTTAGTAGTTAGTAGTTAGTAGTCAGTAGTTAGTATTTAGTAGTTAGTAGTTAGTATGTAGTAGTAAATAGTTAGTAGTTAGTAGTTAGCAGTTAGTAGTTAGTAGTTAGTAGTTAGTAGTTAGTAATTGTAGTAGTTAGTAACTGGTAGTTAATAGCTAGTAGTTAGTAGTTAGTAGTTATTAGTTAGTAGTTAGTAGTTAGAAGTTAGTTGTTAGTAGTTAGTAGTTAGTAGTTAGTAGTTAGTAGTTAGTAGTTAGTAGTCAGTAGTTAGTAGTTAGTAGTTAATTGTTAGTAGTTATTAGTTAGTAGTTAGTAGTTAGTAGTTAGTAGTTAGTAGTTAGTAGTTAGTAGTTAGTAGTTAGTAGTTAGTAGTTAGTAGTTAGTAGTTAGTAGTTAGTAGTTAGTAGTTAGTAGTTAGTAGTTAGTAGTTAGTAGTTAGGAGTTAGTAGTTAGTAGTTATTAGCTAGTAATTAGTAGTTAGTAGTTAGTAGTTAGTAGTTAGTTGTTAGTAGTTAATAGTTAGTAGTTAGTAGTTAGTAGTTAGTAGTTAGTAGTTAGTAGTTAGTAGTCAGTAGTTAGTAGTTAGCAGTTAGTAGTTAGTAGTTAGTAGTTAGTAGTTAGTAGTTATTAGTTAGTAGTTAGTAGTTAGTAGTTAGTAGTTAGTAGTTAGTAGTTAGTAGTCAGTAGTTAGTAGTTAGCAGTTAGTAGTTAGTAGTCAGTAGTTGGTATTTAGTAGTTAATAGTCAGTAGTTAGTAGTTAGTAGTCAGTAGTCAGTAGTTAGTAGTTGGTAGTTAGTGGTTACTATTTAGTAGTTTTTAGTTAGTAGTTAGTAGTTATTTGTTATTAGTTAGTAGTTAGTAGTTAGTAGTTAGTAGTCAGTAGTTAGTAGTTAGTAGTTGGTAGTTGGTAGTTAGTGGTTACTATTTAGTAGTTTTTAGTTAGTAGTTAGTAGTTATTAGTTAGTAGTTAGTAGTTATTAGTTAGTAGTTAGTAGTTAGTAGTTAGTAGTTAAGAGTCAGTAGTTAGTAGTTAGTAGTTAGTAGTTAGTAGTTAGTAGTTAGTAGTCAGTAGTTAGTATTTAGTAGTTAGTAGTTAGTATGTAGTAGTAAATAGTTAGTAGTTAGTAGTTAGCAGTTAGTAGTTAGTAGTTAGTAGTTAGTAGTTAGTAATTGTAGTAGTTAGTAACTGGTAGTTAATAGCTAGTAGTTAGTAGTTAGTAGTTATTAGTTAGTAGTTAGTAGTTAGAAGTTAGTTGTTAGTAGTTAGTAGTTAGTAGTTAGTAGTTAGTAGTTAGTAGTTAGTAGTCAGTAGTTAGTAGTTAGTAGTTAATTGTTAGTAGTTATTAGTTAGTAGTTAGTAGTTAGTAGTTAGTAGTTAGTAGTTAGTAGTTAGTAGTTAGTAGTTAGTAGTTAGTAGTTAGTAGTTAGTAGTTAGTAGTTAGTAGTTAGTAGTTAGTAGTTAGTAGTTAGTAGTTAGTAGTTAGGAGTTAGTAGTTAGTAGTTATTAGCTAGTAATTAGTAGTTAGTAGTTAGTAGTTAGTAGTTAGTTGTTAGTAGTTAATAGTTAGTAGTTAGTAGTTAGTAGTTAGTAGTTAGTAGTTAGTAGTTAGTAGTCAGTAGTTAGTAGTTAGCAGTTAGTAGTTAGTAGTTAGTAGTTAGTAGTTAGTAGTTATTAGTTAGTAGTTAGTAGATAGTAGTTATTAGTTAGTAGTTAGTAGTTATTAGTTAGTAGTTAGTAGTTAGTAGTTAGTAGTTAGTAGTTAGTTGTTAGTAGTTAGTAGTCAGTAGCTAGTAGTTAAAAGTTAGTAGTTAGTAGTCAGTAGTCAGTAGTTAGTATTTAGTAGTTAGTAGTTAGTAGTTAGTATGTAGTAGTTAATAGTTAGTAGTTAGTAGTTAGTAGTTAGTAGTTAGTAGTTAGTAGTTAGTAGCTGGTAGTTAATAGTTAGTAGTTAGTAGTTAGTAGTTAGTAGTTATTAGTTAGTAGTTAGTAGTTAGAAGTTAGGTGTTAGTAGTTAGTAGTTAGTAGTTAGTAGTTAGTAGTTAGTAGTTAGTAGTTAGTAGTTAGTAGTTAGTAGTTAGTAGTTAGTAGTCAGTAGTTAGTAGTTAGTAGTTAGTAGTTAGTAGTTAGTAGTTAGTAGTTAGTAGTTAGTAGTTAGTAGTTAGTAGTTAGTAGTTAGTAGTTAGTAGTTAGTAGTTAGTAGTCAGTAGTTAGTAGTCAGTAGTTAGTAGTTAGTAGTTAGTAGTTAGTAGTTAGTAGTTATTAGTTAGTAGTTAGTAGTTAGTAGTTAGTAGTTAGTAGTTAGTAGTTAGTAGTTAGTAGTTAGTAGTTAGTAGTTAGTAGTCAGTAGTTAGTAGTTAGTAGTTAGTAGTTAGTAGTTAGTAGTTAGTAGTTATTAGTTAGTAGTTATTAATTAGTAGTTAGTAGTTAGTAGTTAGTAGTTAGTAGTTAGTATTTAGTAGTTAGTAGTTAGTAGTTAGTAGTTAGTAGTTAGTAGTTAGTAGTTGGTAGTTAGTAGTTATTAGCTAGTAATTAGTAGTTAGTAGTTAGTAGTTAGTAGTTATTAGTTAGTAGTTAGTAGTTAATAGTTAGTAGTTAGTAGATAGTAGTTATTAGTTAGTAGTTAGTAGTTAGTAGTTATTAGTTAGTAGTTAGTAGTTAGTAGTTAGTAGTTAGTAGTTAGTTGTTAGTAGTTAGTAGTCAGTAGCTAGTAGTTAAAAGTCAGTAGTTAGTAGTTAGTAGTCAGTAGTTAGTATTTAGTAGTTAGTAGTTAGTAGTTAGTATGTAGTAGTTAATAGTTAGTAGTTAGCAGTTAGTAGTTAGTAGTTAGTAGTTAGTAGTTAGTAGTTAGTAGCTGGTAGTTAATAGTTAGTAGTTATTAGTTATTAGTTAGTAGTTGGTAGTTAATAGTTAGTAGTTAGTAGTTAGTAGATAGTAGTTATTAGTTAGTAGTTAGTAGTTAGAAGTTAGGTGTTAGTAGTTAGTAGTTAGTAGTTAGTAGCTAGTAGTTAGTAGTTAGTAGTTAGTAGTTAGTAGTTAATAGTTAGTAGTTAGTAGTTAGTAGTTAGTAGTTATTAGTTAGTAGTTAGTAGTTAGTAGTTAGTAGTTAGTAGTCAGTAGTTAGTAGTCAGTAGTTAGTAGTTAGTAGTTAGTAGTTAGTAGTTAGTAGTTAGTAGTTAGTAGTTAGTAGTTATTAGTTAGTAGTTAGTAGTTAGTAGTTAGTAGTTAGTAGTTAGTAGTTAGTAGTTAGTAGTTAGTAGTTAGTAGTTAGTAGTTAGTAGTTTTTAGTTAGTAGTTAGTAGTTAGTAGTCAGTAGTTAGTAGTTAGCAGTTAGTCGTTAGTAGTTAGTAGTTAGTAGTTAGTAGTTAGTAGTTAGTAGATATTAGTTAGTAGTTAGTAGATAGTAGTTATTAGTTAGTAGTTAGTAGTTAGTAGTTATTAGTTAGCAGTTAGTAGTTAGTAGTTAGTAGTTAGTAGCTGGTAGTTAATAGTTAGTAGTTAGTAGTTATTAGTTAGTAATTAGTAGTTAGAAGTTAGTACTTAGTAGTTAGTATGTTGTAGTTAAGAGTTAGTAGTTAGCAGTTAGTAGTTAGTAGTTAGTAGTTAGTAGTTAGTAGTTAGTAGTTAGTAGTTAGTAGTTAGTAGTTAGTAGTTAGTAGTTAGTAGTTAGTAGTCAGCAGTTAGTAGTCAGTAGTTAGTAGTTAGTAGTTAGTAGTTAGTAGTTAGTAGTTAGTAGTTATTAGTTAGTAGTTAGTAGTTAGTAGTTAGTAGTTAGTAGTTAGTAGTTAGTAGTTAGTAGTTAGTAGTTAGTAGTTATTAGTTAGTAGTTAGTAGTTATTAGTTAGTAGTTAGTAGTTAGTAGTCAGTAGTTAGTAGTTAGCAGTTAGTAGTTAGTAGTTAGTAGTTAGTAGATATTAGTTAGTAGTTAGTAGATAGTAGTTATTAGTTATTAGTTAGTAGTTAGTAGTTATTAGTTAGCAGTTAGTAGTTAGTAGATAGTAGTTAGTAGCTGGTAGTTAATAGTTAGTAGTTAGTAGTTATTAGTTAGTAGTTAGTAGTTAGAAGTTAGTTGTTAGTAGTTAGTAGTTAGTAGTTAGTAGTTAGTAGTTAGTAGTTAATAGTTAGTAGTTAGTAGTTAGTAGTTAGTAGTTAGTAGTTAGTAGCTGGTAGTTAATAGTTAGTAGTTAGTAGTTGGTAGTTAGTAGTTAGTAGTTAGTTGTTAGTAGTTAGTATGTAGTAGTTAAGAGTTAGTAGTTAGCAGTTAGTAGTTAGTAGTTAGTAGTTAGTAGTTAGTAGTTAGTATTTAGTAGTTAGAACTTAGTAGTTAGTGTGTAGTAGTTAAGAGTTAGTAGTTAGCAGTTAGTAGTTAGTAGTTAGTAGTTAGTTGTTAGTAGCTAGTAGTTAGTAGTTAGTAGTTAGTAGCTGGTAGATAATAGTTAGTAGTTAGTAGTTATTAGTTAGTAGTTAGTAGTTAGAAGTTAGTTGTTAGTAGTTAGTAGTTAGTAGTTAGTAGTTAGTAGTTAGTAGTTAGTAGTTAATAGTTAGTAGTTAGTAGTTAGTAGTTAGTAGTTAGTAGTTAGTAGTTAGTAGCTGGTAGTTAATAGTTAGTAGTTAGTAGTTGGTAGTTAGTAGTTAGTAGTTAGTAGTTAGTAGTTAGTAGTTAGTAGTTAGTAGTTAGTAGTTAGTAGTTAGTTGTTAGTAGTTAGTAGTTAGTAGTTAGTAGTTAGTAGTCAGTAGTTAGTAGTTAGTAGTTAGTAGTTAGTAGTTAGTTGTTAGTAGTTAGTAGTCAGCAGCTAGTAGTTAAAAGTTAGTAGTTAGTAGTCAGTAGTCAGTAGTTAGTATTTAGTAGTTAGTAGTTAGTAGTTAGTGTGTAGTTGTTAAAAGTTAGTAGTTAGCAGTTAGTAGTTAGTAGTTAGTAGTTAGTAGTTAGTAGCTGGTAGTTAATAGTTAGTAGTTAGTAGTTATTAGTTAGTAGTTGGTAGTTAATAGTTAGTAGTTAGTATTTAGTAGTTATTAGTTAGTAGTTAGTAGTTAGAAGTTAGGTGTTAGTAGTTAGTAGTTAGTAGTTAGTAGTTAGTAGTTAGTAGTTAGTAGTTAGTAGTTAGTAGTTAGTAGTTAGTAGTTAGTAGTTAGTAGTTAGTAGTCAGTAGTTCGTAGTTAGTAGGTAGTAGTTGGTAGTTAGTAGTTAGTAGTTATTAGTTAGCAGTTATTAGTTAGTAGTTAGTAGTTAGTAGTTAGTAGTTAGTAGTTAGTAGTTAGTAGTTAGTAGTTAGTAGTTAGTAGTTAGTAGTTAGTAGTTAGTAGTTAGTAGTTATTAGCTAGTAATTAGTAGTTAGTAGTTAGTAGTTAGTAGTTAGTAGTTATTAGTTAGTAGTTAGTAGTTAGTAGTTAGTAGTCAGTAGTTAGTAGTTAGCAGTTAGTAGTTAGTAGTTAGTAGTTAGTAGTTAGTAGTTAGTAGTTATTTGATATTAGTTAGTAGTTAGTAGATAGTAGTTATTAGTTAGTAGTTACTAGTTAGTAGTTATTAGTTAGCAGTTAGTAGTTGGTAGTTAGTAGTTAGTAGCTGGTAGTTAATAGTTAGTAGTTAGTAGTTATTAGTTAGTAGTTAGTAGTTAGAAGTTAGTTGTTAGTAGTTATTAGTTAATAGTTAGTAGTTAGTAGTTATTATTTAGTAGTTAGTACTTAGTAGTTAGTATGTAGTAGTTAAGTGTTAGTAGTTGGCAATTAGTAGTTAGTAGTTAGTAGTTAGTAGTTAGTAGTTAGTAGTTAGTAGTTAGTAGTTAGTAGTTAGTAGTTAGTAGTTAGTAGCTGGTAGTTAATAGTTAGTAGTTAGTAGTTATTAGTTAGTAGTTAGTAGTTAGAAGTTAGTTGTTAGTAGTTAGTAGTTAGTAGTTAGTAGTTAGTAGTTAGTAGTTAGTAGTTAGTAGTTAGTAGTTAGTAGTTAGTAGTTAGTAGTTAGTAGTTAGTAGTTAGTAGTTAGTAGTTAGTAGTTAGTAGTTAGTAGTTAGTAGTTAGTAGTTAGTAGTTAGTTGTTAGTAGTTAGTAGTTAGTAGTTAGTAGTTAGTAGTTAGTAGTTAGTAGTTAGTAGTTAGTAGTTAGTAGTTAGTAGTTAGTAGTTAGTAGTTAGTAGTTAGTAGTTAGTAGTTAGTAGTTAGTAGTTAGTAGTTAGTAGTTATTAGCTAGTAATTAGTAGTTAGTAGTTAGTAGTTAGTAGTTAGTAGTTATTAGTTAGTAGTTAGTAGTTAGTAGTTAGTAGTCAGTAGTTAGTAGTTAGCAGTTAGTAGTTAGTAGTTAGTAGTTAGTAGTTAGTAGTTAGTAGATATTAGTTAGTAGTTAGTAGATAGTAGTTATTAGTTAGTAGTTACTAGTTAGTAGTTATTAGTTAGCAGTTAGTAGTTAGTAGTTAGTAGTTAGTAGCTGGTAGTTAATAGTTAGTAGTTAGTAGTTATTAGTTAGTAGTTAGTAGTTAGAAGTTAGTTGTTAGTAGTTATTAGTTAATAGTTAGTAGTTAGTAGTTAGTATTTAGTAGTTAGTACTTAGTAGTTAGTATGTAGTAGTTAAGTGTTAGTAGTTGGCAATTAGTAGTTAGTAGTTAGTAGTTAGTAGTTAGTAGTTAGTAGTTAGTAGTTAGTAGTTAGTAGTTAGTAGTTAGTAGTTAGTAGTTAGTAGCTGGTAGTTAATAGTTAGTAGTTAGTAGTTATTAGTTTGTATTTAGTAGTTAGAAGTTAGTTGTTAGTAGTTAGTAGTTAGTAGTTAGTAGTTAGTAGTTAGTAGTTAGTAGTTAGTAGTTAGTAGTTAGTAGTTAGTAGTTAGTAGTTAGTAGTTAGTAGTTAGTAGTTAGTAGTTAGTAGTTAGTAGTTAGTAGTTAGTAGTTAGTTGTTAGTAGTTAGTAGTTAGTAGTTAGTAGTTAGTAGTTAGTAGTTAGTAGTTAGCAGTTAGTAGTTAGTAGTTGGTAGTTAGTAGTTATTAGCTAGTAATTAGTAGTTAGTAGTTAGTAGTTAGTAGTTAGTAGTTAGTAGTTATTAGTTAGTAGTTAGTAGTTAGTAGTTAGTAGTTAGTTGTTAGTAGTTAGTAGTTCGTAGTTAGTAGTTAGTAGCTGGTAGTTAATAGTTAGTAGTTAGTAGTCAGTAGTTAGTAGTCAGCAGTTAGTAGTTAGTAGTTAGTAGTTAGTAGTTAGTAGTTAGTAGTTAGTAGTTAGTAGTTAGTAGTTAGTAGTTAGTAGTTAGTAGCTGGTAGTTAATAGTTAGTAGTTAGTAGTTTTTAGTTAGTAGTTAGTAGTTAGAAATTAGTTGTTAGTAGTTAGTAGTTAGTAGTTAGTAGATAGTAGTTAGTAGTTAGTAGTTAGTAGTTAGTAGTTAGTAGTTAGTAGTTAGTAGTTAGTAGTTAGTAGTTAGTAGTTAGTAGTTAGTTGTTAGTAGTTAGTAGTTAGTAGTTATTAGCTATTAATTAGTAGTTAGTAGTTAGTAGTTAGTAGTTAGTAGTTATTAGTTAGTAGTTAGTAGTTAGTAGTTAGTAGTCAGTAGTTCGTAGTTAGCATTTAGTAGTTAGTTGTTAGTAGTTAGTAGTTAGTAGTTAGTAGTTAGTAGTTAGTAGTTAGTAGTTAGTAGTTAGTAGTTAGTTGTTAGTAGTTAGTAGTTAGTAGTTAGTAGTTAGTAGTTAGTAGCTAGTAATTAGTGGTTAGTAGTTAGTAGTTAGTAGTTAGTAGTTATTAGTTAGTAGTTAGTAGTTAGTAGTTAGTAGTCAGTAGTTCGTAGTTAGCATTTAGTAGTTAGTAGTTAGTAGTTAGTAGTTAGTAGTTAGTAGTCAGTAGTTAGTAGTCAGCAGTTAGTAGTTAGTAGTTAGTAGTTAGTAGTTAGTAGTTAGTAGTTAGTAGTTAGTAGTTAGTAGTTAGTAGATAGTAGTTATTAGTTAGTAGTTAGTAGTTAGTAGATATTAGTTAGCAGTTAGTAGTAAGTAGTTAGTAGTTAGTTGTTGGTAGTTAGTAGTCAGTAGCTAGTAGTTAAAAGTTAGTAGTTAGTAGTTAGTAGTCAGTAGTTAGTATTTAGTAGTTAGTAGTTAGTAGTTAGTAGTTAGTAGTCAGTAGTTAGTAGTCAGCAGTTAGTAGTTAGTAGTTAGTAGTTAGTAGTTAGTAGTTAGTAGTTAGTAGTTAGTAGTTAGTAGTCAGTAGTTAGTAGTTAGTAGTTAGTAGTTAGTAGTTAGTAGTTAGTAGTTAGTAGTTAGTAGTTAGTAGTTAGTAGTTAGTAGTTAGTAGTTAGTAGTTAGTAGTTAGTAGTTAGTAGATAGTAGTAATTAGTTAGTAGTTAGTAGTTAGTTATTGGTAGTTAGTAGTCAGTAGCTAGTAGTTAAAAGTTAGTAGTTAGTAGTTATTAGTTAGTAGTTAGTAGTTAGTAGTTAGTAGTCAGTAGTTCGTAGTTAGCATTTAGTAGTTAGTAGTTAGTAGTTAGTAGTTAGTAGTTAGCAGTTAGTAGTCAGTAGTTAGTAGTCAGCAGTTAGTAGTTAGTAGTTAGTAGTTAGTAGTTAGTAGTTAGTAGTTAGTAGTTAGTAGTTAGTAGATAGTAGTTATTAGTTAGTAGTTAGTAGTTAGTAGATATTAGTTAGCAGTTAGTAGTAAGTAGTTAGTAGTTAGTTGTTGGTAGTTAGTAGTCAGTAGCTAGTAATTAAAAGTTAGTAGTTAGTAGTTAGTAGTCAGTAGTTAGTATTTAGTAGTTAGTAGTTAGTAGTTAGTATGTAGTAGTTAATAGTTAGTAGTTAGCAGTTAGTAGATAGTAGTTAGTAGTTAGTAGTTAGTAGTTAGTAGTTAGTAGTTAGTAGTTAGTAGTTAGTAGCCGGTAGTTAATAGTTAGTGGTTAGTAGTTATTAGTTAGCAGTTAGTAGTTAGAAGTTAGTTGTTAGTAGTTAGTAGTTAGTAGTTAGTAGTTAGTAGTTAGTAGTTAGTAGTTAGTAGTTAGTAGTTACTAGTCAGTAGTTAGTAGTTATTAGTTAGTAGTTAGTAGTTAGTAATTAGTAGTTAGTAGTTAGTAGTTATTAGCTAGTAATTAGTAGTTAGTAGTTAGTAGTTAGTAGTTAGTAGTTATTAGTTAGTAGTTAGTAGTTAGTAGTTAGTAGTCAGTAGTTCGTAGTTAGCATTTAGTAGTTAGTAGTTAGTAGTTAGTAGTTAGTAGTTAGTAGTTAGTAGTCAGTAGTTAGTAGTCAGCAGTTAGTAGTTAGTAGTTAGTAATTAGTAGTTAGTAGTTAGTAGTTAGTAGTTAGTAGTTAGTAGTTAGTAGTTAGTAGTTAGTAGATAGTAGTTATAAGTTATTAGTTAGTAGTTAGTAGTTAGTAGTTAGTAGTTAGTAGTTAGTAGTTAGTAGTTCGTAGTTAGTAGTTGGAAGTTAGTAGTTAGTAGTTAGCAGTTAGTAGTTAGTAGTTAGTAGTTAGTAGTTAGTAGTTTGTAGTTAGTAGTTAGTAGTTAGTAATTAGTAGTTAGTAGTTAGTAGTTAGTAGTTTGTAGTTAGTAGTTAGTAGTTAGTAATTAGTAGTTAGTAGTTATTAGCTAGTAATTAGTAGTTAGTAGTTAGTAGTTAGTAGTTAGTAGTTAGTAGTTCGTAGTTAGTAGTTGGAAGTTAGTAGTTAGTAGTTAGCAGTTAGTAGTTAGTAGTTAGTAGTTAGTAGTTAGTAGTTTGTAGTTAGTAGTTAGTAGTTAGTAATTAGTAGTTAGTAGTTAGTTGTTGGTAGTTAGTAGTCAGTAGCTAGTAGTTAAAAGTTAGTAGTTAGTAGTTAGTAGTCAGTAGTTAGTACTTAGTAGTTAGTAGTTAGTAGTTAGTATTTAGTAGTTAATAGTTAGTAGTTAGCAGTTAGTAGTTAGTAGTTAGTAGTTTGTAGTTAGTAGTTAGTAGTTAGTAGCCGGTAGTTAATAGTTAGTAGTTAGTAGTTATTAGTTAGCAGTTAGTAGTTAGAAGTTAGTTGTTAGTAGTTAGTAGTTAGTAGTTAGTAGTTAGTAGTTAGTAGTTAGTAGTTAGTAGTTAGTAGTTAGTAGTTAGTAGTTAGTAGTTAGTAGTTAGTAGTTAGTAGTTACTAGTCAGTAGTTAGTAGTTATTAGTTAGTAGTTAGTAGTTAGTAGTTAGTAGTTAGTAGTTAGTAGTTAGTAGTTCGTAGTTAGTAGTTGGAAGTTAGTATTTAATAGTTAGCAGTTAGTAGTTAGTAGTTAGTAGTTAGTAGTTAGTAGTTTGTAGTTAGTAGTTAGTAGTTAGTAATTAGTAGTTAGTAGTTATTAGCTAGTAATTAGTAGTTAGTAGTTAGTATTTAGTAGTTAGTAGTTAGTAGTTATTAGTTAGTAGTTAGTAGTTAGTAGTTAGTAGTTAGTAGTTAGTAGTTAGTAGTTAGTAGTTAGTAGTTAGTAGTCAGTAGTTAGTAGTTAGCAGTTAGTAGTTAGTAGTTAGTAGTTAGTAGTTATTAGTTAGTAGTTAGTAGTTTGTAATTAGTAGTTAGTAGTTAGTAGTTAGTAGTTAGTAATTATTAGCTAGTAATTAGTAGTTCGTAGTTAGTAGTTAGTAGTAAGTAGTTATTAGTTAGTGGTTAGTAGTTAGTAGTTAGTAGTTAGCAGTCAGTAGTTAGTAGTTAGCAGTTAGTAGTAAGTAGTTGGTAGTTAGTAGTTATTACTTAGTAGTTAGTAGTTAGTAGTTATTAGTTAGTAGTTAGTAGTTAGTAGTTAGTAGTTAGTAGTTAGTAGTTAGTAGTTAGTAGTTAGTAGTTAGTAGTTAGTAGTTAGTAGTTAGTAGTTAGTAGCCGGTAGTTAATAGTTAGTAGTTAGTAGTTATTAGTTAGTAGTTAGTAGTTAGAAGTTAGTTGTTAGTAGTTAGTAGTTAGTAGTTAGTAGTTTTTAGTTAGTAGTTAGTAGTTAGTAGTTAGTAGTTAGTAGTTAGCAGTTAGTAGTTAGTAGTCAGTAGTTAGTAGTTATTAGTTAGTAGTTAGTAGTTAGTAGTTAGCAGTTAGTAGTTAGTAGTTAGTAGTTAGTAGTTAGTAGTTAGTAGTTAGTAGTTAGTAGTTAGTCGTTAGTAGTTAGTAGTTAGTAGTTAGTAGTTTGTAGTTAGTAGTTAGTAGTTAGTAGTTAGTAGTTAGTAGTTAGTAGTTAGTAGTTAGTAGTTAGTAGTTAGTAGTTATTAGCTAGTAATTAGTAGTTAGTAGTTAGTATTTAGTAGTTAGTAGTTAGTAGTTAGTAGTTAGTAGTTATTAGTTAGTAGTTAGTAGTTAGTAGTTAGTAGTAAGTAGTTAGTAGTCAGTAGTTAGTAGTTAGCAGTTAGTAGTTAGTAGTTAGTAGTTATTAGTTAGTAGTTAGTAGTTTGTAGTTAGTAGTTAGTAGTTAGTAGTTAGTAGTTAGTAGTTAGTAATTATTAGCTAGTAATTAGTAGTTCGTAGTTAGTAGTTAGTAGTAAGTAGTTATTAGTTAGTGGTTAGTAGTTAGTAGTTAGTAGTTAGCAGTCAGTAGTTAGTAGTTAGCAGTTAGTAGTTAGTAGTTAGTAGTTAGTAGTTAGTAGTTATTAGTTAGTAGTTAGTAGTTTGTAGTTAGTAGTTAGTAGTTAGTAGTTAGTAGTTAGTAATTATTAGCTAGTAATTAGTAGTTCGTAGTTGGTAGTTAGCAGTTAGTAGTTAGTAGTTAGTAGTTATTAGCTAGTAATTAGTAGTTAGTAGTTAGTATTTAGTAGTTAGTAGTTAGTAGTTAGTAGTTAGTAGTTATTAGTTAGTAGTTAGTAGTTAGTAGTTAGTAGTTAGTAGTCAGTAGTTAGTAGTTAGCAGTTAGTAGTTAGTAGTTAGTAGTTAGTAGTTAGCAGTTAGTAGTTAGTAGTTATTAGTTAGTAGTTAGTAGTTTGTAATTAGTAGTTAGTAGTTAGCAGTTAGTAGTTAGTAGTTAGTAGTTAGTAGTTATTAGTTAGTAGTTAGTAGTTTGTAGTTAGTAGTTAGTAGTTAGTAGTTAGTAGTTAGTAATTATTAGCTAGTAATTAGTAGTTCGTAGTTACTAGTTAGTAGTAAGTAGTTATTAGTTAGTGGTTAGTAGTTAGTAGTTAGTAGTTAGCAGTCAGTAGTTAGTAGTTAGCAGTTAGTAGTTAGTAGTTAGTAGTTAGTAGTTAGTAGTTATTAGTTAGTAGTTAGTAGTTTGTAGTTAGTAGTTAGTAGTTAGTAGTTAGTAGTTAGTAATTATTAGCTAGTAATTAGTAGTTCGTAGTTAGCAGTTAGTAGTTAGTAGTTATTAGTTAGTAGTTAGTAGTTTGTAGTTAGTAGTTAGTAGTTAGCAGTTAGTAGTTAGTAGTTAGTAGTTAGTAGTTATTAGTTAGTAGTTAGTAGTTTGTAGTTAGTAGTTAGTAGTTAGTAGTTAGTAGTTAGTAATTATTAGCTAGTAATTAGTAGTTCGTAGTTAGTAGTTAGTAGTAAGTAGTTATTAGTTAGTGGTTAGTAGTTAGTAGTTAGTAGTTAGCAGTCAGTAGTTAGTAGTTAGCAGTTAGTAGTTAGTAGTTAGTAGTTAGTAGTTAGTAGTTAGTAGTTATTAGTTAGTAGTTAGTAGTTTGTAGTTAGTAGTTAGTAGTTAGTAGTTAGTAGTTAGTAATTATTAGCTAGTAATTAGTAGTTCGTAGTTGGTAGTTAGTAGTTAGTAGTTAGTAGTTAGTAGTTAGTAGTTAGTAGTTAGTAGTTATTAGCTAGTAATTAGTAGTTAGTAGTTAGTATTTAGTAGTTAGTAGTTAGTAGTTAGTAGTTAGTAGTTATTAGTTAGTAGTCAGTAGTTAGTAGTTAGCAGATAGTAGTTAGTAATTAGTAGTTAGTAGTTAGCAGTTAGTAGTTAGTAGTTATTAGTTAGTAGTTAGTAGTTAGTAGTTAGTAGTTAGCAGATAGTAGTTAGTAATTAGTAGTTAGTAGTTAGCAGTTAGTAGTTAGTAGTTAGTAGTTATTAGTTAGTAGTTAGTAGTTTGTAGTTAGTAGTTAGTAGTTAGTAGTTAGTAGTTAGTAATTATTAGCTAGTAATTAGTAGTTCGTAGTTGGTAGTTAGTAGTTAGTAGTTAGTAGTTAGTAGTTATTAGCTAGTAATTAGTAGTTAGTAGTTAGTATTTAGTAGTTAGTAGTTAGTAGTTAGTAGTTAGTAGTTATTAGTTAGTAGTCAGTAGTTAGTAGTTAGCAGATAGTAGTTAGTAATTAGTAGTTAGTAGTTAGCAGTTAGTAGTTAGTAGTTATTAGTTAGTAGTTAGTAGTTAGTAGTCAGTAGTTAGTAGTTAGCAGTTAGTAGTTAGTAGTTAGTAGTTAGTAGTTAGTAGTTAGTAGTTATTAGTTAGTAGTTAGTAGTTAGTAGTTAGTAGTTAGTAATTATTAGCTAGTAATTAGTAGTTCGTAGTTAGTAGTTAGTAGTAAGTAGTTATTAGTTAGTGGTTAGTAGTTAGTAGTTAGTAGTTAGCAGTCAGTAGTTAGTAGTTAGCAGTTAGTAGTTAGTAGTTAGTAGTTAGTAGTTAGTAGTTTTTAGTTAGTAGTTAGTAGTTTGTAGTTAGTAGTTAGTAGTTAGTAGTTAGTAGTTAGTAATTATTAGCTAGTAATTAGTAGTTCGTAGTTGGTAGTTAGTAGTTAGTAGTTAGTAGTTAGTAGTTATTAGCTAGTAATTAGTAGTTAGTAGTTAGTATTTAGTAGTTAGTAGTTAGTAGTTAGTAGTTAGTAGTTATTAGTTAGTAGTTAGTAGTTAGTATTTAGTAGTTAGTAGTCAGTAGTTAGTAGTTAGCAGTTAGTAGTTAGTAGTTAGTAGTTAGTAGTTAGCAGTTAGTAGTTAGTAGTTATTAGTTAGTAGTTAGTAGTTTGTAGTTAGTAGTTAGTAGTTAGTAGTTAGTAGTTAGTAATTATTAGCTAGTAATTAGTAGTTCGTAGTTAGTAGTTAGTAGTAAGTAGTTATTAGTTAGTAGTTGGTAGTTAGTAGTTAGTAATTATTAGCTAGTAATTAGTAGTTCGTAGTTAGTAGTTAGTAGTAAGTAGTTATTAGTTAGTAGTTTGTAGTTAGTAGTTGGTAGTTAGTAGTTAGTAGTTAGTAATTATCAGCAAATAATTAGTAGTTCGTAGTTAGTAGTTAGTAGTAAGTAGTTATTAGTTAGTAGTTAGTAGTTAGTAGTTAATAGTTAGTAGTTAGTAGTTAGTAGTTAGTAGTTAGTAGTTAGTAGTTAGTAGTTAGTAGTTAGTAGTTTGTAGTTAGTAGTTAGTAGTTAGTAGTTAGTAGTTAGTAGTTAGTAGTTAGTAGTTAGTAGTTATTTGTTAGTAGTTAGTAGTTAGTAGTTAGTAGTCAGTAGTTAGTAGTTAGTAGTTAGTAGTTAGTAGTTAGTAGTTAGTAGTTAGTAGTTAGTAGTTAGTAGTTAGTAGTTAGTAGTTAGTAGTTATTAGCTAGTGATTAGTAGTTAGTAGTTAGTATTTAGTAGTTAGTAGTTAGTAGTTAGTAGTTAGTAGATATTAGTTAGTAGTTAGTAGTTAGTAGTCAGTAGTTAGTAGTTAGCAGTTAGTAATTAGTAGTTAGTAGTTAGTAGTTAGTAGTTATTAGTTAGTAGTTAGTAGTTTGTAGTTAGTAGTTAGTAGTTAGTAGTTAGTAGTTAGTAATTATTAGCTAGTAATTAGTAGTTCGTAGTCAGTAGTTAGTAGTAAGTAGTTATTAGTTAGTGATTAGTAGTTAGTAGTTAGTAGTTAGCAGTCAGTAGTTAGTAGTTAGTAGTTAGTAGTCAGTAGTTAGTAGTTAGCAGTTAGTAGTTAGTAGTTAGTAGTTAGTAGTTAGCAGTTAGCAGTTAGTAGTTAGTAGTTAGTAGTTAGTAGTTAGTAGTTAGTAGTTAGTAGTAAGTAGTTATTAGTTAGTGATTAGTAGTTAGTAGTTAGTAGTTAGCAGTTAGTAGTTAGTAGTTAGTAGTTAGTAGTCAGTAGTTAGTAGTTAGCAGTTAGTAGTTAGTAGTTAGCAGTTAGTAGTTAGTAGTTAGTAGTTATTAGTTAGTAGTTAGTAGTTTGTAGTTAGTAGTTAGTAGTTAGTAGTTAGTAGTTAGTATTTATTAGCTAGTAATTAGTAGTTCGTAGTTAGTAGTCAGTAGTTAGTAGTTATTAGTTAGTAGTTAGTAGTTAGTAGTTAGTAGTTAGTAGTTAGTAGTTAGTAGTTAGTAGTTAGTAGTTAGTAGTTAGTAGTTAGTAGTTAGTAGTTAGTAGTTAGTAGTTAGTAGTTAGTAGTTAGTAGTTAGTAGTTAGTAGTTAGTAGTTAGTAGTTATTAGCTAGTAATTAGTAGTTAGTAGTTAGTATTTAGTAGTTAGTAGTTAGTAGTTAGTAGTTAGTAGTTATTAGTGAGTAGTTACTAGTTAGTAGTTAGTAGTCAGTAGTTAGTAGTTAGGAGTTAGTAGTTAGTAGTTAGTAGTTAGTAGTTAGTAGTTATTAGTTAGTAGTTAGTAGTTTGTAGTTAGTAGTTAGTAGTTAGTAGTTAGTAGTTAGTAATTATTAGCTAGTAATTAGTAGTTCGTAGTCAGTAGTTAGTAGTAAGTAGTTATTAGTTAGTGATTAGTAGTTAGTAGTTAGTAGTTAGCAGTCAGTAGTTAGTAGTTAGTAGTTAGTAGTCAGTAGTTAGTAGTTAGCAGTTAGTAGTTAGTAGTTAGTAGTTAGTAGTTAGCAGTTAGTAGTTAGTAGTTAGTAGTTAGTAGTTAGTAGTTAGTAGTAAGTAGTTATTAGTTAGTGATTAGTAGTTAGTAGTTAGTAGTTAGCAGTTAGTAGTTAGTAGTTAGTAGTCAGTAGTTAGTAGTTAGCAGTTAGTAGTTAGTAGTTAGTAGTTAGTAGTTAGCAGTTAGTAGTTAGTAGTTAGTAGTTAGTAATTATTAGCTAGTAATTAGTAGTTCGTAGTTAGTATTTAGTAGTAAGTAGTTATTAGTTAGTAGTTAGCAGTTAGTAGTTAGTAAATATTAGCTAGTAATTAGTAGTTCGTAGTAAGTAGTTAGTAGTAAGTAGTTATTAGTTAGTAGTTTGTAGTTAGTAGTTCGTAGTTAGTAGTTAGTAGTTAGTAATTATTAGCTAGTAATTAGTAGTTCGTAGTTAGTAGTTAGTAGTAAGTAGTTATTAGTTAGTAGTTAGTAGTTAGTAGTTAGTAGTTAGTAGTTAGTAGTTAGTAGTTAGTAGTTAGTAGTTAGTAGTTAGTAGTTAGTAGTTAGTAGTTTGTAGTTAGTAGTTAGTAGTTAGTAGTTAGTAGTTAGTAGTTAGTAGTTATTAGTTAGTAGTTAGTAGTTAGTAGTTAGTAGTCAGTAGTTAGTAGTTAGCAGTTAGTAGTTAGTAGTTAGTAGTTAGTAGTTAGTAGTTATTAGTTAGTAGTTAGTAGTTTGTAGTTAGTAGTTAGTAGTTAGTAGTTAGTAGTTAGTATTTATTAGCTAGTAATTAGTAGTTCGTAGTTAGTAGTCAGTAGTTAGTAGTTATTAGTTAGTAGTTAGTAGTTAGTAGTTAGTAGTTAGTAGTTAGTAGTTAGTAGTTAGTAGTTAGTAGTTAGTAGTTAGTAGTTAGTAGTTAGTAGTTAGTAGTTAGTAGTTAGTAGTTAGTAGTTAGTAGTTAGTAGTTAGTAGTTATTAGCTAGTAATTAGTAGTTAGTAGTTGGTATTTAGTAGTTAGTAGTTAGTAGTTAGTAGTTAGTAGTTATTAGTTAGTAGTTAGTAGTTAGTAGTTAGTAGTCAGTAGTTAGTAGTTAGCAGTTAGTAGTTAGTAGTTAGTAGTTAGTAGTTAGTAGTTAGTAGTTATTAGTTAGTAGTTAGTAGTTTGTAGTTAGTAGTTAGTAGTTAGTAGTTAGTAGTTAGTAGTTAGTAGTTAGTAGTTAGTAATTATTAGCTAGTAATTAGTAGTTCGTAGTCAGTAGTTAGTAGTAAGTAGTTATTAGTTAGTGATTAGTAGTTAGTAGTTAGTAGTTAGCAGTCAGTAGTTAGTAGTTAGCAGTTAGTAGTAAGTAGTTAGTAGTTAGTAGTTAGTAGTTATTACTTAGTAGTTAGTAGTTAGTAGTTATTAGTTAGTATTTATTAGTTAGTAGTTATTAGTAAGTAGTTAGTAGTTAGTAGTTAGTAGTTAGTAGATAGTAGTTAGTATGTAGTAGTTAATAGTTAGTAGTTAGCAGTTAGTAGTTAGCAGTTAGTAGTTAGTAGTTAGTAGTTAGTAGTTAGTAGTTAGTAGCTGGTAGTTAATAGTTAGTAGTTAGTAGTTAGTAGTTATTAGTTATTAGTTAGTAGTTAGTAGTTAGAAGTTAGTAGTTAGTAGTTAGTAGTTAGTAGTTAGTTGTTAGTAGTTAGTAGTTAGTAGTTATTAGTTAGTAGTTAGTAGTTAGTAGTTAGTAGTTAGTAGTTAGTAGTTAGTAGTTAGTAGTTAGTAGTTAGTAGTTAGTAGTTAGTAGTTAGTAGTTAGCAGTTAGTAGTTAGTAGTTAGTAGTTAGTAGTTAGTAGTTAGTAGTTATTAGCTAGTAATTAGTAGTTAGTAGTTAGTAGTTAGTAGTTAGTAGTTATTAGTTAGAAGTTAGTAGTTAGTAGTTAGTAGTCAGTAGTTCGTAGTTAGCGATTAGTAGTTATTAGCTAGTAGTTAGTAGTTAGTAGTTAGTAGTTAGTAGTTAGTAGTTAGTAGTCAGTAGTTAGTAGTCAGCAGTTAGTAGTTAGTAGTTAGTAGTTAGTAGTTAGTAGTTAGTAGTTAGTAGTTAGTAGTTAGTAGTTAGTAGTTAGTAGATAGTAGTTATTAGTTAGTAGTTAGTAGTTAGTAGATATTAGTTAGCAGTTAGTAGTAGGTAGTTAGTAGTTAGTAGTCAGTAGCTAGTAGTTAAAAGTTAGTAGTTAGTAGTTAGTAGTCAGTAGTTAGTATTTAGTAGTTAGTAGTTAGTAGTTAGTATGTAGTAGTTAATAGTTAGTAGTTAGCAGTTAGTAGTTAGTAGTTAGTAGTTAGTAGTTAGTAGCCGGTAGTTACTAGTTAGTAGTTAGTAGTTATTAGTTAGTAGTTAGTAGTTAGAAGTTAGTTGTTAATAGTTAGTAGTTAGTAGTTAGTAGTTAGTAGTTAGTAGTTAGTAGTTAGTAGTTAGTAGTTAGTAGTTAGTAGTTAGTAGTTAGTAGTCAGTAGTTAGTAGTTAGCAGTTAGTAGTTAGTAGTTAGTAGTTAGTAGTTAGTAGTTAGTAGTTAGTAGTTAGTAGTTAGTAGTTAGTAGTTAGTAGTTAGTAGTTAGTAGTTAGTAGTTAGTAGTTTGTAGTTAGTAGTTAGTAGTTAGTAGTTAGTAGTTAGTAGTTAGTAGTTAGTAGTTATTAGCTAGTAATTAGTAGTTAGTAGTTAGTATTTAGTAGTTAGTAGTTAGTAGTTAGTAGTTAGTAGTTACTAGTTAGTAGTTAGTAGTTAGTAGTTAGTAGTTAGTAGTTAGTAGTCAGTAATTAGTAGTAAGCAGTTAGTAGTTAGTAGTTAGTAGTTAGTAATTATTAGTTAGTAGTTAGTAGTTTGTAGTTAGTAGTTATTAGCTAGTAATTAGTAGTTAGTAGTTAGTAGTTAGTAGTTAGTAGTTAGTAGTTAGTAGTTATTAGTTAGTAGTTAGTTGTTAGTAGTTAGTAGTCAGTAGTTCGTAGTTAGCGATTAGTAGTTAGTAGCTAGTAGTTAGTAGTTAGTAGTTAGTAGTTAGTAGTTAGTAGTTAGTAGTTAGTAGTCAGTAGTTAGTAGTCAGCAGTTAGTAGTTAGTAGTTAGTAGTTAGTAGTTAGTAGTTAGTAGTTAGTAGATAGTAGTTATTAGTTAGTAGTTAGTAGTTAGTAGATATTAGTTAGCAGTTAGTAGTAGGTAGTTAGTAGTTAGTTGTTAGTAGTTAGTAGTCAGTAGCTAGTAGTTAAAAGTTAGTAGTTAGTAGTTAGTAGTCAGTAGTTAGTATTTAGTAGTTAGTAGTTAATAGTTAGTATGTAGTAGTTAATAGTTAGTAGTTAGCAGTTAGTAGTTAGTAGTTAGTAGTTAGTAGTTAGTAGTTAGTAGCCGGTAATTACTAGTTAGTAGTTAGTAGTTATTAGTTAGTAGTTAGTAGTTAGAAGTTAGTTGTTAATAGTTAGTAGTTAGTAGTTAGTAGTTAGTAGTTAGTAGTTAGTAGTTAGTAGTTAGTAGTTATTAGTTAGTAGTTAGTAGTTAGTAGTTAGTAGTTAGTAGTTAGTAGTTAGTAGTTAGTAGTCAGTAGTTAGTAGTTAGCAGTTAGTAGTTAGTAGTTAGTAGTTAGTAGTTAGTAGTTAGTAGTTAGAAGTTAGTAGTTAGTAGTTAGTAGTTAGTAGTTAGTAGTTAGTAGTTTGTAGTTAGTAGTTAGTAGTTAGTAGTTAGTAGTTAGTAGTTAGTAGTTATTAGCTAGTAATTAGTAGTTAGTAGTTAGTATTTAGTAGTTAGTAGTTAGTAGTTAGTAGTTAGTAGTTAGTAGTTACTAGTTAGTAGTTAGTAGTTAGTAGTTAGTAGTTAGTAGTTAGTAGTTAGTAGTCAGTAGTTAGTAGTTAGCAGTTAGTAGTTAGTAGTTAGTAGTTAGTAGTTAGTAGTTAGTAGTTAGTAGTTAGTAGTTAGTAGATATTAGCTAGTAATTAGTAGTTCGTAGTTAGTAGTTAGTAGTAAGTAGTTATTAGTTAGTGGTTAGTAGTTAGTGGTTAGTAGTTAGTAGTTAGTAGTTAGTAGTTAGTAGTTAGTAGTTAGTAGTTAGTAGATATTAGCTAGTAATTAGTAGTTCGTAGTTAGTAGTTAGTAGTAAGTAGTTATTAGTTAGTAGTTAGTAGTTAGTAGTTAGTAGTTAGTAGTTAGTAGATATTAGCTAGTAATTAGTAGTTAGTAGTTAGTAGTTAGTAGTTAGTAGTTAGTAGTCAGTAGTTAGTAGTTAGCAGTTAGTAGTTAGTAGTTAGTAGTTAGTAGTTAGTAGTTAGTAGTTAGTAGTTAGTAGTTAGTAGATATTAGCTAGTAATTAGTAGTTAGTAGTTAGTAGTTAGTAGTTAGTAGTTAGTAGTCAGTAGTTAGTAGTTAGCAGTTAGTAGTTAGTAGTTAGTAGTTAGTAGTTAGTAGTTAGTAGTTAGTAGTTAGTAGTTAGTAGATATTAGCTAGTAATTAGTAGTTCGTAGTTAGTAGTTAGTAGTTAGTAGTTAGTAGTCAGTAGTTAGTAGTTAGCAGTTAGTAGTTAGTAGTTAGTAGTTAGTAGTTAGTAGTTAGTAGTTAGTAGTTAGTAGTTAGTAGATATTAGCTAGTAATTAGTAGTTCGTAGTTAGTAGTTAGTAGTAAGTAGTTATTAGTTAGTGGTTAGTAGTTAGTGGTTAGTAGTTAGCAGTCAGTAGTTAGTAGTTAGCAGTTAGTAGTTAGTAGTTAGTAGTTAGTAGTTAGTAGATATTACTTAGTAGTTAGCAGTTAGTAGTTAGTAGTTAGTAGTTAGTAGTTAGTAGTTAGTAGTTAGTAGTTAGTAGTTAGTAGTTAGTAGTTAGTAGTTAGTAGTTAGTAGTTAGTAGTCAGCAGTTAGTAGTTAGCAGTTAGTAGTTCGTAGTTAGTAGTTAGTAGTTAGTAGTTACTAGTTAGTAGTTATTAGTTAGTAGTTAGTAGTTAGTAGTTAGTAGTTAGTAGTTAGTAGTTAGTAGTTAGTAGTTAGTAGTTAGTAGTTAGTAGTTAGTAGTTAGTAGTTATTAGCTAGTAATTAGTAGTTAGTAGTTAGTAGTTAGTAGTTAGTAGCTATTAGTTATTAGTTAGTTGTTAGTGGTTAGTAGTTAGTAGTTAGTAGTTAGTAGTTAGTAGTTAGTAGTTAGTAGTTAGTAGTTATTAGCTAGTAATTAGTAGTTAGTAGTTAGTAGTTAGTAGTTAGTAGTTATTAGTTATTAGTTAGTAGTTAGTAGTTAGTAGTTAGAAGTTAGTAGTTAGTAGTTAGTAGTTAGTAGTTAGTAGTTAGTAGTTAGTAGTTAAAAGTTAGTAGTTAGTAGTTAGTAGTTAGTAGTTAGTAGTTAGTAGTTAGTAGTTAGTAGTTAGTAGTTAGTAGTTAGTAGTTAGTAGTTAGTAGTTAGTAGTTAGTAGTTAGTAGTTAGTAGTTAGTAGTTAGTAGTTAGTAGTTAATAGTCAGTAGTTAGTAGTTAGTAGTTAGTAGTTAGTAGTTAGAAATTAGTAGTCAGTGGTTAGTATTTAGTAGTTAGTAGTTAGTATGTAGTAGCTAATAATTAGTAGTTAGCAGTTAGTAGTGAGTAGTTAGTAGTTAGTAGTTAGTAGTTAGTAGTTAGTAGTTAGTAGTTAGGAGTTAGTAGTTAGTAGTTAGTAGTTAGTAGTTAGTAGCTAGTAGTTAGTAGTTAGTAGTCAGTGGTTAGTAGTTAGTAGTTAGTAGTCAGAAGTTAGTAGTTAGTAGTTAGTAGTTGGTAGTTACTGGTTACTATTTAGTAGTTTTTAGTTAGTAGTTATTTGTTATTAGTTAGTAGTTAGTAGTTAGTAGTTAGTAGTTAGTAGTTAGTAGTTAGTAGTTAGTAGTTAGTAGTTAATAGTTAGTAGTTAGTAGTTAGTAGTTAGTAGTTAGTAGTTAGTAATTAGTAGTTAGTAGTTAGTAGTCAGTAGTGAGTAGTTAGTAGTCAGTAGTTAGTATTTATTAGTTAGTAGTTAGTATGTAGTAGTTAATAGTTAGTAGTTTGCAGTTAGTAGCTAGTAGTTAGTAGTTAGTAGTCAGTAGTTAGTAGTTAGTAGTTAGTAGTTAGTAGTTAGTAGTTAGTAGTCAGTAGTTAGTAGTTAGTAGTTTGTAGCTAGTAGTTAGTAGTTAGTAGTCAGTAGTTAGTAGTTAGTAGTTAGTAGTTAGTAGTTATTAGTTATTAGTTAGTAGTTAGTAGTTAGTAGCTAGTAGTTAGTAGTTAATAGTCAGTAGTTAGTAGTTAGTAGTTAGTAGTTAGTAGTTAGTAGTTAGTGGTCAGTAGTTGGTATTTAGTAGTTAGTAGTTAGTAGTTAGTATGTAGTAGTTAATAGTTAGTAGTTTGCAGTTAGTAGTTAGTAGTTAGTAGTTAGTAGTTAATAGTTAATAGTTAGTTGTTAATAGTTATTAGTTAGTAGTTAGTTGTTAGTAGTTAGTAGTTAATAGTCAGTAGTTAGTAGTTAGTAGTTAGTAGTTAGTAGTTAGAAATTAGTAGTCAGTGGGTAGTCTTTAGTAGTTAGTAGTTAGTATGTAGTAGCTAATAGTTTGTAGTTAGCAGTTAGTAGTGAGAAGTTAGTAGTTAGTAGTTGGTAGTTACTGGTTACTATTTAGTAGTTTTTAGTTAGTAGTTATTAGTTATTAGTTAGTAGTTAGTAGTTAGTAGTTAGTAGTTAGTAGTTAGTAGTTAGTAGTTAGTAGTTAGTAGTTAGTAGTTAGTAGTTAATAGTTAGTAGTTAGTAGTTAGTAGTTAGTAGTTAGTAGTTAGTAGTTAGTAGTTAGTAGTTAGTAGTTAGTAATTAGTAGTTAGTAGTTAGTAGTCAGTAGTGAGTAGTTAGTAGTCAGTAGTTAGTATTTAGTAGTTAGTAGTTAGTATGTAGTAGTTAATAGTTAGTAGTTTGCAGTTAGTAGCTAGTAGTTAGTAGTTAGTAGTCAGTAGTTAGTAGTTAGTAGTTAGTAGTTAGTAGTTAGTAGTCAGTAGTTAGTAGTTAGTAGTTAGTAGCTAGTAGTTAGTAGTTAGTAGTCAGTAGTTAGTAGTTAGTAGTTAGTAGTTAGCAGTTAGTAGTTAGTAGTTAGTAGTTAGTAGTTATTAGTTAGTAGTGAGTAGTTAGTAGTCAGTAGTTAGCATTTAGTAGTTAGTAGTTAGTATGTAGTAGTTAATAGTTAGTAGTTTGCAGTTAGTAGCTAGTAGTTAGTAGTTAGTAGTCAGTAGTTAGTAGTTAGTAGTTAGTAGTTAGTAGTTATTAGTTAGTAGTTAGTAGTTAGTAGCTATTAGTTAGTAGTTAGTAGTCAGTAGTTAGTAGTTAGTAGTTAGTAGTTAGTAGTTAGTAGTCAGTAGTTGGTATTTAGTAGTTAGTAGTTAGTAGTTAGTATGTAGTAGTTAATAGTTAGTAGTTTGCAGTTAGTAGTTAGTAGTTAGTAGTTAGTAGTTAGTAGTTAATAGTTAATAGTTAGTTGTTAATAGTTATTAGTTAGTAGTTAGTTGTTAGTAGTTAGTAGTTAATAGTCAGTAGTTAGTAGTTAGTATGTAGTAGCTAATAGTTTGTAGTTAGCAGTTAGTAGTGAGTAGTTAGTAGTTAGTAGTTGGTAGTTACTGGTTACTATTTAGTAGTTTTTAGTTATTAGTTAGTAGTTAGTAGTTAGTAGTTAGTAGTTAGTAGTTAGTATTTAGTAGTTAGTAGTTAGTAGTTAGTAGTTAATAGTTAGTAGTTAGTAGTTAGTAGTTAGTAGTTAGTAGTTAGTAGTTAGTAATTAGTAGTTAGTAGTTAGTAGTCAGTAGTGAGTAGTTAGTAGTCAGTAGTTAGTATTTAGTAGTTAGTAGTTAGTATGTAGTAGTTAATAGTTAGTAGTTTGCAGTTAGTAGCTAGTAGTTAGTAGTTAGTAGTCAGTAGTTAGTAGTTAGTAGTTAGTAGTTAGTAGTTAGTAGTCAGTAGTTAGTAGTTAGTAGTTAGTAGCTAGTAGTTAGTAGTTAGTAGTCAGTAGTTAGTAGTTAGTAGTTAGTAGTTAGTAGTTAGTAGTTAGTAGTTATTAGTTAGTAGTTAGTAGTTAGTAGCTAGTAGTTAGTAGTTAGTAGTCAGTAGTTAGTAGTTAGTAGTTAGTAGTTAGTAGTCAGTAGTTGGTATTTAGTAATTAGTAGTTAGTAGTTAGTATGTAGTAGTTAATAGTTAGTAGTTTGCAGTTAGTAGTTAGTAGTTAGTAGTTAGTAGTTAATAGTTAATAGTTAGTTGTTAATATTTATTAGTTTGTAGTTAGTTGTTAGTAGTTAGTAGTTAATAGTCAGTAGTTAGTAGTTAGTAGTTAGTAGTTAGTAGTTAGAAATTAGTAGTCAGTGGTTAGTCTTTAGTAGTTAGTAGTTAGTATGTAGTAGCTAATAGTTTGTAGTTAGCAGTTAGTAGTGAGTAGTTAGTAGTTAGTAGTTGGTAGTTACTGGTTACTATTTAGTAGTTTTTAGTTAGTAGTTATTAGTTATTAGTTATTAGTTAGTAGTTAGTAGTTAGTAGTTAGTAGTTAGTAGTTAATAGTTAGTAGTTAGTAGTTAGTAGTTAGTAGTTAGTAGTTAGTAGTTAGTAGTTAGTAGTTAGTAGTTAGTAGTTAGTAGTTAGTAGTTAGTAATTAGTAGTTAGTAGTTAGTAGTCAGTAGTGAGTAGTTAGTAGTCAGTAGTTAGTATTTAGTAGTTAGTAGTTAGTATGTAGTAGTTAATAGTTAGTAGTTTGCAGTTAGTAGCTAGTAGTTAGTAGTTAGTAGTCAGTAGTTAGTAGTTAGTAGTTAGTAGTTAGTAGTTAGTAGTTAGTAGTCAGTAGTTAGTAGTTAGTAGTTAGTAGCTAGTAGTTAGTAGTTAGTAGTCAGTAGTTAGTAGTTAGTAGTTAGTAGTTAGCAGTTAGTAGTTAGTAGTTAGTAGTTAGTAGTTATTAGTTAGTAGTGAGTAGTTAGTAGTCAGTAGTTAGTATTTAGTAGTTAGTAGTTAGTATGTAGTAGTTAATAGTTAGTAGTTTGCAGTTAGTAGCTAGTAGTTAGTAGTTAGTAGTCAGTAGTCAGTAGTTAGTAGTTAGTAGTTAGTTGTTAGTAGTTAGTAGTCAGTAGTTAGTAGTTAGTAGTTAGTAGCTAGTAGTTAGTAGTTAGTAGTCAGTAGTTAGTAGTTAGTAGTTAGTAATTAGTAGTTAGTAGTTATTAGTTGAGTAGTTAGTAGTTAGTAGCTAGTAGTTAGTAGTTAGTAGTCAGTAGTTAGTAGTTAGTAGTTAGTAGTTAGTAGTTAGTAGTCAGTAGTTGGTATTTAGTAGTTAGTAGTTAGTAGTTAGTATGTAGTAGTTAATAGTTAGTAGTTTGCAGTTAGTAGTTAGTAGTTAGTAGTTAGTAGTTAATAGTTAATAGTTAGTTGTTAATAGTTATTAGTTAGTAGTTAGTTGTTAGTAGTTAGTAGTTAATAGTCAGTAGTTAGTAGTTAGTATGTAGTAGCTAATAGTTTGTAGTTAGCAGTTAGTAGTGAGTAGTTAGTAGTTAGTAGTTGGTAGTTACTGGTTACTATTTAGCAGTTTTTAGTTAGTAGTTATTAGTTATTAGTTAGTAGTTAGTAGTTAGTAGTTAGTAGTTAGTAGTTAGTAGTTAGTAGTTAATAGTTAGTAGTTAGTAGTTAGTAGTTAGTAGTTAGTAGTTAGTAGTTAGTAGTTAGTAGTTAGTAGTTAGTAGTTAGTAATTAGTAGTTAGTAGTTAGTAGTCAGTAGTGAGTAGTTAGTAGTCAGTAGTTAGTATTTAGTAGTTAGTAGTTAGTATGTAGTAGTTAATAGTTAGTAGTCAGTAGTTAGTAGTTAGTAGTTAGTAGTTAGTAGTTAGTAGTTAGTAGTTAGTAGTCAGTAGTTAGTAGTTAGTAGTTAGTAGCTAGTAGTTAGTAGTTAGTAGTCAGTAGTTAGTAGTTAGTAGTTAGTAGTTAGCAGTTAGTAGTTAGTAGTTAGTAGTTAGTAGTTATTAGTTAGTAGTTAGTAGTTAGTAGCTAGTAGTTAGTAGTTAGTAGTCAGTAGTTAGTAGTTAGTAGTTAGTAGTTAGTAGTTAGTAGTTAGTAGTCAGTAGTTAGTATTTAGTAGTTAGTAGTTAGTAGTTAGTATGTAGTAGTTAATAGTTAGTAGTTTGCAGTTAGTAGTTAGTAGTTAGTAGTTAGTAGTTAAAAGTTAATAGTTAGTTGTTAGTAGTTATTAGTTAGTAGTTAGTTGTTAGTAGTTAGTAGTTAATAGTCAGTAGCTGGTAGTTAGTAGTTAGTAGTTAGTAGTTAAAAATTAGTAGTAAGTGGTTAGTCTTTAGTAGTTAGTAGTTAGTATGTAGTAGCTAATAGTTTGTAGTTAGCAGTTAGTAGTGAGTAGTTAGTAGTTAGTAGTTAGTAGTTAGTTGTTAGTAGTTAGTAGTTAGTAGTTAGTAGTTAGTAGTTAGTAGTTAGTAGTTAGTAGTTATTAGTTAGTAGTTAGTAGTTAGTAGCTAGTAGTTAGTAGTTAGTATTTAGTAGTTAGTAGTTAGTAGTTATTAGTTAGTAGTTAGTTGTTAGTAGTTAGTTGTTAATAGTCAGTAGTTAGTAGTTAGTAGTTAGTAGTTAGTAGTTAGCAATTAGTAGTCAGTGGTTAGTCTTTAGTAGTTAGTAGTTAGTATGTAGTAGTTAATAGTTAGTAGTTTGCAGTTAGTAGCTAGTAGTTAGTAGTTAGTAGTCAGTAGTTAGTAGTTAGTAGTTAGTAGTTAGTAGTTAGTAGTTAGTAGTTAGTAGTCAGTAGTTAGTAGTTAGTAGTTAGTAGCTAGTAGTTAGTAGTTAGTAGTCAGTAGTTAGTAGTTAGTAGTTAGTAGTTAGCAGTTAGTAGTTAGTAGTTAGTAGTTAGTAGTTATTAGTTAGTAGTTAGTAGTTAGTAGCTAGTAGTTAGTAGTTAGTAGTCAGTAGTTAGTAGTTAGTAGTTAGTAGTTAGTAGTTAGTAGTTAGTAGTTAGTAGTCAGTAGTTAGTATTTAGTAGTTAGTAGTTAGTAGTTAGTATGTAGTAGTTAATAGTTAGTAGTTTGCAGTTAGTAGTTAGTAGTTAGTAGTTAGTAGTTAAAAGTTAATAGTTAGTTGTTAGTAGTTATTAGTTAGTAGTTAGTTGTTAGTAGTTAGTAGTTAATAGTCAGTAGCTGGTAGTTAGTAGTTAGTAGTTAGTAGTTAAAAATTAGTAGTAAGTGGTTAGTCTTTAGTAGTTAGTAGTTAGTATGTAGTAGCTAATAGTTTGTAGTTAGCAGTTAGTAGTGAGTAGTTAGTAGTTAGTAGTTAGTAGTTAGTAGTTAGTTGTTAGTAGTTAGTAGTTAGTAGTTAGTAGTTAGTAGTTAGTAGTTAGTAGTTAGTAGTTAGTAGTTAGTAGTTAGTAGTTAGTAGCTAGTAGCTAGTAGTTAGTAGTTAGTAGTCAGTAGTTAGTAGTTAGTAGTTATTAGTTAGTAGTTAGAAGTCAGTAGTTAGTATTTAGTAGTTAGTAGTTAGTAGTTATTAGTTAGTAGTTAGTTGTTAGTAGTTAGTAGTTAATAGTCAGTAGTTAGTAGTTAGTAGTTAGTAGTTAGTAGTTAGCAATTAGTAGTCAGTGGTTAGTCTTTAGTAGTTAGTAGTTAGTATGTAGTAGCTAATAGTTTGTAGTTAGCAGTTAGTAGTGAGTAGTTAGTAGTTAGCAGTTGGTAGTTACTGGTTACTATTTAGTAGTTTTTAGTTAGTAGTTATTAGTTATTAGTTAGTAGTTAGTAGTTAGTAGTTAGTAGTTAGTAGTTAATAGTTAGTAGTTAGTAGTTAGTAGTTAGTAGTTAGTAGTTAGTAGTTAGTAGTTAGTAGTTAGTAGTTAGTAGTTATTAGTTAGTAATTAGTAGTTAGTAGTTAGTAGTCAGTAGTGAGTAGTTAGTAGTCAGTAGTTAGTATTTAGTAGTTAGTAGTTAGTATGTAGTAGTTAATAGTTAGTAGTTTGCAGTTAGTAGCTAGTAGTTAGTGGTTAGTAGTCAGTAGTTAGTAGTTAGTAGTTAGTAGTTAGTAGTTAGTAGTTAGTAGTCAGTAGTTAGTAGTTAGTAGTTAGTAGCTAGTAGTTAGTAGTTAGTAGTCAGTAGTTAGTAGTTAGTAGTTAGTAGTTAGTAGTTAGTAGTTACTAGTTAGTAGTTAGTAGCTATTAGTTAGTAGTTAGTGGTTAGCAGCTAGTAGTTAGTAGTTAGTAGTCAGTAGTTAGTAGTTAGTAGTTAGTAGTTAGTAGTTAGTAGTCAGTAGTTAGTATTTAGTAGTTAGTAGTTAGTAGTTAATATGTAGTAAATAATAGTTAGTAGTTTGCAGTTAGTAGTTAGTAGTTAGTAGTTAGTAGTTAGTAGTTGATAGTTAATAGTTATTTGTTAGTAGTTATTAGTTAGTAGTTAGTTGTTAGTAGTTAGTAGTTAATAGTCAGTAGTTAGTAGTTAGTAGTTAGTAGTTAGAAATTAGTAGTCAGTGGTTAGTCTTTAGTAGTTAGTAGTTAGTATGTAGTAGCTCATAGTTTGTAGTTAGCAGTTAGTAGTGAGTAGTTAGTAGTTAGTAGTTAATAGTTAGTAGTTAGTAGTAAGTAGTTAGTAGTTAGTTGTTAGTAGTTAGTAGTTAGTAGTTAGTAGTTAGTAGTTAGTAGTTAGTAGTTAGTAGTTAGTAGTTAGTAGTTAGTAGTTAGTAGTTAGTAGTTAGTAGTTAGTAGTTAGTAGCTAGTAGTTAGTAGTTAGTAGTCAGTAGTTAGTTGTTAGTAGTTAGTAGTTAGTAGTCAGTAGTTAGTAGTTAGTAGTTAGTAGTTAGTAGTTAGTAGTCAGTAGTTAGTAGTTAGTAGTTAGTAGCTAGTAGTTAGTAGTTAGTAGTCAGTAGTTAGCAGTTAGTAGTTAGTAGTTAGTAGTTAGTAGTTAGTAGTTAGTAGCTATTAGTTAGTAGTTAGTAGATAGCAGCTAGTAGTTAGTAGTTAGTAGTCAGTAGTTAGTAGTTAGTAGTTAGTAGTTAGTAGTTAGTATTCAGTAGTTAGTATTTAGTAGTTAGTAGTTAGTAGTTAGTATGTAGTAGTTAATAGTTAGTAGTTTGCAGTTAGTAGTTAGTAGTTAGTAGTTAGTAGTTGATAGTTAATAGTTATTTGTTAGTAGTTATTAGTTAGTAGTTAGTTGTTAGTAGTTAGTAGTTAATAGTCAGTAGTTAGTAGTTAGTAGTTAGTAGTTAGAAATTAGTACTCAGTGGTTAGTCTTTAGTAGTTAGTAGTTAGTATGTAGTAGCTCATAGTTTGTAGTTAGCAGTTAGTAGTGAGTAGTTAGTAGTTAGTAGTTAGTAGTTAGTAGTTAGTAGTAAGTAGTTAGTAGATAGTTGTTAGTAGTTAGTAGTTAGTAGTTAGTAGTTAGTAGTTAGTAGTTAGTAGTTAGTAGTTAGTAGTTAGTAGTTATTAGTTAGTAGTTAGTAGTTAGTAGCTAGTAGTTAGTAGTTAGTAGTCAGTAGTTAGTAGTTAGTAGTTAGTAGTTAGAAGTCAGTAGTTAGTATTTAGTAGTTAGTAGTTAGTAGTTAGTATGTAGTAGTTAATAGTTAGTAGTTTGCAGTTAGTAGTTAGTAGTTAGTAGTTAGAAGTTAGTAGTTAGTAGTTAAAAGTTAATAGTTAGTAGTTAGTAGTTATTATTTAGTAGTTAGTAGTTAGTAGTTAGTAGTTAATAGTCAGTAGTTAGTAGTTAGTAGTTAGTAGTTAGTAGTTAGTAGTTAAAAATTAGTAGTCAGTGGTTAGTCTTTAGTAGTTAGTACTTAGTGTGTAGTAGCTAATAGTTTGTAGTTAGCAGTTAGTAGTGAGTAGTTAGTAGTTAGTAGTTAGTAGTTAGTAGTTAGTAGTTAGTAGTTAGTAGTTAGTAGTTAGTAGTTAGTAGTTAGTAGTTGGTAGTTACTGGTTACTATTTAGTAGTTTTTAGTTAGTAGTTAGTAGTTATTAGTTATTAGTTAGTAGTTAGTAGTTAGTAGTTAGTAGTTAGTAGTTAGTAGTTAGTAGTTAGTAGTTAGTAGTTAGTGGTTAGTAGTTAGTAGTTAGTAGTTAGTAGTCAGTAGTTAGTAGTTAGTAGTCAGTAGTTAGTAGTTAGTAGTTGGTAGTTGGTAGTTAGTGGTTACTATTTAGTAGTTTTTAGTTAGTAGTCAAGTAGTGAGTAGTTAGTAGTTAGTAGTTAGTAGTTAGTGGTTAGTAGTTAGTAGTTAGTAGTTAGTAGTTAGTAGTTAGTAGTTAGTAGTTAGTAGTTAGTAGTTAGTAGTTAGTAGTTAGTAGTTGGTAGTTACTGGTTACTATTTAGTAGTTTTTAGTTAGTAGTTAGTAGTTATTAGTTATTAGTTAGTAGTTAGTAGTTAGTGGTTAGTAGTTAGTAGTTAGTAGTTAGTAGTTAGTAGTTAGTAGTTAGTGGTTAGTAGTTAGTAGTTAGTAGTTAGTAGTTAGTAGTCAGTAGTTAGTAGTTAGTAGTCAGTAGTTAGTAGTTAGTAGTTGGTAGTTGGTAGTTAGTGGTTACTATTTAGTAGTTTTTAGTTAGTAGTTAGTAGTTATTAGTTAGTAGTTAGTAGTTAGTAGTTATTAGTTAGTTGTTAGTAGTTAGTAGTTAGTAGTCAGAAGTTAGTAGTTAATAGTTAGTAGTTGGTAGTTACTGGTTACTATTTAGTAGTTTTTAGTTAGTAGTTAGTAGTTATTAGTTATTAGTTAGTAGTTAGTAGTTAGTAGTTAGTAGTTAGTAGTTAGTAGTTAGTAGTTAGTAGTTAGTAGTTAGTGGTTAGTAGTTAATAGTTAGTAGTTAGTAGTTAGTAGTCAGTAGTTAGTAGTTAGTAGTCAGTAGTTAGTAGTTAGTAGTTGGTAGTTGGTAGTTAGTGGTTACTATTTAGTAGTTTTTAGTTAGTAGTTAGTAGTGAGTAGTTAGTAGTTAGTAGTTAGTAGTTAGTGGTTAGTAGTTAGTAGTTAGTAGTTAGTAGTTAGTAGTTAGTAGTTAGTAGTTAGTAGTTAGTAGTTAGTAGTTAGTAGTTAGTAGTTGGTAGTTACTGGTTACTATTTAGTAGTTTTTAGTTAGTAGTTAGTAGTTATTAGTTATTAGTTAGTAGTTAGTAGTTAGTAGTTAGTAGTTAGTAGTTAGTAGTTAGTAGTTAGTAGTTAGTGGTTAGTAGTTAGTAGTTAGTAGTTAGTAGTTAGTAGTCAGTAGTTAGTAGTTAGTAGTCAGTAGTTAGTAGTTAGTAGTTGGTAGTTGGTAGTTAGTGGTTACTATTTAGTAGTTTTTAGTTAGTATTTAGTAGTGAGTAGTTAGTAGTTAGTAGTTAGTAGTTAGTGGTTAGTAGTTAGTAGTTAGTAGTTAGTAGTTAGTAGTTAGTAGTTAGTAGTTAGTAGTTAGTAGTTAGTAGTTAGTAGTTAGTAGTTAGTAGTTGGTAGTTACTGGTTACTATTTAGTAGTTTTTAGTTAGTAGTTAGTAGTTATTAGTTATTAGTTAGTAGTTAGTAGTTAGTGGTTAGTAGTTAGTAGTTAGTAGTTAGTAGTTAGTAGTTAGTAGTTAGTGGTTAGTAGTTAGTAGTTAGTAGTTAGTAGTCAGTAGTTAGTAGTTAGTAGTCAGTAGTTAGTAGTTAGTAGTTGGTAGTTGGTAGTTAGTGGTTACTATTTAGTAGTTTTTAGTTAGTAGTTAGTAGTTATTAGTTAGTAGTTAGTAGTTAGTAGTTATTAGTTTGTTGTTAGTAGTTAGTAGTTAGTAGTCAGAAGTTAGTAGTTAATAGTTAGTAGTTGGTAGTTACTGGTTACTATTTAGTAGTTTTTAGTTAGTAGTTAGTAGTTATTAGTTATTAGTTAGTAGTTAGTAGTTAGTAGTTAGTAGTTAGTAGTTAGTAGTTAGTAGTTAGTAGTTAGTAGTTAGTAGTCAGTAGTTAGTAGTTAGTATTTAGTAGTTAGTAGTTAGTAGTTAGTATGAAGTAGTTAATAGTTAGTAGTTTGCAGTTAGTAGTTGGTAGTTAGTAGTTAGTAGTTAGTAGTTAGTAGTTAATAGTTAGTAGTTAGTAGTTAGTAGTTATTAGTTAGAAGTTAGTAGTTAGAGGTTAGTTTTTAGTAGTTAGTAGTTAGTAGTTAGTAGTTGGTAGTTACTGGTTACTATTTAGTAGTTTTTAGTTAGTAGTTAGTAGTTATTAGTTATTAGTTAGTAGTTAGTAGTTAGTAGTTAGTAGTTAGTAGTTAGTAGTTAGTAGTTAGTAGTTAGTAGTTAGTAGTTAGTAGTTAGTAGTTAGTAGTTAGTAGTTAGTAGTTAGTGGTTAGTAGTTAGTAGTTAGTAGTTAGTAGTTAGTAGTCAGTAGTTAGTAGTTAGTAGTCAGTAGTTAGTAGTTGGTAGTTGGTAGTTAGTGGTTACTATTTAGTAGTTTTTAGTTAGTAGTTAGTAGTGAGTAGTTAGTAGTTAGTAGTTAGTAGTTAGTAGTTAGTAATTAGTAGTTAGTAGTTAGTAGTTAGTAGTTAGTAGTTAGTAGTTAGTAGTTAGTAGTTAGTAGTTAGTAGTTGGTAGTTAGTAGTTGGTAGTTGGTAGTTAGTGGTTACTATTTAGTAGTTTTTAGTTAGTAGTTAGTAGTTATTAGTTAGTAGTTAGTAGTTAGTAGTTATTAGTTAGTTGTTAGTAGTTAGTAGTTAGTAGTCAGAAGTTAGTAGTTAATAGTTAGTAGTTGGTAGTTACTGGTTACTATTTAGTAGTTTTTAGTTAGTAGTTAGTAGTTATTAGTTATTAGTTAGTAGTTAGTAGTTAGTAGTTAGTAGTTAGTGGTTAGTAGTTAGTAGTTAGTAGTTAGTAGTCAGTAGTTAGTAGTTAGTAGTCAGTAGTTAGTAGCTAGTAGTTGGTAGTTGGTAGTTAGTGGTTACTATTTAGTAGTTTTTAGTTAGTAGTTAGTAGTTATTAGTTAGTAGTTAGTAGTTAGTAGTTATTAGTTAGTTGTTAGTAGTTAGTAGTTAGTAGTCAGAAGTTAGTAGTTAATAGTTAGTAGTTGGTAGTTACTGGTTACTATTTAGTAGTTTTTAGTTAGTAGTTAGTAGTTATTAGTTATTAGTTAGTAGTTAGTAGTTAGTAGTTAGTAGTTAGTAGTTAGTAGTTAGTAGTTAGTAGTTAGTAGTTAGTAGTTAGTAGTTAGTAGTTAGTAGTTAGTAGTCAGTAGTTAGTAGTTAGTATTTAGTAGTTAGTAGTTAGTAGTTAGTATGAAGTAGTTAATAGTTAGTAGTTTGCAAGTAGTAGTTAGTAGTTAGTAGTTAGTAGTTAGTAGTTAGTAGTTAATAGTTAGTAGTTAGTAGTTAGTAGTTATTAGTTAGAAGTTAGTAGTTAGAGGTTAGTTTTTAGTAGTTAGTAGTTAGTAGTTAGTAGTTAGTAGTTAGTAGTTAGTAGTTAGTAGTTAGTAGTTAGTAGTTAGTAGTTAGTAGTTAGTAGTTAGTAGTTAGTAGTCAGTAGTTAGTAGTTAGCAGTTAATAGTTAGTAGTTAGTAGTTAGTAGTTAGTAGTTAGTAGTTAGTAGTTAGTAGTTAGTAGTTAGAAATTAGTAGTCAGTGGTTAGTCTTTAGTAGTTAGTAGTTAGCATGTAGTAGCTAATAGTTTGTAGTTAGCAGTTAGTAGTGAGTAGTTAGTAGTTAGTAGTTAGTAGTTAGTAGATAGTAGTTAGTAGTTAGTAGTTAGTAGTTAGTAGTTAGTAGTTGGTAGTTACTGGTTACTATTTAGTAGTTTTTAGTTATTGGTTAGTAGTTATTAGTTATTAGTTAGTAGTTAGTAGTTAGTAGTTAGTGGTTAGTAGTTAGTAGTTAGTAGTTAGTAGTTAGTAGTTAGTAGTTAGTAGTTAGTAGTTAGTAGTTAGTAGTTAGTAGTTGGTAGTTGGTAGTTAGTGGTTACTATTTAGTAGTTTTTAGTTAGTAGTTATTAGTTAGTAGTTAGTAGTTAGTAGTTATTAGTTAGTTGTTAGCAGTTAGTAGTTAGTAGTCAGAAGTTAGTAGTTAGTAGTTAGTAGTTGGTAGTTACTGGTTACTATTTAGTAGTTTTTAGTTAGTAGTTAGTAGTTATTAGTTATTAGTTAGTAGTTAGTAGTTAGTAGTTAGTAGTTAGTAGTTAGTAGTTAGTAGTTAGTAGTTAGTAGTTAGTAGTTAGTAGTCAGTAGTTAGTAGTTAGCAGTTAGTAGTTAGTAGTTAGTAGTTAGTAGTTAGTAGTTAGTAGTTAGTAGTTAGTAGTTAGAAATTAGTAGTCAGTGGTTAGTCTTTAGTAGTTAGTAGTTAGTATGTAGTAGCTAGTAGTTTGTAGTTAGCAGTTAGTAGTGAGTAGTTAGTAGTTAGTAGTTAGTAGTTAGTAGTTAGTAGTTAGTAGTTATTAGTTAGTAGTTAGTAGTTGGTAGTTACTGGTTACTATTTAGTAGTTTTTAGTTAGTAGTTAGTAGTTATTAGTTATTAGTTAGTAGTTAGTAGTTAGTAGTTAGTAGTTAGTAGTTACTAGTTAGTAGTTAGTGGTTAGTAGTTAGTAGTTAGTAGTTAGTAGTTAGTAGTTAGTAGTTAGTAGTCAGTAGTTAGTAGTTAGTAGTTAGTAGTTAGTAGTTGGTAGTTGGTATTTAGTAGTCAGTAGTTATTAGTTAGTTGTTAGTAGTTAGTAGTTAGTAGTCAGAAGTTAGTAGTTAGTAGTTAGTAGTTGGTAGTTACTGGTTACTATTTAGTAGTTTTTAGTTAGTAGTTAGTAGTTTTTAGTTAGTAGTTAGTAGTTAGTAGTTATTAGTTAGTTGTTAGTAGTTAGTAGTTAGTAGTCAGAAGTTAGTAGTTAGTAGTTAGTAGTTGGTAGTTACTGGTTACTATTTAGTAAATTTTAGTTAGTAGTTAGTAGTTATTAGTTATTAGTTAGTAGTTAGTAGTTAGTAGTTAGTAGTTAGTAGTTAGTAGTTAGTAGTTAGTAGTTAGTAGTTAGTAGTTAGTAGTCAGTAGTTAGTAGTTAGTAGTTGGTAGTTGGTAGTTAGTGGTTCCTATTTAGTAGTTTTTAGTTAGTAGTTAGTAGTTAGTAGTTATTAGTTAGTAGTTAGTAGTTAGTAGTTAGTAGTTAGTAGTCAGTAGTTAGTAGTCATTAGTTAGTAGTTAGTAGTTAGTAGTTAGTAGTTGGTAGTTGGTAGTTAGTGGTTACTATTTAGTAGTTTTTAGTTAGTAGTTAGTAGTTAGTAGTTAGTAGCTAGAAATTAGTAGTCAGTGGTTAGTCTTTAGTAGTTAGTATTTAGTATGTAGTAGCTAATAGTTTGTAGTTAGCAGTTATTGGTGAGTAGTTAGTAGTTAGTAATTAGTAGTTAGTAGTTAGTAGTTAGTAGTTAGTAGTTAGTAGTCAGTAGTTAGTAGTTAGCAGTTAGTAGTTAGTAGTTAGTAGTTAGTAGTTAGTAGTTAGTAGTTAGTAGTTAGAAATTAGTAGTCAGTGGTTAGTCTTTAGTAGTTAGTAGTTAGTATGTAGTAGCTAATAGTTTTTAGTTAGCAGTTAGTAGTGAGTAGTTAGTAGTTAGTAGTTAGTAGTTAGTAGTTAGTAGTTAGTAGTTAGTAGTTAGTAGTTAGTAGTTAGTAGTTAGTAGTTAGTAGTTAGTAGTTGGTAGTTACTGGTTACTATTTAGTAGTTTTTAGTTAGTAGTTAGTAGTTATTAGTTATTAGTTAGCAGTTAGTAGTTATTAGTTAGTAGTTAGTAGTTAGTAGTTAGTAGTTAGTGGTTAGTAGTTAGTAGTTAGTAGTTAGTAGTTAGTAGTTAGTAGTCAGTAGTTAGTAGTTAGTAGTTAGTAGTTGGTAGTTGGTAGTTAGTGGTTACTATTTAGTAGTTTTTAGTTAGTAGTTAGTAGTTATTAGTTAGTAGTTAGTAGTTAGTAGTTAGTAGTTATTAGTTAGTTGTTAGTAGTTAGTAGTTAGTAGTCAGAAGTTAGTAGTTAGTAGTTGGTAGTTACTGGTTACTATTTAGTAGTTTTTAGTTAGTAGTTAGTAGTTATTAGTTAGTAGTTAGTAGTTAGTAGTTAGTAGTTAGTAGTTAGTAGTTAGTAGTTAGTAGTTAGTAGTTAGTAGTTAGTAGTTAGTAGTTAGTAGTTAGTAGTTAGTAGTTAGTAGTTAGTAGTTAGTAGTTAGTAGTTAGTAGTTAGTAGTTAGTAGTTAGTAGTTAGTAGTTAGTAGTTATTAGTTAGTAGTCAGTAGTTAGTAGTTAGTAGTTGGTAGTTTGTAGTTAGTGGTTCCTATTTAGTAGTTTTTAGTTAGTAGTTAGTAGTTAGTAATTAGTAGTTAGTAGTTAGTAGTCAGTAGTTAGTAGTCAGTAGTTAGTAGTTAGTAGTTAGTAGTTGGTAGTTGGTAGTTAGTGGTTTTTTTTAGTAGTTTTTAGTTAGAAGTTAGTAGTTAGTAGTTGGTAGTTACTGGTTACTATTTAGTAGTTTTTAGTTAGTAGTTAGTAGTTATTAGTTAGTAGTTAGTAGTTAGTAGTTAGTAGTTAGTAGTTAGTAGTTAGTAGTTAGTAGTTAGTAGTTAGTAGTTAGTAGTTAGTAGTTAGTAGTTAGTAGTTAGTAGTTAGTAGTTAGTAGTTAGTAGTTAGTAGTTAGTAGTTAGTAGTTAGTAGTTAGTACTTAGTAGTTAGTAGTTATTAGTTAGTAGTCAGTAGTTAGTAGTTAGTAGTTGGTAGTTTGTAGTTAGTGGTTCCTATTTAGTAGTTTTTAGTTAGTAGTTAGTAGTTAGTAATTAGTAGTTAGTAATTAGTAGTCAGTAGTTAGTAGTCAGTAGTTAGTAGTTAGTAGTTAGTAGTTGGTAGTTGGTAGTTAGTGGTTTTTTTTAGTAGTTTTTAGTTAGAAGTTAGTAGTTAGTAGTTAGTAGTTAGTAGTTAGAAATTAGTAGTCAGTGGTTAGTCTTTAGTAGTTAGTAGTTAGTATGTAGTAGCTAATAGTTTGCAGTTAGCAGTTAGTAGTGAGTAGTTAGTAGTTAGTAGTTAGTAGTTAGTAGTTAGTAGTTAGTATTTAGTAGTTAGTAGTTAGTAGTTGGGAGTTACTGGTTACTATTTAGTAGTTTTTAATTAGTAGTTAGTAGTTATTAGTTATTAGTTAGTAGTTAGTAGTTTGTAGTTAGTAGTTAGTAGTTAGTGGTTAGTAGTTAGTAGTTAGTAGATAGTAGTTAGTAGATAGTAGTTAGCAGTTAGTAGTCAGTAGTTAGTAGTTAGTAGTTGGTAGTTGGTAGTTAGTGGTTACTATTTAATAGTTTTTAGTTAGTAGTTAGTAGTTATTAGTTAGTAGTTAGTAGTTAGCAGTTATTAGTTAGTTGTTAGTAGATAGTAGTTAGTAGTCAGAAGTTAGTAGTTAGTAGTTAGTAGTTGGTAGTTACTGGTTACTATTTAGTAGTTTTTAGTTAGTAGTTAGTAGTTATTAGTTATTAGTTAGTAGTTAGTAGTTAGTAGTTAGTAGTTAGTAGTTAGTAGTTAGTGGTTAGTAGTTAGTAGTTAGTAGTTAGTAGTTAGTAGTTAGTAGTTAGTAGTTAGTAGTTAGTAGTCAGTAGTTAGTAGTTAGTAGTTAGTAGTTAGTAGTTAGTAGTTAGTAGTTAGTAGTTAGTAGTTAGTAGTTAGTAGTTAGTAGTTAGTAGTTAGTAGTTAGTAGTTAGTAGTTAGTAGTCAGTAGTTAGTAGTTAGTAGTTGGTAGTTTGTAGTTAGTGGTTCCTATTTAGTAGTTTTTAGTTAGTAGTTAGTAGTTAGTAATTAGTAGTTAGTAGTTAGTAGTCAGTAGTTACTAGTCAGTAGTTAGTAGTTAGTAGTTAGTAGTTGGTAGTTGGTAGTTAGTGGTTACTATTTAGTAGTTTTTAGTTAGAAGTTAGTAGTTAGTAGTTAGTAGTTAGTAGTTAGAAATTAGTAGTCAGTGGTTAGTCTTTAGTAGTTAGTAGTTAGTATGTAGTAGCTAATAGTTTGTAGTTAGCAGTTAGTAGTGAGTAGTTAGTAGTTAGTAGTTAGTAGTTAGTAATTAGTAGTTAGTAGTTAGTATTTAGTAGTTAGTAGTTAGTAGTTGGGAGTTACTGGTTACTATTTAGTAGTTTTTAGTTAGTAGTTAGTAGTTATTAGTTATTAGTTAGTAGTTATTAGTTTGTAGTTAGTAGTTAGTAGTTAGTGGTTAGTAGTTAGTAGTTAGTAGATAGTAGTTAGCAGTTAGTAGTCAGTAGTTAGTAGTTATTAGTTAGTAGTTAGTAGTTAGCAGTTATTAGTTAGTTGTTAGTAGATAGTAGTTAGTAGTCAGAAGTTAGTAGTTAGTAGTTAGTAGTTGGTAGTTACTGGTTACTATTTAGTAGTTTTTAGTTAGTAGTTAGTAGTTATTAGTTATTAGTTAGTAGTTAGTAGTTAGTAGTTAGTAGTTAGTAGTTAGTAGTTAGTGGTTAGTAGTTAGTAGTTAGTAGTTAGTAGTTAGTAGTTAGTAGTTAGTAGTTAGTAGTTAGTAGTCAGTAGTTAGTAGTTAGTAGTTAGTAGTTAGTAGTTAGTAGTTAGTAGTTAGTAGTTAGTAGTTAGTAGTTAGTAGTTAGTAGTTAGTAGTTAGTAGTTAGAAATTAGTAGTCAGTGGTTAGTCTTTAGTAGTTAGTAGTTAGTATGTAGTAGCTAATAGTTTGTAGTTAGCAGTTAGTAGTGAGTAGTTAGTAGTTAGTAGTTAGTAGTTAGTAATTAGTAGTTAGTAGTTAGTATTTAGTAGTTAGTAGTTAGTAGTTGGGAGTTACTGGTTACTATTTAGTAGTTTTTAGTTAGTAGTTAGTAGTTATTAGTTATTAGTTAGTAGTTAGTAGTTTGTAGTTAGTAGTTAGTAGTTAGTGGTTAGTAGTTAGTAGTTAGTAGATAGTAGTTAGCAGTTAGTAGTCAGTAGTTAGTAGTTAGTAGTTGGTAGTTGGTAGTTAGTGGTTACTATTTAATAGTTTTTAGTTAGTAGTTAGTAGTTATTAGTTAGTAGTTAGTAGTTAGTAGTTATTAGTTAGTTGTTAGTAGATAGTAGTTAGTAGTCAGAAGTTAGTAGTTAGTAGTTAGTAGTTGGTAGTTACTGGTTACTATTTAGTAGTTTTTAGTTAGTAGTTAGTAGTTATTAGTTATTAGTTAGTAGTTAGTAGTTAGTAGTTAGTAGTTAGTAGTTAGTAGTTAGTGGTTAGTAGTTAGTAGTTAGTAGTTAGTAGTTAGTAGTTAGTAGTTAGTAGTTAGTAGTTAGTATTTAGTAGTTAGTAGTTAGTAATTAGTAGTTAGTAGTTAGTATTTAGTAGTTAGTAGTTAGTAGTTAGTAGTTAGTGGTTAGTAGTTAGTAGTTAGTAGTTAGTAGTTAGTAGTTAGTAGTTAATAGTTAGTAGTTAGTATTTAGTAGTTAGTAGTTAGCAGTTAGTAGTCAGTAGTTAGTAGTTAGTAGTTGGTAGTTGGTAGTTAGTGGTTACTATTTAATAGTTTTTAGTTAGTAGTTAGTAGTTATTAGTTAGTAGTTAGTAGTTAGCAGTTATAATTTAGTTGTTAGTAGATAGTAGTTAGTAGTCAGAAGTTAGTAGTTAGTAGTTAGTAGTTGGTAGTTACTGGTTACTATTTAGTAGTTTTTAGTTAGTAGTTAGTAGTTATTAGTTATTAGTTAGTAGTTAGTAGTTAGTAGTTAGTAGTTAGTAGTTAGTAGTTAGTGGTTAGTAGTTAGTAGTTAGTAGTTAATAGTTAGTAGTTAGTAGTTAGTAGTTAGTAGTTAGTAGTTAGTAGTTAGTAGTCAGTAGTTAGTAGTTAGTAGTTAGTAGTTAGTAGTTAGTAGTTAGTAGTTAGTAGTTAGTAGTTAGTAGTTAGTAGTTAGTAGTTAGTAGTTAGTAGTTAGTAGTTAGTAGTCAGTAGTTAGTAGTTAGTAGTTGGTAGTTTGTAGTTAGTGGTTCCTATTTAGTAGTTTTTAGTTAGTAGTTAGTAGTTAGTAATTAGTAGTTAGTAGTTAGTAGTCAGTAGTTACTAGTCAGTAGTTAGTAGTTAGTAGTTAGTAGTTGGTAGTTGGTAGTTAGTGGTTACTATTTAGTAGTTTTTAGTTAGAAGTTAGTAGTTAGTAGTTAGTAGTTAGTAGTTAGAAATTAGTAGTCAGTGGTTAGTCTTTAGTAGTTAGTAGTTAGTATGTAGTAGCTAATAGTTTGTAGTTAGCAGTTAGTAGTGAGTAGTTAGTAGTTAGTAGTTAGTAGTTAGTAATTAGTAGTTAGTAGTTAGTATTTAGTAGTTAGTAGTTAGTAGTTGGGAGTTACTGGTTACTATTTAGTAGTTTTTAGTTAGTAGTTAGTAGTTATTAGTTATTAGTTAGTAGTTAGTAGTTTGTAGTTAGTAGTTAGTAGTTAGTGGTTAGTAGTTAGTAGTTAGTAGATAGTAGTTAGCAGTTAGTAGTCAGTAGTTAGTAGTTAGTAGTTGGTAGTTGGTAGTTAGTGGTTACTATTTAATAGTTTTTAGTTAGTAGTTAGTAGTTATTAGTTAGTAGTTAGTAGTTAGTAGTTATTAGTTAGTTGTTAGTAGATAGTAGTTAGTAGTCAGAAGTTAGTAGTTAGTAGTTAGTAGTTGGTAGTTACTGGTTACTATTTAGTAGTTTTTAGTTAGTAGTTAGTAGTTATTAGTTATTAGTTAGTAGTTAGTAGTTAGTAGTTAGTAGTTAGTAGTTAGTAGTTAGTGGTTAGTAGTTAGTAGTTAGTAGTTAGTAGTTAGTAGTTAGTAGTTAGTAGTTAGTAGTTAGTATTTAGTAGTTAGTAGTTAGTAATTAGTAGTTAGTAGTTAGTATTTAGTAGTTAGTAGTTAGTAGTTGGGAGTTACTGGTTACTATTTAGTAGTTTTTAGTTAGTAGTTAGTAGTTATTAGTTATTAGTTAGTAGTTAGTAGTTTGTAGTTAGTAGTTAGTAGTTAGTGGTTAGTAGTTAGTAGTTAGTAGATAGTAGTTAGTAGATAGTAGTTAGCAGTTAGTAGTCAGTAGTTAGTAGTTAGTAGTTGGTAGTTGGTAGTTAGTGGTTACTATTTAATAGTTTTTAGTTAGTAGTTAGTAGTTATTAGTTAGTAGTTAGTAGTTAGTAGTTATTAGTTAGTTGTTAGTAGATAGTAGTTAGTAGTCAGAAGTTAGTAGTTAGTAGTTAGTAGTTGGTAGTTACTGGTTACTATTTAGTAGTTTTTAGTAAGTAGTTAGTAGTTATTAGTTATTAGTTAGTAGTTAGTAGTTAGTAGTTAGTAGTTAGTAGTTAGTGGTTAGTAGTTAGTAGTTAGTAGTTAGTAGTTAGTAGTTAGTAGTTATTAGTTAGTTGTTAGTAGATAGTAGTTAGTAGTCAGAAGTTAGTAGTTAGTAGTTAGTAGTTGGTAGTTACTGGTTACTATTTAGTAGTTAGTAGTTAGTAGTTAGTAGTTATTATTTAGTAGTTAGTAGTTAGTAGTTATTAGTTAGTAGTTAGTAATTAGTAGTTAGTATTTAGTAGTTAGTAGTTAGTAGTTGGGAGTTACTGGTTACTATTTAGTAGTTTTTAGTTAGTAGTTAGTAGTTATTAGTAATTAGTTAGTAGTTAGTAGTTTGTAGTTAGTAGTTAGTAGTTAGTGGTTAGTAGTTAGTAGTTAGTAGATAGTAGTTAGCAGTTAGTAGTCAGTAGTTAGTAGTTAGTAGTTGGTAGTTGGTAGTTAGTGGTTACTATTTAATAGTTTTTAGTTAGTAGTTAGTAGTTATTAGTTAGTAGTTAGTAGTTAGTAGTTATTAGTTAGTTGTTAGTAGATAGTAGTTAGTAGTCAGAAGTTAGTAGTTAGTAGTTAGTAGTTGGTAGTTACTGGTTACTATTTAGTAGTTTTTAGTTAGTAGTTAGTAGTTATTAGTTATTAGTTAGTAGTTAGTAGTTAGTAGTTAGTAGTTAGTAGTTAGTAGTTAGTGGTTAGTAGTTAGTAGTTAGTAGTTAGTAGTTAGTAGTTAGTAGTTAGTAGTTAGTAGTTAGTATTTAGTAGTTAGTAGTTAGTAATTAGTAGTTAGTAGTTAGTATTTAGTAGTTAGTAGTTAGTAGTTGGGAGTTACTGGTTACTATTTAGTAGTTTTTAGTTAGTAGTTAGTAGTTATTAGTTATTAGTTAGTAGTTAGTAGTTTGTAGTTAGTAGTTAGTAGTTAGTGGTTAGTAGTTAGTAGTTAGTAGATAGTAGTTAGTAGATAGTAGTTAGCAGTTAGTAGTCAGTAGTTAGTAGTTAGTAGTTGGTAGTTGGTAGTTAGTGGTTACTATTTAATAGTTTTTAGTTAGTAGTTAGTAGTTATTAGTTAGTAGTTAGTAGTTAGTAGTTATTAGTTAGTTGTTAGTAGATAGTAGTTAGTAGTCAGAAGTTAGTAGTTAGTAGTTAGTAGTTGGTAGTTACTGGTTACTATTTAGTAGTTTTTAGTTAGTAGTTAGTAGTTATTAGTTATTAGTTAGTAGTTAGTAGTTAGTAGTTAGTAGTTAGTAGTTAGTAGTTAGTGGTTAGTAGTTAGTAGTTAGTAGTTAGTAGTTAGTAGTTAGTAGTTATTAGTTAGTTGTTAGTAGATAGTAGTTAGTAGTCAGAAGTTAGTAGTTAGTAGTTAGTAGTTGGTAGTTACTGGTTACTATTTAGTAGTTAGTAGTTAGTAGTTAGTAGTTATTATTTAGTAGTTAGTAGTTAGTAGTTATTAGTTAGTTGTTAGTAGTTAGTAGTTAGTAGTTAGTAGTTGGTAGTTACTGGTTACTATTTGGTAGTTCTTAGTTAGTAGTTAGTAGTTAGTAGTTAGTAGTTAGTAGTTAGTGGTTAGTAGTTAGTAGTTAGTAGTTAGTAGTCAGTAGTTAGTAGTTAGTAGTTAGTAGTTGGTAGTTGGTAGTTAGTGGTTACTATTTAGTGGTTTTTAGTTAGTAGTTAGTAGTTATTAGTTAGTAGTTAGTAGTTAGTAGTTAGTAGTTAGTAGTTAGTAGTTAGTGGTTAGTAGTTAGTCGTTAGTAGTTAGTAGTTAGTAGTTAGTAGTCAGTAGTTAGTAGTTAGTAGTTAGTAGTTGGTAGTTGGTAGTTAGTGGTTACTATTTAATAGTTTTTAGTTAGTAGTTAGTAGTTATTTTTTAGTAGTTAGTAGTTAGTAGTTATTAGTTAGTTGTTAGTAGATAGTAGTTAGTAGTCAGAAGTTAGTAGTTAGTAGTTAGTAGTTGGTAGTTACTGGTTACTATTTAGTAGTTTTTAGTTTGTAGTTAGTAGTTAGTAGTTATTAATTATTAGTTAGAAGTTAGTAGTTAGTAGTTAGTAGTTAGTAGTTAGTAGTTAGCAGTTAGTGGTTAGTAGTTAGTAGTTAGTAGTTAGTAGTTAGTAGTCAGTAGTTAGTAGTTAGTAGTTAGTAGTTAGTAGTTGGTAGTTGGTAGTTAGTGGTTACTATTTAGTAGTTTTTAGTTAGTAGTTAGTAGTTATTAGTTAGTAGTTAGTAGTTAGTAGTTATTAGTTAGTTGTTAGTAGTTAGTAGTTAGTAGTCAGAAGTTAGTAGTTAGTAGTTATTAGTTGGTAGTTACTGGTTACTATTTAGTAGTGTTTAGTTAGTAGTTAGTAGTTAGTAGTTAGTGGTTAGTGGTTAGTAGTTAGTAGTTAGTAGTTAGTAGTTAGTAGTTAGTAGACAGTAGTTAGCAGTTAGTAGTTAGTAGTTGGTAGTTGGTAGTTAGTGGTTACTATTTAGTAGTTTTTAGTTAGTAGTTAGTAGTTATTAGTTAGTAGTTAGTAGTTAGTAGTTATTAGTTAGTTGTTAGTAGTTAGTAGTTAGTAGTTAGTAGTTAGTAGTTGGTAGTCACTGGTTACTATTTGGTAGTTTTTAGTTAGTAGTTAGTAGTTAGTAGTTAGTAGTTAGTAGTTAGTGGTTAGTAGTTAGTAGTTAGTAGTTAGTAGTCAGTAGTTAGTAGTTAGTAGTTAGTAGTTGGTAGTTGGTAGTTAGTGGTTACTATTTAGTAGTTTTTAGTTAGTAGTTAGTAGTTATTAGTTAGTAGTTAGTAGTTAGTAGTTAGTAATTAGTAGTTAGTAGTTAGTGGTTAGTAGTTAGTCGTTAGTAGTTAGTAGTTAGTAGTTAGTAGTCAGTAGTTAGTAGTTAGTAGTTAGTAGTTGGTAGTTGGTAGTTAGTTGTTACTATTTAATAGTTTTTAGTTAGTAGTTAGTAGTTATTAGTTAGTAGTTAGTAGTTATTAGTTAGTTGTTAGTAGATAGTAGTTAGTAGTCAGAAGTTAGTAGTTAGTAGTTAGTAGTTGGTAGTTACTGGTTACTATTTAGTAGTTCTTAGTTAGTAGTTAGTCATTATTAGTTATTAGTTAGTAGTTAGTAGTTAGTAGTTAGTAGTTAGTAGTTAGTAGTTAGTAGTTAGTAGTTAGTGGTTAGTAGTTAGTAGTTAGTAGTTAGTAGTTAGTAGTCAGTAGTTAGTAGTTAGTAGTTAGTAGTTGGTAGTTGGTAGTTAGTGGTTACTATTTAGTAGTTTTTAGTTAGTAGTTAGTAGTTATTAGTTAGTAGTTAGTAGTTAGTAGTTATTAGTTAGTTGTTAGTAGTTAGTAGTTAGTAGTCAGAAGTTAGTAGTTAGTAGTTATTAGTTGGTAGTTACTGGTTACTATTTAGTAGTGTTTAGTTAGTAGTTAGTAGTTAGTAGTTAGTGGTTAGTGGTTAGTAGTTAGTAGTTAGTAGTTAGTAGTTAGTAGTTAGTAGACAGTAGTTAGCAGTTAGTAGTTAGTAGTTGGTAGTTGGTAGTTAGTGGTTACTATTTAGTAGTTTTTAGTTAGTAGTTAGTAGTTATTAGTTAGTAGTTAGTAGTTAGTAGTTATTAGTTAGTTGTTAGTAGTTAGTAGTTAGTAGTTAGTAGTTAGTAGTTGGTAGTCACTGGTTACTATTTGGTAGTTTTTAGTTAGTAGTTAGTAGTTAGTAGTTAGTAGTTAGTAGTTAGTGGTTAGTAGTTAGTAGTTAGTAGTTAGTAGTCAGTAGTTAGTAGTTAGTAGTTAGTAGTTGGTAGTTGGTAGTTAGTGGTTACTATTTAGTAGTTTTTAGTTAGTAGTTAGTAGTTATTAGTTAGTAGTTAGTAGTTAGTAGTTAGTAATTAGTAGTTAGTAGTTAGTGGTTAGTAGTTAGTCGTTAGTAGTTAGTAGTTAGTAGTTAGTAGTCAGTAGTTAGTAGTTAGTAGTTAGTAGTTGGTAGTTGGTAGTTAGTTGTTACTATTTAATAGTTTTTAGTTAGTAGTTAGTAGTTATTAGTTAGTAGTTAGTAGTTATTAGTTAGTTGTTAGTAGATAGTAGTTAGTAGTCAGAAGTTAGTAGTTAGTAGTTAGTAGTTGGTAGTTACTGGTTACTATTTAGTAGTTCTTAGTTAGTAGTTAGTCATTATTAGTTATTAGTTAGTAGTTAGTAGTTAGTAGTTAGTAGTTAGTAGTTAGTAGTTAGTAGTTAGTAGTTAGTGGTTAGTAGTTAGTAGTTAGTAGTTAGTAGTTAGTAGTCAGTAGTTAGTAGTTAGTAGTTAGTAGTTGGTAGTTGGTAGTTAGTGGTTACTATTTAGTAGTTTTTAGTTAGTAGTTAGTAGTTATTAGTTAGTAGTTAGTAGTTAGTAGTTATTAGTTAGTTGTTAGTAGTTAGTAGTTAGTAGTCAGAAGTTAGTAGTTAGTAGTTAGTAGTTGGTAGTTACTGGTTACTATTTAGTAGTTTTTAGTTAGTAGTTAGTAGTTAGTAGTTAGTAGTTAGTAGTTAGTGGTTAGTAGTTAGTAGTTAGTAGTTAGTAGTTAGTAGTTAGTAGTTAGTAGTCAGTAGTTAGTAGTTAGTAGTTAGTAGTTGGTAGTTGGTAGTTAGTGGTTACTATTTAGTAGTTTTTAGTTAGTAGTTAGTAGTTATTAGTTAGTAGTTAGTAGTTAGTAGTTATTAGTTAGTTGTTAGTAGTTAGTAGTTAGTAGTCAGAAGTTAGTAGTTAGTAGTTAGTAGTTGGTAGTTACTGGTTACTATTTAGTAATTTTTAGTTAGTAGTTAGTAGTTATTAGTTATTAGTTAGTAGTTAGTAGTTAGTAGATAGTAGTTAGTAGTTAGTAGTTAGTAGTTAGTGGTTAGTAGTTAGTCGTTAGTAGTTAGTAGTTAGTAGTTAGTAGTCAGTAGTTAGTAGTTAGTAGTTAGTAGTTGGTAGTTGGTAGTTAGTGGTTACTATTTAGTACTTTTTAGTTAGTAGTTAGTAGTTATTAGATAAAAGTTAGTAGTTAGTAGTTATTAGTTAGTTGTTAGTAGTTAGTAGTTAGTAGTCAGAAGTTAGTAGTTAGTAGTTAGTAGTTGGTAGTTACTGGTTACTATTTAGTAGTTTTTAGTTAGTAGTTAGTAGTTAGTAGTTAGTGGTTAGTAGTTAGTAGTTAGTAGTTAGTGGTTAGTAGTTAGTAGTTAGTAGTTAGTAGTCAGTAGTTAGTAGTTAGTAGTTAGTAGTTGGTAGTTGGTAGTTAGTGGTTACTATTTAGTAGTTTTTAGTTAGTAGTTAGTAGTTATTAGTTAGTAGTTAGTAGTTAGTAGTTATTAGTTAGTTGTTAGTAGTTAGTAGTTAGTTGTCAGAAGTTAGTAGTTAGTAGTTAGTAGTTGGTAGTTACTGGTTACTATTTAGTAGTTTTTAGTTAGTAGTTAGTAGTTAGTAGTTAGTAGTTAGTAGTTAGTGGTTAGTAGTTAGTAGTTAGTAGTTAGTAGTTAGTAGTTAGTAGTCAGTAGTTAGTAGTTAGTAGTTAGTAGTTGGTAGTTGGTAGTTACTGGTTACTATTTAGTAGTTTTTAGTTAGTAGTTAGTAGTTATTAGTTAGTAGTTAGTAGTTAGTAGTTATTAGTTAGTTGTTAGTAGTTAGTAGTTAGTAGTCAGAAGTTAGTAGTTAGTAGTTAGTAGTTGGTAGTTACTGGTTACTATTTAGTAGTTTTTAGTTAGTAGTTAGTAGTTATTAGTTATTAGTTAGTAGTTAGTAGTTAGTAGTTAGTAGTTAGTAGTTAGTAGTTAGTAGTTAGTGGTTAGTAGTTAGTCGTTAGTAGTTAGTAGTTAGTAGTTAGTAGTCAGTAGTTAGTAGTTAGTAGTTGGTAGTTGGTAGTTGGTAGTTAGTGGTTACTATTTAGTAGTTTTTAGTTAGTAGTTAGTAGTTATTAGATAAAAGTTAGTAGTTAGTAGTTATTAGTTAGTTGTTAGTAGTTAGTAGTTAGTAGTCAGAAGTTAGTAGTTAGTAGTTAGTAGTTGGTAGTTACTGGTTACTTTTCAGTAGTTTTTAGTTAGTAGTTAGTAGTTAGTAGTTCGTTGTTAGTAGTTAGTCGTTAGTAGTTAGTAGTTAGTAGTTAGTAGTCAGTAGTTAGTAGTTAGTAGTTAGTAGTTGGTAGTTGGTAGTTAGTGGTTACTATTTAGTAGTTTTTAGTTAGTAGTTAGTAGTTATTAGATAAAAGTTAGTAGTTAGTAGTTATTAGTTAATTGTTAGTAGTTAGTAGTTAGTAGTCAGAAGTTAGTAGTTAGTAGTTAGTAGTTGGTGGTTACTGGTTACTATTTAGTAGTTTTTAGTTAGTAGTTAGTAGTTATTAAATATTAGTTAGTAGTTAGTAGTTAGTAGTTAGTAGTTAGTAGTTAGTAGTTAGTAGTTAGTAGTTAGTAGTTAGTAGTTAGTAGTTAGTAGTCAGTAGTTAGTAGTCAGTAGTTAGTAGTTAGTAGTTAGTAGTTGGTAGTTGGTAGTTAGTGGTTACTATTTAGTAGTTTTTAGTTAGTAGTTAGTAGTTGGTAGTTACTGGTTACTATTTAGTAGTTTTTAGTTAGTAGTTAGTAGTTAGTAGTTAGTAGTTAGTGGTTAGTAGTTAGTAGTTAGTAGTTAGTAGTTAGTAGTTAGTAGTTAGTGGTTACTATTTAGTAGTTTTTAGTTAGTAGTTAGTAGTTAGTAGTTAGTAGTTAGTAGTTAGTGGTTAGTAGTTAGTAGTTAGTAGTTAGTAGTTTGTAGTTGGTAGTTAGTGGTTACTATTTAGTAGTTTTTAGTTAGTAGTTAGTAGTTATTAGTTAGTAGTTAGTAGTTAGTAGTTATTAGTTAGTTGTTAGTAGTTAGTAGTTAGTAGTCAGAAGTTTGTAGTTAGTAGTTAGTAGTTGGTAGTTACTGGTTACTATTTAGTAGTTTTTAGTTAGTAGTTAGTAGTTATTAGTTATTAGTTAGTAGTTAGTAGTTAGTAGTTAGTAGTTAGTAGTTAGTGGTTAGTAGTTAGTCGTTAGTAGTTATTAGTTAGTAGTTAGTAGTCAGTAGTTAGTAGTTAGTAGTTAGTAGTTGGTAGTTGGTAGTTAGTGGTTACTATTTAGTAGTTTTTAGTTAGTAGTTAGTAGTTATTAGATAAAAGTTAGTAGTTAGTAGTTATTAGTTAGTTGTTAGTAGTTAGTAGTTAGTAGTCAGAAGTTAGTAGTTAGTAGTTAGTAGTTGGTAGTTACTGGTTACTATTTAGTAGTTTTTAGTTAGTAGTTAGTAAATATTAAATATTAGTAGTTAGTAGTTAGTAGTTAGTAGTTAGTAGTTAGTAGTTAGTAGTTAGTAGTTAGTAGTTAGTAGTCAGTAGTTAGTTGTTAGTAGTTGGTAGTTGGTAGTTAGTGGTTCCTATTTAGTAGTTTTTAGTTAGTAGTTAGTAGTTTTTAGTTAGTAGTTAGTAGTTAGTAGTTATTAGTTAGTTTTTAGTAGTTAGTAAGTAGTAGTTAGTAGTTAGTAGTTAGTAGTCAGTAGTTAGTAGTTAGTAGTTAGTAGTTAGTAGTCAGTAGTTAGTGTTTAGTAGTTAGTAGTTAGTAGTTAGTATGTAGTAGTTAATAGTTAGTAGTTTGCAGTTAGTAGTTAGTAGTTAGTAGTTAGTAGTTAGTAGTTAGTAGTCAGTAGTTAGTAGTTAGTAGTTAGTAGTTGGTAGTTGGTAGTTAGTCGTTACTATTTAGTAGTTTTTAGTTAGTAGTTAGTAGTTATTAGTTAGTAGTTAGTAGTTATTAGTTAGTTGTTAGTAGTTAGTAGTTAGTAGTCAGAAGTTTGTAGTTAGTAGTTAGTAGTTGGTAGTTACTGGTTACTATTTAGTAGTTTTTAGTTAGTAGTTAGTAAGTATTAGTTATTAGTTAGTAGTTAGTAGTTAGTAGTTAGTAGTTAGTAGTTAGTGGTTAGTAGTTAGTCGTTAGTAGTTATTAGTTAGTAGTTAGTAGTTAGTAGTTAGTAGTTGGTAGTTGGTAGTTAGTGGTTACTATTTAGTAGTTTTTAGTTAGTAGTTAGTAGTTATTAGATAAAAGTTAGTAGTTAGTAGTTATTAGTTAGTTGTTAGTAGTTAGTAGTTAGTAGTCAGAAGTTAGTAGTTAGTAGTTAGTAGTTGGTAGTTACTGATTACTATTTAGTAGTTTTTAGTTAGTAGTTAGTAGTTATTAAATATTAGTTAGTAGTTAGTAGTTAGTAGTTAGTAGTTAGTAGTTAGTAGTTAGTAGTTAGTAGTTAGTAGTTAGTAGTTAGTAGTTAGTAGTTAGTAGTTAGTAGTTAGTAGTTAGTAGTTAGTAGTCAGTAGTTAGTTGTTAGTAGTTGGTAGTTGGTAGTTAGTGGTTCGTATTTAGTGGTTTTTAGTTAGTAGTTAGTAGTTTTTAGTTAGTAGTTAGTAGTTAGTAGTTATTAGTTAGTTGTTAGTAGTTAGTAAGTAGTAGTTAGTAATTAGTAGTTAGTATTCAGTAGTTAGTAGTTAGTAGTTAGTAGTCAGTAGTTAGTGTTTAGTAGTTAGTAGTTAGTAGTTAGTATGTAGTAGTTAATAGTTAGTAGTTTGCAGTTAGTAGTTAGTAGTTAGTAGTTAGTAGTTAGTAGTTAGTAGTTAGTAGTTAATAGTTAGTAGTTAGTAGTTAGTAGTTATTAGTTAGTAGTTAGTAGTTAGAAGTTAGTTGTTAGTAGTTAGTAGTTAGTAGTTAGTAGTTAGTAGTTAGTAGTTAGTAGTTAGTAGTTAGTAGTTAGCAGTTAGTAGTTAGTAGTTAGTATTTAGTAGTCAGTAGTTAGTAGTTAGCAGTTAGTAGTTAGTAGTTAGTAGTTAGTAGTTAGTAGTTAGTAGTTAGTAGTTATTAGTTAGTAGTTATTGGTTAGTAGTTAGTAGTTAGTAGTTAGTAGTTAGTAGTTAGTTGTTAGTAGTTAGTAGTTAGTAGTTAGTAGTTAGTAGTTAGCAGTTAGTAGTTAGTAGTTCGTAGTTATTAGCTAGTAATTAGTAGTTAGTAGTTAGTAGTTAGTAGTTAGTAGTTAGTAGTTAGTAGTTAGTAGTTAGTAGTTAGTAGTTAGTAGTCAGTAGATAGTTGTTAGTAGTTGGTAGTTGGTAGTTAGTGGTTCGTATTTAGTGGTTTTTAGTTAGTAGTTAGTAGTTTTTAGTTAGTAGTTAGTAGTTAGTAGTTATTAGTTAGTTGTTAGTAGTTAGTAAGTAGTAGTTAGTAGTTAGTAGTTAGTAGTCAGTAGTTAGTAGTTAGTAGTTAGTAGTTAGTAGTCAGTAGTTAGTGTTTAGTAGTTAGTAGTTAGTAGTTAGTATGTAGTAGTTAATAGTTAGTAGTTTGCAGTTAGTAGTTAGTAGTTAGTAGTTAGTAGTTAGTAGTTAGTAGTTAATAGTTAGTAGTTATTAGTTAATAGTTATTAGTTAGTAGTTAGTAGTTAGAAGTTAGTTGTTAGTAGTTAGTAGTTAGTAGTTAGTAGTTAGTAGTTAGTAGTTAGCAGTTAGTAGTTAGTAGTTAGTATTTAGTAGTCAGTAGTTAGTAGTTAGCAGTTAATAGTTAGTAGTTAGTAGTTAGTAGTTAGTAGTTAGTAGTTATTAGTTAGTAGTTATTGGTTAGTAGTTAGTAGTTAGTAGTTAGTTGTTAGTAGTTAGTAGTTAGTAGTTAGTAGTTAGTAGTTAGCAGTTAGTAGTTAGTAGTTCGTAGTTATTAGCTAGTAATTAGTAGTTAGTAGTTAGTAGTTAGTAGTTAGTAGTTAGTAGTTAGTAGTTAGTAGTTAGTAGTTAGTAGTTAGTAGTTAGTAGTTAGTAGTTAGTAGTTAGTAGTTAGTAGTTAGTAGTTATTAGTTAGTAGTTATTGGTTAGTAGTTAGTAGTTAGTAGTTAGTAGTTAGTTGTTAGTAGTTAGTAATTAGTAGTTAGTAAGTAGCAGTTAGTAGTTAGTAGTTCGTAGTTACTAGCTAGTAATTAGTAGTTAGTAGTTAGTAGTTATTAGTTAGTAGTTATTAGTTAGTAGTTAGTAGTTAGTAGTTAGTAGTAATTAGTTAGTAGTTAGTAGTTAGTAGTTAGTAGTTAGTAGTTAGTAGTTAGTAGTTAGTAGTTAGCAGTTAGTAGTTAGTAGTTAGTAATTAGTAGTTATTAGCTAGTAATTAGTAGTTAGTAGTTAGTAGTTAATAGTTAGTAGTTAGTAGTTAGTAGTTAGTAGTTAGTAGTTAGTAGTTAGTAGTTAGTAGTTAGTAGTTAGTAGTTAGTAGTTAGTAGTTAGTAGTTAGTAGTTAGTGGTTAGTAGTTAGTAGTTAGTAGTTAGTAGTTAGTAGTTAGTAGTTAGTAGTTAATAGTCAGTAGTTAGTAGTTAGTAGTTAGTAGTTAGTAGTTAGTAGTTAGTAGTTAGTAGTCAGTAGTTAGTAGTTAGTAGTTAGAAGTTAGTTGTTAGTAGTTTGTAGTTAGTAGTTAGTAGTTAGTAGTTAGTAGTTAGTAGTTAGTAGTTAGTAGTTAGTAGTCAGTAGTTAGTAGTTAGTAGTTAGAAGTTAGTTGTTAGTAGTTAGTAGTTAGTAGTTAGTAGTTAGTAGTTAGTAGTTAGTAGTTAGTAGTTAGTAGTTAGTAGTTAGTAGTTAGTAGTTAGTAGTTAGTAGTTAGTAGTTAGTAGTTAGTAGTTAGTAGTTAGTAGTTAGTAGTTAGTAGTTAGTAGTTAGTAGTTAGTAGTTAGTAGTTAGTAGTTAGTAGTCAGTAGTTAGTAGTTAGCAGTTAGTAGTTAGTAGTTAGTAGTTAGTAGTTAGTAGTTAGCAGTTAGTAGTTAGTAGTTAGTAGTTATTAGTTAGTAGTTATTAGCTAGTAATTAGTAGTTAGTAGTTAGTAGTTAGTAGTTAGTAGTTATTAGTTAGTAATTATTAGTTAGTAGTCAGTAGTTAGTATTTAGTAGTTAGTAGTTAGTAGTTAGTATGTAGTAGTTAATAGTTAGTAGTTAGCAGTTAGTAGTGAGTAGTTAGTAGTTAGTAGTTAGTAGTTAGTAGTTAGTAGTTAGTAGTTAGTAGTTAGTAGTTAGTAGTTAGTAGTTAGTAGTTAGTAGTTAGTAGTTAGTAGTTAGTAGTTAGTAGTTAGTAGTTAGTAGTCAGTAGTTAGTAGTTAGTAGTTAGAAGTTAGTTGTTAGTAGTTAGTAGTTAGTAGTTAGTAGTTAGTAGTTAGTAGTTAGTAGTTAGTAGTTAGTAGTTAGTAGTTAGTAGTTAGTAGTTAGTAGTTAGTAGTTAGTAGTTAGTAGTTAGTAGTTAGTAGTTAGTAGTTAGTAGTTAGTAGTTAGTAGTTAGTAGTTAGTAGTCAGTAGTTAGTAGTTAGCAGTTAATAGTTAGTAGTTAGTAGTTAGTAGTTAGTAGTTAGCAGTTAGTAGTTAGTAGTTAGTAGTTAGTAGTTAGTAGTTATTAGCTAGTAATTAGTAGTTAGTAGTTAGTAGTTAGTAGTTAGTAGTTAGTAGTTATTAGTTAGTAGTTATTAGTTAGTAGTTAGTAGTTAGTAGTTAGTAGTTAGTAGTTAGAAGTTAGTTTTTAGTAGTTAGTAGTTAGTAGTTAGTAGTTAGTAGTTAGTAGTTAGTAGTTAGCAGTTAGTAGTTAGTAGTTAGTAGTTATTAGCTAGTAATTAGTAGTTAGTAGTTAGTAGTTAGTAGTTATTAGATAGTAGTTATTAGTTAGTAGTTAGTAGTTAGTAGTTAGTAGTTAGTAGTTAGTAGTTAGTAGTTAGTAGTTAGTAGTTAGTAGTTAGTAGTTAGTAGTTAGTAGTTAGCAGTTAGTAGTTAGTAGTTAGTAGTAATTAGCTAGTAATTAGTAGTTAGTAGTTAGTAGTTAGTAGTTAGTAGTTAGTAGTTAGTAGATATTAGTTAGTAGTTTTTAGTTAGTAGTCAGTAGTTAGTAGTTAGTAGTTAGTAGTTAGTAGTTAGTAGTTAGTAGTTAGTATTTAGTAGTTAGTAGTTAGTAGTTAGTAGTTAGTAGTTAGTAGTCAGTAGTTAGTAGTTAGTAGTTAGTAGTTAGTAGTTAGTAGTTAGTAGTTAGTAGTTAGTAGTTAGTAGTTAGTAGTTAGTAGTTAGTAGTTAGTAGTTAGTAGTTAGTAGTTAGTAATTAGTAGTTAGTAGTTAGTAGTCAGTAGTTAGTAGTTAGTAGTTAGTAGTTAGTAGTTAGTAGTTAGTAGTTAGTAGTTAGTAGTTAGTAGTTAGTAATTAGTAGTTAGTAGTTAGTAGTCAGTAGTTAGTAGTTAGTAGTCAGTAGTTAGTAGTTAGTAGTTAGTAGTTAGTAGTTAGTAGTTAGTAGTTAGTAGTCAGTAGTTAGTAGTTAGTAGTTAGAAGTTAGTTGTTAGTAGTTTGTAGTTAGTAGTCAGTAGTTAGTAGTTAGTAGTTAGTAGTTAGTAGTTAGTAGTTAGTAGTTAGTAGTTAGTAGTTAGTAGTCAGTAGTTAGTAGTTAGTAGTTAGAAGTTAGTTGTTAGTAGTTTGTAGTTAGTAGTTAGTAGTTAGTAGTTAGTAGTTAGTAGTTAGTAGTTAGTAGTTAGTAGTTAGTAGTCAGTAGTTAGTAGTTAGTAGTTAGAAGTTAGTTGTTAGTAGTTAGTAGTTAGTAGTTAGTAGTTAGTAGTTAGTAGTTAGTAGTTAGTAGTTAGTAGTTAGTAGTTAGTAGTTAGTAGTTAGTAGTTAGTAGTTAGTAGTTAGTAGTTAGTAGTTAGTAGTTAGTAGTTAGTAGTTAGTAGTTAGTAGTTAGTAGTTAGTAGTTAGTAGTTAGTAGTTAGTAGTTAGTAGTTAGTAGTTAGTAGTCAGTAGTTAGTAGTTAGCAGTTAGTAGTTAGTAGTTAGTAGTTAGTAGTTAGTAGTTAGTAGTTAGCAGTTAGTAGTTAGTAGTTAGTAGTTAGTAGTTAGTAGTTATTAGCTAGTAATTAGTAGTTAGTAGTTAGTAGTTAGTAGTTAGTAGTTATTAGTTAGTAGTTATTAGTTAGTAGTCAGTAGTTAGTATTTAGAAGTTAGTAGTTAGTATTTAGTATGTAGTAGTTAATAGTTAGTAATTAGCAGTTAGTAGTGAGTAGTTAGTAGTTAGTAGTTAGTAGTTAGTAGTTAGTAGTTAGTAGTTAGTAGTTAGTAGTTAGTAGTTAGTAGTTAGTAGTTAGTAGTTAGTAGTTAGTAGTCAGTAGTTAGTAGTTAGTAGTTAGAAGTTAGTTGTTAGTAGTTAGTAGTTAGTAGTTAGTAGTTAGTAGTTAGTAGTTAGTAGTTAGTAGTTAGTAGTTAGTAGTTAGTAGTTAGTAGTTAGTAGTTAGTCGTTAGTAGTTAGTAGTTAGTAGTTAGTAGTTAGTAGTTAGTAGTTAGTAGTTAGTAGTTAGTAGTTAGTAGTTAGTAGTTAGTAGTTAGTAGTTAGTAGTTAGTAGTTAGTAGTTAGTAGTTAGTAGTTAGTAGTCAGTAGTTAATAGTTAGCAGTTAATAGTTAGTAGTTAGTAGTTAGTAGTTAGTAGTTAGCAGTTAGTAGTTAGTAGTTAGTAGTTATTAGCTAGTAATTAGTAGTTAGTAGTTAGTAGTTAGTAGTTAGTAGTTAGTAGTTAGTAGTTAGTAGTTATTAGTTAGTAGTTATTAGTTAGTAGTTAGTAGTTAGTAGTTAGTAGTTAGTAGTTAGAAGTTAGTTTTCAGTAGTTAGTAGTTAGTAGTTAGTAGTTAGTAGTTAGTAGTTAGTAGTTAGCAGTTAGTAGTTAGTAGTTAGTAGTTAGTAGTTAGTAGTTATTAGCTAGTAATTAGTAGTTAGTAGTTAGTAGTTAGTAGCTATTAGTTAGTAGTTATTAGTTAGTAGTTAGTAGTTAGTAGTTAGTAGTTAGTAGTTAGTAGTTAGTAGTTAGTAGTTAGTAGTTAGTAGTTAGTAGTTAGTAGTTAGTAGTTAGCAGTTAGTAGTTAGTAGTTAGTAGTTAGTAGTAATTAGCTAGTAATTAGTAGTTAGTAGTTAGTAGTTAGTAGTTAGTAGTTAGTAGTTAGTAGTTAGTAGATATTAGTTAGTAGTTTTTAGTTAGTAGTCAGTAGTTAGTAGTTAGTAGTTAGTAGTTAGAAGTTAGTTGTTAGTAGTTAGTAGTTAGTAGTTAGTAGTTAGTAGTTAGTAGTTAGTATTTAGTAGTTAGTAGTTAGTAGTTAGTAGTTAGTAGTTAGTAGTCGGTAGTTAGTAGTTAGTAGTTAGTAGTTAGTAGTTAGTAGTTAGTAGTTAGTAGTTAGTAGTTAGTAGTTAGTAGTTAGTAGTTAGTAATTAGTAGTTAGTAGTTAGTAGTCAGTAGTTAGTAGTTAGTAGTTAGTAGTTAGTAGTTAGTAGTTAGTAGTTAGTAGTTAGTAGTTAGTAGTTAGTAGTTAGTAGTTAGTAATTAGTAGTTAGTAGTTAGTAGTCAGTAGTTAGTAGTTAGTAGTTAGTAGTCAGTAGTTAGTAGTTAGTAGTTAGTAGTTAGTAGTTAGTAGTTAGCAGTTAGTAGTTAGTAGTTAGTAGTTAGTAGTAATTAGCTAGTAATTAGTAGTTAGTAGTTAGTAGTTTGTAGTTAGTACTTAGTAGTTAGTAGATATTAGTTAGTAATTTTTAGTTAGTAGTCAGTAGTTAGTAGTTAGTAGTTAGTAGTTAGAAGTTAGTAATGAGTAGTTAGTAGTTAGTAGTCAGTAGTTAGTAGTTATTAGCTAGTAATTAGTAGTTAGTAGTTAGTAGTTATTAGTTAGTAGTTATTAGTGAGTAGTTAGTAGTTAGTAGTTAGTAGTTAGTAGTTAGTAGTTAGTAGTTAGTAGTTAGTAGTTAGCAGTTAGTAGTTAGTAGTTAGTAGTTAGTAGTAATTAGCTAGTAATTAGTAGTTAGTAGTTAGTAGTTAGTAGTTAGTAGTTAGTAGATATTAGTTAGTAGTTTTTAGTTAGTAGTCAGTAGTTAGTAGTTAGTAGTTAGTAGTTAGAAGTTATTTGTTAGTAGTTAGTAGTTAGTAGTTAGTAGTTAGTAGTTAGTAGTTAGTAGTTAGTAGTTAGTAGTTAGTAGTTAGTAGTTAGTAGTTAGTAGTTAGTAGTTAGTAGTTAGTAGTCAGTAGTTAGTAGTTAGTAGTTAGTAGTTAGTAGTTAGTAGTTAGTAGTTAGTAGTTAGTAGTTAGTAATTAGTAGTTAATAGTTAGTAATCAGTAGTTAGTAGTTAGTAGTTAGTAGTTAGTAGTTAGTAGTTAGTAGTTAGTAGTTAGTAGTTAGTAGTTAGTAATTAGTAGTTAGTAGTTAGTAGTCAGTAGTTAGTAGTTAGTAGTTAGTAGTCAGTAGTTAGTAGTTAGTAGTTAGTAGTTAGCAGTTAGTAGTTAGCAGTTAGTAGTTAGTAGTTAGTAGTTAGTAGTAATTAGCTAGTAATTAGTAGTTAGTAGTTAGTAGTTAGTAGTTAGTAGTTAGTAGTTAGTAGATATTAGTTAGTAGTTTTTAGTTAGTAGTCAGTAGTTAGTAGTTAGTAGTTAGTAGTTAGAAGTTAGTAATGAGTAGTTAGTAGTTAGTAGTCAGTAGTTAGTAGTTATTAGCTAGTAATTAGTAGTTAGTAGTTAGTAGTTATTAGTTAGTAGTTATCAGTTAGTAGTTAGTAGTTAGTAGTTAGTAGTTAGTAGTTAGTAGTTAGTAGTTAGTAGTTAGTAGTTAGTAGTTAGTAGTTAGTAGTTAGTAGTTAGTAGTTAGTAGTTAGCAGTTAGTAGTTAGTAGTTAGTAGTTAGTAGTAATTAGCTAGTAATTAGTAGTTAGTAGTTAGTAGTTAGTAGTTAGTAGTTAGTAGTTAGTAGTTAGTAGATATTAGTTAGTAGTTTTTAGTTAGTAGTCAGTAGTTAGTAGTTAGTAGTTAGTAGTTAGAAGTTATTTGTTAGTAGTTAGTAGTTAGTAGTTAGTAGTTAGTAGTTAGTAGTTAGTAGTTAGTAGTTAGTAGTTAGTAGTTAGTAGTCAGTAGTTAGTAGTTAGTAGTTAGTAGTTAGTAGTTAGTAGTTAGTAGTTAGTAATTAGTAGTTAGTAGTTAGTAGTCAGTAGTTAGTAGTTAGTAGTTAGTAGTTAGTAGTTAGTAGTTAGTAGTTAGTAGTTAGTAGTTAGTAGTTAGTAGTTAGTAGTTAGTAGTTAGTAGTTAGTAGTTAGTAGTTAGTAGTTAGTAGTTAGTAGTTAGTAGTTAGTAATTAGTAGTTAGTAGTTAGTAGTCAGTAGTTAGTAGTTAGTAGTTAGTAGTTAGTAGTCAGTAGTCAGTAGTTAGTAGTTAGTAGTTAGTAGTTAGTAGTTAGTAGTTAGTAATTAGTAGTTAGTAGTTAGTAGTTAGTAGTCAGTAGTTAGTAGTTAGTAGTTAGTAGTTAGTAGTTAGTAGTTAGTAGTTAGTAGTTAGTAGTTAGTAGTTAGTAGTTAGTAGTTAGTAGTTAGTGGTTAGTAGTTAGTAGTTAGTAGTTATTAGTTAGTAGTTAGTAGTTAGTAGTTAGTAGTTAGTAGTTAGTAGTTAGTAGTTAGTAGTTAGTAGTTAGTAGTTAGTAGTCAGTAGTTAGTAGTTAGTAGTTAGTAGTTAGTAGTTAGTAGTTAGTAGTTAGTAGTTAGTAGTTAGTAATTAGTAGTTAATAGTTAGTAATCAGTAGTTAGTAGTTAGTAGTTAGTAGTTAGTAGTTAGTAGTTAGTAGTTAGTAGTTAGTAGTTAGTAGTTAGTAATTAGTAGTTAGTAGTTAGTAGTCAGTAGTTAGTAGTTAGTAGTTAGTAGTCAGTAGTTAGTAGTTAGTAGTTAGTAGTTAGCAGTTAGTAGTTAGCAGTTAGTAGTTAGTAGTTAGTAGTTAGTAGTAATTAGCTAGTAATTAGTAGTTAGTAGTTAGTAGTTAGTAGTTAGTAGTTAGTAGTTAGTAGTTAGTAGATATTAGTTAGTAGTTTTTAGTTAGTAGTCAGTAGTTAGTAGTTAGTAGTTAGTAGTTAGAAGTTAGTAATGAGTAGTTAGTAGTTAGTAGTCAGTAGTTAGTAGTTATTAGCTAGTAATTAGTAGTTAGTAGTTAGTAGTTATTAGTTAGTAGTTATCAGTTAGTAGTTAGTAGTTAGTAGTTAGTAGTTAGTAGTTAGTAGTTAGTAGTTAGTAGTTAGTAGTTAGTAGTTAGTAGTTAGTAGTTAGTAGTTAGTAGTTAGTAGTTAGCAGTTAGTAGTTAGTAGTTAGTAGTTAGTAGTAATTAGCTAGTAATTAGTAGTTAGTAGTTAGTAGTTAGTAGTTAGTAGTTAGTAGTTAGTAGTTAGTAGATATTAGTTAGTAGTTTTTAGTTAGTAGTCAGTAGTTAGTAGTTAGTAGTTAGTAGTTAGAAGTTATTTGTTAGTAGTTAGTAGTTAGTAGTTAGTAGTTAGTAGTTAGTAGTTAGTAGTTAGTAGTTAGTAGTTAGTAGTTAGTAGTCAGTAGTTAGTAGTTAGTAGTTAGTAGTTAGTAGTTAGTAGTTAGTAATTAGTAGTTAGTAGTTAGTAGTCAGTAGTTAGTAGTTAGTAGTTAGTAGTTAGTAGTTAGTAGTTAGTAGTTAGTAGTTAGTAGTTAGTAGTTAGTAGTTAGTAGTTAGTAGTTAGTAGTTAGTAGTTAGTAGTTAGTAGTTAGTAGTTAGTAGTTAGTAATTAGTAGTTAGTAGTTAGTAGTCAGTAGTTAGTAGTTAGTAGTTAGTAGTTAGTAGTCAGTAGTCAGTAGTTAGTAGTTAGTAGTTAGTAGTTAGTAGTTAGTAGTTAGTAATTAGTAGTTGGTAGTTAGTAGTTAGTAGTCAGTAGTTAGTAGTTAGTAGTTAGTAGTTAGTAGTTAGTAGTTAGTAGTTAGTAGTTAGTAGTTAGTAGTTAGTAGTTAGTAGTTAGTAGTTAGTGGTTAGTAGTTAGTAGTTAGTAGTTATTAGTTAGTAGTTAGTAGTTAGTAGTTAGTAGTTAGTAGTTAGCAGTTAGTAGTTAGTAGTTAGTAGTTAGTAGTTATTAGCTAGTAATTAGTAGTTAGTAGTTAGTAGTTATCAGTTATTAGTTAGTGGTTAGTAGTTAGTAATTAGTAGTTAGTAGTTAGTGGTTAGTAGTTAGTAGTTAGTAGTTAGTAGTTAGTAGTTAGTAGTTAGTAGTTAGTAGTTAGTAGTCAGTAGTTAGTAGTTATTAGCTAGTAATTAGTAGTTAGTAGTTAGTAGTTATTAGTTAGTAGTTATTAGTTAGTAGTTAGTAGTTAGTAGTTAGTAGTTAGTAGTTAGTAGTTAGTAGTTAGTAGTTAGTAGTTAGTAGTTAGTAGTTAGTAGTTAGTAGTTAGTAGTTAGTAGTTAGCAGTTAGTAGTTAGTAGTTAGTAGTTAGTAGTAATTAGCTAGTAATTAGTAGTTAGTAGTTAGTAGTTAGTAGTTAGTAGTTAGTAGTTAGTAGATATTAGTTAGTAGTTTTTAGTTAGTAGTCAGTAGTTAGTAGTTAGTAGTTATTAGTTAGAAGTTAGTTGTTAGTAGTTAGTAGTTAGTAGTTAGTAGTTAGTAGTTAGTAGTTAGTAGTTAGTAGTTAGTAGTTAGTAGTTAGTAGTTAGTAGTTAGTAGTTAGTAGTTAGTAGTTAGCAGTCAGTAGTTAGTAGTTAGTAGTTAGTAGTTAGTAGTTAGTAGTTAGTAGTTAGTAGTTAGTAGTTAGTAGTTAGTAATTAGTAGTTAGTAGTTAGTAGTCAGTAGTTAGTAGTTAGTAGTTAGTAGTTAGTAGTTAGTAGTTAGTAGTTAGTAGTTAGTAGTTAGTAGTTAGTAATTAGTAGTTAGTAGTTAGTAGTCAGTAGTTAGTAGTTAGTAGTTAGTAGTTAGTAGTCAGTAGTTATTAGTTAGTAGTTAATAGTTAGTAGTTAGTAGTTAGTAATTAGTAGTTAGTAGTTAGTAGTCAGTAGTTAGTAGTTAGTAGTTAGTAGTTAGTAGTTAGTAGTCAGTAGTTAGTAGTTAGTAGTTAGTAGTTAGTAGTTAGTAGTTAGTAGTTAGTAGTTAGTAGTTAGTAGTTAGTAGTTAGTAGTTAGTAGTTAGTAGTTAGTAGTTAGTAGTTAGTAGTTAGTAGTTAGTAATTAGTAGTTAGTAGTTAGTAGTCAGTAGTTAGTAGTTAGTAGTTAGTAGTTAGTAGTCAGTAGTTAGTAGTTAGTAGTTAATAGTTAGTAGTTAGTAGTTAGTAGTTAGTAGTTAGTAGTTAGTAATTAGTAGTTAGTGGTTAGTAGTCAGTAGTTAGTAGTTAGTAGTTAGTAGTTAGTAGTTAGTAGTTAGTAGTTAGTAGTTAGTAGTCAGTAGTTAGTAGTTAGTAGTTAGTAGTTAGTAGTTAGTAGTTAGTAGTTAGTAGTTAGTAATTAGTAGTTAGTAGTTAGTAGTCAGTAGTTAGTAGTTAGTAGTTAGTAGTTAGTAGTTAGTAGTTAGTAGTTAGTAGATATTAGTTAGTAGTTTTTAGTTAGTAGTCAGTAGTTAGTATTTAGTAGTTAGTAGTTAGAAATAAGTTGTTAGTAGTTAGTAGTTAGTAGTTAGTAGTTAGTAGTTAGTAGTTAGTAGTTAGTAGTTAGTAGTTAGTAGTTAGTAGTTAGTAGTTAGTAGTTAGTAGTTAGTAGTTAGTAGTTAGTAGTTAGTAGTTAGTAGTTAGTAGTTAGTAGTCAGTAGTTAGTAGTTAGTAGTTAGTAGTTAGTAGTTAGTAGTTAGTAGTTAGTAGTTAGTAGTTAGTAGTCAGTAGTTAGTAGTTAGCAGTTAGTAGTTAGTAGTTAGTAGTTAGTAGTTAGTAGTTAGTAGTTAGTAGTCAGTAGCTAGTAGTTAGTAGTTAGTAGTTAGTAGTTAGTAGTTAGTAGTCAGTAGTTAGTAGTTAGTAGTTAGTAGTTAGTAGTTAGTAGTTAGTAGTTAGTAGTTAGTAGTTAGTAATTAGTAGTTAGTAGTTAGTAGTCAGTAGTTAGTAGTTAGTAGTTAGTAGTTAGTAGTTAGTAGATATTAGTTAGTAGTTTTTAGTTAGTAGTCAGTAGTTAGTATTTAGTAGTTAGTAGTTAGAAGTTAGTTGTTAGTAGTTAGTAGTTAGTAGTTAGTAGTTAGTAGTTAGTAGTTAGTAGTTAGTAGTTAGTAGTTAGTAGTTAGTAGTTAGTAGTTAGTAGTTAGTAGTTAGTAGTTAGTAGTTAGTAGTTAGTAGTTAGTAGTTAGTAGTTAGTAGTTAGTAGTTAGTAGTTAGTAGTCAGTAGTTAGTAGTTAGTAGTTAGTAGTTAGTAGTTAGTAGTTAGTAGTTAGTAGTTAGTAGTTAGTAGTTAGTAGTTAGTAGATAGTAGTTAGTAGTTAGTAGTTAGTAGTTAGTAGTTAGTAGTTAGTAGTTAGTAGTTAGTAGTTAGTAGTTAGTAGTTAGTAGTTAGTAGTCAGTAGTTATTAGTTAGCAGTTAGTAGTTAGTAGTTAGTAGTTAGTAGTTAGTAGTTAGTAGTTAGTAGTTAGTAGTTAGTAGTTAGTAGTTAGTAGTTAGTAGTTAGTAGTTAGTAGTTAGTAGTTAGTAGTTAGTAGTTAGTAGTCAGTAGTTAGTAGTTAGTAGTTAGTAGTTAGAAGTTAGTTTTTAGTAGTTAGTAGTTAGTAGTTAGTAGTTAGTAGTTAGTAGTTAGTAGTTAGTAGTTAGTAGTTAGTAGTTAGTAGTTAGTAGTCAGTAGTTAGTAGTTAGCAGTTAGTAGTTAGTAGTTAGTAGTTAGTAAATAGTAGTTAGCAGTTAGTAGTTAGTAGTTAGTAGTTAGTAGTTATTAGCTAGTAATTAGTAGTTAGTAGTTAGTAGTTAGTAGTTATTAGTTAGTAGTTATTAGCTAGTAATTAGTAGTTAGTAGTTAGTAGTTAGTAGTTATTAGTTAGTAGTTAGTAGTTAGTAGTTAGTAGTCAGTAGTTAGTAGTTAGTAGTTAGTAGTTATTAGTTAGTAGTTAGTAGTTAGTAGTTAGTAGTTAGTAGTTAGTAGTCAGTAGTTAGTAGTTAGCAGTTAGTAGTTAGTAGTTAGTAGTTAGTAGTTAGTAGTTAGTAGTTAGTAGTTAGTAGTTAGTAGTCAGTAGTTAGTAGTTAGTAGTTAGTAGTTAGTAGTTAGTAGTTAGTAGTCAGTAGTTAGTAGTTAGTAGTTAGTAGTTAGTAGTTAGTAGTTAGTAGTTAGTAATTAGTAGTTAGTAGTTAGTAGTCAGTAGTTAGTAGTTAGTAGTTAGTAGTTAGTAGTTAGTAGTTAGTAGATATTAGTTAGTAGTTAGTAGTCAGTGGTTAGTAGTTAGTAGTTAGTAGTTAGTAGTTAGTAGTTAGTAGTTAGTAGTTAGTAGTTAGTAGTTAGTAGTTAGTAGTTAGTAGATAGTAGTTAGTAGTTAGTAGTTAGTAGTTAGTAGTTAGTAGTTAGTAGTTAGTAGTTAGTAGTTAGTAGTCAGTAGTTATTAGTTAGCAGTTAGTAGTTAGTAGTTAGTAGTTAGTAGTTAGTAGTTAGTAGTTAGTAGTTAGTAGTTAGTAGTTAGTAGTTAGTAGTTAGTAGTTAGTAGTTAGTAGTTAGTAGTCAGTAGTTAGTAGTTAGTAGTTAGTAGTTAGAAGTTAGTTTTTAGTAGTTAGTAGTTAGTAGTTAGTAGTTAGTAGTTAGTAGTTAGTAGTTAGTAGTTAGTAGTTAGTAGTTAGTAGTCAGTAGTTAGTAGTTAGCAGTTAGTAGTTAGTAGTTAGTAGTTAGTAGTTAGCAGTTAGTAGTTAGTAGTTAGTAGTTAGTAGTTATTAGCTAGTAATTAGTAGTTAGTAGTTAGTAGTTAGTAGTTATTAGTTAGTAGTTATTAGCTAGTAATTAGTAGTTAGTAGTTAGTAGTTAGTAGTTAGTAGTTAGTAGTTAGTAGTTAGTAGTTAGTAGTTAGTAGTTAGTAGTCAGTAGTTAGTAGTTAGTAGTTAGTAGTTAGTAGTTAGTAGTTAGTAGTCAGTAGTTAGTAGTTAGTAGTTAGTAGTTAGTAGTTAGTAGTTAGTAGTTAGTAGTTAGTAATTAGTAGTTAGTAGTTAGTAGTCAGTAGTTAGTAGTTAGTAGTTAGTAGTTAGTAGTTAGTAGTTAGTAGATATTAGTTAGTAGTTAGTAGTCAGTAGTTAGTAGTTAGTAGTTAGTAGTTAGTAGTTAGTAGTTAGTAGTTAGTAGTTAGTAGTTAGTAGTTAGTAGTTAGTAGTTAGTAGTTAGTAGATAGTAGTTAGTAGTTAGTAGTTAGTAGTTAGTAGTTAGTAGTTAGTAGTTAGTAGTTAGTAGTTAGTAGTCAGTAGTTATTAGTTAGCAGTTAGTAGTTAGTAGTTAGTAGTTAGTAGTTAGTAGTTAGTAGTTAGTAGTTAGTAGTTAGTAGTTAGTAGTTAGTAGTTAGTAGTTAGTAGTTAGTAGTTAGTAGTTAGTAGTTAGTAGTTAGTAGTCAGTAGTTAGTAGTTAGTAGTTAGTAGTTAGAAGTTAGTTTTTAGTAGTTAGTAGTTAGTAGTTAGTAGTTAGTAGTTAGTAGTTAGTAGTTAGTAGTTAGTAGTTAGTAGTTAGTAGTCAGTAGTTAGTAGTTAGCAGTTAGTAGTTAGTAGTTAGTAGTTAGTAGTTAGTAGTTAGCAGTTAGTAGTTAGTAGTTAGTAGTTAGTAGTTATTAGCTAGTAATTAGTAGTTAGTAGTTAGTAGTTAGTAGTTATTAGTTAGTAGTTATTAGCTAGTAATTAGTAGTTAGTAGTTAGTAGTTAGTAGTTATTAGTTAGTAGTTAGTAGTTAGTAGTTAGTAGTCAGTAGTTAGTAGTTAGTAGTTAGTAGTTAGTAGTTAGTAGTTAGTAGTTAGTAGTTAGTAGTTAGTAGTCAGTAGTTAGTAGTTAGCAGTTAGTAGTTAGTAGTTAGTAGTTAGTAGTTAGTAGTTAGTAGTTAGTAGTCAGTAGTTAGTAGTTAGTAGTTAGTAGTTAGTAGTTAGTAGTTAGTAGTCAGTAGTTAGTAGTTAGTAGTTAGTAGTTAGTAGTTAGTAGTTAGTAGTTAGTAGTTAGTAATTAGTAGTTAGTAGTTAGTAGTCAGTAGTTAGTAGTTAGTAGTTAGTAGTTAGTAGTTAGTAGTTAGTAGATATTAGTTAGTAGTTTTTAGTTAGTAGTCAGTCGTTAGTATTTAGTAGTTAGTAGTTAGAAGTTAGTTGTTAGTAGTTAGTAGTTAGTAGTTAGTAGTTAGTAGTTAGTAGTTAGTAGTTAGTAGTTAGTAGTTAGTAGTTAGTAGTTAGTAGTTAGTAGTTAGTAGATAGTAGTTAGTAGTTAGTAGTTAGTAGTTAGTAGTTAGTAGTTAGTAGTTAGTAGTTAGCAGTTAGTAGTTAGTAGTTAGTAGTCAGTAGTTATTAGTTAGCAGTTAGTAGTTAGTAGTTAGTAGTTAGTAGTTAGTAGTTAGTAGTTAGTAGTTAGTAGTTAGTAGTTAGTAGTTAGTAGTTAGTAGTTAGTAGTTAGTAGTTAGTAGTTAGTAGTTAGTAGTTAGTAGTTAGTAGTCAGCAGTTAGTAGTTAGTAGTTAGTAGTTAGAAGTTAGTTTTTAGTAGTTAGTAGTTAGTAGTTAGTAGTTAGTAGTTAGTAGTTAGTAGTTAGTAGTTAGTAGTTAGTAGTTAGTAGTCAGTAGTTAGTAGTTAGCAGTTAGTAGTTAGTAGTTAGTAGTTAGTAGTTAGTAGTTAGCAGTTAGTAGTTAGTAGTTAGTAGTTAGTAGTTATTAGCTAGTAATTAGTAGTTAGTAGTTAGTAGTTAGTAGTTATTAGTTAGTAGTTATTAGCTAGTAATTAGTAGTTAGTAGTTAGTAGTTAGTAGTTATTAGTTAGTAGTTAGTAGTTAGTAGTTAGTAGTTAGTAGTTAGTAGTTAGTAGTTAGTAGTTAGTAGTTAGTAGTTAGTAGTCAGTAGTTAGTATTTAGTAGTTAGTAGTTAGTAGTTAGTAGTTAGTAGTTAGAAGTTAGTTGTTTGTAGTTAGTAGTTAGTAGTTAGTAGTTAGTTGTTAGTAGTTAGTAGTTAGTAGTTAGTAGTTAGTAGTTAGTAGTCAGTAGTTAGTAGTTAGCAGTTAGTAGTAAGTAGTTAGTAGTTAGTAGATAGTAGTTAGTAGTTAGTAGTTAGTAGTTAGTAGTTAGTAGTTAGTAGTTAGTAGTTAGTAGTTAGTAGTTAGTAGTTAGTAGTCAGTAGTTATTAGTTAGCAGTTAGTAGTTAGTAGTTAGTAGTTAGTAGTTAGTAGTTAGTAGTTAGTAGTTAGTAGTTAGTAGTTAGTAGTTAGTAGTTAGTAGTTAGTAGTTAGTAGTTAGTAGTTAGTAGTTAGTAGTCAGTAGTTAGTAGTTAGTAGTTAGTAGTTAGAAGTTAGTTTTTAGTAGTTAGTAGTTAGTAGTTATTAGTTAGTAGTTAGTAGTTAGTAGTTAGTAGTTAGTAGTTAGTAGTTAGTAGTTAGTAGTTAGTAGTTAGTAGTTAGTAGTCAGTAGTTAGTATTCAGTAGTTAGTAGTTAGCAGTTAGTAGTTAGTAGTTAGTAGTTAGTAGTTAGTAGTTAGCAGTTAGTAGTTAGTAGTTAGTAGTTAGTAGTTATTAGCTAGTAATTAGTAGTTAGTAGTTAGTAGTTATTAGTTAGTAGTTATTAGCTAGTAATTAGTAGTTAGTAGTTAGTAGTTAGTAAATATTAGTTAGTAGTTAGTAGTTAGTAGTTAGTAGTTAGTAGTTAGTAGTTAGTAGTTAGTAGTTAGTAATTAGTAGTTAGTAGTTAGTAGTTAGTAGTTAGTAGTTAGTAGTCAGTAGTTAGTATTTAGTAGTTAGTAGTTAGTAGTTAGTAGTTAGAAGTTAGTTGTTAGTAGTTAGTAGTTAGTAGTTAGTAGTTAGTTGTTAGTAGTTAGTAGTTAGTAGTTAGTAGTTATTAGTTAGTAGTTAGTAGTTAGTAGTTATTAGTTAGTAGATAGTAGTTAGAAGTTAGTAGTTAGTAGTCAGTAGAGAGTAGTTAGTAGTTAGTAGTTAGAAGTTAGTTGTTAGTAGTTAGTAGTTAGTAGTTAGTAGTTAGTAGTTAGTAGTTAGTAGTTAGTAGTTAGTAGTTAGTAGTTAGTAGTTAGTAGTCAGTAGTTAGTAGTTAGCAGTTAGTAGTTAGTAGTTAGTAGTTAGTAGTTAGCAGTTAGTAGTTAGTAGTTAGTAGTTAGAAGTTAGTTGTTAGTAGTTAGTAGTTAGTAGTTAGTAGTTAGTAGTTAGTAGTTAGTAGTTAGTAGTTAGTAGTTAGTAGTTAGTAGTTAGTAGTTAGTAGTTAGTAGTCAGTAGTTAGTAGTTAGTAGTTAGTAGTTAGAAGTTAGTTGTTAGTAGTTAGAAGTTAGTTGTTAGTAGTTAGTAGTTAGTAGTTAGTAGTTAGTAGTTAGTAGTTAGTAGTTAGTAGTTAGTAGTTAGTAGTTAGTAGTCAGTAGTTAGTAGTTAGCAGTTAGTAGTTAGTAGTTAGTAGTTAGTAGTTAGTAGTTAGTAGTTAGTAGTTAGTAGTTAGTAGTTAGTAGTTAGTAGTTAGTAGTCAGTAGTTAGTAGTTAGCAGTTTAGTAGTTAGTAGTTAGTAGTTAGTAGATAGTAGTTAGTAGTTAGTAGTTAGTAGTTAGTAGTTAGTAGTTAGTAGTTAGTAGTTAGTAGTTAGTAGTTAGTAGTCAGTAGTTATTAGTTAGCAGTTAGTAGTTAGTAGTTAGTAGTTAGTAGTTAGTAGTTAGTAGTTAGTAGTTAGTAGTTAGTAGTTAGTAGTTAGTAGTTAGTAGTTAGTAGTTAGTAGTTAGTAGTTAGTAGTTAGTAGTTAGTAGTTAGTAGTCAGTAGTTAGTAGTTAGTAGTTAGTAGTTAGAAGTTAGTTTTTAGTAGTTAGTAGTTAGTAGTTATTAGTTAGTAGTTAGTAGTTAGTAGTTAGTAGTTAGTAGTTAGTAGTTAGTAGTTAGTAGTTAGTAGTTAGTAGTCAGTAGTTAGTATTCAGTAGTTAGTAGTTAGCAGTTAGTAGTTAGTAGTTAGTAGTTAGTAGTTAGTAGTTAGCAGTTAGTAGTTAGTAGTTAGTAGTTAGTAGTTATTAGCTAGTAATTAGTAGTTAGTAGTTAGTAGTTATTAGTTAGTAGTTATTAGCTGGTAATTAGTAGTTAGTAGTTAGTAGTTAGTAAATATTAGTTAGTAGTTAGTAGTTAGTAGTTAGTAGTTAGTAGTTAGTAGTTGGTAGTTAGTAGTTAGTAATTAGTAGTTAGTAGTTAGTAGTTAGTAGTTAGTAGTTAGTAGTCAGTAGTTAGTATTTAGTAGTTAGTAGTTAGTAGTTAGTAGTTAGAAGTTAGTTGTTAGTAGTTAGTAGTTAGTAGTTAGTAGTTAGTTGTTAGTAGTTAGTAGTTAGTAGTTAGTAGTTATTAGTTAGTAGTTAGTAGTTAGTAGTTATTAGTTAGTAGATAGTAGTTAGAAGTTAGTAGTTAGTAGTCAGTAGAGAGTAGTTAGTAGTTAGTAGTTAGAAGTTAGTTGTTAGTAGTTAGTAGTTAGTAGTTAGTAGTTAGTAGTTAGTAGTTAGTAGTTAGTAGTTAGTAGTTAGTAGTTAGTAGTCAGTAGTTAGTAGTTAGCAGTTAGTAGTTAGTAGTTAGTAGTTAGTAGTTAGCAGTTAGTAGTTAGTAGTTAGTAGTTAGTAGTTAGTAGTTAGTAGTTAGTAGTTAGTAGTTAGAAGTTAGTTGTTAGTAGTTAGTAGTTAGTAGTTAGTAGTTAGTAGTTAGTAGTTAGTAGTTAGTAGTTAGTAGTTAGTAGTTAGTAGTTAGTAGTTAGTAGTTAGTAGTTAGTAGATAGTAGTTAGTAGTTAGTAGTTAGTAGTTAGTAGTTAGTAGTTAGTAGTTAGTAGTTAGTAGTTAGTAGTTAGTAGTTAGTAGTTAGTAGTTAGTAGTTAGTAGTTAGTAGTTAGTAGTTAGTAGTTAGTAGTTAGTAGTTAGTAGTTAGTAGTTAGTAGTTAGCAGTTAGTAGTTAGTAGTTAGTAGTTAGAAGTTAGGTTAGTTGTTAGTAGTTAGTAGTTAGTAGTTAGTAGTTAGTAGTTAGTAGTTAGTAGTTAGTAGTTAGTAGTTAGTAGTTAGTAGTTAGTAGTTAGTAGTCAGTAGTTAGTAGTTAGTAGTTAGTAGTTAGAAGTTAGTTGTTAGTAGTTAGAAGTTAGTTGTTAGTAGTTAGTAGTTAGTAGTTAGTAGTTAGTAGTTAGTAGTTAGTAGTTAGTAGTTAGTAGTCAGTAGTTAGTAGTTAGCAGTTAGTAGTTAGTAGTTAGTAGTTAGTAGTTAGTAGTTAGTAGTTAGTAGTTAGTAGTTAGTAGTTAGTAGTTAGTAGTTAGTAGTCAGTAGTTAGTAGTTAGCAGTTAGTAGTTAGTAGTTAGTAGTTAGTAGATAGTAGTTAGTAGTTAGTAGTTAGTAGTTAGTAGTTAGTAGTTAGTAGTTAGTAGTTAGTAGTCAGTTGTTATTAGTTAGCAGTTAGTAGTTAGTAGTTAGTAGTTAGTAGTTAGTAGTTAGTAGTTAGTAGTTAGTAGTTAGTAGTTAGTAGTTAGTAGTTAGTAGTTAGTAGTTAGTAGTTAGTAGTTAGTAGTTAGTAGTTAGTAGTCAGTAGTTAGTAGTTAGTAGTTAGTAGTTAGAAGTTAGTTTTTAGTAGTTAGTAGTTAGTAGTTAGTAGTTAGTAGTTAGTAGTTAGTAGTTAGTAGTTAGTAGTTAGTAGTTAGTAGTTAGTAGTTAGTAGTTAGTAGTCAGTAGTTAGTAGTTAGCAGTTAGTAGTTAGTAGTTAGTAGTTTGTAGTTAGTAGTTAGCAGTTAGTAGTTAGTAGTTAGTAGTTAGTAGTTATTAGCTAGTAATTAGTAGTTAGTAGTTAGTAGTTAGTAGTTATTAGTTAGTAGTTATTAGCTAGTAATTAGTAGTTGGTAGTTAGTAGTTAGTAGTTATTAGTTAGTAGTTAGTAGTTAGTAGTTAGTAGTTAGTAGTTAGTAGTTAGTAGTTAGTAGTTATTAATTAGTAGTTAGTAGTTAGTAGTTAGTAGTTAGTTGTTGGTAGTTAGTAGTTAGTAGTTAGTAGTTATTAGCTAGAAATTAGTAGTTAATAGTTAGTATTTAGTAGTTAGTAGTTAGTAGTTAGTAGTTAGTAGTTAGTAGTTAGTAGTTAGTAGTTATTAGTTATTAGTTAATAGTTAGTTGTTAGTGGTTAGTAGTTAGTAGTTAGTAGTTAGTAGTTATTAGCCAGTAATTAGTAGTTAGTAGTTAGTAGTTAGTAGTTATTAGTTAATAGTTAGTAGTTACTAGTTAGTAGTTAGTAGTTAGTTGTTAGTAGTTAGTAGTTAGTAGTTAGTAGTTAGTAGTTAGTAGTTAGTAGTCAGTAGTTAGTAGTTAGCAGTTAGTAGTAAGTAGTTAGTAGTTAGTAGATAGTAGTTAGTAGTTAGTAGTTAGTAGTTAGTAGTTAGTAGTTAGTAGTTAGTAGTTAGTAGTTAGTAGTTAGTAGTTAGTAGTCAGTAGTTATTAGTTAGCAGTTAGTAGTTAGTAGTTAGTAGTTAGTAGTTAGTAGTTAGTAGTTAGTAGTTAGTAGTTAGTAGTTAGTAGTTAGTAGTTAGTAGTTAGTAGTTAGTAGTTAGTAGTCAGTAGTCAGTAGTTAGTAGTTAGTAGTTAGAAGTTAGTTTTTAGTAGTTAGTAGTTAGTAGTTATTAGTTAGTAGTTAGTAGTTAGTAGTTAGTAGTTAGTAGTTAGTAGTTAGTAGTTAGTAGTTAGTAGTTAGTAGTTAGTAGTTAGTAGTCAGTAGTTAGTATTCAGTAGTTAGTAGTTAGCAGTTAGTAGTTAGTAGTTAGTAGTTAGTAGTTAGTAGTTAGCAGTTAGTAGTTAGTAGTTAGTAGTTAGTAGTTATTAGCTAGTAATTAGTAGTTAGTAGTTAGTAGTTATTAGTTAGTAGTTATTAGCTAGTAATTAGTAGTTAGTAGTTAGTAGTTAGTAAATATTAGTTAGTAGTTAGTAGTTAGTAGTTAGTAGTTAGTAGTTAGTAGTTAGTAGTTAGTAGTTAGTAGTTAGTAATTAGTAGTTAGTAGTTAGTAGTTAGTAGTTAGTAGTTAGTAGTCAGTAGTTAGTATTTAGTAGTTAGTAGTTAGTAGTTAGTAGTTAGAAGTTAGTTGTTAGTAGTTAGTAGTTAGTAGTTAGTAGTTAGTTGTTAGTAGTTAGTAGTTAGTAGTTAGTAGTTATTAGTTAGTAGTTAGTAGTTAGTAGTTATTAGTTAGTAGATAGTAGTTAGAAGTTAGTAGTTAGTAGTCAGTAGAGAGTAGTTAGTAGTTAGTAGTTAGAAGTTAGTTGTTAGTAGTTAGTAGTTAGTAGTTAGTAGTTAGTAGTTAGTAGTTAGTAGTTAGTAGTTAGTAGTTAGTAGTTAGTAGTCAGTAGTTAGTAGTTAGCAGTTAGTAGTTAGTAGTTAGTAGTTAGTAGTTAGCAGTTAGTAGTTAGTAGTTAGTAGTTAGAAGTTAGTTGTTAGTAGTTAGTAGTTAGTAGTTAGTAGTTAGTAGTTAGTAGTTAGTAGTTAGTAGTTAGTAGTTAGTAGTTAGTAGTTAGTAGTCAGTAGTTAGTAGTTAGTAGTTAGTAGTTAGAAGTTAGTTGTTAGTAGTTAGAAGTTAGTTGTTAGTAGTTAGTAGTTAGTAGTTAGTAGTTAGTAGTTAGTAGTTAGTAGTTAGTAGTTAGTAGTTAGTAGTTAGTAGTTAGTAGTCAGTAGTTAGTAGTTAGCAGTTAGTAGTTAGTAGTTAGTAGTTAGTAGTTAGTAGTTAGTAGTTAGTAGTTAGTAGTTAGTAGTTAGTAGTTAGTAGTCAGTAGTTAGTAGTTAGCAGTTAGTAGTTAGTAGTCAGTAGTTAGTAGATAGTAGTTAGTAGTTAGTAGTTAGTAGTTAGTAGTTAGTAGTTAGTAGTTAGTAGTCAGTAGTTATTAGTTAGCAGTTAGTAGTTAGTAGTTAGTAGTTAGTAGTTAGTAGTTAGTAGTTAGTAGTTAGTAGTTAGTAGTTAGTAGTTAGTAGTTAGTAGTTAGTAGTTAGTAGTTAGTAGTTAGTAGTTAGTAGTTAGTAGTTAGTAGTTAGTAGTCAGTAGTTAGTAGTTAGTAGTTAGTAGTTAGAAGTTAGTTTTTAGTAGTTAGTAGTTAGTAGTTAGTAGTTAGTAGTTAGTAGTTAGTAGTTAGTAGTTAGTAGTTAGTAGTTAGTAGTTAGTAGTTAGTAGTTAGTAGTTAGTAGTCAGTAGTTAGTAGTTAGCAGTTAGTAGTTAGTAGTTAGTAGTTTGTAGTTAGTAGTTAGCAGTTAGTAGTTAGTAGTTAGTAGTTAGTAGTTATTAGCTAGTAATTAGTAGTTAGTAGTTAGTAGTTAGTAGTTATTAGTTAGTAGTTATTAGCTAGTAATTAGTAGTTGGTAGTTAGTAGTTAGTAGTTATTAGTTAGTAGTTAGTAGTTAGTAGTTAGTAGTTAGTAGTTAGTAGTTAGTAGTTAGTAGTTAGTAGTTAGTAGTTAGTAGTTAGTAGTTAGTAGTTAGTAGTTAGTAGTTAGTAGTTAGTAGTTAGTAGTTAGTAGTCAGTAGTTAGTATTTAGTAGTTAGTAGTTAGTAGTTAGTAGTTAGTAGTTAGAAGTTAGTTGTTAGTAGTTAGTAGTTAGTAGTTAGTAGTTAGTTGTTAGTAGTTAGTAGTTAGTAGTTAGTAGTTAGTAGTTAGTAGTTATTAGTTAGTAGTTAGTAGTTAGTAGTTATTAGTTAGTAGATAGTAGTTAGAAGTTAGTAGTTAGTAGTCAGTAGTTAGTAGTTAGTAGTTAGTAGTTAGTAGTTAGAAGTTAGTTGTTAGTAGTTAGTAGTTAGTAGTTAGTAGTTAGTAGTTAGTAGTTAGTAGTTAGTAGTTAGTAGTTAGTAGTTAGTAGTCAGTAGTTAGTAGTTAGCAGTTAGTAGTTAGTAGTTAGTAGTTAGTAGTTAGTAGTTAGCAGTTAGTAGTTAGTAGTTAGTAGTTAGAAGTTAGTTGTTAGTAGTTAGTAGTTAGTAGTTAGTAGTTAGTAGTTAGTAGTTAGTAGTTAGTAGTTAGTAGTTAGTAGTTAGTAGTCAGTAGTTAGTAGTTAGTAGTTAGTAGTTAGAAGTTAGTTTTTAGTAGTTAGTAGTTAGTAGTTAGTAGTTAGTAGTTAGTAGTTAGTAGTTAGTAGTTAGTAGTTAGTAGTTAGTAGTTAGTAGTCAGTAGTTAGTAGTTAGCAGTTAGTAGTTAGTAGTTAGTAGTTTGTAGTTAGCAGTTAGTAGTTAGTAGTTAGTAGTTAGTAGTTATTAGCTAGTAATTAGTAGTTAGTAGTTAGTAGTTAGTAGTTATTAGTTAGTAGTTATTAGCTAGTAATTAGTAGTTGGTAGTTAGTAGTTAGTAGTTATTAGTTAGTAGTTAGTAGTTAGTAGTTAGTAGTTAGTAGTTAGTAGTTAGTAGTTAGTAGTTAGTAGTTAGTAGTTAGTAGTTAGTAGTTAGTAGTTAGTAGTTAGTAGTCAGTAGTTAGTATTTAGTAGTTAGTAGTTAGTAGTTAGTAGTTAGTAGTTAGAAGTTAGTTGTTAGTAGTTAGTAGTTAGTAGTTAGTAGTTAGTTGTTAGTAGTTAGTAGTTAGTAGTTAGTAGTTAGTAGTTAGTAGTTATTAGTTAGTAGTTAGTAGTTAGTAGTTATTAGTTAGTAGATAGTAGTTAGAAGTTAGTAGTTAGTAGTCAGTAGTTAGTAGTTAGTAGTTAGTAGTTAGTAGTTAGTAGTTAGAAGTTAGTTGTTAGTAGTTAGTAGTTAGTAGTTAGTAGTTAGTAGTTAGTAGTTAGTAGTTAGTAGTTAGTAGTTAGTAGTTAGTAGTTAGTAGTCAGTAGTTAGTAGTTAGCAGTTAGTAGTTAGTAGTTAGTAGTTAGTAGTTAGTAGTTAGCAGTTAGTAGTTAGTAGTTAGTAGTTAGAAGTTAGTTGTTAGTAGTTAGTAGTTAGTAGTTAGTAGTTAGTAGTTAGTAGTTAGTAGTTAGTAGTTAGTAGTTAGTAGTCAGTAGTTAGTAGTTAGTAGTTAGTAGTTAGAAGTTAGTTGTTAGTAGTTAGAAGTTAGTTGTTAGTAGTTAGTAGTTAGTAGTTAGTAGTTAGTAGTTAGTAGTTAGTAGTTAGTAGTTAGTAGTCAGTAGTTAGTATTTAGTAGTTAGTAGTTAGTAGTTAGTAGTTAGTAGTTAGAAGTTAGTTGTTAGTAGTTAGTAGTTAGTAGTTAGTAGTTAGTTGTTAGTAGTTAGTAGTTAGTAGTTAGTAGTTAGTAGTTAGTAGTTATTAGTTAGTAGTTAGTAGTTAGTAGTTATTAGTTAGTAGATAGTAGTTAGAAGTTAGTAGTTAGTAGTCAGTAGTTAGTAGTTAGTAGTTAGTAGTTAGTAGTTAGAAGTTAGTTGTTAGTAGTTAGTAGTTAGTAGTTAGTAGTTAGTAGTTAGTAGTTAGTAGTTAGTAGTTAGTAGTTAGTAGTTAGTAGTTAGTAGTCAGTAGTTAGTAGTTAGCAGTTAGTAGTTAGTAGTTAGTAGTTAGTAGTTAGTAGTTAGCAGTTAGTAGTTAGTAGTTAGTAGTTAGAAGTTAGTTGTTAGTAGTTAGTAGTTAGTAGTTAGTAGTTAGTAGTTAGTAGTTAGTAGTTAGTAGTTAGTAGTTAGTAGTCAGTAGTTAGTAGTTAGTAGTTAGTAGTTAGAAGTTAGTTGTTAGTAGTTAGAAGTTAGTTGTTAGTAGTTAGTAGTTAGTAGTTAGTAGTTAGTAGTTAGTAGTTAGTAGTTAGTAGTTAGTAGTTAGTAGTTAGTAGTTAGTAGTTAGTAGTTAGTAGTCAGTAGTTAGTAGTTAGCAGTTAGTAGTTAGTAGTTAGTAGTTAGCAGTTAGTAGTTAGTAGTTAGTAGTTAGTAGTTAGTAGTCAGTAGTTAGTAGTTAGTAGTTAGTAGTTAGTAGTTAGAAGTTATTTGTTAGTAGTTAGTAGTTAGTAGTTAGTAGTTAGTAGTTAGTAGTTAGTAGTTAGTAGTTAGTAGTTAGTAGTTAGTAGTTAGTAGTTAGTAGTCAGTAGTTAGTAGTTAGTAGTTAGTAGTTAGTAGTTAGTAGTTAGTAGTTAGCAGTTAGTAGTTAGTAGTTAGTAGTTAGAAGTTAGTTGTTAGTAGTTAGTAGTTAGTAGTTATTAGTTAGTAGTTAGTAGTTAGTAGTTAGTAGTTAGTAGTTAGTAGTTAGTAGTTAGTAGTCAGTAGTTAGTAGTTAGTACTTAGTAGTTAGTAGTTATTAGCTAGTAATTAGTAGTTAGTAGTTAGTAGTTAGTAGTTAGTAGTTAGTAGTTAGTAGTTAATAGTTAGTAGTCAGTAGTTAGTAGTTAGCAGTTAGTAGTTAGTAGTTAGTAGTTAGTAGTTAGTAGTTAGCAGTTAGTAGTTAGTAGTTAGTAGTTAGAAGTTAGTTGTTAGTAGCTAGTAGTTAGTAGTTAGTAGTTAGTAGTTAGTAGTTAGTAGTTAGTAGTTAGTAGTTAGTAGTTAGTAGTTAGTAGTTAGTAGTTAGTAGTTAGTAGTTAGTAGTTAGTAGTCAGTAGTTAGTAGTTAGCAGTTAGTAGTTAGTAGTTAGTAGTTAGTAGTTAGCAGTTAGTAGTTAGTAGTTAGTAGTTAGAAGTTAGTTGTTAGTAGTTAGTAGTTAGTAGTTAGTAGTTAGTAGTTAGTAGTTAGTAGTTAGTAGTTAGTAGTTAGTAGTTAGTAGTTAGTAGTTAGTAGTCAGTAGTTAGTAGTTAGCAGTTAGTAGTTAGTAGTTAGTAGTTAGTAGTTAGCAGTTAGTAGTTAGTAGTTAGTAGTTAGAAGTTAGTTGTTAGTAGTTAGTAGTTAGTAGTTAGTAGTTAGTAGTTAGTAGTTAGTAGTTAGTACTTAGTAGTTAGTAGTTAGAAGTTAGTTGTTAGTAGTTAGTAGTTAGTAGTTAGTAGTTAGTAGTTAGTAGTTAGTAGTTAGTAGTTAGTAGTTAGTAGTTAGTAGTTAGTAGTTAGTAGTTAGTAGTTAGTAGTTAGTAGTTAGTAGTTAGTAGTTAGTAGTCAGTAGTTAGTAGTTAGTAGTTAGTAGTTAGTAGTTAGTAGTTAGTAGTTAGTAGTTAGTAGTTAGTAGTTAGTAGTCAGTAGTTAGTAGTTAGTAGTTAGTAGTTATTAGCTAGTAATTAGTAGTTAGTAGTTAGTAGTTAGTAGTTAGAAGTTAGTAGTTAGTAGTTAATAGTTAGCAGTCAGTAGTTAGTAGTTAGCAGTTAGTAGTTAGTAGTTAGTAGTTAGCAGTTAGTAGTTAGTAGTTAGTAGTTAGAAGTTAGTTGTTAGTAGCTAGTAGTTAGTAGTTAGTAGTTAGTAGTTAGTAGTTAGTAGTTAGTAGTTAGTAGTTAGTAGTTAGTAGTTAGTAGTTAGTAGTTAGTAGTTAGTAGTTAGTAGTTAGTAGTCAGTAGTTAGTAGTTAGCAGTTAGTAGTGAGTAGTTAGTAGTTAGTAGTTAGCAGTTAGTAGTTAGTAGTTAGTAGTTAGAAGTTAGTTGTTAGTAGTTAGTAGTTAGTAGTTAGTAGTTAGTAGTTAGTAGTTAGTAGTTAGAAGTTAGTTGTTAGTAGTTAGTAGTTAGTAGTTAGTAATTAGTAGTTAGTAGTTAGTAGTTAGTAGTTAGTAGCTAATAGTTAGTAGTTAGTAGTTAGTAGTTAGTAGTTAGTAGTTAGTAGTTAGTAGTTAGTAGTTAGTAGTTAGTAGTTAGTAGTCAGTAGTTAGTAGTTAGTAGTTAGTAGTTAGAAGTTAGTTGTTAGTAGTTAGTAGTTAGTAGTTAGTAGTTTGTAGTTAGTAGTTAGTAGTTAGTAGTTAGTAGTTAGTAGTTAGTTGTTAGTAGTTAGTAGTTAGTAGTTAGTAGTTAGTAGTTAGTATTTAGTAATTAGTAGCCAGTAGTTAGTAGTTAGCAGTTAGTAGTTAGTAGTTAGTAGTTAGTAGTTACAAGTTAGTAGTTAGTAGTTAATAGTTAGTAGTCAGTAGTTAGTAGTTAGAAGTTAGTTGTTAGTAGTTAGTAGTTAGTAGTTAGTAATTAGTAGTTAGTAGTTAGTAGTTAGTAGTTAGTAGTTAATAGTTAGTAGTTAGTAGTTAGTAGTTAGTAGTTAGTAGTTAGTAGTTAGTAGTTAGTAGTTAGTAGTTAGTAGTTAGTAGTTAGTAGTCAGTAGTTAGTAGTTAGTAGTTAGTAGTTAGAAGTTAGTTGTTAGTAGTTAGTAGTTAGTAGTTAGTAGTTAGTAGTTAGTAGTTAGTAGTTAGTAGTTAGTAGTTAGTAGTTAGTAGTTAGTAGTTAGTTGTTAGTAGTTAGTAGTTAGTAGTTAGTAGTTAGTATTTAGTAATTAGTAGCCAGTAGTTAGTAGTTAGCAGTTAGTACTTAGTAGTTAGTAGTTAGTAGTTAGCAGTTAGTAGTTAGTAGTTAATAGTTAGTAGTCAGTAGTTAGTAGTTAGCAGTTAGTAGTTAGTAGTTAGTAGTTAGTAGTTAGTAGTTAGTAGTTAGCAGTTAGTAGTTAGTAGTTAGTAGTTAGAAGTTAGTTGTTAGTAGCTAGTAGTTAGTAGTTAGAGTTAGTAGTTAGTAGTTAGTAGTTAGTAGTTAGTAGTTAGTAGTCAGTAGTTAGTAGTTAGCAGTTAGTAGTTAGTAGTTAGTAGTTAGTAGTTAGTAGTTAGCAGTTAGTAGTTAGTAGTTAGAAGTTAGTTGTTAGTAGTTATGGTTAGTAGTTAGTAGTTAGTAGTTAGTAGTTATTAGTCAGTAGTTAGTAGTTAGCAGTTAGTAGTTAGTAGTTAGTAGTTAGTAGTTAGTAGTTAGCAGTTAATAGTTAGTAGTTTGTAGTTATTAGCTGGTAATTAGTAGTTAGTAGTTAGTAGTTAGTAGTTAGTAGTTAGTAGTTAGTAGTTAGTAGTCAGTAGTTAGTAGTTAGCAATTAGTAGTTAGTAGTTAGTAGTTAGTAGTTAGCAGTTAGTAGTTAGTAGTTAGTAGTTAGTAGTTATTAGCTAGTAATTAGTAGTTAGTAGTTAGAAGTTAGTAGTTAGTAGTTAGTAGTTAGTAGTTAGTAGTTAATAGTTAGTAGTCAGTAGTTAGTAGTTAGCAGTTAGTAGTTAGTAGTTAGTAGTTAGTAGTTAGCAGTTAGTAGTTAGTAGTTAGTAGTTAGTAGTTAGAAGTTAGTTGTTAGTAGTTAGTAGTTATTAGTTAGTAGTTAGTAGTTAGTAGTTAGTAGTTAGTAGTTAGTAGTTAGTAGTTAGTAGTTAGTAGTTAGTAGTTAGTAGTTAGTAGTTAGTAGTTAGCAGTTAGTAGTTAGTAGTTAGTAGTTAGTAGTTAGCAGTTAGTAGTTAGTAGTTAGTAGTTAGAAGTTAGTAGTTAGTAGTTAGTAGTTAGTAGTTAGTAGTTAGCAGTTAGTAGTTAGTAGTTAGTAGTTAGTAGTTAGAAGTTAGTTGTTAGTAGTTAGTAGTTAGTAGTTAGTAGTTAGTAGTTAGTAGTTAGTAGTTAGTAGTTAGTAGTTAGTAGTTAGTAGTTAGTAGTTAGTAGTTAGTAGTTAGTAGTTAGTAGTTAGTAGTTAGTAGTTAGTAGTTAGTAGTTAGTAGTTAGTAGTTAGTAGTTAGTAGTTAGCAGTTAGTAGTTAGTAGTTAGTAGTTAGAAGTTAGTAGTTAGAAGTTAGTAGTTAGTAGTTAGTAGTTAGTGGTTAGTAGTTAGTAGTTAGTAGTTAGTAGTTAGTAGTTAGTAGTTAGTGGTTAGAAGTTAGTAGTTAGTAGTTAGTAGTTAGTAGTTAGAAGTTAGTAGTTAGTAGTTAGTAGTTAGTAGTTAGTAGTTAGTAGTTAGTAGTTAGTAGTTAATAGTTAGTAGTTAGTAGTTAGTAGTTAGTAGTCAGTAGTTAGTAGTTAGCAATTAGTAGTTAGTAGTTAGTAGTTAGTAGTTAGCAGTTAGTAGTTAGTAGTTAGTAGTTAGTAGTTATTAGCTAGTAATTAGTAGTTAGTAGTTAGAAGTTAGTAGTTAGTAGTTAGTAGTTAGTAGTTAGTAGTTAATAGTTAGTAGTCAGTAGTTAGTAGTTAGCACTTAGTAGTTAGTAGTTAGTAGTTAGTAGTTAGCAGTTAGTAGTTAGTAGTTAGTTGTTAGAAGTTAGTTGTTAGTAGTTAGTAGTTAGTAGTTAGTAGTTAGTAGTTAGTAGTTAGTAGTTAGTAGTTAGTAGTTAGTAGTTAGTAGTTAGTAGTTAGTAGTTAGTAGTTAGCAGTTAGTAGTTAGTAGTTAGTAGTTAGTAGTTAGCAGTTAGTAGTTAGTAGTTAGTAGTTAGAAGTTAGTAGTTAGAAGTTAGTAGTTAGTAGTTAGTAGTTAGTGGTTAGTAGTTAGTAGTTAGTAGTTAGTAGTTAGTAGTTAGTAGTTAGTAGTTAGTAGTTAGTAGTTAGTAGTTAGTAGTTAGTAGTTAGTAGTTAGTAGTTAGTAGTTAGTAGTTAGTAGTTAGTAGTTAGTAGTTAGTAGTTAGTAGTTAGCAGTTAGTAGTTAGTAGTTAGTAGTTAGAAGTTAGTAGTTAGTAGTTAGTAGTTAGTAGTTAGCAGTTAGTAGTTAGTAGTTAGTAGTTAGTAGTTAGAAGTTAGTTGTTAGTAGTTAGTAGTTAGTAGTTAGTAGTTAGTAGTTAGTAGTTAGTAGTTAGTAGTTAGTAGTTAGTAGTTAGTAGTTAGTAGTTAGTAGTTAGTAGTTAGTAGTTAGTAGTTAGTAGTTAGTAGTTAGTAGTTAGTAGTTAGCAGTTAGTAGTTAGTAGTTAGTAGTTAGTAGTTAGCAGTTAGTAGTTAGTAGTTAGTAGTTAGAAGTTAGTAGTTAGAAGTTAGTAGTTAGTAGTTAGTAGTCAGTGGTTAGTAGTTAGTAGTTAGTAGTTAGTAGTTAGTAGTTAGTGGTTAGAAGTTAGTAGTTAGTAGTTAGTAGTTAGTAGTTAGAAGTTAGTAGTTAGTAGTTAGTAGTTAGTAGTTAGTAGTTAGTAGTTAGTAGTTAGTAGTTAGTAGTTAGTAGTTAGTAGTTAGTAGTTAGTAGTTAGTAGTTAGTAGTCAGTAGTTAGTAGTTAGCAATTAGTAGTTAGTAGTTAGTAGTTAGAAGTTAGCAGTTAGTAGTTAGTAGTTAGTAGTTATTAGCTAGTAATTAGTAGTTAGTAGTTAGAAGTTAGTAGTTAGTAGTTAGTAGTTAGTAGTTAGTAGTTAATAGTTAGTAGTCAGTAGTTAGTAGTTAGCACTTAGTAGTTAGTAGTTAGTAGTTAGTAGTTAGCAGTTAGTAGTTAGTAGTTAGTAGTTAGTAGTTAGAAGTTAGTTGTTAGTAGTTAGTAGTTAGTAGTTAGTAGTTAGTAGTTAGTAGTTAGTAGTTAGTAGTTAGTAGTTAGTAGTTAGTAGTTAGTAGTTAGTAGTTAGTAGTTAGCAGTTAGTAGTTAGTAGTTAGTAGTTAGTAGTTAGCGGTTAGTAGTTAGTAGTTAGTAGTTAGAAGTTAGTAGTTAGAAGTTAGTAGTTAGTAGTTAGTAGTTAGTGGTTAGTAGTTAGTAGTTAGTAGTTAGTAGTTAGTAGTTAGTAGTTAGTGGTTAGAAGTTAGTAGTTAGTAGTTAGTAGTTAGTAGTTAGAAGTTAGTAGTTAGTAGTTAGTAGTTAGTAGTTAGTAGTTAGTAGTTAGTAGTTAGTAGTTAGTAGTTAGTAGTCAGTAGTTAGTAGTTAGCAATTAGTAGTTAGTAGTTAGTAGTTAGTAGTTAGCAGTTAGTAGTTAGTAGTTAGTAGTTAGTAGTTATTAGCTAGTAATTAGTAGTTAGTAGATAGAAGTTAGTAGTTAGTAGTTAGTAGTTAGTAGTTAGTAGTTAATAGTTAGTAGTCAGTAGTTAGTAGTTAGCAGTTAGTAGTTAGTAGTTAGTAGTTAGTAGTTAGCAGTTAGTAGTTAGTAGTTAGTAGTTAGAAGTTAGTTGTTAGTAGTTAGTAGTTAGTAGTTAGTAGTTAGTAGTTAGTAGTTAGTAGTTAGTAGTTAGTAGTTAGTAGTTAGTAGTTAGTAGTTAGTAGTTAGTAGTTAGTAGTTAGTAGTTAGTAGTTAGTAGTTAGTAGTTAGTAGTTAGTAGTTAGCAGTTAGTAGTTAGTAGTTAGTAGTTAGAAGTTAGTAGTTAGTAGTTAGTAGTTAGTAGTTAGTAGTTAGCAGTTAGTAGTTAGTAGTTAGTAGTTAGTAGTTAGAAGTTAGTTGTTAGTAGTTAGTAGTTAGTAGTTAGTAGTTAGTAGTTAGTAGTTAGTAGTTAGTAGTTAGTAGTTAGTAGTTAGTAGTTAGTAGTTAGTAGTTAGTAGTTAGCAGTTAGTAGTTAGTAGTTAGTAGTTAGTAGTTAGCAGTTAGTAGTTAGTAGTTAGTAGTTAGAAGTTAGTAGTTAGAAGTTAGTAGTTAGTAGTTAGTACTTAGTGGTTAGTAGTTAGTAGTTAGTAGTTAGTAGTTAGTAGTTAGTAGTTAGTGGTTAGAAGTTAGTAGTTAGTAGTTAGTAGTTAGTAGTTAGTAGTTAGCAGTTAGTAGTTAGTAGTTAGTAGTTAGTAGTTAGTAGTTAGTAGTTAGTAGTTAGTAGTTAGTAGTTAGTAGTTAGTAGTTAGTAGTTAGTAGTTAGTAGTTAGTAGTTAGTAGTTAGTAGTTAGAAGTTAGTAGTTAGTAGTTAGTAGTTAGTAGTGAGCAGTTAGTAGTTAGTAGTTAGTAGTTAGAAGTTAGTAGTTAGTAGTTAGTAGTTAGTAGTTAGTAGTTAGCAGTTAGTAGTTAGTAGTTAGTAGTTAGTAGTTAGAAGTTAGTTGTTAGTAGTTAGTAGTTAGTAGTTAGTAGTTAGTAGTTAGTAGTTAGTAGTTAGTAGTTAGTAGTTAGTAGTTAGTAGTTAGTAGTTAGTAGTTAGTAGTTAGTAGTTAGTAGTTAGTAGTTAGTAGTTAGTAGTTAGCAGTTAGTAGTTAGTAGTTAGTAGTTAGTAGTTAGCAGTTAGTAGTTAGTAGTTAGTAGTTAGTAGTTAGAAGTTAGTTGTTAGTAGTTAGTAGTTAGTAGTTAGTAGTTAGTAGTTAGTAGTTAGTAGTTAGTAGTTAGTAGTTAGTAGTTAGTAGTTAGTAGTTAGTAGTTAGTAGTTAGTAGTTAGTAGTTAGTAGTTAGTAGTTAGTAGTTAGTAGTTAGTAGTTAGTAGTTAGTAGTTAGTAGTTAGCAGTTAGTAGTTAGTAGTTAGTAGATAGAAGTTAGTAGTTAGTAGTTAGTAGTTAGTAGTTAGCAGTTAGTAGTTAGTAGTTAGTAGTTAGTAGTTAGAAGTTAGTTGTTAGTAGTTAGTAGTTAGTAGTTAGTAGTTAGTAGTTAGTAGTTAGTAGTTAGTAGTTAGTAGTTAGTAGTTAGTAGTTAGTAGTTAGTAGTTAGTAGTTAGTAGTTTGTAGTTAGTAGTAGTAGTTAGTAGTTAGTAGTTAGCAGTTAGTAGTTAGTAGTTAGTAGTTAGTAGTTAGTAGTTAGCGCAATTAGTAGTTAGTAGTTAGTAGTTAGTAGTTAGCAGTTAGTAGATAGTAGTTAGTAGTTAGTAGTTATTAGCTAGTAATTAGTAGTTAGTAGTTAGAAGTTTGTAGTTAGTAGTTAGTAGTTAGTAGTTAGTAGTTAATAGTTAGTAGTCAGTAGTTAGTAGTTAGCAGTTAGTAGTTAGTAGTTAGTAGTTAGTAGTTAGCAGTTAGTAGTTAGTAGTTAGTAGTTAGTAGTTAGAAGTTAGTTGTTAGTAGTTAGTAGTTAGTAGTTAGTAGTTAGTAGTTAGTAGTTAGTAGTTAGTAGTTAGTAGTTAGTAGTTAGTAGTTAGTAGTTAGTTGTTAGTAGTTAGTAGTTAGCAGTTAGTAGTTAGTAGTTAGTAGTTAGCAGTTAGTAGTTAGT